>NC_136072.1:44689394-45889394 GCF_964261635.1 Lissotriton helveticus
CCTGGCACCACGGGTGCCCCTCTGCCCTGCAGCAGTGCCTGTGAGCGGCGCCGGGTGTGCGCCCTTCTGCCTGGCACCACGGGTGCCCCTCTGCCCTGCAGCAGTGGCTGTGAGCGGCGCAGGGTGGGCGCCCTTCTGCCTGGCACCACTTGTGCCCCTCTGCCCTGCAGCCGCGGCTGTGAACGGCGCAGGGTGTCCTTCTGCCTGGCACTGTGTGACCCTCTGCCCTGGCTGTGAGCGGCACTGGGTGTGCGCCCTTCTGCCTGGCACCACGTGCGTCCCTCTGCCCTGCAGTCCTGGTTGTGAGCGGCGCCGGGTGTGCGGCATTGTGCCTGACACCATGTGTGGCCCCCCGTGGCTGTGAGCGGCACTGGGTGTGCGCCCTTCTGCCTGGCAATGAAGTGTGACCCGCTGCCGTCGTAGCTGTGAGTGGCACTGGGTGTGTGCCATTCGCAGGGCACCGGCAGCGAACCATCGGTAACCTCCGGTTTCCTGTTAATTACTTTCAGTTAACCAGTGGTAACCACAGGTTTCCGGTTAATTACTTGCAGTTAACTGTTCATCTGACTGGTTTAAAGTGGAATTGAATGAAATAGCGTGCAGTGTTTATAAAACTCGGGACGCACACGTGCATCCAGCGTGGCACACGTGCATCCAGCGTGGTGTGCGTGTGGACTTCTGGACGTGCCGGGCTATTGTGAAATGAGTTTCATGGGACAGTTCCACGTGCTTGTTGGTGTCGGAGGGGGCAGAGGGTGGGGGTTGAGGGTCACCTCTCGCTCTTGGTCCACAAGAGTGGACCGCCCTCCCGTGCCATCTCCGATCTCCCGCCACACCCTGGTTCAGGAGCACCTTAACCCCTTCCTCTCCCCCCCTGAATGCCTGCTGTGTTTCTGGGTATCTGGTGTCCTGCCATCTTGGCGCCTCCCGCGGCGCTTTACAGAGGAGTAAATACCGCATCTTAGTTTGTGGGTTGCGAGGATGTCGGCCACGCGCTCTACCCGGAGTAGTTTGAGACCTTGCGAGTGAGGGCACACTTCATATTATTCTGCTGTTCTAGGATATTTACATCCATGCTGGGACCGCTTGCCATGCTCCACCTGGCGACAGGCTGCCCCTCGCCTGGCTTGTCGTTTACTCGTCGCCACCGGAGTATCCCCGCACTAGAGGCTCCTTACATGGAGACGAGGAGGGGGCTCTGTCGGCAACCCTTGCCCGTCTCATCGGGTGGCACTGGGGTCTGCTGAAGCCAGAGTGATTAATAAGTGGTTTGAGGTGTCCCGACTGGCAGAAATAAATCCTTTTCACCACAGATTTGTAATTCGATTATACATATCAAAGATATTTATTTCTCACAGTTTTCCCAGAATATTTATTGAAGAATGTGTGGATTTGTTCAACCTCGGGTCTTGTGTGCCAAACCCAATTTATAAGTCCTGGATAAGTATTCCTGTCCGATGGTAAATGTTTTCAAAATGTGAGAAATAAATATCTTTGGGCATAATTGAGCTACCAATAGGAGCACCCTGCTTCCGACCCCCCACCCCCAGGTGGTGGGTTTCAGGGAAGCAGACAGATGGAAGGGGTGCCTTGTCTGTAGCCTTCGCCCGCCTCTTCCAAGGGGTTAGAATCTGCAGTAAGCAGAGGTGCTTAAAGATCGGTGCTTCTCAGGTCGACAGCCCCTGCCCAGGTCCCGCAGGGTGGCACTATACAGGACAGCCCTTGCGCGAGTCCAGCAGGGTGGCACTATTCCGGACAGCCCTTGCCCAGGTCCCGCAGGGTGGCACTATACAGGACAGCCCTTGCCCAGGTCCCGCAGGGTGGCACTATACAGGACAGCCCTTGCCCAGGTCCCGCAGGGTGGCACTATACAGGACAGCCCTTGCCCAGGTCCCGCAGGGTGGCACTATACAGGACAGCCCTTGCCCAGGTCCCGCAGGGTGGCACTATTCAGGACAGCCCTTGCCCAGGTCCCGCAGGGTGGCACTATACAGGACAGCCCTTGCCCAGGTCCCGCAGGGTGGCACTATTCAGGACAGCCCTTGCCCGGGTCCCACTGGGTGGCTCTATTCAGGACAGCCCTTGCCCAGGTCCCGCAGGGAGGCACTATCAGAACCACTCTTGCCCGATATTCCGGACAGCTCATCCCCATGTTCCGCAGAGTGGCACTGTCAAGAAAGCCCATTCCCGGGTCCCGCAGGGTGGCACTATTCAGGGTAGGGGTATTTAAGAAGCGTACCTTGCTCGTGACTTGTTAGTCCGTCCTGCCGCAGGGCATCTGTCCGTCCATCCCAAGGATTCCTCTGCTTCTCGCGTCGTCCTGTTTGAAGCCTGTGTTTGCCCCCACTCGTGGGGTGGTCCCTCCCCTTCGGTGCCCGTCCTGATCCGTCAGCCCAGTTAGCGCTTGCTCCTCCCCCCACGGGGGCTGTGCCTTTATTCCCCTGTTCTGGAAGAGTGCCAGGGGAGCAGGCATGAAAAGCGAGCGTCCGTTCGGGATAAAAAGGCAGCGGAGGGCGCCGGGAGGAAGCCTGCTCCGGGGACGCCTGGCTTGTCGTTTACTCGTCGCCACCGGAGTATCCCCGCACTAGAGGCTCCTTACATGGAGACGAGGAGGGGGCTCTGTCGGCAACCCTTGCCCGTCTCATCGGGTGGCACTGGGGTCTGCTGAAGCCAGAGTGATTAATAAGTGGTTTGAGGTGTCCCGACTGGCAGAAATAAATCCTTTTCACCACAGATTTGTAATTCGATTATACATATCAAAGATATTTATTTCTCACAGTTTTCCCAGAATATTTATTGAAGAATGTGTGGATTTGTTCAACCTCGGGTCTTGTGTGCCAAACCCAATTTATAAGTCCTGGATAAGTATTCCTGTCCGATGGTAAATGTTTTCAAAATGTGAGAAATAAATATCTTTGGGCATAATTGAGCTACCAATAGGAGCACCCTGCTTCCGACCCCCCACCCCCAGGTGGTGGGTTTCAGGGAAGCAGACAGATGGAAGGGGTGCCTTGTCTGTAGCCTTCGCCCGCCTCTTCCAAGGGGTTAGAATCTGCAGTAAGCAGAGGTGCTTAAAGATCGGTGCTTCTCAGGTCGACAGCCCCTGCCCAGGTCCCGCAGGGTGGCACTATACAGGACAGCCCTTGCGCGAGTCCAGCAGGGTGGCACTATTCCGGACAGCCCTTGCCCAGGTCCCGCAGGGTGGCACTATACAGGACAGCCCTTGCCCAGGTCCCGCAGGGTGGCACTATACAGGACAGCCCTTGCCCAGGTCCCGCAGGGTGGCACTATACAGGACAGCCCTTGCCCAGGTCCCGCAGGGTGGCACTATACAGGACAGCCCTTGCCCAGGTCCCGCAGGGTGGCACTATTCAGGACAGCCCTTGCCCAGGTCCCGCAGGGTGGCACTATACAGGACAGCCCTTGCCCAGGTCCCGCAGGGTGGCACTATTCAGGACAGCCCTTGCCCGGGTCCCACTGGGTGGCTCTATTCAGGACAGCCCTTGCCCAGGTCCCGCAGGGAGGCACTATCAGAACCACTCTTGCCCGATATTCCGGACAGCTCATCCCCATGTTCCGCAGAGTGGCACTGTCAAGAAAGCCCATTCCCGGGTCCCGCAGGGTGGCACTATTCAGGGTAGGGGTATTTAAGAAGCGTACCTTGCTCGTGACTTGTTAGTCCGTCCTGCCGCAGGGCATCTGTCCGTCCATCCCAAGGATTCCTCTGCTTCTCGCGTCGTCCTGTTTGAAGCCTGTGTTTGCCCCCACTCGTGGGGTGGTCCCTCCCCTTCGGTGCCCGTCCTGATCCGTCAGCCCAGTTAGCGCTTGCTCCTCCCCCCACGGGGGCTGTGCCTTTATTCCCCTGTTCTGGAAGAGTGCCAGGGGAGCAGGCATGAAAAGCGAGCGTCCGTTCGGGATAAAAAGGCAGCGGAGGGCGCCGGGAGGAAGCCTGCTCCGGGGACGAGGGCTCGGCGGCGTGTCGTGGTGGTGAGGGGCACATCTGGAGTGTCTGGACGGAGCGGTAAGTGCTTGTCTCCGAGCCCGAGCGGTGAGGGGCACATCTGGAGTGTCTGGACAGAACGGTAAGTGCTTGTCTCCGAGCCCGAGCGGTGAGGGGCACATCTGGAGTCTCTGGGCGGAGCGGTAAGTGCTTGTCTCTGAGCCCGAGCGGTGAGGGACACATCTGGAGTGTCTGGGCGGAGCGGTAAGTGCTTGTCTCTGAGCCCGAGCGGTGAGGGGCTCATCAGGTGTGTCTGGGAGGAGAGGTGAGTGCTCGTCTCTGAGCCCTAGCGGTGAGGGGCACATCTGGAGTGTCTGGACGGAGCGGTAAGTGCTCGTCTCTGAGCCCGAGCGGCGAGGGGCACATCTGGAGTGTTTGGACGGAGCGGTAAGTGCTTGTCTCTGACCCCTAGCGGCGAGGGGCACATCTGGAGTGTCTGGACGGAGCGGTAAGTGCTCGTCTCTGAGCCCGAGCGGCGAGGGGCACATCTGGAGTGTTTGGACGGAGCGGTAAGTGCTTGTCTCCGAGCCCCAGCGGCGAGGCGCTATTCTACTTCTCTTGGTGGCGAGTTCACATCTGGCGTATTCTTGTATTCCGTGTCTCTCTGCTTGATCGTTTAGGGCGGCGCACCTTCGGCTAGCTCAAGACTGAGCTATGCCTTTGGCTTGCTGTGGATGTGAGGTACACCTTTGATTTGCTAAGGCTCTGAGGTACACTGCTGGCTTGCGCAGGCACTGAGGTATACTGCTGGCTTGCTCGGGCACTGAGGTACACTGCCGGCTTGCTCAGGCACTGAGGTACACTGCTGGCTTGCTCAGGCACTGAGGTACACTGCTGGCTTGCTTGGGCACTGAGGTACACTGCTGGTGTGCTCAGGCACTGAGGTACACTGCTGGCTTGCGCAGGCACTGAGGTACACTGCTGGCTTGCGCAGGCACTGAGGTACACTGCTGGCTTGCTCAGGCACTGAGGTACACTGCTGGCTTGCTCAGGCACTGAGGTACACTGCTGGCTTGCTCAGGCACTGAGGTACACTGCTGGCTTGGGCAGGCACTGAGGTACACTGCTGGCTTGCGCAGGCACTGAGGTACACTGCTGGCTTGCGCAGGCACTGAGGTACACTGCTGGCTTGCGCAGGCACTGAGGTACACTGCTGGCTTGCGCAGGCACCGAGGTACACTGCTGGCTTGCGCAGGCACTGAGGTACACTGCTGGCTTGCTTGGGCACTGAGGTACACTGCTGGCTTGCTCAGGCACTGAGGTACACTGCTGGCTTGCTCAGGCACTGAGGTACACTGCTGGCTTGCGCAGGCAATGAGGTACACTGCTGGCTTGTGCAGGCACTGAGGTACACTGCTGGCTTGCTTGGGCACTGAGGTACACTGCTGGCTTGCTTGGGCACTGAGGTACACTGCTGGCTTGCTTGGGCACTGAGGTACACTGCTGGCTTGCTTGGGCACTGAGGTACACTGCTGGCTTGCGCGGGCTCTGAGGTACACTGCTGGTGTGCTCAGGCACTGAGGTACACTGCTGGTGTGCTCAGGCACTGAGGTACACTGCTGGCTTGCTCGGGCACTGAGGTACACTGCTGGCTTTCTCGGGCTCTGAGGTACACTGCTGGCTTGCTCAGGCACTGAGGTACACTGTTGGCTTGCTCAGGCACTGAGGTACACTGCTGGCTTGCTCAGGCACTGAGGTACACTGCTGCCTTGCGCAGGCACTGAGGTACACCTTTGATTTGCGCAGGCACTGAGGTACACTGCCTGCTTGCTAAGGCACTGAGGTACACTGCTGGCTTGCTCGGGCACTGAGGTACACTGCCGGCTTGCTCAGGCTCTGAGGTACACTGCTGGCTTGCTCAGGCACTGAGGTACACTGCTGCCTTGCGCAGGCACTGAGGTACACCTTGATTTGCGCAGGCACTGAGGTACACTGCCTGCTTGCTAAGGCACTGAGGTACACTGTTGGCTTGCTCGGGCACTGAGGTACACTGCCTGCTTGCTAAGGCACTGAGGTACACTGCTGGCTTGCTCGGGCACTGAGGTACACTGCCGGCTTGCTCAGGCTCTGAGGTACACTGCTGGCTTGCGCAGGCACTGAGGTATACTGCTGGCTTGCTCGGGCACTGAGGTACACTGCCGGCTTGCTCAGGCTCTGAGGTACACTGCTGGCTTGCGCAGGCACTGAGGTACACTGCTGGCTTGCTCGGGCACTGAGGTACACTGCCGGCTTGCTCAGGCTCTGAGGTACACTGCTGGCTTGCTCAGGCTGTGAGCCTTTGGCAGTCAGATGTCCACGTGGCTTGTCCTTGCAGTGGGGGCTCCTCTGGCTTGTCCTGGCAGTGGGGGGGGGGGGCTCTTATGGCTTGTCCTGTTTGTGAGGGTCTCCTCTGGCCTGTCCTTGCAGCGTGGGGGGCTCCTCTGGCCTATCCTATTAGTAGGGGGCTCCTCTGGCGTGTCCTGGCAGCGGGGGGGGGGGGCTCCTCTGACCTGTCCTGGCAGCGGGGGGGCTCCTCTGGCTTGTCCTGTCAGCGGGGGGCTCCTCTGGCTTGTCCTGTCAGCGGGGGGCTCCTCTGGCCTGTCCTGGCAGCGAGGGGCTCCTCTGGCTTGTCCTGGCAGCTGGGGCTCCTCTGGCGTGTCCTGGCAGCGGGGGCTCCTCTGGCGTGTCCTGGCAGCGGGGGGGGGCTCCTCTGGCTTGTCCTGTCAGCGGGGGGCTCCTCTGACCTGTCCTGGCAGCGAGGGGCTCCTTTGGCTTGTCCTGTCAGCGGGGGGCTCCTCTGGCCTGTCCTGGCAGCGGGGGGCTCCTCTGGCCTGTCCTGGCAGCGGGGGGCTCCTCTGGCCTGTCCTGGCAGCGGGGGGCTCCTCTGGCCTGTCCTGGCAGCGGGGGGCTCCTCTGGCCTGTCCTGGCAGCGGGGGGCTCCTCTGGCCTGTCCTGGCAGCGGGGTCTCCTCTGGCCTGTCAGGGTAGCGGGAGGCTCCTCTGGCCTGTCCGTCAGTGGAGGGCTCCTCTAGCCTGTCCTTGCAGCGGCTCCTCCGGCCTGTTCTTTCAGCGGGGATCTCCTCCGGCCTATTCTGTCAGGGGGGAGCTCCTCCGGCCTGTCCTGTCAGGGGGGGGCTCTTCTGGCCTGTCCTTGCAGGGGGGGCTCCTCTGGCTTTTCCTGGCAGCGGGGGGCTCCTCTGGCCTGTCCTGGCAGCGGGGAGGGCTCCTCTGGCCTGTCCTGGCAGCGGGGAGGGCTCCTCTGGCCTGTCCTGGCAGCGGGGGGCTCCTCCGGCCTGTCCTGTCAGGGGGGGCCTCTTCTGGCCTGTCCTTGCAGGGGGGGGGCTCCTCCGGCCTGTCCTTGCAGTGGGGGTATCCTCTGGCCTGTCCTTGCAGCGGGGGTATCCTCTGGCCTGTCCTTGCAGCGGGGGCGGAGGGCTCCTGTGGCTTGTCCTGGTTGTGAGGGGCTCCTCTGGCTTGTCCTGGCAGGGGGGGGGCTCCTCTGGCTTGCGGGTTTGGCTTGGTGGAGTGCGGGTTTCCTGTGAGCAGTGGAGGTGTAGTCTGTCCCCGGGGCCTTCCTAGAGCCCATGTAGGAGTTTGTATGTGTTTGGGCTGTAGGAGTACACGTTTCCCGTGAATTGTTGAGGTGTAGTCTGTCCCTTGTGCCTTCCTGGAGCCCCTGTAGGAGTTGGCGTAGGTTTGGGCTGTAGGAATGCAGGTTTCCTGTGAGCTGTGGAGGTGTAGTCGGTCCTTTGTGCCTTCCTAGAGCCCCTGTCGGAGTTGGTGTGTGGCTGGGCTGTGGGAGTGCACGTTTCCTGTGAGTTGTAGAGGTGTAATTGGTCCCTTGTGCTTTCCTAGAGCCCCTGTAGGAGTGCGAGTTTCCTGTGAGCAGTGGAGGTGTAGTCAGTCCCTTGGACCTTCCTAGAGCCCCTGTAGGAGTGCGGGTTTCCTGTGAGCAGTGGAGGTGTAGTCGGTCCCTTGGGCCTTTCTAGAGCCCCTGTAGGAGTGCGGTTTTCCTGTGAGCAGTGGAGGTGTAGTCGGTCCCTTATGCCTTCCTAGAGCCCCTGTAGGAGTGCGGTTTTCCTGTGAGCAGTGGAGGTGTAGTCAGTCCCTTGGACCTTCCTAGAGCCCCTGTAGGAGTGCGGGATTCCTGTGAGCAGTGGAGGTGTAGTCGGTCCCTTATGCCTTCCTAGAGCCCCTGTAGGAGTGCGGTTTTCCTGTGAGCAGTGGAGGTGTAGTCAGTCCCTTGGACCTTCCTAGAGCCCCTGTAGGAGTGCGGGTTTCCTGTGAGCAGTGGAGGTGTAGTCAGTCCCTTGGACCTTCCTAGAGCCCCTGTAGGAGTGCGGGTTTCCTGTGAGCTGTGGAGGTGTAGTCGGTCCCTTATGCCTTCCTAGAGCCCCTGTAGGAGTGCGGGTTTCCTGTGAGCTGTGGAGGTGTAGTCGGTCCCTTGGGCCTTCCTAGAGCCCCTGTAGGAGTGCGGGTTTCCTGTGAGCTGTGGAGGTGTAGTCGGTCCCTTGGGCCTTCCTAGAGC
Source organism: Lissotriton helveticus (assembly GCF_964261635.1). Classification (NCBI taxonomy): domain Eukaryota; kingdom Metazoa; phylum Chordata; class Amphibia; order Caudata; family Salamandridae; genus Lissotriton; species Lissotriton helveticus. The sequence goes on from NC_136072.1 coordinate 44,697,901, forward strand.
CCCTGTAGGAGTGCGGTTTTCCTGTGAGCAGTGGAGGTGTAGTCGGTCCCTTATGCCTTCCTAGAGCCCCTGTAGGAGTGTGGGTTTCCTGTGAGCAGTGGAGGTGTAGTCGGTCCCATGGCCAATCCTAGAGCCCCTGTAGGAGTGCGGTTTTCCTGTGAGCAGTGGAGGTGTAGTCGGTCCCTTATGCCTTCCTAGAGGCCCTGTAGGAGTGTGGGTTTCCTGTGAGCAGTGGAGGTGTAGTCGGTCCCATGGCCAATCCTAGAGCCCCTGTAGGAGTGCGGGTTTCCTGTGAGCAGTGGAGGCGTAGTCGGTCCCTTATGCCTTCCTAGAGCCCCTGTAGGAGTGCGGGTTTCCTGTGAGCAGTGGAGGTGTAGTCGGTCCCTTGGGCCTTCCTAGAGCCCCTGTAGGAGTGCGGGTTTCCTGTGAGCAGTGGAGGTGTAGTTGGTCCCTTATGCCTTCCTAGAGCCCCAGTAGGAGTGCGGGTTTCCTGTGAGCAGTGGAGGCGTAGTCGGTCCCTAGGGCCTTCCTAGAGCCCCTGTAGGAGTGCGGGTTTCCTGTGAGCTGTGGCGGTGTAGTCTGTCCCTTGGCCCTTCCTAGAGCCCCTGTAGGAGTGCGGGTTTCCTGTGAGCAGTGGAGGCGTAGTCGGTCCCTTATGCCTTCCTAGAGCCCCTGTAGGAGTGCGGGTTTCCTGTGAGCAGTGGAGGTGTAGTCGGTCCCTAGGGCCTTCCTAGAGCCCCTGTAGGAGTGCGGGTTTCCTGTGAGCAGTGGAGGTGTAGTCGGTCCCTTGGGCCTTCATACCCCGGTCCGAAGCTCTGGGCCGACCTCCCGGAATCTCTGAGAATCTGCTCTTCTTCGCTGTGTTTTGCAAGGGATTGAAGACTTGGCTGGTTTATCTAAGGGCTGGATTCACTCCACTTGGGTCTAGCGCTGGGAAACCCCCGGGGTAGCTGAGCGCTTTATAAGACGTCTTAATAATAGGTTGACCATTGATGGTCAATGTCTGCGATGGAAGAGGCCAAGCCTAGTGTGGGGAGGTGAAGGGATAACCCAAGGCTCTTGGACCTCACTAACCCTAGGACAATGTTCAATGGTACCAGAGGGGCACAGCCTTCGTTGCGTGGTTAGATCCGTGCTCGCGTTTGCTTTACCTCCCTCTCCCTTGGTGCAGCTTTGTTTTCATGTAATGTTTGCACTAATGTCCCTTACTAGTGACTTCATTGGTGGTTACATATGTCATCAGTGATGTCATTGCTGATTTCCTTTATGTTGTCCTATATGGGGTCTTAAGCAGTGGTCGTCCGGTAGGAGTTTATGGGCGGCAGAACCCTAAAGGGAGCATTTCAAGTTTTTTTACATTTTAGATTGTATACACCATACGGTCAGCCTTTATTGGATCTCACCTATGGATTTGCAGTGAAACGTAAGGCTTCGCTATGACGGTTGCAACACTTGTGGTCACGAACAGTAAAGATTGTGGAGATACAGGCCTTATTTCTATTCCGTGCTTCAATAACCAGTCTTATATTGCATATGTATGTGCACATTTATCCCTATGCAGCTACACACACATCAGTACATTTTTTCACTCACACGTCTCTCCACGAGTCTAACCATCTGCTTGACTGCTCAGTAAAAATCAAAGTGAGTGTACTGCACTTTTTAGTTTGTAGCAGAAAAGACTTCTTGTGGGGGGGAATTCTGAAAGCTTCCCTGAGAATGCTTTCCAGCCATTGCTCATCATTCATTGGCTATGTGGTTTGTAACTCACAATTTCTGACTTTCTATTTGCTGGCTTTGTTTTAAGCTGTCCAGCATGTCTTTGTCCCGCCTATGTGGATCACATCCTTCCTTGTATTCTTCCACAGGTCCTCAGTTTCTCTAAACAGACCTTTACATGTTGTTCTTTTCTTTTGCCACATGTGCTGTGCACTCAAAGGCAGAGATCAAATGTTATGCTCTGTCTTTTGAGGGAGCTTGGTGTTTACTTTTCTGTCTCCGACTTCAAAGGAGAGGATTTATGTGACAATCTTGCCAGGTGCTGGGAAAGAAAATGATTTTTCCAAGCACACAACTACATTTAAATGGCTGTAAATGAACTGTGCAAATAATTCAGAATATATCAGAATTAGGAAAGAACAAATTAAGCAAATTATTTGTGTAATTTTAAGTGTGGTGTAAACAAATGTTTTATTCTGATCAAAGTAGGTGATGCCATTTCCACACAATATCATTTGTGCGGTCTATAATTTTATCAGTAAAACTATGTGCAGATGCAATGGTCATTGTAATTGAAAATGTGTTTGTAATCGCTGTTTGCTACCACACCATGCACCCTCCCCTCTACGCCCCCCCACTGTACGCCCTTCAACGCTACGCCTATCCACTCTACGACACTCCACTTCATGACACCCCACTCAATTGAATTGTACCACACTCCACTCAGTTCTACCACACCCCACCCCATTCTACCACACTCCACTTCATTTTTCCACACTCCACTTCATTTTTCCACACTCCACTTCATTCCACCACTCTCCACTCTGGGCCACTTGTCGGCACTCACTCTACGACACTCTACTCTTCAGCATCCCGCAACACTGAGATGACACTCGACGACACTATGTCACGACACTCTGACACTCTTATCTGTTCAACAACACTACACAAAATGCCACTGTCCTCTGCTCTGACACAACACTCTATGCCACTCTCCTACGACTCTCCACTCTGCAACACTATGCCACTCTCCTCTACAGCACTACACTCTCCGACACTGTCACTCTCCTCTGCTCTACAACACAACACTCTACTACACTCTCCTCTGCTCAGTGACTCTTACCCCGCGACCCTCTCCTCTGCTCCTTCTCTCTGCTCCTTTCTCCTCTCCTCTGCTCCTCTGCTCCTTTCTCCTCTTCTCCTCTGCTCCTTTCTCCTCTCCTCCTCTCCTCCTCTCCTCCTTTCCTCCTCTCCTCCTCTCCTCCTCTCCTCCTCTCTCCTCTCCTCCTCTCTCCTCTCTCCTCTGCTCTACAACTCTCCCCTCTGACACTATGCCAATCTGCTCTACGGCACTCCATGACACTCTATGCGCCTCTCCACTCTGCGCCCCTCCTCTCCACTCTGCGCCCCTCCTCTCCACTCTGCGCCCCTTCCCGCTCTGCACCCCTCACCACGCCCTCCCCGCTCTACGCCTCTCTGCCACTCTGCCCTTCACACGCCACTTTATGCTTTGCCACTCACCACAACTCTACGCCCCTCCAATCTGTCACACTACCCTCCTCTTCAGCACCTTCCGCTATGCCACTCAACTCTTCGTCACTCCCGTCCCCTCCAATCTCCTCCAAGCTATGACGCGCTACACCACTATCCACCCCTCCAAACGGACACTCCACTCTCCTCCAGACAACGACCCTCTACCCCCCTCACTGTACTCCACAGTGGAGGTCCTTCTTTCCTCTAATTTGAAAGTGCAGCATTGTAAAACCATATTTAAGCGGAGAAGTTGTCGGATGGGGCAAAAGGGCAGAGGGCAAATGCTGCAGGTGTGTGGGGTCCCTGCTCATTTAATACAAATGTTTTGTGGATGCGAGAAACTTCTGTCTCAAACAGGGAATTGAAACATTTAAAACAAAAGCAAAGGTGCACCACAAAACAAGGAAAAGTATTCAATCCGTGTCCAAAAATATATTCTTCAAAAGTTATTCTTTTATTTAAACAGAGTTAAAACAACTATCTTGATGACTTTGAACAGCCGTTTCGTCCATTCACATGGACTTCTTCAGGGCATGAATGGAAGATATGCAGTAAGAACTGGTAATCAAGCCAACTGGTTGTACAAACGGCTGATGTCGTATGGTCCTTTTCAGATTTTTTTTAGAATATTAGAGAAAAAACAGGTTGCCTATATTTGGGCGAAAACCGGTTTATAGATCAGTTGGATTGAGCCATCATAGTCGCATGTAATAATAAAAGCATCCAGAGAGCGCTTTTGAATCAAGCGTGTTAGGAACCCTTGGTACAAGTAAAGTTTGCATGCTAGTGATCAAGTCGTGATGAATCTGGGTCCTCCCAATTTAATGTAGGCCCAGAAAAGTGGCTGTAAGCTGTTGCCGGTCTCAATAAACCGCGTAATGTGAAAGAGAGTGTCTCCCGCCGATTCCTGTCAGAACGAAAGTTCTGGATGCTTTTATTAGTACATGTCACTATGATGGCTCTGAGCTGAAGACTAGTGTCAAACAGGACATGACTAAAGTACATGTCGCTGGCTGTCCTAGTTTGTGACCGTGTTTAACCTAAAGAAGCTTTTTTGGTTTTAAAGTTGAGTTTTAGTGTCTTTTAGGAGCTATTTCAGACCCAGCAACTCTTTGTACTCCTTCTTTGTTGTAATTTTCCAAATCAAGTTTTTCTACGTTCTTTGCCTTTCTGCATTCTCTGAGGTCAGTCATGATACCTTAGGTACTGTGTTGCCCCTTGCCCCTTGTTTTATATAGCGCGAGCTTGACCCGAAGTTATCGGGTATCAGAGCGCTTTACATGAGCACCAGTTGCGTTACATGAGGACATTCATTTTTATTAGGCACAGGGAGATTAAGTGAGTTGCCCAGAATCGCAGGATGTTGCGCGTCCTTGCCGAGACTTGAACCCGGTTCCCCAGATTTGAGGTCGACCGCCCTAGCCGTTGGGCCAACTCCTCTCCCCCAGCTCTTCCTACCTCTCTTGCATTGTAACTCTGAAACTCCCTGGTCTAATCTCTGCCTATAGTCAGCCATTTGTTTCCTTCTTTAACATGCTGGTTTGCTTGTGTGCAAAAGGGCAGTTTGTGTGAGCACTAGTGAGGACAGACTGGCACAACCTTTCCTCCTTTAGATATGTGTATGAAGGTGATACATTATTTGAGAGAGGCGGGGTGGTCCTATTCTCAGAGCAGTCTCCATATCTCCAGCGGAGGACAGACTTTGGGCTTCGACCCTGGAAGGCAGTGCTGCAGTTTGGACAGTGATGGAGTTTGGCAGTATCACAGAAACAGATTAGGAATTTGTTAGTTTTTGATTGTTGCACGTTCAGTTAATTACAACGCTTGCTATTGGCAAGTGAATGGTAGAGCATAAAAAGGAGGCAATAGTTAAACAAAATAAACACCCCTTTGAGCTTGTGCTACACGCCCTGACTGCCTCGAGCATTTCTGGCCATGCTGAATGTTTTGGATGAATTGGAATCCAAAATTAAATTTTGTTCTTGAAACATTGATTAGAAACGTCTGCATCTGATGCAGCAGATAGACCATGGCTTTCGGGGCAGGCACGGCTCCCAGCCCAGGTCCAGCAATCTTGGTACAAAGCCCACGGTCTGTTTTTCTGTAGGCAGTCAGGTTTCACAGCCCACGCTCTGTTGTAGTTGGGCAGTCAGGTTCACAGCTCACGCTCTGTGGTTCCTTAGGCAGTCCGGTTCGCAGCCCATGCTCTGTGGTTCCTTAGGCAGTCAGATTTCACAGCCCACGCTCTGTTGTTAGTTGGGCAGTCAGGTTCACTGCCCACGCTCTGTGGTTCCTTAGGCAGTCAGGTTTCACAGCCCACGCTCTGTTAGTTGGGCAGTCAGGTTCAGAGCCCACGCTCTGTGGTTCCTTAGGCAGTCAGGTTTCACAGCCCACGCTCTGTTGTTAGTTGGGCAGTCAGGTTCACTGCCCACGCTCTGTGGTTCCTTAGGCAGTCAGGTTTCACAGCCCACGCTCTGTTGTTAGTTGGGCAGTCAGGTTCACTGCCCACGCTATGAGGTTCGTTGGGCAGTCAGGTTTCACAGCCCACGCTCTGTGGTTCCTTAGGCAGTCAGGTTTCACAGCCCACGCTCTGTTGTTAGTTGGGCAGTCAGGTTCTCTGCCCACGCTATGAGGTTCGTTGGGCAGTCAGGTTCACAGCCCACGCTCTGTGGTTCCTTAGGCAGTCAGGTTTCACAGCCCACGCTTTGTTGTTAGTTGGGCAGTCAGGTTCACTGCCCACGCTATGAGGTTCGTTGGGCAGTCAGGTTTCACAGCCCACGCTCTGTGGTTCCTTAGGCAGTCAGGTTTCACAGCCCACGGTCTGTTGTTAGTTGGGCAGTCAGGTTCACTGCCCACGCTATGAGGTTCGTTGGGCAGTCCGGTTCAGAGCCCACGCTCTGTGGTTCCTTAGGCAGTCAGGTTCACTGCCCACGCTATGAGGTTCGTTGGGCAGTCAGGTTCAGAGCCCACGCTCTGTGGTTCCTTAGGCAGTCAGGTTTCACAGCCCACGCTCTGTTGTTAGTTGGGCAGTCAGGTTCACTGCCCACGCTATGAGGTTCGTTGGGCAGTCAGGTTTCACAGCCCACGCTCTGTGGTTCCTTAGGCAGTCAGGTTTCACAGCCCACGCTCTGTTGTTAGTTGGGCAGTCAGGTTCACTGCCCACGCTATGAGGTTCGTTGGGCAGTCAGGTTCAGAGCCCACGCTCTGTGGTTCTTTAGGCAGTCAGGTTCACTGCCCACGCTATGAGGTTCGTTGGGCAGTCCGGTTCAGAGCCCACGCTCTGTGGTTCCTTAGGCAGTCCGGTTCACAGCCCATGCTCTGTGGTTCTTTAGGCAGTCAAGTATCTGATAGAGACGTCTAGCTGTAGATTCCTTACCTTTGAATTTCCCAGGCGTCAGGCTGGATCTGGAAACTTTTGCTGAGCAATACCCTTTGCGCGCGACGTCGGGTGGCTCCATTCGCCTCCGCGTGACGGCATTGGTTTCGACTTTGCAGTGCCTATATAGGCGCCACCCAGGCGTGCGGACTACAGTTCTTTTCTTACTGCGCCAGTTAAGTACCGATCGGGAAGAGGTACCCCTCTACTGCTTTTTGGTAGGCGTTTTCTCGACTTTTGCCAAAAGTTTTGGGATTTTCCGGCTTCATGTGTGAGGGACGTCTTCGAGGAAGGCCGGTTTCAAGCCGTACAGGGCTTCTTCCCGCATGATGTCGATCACCGATCCCCACCGCATTTGTCTGTGGTGTCTTGAGCACGACCACATATGAAGTTGTATTTTGTCTGTCTGTCGGGCGATGGCTCTGAAGACCTAGAAGGAGCGGTCGATGAAGTTACTCATGACCCGGCAGTCGACACCGTCCAGCGTGACTCCGAGGAGGTCACGGGCCCGATCGAAGAAGAGGCGGTTGCTGGGCCGCTCATGGAGCCATAAGTCCTCTTCCTCCCATTTGAGTTCCTCTGTGCACTCGGGGAAGGGGCATAAGAAGTAGTAGTCCAAGCGGACTTCGCCTTCACCTCAATTGGCATCCATCGTCGAGAGAGGTAAGGAGCACCGACACTCCAGGCACGGTTCCGCGGAGCCAGAGCCGACTACGCATCTCCGAGCCCAAACCTCCCAATCTCCCCCCCCCCCCCCCGCCCCCCCAAACCCCCGGAACCCGGAGTGACTCCTGCTCAAGTAAGAGTTTTTTGAGCGGAAGACCCCGCAGGTGAGCCTTTGGGCCCCTCAGAGTCGGGAGGGGCCCAATTTGGTTTCATGCAGTCAGATCTGGCCACAACGCCCATGGGACCCCAGGGATCTGATCCCCGACCTGGTTTGTCGCCGGTTGTGTCAACGTGACCTTCCCAGGTGTCGAACCCAAACTTTGAGCCTGCGACGTCACAGATGCCCGTCAGTGGCACAAGCCCCATCCTCAATGACACTGAGCCGGAATGACGTCCAAGCGACACCGATTCCCCCGTCGACAGAACCCAGAGGTTCTATGATGTCGCCTGATCACTTTGAGAATGTGCTGGCTCAGAAGAATAATGGGAGGAGAAACCTAGGAAATCTCTGAGGAGAATTGGACTGGTATGGGGAACTTGGGGAAGCCAGTGGACTGGATACTTATCCAGATAGCGGCATGCTCTCGCCGCCTACTGTGGTTACGGAGGAGGGGGCATCCTATGCCATGGTGGTAAAGGGGGCAGCTGAGGTGTTTGGACTAGTATTCCCCTCAGTGCAGACCAAGACTAATCTCCTAACTGAGGTGCTTCAACCTGGGGCTTCCACTTCTCAGTTCTTTGATTCTCAGCACTGGTGGAATTCAGGCCTTACAGCCCATGCTCTTTGGTTCTGTGTGCGGTCAGGTTTCACAGCCTATACTCTGTTATGTAGGCAGTCCTGTTTCGAAGCCACAGCTCTCTGGTTGTGTAGGCAGCCAGGCCTTGCAGTCCATGTCTTGTACTGCTGCAGCCAGACCAGGCTTACAGCCATAACTGTGTCATTCTAGTCCAGACAGACACAAGCTCTGGGGCATGTAGACGCCAACAGCATAGTTGTAGACCCAGTAACTAATAGTGATACAACTTTAAAAGTAAAGTTTCCGCTTTATCCGAAACACCTTTTGGCTCCTTCTTTTCCCTTGAGCCAAGACGATTACTCTGCTCCTATTGACTGGTTCGGTTAGCTTCCGAGGTATAACTGTTTAAGTTAAAAAATGAAAGTCATTAACATGTCTTAGATCTCAGTGGGAGGGCCGCCATTTAATGTTTGATTCTGGTGTTCTAGTGAGACACCTTTCTTTGTTGCATTGATTGCAAATTGCTGTAAGGACACAAAACGTTATACTCCGGGACATCTTAAGGATTTTGGGGCCTTGGGCCAAGCATATTTTGAGGACCTCTGTTCGGAATAGCTTTGAATTTATGCTCTAATTTCAATTCTTGAATGCCCTTTTTGTCCTGGTCACTGACAGTGCACAGGCACACTCGTCCAAATTCTATATGTTTACATCTAAAATTCAGGGATAGTGGTGTGTGTTTTCAATATTGTAACACTGCAGCAGCTCACTAATATAACTGCAAATAATCTCAGGGACGCCCTCCCGTTTCTCATATGTGATATCCTGTTTTGACTAAAATAAACTTTTTGATGGTTGTTGAATTAAACATAAACACAGCATTTCTTTGCAAAATGTTTGTAATAGACACTCATACATCACCCACATTAAAAATAAATTTAAGGAAAACAGTATATAAAACAATGTGTTTAAGAATTATTCAATGTCATTAGGGCAAACCTCTGCAGAAGAAAGCTGGCTGGATTACAGGGGCCTGGGCCAGGGCCCACTTTGCCCATGCCTTAAAACGCCTCTGGCTGAGCAAGAGCCTGTGTAGTCTAGGGAAGTGTGAACTAAAATGTGTCCAGTGCTTCAGTCTGGCAACCACTCGAGCTGCTGATGTGTGTGTGTGTGTGTGTGTGTTCTGAAGGCGGCCTGAGACGTTTGAGGACCCCAAAAATTCAGAGAAACAAGTCAAGCCAATAGCCTAGAATTGTGGCAAATGGTGCTCTACTGATGATGGATGCAAAAGAAACAATTGATGGACGGCATGCTAGACAATGCAAACATTCACCCCCAGTCACAAGAATCTGGGTTAAATCCATCATTCTTTTGCTCACCTCACCACCCCAGTTTGGACCCAGCCATATGCAAATCAGTCTTGACCCTGTTTCTTGTGGGAACAGTCCAGCCCACACTGACAAGCCAGGTCCTCCCTTCAACTGTTGTTTTTGCATTTGTCTCCCCCTAGTGGGACGAGTATGCCCAGACATGAGTCATGGGCTCACTGTGCCACTGGAGTCAAGCTATCCTGGCTGAAGAGGGCTAAAACCTCGAAACCGGTCCTAGGATGCTTGTTTCCAGTCCAGGGAGGACCTGGCTTGGCTGTTCGGGCTGGACTGTTCCCATTGGGCGCGGGGTCATGACTGATTTGCATATGGCTGGGTCCAAACTGGATTGGCATGGGGAGCAAAACACTATGGATTTAGGCCCAGATCTCTGTACTGGGGTGAATGTACGACATTGTTCTGCATTCTGTCCATCAACTGTTGTTTTTTTGCTACTGATGATGGAGACTTCACGTTGTCCAAAAACCCTGTCTGATGGCCACATGATTACACGTGGAATTTGGCTGTGCACCACTAGTGAGCTGTCAGAAATGCCCTCCCTTCGAACCCCCCCACCTAAATGGGTGATTTTAATGAATGAACACTGTTGCGCCGCACACCTTCCAGTTTGGGGCTGTTAATGCTGGTGAAAATGAGAGTGAACATATTTCTCTTTGAGTCCCGGGGGTCATCGTGACCCCCGCACATGTCCACGGTCTGTGGTCGGCCATGTTCCCTGGGATATTGTGAAATGTGCGGGGAGGGCTCCCGTGCCCCGCCGCCTTCCCACTTCACTGCTTTAGCACAGTTCCTGCGCTGCCCGCTGGGTGGCGGCGTTTCCCTGCAGTGTGAACGCGGCGCGCTTGGCGCTATGTGCAGGAATTCCTAACTCGCAGGTGTGACAGGCAGCAGGAGGAACCCTCTAGTGCAGCGGTGGGGGTTCACTGCTGATTACTGCTACAGCAACGGCTGCTGCTGGTCAAGAGTGCGGGGCATGGGGGAGGCGGCGCTAGAACACCGGTAGGCGCTACCGATGAGGTATTGTGGCATCTACTCAAAGCGTGAAACAAAGAAAAAGAAAAAAACACACTATACCGCGATGCCCAATGCCGGGCCTGCTGCATACCAAGGCCGCCTGGTTTGAGCCCTCCCCATGCCTCTTTTATTTATTTATTTATGCATTTTTATATAGCGCGGACTTTACCCGAAGGCGTCAGAGCGCTTCACATTAGGACCAGAGATGAAACATAATGAGAAACATTACAAAAGAACAGATTGCAAAAACATACGTTACTTACATAAGGTAAAAGTGACAATTGTGAGCAAACAAAATACATGAGGTAGTAAAAACTGTGAGCAACCACAAATACATGAGGTAGTAAAGGTAATAGTGACAATCGTGAGCAAACAAAATACTTGAGTAAAAATTGTGAGCAACCAAAAATACATGAGGTAGTCAAAAGTGCACAAGAGGAAATGAAAGTGACAAGTGTGCAGTTATAAGAGAAAACAGAGTATAATTAGAGGTATAGTACTGCAATAGGTGCTAGACACTCAGGCACAGGAACAAGCGTTACGTGGGCACGGTGGCACTTGTGCAAGTATCAAAGGTAAAGACATGTGAGAGGTAGCAGCCGTGTGTTGCAAGGGCAGAGTGGTGTGTGCATGTTACAAAAGGGCACCGAACATCAGTACATGGAAAATACTGCAAAAAGGCAGACCCTCCAATCACAGGCATACACTGGGAAGGCACTTCCATGGTCATGAAAAGTAGAAATTATCAGTAGTGGGATGTCTTCCTCACAAATAGCAAGAGGACGTGAATTACTTTTGGAGGTGTCTCTGGAGGAGGAGAACTTTGAGGTCCCTTTTGAAGGCCTGGGAGGAGGCGGTGGTCCGGAGCTGAGGTGGAAAGGAGTTCCAGATTCTCACTGCGTTGCCTGAAAAGGATTGGGCCATTGTTCTTTCCTTCTTGAAAGTGGGAGGTTCAAGCAGTAGATTCTCCTCTTTGCGTGAAAGTCTAGAGCCACCAGAGAGTTTCAGTTTATTCGCCAGGTAGCGGGGAGATGAGGAGTGCAAGGCTTTGTGGGTAATGCAGGCAGTCTTGTAGATAGCTCTAGCCTCGAAGGGAAGCCAGCGGAGGGTGGATAACAACGGTGTGATGTGATCGCTTCTTTTGGCCCCATAAATGAAACGAGCTGCTGAATGGAAGACAGACTTAAGTGGGGACAGGTGAGATTTGGGGAGGCCAGTAAGAAGAGAATTGCAGTAGTCTAGTCTAGAGAGGACCAGCGATTGCACCAGGGTTATAAGGTCCTGCTCCGGGAAGAAGCGACGGATTCCCCACAGAAGGCGCAGTTGGTAGCGAGCAGATTTTGCAATTGAGTTGATGTGGGGAGTTAGATTGAGTTTTTTGTCTAGAATGACACCAAGGGATTTTGCAATGTCGACAATGATGGGTTTATTGTTTAGTAGATTCATCTGATCCATCCATGATTGAACCGGGGGAGGAGAGAGTGAGGAGGAGGAGAAGAGGAGGAATTCAGTTTTGGAGGGATTCAGAATCAATTGATGAGTTGACATCCAGTTTTGAATGGAGTCAAGAGTAGATCTTAGGATGGAGAGATCATGAGTGGAGGCAACCTTGAGGTAGAGTTGAGTGTCGTCTGCATAGAGATGATAGTGAATCCCAGATTTGCTTAGGGCCACTACGAGGCGGGTGGTAAATGATGTGGAATCTGAGCGGTGAACGGTGTTGCAATTGAAGATCAAGAGAAAGGCATTCAAAGGTGTGGGGGGAGCTGATAGGAGACGCCTTAAGTTGGAGGGCGTTTCTGAAGATGACTGCAACACCTCCCCCCGTGTTTTCAGTTCTGTCATTCCTAAATATGGAGTAACCTGTGGGAATTAGGAGGTCAAAAATAGCGTGAGAGGTATCTTTGAACCAGGTCTCTGTGAGGAAGAGCATGTCAAGATTGTGAAGGGTGATGGTGTCGGAGATTTCAAGTTTGTGTTTTACTGCAGATCTGCAGTTGTGAAGCATACAGCGCAGCTCTGTCAGGACTGTTTTGGTGACGGGGGCACTTGGGCTCTGAAGAGTGATCGGGATATTGTACATTTGCGGGGGTGCTCGGGAGGGTTTAGGTGGACGCTTTGTTCTGACAGAGGTGATGGTCGGAATAGTGTAGACAGTGGGGTTGCTAGGGTATGCCTGTTGAAGAAGGGTGGCGTTCAAGGGCTTGTGCGAGTTAACGACGTTTGCAGACGACAGGTTGAGCTTGGCTGTGTTGGGGTGAGGGGGCGAGGTGCAACTCCGGGGAAGTTGGGAGGGAGTAGAGGTGCATGGAGGGGTGGAGATCTTAGAGCATAGAAGTGAAATGGCAGCTGTAAGCTGGGAGATGGAGGTGATCAGGGAGCCTAGCGTATTTTCCAGTGAGAAAGAGGCAGAACATGGAAGGTTGGGTGGCTCGATTGAAATAAGGGGGGGTGGAATTGGTGGTGGAAGGCAGGGAGAGGAGGGGGGACAGGAGGTGGGTCGGGGGGTGGGGTTCACAGGTGGGGAAAGGTGGAGGTTGGGAGCGGGAGTACGTGAATTGGGGGTTAAGGGAGAGTTGTCATTGTTGGTGTTGCCAGAGGGAGAGGAATTAAGGATAAATTTAGGGGGAGAAAGGTGCGGAACACGTCGGTAGGGAAGAAGGAGGGGGGAGGCCTGTGTGGCGTCATGGGAATGTAGGACGTTTGGGAGGAACAGAGGAGCAGTGGTTGCGGAGGTTCTATCCGTTAGTAGAGGTAGCAGTGAGGGAACTGTCATCTGGCAGAGTGAGGGGGGTTGAGAGAGAGGGAAATTGAGGAGGGGAAGTTGTTCTGCTGGGCCCAAGGAAGGGAGGTGGAAGGGGTTACTAGGAGGAGAAAGGGGGTAGTGCGGCAGAACTGGAGGAGTAGGAGGGAGGAGAGAGATGCAGTGGGAATGTGGCAGATACGGGGAGAGTGACGAGGGGATGAAGGGTTGGAGAGGAGGGATGGAAGGAGGGCTAAGGGGAGCATAGGGAAAGTTAATTGGGGGAGAGTGTTGGAGGAGAGGTGGACTAAAGAGGGGGGTGATGGGAAGAAGTATGGGGGAGGAGAAGAAGGGGGTGATGGGAAGAAGTATGGGGGAGGAGAAGAGATTGGATTACCGTGATAGTGCAGATGGGACGAGGAGCGTGTTAGCTAGTGGTAAGGCTGAAGTAATGTGGGATGGTACATACTGTGGGGGGGGAGGAATAGGAGATGAGGTAATTTGGGGGGGGGGGGGAAGAGGGCCGACCTGCGCTTCTCGAGAGTGCAGCCAACTGGAGTGAGGTGGGGTCGGCGGAGGCGAAAGGGAGTAATGGGTGGAGCTGGAAGGAGAGTCAAAGGGAAACCCGGTTGCAGGGAGGGGGAGTAAGGAGGGGAAGAGGTGGTCAAAGAGTGAGAGGCAGGAGTCTTTGCCTTGGATCATGACGGTACCGTTGTTATAGAGTGAGATAGTGAGGTAGCCATTGAAGCACCCAGAGGGGGAAATTTTTAGTTGTTTCCCATATGGGATAGAGGAGGAGGAGGTGACGTTAAGGGAATTGTAAAAACTGTTGGACCAAGAGGGGGTGTCGCGAGTGAAGAAGATTAAGTAGTTTTTGAGCCTCCCAAGACGACCATTGTAAAATTGATCCACAAAAAGGAAGTCCGGGAAACGTTCAATAGTGTTATGCTTCAGTCGTTTTATTGTAGCTTTAGACTGGTCGGGAGGATAAATGATTTTGTAGCAATTGGCTCCAGACTTAGCTCGAGAGGTGGCCATGTTGAGAAGATGAGGCGAAGGAGGGTGGGAGAAAGATGAGAGGGGTGTTACTGGGAGAGCGGTAGTGAGGAGAAATAAGAGGGCAAAAAGGGGGCGCATACTCCGGGTTAAAGTGCCGTCAGGCTGTAGAAAGGCCTAAACGATGCAGCTGGCACTACTTGCTGCGCAGCTGTAAAAGGCCTAAACGGTGCAGCTGGCACTACTTGCTGCGCAGCTGTAAAAGGCCTAAACGGTGCAGCTGGCACTATTTGCTGCGCAGCTGTAAAAGTGTAGAAATAAATACCACACAATTAAAGAGTTAAGCGGATGGCTATTTTGATGGAGGAATGCATTACTCGCAGGCGATGTCCGATTGCTGCAGGAAGCACTAGCCGTGAAGATGAAACATCTGGAAGACAGGCTGTAGACACACTGAATACAGCTCGGTAAATAGGCGTGCAGGTGCGCGCTGCGCTCGGCGTCGAGGTCTCCTGTTCCACCATTTTCAGGTCAGGCCGCATGAGCTGGTCGTGAAACAGCCGTACTGAGCCAATATGGGGACCGTTAGAGGCTGGGTCAGTAAGATTGAGCTAAAGCAGGCAGTTTCAGGCCGTTACAGCAGTGCAGTGCTCGGAGTCGGGCGGCGCCATTTTAGAGCACATGTGCAAGTGGTGCCAAACTTGTAGGGCTTATCCGGGAGTCCGCAGGGGCTCTCCGCTCACACTTCCGCAATTAAAGGTGCCAATAAGGCGGGCCTGTAGGTGTGCCGGTGTAACATAAGGGCAAACGGCACCGGACGCGCATTGAGATCGCGCTGAGTAAAAGTTTCATGGGTTCACCTCCGTGCGCGGCTTCGAGGTCTCAAATTACGCCAATTTCAGGTCAGGTGACATGTGCTGGTCGTGAAACAGTAGTACTGAGCCAAAATGGGGACCATTTGAGGCTGTGTCTGTAGCATTGAGCTGAAATAGGCAGTTTCAGGCAGTTTCAGCAGTGCTGTGCTCGGGTGGCGCCATTTTGGAGCACCTTTCTCATAAATGTCTGTAAGTGGCGCTATTTTGTAATCCCCAGTGAGTAATGGCCCTTTAAATTCGAAAGATTGCTTTCCTATATCCTTGCAGTTTTCTATGCAGTTTAATATAGCGTGACTCTGGCTCGAGAGCACTTCAGCGCTTTGCAAGAGAACCAGACACCTTCCAGGCACGGGGAAGAGTGGTTTTCACAGGTGCTGCCTTGGACGCTCTTCAGATGTCCTCGAGGCGCCCTGGGCCTGAGTCAAAGTAAGGCAGTGGAGAACTTGTAGGGCCCTCAATTTGTGCCGATTTTCAAACGGTGCCTGCCCTGTCCCGGGTGCCGCCATCTTAAGGACAGGCAGCCATGGCAAAACAGACCAGAAGCAATTGTAGGGCCCCCGCCCGCCGCTATGGGACGCCTCCTCACCACAGTCACAAGCGGGAGCAGCAGCCTTCCCTCCGGTCTCAGCAGCCGTTTTCTAGCGTCTTCAGTGCGACGTCAGTCCCCCTCACTGCCTGGTGCCAGTCTCACCGATCGCGGGCGCCATTTTGCAGCTGGAGAACATGCCGAGCAGGGAGGGAGGTCAGCAATCTCTGTTTTTAGCCCCTTCTCGCCTCCGCCGACCACAGCAGTGGCGCTCATTGGGGGCACCGGACCTTTATGGGCGGATAGTGGCGCCGGGTCCCAGGATTGGTGTCCGACATCGGCGTATGTGGAGGGCAGCCGCGGAGGAGCTCCGGAGCTCTCCCCGCTCCACTAGGCTCCGCCCACCAACTCTTTCACCGACCCCCTACATTTCCTGTCTCCTTATCCCACTTTTCCATGTTCTTTCGCATTCTGCTCTCCCACCTTTTATATATAGAGGTAATGCGAGTACTCTCGGTGTCCGCAGTGGAGGTAGGAGGGGGGCGCTCCAGAGCGAGGGTCTCTGGCAGAACTGAGGAGAGGGTGAGAAGTATCGAATCAGAGGGCAGTAAGCAGCTAAGAATAAAGTTCCTTCTGAGAAATCTGTGGAGTGACGGCTCCTCTGCAATGGTGGAGGAGCGTCGGCCCACTGCCTGGCGCAGAGCCAGCAAACGAAAAATAATATGATGCTCTAACATAGTTTTAGTTTGCCGGCTCTGAGCCAGGTTGACCATGGAGGAGCGGGGCATGAGAAGGGAGGAGGAGTGCGGGTGCACCCCCTAAGTGTTCATGTGTGTTTGGCCGCAGTCTCAGGTCGACCAAAACACACATGTGCATTGAGCAGCCGGGCTGGAAAAACCCCACAGACTCCCCGGCCTAAGCAGAGCGTCTTTCATGCCAGCTTAGACCAATCCCCGCGCTGCTCTGCAGTCACAGGCGTGTGAGAGGTGGTTTGATGGAGCTCAGCAGAGTCACAGGCGAGGTGGTTTGGCAGAGCTCTCCAGGATCACAGGCATGGGAGAAATGGTTTGGTGGAGCTCTGCAGGGTCACAGGCATGGGAGAGGTGATTTGGTGGAGCTCTGCATGGGAACAGGCGTGGGAGAGGTGGTTTGGTGGAGCTCTGCATGGTCACAGGCACAGAAGAGGTGGTTTGGCGGAGCTCTGCAGGGTCACATGGGTGGGAGGGGTGGTTTGGTGGAGCTCTGCATGGTAACAGGCGTGGGAGAGGTGATTTGGTGGAGCTCTGCATGGGAACAGGCGTGGGAGAGGTGGTTTGGTGGAGCTCTGCATGGTCACAGGCACAGGAGAGGTGGTTTGGCGGAGCTCTGCAGTGTCATAGGAGAGGTGGTTTAGCGGAGCTCTGCAGAGGAGGTGGTTTGACTTCCCTACTGTTGTGTAGACTGGAGTTGGAATAGTAAGTTATAATAATCCAAAGTGCAGCGCCACCCAAGGCAAGTCTTATGTGGTAAAGGAACGCGAGGTGACTTCGCAGTCTGGGTAGAAACTGCGTTGTAAAGGCGTGTGCGGTCAGTGCATCTGGGGTTCTGTCATCCATCCATCCATCCTGGACACCCGGTGCTGGTCTCTGGTACTTTCTGCCTTCTTAGCTGGAGAGTGGTGTAGGCTTGGCCAGGCTCGCTTCAAGGGCTTTACTTTCTGTTAAAGTCGCAAGGTAGTGACAGTTTCCATTCATACTCGCATGTGAAGCCCCTGGAAACCCAGGATATTTTGCAATGTTTTCACTGTTCTATTTTGTTGGGAGTGCTGTCAACCATTATCTTTGAACTTCATAGGACAGTCTAGAATAGTCCCCCAAAGTCTATCCAGCCGGCCTGCTTCGGTTTCTCCTTAAAGGGGCGGCTGTAGCTGAGGAGTGTTTTGTCTGGTTCCACTCTGCCAGGTTATCATGATGCTCGCTTCAGAATCTGCAGCAGATGACATTTCCCTTGTGAGAGGACACTTTCCTTGTCTGTTCGGGCTGGACTGTTCCCCTGAGGCACAGGGTCACACTGATTTGCATATAGCCATGTCTGAACTGGAGTGGCTGAGTGAACTAAAGAATGGTGATGGATTAAACCCAGATCAATTGACTGGGGGTGAGTGCTTGCAATGTTCAACACTCCGTCCATCATCCCCTTTGCTTTCACTTCCCTGGTCTGTGCAGGATGGCCCCTAGATCCGCGGACCTGACTATACATTCGGTGTGGTCTCTGTGTGTGTTGGGAGACTCTCGGTGCCTTTCCAGGTACAGACAGCCCTGCAGCTGAAGAGTGGCACTCACAAGACTACTACATTGTGATCCTTTTTCAGAATAAAATGCTGTGCATTGCCTGGGCTTTTGATTACATCAGAATGTGACCTAACGGCTAGGGCGGTCGACCTCGAATCTGGGGAACAGGGTTCGAGTCTCGGCAGGGACGCTCAACATTTTGTGATTCTGGGCAAATCACGTAATCTCTCCGTGCCTAACAAAATGAATGTGTCCGTCTGTAAGGTAACTGGTGCTCATGTAAAGCGCTCGTACACCTTCGGGTCTAGTTCGCATTATATAAAACTCCATACAAAAAAAAAAAGCAAAATGGCCGACAACATTGCCACTATTTAGGGCGAGCCTAGAGCCAGCACACATGCGCTACTCCGCGAGACATATAGTAGAGGAGTAGGGCATAGAAGCCCCGCTCACCCTCCACCCATCTTTGCATTGGCTTGTGGCATTGTCCGTCCTAAATTCTGGCTTCTGATTCGTCAATAGGCTTGTTAGTCCCTCCTTAGTACCGCCTCCTCGTCATTAGTCACCTTCCATGGTGACGGGCCCCGTTACTTTGGTTTTTACACAGTACGTGTTATTTAGGCTGTGAGCACTATTTTCTTTAATGAGGTTCTCCTACTGCAGGCACGGCATGCTTTGGTGCCTTCTTTACTCCCCCCCCCCCCCCCCCCGTCCCATTGTCGTGCCTTCTCCCTCCCATTGTCCGTTCATTCTCCCCCTTTCCTTGCCACATCCCACAAGGAAGTCCATCAGGCTTCGGTTCCTTCAACACTGTCCTGGTACTTTTTACTTAACTGGTAAAAAAGGGAATTCACACAAAACGACTAATAGTAACAACATGCAGAATATCTAAGAAAAGATACTTCATAAATTAATACTGGCCAAAGCTGGCCTCACATTTGGTGGAGAAGTGTGGCTCAATGGTTAGAGCGGCAGACCCTGATGCAGAGGTCTAGCCCGGGACCAGGATTTAATTCCCCGCCTCTGCGGGTCTTGGGCTCAAAAATCCACAGACCTGATAATTCTCGCCTCGGTGCCTATTCCAATCATGGAGTCCCACTCTGCAACTCTGGGCAATAGCTTGCTTAATCTCCACAACGGCCCCCACAACGCTAAGGATGCCTGGTCTCCACCTTGGGGGTACATAGAAGTGGACACCTCACAGGGAAAGCCAGGATGGGTTCCACAGCGGTATTCGTACAAGCGCCTTGAGACCCTTGCGGGTGAGTAGTGCGCTATACAAGTATCAATTTACATTTTTACATTTGCAGCAAGAGAAACCGGTTAGTCAAGGCTAGGACACAGATTTTTTTATTTTTATATTTGTACTTTTTAGGAATAATGTTCCATATGTGAGGTCATGATAGTATCTGCTTTATGAAAGGGGCCTTAAAGGTCAAGTGCACTTAAAATCCTTATTTAGTAAATTTCCTAGAGACCCCTCCATAAACGCTATGAATGCTCTTATTGCCATATTTGTGGCTCCTTTCCAACATAAAGTTAGGCTGTGGCAGTTTGTTTTCTGCTAGGTTGATGACACCGCATCTTTAAAAAACTGCTGAAAACACGATCTATTGAGGCATTATGGTCTGAGAGGGATAATCTAGCTCTGGTATAAGAGAAATAATAAAACTTGCAACTTAATTTTTTTAGTTATATTTTTATTTGGCATATATAGCCATAAAAAAGGAGTACCATAAACCATACAATTAATATATGAATTATATAGACACTCTGACTATAAAACAATATAAAACACAATAAAATCCTGGTAAAATAAACAATGGGAACTCTACCAGGCCGTAAGGAGTACCTAATTCATCATCAACACGGGGAAGTGATCACTTATACAACAAGTATACATTTGTACCTCCACCTTGATTATCAAAATCCGGGGATAGTCCCAAATATGGGTAAGATCATGTTTTTACCCCACCCTTTTTAAATTGTATAACCAATTCCTTCAACGACTCCTGTATTGCAAATAAAATTAATCTCATTACACTTCACATTTAAAAGACTCATATTCATCAATAAACTGAGAGCTTGATCCCTACAATAGTTTCATAGGCAATAAACAGGGGTTTAAAAAAAATTCAGATCTTCTAAGAACCTCAAACAATCCATCAAAATAAGTGGGCCATTACATTTTACTTGTAGTCCACATGTGCACAGACCCTGTTCATTCATCATTGCGGATTTTATCCTCCAATCAGTGCTGCATGGGTTCAGGCCAACTCTAAATTTCAGGATTATATTTCTAAGCTTTGGGTTACCATAGCCTCTATATAGGGGAATGTCTGATCATTGGTCCACCTGTTTATCAAGAACTGGGAGGACGATTTGCCGTTCAAATAACCCAAATCTTCTTCTCGGGCCTTCATATTAATAATCACACGCAACACCAACTTGGGAATCTGCTGTCCCGAATGCCATTGATCTGGTTCTAGGGAAAGTGCAACACATAACTTATTTAGCTTATTTATAGCTTGGGGACGCCCAATTTAATTCGCTATCCTCTTTCTTTTTTACAGAGGTTTGCTATTTTGTGGTACCCCTCCATTCATTCTCTGCCAAGAGTCCAGTGACGCTTGCATACCCCGAAAATTCCAGTCTGTAAGATGGCATTCCACTCGTACAGCCTGTATCATTTGCCCTCCTCTATGTGCCAATCCGATTTACCTCCCATAAATAAAACCTCTACGCCATATTGGAACTGTGGGCGGACCAACGCATTAAAAGCCGATAGAATTGGCCCCAGAGAGGGGCCTCCATACTTTTGCTTAAATTGTTTAACGCCCAATACTGAGGAGAGCGCTTTTGATTTAAGTGCCTGTATGTGATTCCTCCAGTTTAGCTTACTGTCGAACCACATACCCTGGTCTGAGAGGGATAATCTAGCGCCGGTATAACAGAAATAATAAAACGTGCAACTTTTTTTAGCTGGATAAGTTTAAATCCAGATATCTTTTCCTGTTTGTGCAGTAGGTGTCTAGGAAATTTCCTAAAGTTTTCGTTAATCTCCGATTTGCCATGTCTGACTTTACTAGTAGTTTAAACTCCACTCCTGTTGGGTGAAACGTGTTCAGTCTGGGTACCATTCGGTAGACCAAGTCTCCGCGACATGTATAGCTGCTTCTGTTGCGCAAGGCTCCTAAGACCACTCAATCATTTGCATCCGATTTTTGCATATTGATTTACCCTTTGGAATATTGCCTAAAATATGATTGGTGTCAGTCTAGTAATATCAGGTCTTCATGAGACCGAGATCAAGACACATTTATCCCCAGAAGAAGCATTTTATAAATTCAGTATCTTTCATACGGTCTTGTTTGCAGTGAGGTTAAACCTCTCGTTAGTACAAGAGCCGGAGCGCCATAATGCATCATGCGGTCAGTCTTGACTGCATCCAGCTAGAGCGCCCGCCATAACTACATAAACCACCATGCATAGTAGACTACGAGATCTTTGTTCTAGCTCCAGTGTCCGCTTGCATCGCTTGAAATTACGATCTTGAAGAGCACCTAAAGACGGATAGGTATTTATTTGTTCTCGTCTCAATGTATTAATATGCCAAGAAAAATTCTTGGCTAATTTCCCAGATAACCTAACTTTGGTTTTAAATAGAGTCACCTTTAGAATGTTTACCTGCTCATAATCGTGTAGGCCATCAAGAAGTCTTTGCGAGCCAAACGACACCGCAGCGAAAAGGACCACTTTGCTATAATTAGTACTCAAGAGAAACTGAAGATCTAGTGGTGTCTGCAGAGCTATGGAAAGTCGAGATTGAATGGGCCATCAAGCACTAATCGCCAGCCAGCATTTCTGCTGGCACCGGGCTTTGCCATTAAATCTAATGGTTGCCAGGGCATTCCTCACATGGTGGCATACATTGGCTGAGACTGTTGAGGTTTCCGACAGATCCCAGATTTGTTCCCCTTGCTCACAGCTATTGAATGTAGCTCCTGTGAGATGTCATCAGCCTGCCAGTCTGATGTGCTGATATCTCCTTCAGTTTGAGCTGCACCTATTTCTGCATGTGCATCTAAGTATCTTTTTTTGTTAGTGTTTTTTTCTCTCCAATAGAATACCACTTCTACAAAGGAGGTGAGGGAAGTACAAAATATTGTGACCGATCCTGGTGTCCTACACAAAGCATCAAAGTTGCAAGTGAAGAATTTGTCAGGCATCTCCAACTTCTCAACCAGGCTTACCTTCGGCCCAGTATTTCTGAAGTTGTATATGCCATGAATATTAAGCCCCAAGAAACCTTGGAGTGTTAGACAAAAGCTGTTAATCTGCTGGACAATAAAACATTACTGTAAGTCTCTGCCTGATGCGGCACGGCTTCTTGGCCTCCGTCAGAGGAAGAACAAGTGCCCGTCTTAATGCACAGATGGAGGATGCTGAGCTTTGAATCTAATATGTTCAGAGCTGTGGGAACTTACGGTACCCTGCACCATGATCTGAAGCCCCCACCAAAGTGTGCATGTGCCCATCTTTTATGGACTTCCTAAGAACTGCCTAAAGTGCCGTTCTGGCCCTCGCCCAGGAGTCCCTGGGCAGTTGCCAGAAGTCCCTTGGCATAAGCCAGAAACCTGCATGGTATAAATAATTATACAATAGTCGGCAAAGAGCTCTGATGAGTTTCGTAAACACGAGGTGGCGAAGCGTTGAAATTTGAACACCTCAAAGAAAGAGTACATTTCATACAGGATTTGTGGGGGCAAAAGGAATCTTAGATAGTGCTGTAAGATGACGAGGGGGTGAACAGAAGCAATACGTGGATAACTGCAGCTTTAAGTGACATACTTTTTAGTTAACAAGTTGATCCATGCTGGGATTTAGATTCAAAGCAGTTTCCATCTAAATGTAATCTATGTCCTTCTCCCTCTGGTATGGGCGCTCCATTGATGGAAGTTTGACGACTCTAATTTAACAAATTCTCCAGGACCCACTGTCAGTGGGTGGTACCAATGCTTCTTGGCTACGGGTGTTTTTCAAAGATTGTCACACAGAGGTGTTGCGTGAAGGTTTCCTGGCTACTCTCTGGCGCATGGAGAGGGTGGACTCCCTTGTTGGTCTTGTGGTGCCAATGTAGTGATTTTGAACTCGAACACTCATGCGCCCTAGACCTTCAATGCATTTTTCTATAGGCGACTTTGGTACAGTGAAGCTCATAATCTTTGGGGGAAGAATTTTCACTTGGGAGGCTATAATCTCACTCACCAGTATAACAAACAAGCAGAATCCACCACTCATCCGGCTACCAAGGAGTTGGTAAGGACGGGTGAATTTAAAGGCTATGCCCAGAGCAACGCTTCTTCTTCATTGCAAGGAACAGTAAGATGCCAGGCAAGGGTGCAAAGAAAGACGAACTCTTGAGCGATGCTAGGAAGTCCAGTCGAGATCAGGCCGGGGTTTTGGGTGCAGGAGTGAGACCACCCCGCCATCAGAGGAAGGGTTGTAGTAGGAAAAAAGGGAATGCATACACTGTTCTTGGTGCGGAAGCCCAGGCGCTGAAGTCGAGGGAATTGTGGTACTATGTAGACATTAGTTGTACCTCTGCATGCAAATTGGGGAAGACTTAAGCTTTCAACATTTTAATAATTCATCAATTGCCCGCTATTTCTTTGTTATTAATTTCATCTGAATTCTGCTACTTCATTCATATATAATTATAATTCACATGTCTCAAGTCATGACCCCGCCTCACTCTCAACAGTGGTAAGACATGGCATATTACACTCTGCACATATTACAGAGTCTGCAATAGCCTCTCTATAGAGTTGGGCCAGAATTTCCTTTTCAAAACCTCTTTTGTCTTGCTGATGGAATTAGTGAGTTCTTCATAGCCTCACAAATCTTTTCAAAAAAAGTTTGGCCAATTTATGGTTGCGTGGCAAGTTTAATGCAGATCTGTGGGGAAGTAAAGTCTGGTTTGGAGGGGGGAGGTACAAAAAAAACTGTTTTCTATTTGACCTTGATTTTGGAATTTTTGATCTTCCATAAAGTAAAAAAAAAGCGGAGTGAAATTACGTCAAACTTGTCAATGACAACTACAATTTTAGTCAAAGGATTGCCTTTGTTTGGTTCGGTGTAATTGTGATTAATTGTGTAATGCATTTTCTAGAATTAGTATTACTAAAATTTGCTGTCTCAAAAAGGTTAACAGTTAAAGATATCTTGACTATTAAAAATGTGTTTGCTAAGTCTACAACCGTAGCGCAGTTTTTTGAATTTGCACAGAATTTGACAGATGATTAACAAGTGTAGCTCACTCTTGGTTTTTTAGGTCTCGCTCAGAGCAGCGCTTGCGCTGTCTCTTCGAAACATGCAGTAGTCAGTATATGTGCGTTAAGCCCCGACCATGTTCCTCCCAGCTTTACAATTGGCTTCTCTTCCTGTCCTTTGTAAATGATGGCTTTTGATTTGTCAATAGGCTCAGTAGTCCCTCCTTAGCCTCCTTGTCTCTCTTTGTAACCGCACATGAGGACTGGCCCTCTTACTGTGGTGTTACGCAGTATGTTTTATTTATCGTCTATGGGCACTATTTACTTAAATTGCTTTGTCTTATCACACGCACGACATGCTTTCCTGCAATCTGCAACTGCTTGTTTACTACTGCAGACGCTCTCTCCCTCCTGCTTCTTTAATCAATACTGTCTGCTTCTAATTTTACATTGACACCCCCACCCAGCTTTAATTAGCACCAACATCCCTTCCTCCTGTTGCTTGTTTAAATTGCCCTACAGAAATGAGAGTTGTAAACGGAGGGTTTAGTAATGCATGAGGGCAGAGAAAGATTAAACTTGGAAAAAACACTTTTTTGGGCAAATCCACATTAAATGTAGTTTTCCCCAGTCACCTTTTCTTTCTCAAAAATCACTTCCACAAAGGTGGTGTGGCACTTTTCAAAAAAACTGATTATATAGGAAGTGCCCTCTCTCCTCCTATGTCCGCAGCGACAGTTTAGCAATGTGTTAAAGACACATTGTGTCCAAACGGCACTGTCTTTGCGGACATAGGAGAAGGGAGGGAGCTTTAAAAATAATCTTGTTATGCTTATTATATGTGCAGTAACAGCCCCTTGCATCTTTCATTTACTGTTACTAAATGCAGCTTTCTGGCTTTAATGCAAAGGGAGTGTTTTTCTTTAGCACACGTTTCAGTTGCTAGAACACAAAGCTTTAGAAAATGCAAATTTCACTACTGTGAAATCCAGCCTTTTGTTAATAGAGTTTATTCCTAAGTGTTCACACTGCTACTCATAAGCTGTTTTTATGGGTGCTCCAGGAAGGAGACCGCCCTGATAAGATAAGGATCAGCAATCAAAGGCTATGTCTGTTTTCAAGAAACATCTGCTGCTTTTCTGTTGCTATAATATGATACGGCGTGGAATTTTTTTCAGAATCAACCATTTCTTTTTATTTTTTAAGAAACATTTACAGGATAATTCCAACACTACTAGCCTATCATAAAAAATAGTGATATCTTCAAATGCTTTTTTTCTTTAATTTAGGATAATGTTCTGCTTTAGTAAACATTTTAATTTTTTAATCTCTTTATTTTTTAAAGTGTTTACAATATAGTTCAAAATCCTAGGGAACTCAAGACCTGTAAACAGGGCATATTAGATGTAACCAATACATCTGGACTATTTGTTTTAAGCAAACAACCATAACCCACAGTTTTCTACAAAAACACTCCTCCTTTACTGGAATAAAAAAAATAATTCTGCTCACCTATAAACAGGGCAGCTGTCTTTCTAGAAACTGTACGAATGTTAACAGTGTTTTTTTGAAGTTTTGACCGTTTTTAAAGGGAAGGCTTTTTTATATGTACTCAATCAGCACTGCTGTAGAAACACAACAAGCATTCAGCGCCACATAAATCAAAACAATGCCACACAATTCCACACCACACACCGTAATTACAATCCACATACCACTTAACACCACATAGTTCAACTCCAGCCAATTGCATGCTACTCATTACCACATATAGACACTCCACATAAATACACTCTGACACATACCAATCCACATAAATACACTCCACACATTGCCACATAATTCCATTCAATATATTTTCCCTCAACATCACACTGTTCCATGCCACACTATTCAACCACACAAATCCATTCCACACTACATAATTCAACACCAAACCACATTATTCCCCTCCACAGCACAATTCCACTACACACCACATATAATCAATTTATAACACATAATTCTACTGCACACCGCATACGTCCACTCCAGTCCATAACACATAAGTAAGATCTTTACATATACAACACCAGAACCTCTAACTCTTTCTTATTTTTAACACCCAAACACACGGATCTGGAGCTTGGCTCCAAACAATTTGGTATTTTTCGTCAAAAACTCACTATCCACTCAGTACGACGCCACACAATCCAGCTCCACAAGTTTGCAATATACACCACTTTATTGGACACCAAACCACATTATTCGACTCCACACCACCATTCCATTACAACTCAACAACACAAATACACACCACACCACACCACATTTATACAGTCCACTCCACACAATTCCAATCCTCACCACACAATTCCACACCATGTTACAAAATTCAACAGCGTACCACATAATTAAAACTCCACTACATACCTCCCCACAACACAAAATACTATTCAACATAATTACACTCCATAACTCAGAATCCGACTCCACATGCTTCCAGTACACCAAATACCACATATTTGCTATCTACGTAATTCCACAGTGCACCATGCCACACTACACAAATCCTATCCACGCCACACAATTACACGCCACACAATTAAACAACTAACTAATCCAGTACAACCAACATAATTCCACTACACACCACATACATACACTCCATAACATATTGGTAACAGACATTGCCATTTACAATGCCAATATCTCTAACTCATAATAATCCGCAACTGATTGCTTTTGTTGTTAAAAAATATCCCAGCAGGAAAATAAGCATGGGGGCAGTACCTTAAATGGTTAATAGAGGTCCCTGTGCCGCTCGACAAAAACACCTAGTAACAGCCTGTGGTGTACTGCACCCTTTTCTTATGTCATGGATTTTCTTTCATTACTTATGCTACTACTGGGATATTTTTAACAAAATGAAATCTAACAAATATCATTTGCAACGCGAATAGCTGAAACCTTAAATTAAGGCAAGACCTATTGCATTGCAAATGTTTGTTTAAATTTGTGCTGATCCGACTTGACAGTTAAAAGGGGATGATGGGGGACAGGAAATTGTTAATTTTCTGGCACAGCTCTGCCTGTCTGTGCCCCAGGATGGAGTAACACACTGTTAGGATATTTCTCAGCCTGGAAAACCTCCATACTGCACCTGGCTCTTTTCTGGTGCACTGGCATCCATTCATGATACCTATCACGGACAGAGGAGCATCGTGAGAGGAAAGGGTTGTGTGTCTGTGCCCCTGTAAGGGGTTGTGAGTCTGTGCCCCTGTAAGGGGTTGTGAGTCTGTGCCCCTGTAAGGGGTTGTGAGTCTGTGCCCCTGTAAGGGGTTGTGAGTCTGTGCCCCTGTAAGGGGTTGTGAGTCTGTGCCCCTGTAAGGGGTTGTGTGTCTGTGCCCCTGTAAGGGGTTGTGTGTCTGTGCCCCTGTAAGGGGTTGTGTGTCTGTGCCCCTGTAAGGGGTTGTGTGTCTGTGCCCCTGTAAGGGGTTGTGTGTCTGTGCCCCTGTAAGGGGTTGTGTGTCTGTGCCCCTGTAAGGGGTTGTGTGTCTGTGCCCCTGTAAGGGGCTGTGTGTCTGTGCCCCTGTAAGGGGTTGTGTGTCTGTGCCCCTGTAAGGGGTTGTGTGTCTGTGCCCCTGTAAGGGGCTGTGTGTCTGTGCCCCTGTAAGAGGCTGTGTGTCTGTGCCCCTGTAAGGGGTTGTGTGCCTGTGCCCCTGTAAGGGGTTGTGTGCCTGTGCCCCTGTAAGGGGTTGTGTGCCTGTGCCCCTGTAAGGGGTTGTGTGCCTGTGCCCCTGTAAGGGGTTGTGTGCCTGTGCCCCTGTAAGGGGTTGTGTGCCTGTGCCCCTGTAAGGGGTTGTGTGTCTGTGCCCCTGTAAGGGGTTGTGTGTCTGTGCCCCTGTAAGGGGTTGTGTGTCTGTGCCCCTGTAAGGGGTTGTGTGTCTGTGCCCCTGTAAGGGGCTGTGTGTCTGTGCCCCTGTAAGGAGTTGTGTGTCTGTGCCCCTGTAAGGGGCTGTGTGTCTGTCTGTGCCTGTCCCCCTGTAAGGGGTTGTGTGTCTGTGCCCCTGTAAGGGGTTGTGTGCCTGTGCCCCTGTAAGGGGTTGTGTGCCTGTGCCCCTGTAAGGGGTTGTGTGCCTGTGCCCCTGTAAGGGGTTGTGTGCCTGTGCCCCTGTAAGGGGTTGTGTGCCTGTGCCCCTGTAAGGGGCTGTGTGCCTGTGCCCCTGTAAGGGGCTGTGTGTCTGTGCCCCTGTAAGGGGCTGTGTGTCTGTGCCCCTGTAAGGGGCTGTGTGTCTGTGCCCCTGTAAGGGGCTGTGTGTCTGTGCCCCTGTAAGGGGCTGTGTGTCTGTGCCCCTGTAAGGGGTTGTGTGTCTGTGCCCCCGTAAGGGGTTGTGTGTCTGTGCCCCTGTAAGGGGTTGTGTGTCTGTGCCCCTGTAAGGGGCTGTGTGCCTGTCCCCCTGTAAGGGGTTGTGTGCCTGTGCCCCTGTAAGGGGTTGTGTGTATGTGCCCCTGTAAGGGGTTGTGTGTGTCTGTGCCTCTGTAAGGAACCAGGTACAGTTTAGATTGGTAATTAACCAAGTTCTCTCTCCTTACTGGGTCACAGAACTGCGCACCCGTGTCCCTGGAAGGATACTGAAGCGGTTTCAATTGTCCTCTTAGGGCAGGACAAAACGTATACAGCATATAGCTCCTGGCTGGGGCGCAGATCTGTGTGTCTTTGTCCCTTGGTTTGCACAGTTCATGGCTGTTCACAGGCTCCGCTGAGCACAGCTGAAGGCTATGCTGACTAGGGGTGCAGTCAGCGTGATACAGACGCAGCCACATCTCCGGACATCTGAGAGACCTACACTGGCTCCCCGTCAACAAAAGAATCACCTTCCGTCTCCTCACCCACGCACACAAAGCCCTACACGACCAAGGCCCGAGCTACCTCAACAACCGTATCAACTTCTACGCTCCCAAGCGCCACCTCAGATCAACCAGCCACGCCCTCGCCGCCGTCCCACGCATCCGAAGAGCGACAAAAGGAGGAAGGTCCTTCTCCTACCTGGCCGCCAAGACCTGGAACTCCCTCCCGACCGACCTGCGCCTGACCCAAGACCACCTCTCCTTCAGGAAGAAGCTCAAGACCTGGCTGTTCGAGCAGTAACGGCACTCCCCCCTCCTAGCGCCTTGAGACCCTACGGGTGAGTAGTGCGCTCTATAAATGTCTTGATTGATTGATTGATTGTCACTTACTACCACACACTCACTGCAGCCACCAGCAACATAATAGAGGTATTCTCACAAAAACTCACAATGTTAAAACTTTCATCATTAAAATAATTTTCAACCTTATGATCTTGTTATTTTTGAATAAAAATGGAAAATATTTTACTCTCAATAAAGGTCGTATCAGTCTCAATTACGTTATCTGTGTAGTCCTTTTCTAGGTTGATAAAGTGCTTGTGCTTCAGTATGCGGGACGCAATTATAAAATTCTTGACAGACTGTCTCTGTATTTGATTGAAGTGCTGTGGCTGGTTGCTGTTCTTCATTGCGCCTGTTACTAGCTCTTAAATCTTCTGGCCACTATGTCGAAGTACTTTGTTAGTCGTGCAAAAACAACAGTTGATGGACATAATGCAGAACAATGTCATACATTCACCCCAGTACAGAGATCTGGGCCTAAATCCGTCGTTTTTTTGCTCACCATGCCGTTCCAGTTTGAACTCAGCCCTATGTGGGAACGCCAACTTTTTATGTAGGCGCCTCTTCTCTCCACCGTTTGTCTCTGGAGACCAAATTCAAGATGGATTTGGGCAGGCGACACGTAATTCGGCAGCTGGAAGATTGCCCTATATGCTCTGCTGATTATTTTATCTTGAGCTGTCGCGTCTTTCCCTCGCATTGGTTCACTTCCGTATGTGAGCATTGGCTGCAATCGTGCTCTAATCACTTGTAGGAGAGGATCCAGTGTTCGATCAGGGAGGACTTTCTTCAGGGGCTTCACCAGCAATATGATGGAGGTGTTCTCACTTACCACCACACCTACCACACACTCACTGCAGCCACCAGCTACAAGATAGAGGTATTCTCACTTACCACCACACCTACCACACACTCACTGCAGCCACCAGCTACAAGATAGAGGTATTCTCACTTACCACCACACCTACCACACACTCACTGCAGCCACCAGCTACAAGATAGAGGTATTCTCACTTACCACCACACCTACCACACACTCACTGCAGCCACCAGCTACAAGATAGAGGTATTCTCACTTACCACCACACCTACCACACACTCACTGCAGCCACCAGCTACAAGATGGAGGTATTCTCACTTACCACCACACCTACCACACACTCACTGCAGCCACCAGCTACAAGATAGAGGTATTCTCACTTACCACCACACCTACCACACACTCACTGCAGCCACCAGCTACAAGATAGAGGTATTCTGACTTACCACCACACCTACCACACACTCACTGCAGCCACCAGCTACATGATATAGAGGTATTCTGACTTACCACCACACCTACCACACACTCACTGCAGCCACCAGCAACATGATAGTGGTATTCTGACTTACCACCAATCCTACCACACACTCACTGCAGCCACCAGCTACATGATATAGAGGTATTCTCACTTACCACCACACCTACCACACACTCACTGCAGCCACCAGCTACATGATAGAGGTATTCTCACTTACCACCACACCTACCACACACTCACTGCAGCCACCAGCTACATGATATAGAGGTATTCTGACTTACCACCACACCCACCACACACTCACTGCAGCCACCAGCTACAAGATAGAGGTATTCTGACTTACCACCACACCTACCACACACTCACTGCAGCCACCAGCTACAAGATAGAGGTATTCTCACTTACCACCACACCTACCACACACTACTGCAGCCACCAGCTACAAGATAGAGGTATTCTCACTTACCACCACACCTACCACACACTCACTGCAGCCACCAGCAACATGATAGTGGTATTCTGACTTACCACCACACCTACCACACACTCACTGCAGCCACCAGCAACATGATAGTGGTATTCTGACTTACCACCACACCTACCACACACTCACTGCAGCCACCAGCTACAAGATAGAGGTATTCTCACTTACCACCACACACTCACTGCAGCCACCAGCTACAAGATCGAGGTATTCTCACTTACCACCACACCTACCACACACTCACTGCAGCCACCAGCTACATGATAGTGGTATTCTGACTTACCACCACACCTACCACACACTCACTGCAGCCACCAGCAACATGATAGTGGTATTCTGACTTACCACCACACCTACCACACACTCACTGCAGCCACCAGCTACAAGATAGAGGTATTCTCACTTACCACCACACACTCACTGCAGCCACCAGCTACAAGATAGAGGTATTCTCACTTACCACCACACCTACCACACACTCACTGCAGCCACCAGCTACAAGATAGAGGTATTCTCACTTACCACCACACCTACCACACACTCACTGCAGCCACCAGCTACAAGATAGAGGTATTCTCACTTACCACCACACCTACCACACACTCACTGCAGCCACCAGCTACAAGATAGAAGTATTCTCACTTACCACCACACCTACCACACCCTCACTGCAGCCACCAGCAACATGATAGAGGTATTCTCACTTACCACCACTCCTACCACACCCTCACTGCAGCCACCAGCAACATGATAGTGGTATTCTGACTTACCACCACACCTACCACACACTCACTGCAGCCACCAGCTACAAGATAGAGGTATTCTCACTTACCACCACACACTCACTGCAGCCACCAGCTACAAGATAGAGGTATTCTCACTTACCACCACACCTACCACACACTCACTGCAGCCACCAGCTACAAGATAGAGGTATTCTCACTTACCACCACACCTACCACACACTCACTGCAGCCACCAGCTACAAGATAGAGGTATTCTCACTTACCACCACACCTACCACACACTCACTGCAGCCACCAGCAACATGATAGAGGTAGTCTCTCTTACCACCACACCCTCACTGCAGCCACCAGCAACATGATAGAGGTATTCTCACTTACCACCACTCCTACCACACACTCACTGCAGCCACCAGCAACATGATAGAGGTAGTCTCTCTTACCACCACACCTACCACACCCTCACTGCAGCCACCAGCAACATGATAGAGGTAGTCTCACTTACCACCACACCTACCACACACTCACTGCAGCCACCAGCAACATGATAGAGGTAGTCTCTCTTACCACCACACCTACCACACCCTCACTGCAGCCACCAGCAACATGATAGAGGTAGTCTCTCTTACCACCACACCTACCACACGCCCACTGCAACCACCAGCAACATGATAGAGATATTCTCACTCACCACCACACCTACCACACACTCACTGCAGGCACCAGCTACATGATATAGAGGTATTCTCACTTACCACCACACCTACCACACACTCACTGCAGCCACCAGCTACAAGATAGAGGTATTCTCACTTACCACCACACCTACCACACACTCACTGCAGCCACCAGCTACATGATATAGAGGTATTCTCACTTACCACCACACCTACCACACACTCACTGCAGCCACCAGATACAAGATAGAGGTATTCTCACTTACCACCACACCTACCACACACTCACTGCAGCCACCAGCTACAAGATAGAGGTATTCTCACTTACCACCACACCTACCACACACTCACTGCAGCCACCAGCTACATGATATAGAGGTATTCTGACTTACCACCACACCTACCACACACTCACTGCAGCCACACGCTCACTGCAGCCACCAGCAACATGATACAGAGGTAGTCTTACCACCACACCTACCACACGCCCACTGCAACCACCAGCAACATGATAGAGATATTCTCACTCACCACCACACCTACCACACACTCACTGCAGCCACCAGCTACATGATACAGAGGTAGTCTCACCACCACACCTACCACACGCCCACTGCAACCACCAGCAACATGATAGAGATATTCTCACTCACCACCACACCTACCACACACTCACTGCAGCCACCAGCTACATGATACAGAGGTAGTCTCACCACCACACCTACCACACGCCCACTGCAACCACCAGCAACATGATATAGAGGTATTCTGACTTACCACCACACCTACCACACACTCACTGCAGCCACACGCTCACTGCAGCCACCAGCAACATGATACAGAGGTAGTCTTACCACCACACCTACCACACGCCCACTGCAACCACCAGCAACATGATAGAGATATTCTCACTCACCACCACACCTACCACACACTCACTGCAGCCACCAGCTACATGATACAGAGGTAGTCTCACCACCACACCTACCACACGCCCACTGCAACCACCAGCAACATGATAGAGATATTCTCACTCACCACCACACCTACCACACACTCACTGCAGCCACCAGCTACATGATACAGAGGTAGTCTCACCACCACACCTACCACACGCCCACTGCAACCACCAGCAACATGATAGAGATATTCTCACTTACCACCACACCTACCACACACTCACTGCAGCCACACGCTCACTGCAGCCACCAGCAACATGATACAGAGGTAGTCTTACCACCACACCTACCACACGCCCACTGCAACCACCAGCAACATGATAGAGATATTCTCACTCACCACCACACCTACCACACACCCACTGCAGCCACCAGGAACATGATTCTCACTTACCACTACACTTATTACACACTCACTGCAGCCACAAGCAAAATACCTTTCCCTTCTCACCTGAAAAAAATAAATAAAATAAAGTTAATTTGAGGTTATGGTAAGCTTTGGTCATAATACCTTAATGCATGTTTAAAGAAGCCAATGAAAATCACATAACAAACCACAGGTAAAGGGAAGTTGTGGTTAGAAGTAAACCCAAAAAGTTAAATTCCCGGATTCTGTTTAGCTCCACACCTGCCATGCAGACCATATATCATTCACTAAATGTAATGCCTATGACGTCACTATATTTATAATGATAAATATGAAGACTTCGCACCACCTGCGAAACATTTAATAACAGAAATACTGTATAAATAGTTGTGCAATTCATAATGGTAGTAAGGTGAAATATCATGTTACTACTGATCATCTGTACAGTCATCGGGTACATCAAGCGTAAGATCATAAGCGCTTCAATTTGTTCACATGCGAGGCGTGGTTTGCTGCTGCGAGGCGTGGTTTGCTGCTGCGAGGCGTGGTTTGCTGCTGCGAGGCGTGGTTTGCTGCTGCGAGGCGTGGTTTGCTGCTGCGAGGCGTGGTTTGCTGCTGCGAGGCGTGGTTTGCTGCTGCGAGGCCTGGTTTGCTGCTGTGAGATGTTTTGCTTGGCAGGTGTTGATACTGTGGTCTGCAAAGCTAACTGTAACTGGTGGCCTTGAAGTGTTTGTTCGGGTTTTTTTGGTAACATAAATGCACTTTAACGGTGTTAAACTTAATATATCCGTGTGTGTGTAAATAGTGGTAACTGTATGCTGGAGTGAAAGCTAGTTAAGACACAAGGTCTTTTTTCACAATATATTTACACTATAGATAAATGATGTTTGACTTGATCGCACTGTGAGAATTTCAAATGAATAACCTCTTCGTAACCAGTGGCTCGAATAGTTCTGCGATGGAATGGGATATCAATATACATCGACTCGTGATGTCTTTGTAAACTATGTGTCCGTGTGTGATACTTTTAATTTTTCTGCCCTGATGAAGCAGTGATGTAAACAGCTAAACACGTGCTGATAACATGTGTCAATTATATGTGGTAGAAAAGAAAGCATAACGATGCAATTAAAAAGGTTATGAAGAAGTAACAAGTGAACTGTGATGAGGAGTTGACGTTTTACCTCCCTAAACTTTATATGTTAAGGATGTAGTTGGATCACATATGGGGTTGAGGGTGAGTGAAGAAAGAACACTCAGCCCTGGGCACAGTATGCCATGACCCCTGCAGCTCCTGGGTGATAGAACAATCTATCAGTTGTTTCTAGCAGAAGATATTGTTGAATAGGTTTTACCTGTCACGAAATATTGGAGGCAGTTTGTCTGCTTGGGTCTTTTGTCGTCATTGAGAGGTCTGGGAGAAGCCTCTTCTCCAGGAGTGCAGTATGTGTGATGAAAGTACATGGGGTGGGCGGAATTTGCGTAATCGCGTTACGCCAATCTCCACGAAACGGTAAAAAATCTCCGCGAACACGCAGAAATTCTGAGAACACACGGAATTGCTTGTTTGAGATGCGTTTTTCCTGATCGCAATTGCTCAGGGGGAAATATCTTGCAAACACGCATTTTGAGAACGCGAACAAGCAAAAAATTTGCGAAGCCGCGGAACGCAGAATTTTGGGCAATTTTGCATTCTCTGCGGAATGCGAAATTACCCAAATTCCGCAAGCGGAACGGAATTTACCCTCCAGGCCTAGAAAGTACCTGGTTGTTCATGAGTGGTTGAATCCAGTCAGTGGCTAGAAATATCCTCACAGCTTGTTCTGACTCGATCTACCAGCGTTAGTATTGGGGTACATATTTGTAACCAGACTTTGGTATATGACCCGAGCCTGCTAACTAAACGTTAACACTTTTTTCGGCTGTTAGCATGGTTTGTGCGAGTTTCCTTTCATGTAGTTTTGCGCGCTGGTCTCCCAAAAAGGGCAGTCGTATTGTTTGCATTTCCAAGGTGCATCTGTCATTGTAACTAACGTTCGTGTTGAAATGAATAAACAAACTATATTTTAGAGGTTATTTATATTATATTATTTAGTGAGCCGGATAATGCAAGTCGCACATTTACCTCTAAGAGGTTGTGTAGTAATTGCTGATGGCTTTGACAGTTTCCAGATGTGCATAAGTGCTATGTAATGTTTGCCCCTAAAATAACCCTGATTTGGGGACCCAGTGGAGGGCTTCGGGCCCCAAGATCTGCAGGCAGGGCAGTAGTAATGCACCATCACCTCCAGTGATGCAGGGTTCAACTTTGGACACGGCAGATATAAAGATTGGAAGCCCAGCTGTATTACAAAAACAAAGGCAGCAGCCGCCGTGCTGCTTGGCAGCCAGGAGAGATCTTTTCAGCCTCCACGGGTTTTCATAGCAGAAATGAAACTCATCTGGAGCTCGTGGTGCTCGCCTTTCACATGGGCCTTGGCAGTCAGAGGCTCTGAAAGAAGGGGGCATGGGCTGGAAAGTTCCTCTTGACAGCAGGAAAATTAACTCTATTTAGTCCTAACCCGGCTAGGGAGTCTGATCTGGAGTTTGAGATGTGCCCCTGGGATGCTGGAGCTTTTGTAAACTTGACTTATTTGGTTCTCCTGGTGTAACATCTGTAACCCGTTGCATGCTGGCATCTGCCCGTCCCCTGCAGCTTCTTTGGGTGCCCTTGTCAGGGGCTCGGGGATAGACCATCCCATGTTGGCAAGTAACTCATTCTGTCCTCTCACCTGAGCTCTTGCAGAGTTACCTTTCAGTGTGTGAGGGGATTGTCATTTCTTGTATGCCTTTGGATCCTGACCGACCCTGTGCCCTCCCAAACATTGTAAACATCTGGGCGCCTTTTGTGTCTACAATCCAAAGCAAGAGACGTTTTAAGGCATGGGCAAAGTGGGCCCTAGACGAGAGCCCCAGCCTTCTAGGGCCCCCTTATAGATCTGCCTCTGTTCGCCACACAGTCTTGTCCTGGTGACCTTGAATAATTCTTAAAGATAGATTGTTTTAAATGCCACTTTTTATTTTTATTTTTAAATACGGGTGATATGTGAGAGTCTTCTACAGACATTATGCAGATAAATGTTTGTTTTTCAACACCATCAACCTCCTTAAAAAAGTTCCTTTTAGATCGAAACAGGCCCTAACGATTTGAGAAATGACAGTGGCTCACAGAGATTATTTGCAATAATGTTAGTGAGCTTCTGCTGTGTTACAATATTGAAAACACATCCGTATCCCTGAATATGAGATGGAAACTCATTTAGTATTTGGACTAGGGTGCCTGTGCTGTCAGTGACCTGGCCAAACATAAAATGAAAAGAGACCAGGTCTAACTGTAAAAAGCGTTCCCTTTCAGCCTCATCATGGCTCTCCACCATCACCAACTTCAATCCAACACCTCCAACTGGTCTTCGACAAAATAAAGGCAACACGTTTGTTGGCTAAAACGTGCCCGTCATCCGTTGTCAAGAACTGTTTGCCCTCTTACAACAGACACACCAGAAGAAATAAATGGCTCCTCGAAGACTTGTTCCTGTGGCCTTAAAATGTGACTTGTATTCAGTATTCGTATCCTTCAGAGGAACCAAAGCCATCAACACAAGAAGATCCCATAGTCTGTGAAATGGGCCTGGCTGAAGCGTTCCTCCTGCTCAACCTGTGGGCACTGCAGTACAGTGGACCATAAGTCTTTTCAAGCATCTGGTGAAATTAGTAAGAGTCACTGTATTAGTTCTGCCTGAGCAGAACTGGAAGGATAACATTAGGAACTCTTCCTGCTCTCAAAACACGTGATTCACCAGAGTGCTCGGGGTAGTGGAGGCGAATCGGGCACCTTCTGCGCTTATATACGGTCCTTGGATTGTCACCTTGTTCCATCCTTAACCCGTCGCAGTTTCCTGCAGCCGCAGGCAGGCTCTGGTAGAGGCAAGGAGGTTAAACAGGCCTCTTAGGTCCCTGTTTACTTCCTGTTCCCTTTGCAGCCTTCAAGAACCCTGAGATCATGGGCTACAAGTTGGGGGCCTTGGTCACTAGGCTAGTGGCTGGTCTCGCTCATTGGCCTCTAGAAGATCCATCTTTGTCCTGGCCTTCAGAGCCGGGCGGACAGGCCAGTGGTCTCTCTGGCCGCCTCTTTTCTGTGCTCTGATGTCGTGAGAAACTGAGGGTCTTGTGCTCACAGTGGCAAGATATGAAACGCTCACATTCCAGGAGAAGACACACACAAAAACAAATGACGATATTGAGATTAGAAGGAAAAACAAGAATTGTCCAGTTTTGGCAACCACACAAAGCTAATTTCCCAGGCAGCAGTGACCTGGTGATTCAAGGGCTTCTTTACTGTCCGTCAAACAACTATTACCATGATTATAGTCGTATTGGCTGTGGAGCATTGTCAAAAAGGGTGCAATGACGTGGTGGCTCAGGCAGCAGCATCCTTGCTCTGGACATATTTTGTATTTGCTGGTCAAAAAGATGGCTGATGCCACTTGGAGAAAATTAAATATTATATGCACAAGTGCTATCTACAATGCAGAGTTGCCTGGCAGCAAATGGTAAATCTCGAGCCCTCCCAAAAAATAAAAAATAGTTTTTTGAAAGGATTGTGAGGGATGGGTGGTCAGTAAAGGAGCAGGTAGGGAAATGTGTAGGGGAATCAACAGATTTGGCGAGGGAGCAATGGAGGTGCAAAAGCAAGGTTTTGTACCAGCAGCATTTGGGACCGCTTAAAAAAAAAAGTATAATTATTTCTTTCAATAATCAGAAGTCCTAGGCAAGCCGTTGAAGAGGTAGGGGGGAATGAACAGGGAAGGAGAAACACCGCTCATATATATAGTCCAAAATGCACCAGATATTCCGCTGCCGAAGGGTTTTCTCAGATTTGCTAAAATCACTGGTATCAACATAGAGAATATCAGAAATCTTGAGATGTTATTCAAAGGATGCCAGAGGCCAGCACCCCACTCTGAAAAGTGTTCCAGCTGTAGACCCTATCACTGTTTACCATTTGTCACTTCCAAGGGCAGAGCAATATATCAGTCGCAACGTGATATCGAAGGGCGTGGTGAAGGTTGTAACGTTTACAAACAATAGCTGGTATTAAATTAAAATATCGTTCTTCACCTCCTGTCTATTAAAGCTAGCTGAGCCGCAAAGGTTTGGCGTTCTAAAAACAGAGTCATGGGTCTAATAAGTTTGTGGAGCACTGATCTACATACCTTCACTGTTTGCTTGCCTTAAGTGATTAAGCAGCTCATTAGTCTAAGATTATACAACCATTTCAGAGCCTTGACGTAGTGTGTAAAGTGGCAGCTGTTTGGGGCAGGGTCTCGTAACCTTCCAGAAGCTACTCTTGAGCCTTTGTAAGACCTTCATTTAGCACTTTCGAAGGGAATGTGACATTAATTCGTCCTTACTAGGCCCTTGTATTTAAAAAAATGTGTATATTCAGCCTTTGGCTACAACCAATTAAAATAAGGCTTAATTATTTGACTTTTTTAGCACTAAAATAGTAAAGTATATTACAGTTTTTTATCAGTTACAATAAAACGTTTTATATTCTGGAATTTAATAAGACAGTTGGCTCATTGCTGGTTTTCCTTTTTTCAGAAATAAAATCATGGTTAATAAAACCCTGACAATTCTTGACCATGGGGGAGGAACCAACCTACCTGTTCTGCTAGCATGGATCAGGAGTCCAGCTGTTGTTCAAGGGGACCTTGCGTATAAGTATGGCTGTACGCAAGACTGTAGTTTGTGGACAGAGATAACTTTCAAGAGCTGGAAAATCTTGCACGACACAAGAGGCGTACTAGAAACATCTTGCTGAGGCATGTCAAGGATCACTGCCCTTTTTAACAGTTTCCTATATTAAAAATATGCGATTGATAAGCCATTCTAGCACTTTGAATGAGCTGGGTGTGGATAAGTTATTAAATTCACAATTTACTGGGAGGTATAGTTGGTGTCCCCCATAATTACCATTAGGTAATTCAGATAAACTCAATATGGATGTTTCTGCAGTCGATCTTTTATCCCTCCATTTTTTGGAAAAGGAAATTGCACTAGGTTTTAAAAAAATCGCACAGCACGGTTTCAGTCCGTCTCTAGCAGCGGCACGACTTGGGTTAAGATGATGTTTTGAGTTCTTCTTACTCACTTGAACCTTTTCCAAGAAAGAACCAGTGTTGATAAAAATTCAAACGCCAAACCCATGTCTCAGATTGTATATGGATTCCTAGTTTTGTTGAGATTGGTTCGCTTTTTTAAGAAGGTTCGGGAGGTGGATGGCGGGGCGGGGATCTCTGTGTAAAGTCTTTATTTTAGATTGAAGCTTTGCTTACAGCAGAGAAATGGTTTCACTAATCCATGTCAGATTTCAAAGCAGCAGGCTCACCGCAGTACCTTTTAGATTATTTTGTGGTGGAAATCTGCATCAATTTTAATCACAGTTAGAGCCCTCTTACGGGAAGTTCTTTATACAACAATATGGTCGCGTAAATGCAAAATGAAGACCGTAGCATGTTACAGGGGTGATTGCGTTCCGGTAAGTGACCGTTTGACTTTCAGCAGATCGAGGAATTCAGAGGGATATTAATTCAATTGACCGTTCTTAAAACATTTCCCAAGTTTATGAGCTTGAATACTCCTCCTCGGTTGAACATTCGGGAGGAGAGCCTGGACTGGTGCATGCTGGTCGAAATGCAAGTCCATGAGAGTTGAGGATGCCAGAAAAATTGGGGGGGAAATATAGCACCCATGGTGGCCCTACTGAGAGTTGGTATAACCCATATCGTAAACAAAAGCTCTGCACGCTGTCCAAGTTTGTCTCAGTACAAATGTAGACAGGATAGTGGGTACTGCCTGCAGCATTACTGTGTTCAGCTAGCTGGAAGAACTGACACTTGTCTCTGGGAATAGTTAAAATGTGATCATGTAGAGACTATACTGTTATTGCCATTGCAAATGTTAATGAAACGTTTGAGCTTAAAATATAGAGTAAGAAAGTGGTACAGAAGGCCTGTTGCTGACATTGAACTAGTGAGACATTAACTACATTTACAACATAGTTAAATCAAACACATATTTAATTTGAAGGCTGGCAGGGGCATTGATTTGTATAGATACCCAAGTATTGGGGGGGGGGAGAGGGAAGCAAGTAGTCTCAGGTGGGCAGCAGTTTCTAAGACTCAGCAGTGAGTTTTCAGAGTTTGTTGGAAGAGAAGAGAATAGCAGAGGTAAGGTGATGATATTCCTGCACATTTGCGTTCCTCGGTCTGTGCTTAAGCCTGTCATATTTGAACTATATTGACCCCCTTTGCTTCAGTAGTTCCGTTTTAGGACCAGATCTGAAAATTCGAGGCGACAAGCACGTTTTTGCACAGGAATGGAGAAAATCTGAAATCTGATATTTGATTTTAGGAAGGCCACTGATTTCAATACAATGGATGTTGTTGATAAAATTAAAGTTGTCCTTCCTGTACATCAGGTACCTAATTTAATGGCTACCAGTGGTATTGATTAAGAATTACTTTAATGCAACACTATTAGGAATCAATTGAGGGTTTCTTTAAACATTGGGTTAGAGACATTAAGGGTAGTTATAAAAATGAAGTTATGCCCTCATTTATGGTGAGAGATGACTGTTTTGCAGTGGGAGATAACAAATGATGTAAATATTTGGATGACCCCTCAGCGCTCTGTCCGTTCATGGACAGTGAGATGTTCATAAAAAAAAGAGAAATACAACAAAAAAGTATACTTGGGGGACCAACGTACAATGAAAGCTTTAGGCAATGTTTGTTTGCTGAGTGCCACATTGATACTCGGCAGTAAAAATGCAAGCTCGAAAGGCGCATCTCTCGAGATGTAGTTTTGACATCCCTAGGTGTAGAATGCAGTGGTTAAGATCTCTTCCAAAGGAGGCAGGAGATCTTGTCTTGAACCACAGAGGCACCTCTTCCCTGATCATTTTTGCTATCTGATAAAAGACTTTTTGCCCCAGATTCCTTACCTCTGGGTTTTCCCAGGCGTCAGACCCCTATGCACAGGTAGGTGGCACCAGTAGTCTCCACGTGGCCTCCTCTGCACCGGAAATGAGGTCCGAATCCCCTATATAGGTGTCAGTTCTTATCTTTCCGCACCAGCCAGCGCCGACCCGAGAGAAGAGCTACCCCTCTGTCAGTTGACATAATTTTTGCAACTTTTTGTCGACTTTCTTTTTCAGGTTTTTTCCTTCTGGTGTGTTGAGGATGTCCTTTAGCAAAACAGGCTTCAAACCCTATGGCTCATGTCACTGCGCCATGTCGGGGAGGGCATCCTCTCTCAAGCAGTCACAGATGGGAGAGAGGCAGCAAAGTTCACTGTGGACTGACCCAGCCGCCTCTCTGGACAATACGGTTTCACCGACAGTGGCCCTCAGATGCCATGCCTGGCTGAGAAAGTCTGGCTTTTCGGGGGATGTCCAAGCTTCCCTCATCGACATGCTGTTCAATGGCACCCGTCTCTTCGAAGACCAGGCAGACTCAGCGCTGGAGCGCTTTAAGAACTTGGGGCCTACGACCAACTCCTTTGGCCTCTCCGCTGCCCCACGTCATCCTCAGTCTGCCTTTCGCTCCTTTCATGGCCACGGAATGATCTTTCAACAGCACCCACCCTATCCCAGCCACACTATCTTCCCAGCCATGGACGAGGGTGCGGTTCCTACTGGCCTCGTGGGTCAAGTAGCCAGAGTTCTTGTCCTGCCACTCCTCACTTCCACCACTGGCAGTCCATAACAATAGACAGGTGAGTTTTGCAAATCGTCTGAAAGGTCTAATCTCTCCCTTTCGATACTACCCCTACCTCCATGCCACCATCTTCCGGCTGACTGCCGGAGGATCACTTGTCCCTGCTCTGCCAGTAAGTCATGGCTCTCTTGGCCAAGGGAGCCATAATGAGGGTTCCGATGCCAGAAGTAGGCTGTGGTTGCTATTCCCGCTTCTTTATGGTCTCCAAAAAAGACAAGGGTCTTCTCCCTATTCTAGGTCTCTGAATCTTCAACTAGTTCCTCAGAAAAGAGAAGTTCAGGATGTTCAATTTAGCTCAAGTCTTGTCTGCCCTGGACTCAGGAGACTGGATGGTAGCGTTGGACTTAACGCAGATTCCTTACCGACTCACCTACCCATCCTCCCTGCACTGTCGACAGATCTCTCGGGGAACGGCTGATCCTTTTTAGTGCCTAGTTTGGACACACCAGGGTCTTCATGGCTCTGTGCTTCTGGTGTGGAAAGTCGGGGAAAGTAACCGACGTCAGCGCGATGAGGCGGCGCCGATATAGGTGACACACTTGGTTTCCAGCAGGGACGCCGCCATGCGGAGCCAACCGATACCACCTACCAGCGCACAAGAGTCCAGCTCACAAAACATCTTCTGGATCCAGTCTAAGGAATCTGCGACTAGATATAGTCTCTACCAGATAAGGCATTACCTAAGGTAAGTAACTTGTTCTTCTAAAGAGACATTAGAATTTTAGTAGCTATTGGCTGGTTTAATGGTAGTGTAAGGTTACATAAGTCTTCATCTCATCTGCTGGCTGAGGTAGGGCAACACAGCTTGATCTAAATCTGTTTTCATGCTTTTTCAAAGCCCTGCACCCAGTTTTCATGAGGAGCCAGGCTTTCTTCCCAGTTCCCAAAACAGTCATTTTTTCCTGCCTCACTTCCCCTTTGTTCAGCAACAGGGTGGAGGCAAAACGTGCGTTCTAAGTTAATCTATTACACTAGTCTCATAACTGTGTCGCCTTCAGTGTAGTGCCTAGTAAAATTTAAGTTGTTGTGCCTTGAGGTTCTGTGTTTTGTATTTACATGGTTTTGTTGTTTTTGCTTTTTTGTAATGATGCTATCGATCAATGCTGTGATATGCAGCGGCGTCACTAGTGATGTCATTTATGATGTTCTCTGTCACATCACATGAGACCTAGAGTTGTCCTTTGGGAGGCGAGTTGTGGTTGCATAGGTAACCATACCTGGTGAGTTTCAGTAGTTCACCTACTAAAAATGATGTCAATACTCTGTCATTTTTATCAGGAAATTTCAGTTTTATTTGAGGACATATTGCCTGATAAGCAAATGAAACCATGACTTACACTTAACAAACATTTTTCACAGAATTCATATAAGCTATATCGTGCATGCGTTTTATGGCTCATTTGTCTAGGTCCCACAGGGCCTAGATATTTCCCCTTAACACGGGGAAAAGCTAGCCAAATGCAACATGGTGATAGAATGTGTGGAACTAGCTGTACGCTTTGAGACAAGGATGAGTGCTAGAACTGGAATGGTTGGGCCAGCTGGCAGCACAGTCTAAAATATCCAGGTGTGAGTAGCAGGGTTTGCTTACTTATGCCTTTGGAACTGTTATTTATTAGCATTTCACATATTAGCTAGGTCCAACCATGGTTCGGTAATGGTAGCAAATTGACCCTACTTCCCTCTACCAAGGTTTGACATTTGTGTTACCATGGGAAACCCTGCTTTCTGGTCTGCTGGG
Source organism: Lissotriton helveticus (assembly GCF_964261635.1). Lineage (NCBI taxonomy): Eukaryota > Metazoa > Chordata > Amphibia > Caudata > Salamandridae > Lissotriton > Lissotriton helveticus. The sequence continues at coordinate 44,742,282 of NC_136072.1, forward strand.
CCTTAGTAACCAAGGCCACACATAAACCTACAAGGAGAGCGCCACTCAAAAATATGTTAATCAAACCCATATATATAATTTGGCAAGTGACCCTAAGAACCTGGGGTCCTAAAGGAAATATAAATCAGTTGTCCAGATCACTTGAAACATTTAAGAACCAGGAGGAGTTAAGCGTTGCGGTGACAACGAAGAACAAGCGTTTGCAATGCAATAGGTCTCGCATTTGCAAGAGTTTAAGCTATTGGCATTGTAAATGATTGCCTTTTATTTATGTTTTGATAATTAACACATAAGGAAAAGACATAGCCATGTACAATGCCAATAGCTCTAACTCTTGTAAATGCAAGACCTATACAAAGAAGCGGCGGACATTGTCCCGGGCTGTTTAGAAAGTGAAAGCGCGCATGGCGCGATGAATGTTGCAGGAAAGGGGCCTGCCGTAGGAGAAACTACTTATAGAAAATAGTGCTTATAGACTAAAAAAGACTCGCTGTGTAAGAAATGAAGTAAAAGGACCAGTCCTCATGGGAGGTTACGAATGAAGACACGGCGGTACTAAGGAGGGACGAACAATCCTATTAATGAATCAGAAGCCAGCATTTACGAAGGACAGTGACACAAGCCAATGACGAATATGGGCGGAGAGTGGGCAGGGCTTCCATTCCGTACTCCAATGGAGCATGGCTTGCAGAGCAGCGCATGCCTTGCCCAGGCTTGACTTAAAAAAGACTGTCCAAGAAAAAATGCTGTGGGGCTAAACCATTGATTCAGGCCGGAAGGTGGGAAAATTTCACCTGATGGGTAAAGACACATGATGGAAAGAAGTTACGATTGCAAGTATACAAAACCACTCCCCTAAACAAAAGTTCAACGCAATCTGTGCAAATGCCACGTTCATATCCGAGCTGTACCAGAGCAATAACACATCAGTTGAAAATTGACAAATCAAACAATCAAGTCATTCCCGTCTCCGAAGTGCCAGTTAATATCTTTAAATCTAAGTGGAAATTCTGGTCCCATCCATTAGAGTTTCTTGCCTGGACATGTAAGCAACCCAGGTTCCTGGAGAAGCTCTACCCCACACTTGATCTTTAGAAAATAGGTTACGAAGGGCTTTTTCAACAATAAGGCCAGACATTTGTATGAGGATTAAAATGAGCAACGGTTTCAGGATCTCTAAAGAATTCATCCTCACCCCTGCCATAAAGCAAGGCAGTATCTTGGTTCTCTTTTGTCCCTTGGATGCTGAAAAGGCATTTGACTCAATTAGATGAGAATGCTTATTCTTAGAGCTGGAGGGGTTTGGTAAGCCCAGTATTTCGGACGTGTTAAGCGGTTATCCACAGACCCAGTGGGAGAGATAAAGGTTAACTGGGTTATATTACAGATCTTTCACCTGGGATGGTAAACCAGACGGGACTAACCTCAGTCTCTACTTGAGCCTAGGGGCGGAGGCTTTCAGATGGGCCATGGACTAAGAAGATAGAATTTCTTTATATGCAGTTGACCTACTCTTATCTGGTAAACCGGAGCTGCTGTAATCCTGCTGGAAATGTTTAAGAAATATGAATCCGTCTCATTGTATAAAAGAGAAGTCGACATTATTTAGCACCCAACCATGGGATGAAAAGCGCTTTATTACAACCTCCCTAAGAGTCCGGAAAAATTAATTTAGATATTGGAATTTGTTGCAACACAGGAAAGAGGCGTCATTTGAATAGAATCTAGTACCTGCCCTGGTTAGATTCAATAAAGTAGTAAGGCAGCAGATGCCAAGGGGAGCATTGTTTAAAATGACCTCCCTACTACCCTTTCAATGTATAATCCAACGCCCCCCCCCCTTTTTGTTTGAAGAAGGCTGCCTTCAGAGGACTGGAGGGAGAACTAAGGAGGTTGTAATGGGGTGAGGGCAATTCATGAGCAGCACTTTCATTCCTAAACAGTTGGTTTGAGTGGGCGGCATTGATGTTATGGGGTCTACCACTTGGTGCTGAGTAATGACTGGGCCTTCTCCTATCTCCTGCAACTGGCATTGAGGCTGGGCGTGCAGGATATCGGAAGCAGATTGTACCTTTCGGTGTGGGGATTCCTACTGCAGCATACTGTAGCCGTGGTCAAGGTGTGGCAAATGGCCACGGCAGCAAAGGGCCGGAGAAAGGTGAGAACCAGGAGAACACTTGTATGGGCGGGAGAAAGAGTGAGATGAGTGTGAAGAAGACAACGTTTCCAGAAGGGGAACCGTGCAGGCATTTCTACTTTGGTGGACATTCTAGGTTTGGCGAGATTGAAGGAATCCACTCAACTGCGGAAGATGCAAGACCTGTATCTCTCAATACTACAAGTACTTACCAGTTAAATATGCATTCAGTACTTTATATACCTGAGCAGACCCTCCTGGAAAGATCGGTACTTGGAGAAGTACTTGGGAAGGGGGCGATCTAACTGATCTATAAACCTCTTATAAACGACACCCGTGTAACTTACAAAGGCTTTGCGATAAGTAGAAGGGGAACCTGTGGACATTGGAAGACAATGTCTGGGAGGTTGCACTATTGGCCTCCTTTTCAGTGCTGAAAACCTTTTAAACACCATGCCTAGGCAAGAGCTGCAACAACGGTGTAGTTGGAAAGGATGGTCTTCCACATAATTGCAAGAACAATCTCTCCTACCTTGGGCTCAGATTTACGAGGAATTCTATCTTATTTTCTTTTAGCCCTCTTCTGTGTTGAAAACGCATAACACTGACTCTGACTGCAAAGTATAGCTTTCTGTTTTTATGGGGTTTTGTTTTCTATTTTTTATTTTCATCCCTCTGAATCAAAGCAAAATGTAAAATAACTGTTTTTGATTGGGCATACACAATGAAACTTCAGTTTCACGTAAGGTTTTTTAGGATCGCGCTCTGGACAAAACTCCTCGTACAAGAATGTGCCCTGCCTTTCCGGTCCAAGTAAAGTCCTTCTAAGGTGAACGTTGTCCTTTCCAGACATTATTTCCTCTTCAGCTCCGCGCACCAGTGTTCGAGTCCTGGTTGGTTGACTGAGGCAGTGGTGCTAAAATGAGAAGAAATTGTTGAAGTTTAGGTAACTACCAAAAGCCCAAATATTTATTGCAGCACTGAGCCAATTTTTTCTGACCTGTTTGGAATTTGCACACAGCCCAGAGCAGGTATCCTTGTGTCGGACACCAGAGCAGCCGACGTAGCCATCTTTTATGATAGGAGGAGGAACGAGGTCTTGGCACCGAAGATCTGCTGAATGGACCTCCATTTTCTGGAGATCTAAATCTGTACTACTTGTGGTGGTAGACATTCTGGAGGTGGTGTCAACCAGCCAGCCAATGGACAGTATCAAGATATTGGAGCACAGGATAAATGGAAGCGCTCCTTCGTCCATGTGAATACCGCCCTGTTTATCAATGGATTCTTTCCGTCTTTGCATTCGGACTCCGCTTTTAAGACCTGATTTTCTGGAGTTGCGTTTTGGGCTGAATTCTCGAGCTTCATCTCTAGAGGAGAAATTTAGCAACTTTAGTCAATGTGGGAATTGTATAGTCCATTCCACAAAACGTGTTAAAAGATTGGTTCACCCAAGAGTTGAGTAGTCGCCCGAGGTTGTAAGCGCTCTCACTAAAGCTAGGCGAGTGACATTTAAAACATATTGAAGCAATGTTAGCCAGTGAACTTGTGATTGAGATCTGCGGGGCTGCACCTGTGCATTACAGAACAGAGCACATGTGAAGGCTTTCCTTCCACTACCCCCACTACACCGACCGTGTGTGGATCGTGTGTCACATGCTGAATAAAGTTAAATCCAGAGGGGGTCCTATGTAGATGCACGAGGGCTGGTTCCCAGTTCTAGCTTTTTATGCACACAGCCAAGGATCAGGATTTATTTATTTCATGACCTGACAATTTAGATGACATCACTACTGATCTGTCCACTTTTGCATCGGTATTTAGTTAAAAAAAATATTATAATGGGATTGCAATCCTTTGCCGCGTAATGGTAACAATTTATAACCCATCTCTCCTGACAATGGAAGCCCAATTAATTATTAAAGGAGCAAAAACATCAACAAATTAACTTAAGTTGTCAAGGCGACCAAAACTAATGCCTAAACAGCATTTCCATATTGTTGGTCTTTTGTGAAAATTGCTTGATTTTTTAAAAAATTGTATTTATTTTCACAATGATTTGTTTTATTTCACCCACCCAAGCACTTATTATTCCTCCACTCACCTTCATTTATATTGTGCTTTTTTGTCCCCGTTCTTTGGATGTTGAGGGGTTCGCTTTACGCCTTGAATATAAACCTGTAAGAATAGTTCAGCTATTGCTGTCAGCCGAAGGGCCTCGCCATTCGTTCATTCTTTCAGCACATTTAGTATAGAGTTACTGATGCAGACAGTAACAAGAATGTTATTTTTGTTTGAATAATTCCATTGGACGCCTAGTCTTGTTGATTTAATATCCGGTTCCCATTTGGAATATAGGGTTGCCATGCCCTAGTGTAGAAAAATGTCAGGATAGTCCGGATTGAAATTTATGTACAATAATAGAAATTGTATCAATTTAGTTAGGAATATTATGAAAATCTGACATATTTCCAACTTTCCTATCCTAAACCCTTGCCATTCGCTTTACGAAATAGATTGAAAAGCTCTTTCTGCAGTTTTGTGGTTTCTGTTACAGCAGTGAATGTAGTGAATTCTTGTGCCAATGCATGGGCGTCCCTTCACAGGAAATTGTGTTTTAGTTCTACTAATTGGGAAGCTTTCAAATATTTTCTAGGCCTCAAGCTAACAGCACCCATCTTCAAAGCTGAGGTGACAATCTGAAAGGAGCCCTTTGGCGTTTTTTGTTTTTTTGTTTTTTCTTTTCCGGAACATGGCAGCTTTTTTTTTACTCCAGTCTTTGGGCCGTAAGCGCCAATGGCACTAGAGAGCAGTGTACTTCTACTAACTTGATTGAAGTCATGTAGCAACTTAGGGATGCGTGGAGATTACCGCCCGATGTCTTGCTAGTTTATGGTATTTCATGTTGCAGTCGTCCAAATTTACCGTAATCGTAGCTCTGCGGCCCGTTGGAAATCAGCAGTGTCACTCATATGGCACGGCTTGTTGTAGCAACTATAGAAGGCCACCCGTAGTCTTCAACCTAATTTTGAGGGGCCTGGAGATGTTGGGGTCCATGATCGCCAGACTGGCGCAGCCTCATGAACTGTGTTTCAACAGGTTGAGCAGCATCTTCTGAGGACACATGGTCTGGCGGGCTTCTGGATAAGGAAAGTTCACCATACGACTGTCAGCTGACCAGTCTGTCCATAGTTTGACGTAGGCCGGTCCTTATAATACAATCAGAAAATACAGTGAACTGAGGTTCTGTGTTATTCACGTGTTGTTAAAGCGAAGCACAGGCGCTTTCAGGACCATACAGAAGAGACTGGAGGCGACCTTCGGGCACCCCAAGTCCCGATTCCCCTCGGACCGACTGTATGATTATGAACTGGTACCTATAAAACTCTTGGCTTTTCTTACATAGTTAGGTGCTTGGACAAGGTGAATGTGATCTTTACTCTGAGCAGTCAACAGTCTACCCAGTGATGTCCATACATGCCTAGCACTTGAAGGGGTAGTTAGCGGGCGTACTATTGTGACCAGCAGCAGAGAAGGACCCAGAGAAACACCCCTCCGTCACCCTTTGGGCAACACCCCTCCGTCACCCTTTGGGCAACACCCCTCCGTCACCCTTTGGGCAACACCCCTCCGTCACCCTTTGGGCAACACCCCTCCGTCACCCTTTGGGCAACCCCCCTCCGTCACCCTTTGGGCAACCCCCCTCCGTCACCCTTTGGGCAACCCCCCTCCGTCACCCTTTGGGCAACCCCCCTCCGTCTCCCTTTGGGCAACCCCCCTCCGTCTCCCTTTGGGCAACCCCCCTCCGTCTCCCTTTGGGCAACCCCCCTCCGTCTCCCTTTGGGCAACCCCCCTCCGCCCATCACCCCAGGGCCACGCCCCTCCGCCCATCACCCCAGGGCAACGCCCCTCCGCCCATCACCCTTTGGGCAGCGCCCCTCCGCCCATCACCCTTTGGGCAGCGCCCCTCCGCCCATCACCCTTTGGGCAGCGCCCCTCCGCCCATCACCCTTTGGGCAACACCCCTCCGCCCATCACCCTTTGGGCAACACCCCTCCGCCCATCACCCTTTGGGCAACACCCCTCCGCCCATCACCCTTTGGGCAACACCCCTCCGCCCATCACCCTTTGGGCAACACCCCTCCGTCCATCACCCTTTGGGCAACACTCGTCCGTCCATCACCCTTTGGGCAACACTCGTCCGTCCATCACCCTTTGGGCAACACTCGTCCGTCCATCACCCCAGGGCAACACTCGTCCGTCCATCACCCCAGGGCAACACCCCTCCGTCCATCACCCTTTGGGCAACACCCCTCCGCTCGTCACCCCAGGGCAACACCGCTCTATCAGCCAGACAAGTGTTTACATTTGTTCCCTCGGGGCTTCTGCTGAGCCTTCCCTACCAGAATCCCTGACACAGACATGTTCTTTCTCACAAAGCAGACCGCCAGGACCACCCAGGAGTGTGGCAGAGCTGCTGAAGGCACTGGGGAGGCGGGAGGTAACCTCTGTGGTTAAAAGCCCATCGGATGTTTCAACACCAACTGCTGCAGAGCCCTGTCCTCTGCTCTTCACACTGTGCTCAGCGGGGGGAGCAGCCTTTTCTAAAGCGCTCCTCATTTCAGTTGCTGAGTAACGTACTCTCCAGAAATGGATTTCACATTTGGGTGAGATGCAAACGTAGGTTTTAGAGCTCTGATCGCCTGATATGTAGTCAGGCCTTTTATTAATGATTTTTCAGTTCAGTTTGGAAAGCTTTATTCGGTTTGCATGACACAACCATAAAAGCAACATTAAAAATACATTCAATAACATATAACACGAAATCATCGTAATTTTTACAATTACCCTGGTAAGGTAGAAAGGGTTGACTGCACATTCCATATAATTACCCACAATATGGTGCACCAACGGCACAACATTATTTAATAAATACTGAAAAAATAGTTCAAGCACTCGCGTGCAACTAATAGCAGCAAATGGAAAAGTATTACAATAAAGTGCATAATGCTAAAAAGTATTTTAGCTAAGGTTTTTGTCCCTTATACATTTTCATTAAAGTGACACGTGCCTGAGTGTAGACATTCGTAATCTTATGGTACATTTTAAACATTTCCACTCCAAGAAAAAGTGTCTTGTGCTTTGTGAAGGAGTCAACATAACTGCTAATTGTGGTAGTTATGGTATTATCGATTTCCTTGTTGTTCTACATTTCAGTATATACAATGCAACCCGAAAACAAATATCTGTATTTTCAAGGGCACATAATAAATTCATTGCATCCGCAGTTGTACGAACATTGTATTTTAAAAGGATAGGCTTCAGATAAAATTTCCTTAAAAATATATAAAATTTACAGAAAAGTAAAAAATGGCAGCAACTCTGGCTAGATTTATAATCACTTGGGACATAACACAGTAGATCTCTCTCCTATTGCAGGAAAGGATACCAAGTGATGTACAATCCCCAACCTCAGGCGTGTTAAAACAAAACGATGTGAAGGTCTAGATACATCGGACAAAAAAGCCTGAAACCCACTTTTGAGTTCGAGTTGCCTATAAACACAACAGTTTTTTGAGTCCTAGTTAACTTCAGTCGCCCTTCCCTTTTGTATAACAAGAAGGAATGCTTAATTTCCTTCTTTGTGAAGGGGATTATGTATTCGGACATCTTTAGAATATTAAGATCAAACAATATATTATACCAATGTATGATATAGCTAAGCCATGGGATTTGGGAGGCATGCTCTAATTTGAGACAGTCTTCAATTATTTTCTGAGTGAACTCTGTCTCGCTCTTATACCAGATCGAACGCCACAAAAGTAATGGGCGTAAGGCTGCTAGATCTGATATATAGTTCAGGCCGGTTTCATGATGGATTAAATCATTGGAAGCTGAAACCGGGACACACAGTAGTCGTTTTAAAAAGCAATTTTCGTTTTTTTGGAGTTGTGTTGTAGATGAATGGCCCCATATACCGGCTCCATATAGAGCTGAGGAGACACATCTGGCATTATATATGGTTACCATATCTTGTAATCTACGGTCCCCTAGTTTACTAGCAAAACAAAAAATACCATTGGTGTTCCTTATCATTTTGTGTCTAATATTTTCTTGTTCGCATACCCATTTACTATTGTATTCAAAAGTGACACCAAGGTAGCAAAAAGATGTAACGGCCTCTATTTTTGAACCCTCGAGAAAAAATTGCCTTAGTGTCTTCTTCTTCTTACTGCAGGCCATGGTGTAAGTCTTTGATTTATTAATTAAAAGTTTTCTATCCTTAATAAAATTTGTAAAGTCTTAAATAAGTCGCTGAAGGCCTACGGGGGTACGGGAGATTAAAACCGCATCATCAGCATATAATAGGACAGATACCACTGTCATCAATTTTTGGAGCATCTGCCGGGATATTATTTAAAATTGTGACTATTTGATTGATAAAGAGGGAAAACAACAGGGGTGCCAATACGCAGCCCTGCCTTATACCTCTTTTTACTGGAAAAAAGGGGGTTCGCTCGCCTGTAGGCCCATAGCGCACACTGCACGTAAGTCTCTCATATACTCGCGCCAGGAAAAATACTATTTCCTCAGGGGCTCCAGATTCAAGCAATACTTTCCATAGCAGGGCATGGTCCACCAGATCGAACACACTACTCAAGTCAGCAAAGCACAAAAACAAGTTGCCCTCCTTGGCGACTGTGTACTTGCTGATGAGCAGATCCAGATTTACACATTGTTCGATCGTTCCCATGCCCTTCCGGAATCCAAATTGGGCTGGGGTTAATACATTATGATCTGTGGCCCAAGTTTCCAGTCTTTTTAGGAGTACCCTGCTCATCACCTTTATGGAGGAGTCCAGTAATGAAATTGGCCGATAATTACAGGCCTCAGAGCGTAATCCCTTTGTATGTAATGGGACAATGATTGACTGTGCCCATGTTACTGGAAAATTCCACAAAGCCGATATATTAAAAATGATTGTAAGGAGCGGAGCCCACAAATCCATCAAATCCTTATGTCTATTGGGACGCCGTCTGCTTTTACCCCTTTGCTATTTATCAAACCCTCCCGTACCTCATCCACATTGATTAACAACGGTAGTCTTGGCCATGTATAATCATTGTCTAAAAATAAATTTAAAACCAGCCTATCAGGGTTAAAAATATTAGAAAATTTTGAATCCATTCGGTGCAATTAACGTGGGATGTTAGTTCAGGTGTACAGTTCTCCTTTAAAAAGGGGCTGTTAAGTTTCCCAGAAAAGTTTACTGTTTTTCGTGTCAGCAGCCATATTTAGTTTATTCCAGGCTTTAGTTCTCATTTCTTTCTTATGTGACAACAAAATAATTTTATAACTTTTTCTAAGTTCATGGATTAACAGTTGATTGCGGGGTTTAGACCCTAACGCCATTTTGAGTTTCTGTAAAGCCTGAGTACATTTTGAATCAAACCACCTCGTGCCACCCGGCTTCTCCACTCTTGGAATTTTAGTCAATACTTTCTTGATTACATTGTTTATTTCTGTAAACTTAGTTAGTAAAATTCCAGGTGTAACATCCTTATTTAAACAACAATCAATAGCATCTCTACATCTGGTAACCACCTCTGCTTGAATCTTTGGCGGATCCACACCAGCCCATTTTATTCTCATCCCATTGGGCCGGACAGGGACAATATCTACAAGTCGGTCCTCAGTGTTGAGTGTTTTCCTCCCCCAATCTAATAATACTATGGAGATACCATTATGGTCACTAACCACCTGCTCTGTTATCCATAAGTCAATAAAACAACTGTATTCAGATAATATGATTTGATCTATGTTACTATTCCCATTCCTCCCAGTAAATGTCGGGCATTTAATGTTATCTTTAGTCATAGTACAATCTAAAAGCCCAAGATCAAATTTTGCCATGAGTGTATTTATAGCCATGCCATAATTACAATGTGGGAAATGTAGATTACTGTCATCGTTTGTGGAGGGAATAGTATGGTGCTTCATAAATCCACAGGAATTGGTTAATGCCGTAGAGCAAACTCGAATGTTAAAATCACCCGCCCACAGAATAACTACAAGTTTTCTGGAGAGATTTAATACTCTATCTAATTTCTTTTCTAATGGGCCTAAAGGTGATTGTCTTTCCTTATTAAAAATATTATTATAAAAATTAATTAAGACCAAGTCCTTACCCTTCGGAAACGTTAGTCTCAGGACTTGACTGTAATTGCCAATTGAGGCGTAACTTATAATTTTGCACCCTACAAGTTTTGTTGATGTAAGCAACAATAGGCCGCCTTTGGCTCTTCCTGTTTGAGAGGGAACTGCATTTAAACAGAAAGAGGTATAACCCTCCACTACAACCTCATCGGTACTCCATGTCTCCTGTAGGCAGATAAAATCACTACCATGTCTTATGAAAGCCTGCCAAAAAGGAGTATCCAACTTTCTCTTCAGGCCTGCGATGTTCCAAGTTGTTAGTGTGTACCCTTCATGTCCTAAGCCCCCGACAGCGTCATCATCCATATCTAAGGTTGGACTTACAATTAACTGTTGTCTCCCGTTGGTTGAGCACTCAGTCGGAGTTACTATACCATGTTCACATATCACATCATCCTTACTAATCTCATCATCCCTACTCCCCGAATTGTCATCTATATTAATAGTTGGACTATTTCCCTCGGCACAACCTGTTTCATGAAGGCCAATTGTTAATGACTGGTGTATCTTGTGTCCCATGGGAACCCTTTCTGGTACTTTATGTCAGTAATTTTCCTCCATCGTTGTCAAACATTCAAATCTGTTGAACAATGGAAAGGGGGCTCGCATTGGATGTGCTACTCGTGGGAGGGGTAAGTAGTTAATATTTGGGTTGGGGCCCAGCATTCTATGTGCGGGTACTATAGGATTGGTCCATAAATGTTTATAAAAGTACCCCAAAGGTAATAATGTCATGTTGAGCTCTGTAGATGATGGTGGGGGGGCGTTAAGTAGAGTTGCATGCGCCCAGTTTGGTGACCTAAAGCTTATTATTACACAGTCCCCGTCAAAGGACTTAGGGGCCGGGCCTATCCAACCCACTCTTTGGGTGAGTAATATGTGTTCAGCACTTGATATGGGGTAGTTGCAGTTGTTAGTCATCCAATGGAGGGTTTTATTCCTAAGTGTTTCTTGCGATTCTGTTTGGCCTTCCCGCAATTTAGGTACATTACAAAGTATCGTGACATATGTGCTGCATTCTGGGGGTAGATTCACTACCCGGGGAACATCACTGCGCCTTGTGATTCCTGGGACATAAGAGCCCTTCCTCTCTGTTGTATCGTTTTTCCCTGTGGCCTTAACCCCACGTGGAGTAGTTGTCTTTGTCTCCTGGGTTAAGGAGTGCTGTATCCCCTTTGGGATGCCCTTGCTATTACTACTCTGGGGTTTATCCTTATTGAGGTGATCACCAACAGATGATGGGCCCTTACTTATGTTTGTGTCACTAGTAATCCCCCTATGTTTTGGATTTAGTCTTTCCTTTGCCTTCCCACCCTCTTTGTTGTTATTTAAAGTGGTCTTTGGCAATGCCCCATTTGAAGTGGATGCTTGTGGTGGCAGACAAGACTTGGTACCATATTTATCACTACACTCTACGGTCTTTGCTATTTGTTCTTCCATAGAACCTATCCTAATTTCAATATTTGTCATCTTTAGGCAGATAGGCCCTAATAGAGTGGAAAGCAATGTCTCCATTCGAACCCAAAAATCGGCATTCCCCATCTCGGTATTATCCCCCGGAGGTTGGGCACCTATATTACTTAAATGGCTCATGACCTCACTTCTTTGACCAGCCGGGTTTTGTGTCGCCTTTCGGTATACGCGCCTAGCTTTACCCCTTTGTTTGTTTACTAATTGCTCATTGGTAACATGTTTTAGTTTACTCTTTGCTTTTTCCCCCCTGGTGCGTACTGGTGAACTATCAGTGTTACCCTATCCACAATCACTGATACGCTACTTTGTTGGGCATCTGAGCCTTCCATAACTGCCTGATCGTCCGTCTCAAGTGGTAGAGAATCTTGATCCGACCGGTGCGACTGCATGGTGGGGGTAGATGAGAGCCTACTACCCATACAGGGATGTTCATTAATTGCCAGATCTTGTTTTGGGCTAGTCCCGTAGTTCGCTGCTCCAGGTAGTCCCGCATATGAATCTGCAAGTAAGGATTCGGTGGAGTTGTCCAGGGTCATAGATGTATTTTCTACTTGGGCAAAAGGAAGAATACTTGGGGGGATTGTCTCTCGGTGTTCTCTATGGCCTTGGCCACAACCCCAATTGTTTTTTGTAACATTTTGTCTATCGCGGTCAAACTTGGAAGGGTGGTAGCCGTAGTTTTTTTCCTAGTTTGCGACCGTGATATAACTTGGTTTCTTTTACCCATTTTACGGTAAATAAGTTGTAACCTCGACAACTCTGGAACAACCAAAGCAAATGCAGGGATCAATACCAACGGAGATAGTAGTTAGATCAGTAATTGGCACAATTTTTTTAACATTACCACTCGATCCTGTTGTAGTCTTGGATAAACTGCCAATAGACGTGGCCCAGCCCAGCCTCCTTTGGCTAAGCCCGGCGCCGTCCGCGACGCGGAGGAAGCTGCCGCAGTTTAAGCGCCTCCGGGCGCGCAAAAAACGGAAGTGGCGGTGCTGGTCGCTGTGCTGGCTGGGAGCTGTAGTGCCCCCCCCCCCCGCCCCCCCCCCACAGCGGCCGTGCAATGTGGCAAGCAATGGCGGCGGGGAAACAAGCAGCGTCAGGGCCCCAGGAGCAAGTGTGGCGGCGAAAGATGGTAGGTCTACCCCGACCCTCGCGGAGTCTCCCAAGTTCCCCGCTCCTCCGTGGAAGCTGCCGCAGTTTAAGCGCCTCCGGGCGCACAAAAAACGGAAGTGGGCGGTGCTGGTCGCTGTGCTGGCTGGGAGCTGTAGTCCCCCCCCACACCCCCCCCCCCACAGCGGCCGTGCAATGTGGCAAGCAACGGCGGCGGGGGAAACAAGCAGCGTCCGGGCCCCAGGAGCAAGTGTGTCGGCGAAAGATGGTAGGTCTGCCTAGACCCTCGCGGAGTCTCCCAAGTTCCCTGCTCCTCTGTGGAAGCTGCCGCAGTTTAAGCGCCTCCGGGCGCGCAAAAAACGGAAGTGGGCGGTGCTGGTCGCTGCGCTGGCTGGGAGCTGTAGTTCCTCCCCACAGCGGCCGTGCAATGTGGCAAGCAACGGCGGCGGGGGAAACAAGCAGCGTCAGGGCCCCAGGAGCAAGTGTGGCGGCGAAAGATGGTAGGTCTGCCTCGACCCTCGCGGAGTCTCCCAAGTTTTATTTTGGGTGTTTTGTGGTGGCGCGGATCTAGTTCCAAGCTGTAGTGGTGCACTTTAATGGAAAAAAATAACATCGGGAGCATTTTCAGCTGATGCTGTGTATGTTACTGGCATCTGTGTGGGCGAGCCTTACAAAAGAAGGCCTTCATAGTGCTGTATTTCACCGGGGTGCCACCCCAGGCTGCTCAGGGAATCAGAGTCTGCTTGTATATATTGTGGATCTTCTGTGCATTGTCCAGGAATGGCCTATTTTGAGAAGGTGTTTGTGCCTGAAGGCGGACGGTCATTAGGGTGGGGGGGGGGGGGAGGGGTCCCTGCTGTTGTATGCTAGGAATGTATATTTTCTCTGGCAGGGTGCAGGTGTCCTTGTTGTTGGATGCCTGGGATGCATATTTTCTGTGGTAGTGTGACAGTGCCCCTGCTGTTGGATGCTTAGAATGCATATTTGCTGAGGTAGGAAGAGGTGTCCCTGCTGATAGATCTTTGAAATGCTTATAGTCTATGATAGGGAAGGTGTCTCTGCTTTTGGATTCATATTATCTGAGGTACGGACAAGATGTTCTTGCTGTTGGATGTTTGGGATGCATGTATTATTCTGTGACGGGAAGAAGGTGTCCCTGCTGTTGGATTCTTCAGCTGCATATAATGTGTTGTAGGGACAAGGTGTCCCCTGCTGATGGGGTCCTTGGAATGCCTATAGCCTGTGGTAGTAAGGTGTCCCTGCTTTTGGCTGCATATATTCTGAGGTAGGCACAAGGTGTCCCTGCTGATGGATCTTTGGAATGCCTATAGCCTGTGGTAGTAAGGTTTCCCTGCTCTTGGCTGCTTATATTCTGAGGTAGGGACAAGGTGCCCCTGCTGATGGATCCCTGGAATGCCTATAGCCTGTGGTAGTAAGGTGTCCCTGCTTTTGGCTGCATATATTCTGAGGTAGGGACAGGCGTCCCTGCTGATGGATCCTTGGAATGCCTATAGTCTGTGGTAGTAAGGTGTCCCTGCTTTTGGCTGCATATATTCTGAGGTAGGGACAAGGTGTTCCTGCTGCTGGATGTTTGGGATGCATATATTATTCTGTGGTAGAAAGAAGGCGTCTGTTGATAGACGCTTGGAATGCATATATTCTGTGTTATGGAGAAGCATTCCTTGCTGTTGAATGCTTGGGACACATATATTCTGTGGTAGGGAGAAGGTGTCCCTGCTGTTGGGGTGCTTGGATTGCATCTATTCTGAGGTGAGAACAAGGTGTCCCTGCTGATGGATCCTTGGAATGCATTTAGTCTGTGGTAGTAAGGTGTCCCTGCTGATGGATCCCTGGAATGCTTATAGTCTGTGGTAGTAAGTTGTCCCTGATTTTGGCTGCATATATTCTGAGGTAGGGACAAGGTGTCCCTGCTGATGGATCCCTGGAATGCCTATAGCCTGTGGTAGTAAGGTGTCCCTGCTTTTGGCTGCATATATTCTGAGGTAGGGACAAGGTGTCCCTGCTGATGGATCCCTGGAATGCCTATAGCCTGTGGTAGTAAGGTGTTCCTGCTCTTGGCTGCTTATATTCTGAGGTAGGGACAAGGTGTGCCTGCTGATGGATCACTGGAATGCCTATAGTCTGTGGTAGTAAGGTGTCCCTGCTCTTGGCTGCTTATATTCTGAGGTAGGGACCAGGTGTCCCTGCTGATGGATCCCTGGAATGCCTATAGTCTGTGGTAGTAAGGTGTTCCTGCTCTTGGCTGCTTATATTCTGAGGTAGGGACAAGGTGTCCCTGCTGATGGATCCCTGGAATGCCTATAGTCTGTGGTAGTAAGGTGTTCCTGCTCTTGGCTGCTTATATTCTGAGGTAGGGACAAGGTGTCGCTGCTGATGAATCCCTGGAATGCCTATAGTCTGTGGTAGTAAGGTGTTCCTGCTCTTGGCTGCTTATATTCTGAGGTAGGGACAAGGTGTGCCTGCTGATGGATCACTGGAATGCCTATAGTCTGTGGTAGTAAGGTGTCCCTGCTCTTGGCTGCTTATATTCTGAGGTAGGGACCAGGTGTCCCTGCTGATGGATCCCTGGAATGCCTATAGTCTGTGGTAGTAAGGTGTTCCTGCTCTTGGCTGCTTATATTCTGAGGTAGGGACAAGGTGTCGCTGCTGATGAATCCCTGGAATGCCTATAGCCTGTGGTAGTAAGGTGTCCCTGCTCTTGGCTGCTTATATTCTGAGGTAGGGACAAGGTGTCCCTGCTGATGGATCCCTGGAATGCCTATAGTCTGTGGTAGTAAGGTGTACGTGCTTTTGGCTGCATATATTCTGAGGTAGGGACAAGGTGTTCCTGCTGCTGGATGTTTGGGATGCATATATTATTCTGTGGTAGAAAGAAGGTGTCTCTGTTGATAGACGCTTGGAATGCATATATTCTGTGGTGGGGGAAGGAGTCCCTGCTGTTGGGTGCATATATTCTGTGTTATGGAGAAGCCTTCCTTGCTGTTGAATGCTTGGGGGACATATATTCTGTGGTAGGGAGAAGGTGTCCCTGCTGTTGGGTGTGTGGAATGCATATGTCCAAGATAGTGGTAGGAAGAAGGTGTCCATCTCCTGTAGAAGCTTAGTACGCCTATATTCCAAGCACAGGCAGAAGCCATGTTCCTTCTTTCTGATGTGTGGAATGTATATGATCCAGGATAGTTGTATGGTGAAGCCCTGCTCCTGCTTTAGGGTGTGTCACATGTATATAATCCAAGAATAGTTGTAGGGAGAAGCTGTGCTCTTGCTTTAGGATGTGTGGAATGCATACGACCCAGAATAGTTGTAGGGAGAAGCTATGCTCCTGCTTTTGGATGTGTGGAATATATATGACCCAGGATAGTTGTAAGGAGAAGCTGTGCTCCTGCTCTAGGATGTGTGAAATGTATACGACCCAGGATAGTTGTAGCGAGAAGCTGTGCTCCTGCTTTAGGGTATGTGGAATGTATACGACCCAAGATACTTGTAGGGAGAAGCCGTGCTCCTTTTTAGGTCTCGGCTAGTAATGCGCGAAGCGTGTTCTCGCCAGAGAACTATAGCTGTCGTCTCAGCCGACAACGAGCTTGAATGTGGGTACAAGAGCTGGGCGCGCGCGCAGCATTCTCTATGGCAGCGTCGGATTCCGACGCGCGCCTTCGGATCGGGTCACGCGCGTGAGCTTCTACCATAGACAGCTCACGTTACGTCGCGCGGCCCAATCCGAAGGCGCGCGTCGGAATCGGCTCTCGCAGTCCCGCCCCTTCTCGCCGGACTGGCACTCGCCCTGCATGTCTTGTTCTGTAAAAGGCACACACACCTTTTATCCCAAGAAGTGAGCCTGCTTGTGAAATCATGGTGCTCATCATGGAAACGTATGTAGTTAATCTGCGGCCACTGATAGGTCCGCGAATCTAGCAAGTGTTGCTTGCCGTGATCTAGCTAGTGGTACTGCTGCTTTAAAAGATGCTAATGTGCCCATCTGGTGACAATATTGTCTGAAGCCCCATCTCCGGAACGTGCTGTGACATCAGTACCGCTCCTCTGTTGCGCTGGCTACATCAGTCCTATGGCGGCCCACATCTCACGAAGAGACACCAGGGCCGGTGTCGATGCCCACAGACCGCTTCCGCGGTGGGTAGGGCGGCTAATATTCCTGCCCGTGCCCCAGGCCCCTTAACGAGCAGCACCCTTGATTGTGCACTGCAGTCTCCTCCGATCACCGTCTCGCGGTGGCAGTAAATGGCGGTACGCTGCCTTCCCGCGCAGGCGGTCGTATCTGGCAGCATGGCGGAGCGCTGCGCACAAATTCCCAGCAGGACGGCATCCTCGCATTTTAATATCGGGCCCACTGCACACTCGATGCCTCTAATTGCATCCAAACCTTTTTCTTGCTCTGCTTGATGAAGCCAGCATCTGGCACCATTCAGCGGAGTACAATGGACAGATGTGTGCGAAATGCATGGAAAAATCAAACGCCATGCCAAGAGCCGTGTGGATTAGGGTTTTATCTGCAAAAGAGATTTAAAACAATAACCATTTTTAAAAAACACCCCTAAGTGTACACATAGATTTATTTTAAACATAAGGTATTTGTATCGATCTCTGTCGCCGTTTTTACCATTACTCGCAGGGTGTCATCGTCTAAGTCTGAAGTGGCGTATTGGTATTCTGTCATGAAATCAGCATTTCTATCTATAATAGTTAAAACAATTGACTATCCTATTTCTTAGCTTCATCTGTGCCCTTTTCACCTTTTGCCTGCACCATGTTTCGATTTTTTTGTTGTCTGAATTTATTTTGTATGTTACTACATGTTTTGAAATGGGCAGTTTTCACCTTACTGCAGCATGTACTAAATGTCTAATGATTTAATTTTAAGTGTTATGTAGTGTTTCTGTTTTTGGACATCTTGACCTGGTGGAAAGAATGACTTTCAGGGTTGGTCATGTTGGCAGGTCCAATGTGGGCTCTAGAGTACTGTGGAAGCTTCCAAAGATTTACTGGGTAATATTTGGTAATATTAAAATTCTTGGCAAGTGAATTTGATGTTGTTTTTTTAAACTAGCAACTGCACTTGTAACAATTCTCATAAGAAAAGGCAGCATAACATTACCAAAACGTTCTGTTAAGTTTTAAAAACACTTAGCAATTTCGAGGCTGCACTGCTACTGCCGGCACTTTGAATCAACAATTAGGCTTACTCGAATCCACTTTGATTATTGGACTGAATCAAAAGGGATTGCCTGTTTCCTAATTTATAGCATCTAAAATTAATAATATATATCCCGTTCTTGGAGAACCTCTTTTTGTGGCCAGACGTTTGACACATTTGGAATTTCCCATCTCCTAAAACCATGAGCAGAAACATAAATGTAAGCACCACCTCAGTGTTTATTATTTATAATACAGTATGTGCATGTCCCTAGTGTAATTATTACACCGAAGGAGGAGTTTCGATTGATGTTCCCAAAAAAAAGCAATTTTGATTTTCACTCGCAGGCAGACTTTTCAACGTGTGAAATAGATCCATAGACTACATTACTTGTTTATCGCCGTTTTGCACTATATTGTCACAATCACTGTTCAAGTAATTCATTGTGTGCATGCCACGATTGCTACAAAAATAAATACTCATTTTTTTGGCCTACAATTTATATACTTTTGTTGCAGTTGGTGTTGCAATATTTAGCAATGCCAATAGCTCAAACTTAATTAACCCGAGACCTATTGCATTGTAAATGCTTGTTTTGGATGTGTGGAATGTATATAATCCAGGATAATTGTAGGGAGAAGCTGTGCTCCTGCTTTCGAATGTGTGGAATGTATATAATCCAGGGTAGTTGTAGGGAGAAGTTGTGCTCCTCCTTTCTGATGTTTGGAATGTTTATAATCCAGGATAGGTGTAGGGAGAAGTTGTGCTCCTCCTTTCTGATGTTTGGAATGTTTATAATCCAGGATAGGTGTAGGGAGGAGTAGTGCTCCTCCTTTCGAATATGTGGAATGTATATAATCCAGGGTAGTTGTAGGGAGAATTGTGCTCCTCCTTTCTGATGTGTGGAATGTTTATAATCCAGGATAGTTGTAGGTAGAAATTGTGCTCCTCATTTCTGATGTGTGGAATGCTTATAATCCAGGATAGTTGTAGGTAGAAGCCCTGCTCCTGCTTTAAGATGTTTGGGATGTATATAATCCAGGATAGTTGTAGGGCGATGGTGTGCACCTGTGTTGCTGAGACAGAGAGCAGTGGAGGTTTCCATCGCAAGTTAAAGGTTCTGGCTTTAAGAGAAGTAACTGAATGCATGTTTTACATCAAGTTCTTAACTTATGAAGTGTGAACATAAAACAAAAACCCTTGATCCTAAGGAGAATAAATATTTATCCCTCGAGTTCTCCTTTTTCCTCAGAACTCCGGAGCAGTGCCCAAGTGTCGTTTCGTTGCTGTCAGAGAGCTACAACCCTCACGTCCGTTATGGCGCTGCCCTGGCACTCGGAATCTGCTGCTCTGGCACAGGAAATAAGGTGAGATGCCCTTATAGATGTGTATGGTTCTGTAAACTGAGGTCCTATTCCTTACATTACGGCGATGGAATGATCTACTCTGAAGTGTATAGGGGCCATTCACGGACACTTATGTTAAATGTGGCTGCAGGTGACGGAGCATAGTGGATGCCGCTGTTATGCAGAAAATAGGTGTCACTTTTAGGAGGACTCCACACACCCTAAGTGGCCAGCATGAAGGTCAAAAGAATATTTCCAATTTAAAGTATGCCAGATTGCTCCTTGGCAAGAGTTCACCTGTGTGTTCAGAGACTGAATCACCTTTTCTATGAAAAGTGCAGTTCATTGGATCTAACCAGGGGGTTCTTGGGTAATAATAGCCCTCCTGGACTTAACTCACCGGGTTGTCAAAACCCTGGAAAAATAACCCTAGTGCCAATATTTCATGAACCACTGTAACAGTACATGTTACAAATTGGTGGAGAGTCCCAAAAAGGTAAACATAATAACACTGTTTGAATTAGAGAATAATTAAAATTTTTGTTGAACATCTCAATACATTATTAATTCCATTTGCTCTTCATTTTCATTTTGCAAGTTTGTACCTTCATGTAGTATGTAACATCACTTCCAAAATTAAATTTTGCCAGTTTAAATGTTATTGATGTAGTACAGTCAAACCATTTCAGTGGTCTCTTTCCATTCACATCAAGTGCAATAATTGGTTCCCTCTTTGATCTTGTGCAGAGAACACATGTTTGCAATATAATTAGTGTTTGCTTAGTTATCCCCCACCCCTCACCAAGGAATTCACTGTACTCTTATATTCTTATTCGGACTCTGAAGCCTCCCAACCTCCTGTTGATGACAACGATGATGATGAACCCCATGATGGGGAAAACATATTTTTTGATTTATAAGGCGCTAGTGACCTGGAAACCTCTCCAGATATTGGCCGTTCTTTACACAACGCTGCAATAGAAACTGAGACGGTGATTAGAAGGGTTGCAGAAGATTTAAACCTTACCCTGTCCATGAATAAGGCAAATACAAATGTCCTAACAAGGGTGCGCAGCCAAGGCCAAGCAAGCCAAGAACCTCTTCTATTTATTGAGGCCCTTATGGACACGATGGTAGGCTCCTGGGAAAAGCCTGAATCTTGCCCTGCAGTAAACAGAAAGTGGCAATGGCAGCATTGCCCTGTTCTTGGGGTTCCAGTTTTCTTCCTCCACCACCCCTGTGAGCTTTGTAGGACAACCTCTACTAGTTGCCTTAACCCGAATGCATTCCACATAGTTCCCCCGATAGAGAATCAAAGCTCATGGATACATTCGCTAAGTGTATGTTTTCTTTCTCCAGCCTTGCTTTAATGTCAATCACCACCAATTGCCTCCTGGCCAGGTACTCACATGCGCTGTGGGACAGAGTGGTGGTTATCATGCCGGCTGTGCCAGATGAAATACGGCCAGCCCTGCATAGCCAGGATGGCCAAGACAGAGCAAAGTGCTCTATCTGATCAGGTCAGGACACGACCAACTGTCTGGATGTGGCAGTTGTAACTAGCATCATGCTTTAAAGCCGCGTCAGGATTTGCTCCACTGGCTTCTCCACGGGTGTCCAGCAAGCCCTAATGGACGGGCCTTTAGACCGCTAAAGGCTGTTTGAAGTGAAGGTAGCTCAGCTTTGGAAAGGTTTAAAGAGAGCAAGGCTTTGGAAGAGATATCCGCAGAGGCAAATTCAGTAAGTACCTCTGCAGCAACAGGCCTTTCAGGGTGTGAGTGAGGGATACAGCAGACAGTGCCTAGGACCCCCAGGACAAATTTCTACCCAAATCCTAGCTCCCATCCAGAGCAAAACCACATTGATTTACCCTCAACCGCACACAAACGCCTGGTAGGAGGCCCCATCACAGTTTACCTTCCTGGGTGAAGCAGCATCACTTCCAACCAATAGCAGCTCCATATTGTGGAACACTGTTCGTCTTCACCCTTTCTGTTGCATCCTCTGGATATGTTCACCCACAGGCAACATCTCCCACAGGATCACTTCTCCTTACCCTGAGGAGACGTTCTAGCTCTCTTGTCTAAGGGAGCCATACAAAGGGTGTCCGTATCAGGGTTATGGGCTGGCTGTTACTCCCGTTACTTTCTAGTGCCTAAAAAAGGACAGAGGCCTCTGTACTATCATCGATCTGCGTCCTTTAACACTTTTTCTCCGGAAGGACAAGTTTAGAATGCTCACTTTGACCCAATACTTTCTGCCTGAATCTATGACGTTATTCCGCTGACTTTTACAACACAGGGAATCACAACGCTGTTGTTACAACAACCGCGTTGTGATTCCACATACCATTACTCTGCAAGTCGGAACAACGATGTTGGAATAGTATAATTTACTATTCCAACTCCAGTCTGTGCGGACACTAGGGAAGGTGTTGGATTTTAAATCCAACACCCCCCTCCGCAAGTCGTTGTTCCGACTTGCGGAGTAATGGTATGCTGAATCACAAGGTGATCGTTGTAACACCCACGTTGTTATTCCCTCGGTTGTAAAAGTTTTGGGGTAAACGTTGTGTTCAAGGCATATGGGCTGCAGATGGTACATTATGAATAGATCGCCATCTGGCGTTGGGCTCGGATGATTGCACTTGTTTTTCTCTTGGAGAAGTCTTTTGTAGTCACGAGGCTGGTGACTCCACCCTTGGGTGATAGTGCGCATGGGCATCGGCTCCATCCTTAGATTGTTTTTTTCCGCCATCGGGTTCGGATGAGGATCGAAGCGCTCCGGATCGACTTCGTGAAAAAAGTTATATTTCGACGCGTATTCCCTTTCCAATTTGACGGTATTGTTTATCGAGCGCGAGTTCATTCCCATTTCGACGCGCTTCGACGTCTACACCAAAGATTTCTAACTCTACGTCGACGGGACCGGGAGGCCTATCTCGACGTAGTCCAGCCCGGAGTCCATGGAAAGGACTCCATTCAAGAAATATCCAACGTGTGGTGCTAAATTCCCACACAAGGACCTACACGAGGTGTACAACCTCTGTTTGTCACCTGACCACGAATTCAGGGATTGTGAAGCCTGTGCGGCTTTCTCCTCCAAGTCGACGATTAGAAACCGTCGCGCACGAAGACACGATATGTCGAGGATGGGAGTCAGATGCAATCCCAGAACTGTTCGAGACCGAACACCCCGAGTAGGAGGAAGAATATGAGGAAGGGTCTGGGTCAGAAGCGGACCAGTCTGATGTTGAAGAAGTCGACGTTCATCAAACCGTGAGTGACGAAGTCCCTTTGCCAAAAAAAACGACCCCGATTGGTGTCGACCCTGCCTTCGAGCCCGGTCAGACAACTGAAAAAAGTTTCCGACGCCCCGCCTTCTGACTCGGCAACGAAACCAAAACACTCGGTCTCCCACTATGTCAGATCCGAGAAACTGTCGACATCGACCCCGAAGCTCCATACCAAAGAGAGCTTGAAGTCGAACCATTCCATGTCGAAACCGAAACATGCTTCGCCGTCGAAGACTCCCTCGACATCGAAAAAATCGGACTCGAGCAAACTCTCGGTGCCGAAAACACAGAACACCGAGACACAGAAGCAAAAGCACCTATCGGACCCAAAGATTTCGGTACCGACACAGGAGCAACAAACAGATCCAAAACAAAAGACTTTGTTCATTGATCCACAAACTGGCAAGGTAGGGGCAAAACTACCTAAAAAGAGGAAGACTCAACCGTTGGAGGACAAAGCTCCTCCTCCTAAGAAGAGAACAATGGGGACAAATACAACTCCTCCCCTTTCTCCACAGCCTATGGACACACCCTCTTCTCCTCTTCCTCATACTCTGCCAGCTATCCCTCCACCTCTTACACCACGCCCATCTACACCTCAAACAGATGTAGAAAGTGACACAGGGGATGGGGACCTTCCTAGGGATGATAACAATACTATCCCAGAAGACACAGACCCATGGGAAGATTATGATTCAGTGTCAGATAATAATGACCCTGACCTGTATCCCTCAAAACCCTCTCCCCCTGATGATAATTCGGGTTTTGCACAATTGATTAATAGGGCAGCAAAATACCACAAGGTAGATTTACATGCGGAACCTCAGATAGAAGATTTCCTTTTAGAAAGACTACCTGCTGCACAAAAATCTTCAGGGACCCTACCAATGCTTAAGGGTCTCCTCACTCACTCATCAGACATAGTTAAAGATCCTGTGAGGGCTAGGGTGTTAAACCCAAGAATTGACAAAAAGTATAAGGCAGCCCCAAAATACCCAGTATTTATTAAGGGACAAATATCTCTGGACTCGTTAGTAGTCTCAAACGCTCGTAAGAGGGCGAACTCACTCACTAACAGCAGGAGAAGCTCCTCCTCCTGACAAGGAGTCCAAGTTAATAGATGCCTCTGGCAAGAGAGTAGCATCACAAGCAGCAAACAGCTGGCGCATAGCAAATACTCAAGCGCTACTTGCACGATATGATAGAGCTCATTATGATGAGTTAGAAAAACTCATTACACATCTCCCTAAGGAACATCAAAAAAGGGCAGATCAGCTGATACAAGAAGGGAAGATAATAACCAACACTTCCATTAAGTGCGCCTTAGACGCAGCAGACACTGCAGCAAGATCTATAAACACCAGTATCATGTTAAGAAAACATGCATGGCTCAGAGTCTCAGGGTTCAAACAAGAGGTACAAACTTCTTTATTGAACCAGCCTTTTTATGGGAAAACACTCTTCGGCTCAGGCACAGATGAAGCGTTAGAGAAAAAACGGCTAAGTCAATGGGAGCATTGCAACAGCAATCTGAGAGAGGTTCCTTTCGTAGATCCACCTATAGAGGCGGATCAAACAATACAGGCACAAGCCAGCAATCGACCTCTTTTACACCAACATCACCCAAAGGTAATTCTAGAGGCAGTTACAGAGGTAACAACAACAAGGGTAGAGGTCGCGGAAACAACAACAACCGCAACTCTCCTACCCCAAAACACTGACTTCATACAGCTCCCCCCAGACCATGCAACACCGGTCGGGAGACGCCTATCACAGTTCCTACCTGTCTGGGAAAACATCACATCAGACAGGTGGGTGAGACAAATTATCCAACATGGTTATTGCCTAAAACTCACTGCTACCCCACCAAACATCCCCCCCAGACAGCATCCAATGAGTCAAGATCATCTAACATTATTAAAACAGGAAGTACTATCACTGCTACAAAAGCGTGCGATAGAGGAGGTTCCACAACATCAACAAGGAACAGGAGTATACTTGCTATACTTTCTAATTCCCAAAAAAGACGGATCTCTAAGGCCTATACTAGACCTCAGACCTCTCAATGCATACATAAATTCGGAACATCTCCACATGATCACGCTCCAACAGGTACTTCCTTTACTGAAGAAAGGGGACTTTCTTTCTACACTGGATCTAAAAGACACCTACTTTCATATCCCAATTCACAAAGCTCACTGAAAATACCTCAGGTTTGTGATAGAAGGACGACATTATCAGTTCAAGGTCCTTCCGTTTGGAGTCACAACAGCACCACGGGTGTTCACAAAATGCCTAGCAGTGGTTGCGGCACACCTAAGAAGACAGCAAATACATGTCTTCCCTTACTTGGACGACTTGCTAATAAAGGCCAAGTCACAAAAGGAATGTCTTTAAAACATGCAAAAGACAATTCAACTGCTGCACCAGCTAGGGTTTACGGTGAACTATACAAAATCCCACCTGCAACCAAACAAAATTCAACAATATTTAGGGGCTACTATAAATACAGAAAAACCCAAGTATACCCCATTCCAGTCAGGATTCAGACAATGCTCACCTTAATTCAAAGATTTCAACCGCAACACTCATTAACAGCTCGAGTGTTCATGCAGTTATTAGGGATGATGTCCTCTTGCATACTGCTGATCCCGTATGCCAGACTACAAATGCGTCCGCTACAAGAATGTCTAGCAACACAGTGGAATCAGGCTCAAGGTCAGATTACAGATCTGGTGTTGGTAGACGACCGCACGCATCGCTCTCTGAAGTGGTGGAATACAACAAACATGTCCAAAGGGCGGTCGTTCCTAGAACCAATTCCACAAGTGGTACTAACAGTGGATGCATCGCTCACCGGATGGGGAGCACATATGGAGAGATGCACAGTACAAGGGAGATGGAGTGTACAGCACCATCGACTGCACATAAATCATCTAGAACTACTAGCGGTGTTTCTAGCATTAAAAGCTTTTCAAATGCATATTCTCAACAAAGCAGTCCTGGTCAGAACAGACAACATGACAGCGATGTATTATATTCGAAAACAGGGGGGGACACACTCTCTCCAACTATCCAGACTAGCGGAGGAAATTTGGAGATGGGCCATTCCTCAAAACATCTATCTGTTAGCCGAACACCTTCTAGGAGTTCAAAATCAGATAGCAGACATCTTAAGCAGAGAGTCAGAACAAATACACGAATGGGAACTGCACAACCAAATACTGCAGCCATTCTTCCAAAGATGGGGACAACCGGAGATAGATCTCTTTGCCACTCATCAGAACGCAAAATGCCAAAGCTTCGCATTCAGGTACCCACACCACCTGTCGCAGGGCAATGCATTATGGATAAACTGGTCCAACAAATTTGCATACGCTTTTCCCCCTCTCCCACTAATTCCATTAGTGGTTCGAAAACTGCAACAGCATTCAATGACCATGATACTGGTAGCACCCACGTGGACACGGCAGCCGTGGTTCACCACGCTCCTACAACTCTCACAGGTGCCACACCAAAAATTAAGAATCTCACCCATGCACCTTACACAGAACCATGGAGAAATAATGCACCCAGATCCCAAACAACTGAACCTAGCGATCTGGCTCCTGAGGTCTTAGAATTTGGATACTTAAATTTACCTCCAAACTTTATGGAAATTATTAAGCAAGCAAGACGTCCCACCACCAGAGCCTGCTATGCAGCAAAGTGGAAAAGGTTTGCTGTATACTGTAACAGTAACAACATCAACCCTCTGGACGCATCTACGCAAAATAATATTTGCTACTTACTACACTTACAGCAATGTAACCTTGCTTACACCTCCATTAGAGTACATCTTGCAGCTATAGCAGCATACCTGCAAAACAGGCAACTTCTATCCCTGTTTAGGGTACCCGCAATTAAGGCTTTCATGGATGGCCTCAAAAGAGTTATTCCACCAAGACTACCACCTTCTCCAGTCTGGAACCTCAACATAGTACTCACCAGACTAATGGGGCCACCTTTTGAACCTATGCATAGGTGTGAAATACAATTTCTTACATGGAAGGTGGCCTTCCTTATAGCCATTACCTCCCTCAGGAGAGTGAGTGAATTACAGGCATTAACAATACAAGAACCATTTCTACAGTTACACCAGAATAAAGTGGTTCCTAGAACAAACCCAAAGTTCTTGCCTAAAGTAATTTCAGCATTCCACATCAATCAGCCAGTGGAACTACCAGTCTTTTTTCCAAAGCCACAGACGGTAGCAGAGAGGGCCCTACATACACTAGATGTCAAAAGGGCAATATTATACTACATAGAAAGAACACAAACTTTCAGAAAAACCAAAACTATTTGTAGCGTTTTCCCCAACACATAAGGGCAACCCTATCTCTAAAGCAGGTATTGCCAGGTAGATTGTAAAATGTATACAGATATGTTACATAAAGGCAAAAAGAACACTAACTGTTCCCCCTAGAGCTCATTCTGCACGCAAAATAGGGGCATCTATGGCATTTTTAGGGAACATTCCCCATATGACATATGCAAAGCAGCAACTTGGTCTACACCGCATACCTTCACCAAACACTACTGTGTTGACGTGGAGGCAAGACAACAGGCAAATGTGGGCCAGGCTGTATTAAAAGCTTTATTTCAAACTGTTGCAACAGACACTGGTGACCACCGCTAGGGAGGTAACTGCTGTGTAATCTATTCATAAATGTACCATCTGCAGCCCATATGCCTCGAACGGAATATGCTACTTACCAGTATGCATCTGTTCTTGGCATAGAGGGCTGCAGAGTGGTACATGCCCTCCCTGCCTCCCCGGAAACCTGTGTCTGTCCCAACATTATCTTATTTGGATACACTTACATGGGCATCTCTTTCTGTATTCTATTACACTACTCCATCTAACCCTACTATGGCAAAACAATCTAAGGATGGAGCCGATGCCCATGCGCACTAGCACCCAAGGGAGGAGTCACCAGCCTCGTGACTACAAAAGACTTCTCCAAGAGAAAAACAAGTGCAATCATCCGAGCCCAACACCAGATGGCGATCTATTCATAATGTACCACTCTGCAGCCCTCTATGCCAAGAACAGATGCATACTGGTAAGTAGCATATTCCTTACCTTTCTGCCCCGGATCCAATAGACTGGATGGTTGCATTGGATTGTAGAACGCCCATTTTCACAACTCCATCCAGAAGTCCCACAAACGCTACCAGCGGTTCAGGTAGGACAAGAGCACTGTGCTGCACTTTGACCCTACCAGTTCACCTTGAATGTTCACAAAGGTGATGGAATTGGTTGTATCTCATCTACAGAGGTTGGGAATACCAGTCTTCGTAAATCGACGAATGCCTACTACATGCAACTCAACTCGGGCAGTCATAAGCCACAGGCAGACGACAACTGACTTGTTGGCATCGTAAGGCTTTCACATCAAGATTCCGAAGTCACACCTGACTCCTTTACAACTACTCCACTTCATTGGAGCCATCCTTTACACTTTCGGTGCATTTCCTCTGCCTTAACGAGCCCAGGGCATTCGAGCTTTGATCCTGATGCTTTAATCCTTTACCTGCTTGAGGTGAGAGCAGGCCTGAGGCCTTTTGGACTCCTTCATCCTGCTGTGGACCTTGCCAGGTGGTCCATGTGGGCTCTACAGAGGTATCTGAAGTGTCTATGTGCTCAGCACCCGAGGGACCTGTCAGAGTCCATCCAGGTGTCGGAGGAAACAGCGAAAGTCCTGCTGTGATGCCTGCTTGACTGCAATTGGGCAAGCAGAAGACCCTTTTCCTTCCCTACCCACAGCTAACTGTTGTGACGGGTGCATTGTTGCTGAGTTGGGGAGGTCACCTGGGAGAGGTGGCAATCAAATGACTGATCTCTGGCGGACGTTCACCTCCATGTCAACTCGTTGGAGCTGCAAGCGATTCACTTGACACCGAAGGATTTCCTTCAGACCATCAAAGAGGAACCGGTACAGGTTCTCATGGGCAACACAACTTCCATGTAGCAAACAGGGTGGGGTGGGGTCAAGGGTTCTGTGCTATGAGGTTCTGCATCTTCGAAATGGCTGAACACTTATGGCATTATCCTGATCACCCAGCATCTGCAGGATATTTAAATGCCAAGGCAGATAAACTCAGCCGCCACTTCCCAACAGATCAGGAATGGCAGTTACACTTGTAGATGAGACAGGGCATCTTCCACCAATGGTGAGAACGCTGGTTCACTGTATTCGCCAACACAGAGGATGCGCAGTGTCCAGACGTGCGCTTTAGAGTTCCAACTAAATTCTCCCTTTGGAGAAACCTTTCATCTCAACTTTGGCTCATGGCTCCTGTCTTCCTCGCTGCCATCAGGTTGACAAGGTGGGCAAATGATCTCCAGGCCCTGTCTGTCCAGCACCCATACACATCGTTATTCCCAAACAAATTGGTCCCACGGATGAAAGCAGCTTTCCTGTCGAAGTTAGTTACACCCATTCCCAGCTGGCAATCCATCACCTTGTCTGCTTTCTATCCTCCACCTCACTTCTCTGAGGAAGAACGCCTCTACCATCATGAACCTAAGAGGGACCTTAGTTGGTACATCAATCAGACCAGAGACCATCTCTTGGCTGATCAACTGTTTGCGGGCCTCTCTAGTGCAAAAAAGAGGAAAAGTGGTACAAAAAAGAACCATCTCGAGATGAATTGTGCTATGTATTAAGCTGTGCTATGGCTCAGCCAAAAAGCAGCCCACAGAAGGTTTGCATGCTTATTGCACCATAGACAAGGCTGCTACCACTGCGCCGGTGCATAGTGTGGATGCCACGTGGGCTCCCTTTACATGTACACGAAGTACCATTGTCTGGACAACCAGGCGCGACAGGATTGGCATTTAACCTGTTATGTCTTGCAGGATTTTCTGGTCTGAGCCATTTCACTGACCCATCTGGGAGTAGAGGTACTACTATAGTATCTATTCATAAGGTGAGGAATCTGCGGTTAGAATGACTCTATTGGACGCATTTGTAATGGGCCATTTTTTAGTTTTACTCGTTTGTATTGCATCATTACAATAGTTATATTTTCTCTTTGCATAGGGAGAAGGGATTTGCCTGGAATCACACCATTTTTGTCACGTGCCAAAGTTGGGCTTGGCACCCAGATCTCCAGTTTTCAATTAGGCCACACTGGTCTGTTCTTACGTGAGCTTGGCTATGTATTTGAGGGCCACAGCTCTGACCTCAGTTTAAGGAATGGCTACGTTTTATGAGAGTCATCTCCGCCTTCCCAAATACCGCAGAATCCCTTTGGCCTAGTGCCCAGGCAGTTTAATTTGGCACAGAATTCCCCAAAACGGTCACTGCTGTCATTCGGAAGTGCCGTCTTCAAGCTGATACATAAATGTTCACTGGATTAATAACATCCTGCAGTACTCTTTAATAACCTGCTTTATTTATTAAAATCCACTTGTGTATTTCTCATGTTATTAAGCATGACCTACTGTTGGTTCACATGCTCTACAGGGTTTTATCATATTGGTTAACACATCATGCTGAAGCAAAAACAAATTGAAATATGACTAATACTTTATAGTGGAGGCTCTTACATTTCAGATATAAACATCAACACATCACTTTTGCATAGCAACATTTAAAGTGCATTTAGTCAATATAGCCCCGTTTGACACGCAAACTTTATATGGCTCAGTCGGCCGCCTTTCTTCTCCAAGTCTGTTTTGGTAGTGCTGCTGACTTGGCAAATGGTGTTCATCTAAAGCACGTGCAGAGCGGAGGGATACAGAGCACTGCAGCATCCAGGAGGCCAATCACCAACCCATGTTCTTATCACTGGAGGAACACACGTGTAGTTAAGGTGGTAAAGTGGAAAGGAAGCAAAATTAAGGAGCTCCTGGGTGAAACGTAGGAGAAAGGAAGGTGTAAGTACTAATGGGTTGAACTTAGAGGTCTGGGATAATGTTCCCTTCATCGAATACTGTTTGCAGCAGCTCTTCGTGGTTGCAAAGGTCTGTCTGTTTTTAACACCTTCGCTGCGGCGGCTATTCCGCCGCAGCGCTAAGGGGGCGGGGTGGGCTACGCGGCACTCACACGCTGGTGACGGAACCGCTCCGTCACCAGCCTCGGGTGAGCTGTGCTGATGACGGAGCGGTTCTGTCATGGCCCCGCCCGCTCAATAAAACGCGCCGCGCAGGCGCGAAATCAGCGCCATGCAGGCACGTTGTGCCGGCTATGACGGAACCGCTCCGTCATCAGCACAGCGCCACCGCGGCTGATGACGGAGCGGTTCCGTCATCAGTGTCAAAGGAGTTAAACATTAATTAGGGAGCCAGCACCTAGTCAAGACAGGCAGGATACTGGAAAGTCTACGATAGCATTGTGATTGAAGTGCAAGTTGTTCAAAGCGGCAGGTCCACAAACCTTTACTTTGTAGTAATGCCTTAGCTCACGTGACGCAACCTGCCTGGTAGAACTTGTTTACTGATGTATCTAGTTAGAGAGAAGCTTAATATCTTTTAGGTTTCTTCTGACCTTGAAGTGGCTGTTGCTTTGTCCTTCTTGTAAACCGATGCCTGCTTTCAGAGTCTGTCATTTCAAGCTTGAACACTTCTCTTCAATGTAAAGGTTTAGGAAGAATGAGGAGAAAGAAAAGGGCCCTGATCCTGTCCCATCATCTTCCCTCCCTTCCTTCTAGAAGCGATGGACATTTACCATCAATGCATGTCTGCAGATTTCAAAACCAGACACTGAGACGAAGGGAGGACATGGCAATGTCTGTTTGCTGGGCAGGGCCGAAAAGTAAAACCACATTCTCAGTAGGGCTGGTTGGAGTGGGAGTTTAATTACAAAAGAAACAAAAAGTGTCTTAAAATGTGCTTTATTGTTTTGTGGGGATGGTGTAAGTAATCAAAGATAGAAGATGAATGAATAAAGGAGATTATGGTCGCGATTACCCACCTATCGCTGGAATTGGGTGCCTGGTAAAGTATGATTTTGTCCACTTGCCCATGAAGCTTCAAAAGTCCAGAAGCTCTCTTGATAGAATTGAAGACCCGGCTGCGCTAGTCACTTCTCACTAATCCTTCTCCAATGTAATACTAGTGGTCAAAGCTGCCATAATGTGACTGATTGCTTTAAAGCAAGCATGCGGTGCTTTTCACCAGATCCAGCGTCTCGGCACAGAGCTAGTGTAACTTTACCTATACTTCAAATACTCATTGCATACAACCCCAATCACCTAGGCTATGCTTTAGCATGGAGATACCAGATCATCCGAATCCACCCTCATACCCTGCACTGACATTTTGTGCCCTGTGGATTACAACTGATCATTAAAAGGTCTCCCGGAGCAAGTGGACGTGACACTTGCACTAGGCTCTGACCAGAGCCCTCTGGTCTGGTCCTATTCAGCCCTCTCTTTCCTCTGATTCAACTTGTTTACAGTTTGAAGGTAGTTCATACTTGTCAGCTGAAGTAAGAAAAAGTCTTCCCAAATCGTTTATTTATTTTGAAATGGTGTTTTCTGCATATAACCAGTGCCTTTCAGGGCACATGGCAGACTTCTGGTAATGCTTCCAGAGGCTGTCAATCCCCAAAATGGGGAAATTGTGAAATACTTTGCCTTGTATAATGTGCATATTAAACCTAGACATCTGCATTGCAACAAATTTAGAATCTACAATGAGCCTTCATTACCAGCTCTTTTCTGTGGGATTTAAATGGGAATATGCCTAAGCAGATGGCTGTGAATGTTGTTTTACCTTAGATATTTGAGGTCATCAGAATTTCAGTGGCAGGATTGTTTAGGTTTTACTGCACATGAAAAGCTTTGAAATGATCAACCATTTTCTCGGGCATGTAAAATTTGTTTCTTCTAAGTTGAGGTTACTTATTTACTGCAGAAAAGTAATCAGTTTTGTCCAAGTAACAGTCATTTCTGACTCTGATGCACCTTTTTTATATTTGTAGGAAGCGATCAACTTATTGGAACCGATGACAAATGATCCTGTGAATTACGTACGCCAGGGTGCGCTCATTGCCTCCGCCTTGATTCTGATTCAGCAGACCGAAATCACTTGTCCTAAGGTAAGTTCATCAAGCAAACTTTCACTTTTTCCTGTGCTTTGTGACGCTTGTTCGCAATAATTCCCAGTTTTATTTTGCTGAAGGGGGATTCCTTGTCCACCTTGTTTTGACTCATCTATCGTACCGTTCTTATTCAGTTTCTTCCATCACCACCTTGTGCTGCAGATCCGGAAGATATGTTACTTGCTTACGAAGCTGGGAGTCAAAACTTGTAAGGAAATTCCTCTTTTTGTATGATCACCCCTAAAGTTTTGGACTAATGCTCCTGGTTTTTCTTCTCAGAGTGCATCGAGGCCGGCAAACCAGACCCCAGTGCCAGTGTTCCAACCCCTTACAAAGTGTATGTTGAATGAGCTACCCCCAGTTGACAGAGACTGACTTACTTATAAGTCCCTAGTATATGGTACCAAGGGTACCTCGGTATTGTAAGCCAGAGTGCACCCCTTCCATCCCCTCCCCCCCCCCCCCCTGCTAGTTAGAATTTGCCATTTAAACAAACGGCAAAAAACCCACTTACCTTAAAAATATATGCCTCCCTTATGGAAGGCCTATGGAGCCCCGAGGCAGGGAGCTATATATTATTAAGAAGGACAGATGCTTTTTTAATCTGTCCTGACAGCATCACTTCCAAATTGTCGTTTTGCTGTGGAAAGTCAGTAGCCCTATTGGCTAACAGAGTTATCGGCTGACCCCTGACATCTGAATGGGACTACTAAAATGGGTACTTCGATGTATCAAATTAATTGTGGCATTAAACCCGACATGATGCCCAAGTCGAATTTAAGGTCGCTTTTAAGGAAAAGCATCTTTTAGAAAGTTGCCAATCTGCTGTCCAGTGGCTTCACACGGTTGCTGGCCACCAGACAGCTTTCTATCCTCCTGAGGAGTAGTGCCACTGACTCCTAGGCTTGGAACAATAGCAGCCTACTACAGAGGGAGGTGTTACCTCTCCCTCTGATGAAGCCACTAAAGGTGTTGGCCCGAAAGGAGAGCTTCAAAAGCAAAGCCGCCTTTGGTGGACAAATGGCGATAACACACCTGATGGGTTGCCCCCTTGTTCAGGTAGAGAGGCTGGCGGCGGGAACAAAGAGACCAGTGCCCAAACTGATTTTCCAGTGGGCACGTAGCACACAGGTAGCTACACCTCTATGGTGGGCTATTAAGCTCCTAACACCCAAGGAACTGTTCAGACCGCTTGAGAGTTGGCAGAATAGTGATACCACACCTAGCCAGACATCATCATAGGGTGGGTGGGATCCTGGTAGCGCTTTGGCTAGGGACCACATCATCCCCTCCATAGCACTTACTGGGTATACAAAGGACACCCCTGGCACCCTGATCCTCAGATCACGACAGAACTGGAAAAGGGCTAAAGAAGTACTGCCCTGTGGACCCCTGGACCATCTAAGAGAAGATGCACCATCTGCTGAACTGCACCTGCTGCACTTCGGGCTAGGGAGGGCTATGCTTTTGGCTCTTGGCTCAGGGAAAAGACACTCCGGAGCCCTAGACTAAAGGAGTGACTTATAGGCTCAGTCGGCTGACCCCCTGGAACCAGCACTAGGGCCATCAACACTGAAATAGCCCAACTCTCCAAGTCAGTAGCCACTTCTGGAGAACCGCCAAGAGACTAACCCTCAGTGGCCAAAAGTTGCACA
Organism: Lissotriton helveticus; assembly: GCF_964261635.1. Classification (NCBI taxonomy): domain Eukaryota; kingdom Metazoa; phylum Chordata; class Amphibia; order Caudata; family Salamandridae; genus Lissotriton; species Lissotriton helveticus. Next base: position 44,776,779 of record NC_136072.1, read on the forward strand.
CCAGTATTACGATTGAGCTTCAAGCGTAGGTATATAGTGCTGGATGTGAACGCAGTGGGGGAAGTCTTGGATTTCTAGTTGCGTTGCTGGTTTCCACTTGTGGACTATACAGCTTGCATGAAGGTTGTCAGGAGTGGCCGTGGAGTATTAATGTGGGTGGGGATCCGTAGCAGTGCTGAATGATCTGCTAATGACCCGTGGGACGAGGAGCCCCCAAGTGTGTTATTTATGAATGTGGATGTGGAGGACGCTGCTAAGTGTTTCATGGATGCTAGTGAGCAACAGTGTTTGTTCTCATCATCCGTGTGGCTGCTGGAGGTTAACTCATGGTTGTAGTTAGAATATAGGAGCCAAAAACCTAACTATGGATGAAATATCAGCGGCCGAACGGTTGTCTCTGAACTGAAGGTGCTTGCATGATCAGTTCTGCGCCTGTGATGAACCCCCTCGACTTTGCTTCTGTGCCCGCGGATGGTAAATGGGAGCCCCATATAGAATAGTCCTGTATATGCCAAAGGAGAAAACATGATTGATATGTTGACTATGTCATGTCGATAGGTGTAAAAAGCTCAAGCTGCCATCTCGCGGAGCGGCATGCTTGAGTTGGCTTTGGGAGATTACCTTCACTTGAACAGCTGTAGCTGCAGGTGACCTAGAGATGTCTTAATGACAAGTGTTGAACCGTTAGTGCTCTTGCCTCTAGTTAATTGTTCTTTTATAATAATTCTCTGGCAGTCCACTGTGTGCGTACACAATGTCCTTGTAAACATTGCTCCTGCATTCAGGAAGAGATAGTTTCCAATTATTGCTAATTAAATGAGTGACCTGGCTCGGTCAGACTGTTAAATGATCTCTGATTAGTTGGAAGTGGGAGATTAGCTTATTGTATTTGTTTCCTTTCCTGAGACAAGTACTTGTTCTGGCTGTGCGCCGAGGTCAGAAATTCATGAACAATCTAGTCTGTCTGGCTGCTCGGCAGCGTCATCGGTGATACTTCTTACCTTCCTTAAGATGGGCAAGCATTTATGATTCATCGTGCGTGCGTCAGGTTATCTTCAGTCCACCTTCTTGCCTATCATTGGTGGGAGCTTGCATGCTCCCGGTCTCCGCATCATGAGAGCCTGTGTTATTCTGAATAGTATTGCTACATCTCATCTCATGGCCTGGACCATGTGCACATTAATCTTTTCTGAATGACGCCTATTTTATGTCTAGAAGTTCCTTTGCGGTGCTTTCTCGTTGACAAACACTTGCCAGCTAAATTTGCATTTGTTGAGCTCCTCCAGTGAATGTGTCTAGCTTTTTTTAGCATGTGCTGTTGTACATGAGTTTTAAACAGATTAATTCTGTCACCAGATTACATTATTTCCCAGTGCAATTCAATGATAGGAGGGATATTTCACTCTTAGAACATGTCTGGGAGGTGTAAATCCTTGATTCTATGTTATGCATAAAGCATAGCCAGCCTGCATCCTTTCATCGTGATCTCAGAAGTCTGTTATGATCATCCGTTTCAAAACCCAGATCCTTCCTGGTGGCTCTCCATTGCATAGCTTGGCCCTCCACAGAGCACTTGATCACCTCTGTTGCTTGCAGCTCACAGCGCGTCAATGATTCCATTACCATGGCTGTCAAATTACAAGCAAGGTCACTGGATCATAAATAAGGACCTAGAAAGTCTTCTGCACCTTCCTGGGGCCGATGAAGTATAGAGATTTATGTCCTAGTACTGTTCACCATCCTTTCTGCCAACTGATCTCTGTATCCCCAGTACTAAGAGCATCACCGCTGATCTTGGTCTGATCCCTCATCAAACCCTCCTTCAGTACCTACTATAGGCCCACAGCCCTCAGACTTGGCTGACTCCTCAGTGTCCATTCGCTAGGCAGTTAAGGGTAGGGTTGTAACACTGCTATCCTCTAAACTAATCTACCAGTGACTAACCGACCATCCCAGCAACCACCATCTGCTTGACGCCACGCAGTCCGGATTCAGGCCCACCCACAGTACAGAAATAGCACTCATCCTCATGTTACTTGACAGAGGAGACACCACAGCCCTCTTTCTCCTGGACCTCTCTGCAGCATTTGACACACCCCATCCTCATCGGTGCGTCCCTCAGATTGGCAACCAAGGCTACGTGGTCCACTGGCTCTGCCCATTCTTAATGGACAGAACACTAGCTGTCAGCCTGGCACCTTACTCCTTGGATGCTCACAAACTGAACTACAGAGTGCCTCAAAGTTCATTGCTCTCCCCACCCACTTCAATGCATGCATGGTGACATGCAGCTCATACTCTCCCTCTCGGACAAGACCCCCAACACAAGAAACCAGTTCATCGGTTGCATGACCGAAGTCGCTAACTGGATAAAAGCCAGCTGTCTCAAGCTCAGCGCTGACAAGACAGAAGTAGTGATCTTTGGCAAGAACATGTACCCACACCCAGAACATACAGCAGGAACCTCGGAATAATCTTGAGCAACGAACTGGATATGACCTCACAAGTCAGCACCATCACTGCAGCCTGCTTCCACACACTGAAGATGATGATGAGGAAGGTCTTCAAATGGCTCCCAAGCAAGTTGGACTATAGGAATACGCTTTATTCAGGGATCACCAAGCAACTCACTAGAAAAGTACAAACCACCCAAAACTCAGCAGCCAGGTTCACCCTCAACTTCCCACACATAGCTCGCACTCCCACCACACCTCAAGAAACTACAATGGCTCCTGATACGTGTGGTACGTTTTCGTGTGGTGTTCTTGGAAGCAGCTGGTCTCGTCGCGAGCAGTTCGCTGACATGGGGGCTGAAGAAGGCAACCCGGAACCAGGCGCCGCCGTTCACAGTTGCAGGGAGTGTCGCAGATTAACTTGTATGGAGCATGGATCAGCCTATCGGCATGCGCAGTCTCTGCATTACCATGTCCGAAGAAAGCGCAGTTCGTTCTAGAGTGACTCTTCACAGCACAATTGCAGGAGTAATGTCTGAGTCTATTCTGCGTAACGATCCTCCATCTTCTGGGTGGAAAACAGCTTTGACTGGCCACAACACTTCGTTCAATATTGAATAATTGAAGAGATGCAGTGATGGTGTGTAACTCAGGATTTTATTGGTTCTTTTATTGCTACTGTTGTAAAGCCCCAGCTCGCACTACTGAGAAGGGGCCGCCTGACCCCAAAATGGCCACCAATAAAGACACAAACTTAGAAACAAAGGACTCGCTTACGCCAGCTTTTTCACCCATCGGAGATGAACAGAGTCTCACTGCCCGCATTCTCCAACAAGACAATACAGCCCCCAGGCAGGAGATACGTGCCTCTGTCTGTTCAAACCTTATGCACCTTATGCAACCTTCCCCCCTCTCCGCTCCTACTCTTTCCAGCTTCTGTCCTCGGCCCTCACATGCCCTTGCCCTTTGTCCCCACCCTGTTTTTCTGTGAACCTTAGACAGACTTCCTTTCCTCTCTATGGTTGTCTGTTCCCTTATCCTCACTCCTTCTCCTACCCTACCCCCCACTACTTTCTCTCGCCTTTCACTCCTTCCCTAATTGTATTGCTGATTGTTTGATTTAATGTTTACTTGTTGATCTTCTTCTTCTAGTATATTGTTGAACCACATTGTTGCACTTCCTGTCATCTCTCCTATCGTCTCCTACCGCATCCTCACTCTATTTGTCTCTCCCTCCCTCCTCTCTCAATGTTTTGAGACTGAACTATTTGGTCTGATGCCCGATGGAGCTACTTGGTTTAGCTATAGGGGAGATGGGCCGTGGATTCCCTCCTTGGTCGTCACCTACCCAGTCGGTCTTTAGGCAGACTTCATTTCGTCTCTCCTTATTTTCTCTTCCCTAGCCCCTTTCCTCTCCCCTGAATCTCTCCCCTTGCCTGCTACTCTGCCTACCCCCTGTCCTTTGTGCCCTTTGACTAAGCACTCCTTCTCCCCTTGCTGGGGAAAGATCCAATATTTATACTCTGGAGTCTCAGCGAACCCGCTGAGTGAGTCCACTGCGCCAAGGGAGCCACTCACACTTGAGGTATGGTATGGCACCCCATGCCAAAGCACTCCCTCTCCCCTTTTTGGGGAAGGATCCAGTATGTAGGCCTTGGAGTCTCAGAGACCCGTCAGAGTGAGTCCACTGCGTAAAGGGAACCTCTCTCAATAGAGATAGGGAAGGGACACCACTTCCCTTGGGATCACAGCTTACTGGACTTTGGATGTTGCCTTGACTCGTCTACCGGTTTGTGTCCCCGTCACCCTTCCCCTCTTCTCCCCATGCTGTGTCTCTCACCCTCCCCCTCCCCTCCTCTTTCCCACCTTCTTTATCTGTCTACTTCCCCTACTCCAACCCCCCCTGAATCTCTCACCTTGCCTTGTTTTCCCCTTACGTATTTGTGCTTATTGTTTTTCTCGACCTTACAAGTAACTATGTTGCCATGCTCTAAGAACTGTGTAACCTTTGTAACGATGTAACCTGTAACTATGATCTGATGCTCATGTAAAGCGCTCTGATACCTCCGGGTCTAGCCAGCGCTATATAAAACTTTTAAAAATAAATAAATAAATAAATAAATGCACTCAATTCAGACTCCTCACACATACATTGAAGGTACTACACAACTCAGCCCCCCCCCTACCTGAACAGTCTCATCTCTTTCCACCAAATACCCAGACTACTCTTCTCCGCAGAACTCCTACTCGTACACATCCCACGCACACAAAGAACCAGATCAGGAAAACTGGTGTTCTCTTGCATCACTCCTAAAGTGTGGAACGGCCTCCCAATCCACATTAGTGGCGGCGACTCTTTTCTTGAGTTTTGTAAGAAGCTGGACGCCTGGCTCTTCAGTGATCCAACGTACCATAGGCAGGGCTAGGCACACACACCTGTCCGTGCCAGGATGCAGGTGATAGTGTGCTTTACAAATGAAAATAACATAACTTGTTCCAGTTAGAAAAACAGTCTTACATTTATTTTAATTCCCCAAAAGTAGACACGTGTCGAATGTACATTGAGTCACTCTGCCATCTTGCCTATGGTGGATCTTCTGCATAGCTTATCCTTGTGTCTTCATTCACAAAATTGCAATTGTTTCCGTGTTTAGGGTCTGACCCATGTACTCCACATAATTTATTGAGTGAAATCATGCCAAAATGTGTGGACCAATTGCCTTCCTCATCATGTTTGGTGTCCTGATTAAGTCAACAAATGCGCTCTGGTAGTGGAGAGGTGCACTTTGGTCTGCAGCGGTCACCGTAGAAACTGTCTCGATTATGGGCGGTTTAATTTCAGCTTCTATCCAATCATTGAATCCTGAATCCGTTAGTTTGACAAAGTTGAAGGCAGCAATAGAGCCAGAAAGTTAGTCTGTGACTGGTATCTCCAAGCTGGGTGAAGTTCTGTGTAGATGCGCTTCAGTACCATGCGCAATCTGAGGAGTGACAGGCCTATTGTTTCATTCTGTGTAATGAGAGAGTAATTCAACACTGTACCACAAGGTAGGTAAAGTAACAAGTTGCAACATCCTATATACTCCTTGAGTTAGTCTGCATTATAAGCCTAGAAACACAAGGTGCAAAGCCTAGGCCTGATCAGAAGTTCAACACTTGGAGATGGGACACCAGTTATGGAATTTATGAAACTCTGAATTTTCCTAACTGAGAAGAACCTAATTTGATTACTTTGTCAACATGTGAGCTGAAGCTGTTACGACGTCTTGACATACTGCAAGTCCTGTGAAGTGAGTTAGACGAGATTTGAAATTCAGGGATTTACGTTTGGGGAAAACGTTTACTACTCCTGGCTGTACTGGATATTTTGTGTGCTGCCCAGAGAAGGCTGGAGTGCTCAGTCTAAGCTCTTGATTGTACTATTAATCGTGGCTTCTGGTTTCTCTTTGAGCGAACATTTCAGGTGGCATGCGTGTACACTGATGCATGAAGGGAGCAAGTGTTGCAATGAAGTGGCAGATCTGTCTCCTTTTTGCTCTTAGTTTGTTTGTTTCTTTGCAATTTGTTTCCTTCTCAGTGCATTTGCCCACACAGGTCTAAGGCGTAATCCTTCAGCGTTGGCGGAACTCCTGCTGGGACTGGCATTTTGATGAAATGATGTGATGTACCTAGAAATAGGTCGCAAGTCCTGGGGCTTCATGACCACCCACGCCTTGTATGGCGTTAGAAGCCTGAATCGATGTGACAGCGAATCCCCAAAAGGACGCTATTTGAGCTGTTGTTTGTCGGGATTCAACATCCTAAAATAAGACAACTGCTGTCACTGTGGTCACACAAAAGTGACTCCATCTTGGAAGCCATGTTCACAAATTCTTGGTGGGACCTAGATCCTAAGAGTGGTCCCTTAAGACATGGACCCATTCGCAGCCACCGACCACCCCAACAAATTAGCGGGGAGTGAGCACACACCCCTGAACTCACAAATCTTGTGCCAACCAACTAAGACTTTAATTCCCCTGCAGAACGGTGTTCGTTTGTTTTTCACAGAAACACAGTATTTACCATCTAGTGGAAAAAAGTTGCAAAGACCTGTAACAAGCCTCTGCTTTATGAGATTATAATTTGTACAATTTCACATACCAAAAAAAATTCAATTTACTGCACTATCCATTAATTCAAGCTTATTGTGGTTTCATTTTTCATAAAATTATCAATATGGATAAACTACATAAAAAAGGATAATGTTTAAGAACTGGTAGAGCAGAAGGGTAAGGAAACAAGAAAATGGATGAACTTTAGGCATGGAAGTGATCAATAGAAAATGTATATTGGCCTGTGCCAAGAAGAGCGTGGATCACATGGTGTGAATTCAGTTGCCTCTCTAGTCATCCATGAAAACTCACTTCACCCTCATCTGGTGCATTTAAATGGGAGGTTAATGTTTTAAGTAGGACATTCATTTCAAAAGGGTTTGAAGCTTCACATGGACTGAACATAGATGTATTGTCTTGCAAAGCACACATTGGCGAGCACACAGAGGCAAAGAGCACAGTCATTTGCCCAAGACAGTGGGATTTGATCAAGTTGGGAAGGAGTGAAGCACTTCTGTGCGGCTCCACTCCATCGCTTCCAGGGTGGTTCGGAGCTGCGCAAAGCCACCTAGCTGCATAGAACCATTGCCGAGGAGGTTTCCGGATCCAGTCAGGCGGCTCGGTAGTATTCGAAGGTAAGTAATCTGCATTACAGACCAAAGAGCATTACCAAAGTACCCTTTTCATCCGAGTATCGAAACCAATGCTGAAACAGATATTTGAGGTTTCAGATGAGAAAAGAATTTCCATAGAGGCCAGCTTAAGATGTTTAGAAGAACCAGTGGGTTCAAACACCCTACAGGCAGAGACAGCTGCTACAGAAGGCATCACGGAGTCCTTCCTTCTATTAAACAAGCTGTGGCAAAGAAAATAGGTCTGGAATTAAGACCTGTTGGGTTAGCAGATATTCCCTGATGCTGTCCAGCATGGCTAAAGCGTAACCAAAAAAAGGTGCTGTCACGTGTCAGTCCACCTCATTTTTTTAGGCGCACACAGCACTCTTGCATGCACCTACAAAATTACAAAGTTATGCAGGCTCTTTCTTTTCCTTCATTTTTTAACCCAAGTTGTATAAAAAAAAGTGTAAAAACATGTTTGCTATTCATTTTTTTTTTTTTTCACGCTCTGGTTCGATGACGAAGGGTGTTGGTGGTGGAATACACAGGGTGCAGATTGGGGAAAGAAGCAGCACGGGTCAGAAATAACTCACAGGGTGGAGGTGGGAGAAGTAACACAGAGGGCGGGGGTGCAAAACATGTACACAGTGGAGGAGAGCAAAGCATTACAAGCATGTGCATGTGGAGCATGTGGAGAAGTGTGGCTCACTGGTTAGAGGCGGCAGACCCGTGAGCAGAGAACGGCCCGGGACCAGGGTTCGATTCCCGACGCGGCAGGGTCGTGGACCAAGGTCAGCGGACTCGATAATTCTCGCCTCGGTGCCTACTCTAGTCAGAGACCACACGCGGCAACTCTGGGCATCAGCTTGCCTCATCTTCACAACGGCCCCCCCAGATCACCGGGGATGCTTGGTCGCACCTTAGAGATACCCATCTGGGACCATCTCTCAGGGTGAGCCAGGACGGGTTCCCCAGCGGTCGAAGCGTGGAGATACTCCTCCGGGAGTCGATTCCTAGCGCTATATAAACCCACAATTACACGACAGAGACAATTACAAATGACCTGCACTCATGTAGTGTGCTTAACCAAATAGAAAAAAGTAGCTCTTCAAAAGTGAGCATTGGAATGGGTACACGTAGTGTATCTGGAATTCCAAGAGGAAAAACACAGAGAGGACAGAAAGCCCACACAAGCTAACTTACAAAAAGCAAACAATGGGAGTAAGCAGACAAAAGGTCTTTTGTTCAACAGAACGCTTTCGGTGTCTGAAAGGCAAGACCTAAAAACAGTCTGCTAGGACAGAGGAAATTATCAAATGTTTACTGTGCTCTGAAAGACCCCAGTACACACCAGACAGTTAATCTCTTACTCTGCCCCAGTTGCCAAGCTCTATGGTGATAGAGAACATATCCTTTATTTACCAACATAGCAAATGGCCTGTAAAGGTCTTGGATGCTGTACCCAGTCCTCACAAGACATCAGTGTTGACTTGACAGACATTCTACCAAGGACGCTAAGACCTATGGTCCTGGAATGGTTGGCTCAAGTGGGTTCGGAAAAAGTCCATGTTTCAGCACTCCAACAAGTACCCGGATTAATATTTTCCACAAGGATAGGCAAAATGAAGAGAGGCACATCAACTCAGCAGGTCCTTGTTTCTCTATTTCTTTATTGAAAAGACCTTTCTTAAGAATGGCCGTAGCCAACGCATTTCGACCAAAAGGTCTTAAGGGCACAGAAAATGACTATGTTCTACTGCAGTTCATTAAGATCCTTCTATGTATTTCAATTTGGCCCCTCGCTCTATCTAGTTGGGAGTAATTAAGAGGAAGCAGAGGGATCTATTCCGGATACCGTCAAACAATACCTATCGGACCGATCAGAACTTGTGACGTAAAAAGCAGCTCTCTGTTACTTATAGTGCAGGCACTTTTTTTTTATAGCTCCATATCTCCGCTCCATAAGACTAGCTGCAAGAGCTTTAGATTTATAGGTGGTTATTGCCGGCTTGATTAAGCGATTGCCAGTTTTAGTTGGGACTCTTCGTACTGCACTGGCGTTTGATTCAAGGCCACCTTGCATTATCATCAGTACGTATGCCCAGATACTCGTTCAAATGGTTCGCTGTAAATATGAAAGGTGGATATAATTTCTACTGTTAATCATGATTTTCGTTTTTTTCCGTATTGATGGTAAGTTTCCTGTCTTGGCGGAAGCGCGTGAATCCAGATTGCAGGCAATGCATTGAGTTTTTTTGCGCGAGCTAGTAACACTGCATCGTCTGTAAAAAGCAAGATTGGGATATATTCATCCTCTAACTTGGGGGCATCGAGGTTGAGGTCAGTGAGGAATTCAATGAGGCAGATTCATAATGTTTCAAGGACAGAGAGCTGGTGTGTCCCTGTTCTTTTCTGTCTATTAGATTGTAGATCTTAGTTGCTTATTTACCATTTAACCCCTTTAAATTGAAGCTTTTACCTGCAACCCCAGAATATTTGTTCCGAGATGCTGAACAATGGTCTTTTGGCCAATGACCTTTTCCTTATCGCTGTAAGAAAAATTATCTTATTCTTAACATTGCAGTCAGATGGCTCTCAAAACTCAGATGGCCAAGATGTCCAGCAGTTCTATTTTACCCCTTAACCCCTTCACCTCAGGGCTAATTCCCCTGCGGTGCGGGGGGGAGGGGGGCCGCGTGCGGTGCTTGTGACGAGCTTGGCTCGTCACGCTGCACGGTGGCGCTGTGCTCATAACGAGCTGAGCTCGTCATGACCACCTGTTTCTTCAGAACGCTCAGCACATCAGGGGAATTATCCACGCCTGGGAGCGTTGCAACGGTCATGACGAGCTCAGCGCCACTGTGCCTCATGACGAGCTGAGCTTGTCATGAGCACCGAATGTGTTATAGTGGTAAAGGTGAATCTACCATCTCTGAAACCTCAGCCACAGTAGAGAATTTGTGGAGACTGAGGATCGAAGATGAGACGTCTGAGGGTGTTAGGGCGATCGGGTGGATCGTATCGTGAACAGGACCTGGATAAATCGTGGTCACTGGGGGAGTGGATCCCGTAGATGCTCTCAGCAGCGAGGCGAGCTGGGAAAGACTTCCGCGTTTGATCCACCCGATCGCCTTGATACCCTGAGACGTCTGAAATCGGCGCTCCTTACTGCTTCACACAAATCATACCAGGAAGACGCCAGCTCGCTTCCCCACCTCGAGGATCCTCATCTTCGATCCTCAGTCTCCACAAATTGTCCCAGTAAGACGCCTGCTCGCTTGCCCATCCCTAAGGATTCCTCATCGTTGATCCTTATTTCACTCCCAACACAGCACTACTACCAAAGACAACCATGTCCTGATGACGATCCCAAACAATTGAGGATCGAAACGCCGTCGACTCTACAGCACATTATTCGGCGCATTCTCTACTGTGGCTGTTGCTTAATCTTGAATTGAACACATAAGTCACTTGATTTGTTCCCTTCACCCAGCCACCCACTGTATGATACTCCTCACCTATGTTCACATTGCGCCGTTCACGCTGTCTATCCTACCACTTGCGTCGCCACTGTTCACTTGTACACCTTTGAGCACCAAGTATTTAGTTGGTTGTCATATGATTTGTCTAATACAGTGCTACTCTAACTGTATGAATATGACCCTGCCTAACAATTATTTTCTAAATATAATATGAATAACGACACAAGATCAATTGAGTAACCGGCTCCTTTATTTTCGTTCTTGTAATGCTTTCTGCACACATATGTAATTGTCTACCAAATATTACCTGTTGGGATATTGTTATTTGTTTTACCTCCTTACCCTGATCCCGACTAGGTCTATGGGTTATACTCCTGTACCACTTTACCTCATCTGTACAGGACACGCTCTGGAGCTTCTAAGTTGTGAAAGTTGAGCCCGGAATGCAGGGCCCTCCACTTACTGTAATCACGCCTGAGCCCACTCCCGGCTGTGTATATTTTTGCAAACGTGTGAGCGTCAGCAGCTCACTCGCACCTTGTTCTACACTGAACAGGGGCTCGAGACACCCTTAGAACTGAAAGTACTGCCTGTCTCGTGCTCCAGAGTTACACTACAGCACTTCGACGCCTCGTCAGGAGTCGTAAGCGCTATACAAATGCAATTACAATACAATATGACTGACGGCAGCAGACGTGAGGGATGCCCCCTCCTCGGCCCTCCCCCTGCCCCCTTCCCGCTCCTCACCCCCTCATCCCGCAAGAGCCGAGCCCGGTGCATCCGAGGCGGCTCAGACTCCAGGCGCCAGCGCAGGCATTAGCAGGCCTGCTGCCGGGTGTCTGCTTCCCGGCAGATTGCATTACTCTGATGATGCACGTGGCGGAGCATTGTTAAAGGCGCGCGGACCGCCATGTCTCCAGGTCCATGTGCATCTTAAAGGATGCAGGCAGCCGTGAAACAGGAGGGACCCGGTGCAGCTTCTTAAACTGGAATATTTATGTTGAAAGATGCTGGTTCTGAACATGGCATCTGGCTCTGTCTGCACTCTGTAGGGACTCCCTCGGCTCTCCTGGTCCGCATGCTCAAGACACATCTGTGATGACCCAGTGTTTTGGGAATCACAGGCCTGGCTCTCTGTATGTAAGGACATCCGGGGACGAACAAAGCGACATACCTTAAGTTCTTTCTTGACCATAAAAATATCAGATTTAACAATGACATTTTGGTTCACAAAGAAGCTGAAGAGGACATATATTAACTTCCTCGTTCTCCCATCAAAACTTGAATAAGAGATTCACGAAGAATCTTAAGAGAACATGCATTAACTTCCTGGTCAATCCCATTACATATTGTATAACCCACTACCATGCTCCACAGCTTGTTCCCCTCACCGCTGTGGTTCACTGTCGCCATGTTTCAGTTATTGTTCATTGTAAAGTTCCACTAATTAAGACAGTGCTAAACCAAAACCTTAATACTTTTAAACCGCCAGTCCATTTAGCTATACTTTCAACATATTCCATAAGGGCCAGTCTCTGCGGACAGTGAGGTGGAATTCACACGCACTCATAGAACCCTGCACCGACACCCCAGGAGGGCTTCTTGGAGGACTCGCACCACAGTTGCCTGCAACATGCTTCATTGAAGCCCTCATCCAGAATAATGTCCCATCTGAATGAGATCAAGTGTCAATGAGATAAAGTTACCAGAGAAAGGTGTGTGCGAACCTAGGGGAAGTTTATAGGTATGATTCAAGTCCTGCACAGCCTACTTCATGGTGCAAAAGAACTACAATAACAGCCCCACAATATTAGGACTTATAAGGAAAATACTTATTTATTTATTTAAAAGAGTTTTATATAGCGCTGGCTATCAGAGCGCTTTACATGAGGATCAACAATGTAACAGAAAAAGATCAACAATTACACAATACATAAAAAAATAGGCAATACAATTAGGAGAGGAGAGAAAGGAGATGGAAAAGTAGTGGAGGGGGCAGGGGAGGTGAGAAAGGGAGGATAAGGGAAGAGACAACAAGGAGAGACGAAAGGAAGTCTGTCTAAAGACCGACTGGGTAGGTGATGACCAAGGAGGGAATCCACGGCCCATCTACCCTATAGCTAAACCAGGTAGCTCCATCGGGCATCAGACAAAATAGTTCAGTCTCAATACATTGAGAGAGGAGAGACGGAGAGACATAAATAGAGAGAGGATGCGGGAAGAGACGACAGGAGAGACGAAAAGAAGTCTGTCTAAAGACCGACTGGGTAGGTGACGTCCAAAGAGGGAATCCCCGACCTGTCTCCCCTATAGCTAAACCATGTAACTCCATCGGGCATCAGACAAAATAGCTAGATCTCAATTGACGAGGGAAAGTTCACAGATAAACAGGGTGGGGACTAAGGGCCAGGACAGGCGGGGGCAAAGGTCAGTAGCAGGAAAGTGGTGAAGAGTAGAGTGGGGAGGGGTAGGGGTAGGTGGAGGAGAGAGATGAGGTCAGGAGAGACGCAGGAGGGTTTGTTGCAGCCGTCATTTTAGGCAGGTACAGGCAGTATTTCAGGAACGATCACTGTGTGGGGTGACTACATCGCAGCTTTGTTGTCTCACTTGTCCCTGTAGGCTCTGAAAACTCACTGCATACCACTATTTTTTGGGCTTGGCCACTGTATTCGTGTTGGCCCCTTTACATGCTTTGTGCCACACTGCCAGGTTCCATGTCATGCCATGCCAACTCGTGGACTGCAGGGTTCTCTGTTGACGCACACATATGTCAGAGGGAGCAGGCAAAAGTTCTCCAGGACGTTCAGGATGAAGTTAAAGTGGGCAGTAGTGTGGGCAGATAGGCACTGAAAGCACAGCTATAATGTAGTCTATACAGTGGAGCGGTAAGCCACCCCGAAATCTTAGTCGCTTTCGATGTGGACTCAGCATGGGCGTGTTCAAATTGATCTATTCTCTCGTTTTGCTCTTATTAGAGCCAGTACGCTTACTCTGAATCTCGATGGACTGAATCAGTGCCGGGATTGTGGGCGGGCGCCTAGGGCAGGACCACAAAATTAGCTTCAGGGAACCTTGCCGGTGAGTATTGCTTCGGGGTTCCCAAGGTGGGTGCTGTTTCCTGTTTGCTTAAAGAGCGTCTCCGCCGGGTGCCATTTTAAAGTCAGGCACCCAGCTTCAACTACTCCTTGCCGCCTCAGATTTTCAAGCCGATGGGCCCCCCATAGACACACTAATAACCACACATCTATAATCTGGAGGAATCTAGGATTCCTAAATATCAGCAAGTTCATTTTATGATGCAGAGAGGTTTGAAATAATACATTGTAAGTCCAAGTGCCTGATTTTTCACATGGGTATCGGGGTTCCAAATTGACCAGTTAGTCATTGAAGTTCACATTCCGAGTGTATGTGTATTTTATAACCAAATAAAGCAGCTTCTAAAGACAGTGGCATGTGTAATATGAATGTTTGGAACAGGACTGTCATTACACTTGTAATCCTGTTGGTTGTCGTGTGTAATATGAATGTTGGGAAAGTGCCTGTCATTACTCACCTAACGCTGTTGGCTAGCATGTGTAATATGAATATATGAGCAGGTTGCTGTCAGTATTCAAGTAACTCTGTGGGCAGCTTAAAGTAGATCAGTGTATTTTTATTTTGCCTATGGTCAAAGACCCACACAGAACAGTAAGTGTTAGTTTTTTTAATTTAGGGTAAACACAGGTATATCATTGCTCAGCCCAACTAGGCGAGTCTTAAATCAGTAGATCCGCCCCTGTTCTCTTTTTAGAATGGTTCTTAGACCCTCCTCCCCAAGGACTTTCCCTCCCTTTTTAGGACTTGGCTACGGACAGTTTTACCTGGGCCTGTTGGTCGATTCTCTTGCAGAAACTTGTTGTGAGATAGGAATCTTCATCCCTCAAGTGAAGTTGGTAAACTGAGTGAAGAGCAACGTTTACTTACTCAACCTTTCACCCAGGCTGACCTCAGAACTCAGAAAAGACCTCAGTCTGCAGTTGGAACGAGAAGTTCCAGACAAAATATATTGTAGATTATTTTGACCTTTGGTATTAAAAATAGGTGAACCTGGGGAGTTGACCCAGGACTACACTGATCTTCTGCTGGCTTAGGACTAGAAACACCTCAGCCGGTCTGTGGATTCTTTGGATTCACCGTACCCTTATGTTTGAGACCTATTCTAGGGTCTTATATTTTTCATCCCTTGGGAATTGCTGTTCTGGGAATTGCATTTAAAGAAGCATTTTCTAGTGAGTGTTAATGGAAGAGAGCTCGGAGACGAGAACCAACTCCTTACTTGATGCTTTTCCTAACCTTGGGTAGGTACCCTTTTCCACTACACGTGCTCAGCTTTAGTTGAAGTAGTTGATGAAGAACCATAAATGAAAACAAATTGTCTGACCTGTGGCCTTTGTTCACATATCGTAACTATTTCGCCAGAGTATTTAGCTCCTTTTGGGGCAGCGAGAACAATCTCCATAAGAATGCCGGATAGCTTTGCTTCTTGGGTCAGTCATGTATTGTGCTTGGAGTTGCACGCCCCACAACCAGAATTCAAGAAGGTGTGACCGTTGTTTAAGGATTACGCATTTGAGGCTTCCAGGGGATGCGGTGCTCAAGCAGCACACTTATATTATGCCACACATTGTGTTATGGCTAAAATGATCTGAAAACTGTCCTTTTTTTCTGCCCCCTCAGGTTGTCCAGTTCCGTCAGCTGTATTCCAAGGTCATCAACGATAAGCATGATGATGTCATGGCCAAATTTGGGGCAATCCTCGCTCAGGGCATTTTGGATGCAGGTAACCTCATTTATTCTCATGTGGGCTGTTGTTCATGCCTGGATGATATGTTACGAACTTGCTTCATAGTCCACAGATCAGCATTTAAAGGCAATGCCAGACTGGACAGTGCAGGTCTTTACCCCACAGGCGTTATAATGCGTTTACCTTTTCAACGCATTGGAGCTTTAGAACGCAAGGCTTTACTGTGCAATGGTTTTGGAATGCCTGATTTTCATACATATATATATCGAACACCAGTCCAAACTCAAAGAAGGCGCTGACTCCGTGAATATCATCCAAAGTAAAATTTCTTTATTCCAATTTACAGCCCAAACGCGTTCAGCGGTATTTAACCGCCTTGCTCAATATATATATATATATATATATATATATATATATATATATATATATATATATATATATATATATATATATATCTTTTATGTGGCAATTACTTTTTAAAATTCCTTTTTCTTGTTTTAGGGACGGGGTGGAGTAACCTCCCTAAACCTCTTTTTTAATACCACTAATCTCCCCTCAGTCCTAAAAAGCACTTATCTCCCTTTAGTTCTATCCATCCCTGAACCCTAAAAACCCTTACCCTATTTACCTCTAACCTCTCCGTGAACCGTAAAAAACCTTACCCCTACCCATAAACCTAAAACCCCCTTACCTCTCTTTACTGCTAGCTCCTCCTGAACCTTGAAAATCACTTACCTCCCTTTACCTCTACCGTCCCTTAACCCTAACAACACCTTAACCTTCCTTTACCTCTACCCTCCATTACACTTTCCCATACCGTAACCTTTAAATTTCCTTTAAAGTTTGATTATCGGTGTGGTAAAGTACCAAAAGGGGCCTGAGTGGTACTTATCTGCTTGGTAATGTCCTGTGGGGTACAGACTGCATACCCTATTGGAAGTTGAAGGCAACAGTACAGAGCAGGACTGCATCGGGTCTCTTAATTGTTTGTCCAGGAGTGACTTTCAGAACTTCTGCATGTAAACTTTGACAGCAGTGTGGCAAAAGTATTAAGGGGCACAGTGTGGTGCTGCTCTATTTATACTGCACGGTTTCATTCTGAAGTGAAGTGACAGATTGGGCTGCCACCGCTTGAAAGCAGCAGCTCTTACCATGCCCAGCCAGCAGAAAATCAGTGCCCAGGTCAAGAGGCCTCTGAGCAACTGCTGGTGAAAAATGGGTGCGAACATTACACGCCTGCGGCCTCTTCCCCAGCAGAGCGTTTGCAAGCAGAGAAAGTTGTGTATCTTTGGTGACATTACTTTGTTTCAGTACTCTGATCCCACTGCAGATCTTTCATCAAATTAACCAACCACAGAGTGGGACTTGGAGAAATCTTTTGCCACAATCACAGAACACCTGGTTCAATGGTATCCCACTGTTGTATGACGCTACACGTCTAGGCCTTCACTATCCTTCAAGGCCTTCTCCACTGGAGCTCTACCATGGAACATTCCTGCATCACGCATGTTTCCGTGCATGCTTTTGCTAAGCCGTTCTGCCTGGATGCGAAGAAATGGTCATTGCCAGGTCCGTCTTGCAGGATTTCCTTGTCTAACCATCAACTCTCCTCCGAGGCATGGTATTGCTGTGAAATCTGTTCTACATCAGAAGAAAAAGTTGCTTACCTGCGGTAACGTTCTTTCTGGTGGATACTCGGTCTACTTGCAGATTAGTCACCGACCTGCCCGCCTCTCCATTTGATGGATGGGCTAAAGGGAAAGTTAATAAGATCCCATGTTGCAATATTTTGGTACTGCATTCCTTCATTGATGTCAGTATGCCCTCTTTCTTTGAATGCTTTGAAGTAACCGGAGGGAAACTGATGTAAATGTGTCGGGCGGTTGCTTTATGGTCTCGTGAAGTCACCTGATATCACTTTCGACTCCGACCGAGTCTAGCACCCTCTACTGGCGACATTGTTGCTTTGAAGCTTTTCGTATCCAGTCTGACGCCTGGGGACTGTTCTACAGGTGAGGTCTCTGCAGGTAGAGCATCCACCAGAAAGATTGTTACTGCTGGTGAGTAACTTTTCTTCTGCACTAGGTACTGCCCATTGAATTTCCGTGTGGTGTCCCATGATCTCTCTGGAAGTGACACTTTGTGTCTACAAATTACCCATGACATTGGACCTGAGTGCAGCCAAAGGTTAGTTGGGAAAGAAAGGTCAAGATTTTGTGGCAACCCTGTAAGGTAGTTCAAGCTACTCTTCAAGAAAAATGCCCAGTCCTGCACTCATTCCTGTACTTGTTCTTCCAGAGGCTGCAAAAGAGGCACAAGCAGTCACCCTCCTGTAATGGTGAAGACGAGGACTATATCATAGGATTGGGCCACTTCTCCATCTGAGCCAGTTACTGTGCTAGAGCCTTGGCCTACTTCCAATTTCCTAAATGCAAGTTCCTCTTGACAAGAGGTTCAGGCATATGAGGAAGACACGCCCCATCCTTATTCATGAAGGTACCCTCTGATGCACTTTCTCCAGTCATCTCCGTGTCTGAGGCCTTTCCTTCACTCAATTCCTGATTGGCAGCGGCGCCTCTGATCGGTTTCTTCCTACTCGATCCTTGGCTGAGCCACCATTTGAAACTAAACACTGTGCCCCTTCCACAGCAGATCAGTCTGGTGCCTGCGAAACCTTATTCTCAACATCTGTGTCCGCTTGTAGTTATGTCATCAGTCAGTGGTCGTCTGGTCCACAACACCTTCTCCACCACGGTTTCATAAATTAAATTATGGCGGCAGATTAAGTAATTATATATGAAAAGGCAAAATTGAAACATTTAATTCTTTATAAATGTGCAAGAATTTGAACTTGGAGGCTAAACATTATGCTTGTATATTTTGCTTGATTAGTGGGAGCGGCTAAAGTACAACAAACAGAATCTAGTATGCACACTTGGTGGCTCCAGTTAAAGCACTGTTATGTGCAACAACAAAAAGAGCATGCTTTGCAAGTAAAAAAGAAAAGTAATATGGTAATGTTCCTTCCTCTTTTAGAAATGACACCAAACCAAAGTTCAACCTTTCCAGTAAAATTTAAATTTCGATTTTTTGGATTAGTTTGTGAAGTAACTAAAATTTGGTTATTTGATGTGTATGGGTTTTGGATTTTTGTGTATTTTCTTTGAGGATCAGATATTTGAAATTGCTAAGATCCCGGCTAGAGAGAGTTAACGTGAATGCAAAGGAGGCAAAAGCTTACTAACCACAGTTCTAACTAACTAGTGGTGTTGGGAGTAAGTCTCAAAGCAAGTTGATGTTATTTTCCTCCTACTGGGGAGCAAATTCAAGCCAAAAAGGAGTTTGTGATATCTTATCCAAGGCAGATCTTATTCTGATCTGTAATAAAAAAAAAATTAAAGCTGCAAGCAGAGACCTCTTTTAATATGCAGTTGCCTTGGCACTTAGGACTGCTGCCTTGCCTATTCTTGAGCTGAATGAACAAAATTGAGTGTTTTTTTTTTTTAGTACAAAGCTGCTGTTATGAATATCAGATGCTGACTGCCACAAATCACCTTAGCTGTGAAATGCTTTCTGTTGAACTGTGCATGTATTATGGACAGAGCGGCTACTGATAGCAAGCCTAGAAACTGAAATGCTTTGTCATGCTCTGTGTGAGATGTTACACTTTGATCTCGGGCATGTAGTCTTCTCTCCAAGCCACCTACGCCGTAGATTGCTTTACCCTAGCTTAATTTGAATATGATTTGAGCAATAACGTGCAATTTGTTTTCTATTTTTTCCAATTCTCTTTTGATTTGTTTCACCACACCCACATCAGTGACTTTGTGACTTGAACCTGTTTAATAGTATTTGTTCTGGGGTTTGTGGTTCATTTTGTAGAGCGACTAGATCCAGTAAATATTTGTCGGCTCTGTGTAAGTAAAGAAAAGATGAGCAGTATTTCTTTTCTCTACTCAAATCTTTTTTATCAGCAGCTAGCTCAGACCTCCGTCACATAGGCATTTACTTGCAAGTACAACAGTTTAGGGCTGTTCAACAGACCGATCATTTTATAAAAGTGATCCCCTCAGAGAACTGTTCATTGCCTGACTTCGGTTGTCGATGGTCATGTCTACTCTTTAAAAAAAATCCCACCTTGTAACATGCGGATAAGGATCACTCTGGGAATCTGATTGGTGTTCTACTGCAAGCATCAATGCCCACTTACTATGAGCAGCCTCTGATCCCGCGGTGTGTGTACACAAATGTGAGAGTGGACCTTGGCTCCAGTTTGTGCCGTGTGCACACGACTCCTTGTCATTTACAGCATTAGCGGCTGCTCTGGGTTTGTCACAGACCGAATGAGCCCATTCCTGACGCGTCGCCGTAGGCCTGATGTCCATGGGATCACTGCTCGTCTGGTCAAGATTGTGTTAATGCCGTTTTCATTCTTGAGGAGCATTGGCCAGGGATCCTCCTGCTGGGCTTCATCATTTCCTCGGCTGTACTATTACCCAAATGGAGCCTCATTAGCCTGTGTTTTGTCTTCTCAGCCCAGTTTACAGACACACTTCACCCTGCAAGTGCTTCCTCTTCTCCACGTTGCGTTAAGGCCAAGCAGAGGAGCAATCCCCGTTGGGATGCTTATGAATTGCTCTGCAGTGGAGTCGAGTTGCTGATTGTATGTTAATCTCGTTATCCTGCCTGTACCGGGCCTTGTTGGCGGTAATGGACCTGCCTGTTGCCCTCTTCAACTCCATCTGCTGTGAGGGGTCCAGACGCTGTCGCCTCTCCATCGGATTAACACTTACTTATTCTGTCAAGTGGTGACCATTCTGTGACTTGGCGGCTGCTACTCAAGCGCCCTCCTTCGGTGGTCTGTGGTTCTTCAAACAAATACCACCACACACTGGAACCTCCTTACTCACTGGAGAAACCAAACCATGAAACAGTTGTTTCTAGCATTTACTAGTATTTTGTACATTTTCCCCAAAACTTTTTCATTTATCCGAACAGTTCAAAACAACAATACATGAAATCAAACAGAGTAGAGTGCCTATATAGATGTATTTCTTCTGCAAGATATTATCTTTTTGGGCTAATAGCAATATTCAGCACTCTGAAAAGGAAGCAAAAGTAAATGAAAGAAAAAAAGAAGCCCTGGCTTAGCTGGTTCAATTCTCATTCTTACTGTTTGTTGACGTCGTTGGTTTGCTCATAAGGGACGCGTAATTGATCACCGGTAGTGAGGTGCTGGGGCTATAGTATACAGTGGGGAAGTTGGAGCAACAAGGTTTGAGATGAGGTGAAAGGATAGTTCACAGTGGAATGAAAGTGATGGTTAATGCTTTTCTTTAGACCAAGAAGTGTGGCTTCTGTAAATCTCTAGTGATCAGGCTTACACATACAGACTATTCCAGTTAACATGTGGCTGTTCGTTGTTGAGGGGGCTCACTCGTAGATTTGGGCAGGCTGGCCAGGTGGGTTATCGAGGTTCCAAATTCAAGCGGGAGGTATCGTATCTAGCTTGTCCCAAATGGGCCTTTCGGAGTCTCTCCATGAAGAAGACTTTATCAGTACATGTAACAAATGCAAGTCATTCTCTCCAGGTATAGTAGATGTTCATATTTTTCCAACTAATTAGAATGGTTTTTCACCAAAGCGTCTAAGTATCAGATTAAATAAGTATCGACCGCCTTCACATTTGAGATTTAGATCGAATTGGCCTGTAATTAGGTATGGGAACACATCATTCGATTTGATTTGGAGAGTTTATTTAAAAAAATTGAAAACACTCGCCCAGAAGACTTTCAGAAGTGGGGAAGAAAATAACTGCAAAGCATTAACATGCCGGCTTTGCATTCTCTGCCCTGAATCCTATAAAGGTATCTGCTTGCAAATTATCTTCGCGGCATGGCGGTCTTTTCACTCTTCTCACTGTCCATTACCTAAAATGGCTGGGGCCATATACTGGAGCCATAAATCGCCTCCGCTGCCCACCAGATGACCATGAGGCTACATACCAACGTGGTCACAGGTCACCAAAACAGAGATAAGTCTCTCTCCTCGCCTCCAAGCAGCATGGAAGCTAATCTCTCTCCTCCCCACCAAACAACACAGAAGATGGACTAACTCGACCTGCCCCAGAGCAGAAAGGGAAACTATCTCTCTAAGGCACATCAATAACAGAGAAAGGACTACTACTCTTGTCTCCCTATATGCTATTCTGGTGGCCATCTTTGACTAGTCCTCCACTGGGGTGGCCATCTTAGACTAGTCATCCTCACCAACTGCCCATACCTAAGACTACTTTGGCTTACAGCCCTGCAACCTCACACACTCACCCACGTACACCCCCCCTCTTCTACCTACGCCTCTTCCACTATGGAACGCATGGGCGAACACACATACAAAATCAACTACCCACCCGAGCTCTCCAAAAAAAACGCCCAACGCTACAAACACAACTTCCTGAAGGCACACCCTGAAACCCCGTTTGTGGACACCTACTTTTCAGTGATCAATGGTGCCACGAGCACCGATATCATCTTCTACACTCTGCGTAGAGCACAGTGGAGGAAAGCGCTCCTCTCCATTCTCACTATCTCCACCACCAGTAAATCCGCTCATGGCCTAACGCTTTCTATCACACCATCCCAAGTTTTCCCAGGCAAAGCCACCATCACCATCTACAACAACGGGACCATACTATTCCAAGCCACTGATAGGAACCTCGACCGTCTCGACAACCTGTTCCCTACCTTCTTAGAACACATCGCCAAACGGCGGACCCCCACTCCGAACACATCAAGCTACACAACACCCTCCAACTCCAATCCTCAATCTAACTTGCCTTACCCATCTCAACAGCGGATTGACACACACCTCTCCCATCCCCCCAGCGCTATAGTCAGTCACACACCCGACCTAACCCCTCCTCACCCCTCATCTACTCGCGAAGATCACTCCCCCTCAAACGTCCTCCATACCCCCACCCTCCCTTCCCCCCACCTCACACGAGTCTCGCTGAACCCACCACCGCCCGGAGCATATCTCTCCCCCCCCCCCCCGCGGCAGATCCATCTCCCACCCTATCTCCCCCCCTACTCTCACTCCCCACTTCCCCACCCTCCCAACTAGACCCACAGAACACACCACCTTCCTTACCTTAACATCCCCTCCTCCCTCCCCCCCCCCCCATTCTCAGCCCCCACTACCTTCCTGCCACCCCCATTGTCTTCAGCCTTCACTCATCCCTCAACTTACCGGCGCCGCCTCCCACCGACGTCCCCACCTATGCCTCCCACCCTCCGCCTACCTCACCCACACCCCTCGCCCACAAATTCTCACACACATCGAATGCCATCCCACTCACTATTACCGCAGAGCCCTTCACTAACGCTAGCATATCCCCCCCCTCCGTACCCAGTTCGCTTTCCAGCTCACTACTCAACCACTTGCCCACGGCTCTCATCACCAACACCATCCCCAATCCACCTTTGGACATGATTTTATCCACCCTCCTACAAGTCAAAGAAGATCTCCACACCATCAAAGAACTTCTTTACACACACCCCAGACAACCCCGACCTACCACCACCACTTCCTTACCCAACAAACCCCCCACCCTCCCCACAGACCCTCGCATCCAACTCTCCCCGCGTTGGCCCACTATCCCCGCTCGCAATCACACCCACCGCCCCCCGTCGGGCCCTCAACTCCCTGTCGGACCACGACTTATGCTCCCTCCTTCGCTCTTTTGGCCCAGGTCCTGTAAAACACACAACCATCACACACCTCCCCATACCCACAATTCTCACAAATCCCCTTAGGCCCCCAACTCTAAGCAACAGAAGCTCCGTCCCCAACAATCTCAGAAAAGTCCCCCTCTCTCTAGAAGGCTCGATCACCCTTCTCACCCCCAGACTCAAATGCATCCTACTCTATTGCAGATCGGCCCAGAGACACTCCTCCGACATCGCGGATCTCGTCACAACAATGGATCTTGACCTAGCCATTCTGACTGAAACGTGGCTAACTGAAGCTTCTACACCTATAATGGACATACTGGTCCCCCCCAATTACCACATCATTAGACTCGACAGGACCGTCAAGACGGGCGGGGGAATCGCATGCATTTTTAGGAGCAACTTCTCCGTTACTAAAGTCACCTCCCCCTCCCTCACTTCCTGTGAACTCTTTAGCCTCGACATCTCCAGCGAGGGCAAACCAGTATGTGCTTTACATCTCATCTATCACCCGCCTGGGGACAACCTCACCTTCACCCAACAACTCATGGACACGAACACATCCAACGCCGGTCGGCAGATCACTCAAATCTACCTGGGTGACTTTAATCTCCACTGGAACGATCAGAAAGACGCAGTGGTGAATAGTCTCAAAACTTTCCTTAATGCGCTCGACCTCACCCAAATATGCAACAGCCCAACACACGACAAAGGCTCGATACTCGATCTCATCATCGCCAAAGAGGACTCTACCCAACTGGGGGCGATCCAACCCTGTGACTGGTCAGACCACCACATTATCAACTTCTTTATCAACGAAAAAGTTAAACCTAACCCGGCTCAACCTACCAAATCCAAGATTTGGAAAAGGGACATGAAGAATCTTAACCCCAACTCCCTGCCTCCCCACACCTGCAGTCTCCTCCTTCCCCCTTCGGGCGCCTCTGATGTTCAATCACTGACCGACCTCTACCTCGACTCTATGAACTCAATAATCAACGAAGCCGCCCCACTGCAACTGAAGAGAGTCTCCACCAAGAACTCGAACCCTTGGTATGACGGCAGACTCAATGAAGACAGGCGTGCTATGCGAATGGCAGAGCGCACTTGGAGATCTGACCCCTCATCACTGCATCTCAAAACACTTAAGAACAAGAGAAATGCCTACTTTAGGAAAATCAAGCGCGCGAAATCTGACTTCTTTAGCCTCCAGCTGGACCAAGCAAAAAACCGACCAAGAAAACTGTTTGAACTAGTCAAAACTCAAACCAAGACGCAACCCTTACAATCTAACAGCACAACAAGCGATATCCCACACTGTGAAGACTTTTCTGCTTTCTTTAAGCTAAAGACCGACAACATAAGAAGTGACCTCATCAATGATGTAAGCCGATACCCCAGCCACATCAGAATGTCTAACACTCAACCTAAAAATAACGCATCATGGACGTCCTTCGACACCTACTCTGAAGAAGCGATACACAAACTGCTCGGCACCTTGAAGCCCTCTAATCACCTCATAGACCCCCTACCTGCTAATGCTGTAAAAGACTTCATCCCCCTGCTCCTCCCACTTTGGACTAAAATCATCAACAGCTCCCTTCAACAAGGTCTCATCCCAGACTCCCTCAAGGTGGGGCAAGTCACGCCTATACTCAAGAAACCTACAGCTGACCCGTCTGACCTAAACAATTACCGCCCTATCACCAATATCCCCACCTTGGCCAAACTGCTGGAAAAATGTGTACAACTCCAACTAACAAAACACATTGACCAGTTTGACCTCCTCAACCCTCATCAATCAGGCTTCCGAGCGAAACACAGCACGGAAACGGCTATGACGCACATAATTGATGACGCCCTCCAAATCCTTGATCGCAATGATTCCTGCCTCCTCATCCTTCTTGATCTCTCCTCAGCATTTGACACGGTCAAACATGAGAACCTACTGGAGCTGCTAAACACTAGAATGGGTTTATCCGGGACTGTTCTCAATTGGTTCACTTCCTTCCTACATAACCGGTCTCAGAAGTTCAAGATCAACAATGTGCTGTCCTCACCTGTGCCAGTAGATTTAGGCGTCCCACAAGGATCTTCCCTTTCCCCCACACTGTTCAACCTCGTCATGGAACCACTCGCCACCTTGCTCCAAGCATCCAATGTACACTTCCATATGTACGCCGATGACACTCAACTTTACCTAAAGCTACAATCCCCGGAAGATATCAAACTTCTGAACTCCACACTTAGAAACACCCAAACGTGGTTGGCCGATAATCACCTCAAACTAAATGCTCTGAAAACTGAGTTCCTTCTGATCTCACCTCCTGCGAAAATTACCACCACCCAAATCTGGCTCAATCACCTAACAGCACTCAATGTCCAACCCACCATCGTGGATTCTGCGAAATCCTTAGGCATCACACTTGACGCCAAGCTTAACATGCAACAGCACATTAGCAAAGCAACGAAAGGAGCTAATTTCCAAATCAATACATTGAGGAAACTTAAACCCTTCTTCCCAGCCAAGGACTTCCAAACTGCTGTACAAGCCCTAGTCATCCCCCGCATAGACTATGGAATTGTGGCCCTCAGCGGACTCCCTCTATCAACAACCGCACCCCTAAGAGCCTCCTTGAACGCTGCCGCGAGACTCATTACTGGCTCAAGAAAACACTCGCATATATCCCCTGACTTAAAATCCCTGAAATGGCTGCCTTATGAAGCCAGAATACAGCTGAAAATTGCCGTTATGACACACTCGGCCATACACCACAAGGCACCCAACTACCTCACTCAAAAGTTGACTATATCAGGAGGTTCGAGAACCAATAGAAGTACAAAAAGCCTACTCCTGAAACCTCGTAGATTCCGGAAGGAAAAAACATACAAACGCTCCTTCTCAGGAATGGCACCCAGGATCTGGAATGCACTCCCTCCTGAAACCAGGCTTATCTCCTCCACTGCATTCTTCAAGAAAGAGGTGAAAGCCATCCTTATGGCCAAGTTCACCTGAACTTTACTGTTGTTGGATCAGAGACTTTGCATCGCTTTTGTATCATTGGTTACCTGATTGTCTATTGGTATTATATTCTTACATGATTGCGATCCTGTTATGCTACTCACTTACTACCGACTACTATATTGTACACATTAGTTTGTTGAATCACCCTCTGGGTGCCCCTACCCCTTGTTCTCTGTAATTCTAAGAAAGTGGTATAAGCCATCCCTACAGCCAAAGTTCACCTGAACTCTATTGTAGCTGGATCAAAGACTTTGCGCCGTCTTATATTACTGGTTACCTGATTGTTTATTGGTAATTTATCTGTACATGACTGCTATCCTATTATGCTACTGACTATTATATTGTACCCAATAGTCTGTTCAGTCACCCTCCTGTTGCCACTACCCCCTGTCTCTGTGAAGCGCTCTGATATCTGCAAAGATCTTGTTCGCGCTATATAAAACTTTGAATAATAATAACTTGTGTGGGCGGTCACCTACATTAGAGCTGCAATTAGTTCTCTTAATTTCAGTTAGTGTAGCCGCTGTGCGGTCTTGAACGTCCTATGTAATAATATGCATTTGGTATGTGCTTGGGACGGAATAATCTTATGTTTAAAAGGGTAGCTCCAGACCTTCATTCAGCGATTTGGGTGTTTTTTTAGGTAAAATTCTTCATGTGGTAGTTGGTGTAGCAGTTCCATGAACTAAGAGCATAGTAAGCTTTGAGAGCCTATATGACCACCTTTTGTTAGTTTGACAGTTGGAGGGTAGATGGATCTTCCTCTTGAGCAGGTGTATTTCCTGTGTTTCTGAAGGAAAAGCTAACATTAATTGGTCTGTGGATTTGCAGTTCCTCTCTGGAGGACCGAGCAATGATCTCAGTTTCCTCTATTGTTGCACCTGTCGACAGTTCTAAATTGTTGTTTCATTCTTTTCACAGCCCTTCGAATTTTTCCAATTTGTGGATTGTACCGCAGTAATTTTTGGGAGTTTCAAAAATGTCATGCATTGCAATTCCACCACTTTGCCTTACGAGAGGTCTACTCCCTTCTCCACAGTCTTATTAACCGGGCTTTACCAGCAGGTGCACAGGCTCCCCTGACAGGGTCCCAAAGCCTTGACATTTACTCAGTGTCCAGCATCTCAACTTCAGCATTGTTATTATTAAAGGCATTGATTCGATTAGTGCTTGATCTCACGCAAATCCTCCTTTCCATTTAGACCACCAGCAGCCAATACAAGTCTCATCCCTGGCAAAGCAAACACATCTTACAGTTTAAGAGCTTTGAAGCTAATATTTCGCACTAATGCTGCATCGTTGCGATCTTATCCTTCCCTGTCGCTCAGTGATTTCGAGCCTGCTGTCATTGAAACTTCAGTTCTATTGTCCCTACATAACGTCCCACATTCCCAAAAATCCAGTAGAAGCGGGGTACCATTTTAGCTTGCTACACTTAAACTAAACAGTCCGAACTAAATGAAAGAAACCTACGAGCTTGCTCAAAAAGCCGAAATATTTGACAAGGTTGATAAAACCTACATTTACTAAGATCCAGCTTCTGGGTAGTCTTTGAGTTTTGTGGCGTGTTCAGTGCAATTATCCAGGATGAGTGTGTCCTCGGCAGATTCTGTAGTGATCGAATGGTCTTTGTAGTTTCTACACTCCTATTCGCCCATTCCGTAGATCCAAAATCTAAAGTCCGTTCTTGGCACTCTTCATGCGCTTTCCAGGATATTTGAATCAACTCAATGCAAGTCTTCAGCTGAAAAGCTAAGTTAGCAGCCATATTGATTCAATGATTAAAAGATGTGATTGCACAGCTGCCAAATCTCAAGTATCATTAGGCAGTGCCATTATAAGCCTAGGCTAATTAGTTCTGACTTGACAGCGCAGCTCTCAGTAAGGCGTGTTGTTAACAGTTCTTCAACATACAGAGGTCTCTCCCCTCCTGCTGTTGACTGTTTAGTGGATCAGTCCACGTCCTCTGTAATGCTTGCTTCGCAGTATATGAGGCGCTTCTGTATCCCACCAGTGCAAGGAATCATGATCGATCCAATTCTGTATATCCCCTTTGTACCATATAAAGAAATCAGTCTTTTTCTCACAGATCTATTATTTATAGTAACCGGTTGTTTTTTGTTTTGTTTTTTCCCTGTGGCTGGTTTTGTTTAACATCTAAAACAGAACTCACTGTCATACCATCTTGGCTGCTTGAAGGCCCCCTCCAAATCGAGTTAGACACGCACCAGAGCTAGGCCACAGACTAGTAGGACTAGTGTGATCTGATAGCTATCTTCTGTTATTAAAGTTCCCTTTGAGAGCTGGGTTTGTGGTTGGTGCTACAAATCATTAACCCAGAAGGCACCGACACTTGAAGAGCTTTGCAAGTTCCTACAAATGGAAGGATGTGCACCTTTTCAAGCGCCCAGCTGTTGAGGCTTTGCGAGGTTCATTTCCCATTTCTTTCATATTTGTGCTTGGCATTTCTGCTTAGTCCTACTACTGTATTTTGCCCAATAATACGATTATCAATTTCTGCTAAATATTACTATGACGTAAAACAATTGTGACCCAATTTTTACCCCATCTTTACATAAAGATCCATCAAATGCATACAACAGCTTCCAGCCCCTTTGACCAGAGGCAAGCCAGATGTTGTCGCGGGTCGTGGGTACCTAGTCTGACCTTCGACCAGAGGGGTCGATGCAGTTTCTGCACTCACTTTAAGAAGGGGAAAAGGGATTGTGCCTTGATAGGTACCTTGTTGTTGAGGCACGAGCGACCTTGTCTAACTTTTTAAATACAATGAATAAAAACACATTGAAGAAGATGTTTTCCTCTTTTTATTTTAAAGACCATGTTTTCCATTTTTTTTTTTCACAGGAGGGCACAACGTGACGATCTCCCTGCAGTCTCGGACCGGGCACACACACATGCCGTCCGTGGTCGGCGTCCTGGTGTTCACTCAATTCTGGTTCTGGTTCCCGCTCTCGCACTTCCTCTCACTGGCGTTCACTCCCACCTGTGTCATTGGCCTGAATAAAGATCTCAAGGTAAGTGCTGAAGTATTATAAAGTGGGCCTTCCGGAGGGGCATGTCTGTGCACAAGGAGACTTTTGTCACACAACAGTCGCCAGGTACATGATACTGAGATGGGGCCCCAGCAGTGATGTGTAAAGGAGACCCAAACTCATACTGTGATATACACAGTGTTTGGGTCGGGGTGATAAGCGAAGCCATGCGAAAGAAGGGTCAAGTTGCAGAGCAGTCTGTGAGCACATGGTCATTTTTCATTCTAGAAGATTGCTGTGAGACCTTGGGCCGGGTGCCCTTAAATATTGCCAGTGTAGGCACTGTACTTCCATGTGTGTCAGCAAGACTGGCATTGTCATTTCTCAGTGCTCATTGAGTGCATAGAGCACATTGTGTGTGGACTGAAGCCACACAGCACACAGTCTGTGATGAGCTATGCATCATAAATGGCCCGATCAAGGATTCATTAGGTCCATTGCAGTTTTCGTTTGCTTTCACCGTTGCATGGAGATGTCCATCGCTTTGGAGCTGCCATTGCAATTCTCTGTCTTGGAAAGGGAGGAGTCGCAGTTGTTACGTAGGTAGCAGCTTATTCAGCCCTGGCACCGCCTCACTCTGTGACACAGTACAAATAGTTTTGCAACAGTTCAGAGCACACTCACACATTGTAACACTTGGGATTGACTAACAGCAGGCTGAGTTTGAGTGCAGCGACATTAACAGGAAGAACGTAAACCCTCTGCAAAGGGTAGCGTTCCTTGTTGCTGCAGCACCTGCATCCTCCATTTTGTGTAGTTTGTCTTCCATTCTTCCAATAAATGACATTGAAAAACCATGTACCCCTGATGCCTTGTGCCTGACTTTGCTTCCTAAAATATCCTCTGCTGGTATTGGACCCTATGGTAGGGAGAGGCCTCCAAAGTAGCCCCAGAGGAGACAGTCTCCTCAACCAGTGCTTCGTTCATCTTTAGTTCATGACTCCAGTTTAGGAGTAAAGGAGGCTACACTATGGACTGTGCCGCCAAGCTCCATAAGAAGCTGATATCATATGGAACCTAAAGTCTAAAACTACAACATGCTGTGTGCTGTCAACCTTGTACCCAAAGTTTTTTTTAACAACAACCCCAATAACATTCTCTTGCAGATGCCGAAGGTTCAGTACAAATCCAACTGCAAACCGTCCACTTTTGCATATCCAGCACCGCTGGAAGTCCCAAAGGAGAAAGAGAAGGAAAAGGTTGGTTATTTTAATTAACAGCAGAATGTTGGAGTGGTGGTGCGGTGCAGCGTTTTTAGTTAGCCTCTAGAATAATTGGATGCAAAGCAAATATAGAGGGAGGCATGCGTCAAGTTGCTGAATGTCGACTGCTGTACCTTCGAGGACGAATGATCTCGTACCTGGCACAGAAAAGAATGTGCTCCCTATCCAGGCTCAGCTTAGAGTGTTGATGGACGAAGTGGACTATTTGTATCCTTAAGGCTACTTCACACAGAATTGTGGGGAAATTAAATGAAGACTATGATGATTAAAGTTCTCATCTGCTTTTTCTTGTGTTTAGGTGTCCACAGCTGTGCTGTCCATCACCGCAAAGGCCAAGAAGAAGGAGAAGGAAAAAGAAAAAGAGAAGAAAGAGGAGGAAAAGATGGAAGTGGTGAGTATGAGACATACGCTACTGGGTGTAGAGAATGGGTCGAGGGCCAACCTCATGGACATATTCTCAATGAATGCCTCTGTTCTGGACAGCACCATAAATGGAGGGAGTAGACTTGGTATTGAAGAGCAGATCTTTGTTCATTGTTGCAAAGATTAATGTCAGAAGTTGAAACCAGGATGATTCTGCCGGTGAAGAAGAGGGTCATTTAGTTTCATCATCCAGGTGGAAGCAGGTGTAGGTAAAGAAAAGTATCTCATGCCCAGACGAGGTCAGAGAGGTATTGCACTCCTTGTCTGGTGGTGGTAAAGGCGTCTAGTGAGACATGCACACAATGATCAGTCCAAGCTGAAAAGGTTCCCTTTTTATAAAATCTGTTTCTTTTTCCATTACCTTTCTGCGGTATTAGTTTTTTCTTACAATTCTTCTAGCTCTGTGGATCCAAATGTTCTGCTTTCATTTCTGCTGTTTCCTGCATCCATTCAGTGCAGATACCCTTTGCCTACTTCTGGCACTGAAACATTAGAGTAATTCACATAATGCAATAAAGCAGCTCAGCCCAACACCATGTGACTCTGGGCAATAGCTCGCTTAATCTCCCAGACGACCCCCAGCGCCTTGAGACCCTTAAGGAGTGATTAGTTCATGCTTAAGAAATACCGGGTTGTTGTTATATTGCTTCTGCACCATAACTGAACAATAACTTTCATTGGGTTCATTCCACTGGCCACTTTGCTCCAGCTTTTCACCCTGCCCTCAAATGCAATTGCTGCTCAGAAAAGGAAGAATTTCTCTCAAGGTCTTTCTTTTCGAGAGGATGTTAGCGCATGCCAGCAAGGACAGTAGGGCAGGGCCGTGGAACACTTCCCCTATATAGCTGTACCACTGACTTAAGATCTATTAGTTATCAACGTAAGTTAAAGGGTGGACTTTGGTTAGTTACTTCAGCCTGTATTCCCTCACAGTCTGCACTCTAAAGTCTCCCAGCTCCCACTTATAATATTTCACTTGCAAAAATCTGCATGTTTTGAATTCACCATATTTTATTGAAAATCTTTGATTATACCATAAGTTTCAGTAGTTCATTGACTTTGCAGTACTGTGGGCAATACTCCATTATTCCTTCCCACAAACAGGGAAGTCTGAAGTATGAATTGTGTACATCACCAAGAGCAGCAGTTCCAGATTCAGATATTCTTTCCCTTCTTTGGTGCCCCGTGTAACAAAACACACACGTGCAGGACTCCTAATTACTAAGATGCCCATTGCTTTAAAAAACCTTCCTATAAGGCATTTGTGACACATGCCAGTGGTCTTGTTTCTCTTTGTGGCTCATAAATTCATATTTATGAATGTTGTAGGATCATTTCTTAGTACAAATAGTAAGATAATTTATTTATGAAACAAAAAGCTCTACATAAGGGTTGGGGTATAGTGACATACTAGTTTAATAAGCATGTACTGCTGTACAGCTGTGATTCTTACCTTTTCACATCTGGAGATTCCCACTGTTTCACATTTGGGAGCTGGGGACCCTGGCCTAAGCAATTGCAATGATTTGAACCTCAAATATTAAAAAATACAGAAGCAAGTAGACATCAAACAAATAAACATATGATGAACCATTTTAGTTTTTTGTTTTTTAAATGCAAAAATCTCAATTGTAATTTTAATGGGAAGGTTGGAGCTTTTCATTTTTTTATTTAGAAAAGACAAAGCAATATGGCATACTCTAACATATTACTTTTTCGCTCCAAATGCATCTTTTCTTTTTGTTAGTGTGTACTAGAACTTCAATTGAGGCGACTAGTCGTCCATACTATTGTTTGGTGTTTGTGTGAAGCTCCCACTAATCAAGCTAACAATGCCAACTTAATTTGTAGCCTCATTTTAGAATCCTCCACATTTAGAGTGTGTTTTACACTTTTCAAGTTTATTTTGTTTATGTAATTACTCTGCTAATATTTACTTTTGGGGAAAGGATGTGCCCTTATGGCTAGGGCGGTCGACCTCGAAGCTGGGGAACCAGGTTCAAGTCTCAGCAGGGACACATCCTCCTGTGATCCTGGGCAAATCACTTAATCTCCCTGTGCCTAACAAAAATGAATGTGTCTGTCTGTAACGCAACTGGTGCTCATGTAAAGCGATCTGATACCTTCGGGTCAAGTTTGCGCTGTATAAAACTCTGGAACAAAAACAAAAAACATTTTCTAAACAGTCTAGGACCTTTCCAAGACTACAAAATGTACCGCCAGGGAACCTTCAATCATAGGTTAAGAACTACTGTTGTAGATCACATGCTGTGCACACTCTTGCCAGCTAGTGTTGGGTGCAAATGTTGCAAGTTTTTTTTTCTAAGAAGACAAGGTTTCGCTTTTGAGGTGACACCAGATAATTCCTCTGAAACGCGCATTTTACCAGGAGATAGACTCAACCTTAGATCTTTTTTTTGTGCCATCGGGATTAGGCATGTTTAAGAGTTGTTTCTGGACCATTTCGCTGCAGAAGCTAAAACACACTGGAACGTCAACATTGAGACATTGAAGACATTAGTCATGCTACAGCTGAGAGCCTTATCAGAACCCATACAACCACTGACCACTTAAGACTCTAATCAAATTGGGAAACCAAAGGCAAGGGTGGTTTTTAGCTTTTTTTAGTTTAGAATGATTCAGGATACTGAACTTGGAGACCTATAAAACAAATGTTCTGTTTTTCAATTCCATCTCATGAATGGTTTTCTGGACTAAGGGAAAAATCGCCACATGTGAAATTACAAGTACTCTCTTAGGAATATAATGTAGTGCCGTCTTTAAAATCCGTTTTCAAGTGCTTCAAAGTAAGTCTCCAGGAAAGCTGTTTTTGTAGCTGTAATCACTTCTGCTAGAAGAGGCTCTGACACTTGATCAGCTTTCCTGGAGCAGATTTATTTCCCTGTGCACTTCCAAAGAATAGTCTTGGTATCCCTTATATGTCAAATCAACTTTCTATAATACATGACTCTATCAAAAGGCTTCTGAGTCTCAACACAGCTCTTCCTTATCAAGTGTTTCTCCTGCTCATTGGAAGGAAATCTCAAAACATGACACCCCTAGATAGATATTGGCTCGTGTAACATAGACTTCCATTTGACTAACGTGGCCCTCAGCCTGAGTAATCCCTCCAGCTCCTCCAGGCCCCACTTTGCTGTGATAGACACTTTCAAGAGGCAAGACTTTTATTTCAACTCCCAAAGAAAATGTTCTGCTCCCCAAGGTTGTCAACATTGTTATGTGACTAGTGGTGTGTACCCCTTTTGGTGACATTGCTCAGATACGTGGCCTCAAACTCAGAATCCGCTTCAGTTTAATTTAATGATTCATTATCTGTTTCTTAACCACGTGCTACTTTCATCCGCTAGGGAAGGTTCAATAGTTGAAAAGAAAGTGGTACTTCTCTGTGAGTAGTCTGTGGTCGCCTGGATATCTCTCGCTCTCACTTGAACAAACAAACATTTGCAATGCAATACCTCTTGCATTTGCGAGAGTTTGAGCTATTGACATTGTAAACGATAATGCCTTTTATGTGTGTTTACAAAAATCTGCAAACAGTGCATAAACATCGCATGCAGGTTTTGTAAACACATTAATAAAAGGCATTGTCATTTACAATGTCAATAGCTCAAACTCTCGCAAATGCAAGATCTTTGTGGCACCCGCACTTTAGCTCTGAACATAGACAGCTAAAGCGCAGGTGCCACAATAGCTTCAAAAGTAAAGCAATAAAACCTTTTTTTCTATTGCTTTACTTACAAATCAATCTTGGCACTCGCTGTTTAGCTTAAGATGTTCAAAGCTAAAGCGCGGGTGCCGCTTTTGTAACAAAAAGTAGGCAAATAGAAAAAGAAAATGCACATTTTTTCTGTTTGTTTACTTTTCAAGCAATCGCAGCACCCGCGTTTTAGCTTGAGAGGTTAAAATCTAAAGTTCAGGTGCCACCATGTTAAAAAAAATTAATAAAAAAGAAAGTCATGGGGCCTCGTTCGGCCATCAAATAAGAAAATAAAAGCGCAGCTGCCATTATGCTTGCCGAGTTGTGCAGTGCTGGAAAAATGAAAAAATAAGCTTCGAAGGAGAGCGTGTCGTGCCTGCAATAGCAGGCAGAACAAAGCTATTTGAGAAAATAATGCTTGGAGGCTGTAACTAAAGCCTACCTAGTAACAACACATGTAACAGCTTCATGAGAGGTTACCAGAATAGAAAAGTTGGTACTAAGAAGGGACTACTAAGCCTATTGACCAATGGAAAGCCACCATTTACAAAGGACAGGGGCTAATTAAAAAGATGGGCGGGAAAATGGGCGGAGCTTCAACTCCATACCTGAATACCGTATGCCTTTAAGAGACCGCACAAGTGCTGCCTAGGTGAGACCTAAAAATGCTGTAATTTTTATTCTATTTTAAATGCCGTTGATGCCTTGAGGAGATGTGTAATATGGGAGGATGGCGATTTCTTTGGCCTTCTAAGGTTTGGGGTAAGAGGGGTGAGGTTGTTGTAGACCATCTTCCTGATAATATGGGATTGTCAACTACATGTGTCACTGGTGTGAAAAAAACTTGCTACAAATAAGTAACTTTGGAAGAGTACTTCCATGTTTAAGTAATTTCATCAATAAAAAGCTGTTATTGGATGATATATATATATATTTTTTTTACCTTTTCAAGGACGAGACTGAGAAAAAGGATGAAAAGGAGAAGAAAAAGGAGCCAGAACCGAACTTTCAGCTGTTGGAGAACCCGGCCCGAGTGATGCCTGCTCAGCTGAAGGTCTTGAGCATCGCAGAGAGCTGCCGCTATCAGCCCTTCAAGACGGTGAGTCCGCGATGCTATTTCAGCATGCTTCCCATCACGGCTGTTTCTGAGAGATGTCTGAAGCTTGCCCGGTGAAAGCATTTAGTGGTTGGGATTCATCTTGAGCGAGCAGTACAGGGTGTCTGTACTGCTGTACGGTTCAACCGGAGCTTGAATAAATGATATTTGGTCTTGGCTGTGTTTAAATGTTCTTATTAACAACATTTTCATTGTGCTGCTGTTTTGCTTGTGGCTTTGATGCTGAAGACCAAAAATCTTTTCTGTAATGACTTTTGACCCCTTGATTCATAAATCCCTTGAGTGGTCGAGGTCATTGTTCCCAAAGACTCATTTAAGGACATTCTGTAGTGGGAAAGACCAGACCTTACACTGGATGTGTGAACTGCAAAACATAAAATAAAGAACTGGAGATAACTTCAAGCACACCAATTATCTCCTTTTTTCCATGCCAAGTTTGATGCATGAAATGCAGAACTTCAAAACAATGATGTGCTTGCTGCTTTGTTTATCTCGCAGATAAGGTAGTTTTGAACATGCTATCCTTTCATCCTGACCCTCCTCTTGAAGGTTTGAGTCTGAGCCCAATTTAAATTTAGCCTATTTACTGTAAATTAGATTAAAAGATCCTAAAAGTTGTCATAAGAGCGACTTAATTAAGAAAGCGTATCCGCCTTCAGCTCTGGTTCCAAGGACCTTGATGAACGGCGTAAAATTTAGCATCTCCACCACATCATTCCAGAGCTGGCTTCAGCAGGATGCTCCAAGGGTTTGTGTGCGTCATTCGTTTTTAAAGAACGACCTTAGCTGGCTTTTGAAAAATAGCAGACTGGGACGCAACCTCATTTTCACCCTTTGGCATGTGACGTAAACCATTTTTAGCTTACTGTTTTTAGGAACAAGACTGGACTAATTAAAATGATGAGCTATAGTGCACTGAGTGCACCTCTACACACCTAGGTACAAGCCTGTCCTTTAAGGACACGCATTGTCTTGTATATTGTTATTTCTCCTTTCAGTTTCAAAGATTTGTTCATTCCCTCTTCTCTGAGATTGACCTTCTTGTCTGTGCTTTTGAATGCTGTTTTTCCCTATCTACTCCTTTCCTCTGACCATGGGTCGGGTTTTTTTATTGGACCAATGCAGATGTGTATTGTTTGTGCACATCCATATGTAAGGGGTTGGGACCTTAAAGAAGAACTAATTATGCAGCTTATATCAACAAGAGGGAGAAGGATTTGGGGGATGGATTTTGGGAAGTGACATGTGCTGGCCCATGTAATATTTAGATGGTACAGGAGGATGTAAAGTGTTTGTAAGAGGAAGAAACTTTTGATCTGCTCATGCGTCCAGCATATATTTGCCATCCTGGGTAGTGACCCCTTGCGTTACCTTCCTGGGAGATATTGATGTTCTGCTACAGTCTGACTGTCTTTACGTAAGGGGACGTGTGCCCAGCGCCAGTTCGTGGTGACCCAGTTCGTGCCAATTGTTTGTTTTTTAAAATCTGTTACGGACCATGAACATGAATGGAACTCATATGCCTAGTGATTATTCTGAAATTCCGTTCTTGATCTGGATTTATTTTAGACACCTTTTTTGTAGGCAGTATTTCACAAACCATGTGCTCCCCTGGGCTGTAAAATGCTCTCTTCCTAGAAGTTCTACACTAATTTCTTTTGGCACATTCTAGTTTATGTAGGATTTGGTTCCCATCTTTGCTGTCTCTGTGACTGTAGTTCGGTTTTCGTTTTTTATGGTTATTTTTCAGTATATGTTCTTCCAATGTTGCACATGGTAGGTCTTGAAAGCTCACATTCTAAACTGTATGATCTTCAGATGTCTACACCTTCTGAGCAAAGGCTCCCTCAGTATTACGCAATTTAGTTAGAAAGTATTGAGCTCAAACACTCTAGTTAACTTTTAATTTTTGTATTTTTCTAATTGTTATTGTTTTCAGATATAAATATTTCAAGCTATTTTCTGTAGGATGCACCACCGGCGTGGCCATAGCCGGCCTTCCTGCACTGTATTTACAGCGGAGACTGTTTGACGCACCACAGTTCCAGCCCTGCAGGACACTGCGGCTTCTTGTCTTCCCTTTTTCATATGGGATCAGAGGTGGGGTGTAGAGCAATGGGGTATATCATTACTCTTAAATTCCAGGATGCCTAACGGCCAGGCGATCGAGGCCTCTGCCCGTGGAGTGCAGCTGTAAATTCCGGAGTAGGGGTAGCAAAGGAGACCATTGATTTGACTTCCTGCAGGTGCTTCAAGCCGGTTCTTGACTCTGGCCTTATAGAAATTGTGTCTGAGAGAGGCACTGGCAGGTCTGCTGGCTAGAGCTTGACAGCAGTCAACCCGCCGGCTGCTGCCGTAACCTCATCAAAGGTGGATTGTTCCCATGCTGTGAAGCCTAGAGGTGCTGGTTGATGTTGGTG
Source organism: Lissotriton helveticus (assembly GCF_964261635.1). Taxonomy (NCBI): domain Eukaryota; kingdom Metazoa; phylum Chordata; class Amphibia; order Caudata; family Salamandridae; genus Lissotriton; species Lissotriton helveticus. The sequence continues at coordinate 44,814,914 of NC_136072.1, forward strand.
TTACTGTGACTCCGCCTGAGCTTTCTACTCATGATTTCACTCTTGGAATGAATAGACAGTCTGTTTTTCACTTTGTCTTTAAAGGAACCATGCAGTTTGAGCCTTTGGTAGGTTCGGGAAAGCGGGCCTGCTTTTTGCTTAGCGCTTGGTCATTCCTGAACTTCTTGTGTCCTTATCACATGTTCCATGTTTGAAGAGTTGCACATACAACTTCAGTACCCTTCTTCTGCTGCTGCTGAAGGGATATATATTCTCTATGTCAGGTTGTTTGCTCCCCTGTTTCCCTTAAAACCTTTTGAAACGGTCACGGCACCTTGCCTAATGTATGACACATGAGGCTGTCGCCATTTAGACTAGCTCCGTACTCCGCTGCACTCACAGGTATTGAAAGACTCATTATCGCCAAAACCTTGGCCTCTTGTGTTCAAATTGCAACAGTTGGATATTTATCAATTGTATTTTGATGTACTATGCGCAATATCACCCGTGGGTTCATGGTGTTGAGCTGAGAAATGTGAGCTTCGGGCCGTCCAACTAGGAGAATGACCAAGTTTTGAGGGCCCTCCTTAAAAGCCAGGTGGTTGAACGAAACGTTCACGTTTCAGCAGGATGGTCCAGGCGATAGCTATCTTGAGTTACCTCCTTGAAGATCTCCTTGTGAAAAAGGAAAAGTTAAATATGGACACTCCTACTTATTGGTCGTAAAAGTGTTTCATGATACTACATATGGGTGAGATGGCTTACTCTTTGACTTAAAGATTCCAGTGATTGAAAGCTACCACTGCAAGTAAATTACTTTTCCTTACTTATGGCCAAAAAACAGTACCAGGGAATTTTATTTCTAAGAGGCAAGATTCCTAAGCAGAAGCTTATTGGTGTGGATAGATGAGAGCCATACATTGAGGGACTTAAAGCCCAGTCTACTAGTCTAAATCATCTTTCATTGCTGTAGTCTGGAACCATACCTGGTGTGGAGATCCTTAAAATGGAAGAGCTTAGTTTCTTATCACACAACATAGTTGCCTATATCCAGTTTGGTACAACAACTTCACGCAAGCATTTCTGATTGCACTCAGAGTTTTATTGCACTGTGTTCTTGTGTATTCTGAATTGTGAAGCCTAGCAGAGAGGCAATGGAGAAGAAACTACTGCCCCTCATTAAAAACTCACTATCTAACATCTCTTACTGAGTATAAAAAAGCAATTATAGCTGCCAAAACCATCTATTTTTCAACAAAAATAATGACAGCGGAAAATAAACCTAGGGAGATCTTTGGCATAGTGAACGACCTAGCCTTCTCCGATAGAGGCTCACCCCAAATCCCCCCTACCCAGTTCCTCTGTGACCAATTAAATACCTATTTTGTGGACAAAATCGTAACCATCAAAGCCAACATCCCCCTCCCCTCCTCTACCTTTGTTGATCCTTCCCCCCCCCCCCCCACTGTTCAAAGCCATCTTAATGTCATTCCCCCCATTACTGAGGAAGCATTCTTAGTGACACTCTCTAAAGTTAAATCGGGTTCTCCGGCAGATATCTGTCCGGCAAGAATCCTATAACAGATCTACTCTGCCTGTCCCCAGCCCCCCATCACTTTCCTTAATAGCTCTCTTACTCAGGGAGTGGTGATTCCCGCTCTTAAATCAGCCACAATAGTGCCTATTTTAAAGAAGCCCGGCGCTGACCCCTCTATTTCAGCAAACTACCGCCCCATCTCTTTGTTACCCTACCTGGGCAAGGTGCTTGAGCGCCATGTCACCTCGGTACTCAGCGCCCACGTAGAAGTAAATGGAGGCTTAGCTTCTCGACAGGCCGGCTTCCGTCCCAGGCACTCTACCGAATCGGTTGTGGTGTCGGTCCTGGACAACCTCAGGGAGGGCATGGATCATGACAATCGCCAGGCGCTGGTACTCCTCGACCTCTCCGCCGCCTTTGACACGGTGGACCATACCATCCTACTTTCACGTGTCAGAGCGGCGGGAATAGAGGGCTCAGCCCTGGTCTGGCTCTCCTCCTTCCTGAGGGACTGCACCCAGGCGGTTCGGCTTGGGGATTTCACTACTACACCTCTACAAGTCACTTGTGGTGTCCCGCCGGGTTCTTCTCTTTCTCCCTTATAGTTTAACCTTTATATCTTTCCTCTAATCTTTGCACTTCAGCAGCTGGAGGTCACCGTGTACAATTACGCGGATGACCTCCAACTCATCTTCAATCTTTCTTCCTCACCCCTCTCTATCTTAAATTTCCAATCTATTATGATTTTCATCAGGGACTGGATGAACCACAACCATCTCAAACTGAACCCGGATAAAACCGAGTTGGTTCTCACTGGTGGTTCTTCCAGTCCCTGGAATTCTCTCTTCTGGCCTTCCTCTTTTGGTACTTCCCCCACTCCTTCTTCCACAGTCAAAACCTTGGGTGTCAAAATAAATAACCAACTCACTCTACACTCACAAATTAGTTCAGTTGTCTCTTCCTGTTTTCTCACTCTTCGAACCATTCGCACTGTCTCCCGTTTCTTTTCCCCCCAAGCACTTAAGCTGATCATGTCCGCATTGGTGATTTCGCGGCTGGACTATGCCAATGCCATATACAACGGCATCCCTGCATACAGCCTGCGGAAGCTCCAGATGATCCAGAACCAAGCGGCCCGGTTGGTGTACGGTCTCCCCCGTTTTCACCATTCCACACCCCTCCTGAAGGAGCTTCATTGGCTCCCTGTTAAGGAACGCTCCCTTTTCAAAACCGGCTGTATGGTTTTTCAGGCTCGCCAGGGCACTGCCCCCGCCTTTATTTCCTCTCTGATCCACGATTATGTCCCGATCAGAGAGCTTCGCTCCTCCTCTAAATCCCTCCTGCAAATTCCACGTTTTAAGCGTAAAAAGTGGGGTGGAGCCAATTTTTCAACTTTGGCTCCCACTTTCTGGAACTCCCTCCCTGATCACCTACGCTCGGCCACACAATATTCATCCTTCCGCAAAGATTTTAAAACGTTCTTGTTTCGACAGGCTTTTCCCTTGTAACCTGCCCATTTTCTTTGCGCCTGGTTCTCTCCGCCCTCAGTTGCTGGACCTACCACTATAGCGCCAAGAAACCGTATGGTGAACGCTGCGCTCTACAAATGTTTTAAATTCCATTCCATTGTGACTAAAGTAAAGGGTTTGATTGAAATACCCAAGATGCCGTTTCCCAAAACGGTTACCTCCACACCATCGCCTTGACTGCGTTTGCCTTCATTGAAGGATTTGCAGTTAATTGTATTAGACAGGATTTTACACACCTCTGGTCACAGTTTGCTGCATTGTTGCGGTCTCAAATGGCAGCATATGTGAATGGAGAGCAAGAAGTTTGCTTTGGGTGTTTACCGTGCATTAATTTATTTTTTGTAGAGGCCCCTGTCTGGTAAAAGTAAAACGTTTAAATGGTGAGCGTACAACATTCGTTGTAAATAAGTTCCAGTTCTTGCTCCCCATCTCCACAGTTGTGTTGTGAAGAGTTGGCAGGCATTTTTCTTGTGTGCTTGGATGCACTGTCACTTCCTTGAGCTCTGTATTAACACATTGGTTAAAAGCATAATTGAGGGGCATGGAAGTTATCACCACTTTTCCTGAGAATTCAAATACGTTCTTGTGTGATCAGAATCGTGGGAAGGGTTGCGAGTTGATAATGCAAGACTCCCATGGTAATCTATTTTGTCTCAGTGGTGTACTCTTTAACCCACATCACCCTCATGTTTGTAGGGGGACTGGAGAAGTCCTCTGCTCCATTAGCTGAAAAGATATCCACAGCTGTCGATCGAAAGGCCATTTTTGTGCTTAATCAAATTGTAGTGAGTACAAGATGTATTGGTGTTCTCTTGTCTTCCAGCTGTCTATCGGAGGAATCATCATTCTACGAGACACGAGTGAGGAGGAGGAGCAGCTTGTGGAGCCGGTGGCTGCTCATGGGCCAAAGATTGAGGAGGAAGAGCAGGAGCCGGAGCCTCCAGAGCCCTTCGAGTACATTGATGATTAGAGGCCACAGGTATTGTCTTCCGCTGTCACTTACCGGACACCGTGTCCTAGTGATCACTGGGTGGGTGCTTGTTGTAAAGATTGCTTGTTGCACTCTGAAGGCACAGAAACAAAAATCTAAGTTGACCACAGTAATAAGTGCTGCGGCAGCAGAGCATTTTCCACTCTGAAACTAAGAATTAGACTCCCTTAACTTAGACACACAAATATGTGTGCTGGTAGTCTGTAACCTGGTCAACATAAAAAAAGGTAACTGTACCAAGTTCATGCACGCTGTTGACCTGAAATAGCTGCTGGACAAACCGCAGAAGGTACCAAATCACTGCTGCAAGGACTGGACTGAAGAGATACTTTGCCCCTCGCCCTGTATAGCCTGAACTTGCCTAACAAGAAATGCAAGACACGCCTGTAACATGCAAAGTCCACCTCCACTCTATCCATGCAGAAGAGTCACCCCACCTTGGCCGCACATTAACAAACCGCAACAAGGCCAAGATCTTTTTCACTCTAAATCTTTTAGTTCCTAGATTCCCACAATCTAGTGGAGTCCTGTAGTTTCACCCTGTTGGGTAACTTTTCGTAGAAAGTCTTCCTACAACCCGGGTTCAAAGGTTGGACTGAGTAGCGCAGCTCATGCTCATTGCCTGCCTTGGAGCATTCCTCTCCAAGGTGTTACAGTATCCCTATAAGCCTTTGAATAGGACCCGAGAGCAGTTGAGGATAAGGTTTTGCACTCTGAGGAGTGATGCTCACCCTGTTTGGCTGTCCTGGTAAACTGGCACCCGCGTGGGGTAAACATGCCGTATTCAGAGCTTAACTTGGAGGTCTCAGATGTGGATTCATCCAGGGCAGACCCAACTGTTTATCATTCATCTTTGAGAGAATAAGTAAAATTGATGTTCGAAGCAGTAAGACCTGTTACTACAGCCGTAGTAAACGACAAAATCCACAGTTCCAAGCCCATGTAAAAACGGTGCTAGGCATGTTATAAGTGTAATCAGCCTCCTACTTCCCCCCTACCGAACGTGCCAGTAGAATGTGTTCGCCATCGTCGGGAACAGGGAGGAGGTTGAAAGGGTGCTTCCACTCACATTGCCATGGACCGCGTGAGATCGCTGTGCTTCTATGGAGGTCGTCAAGTGGAGCTCCTGCAGTGTCTAATTATTCACTCCTCCCACCTACCTGACTTCCTTCATGGTCCTGGTGCTACTGAGGAGAACCTGCCCTTGAAGGTCTGCTACAGTCTGCTCGTGATCTCCTTCGCCCATCTTCTCGTCCTTATTGGACTTGCAACACATTGCGGCAATGTTCGGTCGTCATTCCTTATGCGCCTTCCATCTGCCTCTCATACTTATAATTTACGAGGTTATGGCTGAATGCGCTTTCTACCACACTAGAAGGGAAGGTTGCTTTGAGGGATCCTTAATGTAACCACTTTCCAAAGGGCTTTACTAATCCACAGGACAAAACTAAATCAAAAATAGGCCAGCTAAGGTTGGGTGGTGCTTGATGTTTGAAAAATAAAAATATGGGGGTGGACTTGTAGCTCTCTAGCAAGTTCAATTTATTGCCTGTCATAAGCATGATAAATGAGCTATATTAATGTATGAAAGGTATGTTTTTACTCGTATTTGTGAGTTTCTATTTATGCAGCAGTAGTTAGTAGCAGCGCTGTAGAAAACAATGCAGATATACACTTTGTGTGTTACAGCTCCCAAATAATTCTAAAGTTTGAGTCCAGACAATTCATGGTATGTTTTATAAAACACAATCCCAGTTCATAAAATGATTGGGCAAACAGATCATGTTAAATAATTGTACACATGGGATTCCTCCACTTGAAGAACACTTTAGCACATCAAAGCACCTGTAATAATGCCTGGATATCCTATGGTAACTGAATCCAGCCATACATTAGGCACAACCGTTCTGCTCTTCGCATGTGCATGCAAAACAAGAACACCTTCTTTATTGCGTTTAATCGCTTCTGCGTGTAAAGACCTAAACTCTCTGGTTTAAAATCGCACTTAAAATGAACATCAGCCATTTTCTCCCTCAAAGTCACACTTTATCCTGCGAACAGTTCCTTTCTTTGGGTCTGTTGCAATCTGAAGGTGCTGGCTATTACTTGTTAAATTATTTGTTATGTTTATCCAATTTTAAAACATTCCAATGTTCTATGGTGGTAATGATTATATGTTATCTCTGCTCAGTATGACCAGTAACTGAATTAATGAGTTATTTCAGTGCAGTACTGCCAGTTTCTCATAAATTGGTTACAAAGAAATTGATTAGCGTTCATGCTTTTACTGCCTCCCTGTAATGCAGAATTAATATCATTAATAGAATACCCTCAAGACAGCAATTTCTTATAAGATAATTGACTTTCTGAATAAATCTGAGTACGTAACAAATTCAATTTTCTCTTCAAACTGTCCCAATTGCACAGATTTAATTAATGATGCTATGATATTTTTATTTACCAGCAAATAACTATTCCATCCTGTGTGTGTGCCTGCCTTAGGTGGCTGGCATTGGACCTCAGAAACCAGAGTTCTAATCTAGGCCTTCGCACTACATCCAAAGAACTCTGTGATTCCTCACTTCAGCTCCATGAGCATGACGTTGTGCATAAGTGGAGTTACGTCAATGCGTCTTAATGTTAACATTTCGTGCACAATATGTGCGGCTTCTGATGTCACAGTTGTGTGTTAACACCCCTCCCATCTCAGTACACCCTGTTTTCTGTGATTCGGCGTCCGATGGACTTCGCACGCCTTTCAGCTCCGTGTGCAATCTTTCATGTTTCAGATGCTGTTGCTGCAACAGAAGACAGTTAGATTTAAGTCTGCACTCTATTAAATATCTAAAATAAAATGTGCACAGTGTAAGTTCACGTAAGTGGTTTGCAGTGTGCCATGCTGGTATACCCTGGTAGGGTTACGCCTAACCAATGTACATATCTATGCTATACGTTACAGTGGTTGGCCAATTCTTGCATCGATCTTATTCATTTTAATTAACTAAGCTGTGACCTCCTGAGTAGCAAATGATGGTAGTATCCAGGCTGTCACTAAAGACAAAGATCTCCTTTTACTAGCAGATAGCAAGATCAGCCTCAAGCAGGCCAGTTACTCTTGTATATTCTTACTGTTCCGCTGAGATCTGTAGTTACTGTGAACTTTGGAAATGTATTTTGGTACAAGAGCTGTGTAGATCTTTTTAGTCATGACCGTCTCATTTTCCTCTAGAATTGTCGGCCCCGTTTGAAGATTGCTTGACCCGAGTTGGAACATGCGTATACACAAGAAAAGTTCCATAAAGACTTGCCATAGATCATCAGTGCGAAGAAGCCTCTTCACATGTTCCCGGCGTTATGATGCCGTCACAGCTGCTGTACTGTATTTAATGTCCTCTTTGTCACTGCTCAGTTTTCAAATAAAGATCCGAAACAAACCAAACATGCTTCTTTATTGCAGGCGCAAATTGGGGAGAAATTGGACGTTAAATGTTGCACATTGATCATTTCTAGTATTTGTTCCTCTCACTTGATCCTATGAGTTAAGAAACATCTTTAATCTGTGTTTGAGATTCCCCTGTATCTGTACAATCTATCAACATCTCCCTTTGAGAAGAGCTAGTTCAAGAAGGGATACTCCAAGGACCCTAATCAGAAAGGTCTTAGATCCAGTCTGAGAGAGGTCAATCATGCTGACCTAACTTTGAATCAGAAGCGTCCATGACCACAAATGCCCCGAGATCCTGTCCAAGGACACTATCCAGAATGCTTCAAGTTGACAGCAAGTTAACATGTTATGACGTCGTTGCACTAGAAGCATCTAAACTAAAGTAACCTTTGAATGTCTATTTCTTACATCACTTTGAAGACACTGCAACAAAGCGCCCCATCTCAGAAGCCAATCCCACCAGTGCCAGGTCTGCTGAGAGCAGTCAAGAAGATGTTTACCGCTTTAGTGGCATCAAGAGCTGCTACCCTGTTTCTGATTACAACATCCTGCCTACAGGAGTCACTATTCTCCTGATCCACTTGTAGTAGTGGCAGTCAAAAAGAGGTATCTGAGCATTTCTCAGCCTCAGCTCTTTATATGTCAACTGTAGAATAGACTTGGAGGGAACAAAAATCTACTGTACATAAGCAACTTCTCCAGTTCCACACCTCTCCTAGGCAGATACTGTTACCTTTGTGTTCAGATTCATAAATTACTATTCCCAATATAATTGTTACCAACAGCGGTCAAGGTTTTGAAACTCTTTGCGCAACAGCCCAATAGTTCCGATCAAGTCACGTCCAACCCTACGCTCAACTCTGTGGTCCACCGCTATAAGGCCACCCAACAAAATTAACATATATACAATGACAGGAGCGTGTAAATCGTACATCACATTTATCAATCAATTATTGTATATTCTGACAAGTACTCCAATCCACAGGCCAATGATTTCCAAATTTCTTTCGGTGTTGATAAGTTTTTATTCTCAAAAAGTTCTTTCAATCATATTCATATTCTTCATCAAGTTGCAGATCGATCCATCAATTCTTTCTAATCGATATTTCTTAACTGTCACAGCCTACGTGTTTCGTCCCAACACAGGACTTCATCAGGGCAGTAAGAAATAAAATGCATACACTCATCAGTGTGCTAATTCATCAAATCATATCAAATAAATTTGCACTCTAGTATTAATACAACTGTCTGTGTTCAGGCCTGCCTATCACCATTCTAAACCGATTACAAAGCAAGACTGGATGAAAAACATGTTTAAACAAGAATATCACATACCAATTAAATTTGCATTGATATACATGAATACATCGACTTACGCCTCGTTAAGGTGTTAAGTCTACACCCATGTCCATCCATCACTACAAGTCACCTCTATCTAAGATTCTAACTTGAACCTGAATTTCAACTGTAGGCCGTTGTTAATCACTACCCTACAGGGACTTCCCTTAGTATAATAGCTCTATTTCTAGTTCAATCTTCATACTGTTACCTTTTTGTTCTGATAGTCAGTAGTTCTATATCCAATGTTAAAAAATGCTTATCCACCTTCTTATAATATCTGTTTTATTCCTAATTGATAAAGACAGATTATGGTGAGATGACCATTCCCCCAATCTCCACTATTATGCTTAGAATTCAAAAACTACGTACCGATATTTTTCTTTCCACGTGTGAATTAATCTATCAGATTTTTTGACGGCGGGATCGTTCTTTTGTCTCTGAAAAGTAGAGAATATGGTTCTACGCAAGATCTAGGTATTAACCTAAAGTTCGAGGCATGTGGGCTGCTGAATTCATATCTGTGCATAGATCGCCGCCTAGTGTTGGGTCCGGATGATTGCACATTGTTGTCCTGGAAGAGTCTTCGAAGTCATCACGAGATAGGTGGCTCCTCCCCTGGACTACAGTGCACATGGGCATCCTCTCCATCCTCAGATTGTTTTTTTCCGCCATTGGGTTCGGATGTTACTATCTTAGCTCAAGTTAGGAAAACTTTCTTTAAAGCCAAAAGGCTTTCGACAGCGTCGGTATCGTTTCATTCGGTACCGGTACCTTTGTTTCGAGAGGACATCGAGGACTTGGTCGAATTTCTTTCCACTCTCGACCCGATCTTCTATCTACGATGGAGAGAAGTCCATTCAAGAGGTGCCCTCTTTGCAATGCAAAATACCCGCACATCGATGTCCACCCAGTGTGCAACAAGTGCCTGTCCCCGGATCACAACGAAGCCAACTGCATGGCCTGTGCCCGGTTCAGGTCGAAGAAAACCCTTCGGATTCAACGCGCGGCTCGACTGGAGTCCAAAAAGTCAGCGCCTGTTCCTGAAAACATCTTCGGGACCGAAGACGAGGAGGTCGTTGATCTTAAGGATCAGGAATACTGCTCCGATCCGGCTTCCGGCCCTGAGTCCGAGTATGACGCCGAAGACGAAGGAGCGCAGGAAGAAGACGAACACGTCGTTGAAGAGGTAGGAGGCGACGCACAGGCTCTTGGGGCCGTCGAAGATAGCTCAGGCGAGGAGCTAGGCCCTTCCGGATATTTGGGGGCCGACGTTAACGCACTCCACACGGCTCAGGTCGAGGGATCGCCACTAGGCCTTATCCAAGATCTACAGTCTCGTTCTACAGCCCCGCATAAAGGCCCGGCTTCGAATATTAATATTGAGCCATCGGTTTCAAACCCTACATCGGTCGATCCTAAAGTGTCTAAACCGAAAGTGTTACTGCAAAAAACGAAACCGAAAGTGCAACCAACTTTGGTCGGCTCCAAGGCCTCAAACCCCTCGGAGCCGAAGAAACACAAAATGGCCGTCGATACCGAAAAGCTCAAGAAGGTCATCGAACCGACGGTTGGGGCACCGGCGACTAAGGTCAAGGCTGTCGAACCGACGAAGTCGACGCCAAAAGGAGTTGACACACACAAAAGACTCGAACCGAAAGACGGAATCGAACCCCGGTCGAGGCCTGCGGGCAAGACGAAGACTGGCTCCAAGGACCCTGTCAAGTCGACGCATCAGAGTCCATTCATAGCCAAGCAAGTGTCGGAGTCCCTCCAACGCATCAATGAAAAGGCTACAGCGGTCGGGTCAAAGAAGGCCCCGACACCAAAACTGGTCGGACACGTTCACACCGCGTCGGCGCCGATCAAATTCGGGTTGCCACCCCCAGTGCGTCCAAAGATGTTCGATCCTAAAAGAGGTTCCGGCGCCGTTCCTCAAGTGTCGACAGCACTGGAGGCTACGGAGGAGCCTGAAGACCAGGACTCCAGGCAGTACATCGACTCAGAAACTGGTAGACTGTCCATATATAAAAGGAAAATAATTCCTGAAACACCCATGGAGTCGTATAAAATTCCTTTGAAGAAAAAGAGGGTCTCTGCAACGTCACCTGCTCTTGTGGAACCACTCCATTCCTATGGCCAACAACCACAGACTTTTTCGCCCACATACTCTGATGTGGATGCAGGGGATTTCGAACATGAGGATGACCCCTATCAAGTGGACACTGATCCCGAGGATCAAAACCAAACATGGGCAGACCCGGCTGACTCTAGGGATCCGCAAGCTGGCCCTAACACTCATATGTACAGTGTAAAAACATCTCCAACTGAGGACACTACTGCCTTTAACGCCCTTATTGAACGGGCGGCCAGTAATCGTAACGTAGATCTACATGCTGATCCTGTGGATGAGGACTTTCTGGTTGACACCTTTTCCACTTCTGAAAGGACAGTCAATACCCTGCCCATGCTAAAAGGAGTCCTTAAGCATGCTGCTGACATCTTTAAGGACACCACTAGGGCCAGGGTGTTAAACCCCAGGATAGAGAAAAAATGTAGACCGGCACCTGTGGACCCTACGTATATAAGGGGACAGTTGCCATTGAACTCATTGGTTGTTTCTAATGCACGAAAGAGGGCGCACTCCCAGACTACAGGTGATGCTCCTCCTCCGGACAAAGAGTCAAAAGTACTGGAAACTTCTGGAAAAAGGGTGGCTGCACAGGCGGCTAACGTCTGGCGCATTGCTAACACTCAGGCACTGTTAGCCAGATATGACAGGGCACACTACGATACCCTTGAGACACTACTGCAACACCTACCAGATCAGTACAAAGAGGGTGCAGAACTACTGATACAGGAAGGAAAGCTTATAACCAATGCTTCCATCAAGTGCGCGCTTGATGCAGCTGACACTGCAGCCTGGGCCATAAACACTAGCGTTATGTTGCGGAGGCCTGCATGGTTGAGAATCTCGGGATTCAAACCAGAAATACAAACTTCTATCCTCAATCAGCCAGTTAATCCGGACTTCCTGTTTGGACCTGAGGTTGACACCACCCTTGAGAAGATTAAGAACGACACAGAGACTGCAAAGTCTATGGAGGCTCTGCAGTCACAGCAGTTTCGGGGTGGCTCCTTTCGTCGCTCCAATGCTAGGGGCCCTTCAAGAGGCCAATCCGCACAACAAACACAGTACAATAAAGGCAGTACACAATCCACCTACCATTAAACCGCCCGTGGTGGATATCGTGGAAACAACATCAAAGGCAGAGGCAGAGGAAACACCAGTTCCAGTTCCTCTGCCAATACCAAACAGTGACGCCTTGTCACTGCCCCCCGACCATATAACACCTGTCGGGGGGCGACTACAGCAGTTCCTGCCGGTCTGGAAATCCATCACCACAGACAGGTGGGTGAGAGACATTGTCCAGTACGGGTATTGTCTGGAATTGACGACCACTCCACCCAACATCCCACCAAGACACCGTCCTATGTCCGCAGAGCACTTACACTTATTGCAGCAGGAAGTCGTCAGCATGCTACAAAAAGGAGCCATAGAGTTCGTGCCTGTAGAAGACCAGGGCTCAGGGGTGTACTCTCTGTACTTTATAATACCAAAAAAGGACGGGTCTCTCAGACCTATATTAGACCTCAGACCTCTGAACGCTTACATTCTGTCAGAGCATTTCCACATGCTCGCCTTACAGCAAGTTCTGCCGTTACTCAGTCAGGGAGACTTCCTCGCAACACTGGATCTCAAAGATGCGTATTTCCATATACCCATACACCCGTCACACAGACGGTATCTCCGGTTCACTATCCAAAATCAACATTATCAGTTCAAAGTCCTCCCTTTCGGAGTAACAACGGCGCCCAGAGTCTTCACAAAGTGCCTGGCAACAGTAGCGGCACACCTCAGGAGGCGGCACATACATGTCTACCCTTATCTGGACGACTGGCTTATTCAAGCGAAGTCGGCCCAGCAGTGTGCCAGCCACATGTCCCACACCATTCATCTTCTTCACAGTCTGGGATTCTCGCTGAATTATCCAAAGTCACATCTTCAGCCCGCCCACGTGCGACAGTACCTGGGCGCGACAATGAACACTCTGGCAGCCACAGCTCAGCCAAATTCGGCAAGAATAAACAGCATGCAATTGCTGATCCAAAAGTTCAAACCCCAACACTCGCTTACAGCAAAAGTGTTCATGCAGTTGATGGGCATGATGGCCTCCTGCATCTCCATAGTCCCAGACGCGAGGCTACATTCGCGTCCGCTTCAGGAGTGCTTGGCACGTCAGTGGAATCAGGCTCAGGGGCAGTTAACAGACCTAGTGTTGGTGAGCGGTCGGGCATACAACTCTCTGCATTGGTGGAACCCACAAAACCTTTGCAAGGGCCAACCGTTCCAAGAGCCTGTGCCACAGATCATACTAACGACGGACGCGTCCCTCCAGGGATGGGGAGCTCATATACTCCACCACACAGTGCAGGGACTATGGACTACGCAGCAAAAGAAGATGCACATCAACCTTCTGGAACTGATGGCAGTCTTCATGGCAATGAAAGATTTCAAGGTACACTTGTGCAACAAGGTCGTGTTGAACCGGACGGACAACATGACTGCCATGTACTACATACAGAAGCAGGGAGGAACACACTCTCCACAGCTGTCTCATCTGGCTCAGAGCATGTGGAAGTGGGCCATTCAGAGGAACATCTTCCTCATGGCGGAACACCTCCCGGGCAAGGACAACCAGATGGCGGATCTGCTCAGCAGACACAGCCACCAAATGCACGAGTGGGAGATACATCCATCAGTACTCCACCCGTACGTCCAGCAGTGGGGTCATCCACAGATAGACCTGTTTGCCACAAACGAAAACGCAAAATGCCAAAGCTTCGCCAGCTGATTTCCGCATCCACAGTCGCAGGGCAATGCGATATGGATGAACTGGTCAGGCACATTTGCGTACGCTTTTCCCCCAGCACCTCTAATACCGCTGGTGGCGCGCAAGCTGAGGCAACACTCGATGACTCTCATCCTGGTTGCTCCAATGTAGGCACGCCAACCATGGTACACCACGTTTCTAGAACTGTCCGTGGTACCGCATCAACGGCTGCGCCTCACACCCAGGCTTTTGACGCAGAGCCATGGCGACATTCAGCATCCAGATCCGCAACAGCTCAACCTGGCAATCTGGCTCCTGAGGTCTTAGAATTTGGCTACCTCAACTTGCCCCCCGAATGTATGGATATCATCAAGGAGGCAAGGCGACCCACAACCAGAGCATGCTATGCGTCTAAATGGAAAGGTTTGTCGTGTATTGTAACAACAATCACGTTAACCCGCTAGATGCATCAATTACAAACATCATCTGTTATTTGTTGCATTTATACAAATGTAAATTGGCGTACAGTTCCATTCGTATACATTTGTCTGCATTAGCAGCTTACCTTCAAAACAGGCAGCACCTCTCCCTATTCAGGGTGCCTGCCATTAAAGCATTTCTGGAAGGTCTCAAAAGAGTGATCCCTCCCAGACACCCACCTTCACCCGTCTGGAACCTCAATGTGGTCCTCACCAGATTGATGGGACCACCCTTTGAACCTTTACACTCTTGCGATATTCAATTTCTGACCTGGAAGGTGGCCTTCCTTATAGCCATTACCTCTCTGCGGAGAGTTAGTGAACTCCAGGCACTAACCATTCAGGAACCATTCATACAAGTCCACGCAAATAGGGTGGTACTACGCACCAACCCTACATTCATGCCTAAGGTGATTTCGCAGTTCCACATGAACCAATCCATTGAACTGCCAGTTTTCTTTCCTAATCCAGAAAATGTCGCGGAAAGATCCCTTCACACGTTGGATGTCAAAATGGCTCTCATGTACTATATAGACAGAACGAAGGATTTCAGGAAAACAAAACAGCTTTTTGTTGCCTTTTCTCCACAACACAAAGGCAACCCCATTTCAAAAGCAGGAAAAGCCAGGTGGATCGTTAAGTGTATACAGATTTGCTATGCTAAAGCTAAACGCACACTAACCATTCTTCCAAGGGCACACTCCACACGTAAGTTAGGAGCGTCCATGGCTTTCCTGGGGAATATTCCTTTAGAAGAGATATGTAAGGCAGCCACATGGTCCACCACACATACATTTACGAAACACTACTGCGTAGATGTGCATTCTAAACAGCAAGCAGCTGTAGGACAGGCTGTTCTCAGAACTCTTTTTCAGACTGCTGCAGCTGGCACGGGCAGCCGCCGCTAACAGGAGGGACTGCTATATAATCTATGCACAGATATGAATTCAGCAGCCCACATGCCTCAAACCGAATATGCTACTTACCAGTATGCATCTGTTCTTGGCATGTAGGGCTGCTGACATTCATATCGCCCACCCTCCTCCCCGGCGCCTGTAGCAGCTGTAGCATTCAGAATTACTATTTAGCATGGACATCACTCACTGTATTACACTCCATCTCTGCCACAATGGCGAAAAACAATCTGAGGATGGAGAGGATGCCCATGCGCACTGTAGTCCAGGGGAGGAGCCACCTATCTCGTGATACTTCGAAGACTCTTCCTGGACAACAATGTGCAAGCATCCGGACCCAACACTAGGCGGCGATCTATGCACAGATATGAATGTCAAGCAGCCCTACATGCCAAGAACAGATGCATATTGGTAAGTAGCATATTCGTTATTAATCTTATTTCTAAAGATGCTCTATCCACTTCAGTTTCAAGGTTCCATCACCCATAAGACATCTTATCTTTTGCACCCTCCCTTTCCTTGTTGTTTGAAAAAAAATCTAAATCATACACAAACAGCCTGTAGCTCGGTAATGAATATCAGGTACCTTGTTTTCCTGTCAAAATCGATACTCCTAATTCCTAATGCAAGTATATCCTCATCATTCTGCGATAATCGTCAATTGGTCCTAATTAACAAAGTCAGTGATTATTTAAATATCCCCCTATGTGGTTCCAATTTAATATCCAATGAGAGTACACAAACACGTACCATTAATTCCTATCACTTAAATTTGCCACAACAATTTCCTTAAATCATTCTTTCTCCCAAAAATCGTTCTTCATAAATTCCTGATTAGATTATTCTCGATGTCACAGGTTGACTAGGTTTGCTGCAATATACAAATTCATAATCACTGAAGTCCATCATGTCATAATTCCACAACCGCACTTCTAAGCTAGGCCCGTACAGTCTCACCATTCTTAAGGTCTGAACGACCATCACCCTTCACTGCCTGTCCCGTGAGTCCCCCTGTAACCCATCTCCACTGGCTCGACCAAAAAACATCCCTAATAGGTCAGAACCGTGCATATTTTACATTCCATGAAAGGCACGGGAAGCATCGGTAAACTAACAGCAGGTTTTGAATTATTCTAAATAACACAGACACTCTAACACTCCTCACCTCCAACAAACAAGCACCTAAGAACAACCCGATCTTTAGGATCATAAGGTATGCGCTGCTCAAAGTAGACCAGAAACTCGAACATAGCATCAAGAACTCGCATTGGGAAACACTCTGGGCAAACCCCAAGATTAAATACAGGGGGAAACCCCTCCACATAGTCATGGAGGAAGCTAGGAATCTCGTACCCGGCTCAACGAAGGTGAAGGAGAACCCTACACCTTTAACAGCTTGAAAACAAGACACGACCTCCCCGACATAGAACTATACAATTTCCTGTCAATCAAAACAGCCTTAACAAAGTCAAAATTAGACAAGCATAAACCATCAATCTTTCAGTATATGGAAGCCATAAACATGACAGGGCACCAAGTCTCACTCCTATACAAACTCCTCCGACCCGTCTCCACCAAACTCAACGCTAAAAGCACCGGCTACTGGGAAGCCAAATAGGCTCCAAACAGGAACTACAAACCTTCTGGGCGACCTCATCAAAAAATATGATATCCCCAGTGCTAGCACAGACTAAATTCTGGCTACTCCACCAAGCATACTGGACACCAGCTCGCCTCGCTTCGATAGGCTTAAGAGACAGCGATACCTACTGGAATTGCGGCACGGAAAGGGGGGACCTGGCGCACCTCATCTATCACCGCACTAAGGTCAACAACTTCTGGAAGAATGTGCTCGACTTCATAAACACAACTCTTCGGCTGCAGCTTAAAACAAACATTGGGCACAACTATCACAGCACACATTACCTCAGACATCACCACACAAGTGGACCGAAACCTCCTGGATTTCCTCCTTACGACGGCAGTCAAAACAGTACTAACCAAATGGAAGGACACCTCCAAAGCCACATTCAAGGGGTGGCTGAACTGGGTGACCTTCCTCAGAGGAGCCGATAACACTGCACTCAGACACACCTTGGAGGTACCCCAACAGAGGGATGTAGTCTAAGCTAGACAAATTCCTAAACACCTACAAACCCCCATAGACAACACATGCATGTCTAACAAGCCAAACCAGCTCAACGCAACTTCAATGGTCCGGGGCTCTTGTCACCAAATAACCACCATTCACTTTTATGTTCTATGTACCAACTAGATACGCGCCCAATCGCAACAACCTATGTGTTTAATATTATATGTGAGCTAGATCATGTGGGGCGGACAAACAAAGACTGATAAAACAAGCATGGCCGCCCTATACGACTGACTGCGAAACCCGCTATATGTTATCTGTTACTGTGTCTTGCAATATGTAATCTAAATACCAATAAAAATACTTTATAAAAAAAAGAAATAGTAGTATGACATGGTTGAGATCACAATGAGCAATGGTGATAAAAGAATTAGATGCGCAATGTGGATTAATTTGTGTCATGAATTGAATGTGGATTTGAAAATAGGATTTGTCCGCGCAAATTGTCCTGGAAGTCAGAAATGTGGGTTAATACAACCATTGAAAGAATTAATATATATGCGATAGATGTATTCCAGCACGAGAGATTGATTACGTATGAGGACGGAACGAGTATGTGTGTATGTATATATATATATATATATATATATATATATATATATATATATATATATATAAATTGTTACCATGTTGATCGGACTTCAGAGAGAACATGCAGAGGTGCAAGCACATTGGTAGAAGTTGATCAGTAAATACGGTGGGTTTTTAAACATGTTAAGAAATTAGGAGAATAGTAGGCGAATGGTTGCCAGAAGAGGGGTAATGGGACGTATTTAGCATCAAATCGAAGAGAAAACGGGTGAACAGGACCGTTGAATGTCAGGTGAAGGGAGGAAGTTAAACTGAACTTCCGGGAGAAAATGGAGAGTTTTGATTGGTCGATGTATGCAGCGGACTAAATAGGGAACTGCGACGGGCGTTCACACGGAAGTAACCAGACTGAACTTCCGTTCGAATATCGAGCCCTGTGATTGGTTGATTGTGGGAGCGGACCGGAGAGGGAACTGGACCCGGAAGTCAAGCCTAAACTGAGGGAATACGCATTGGGTAATGCATTAATTGGGCAGGTAACAGGATTGGCTGTTATTAGACTTAAATAAGGTGTGACCGCAACACCCATTCATGTCCCCCCACATCGTTTCAAACTAAAAAAAATGCCATCATGATTTAAAATGTCTGACAACTTATTTGTCAATGCCTCTTCCTCGTCTAATATTTTAAAACTTGCAATTAAATCCTCGTTCTGTGTGATCTTATTGTCACCATCCACCGACAAACAACTGCACGGTCTCTAATCCTTCTTCTGTAGCAATGACTAATGTCCCCTATGTTTATTCATTTGTCTGATCCCATCTCTCTCCTTATTCTTGAATCTCGGTATATAAGGTTGATTCCAAATCCCCCAGCTCTCATTTGCCTGTACAATCCCATTTTAGTAATCCATAAATATCACCTATTAAACAATCCTACTTTAGATAATCTACTCCATATTTCTGACACTCTAGTCATTATCTCCAATAATCTTGTTTTCAACAATCAAATGTTTAGAAGAACTCTTCATGTTGCATCCAAGCTACACACATTTTTAAAAAAAAACGAATTCCAGGCAATCTGATCCAACTAGCACGAGGCCTGTATTCAACCCCTTATCCTGGTCCACTTTAGCACTCCTAGTGTTCAACACCGAAAGACATTTGGAAATCATTGGTCTGTGGATTGGAGTACTTGTCACAATATGCAATAATTGATCGATAAATGTGATGTGTGATTTATATGCACCTGTTATAGTATATATACTATGCCCAATAGTCTATTCAGATAATGAGCGCAGATTACGTTGATATTTCGGCCTTTGTGTATTGCCGTCTCCTCTTGGTGAGGCACTCATCAGTGGTTTAACCCCTTGGGCGCTCATGACGAGCTGAGCTCGTCATGAGGCACAGTGGCGCTGTGCTCATGACGAGCTCAGCTCGTCATGACTGCCACCAACGGCCCACACGGGGATAATTCCCCTGCTGTGCTTGGCGTTCCGTTAAACGGGCGTGGTCATGACGAGCTCAGCTCGTCATGAGCACAGCGCCACCGTGCTGCGTGACGAGCCGAGCTTGTCACAAGCACAGCGGCGCCGTGCGCTGCCCCCCTCCCCTCAGCACCACGTGGGAATTAGCCCTGCGAGGAAGGGGTTAATGTCATTCGACGAAACCTGGCGGTCAGCAGACAATCTTGGGTCTTTACTGGACTAATCATCTATAGATCTCTAACTTACAACTGTTAGTGCATGAAATAAAAGCTAGAGTGAACAGACTATACATAAATACTCTTATTCGCTTTATGATTGGGCGAATGCATAGCTATACCATAAATTAGAACATTGGAATGTTGGGAGCTCCATTGAAAACAATGGAGTGCTCCGGGCTTAAAATGGCTGGTATAAGCCCGGAGCTCCAACATTCCAATGCTTCTTTGTGGCTGTGAACGAAGGCTTTGGGGGGCCTGAGGGAATTTCAATCCCCTTGCGCTCCCTGAAGCTTTTGTTTAATTAGTTAAAATATTCTGCCCTCTAGTGGCAGAATGTTCTAATAGCCTTATAGCTCTTCGTAGCAGGGCTATACCGGCTATTAAAGGCCCGCTGCCTTGTTAAAGTCTCTTGCCTTTTGCTCGGGCCTTTAACGCTGCAGCGGGCCTTTAATAGCAGGTATAGCCCGCTAGGGTGGGCTTTAAGGCTATATTATATTACTCACACACATCTCAGCAGCAACATTACCAAAAGTGCAATTTCTTTCACGTTGACCTTCAAGGTGGAGAGCCGGCTCACAGGTATTGCCCTCAGCAGGGAAGCTCCCTGTGAAATCAAAACAAGGTCACTCCATTTTCAGTGTTGCTTCAGGTAAGCGAGCTTTGCAGCTGACATTAACGTGTGGTAAAAAAGACGAATCAATGCCCTCTGTTGTGAAGAATTGCTACTCACTAAAGCTCAAGCCATTGCCTACAAATGCACAACCCAAAAAAAATCGAAATAGTTTCACCCAGAGAAATGGAGACTTGTGAGTGTCCAACTAAACCAATTGCTGGTGAGTGTCATTAGATACCAGTAACAAAGTTATTAGGTTGAGGTTCTTCGTTGTGTGAAAGGAGAACCTACAAAAGGGGTTCGGATCCATCCTGTATTTGATAAGAACGAAAATTTGGCTTAAAATTAGGAAATGCATAATGCTGGTGCTTTACCAAACATCTTCACAGCTCCAACACTTGGATTGGATGCGCATTGTAGATCTTTAAGGTGCATGGATCTTGAAGATGCCTATATTCATGTGCCAATCGATGACCAAGAAACAGTTCCTGGGGCTTGCAGTTCAGAATAAATACTTTCAAAGTTCATATTTGCCCTGTCTGGTCCTGCGTCTCTCCTCAAAGTGGCCTTGAAGCGTATAGCTGGTCGTATTTTCTCACAGTGGAAAGAAAGGGATATTTATGTACCTGATATCAGGATATTTGTTCCTCGGAGCCAATCACAACGTTTTCCAGCATTTCCAGTCTTCAGAACGAAAATGCAAAGTTTGGGTTTTCACCTCAACACATCAGTGGTTTTCTTGGTTAGTTTTATAACCATAACTTCACTTTTATTGTGTTTTTTGAGTGACTATAGCTATATATTGGCAGTCCCAAGTGTGTAGGTATTGTCAGGGCAGAGAGTCACTGAAAAGCCTCTTTTTGTTTTCCTAATAGTTTTGGTGCCTTTTGATAAATCTTCATGGTTTGTGCATGTCTAGACCCAGTGAGCAATAAAATGTGGCAGAGGCTACCTGCTAATGAGGGCCAAGCTGGTAGACTCAAGGAGGCTCAAACACATGTGAAAGTAAAACCTTGAAGAGAACTTGCTAAGAAAACACAAGAACAAGAAACAGATTTGTGTTCACTTTTATTGGAGAAAGAACCCACGAGAGCAGCCTGCAGTGCAGTTAATACAGATGTGAGCTAAACTAACCTTGTGCACACATGTTGGAAACAACGTTATGCACACACTGATAAAACGCGACTAATAAATCTAGACTTAAATCTACACTTAATTAAAATCAGTAAGCTTAAAATGGCTATGGTAGAAATAACGGAAATATGCCAAACAATTGCTCCCCTTTCTACCACAAACGTGATTTTGCCGTCAGTAGATACATTTGGAAATTAATATGTGACGGTCACCTTAAGCTAACGGGTTTTATGGAAAGAGATCATCACAAGTCACTGCAGTCCCTATCCATACACCAGCATTTTACTATATTACCCCTCGGCCGGCAACAAGGATGAGCTTACTGCACATCTTATCATGATAAATAGGCTGTCTAAACTGAATTCATACTTTATTTTAACTCTGTTGCTGCTGTCTTAGTACTTTTTTTATTGAAGGAATTATTGTCTTAATATGTATGAATTTGACCTATGTTTTAGTAATTGAACTTTTTTGTACATTGTTAAGGTTTTAAATAACCATGTACAATAAAGTATCATGCCGGAATACACGTTGACGTTGATGTTTGGGAGAAAACAGGAAGCTGTTCTTGGCTGCCAGAAGTAACCTGCTGCCCATAAAACATAGAGATGGCTGGGTCTGAGAGAGGGAGGGGAGGTCAGTGGTCCTGTAATATGTGGGCAAAATAAGGTTGTGTCGAATGACAAAGGGACAACTCAAGTAGTCCAATAGCGCGATGGGTATTAGGTGGACTGTTGAAATGATACTGCGTGTGACCGTAATTCAGGGGTTCCCAAACTGTGCGCTGGGGAGCCGTCAAACCTAGCCAGGGGAGCAGCGCACCAAGCACTTCAACGTTGAAGGGTCTGTTGTCTGCAGTTAAACTAATTAGACTCAAACGCATGATGTCAATGATCTGTAAGTGTCATGCCTAAAGCTGTAAACGTAGTGCCTAATTGATGGCATGTCGAGGGATATGACCTCCATATTTCACTGGATCCCAATGTTCCAACACTCCCAAAGTAAGCAGAAGATGCCTGATTTATTTTGTTAGACTTGTTAATAGTTTTTTTTTTTCCAAATGCATTTTACACCAATGCAAGTTATCAGGAAAGTACAGTTGTCCTGTCTATTAAACACACTAAGGGCCCGACTACGAAGTTGAACGGACCAGAGTCTGTCCAACATCGTTTGGGAACTGGGACTGAACGACCTCCTGTCGTTGGTCCCTATCCAGCAATTAGGATGTGTTCAAACACTGTCCGGTTGCATTCCTATTCTTTACAATGGGAGCATGCATTCTGAATGGAATGCATGCTCTCATTGTAAAGAGCAGAGGTGCAGTTCATCCCTGCATCTGGTTACAGGCTCCTCAAGGTGCCTGCCACTGGGTGCAGGGATCAACAGGGGGCACCAAAGGTGCCACCTAGGCCACCATCTGGAGACCCTGCACCCATGGGGCCCCTGCCGGGGGCCACCAAAGTTGGATTCCCACAGCCTTTCTGTTTCGGAAAGGCCGGCACAGAAAGGCTGTTGGAATCTGCCATCGTATTTCCTCGGGTGGAAAGAGCCGCCCGAGGGATTACTGGAGGCTTTCCGAATGGCAGACGGGTTCTCTGAGGCCGTCGGAGGCAATTCAGAAATCTGGTTTGGATTCCTTTCTCACCGACCCCATCAAAATGGGTCGGTCGGAAAGGAATCCGAACAGCCGATTACTATGCCGTGGGAACGGCTCCGACCAATGGTCGGAGCCATTTCCTACTGCATTGTAATCGGGCCCTAAGTATTATTAAGTATTGACATTTGTACTTGAATCATAGGTACTTCCAGTACACACACATTTCTGGACAGTCCTACTCTCCTTGAGCACAGGGAAGTAAAACACTATATACGGCATAATGCCAACATTTGGAATCAAGAAAGAGGGACGTTTAAAAAAATATATATATAATGAATCCGAGGAATTTATTTTACTTGCATTGATTTGGAGGTAATTTTAGGGAGGAGACACCAACATAAAAGCTGTATGTGGTTTAAACAATTGTGAGTCACCCTGCTGAGAAAGGTGTGTTGGCACGTATGACATGGGTAGAAATGGAAGTGCATGCAAATATTCTTCATACGCAGAAACAGTTTGACAACGGGGTCTACATGCATAGGGGTGCTATCTAGCACTGTAAGTGGAATAAAAAAGTTTGAGAGGGTACCCTAAAAAAAAGGCATGGGCAAAGAAGGGTAACTAGGAATATTTTATTAGAGGCACCGCCTTAGTAATACAAAACACTCTGCGTATATGATTATAAAACCTTTATCCGCTTCATCGCAATTATTTTCAGGGAGAAAAATGCAAGTACTCCCGAGGCCGGGCTTACATCCACCCACCTTCCCAAAAAAGTAACAGTGGGGAGCCACGGCCACGGCCAATGGGTCAAGGGAGTTGCGAGTCGTAAAAGTTTGGGAACCACTGGTTTAACATGTTGGTCAGTACAGTGACAGGTACAGAGTGTGTGTTTTTGGGCTGTGCTGCCGCAGCGCCAAACTTCTCCCCTTCTATGGACACATACCACCCTCCACCCCCTTGCATCCATTGGCCCCTCGAGCTTGTTCACTGAACCCCCATTGCATACATGCAGGTGGGAGATCCCCATTGACTTATATTGAAGTAGAGGCAATTTCAGGTGGAATACAGCTAATATTAGACCATTTTTGCTTCAAAATGTAGGAGTCTCCCGTCTGAATCGGGTGGCTTGGCATGTCTGCCATTGTCCCTGGTGACGGATGGCTCGCGCCCTCCCTCATTAGCGGAGTTCCTCTTCCGGAAGCCCTTCACTGGCTCTTGACCTCTCACCCTTGCTTGAGTTGGAACTTCCTGGACCCGGAGAATGACTCCGGATCCAGGGTGATGTCATCATGAGGACAGGCATGGTGTTGCAAGGCTGCCAAAAACCTCAGGCCAGGACTTCTTGTCACAGATAAACTCTGCGCCCAGCTTTGATGCGGCCTCCAAGCTGCTGTCCGGCTGCTCCCTCGTTCCCGCCCAACCCTCCGCCACCCAGCCGCAGAAGGAAGTGGATCCCAAAGACGGCCCTATAAATCACACGAAACACGGGGAATTCCATCTGAAGCTGTTCCTCATTTTGTAATTACCAGTGACTTCTGCAGTGCCCTCCATTGTTCAATTCTAGGGTTTGAAAATGACATAAATAACATAATTCCATTATTTAAGCGCCAACATCAGTCCTCTGCAAACTCAGTGGGTGAATGGATGGCCTCCGTTTGCCGCTGAATATAATGCATGTTAACCTCAAAGACAGATATGACCAATTCTTTATCTCCATTGACTCACCATATGGTATTTTTAAATCGTATATAATTGATTGCACTAGGGCAGTGGTTCTTAAACTTTTGACTTCTGTGGGCCCCCACCTAATCATTATTGAAATCTTGGTGCCCCCGCTGAATAATTATAGGAATCTGGGGAGCCCCCACTGAGTCATTACTGGAAGTTCCCGGCTTAAGCAATTTTGATAGTGGCAACCGCAACACGATAGATGAAATATTTTATTGAATTCCCTAACAGATATGAAAAACAATTTTCATTTTAATGGGATGGTTGGAGTTTTTCTAAATTCAATAAAGGCCACCTATCGACAGTGATATATTCTGACACTCGCACTGTCCCACCAATTAATCTGAGGATACCAACTTAATTTTTAGCCTCCAATTTGACATTCCTTCACATTTACAGAACATTTTAAATTTTTTATTTATTTCTTTATTTGTGTACACTTTATTAATTTGTTCATATTATTGAATTTTCTAAGCAGTAACGGACCCCTTGAGTAGGCCTCACGGACTCCAATGGGTCCCAGGGCCACACGTTCAGAACCCCAACACTAGGGTACTATTCAACAAATAAAAGCCTGTGCCTTAGTGTGCCTGAAAATATTAGGCCTTGACAATGTGCAGAGCCCATGGGTAGCCAGTCGTGTTGATATCTCCGCCCCTGTGTGGCTCTGTGATTCTTCTGCGGACAGACGTCTGTAACCCTGGGCATTAACATACAACATGGGACATCCATGTCAGTATTTCCTTCCCTGTGTGCCTTTCTTGTGTGGTTGGGAAGTCTCATCTTGAACAACAAGATGATGTGGTACAGCCGTGTCGATATCTCCAACACTGTGGTTTGGGTGGGAAATCCGCGATCCTGACGTGTGAGATGGAATGTGGGCAGGCTTTATTGATCCCCCCGTCCCGGTATGGCTCTTGTGTGGTTGGAAGGTCACATCCTGAACAGTGAGATGATGTGGTACATACATGGCATGATGTCCATCACCATATGAGTCTCCGGTCTGGTTGGTAAATCTGTCGCCCTGAAGGATAATGTATGTCTTGGGCAACCTGCATCAACATATCCTTCACCCCATGACTCACTTGGGTGGTTAAGAAGTTGTATCCTGAAGGACGACATATGATCTGGGCTAACCATGTTAGTATCTCTCGCATCCTTACGGCGGTCCATCGAGGTTTGCAAGCATGCCACCTGAATGTTGAGGCATGATGTGTGCCGGATGAGGCTACATCGCAATATTACGGTCTCCCTTTGACTCTTGATGTTTTGGTCGGCCAGTGCCATGACTTATGATGTCGCCCAGTCGTGTCACAATCTCTGTCCCCAAATTCATCGGTGTTGATGGTGCCCCAGACAATGGCATTTAATGTTGGCCCGTTCTGCCAGGATGTCTTTCACCCAATAACTCTTGTGGGTTTTCGAACTCTATCACTCGAAATGATCAGACATAAGGTAGTCAAGCTGAACCAATAGATCTGTCGCCCAATATCTCGCGTGTTTTGAAGACTGTTGCCCTTCACTGTGAGTTATATGATGCAGGCCGGCTGTGTCGGTGTCTCCATGACCATATTGTCCATTTGTTCTCTTGCATGACTGAGAACGTGATCATCATAAATGACAACCTCGCTCAGGGCTAGACAGGCCGTAGCGGGCACCGGCAGTTTTCCCGGTGGGCTCGAAGGGTGCGGATAGGTTTTGGACCGGTGGGGGCATGTTTTTGTTACTGGGGGTCGGTTTTGCAGCAGCAGGGTTTCCCATCACCCTTCCTTTAAAAGAGCTTCCTTTGGAACATTTTAACTGAACATGATTTGGATGGTAGTTTCTTCCTACAGAGTGACCTTCCACTGGAATATTTGAGTACCTTTGCTATTGAAGTGCTTTACCTTCATCTGTTTCCACCTAAGGACTTTTGTGGCAGCTGAAATTTTGTGAACAGTGACACAAGATGGTGGCTGTTATTTTAAAGAGCAGTCACTGGTCCTAGTATCTGCTTCTGGGCTTCTTTATTATTGATAAGTTTGTTAAAACCCAATTTTTATATTTCGTGAATGGAGAAAAACTGTCTGCATGTCTGAAAGGAGATGTTCCCCAATTAACTGGATGTTTTTTTTAAATTGTATGAAACATGTGTATCTTAATATGAGTTTTATTGGTGTATTATTAAAGTTTGGATTACGGTGTTTTACATTTATCACCATGTCTGTGCGGCTAGTGTATCTTTAACTTCTGTTTATAGGACCACGATCATGAGTTTAATGCAACATTTCTAATTACCTATGTTTTAAACAAATAAAAAAACATATCTAGACTAGTTATTAGTGAAGGAGCTTGTATGGACTCTGGTACTAACAGAATTTATAGTTAGCGAGGGTAACAGTTTCTTTCATTGAGGGGGGAACTCAAAGAGATGGAGTTGGGTTTACTTTTTCATATTGTATAGAGCCACACACTATCACTTGGCTCAGAATTGCTACCTGGAAAGTCACCTGGCTGTGTTTGGACTGTAAAGAAGTTCCCTCCCATGCCTCAGAGGTTATCATTCTTCTCTGCGGTGGGACCAGGGACAAGAAGTGACCTTCTATGAGATGGAGGTGAAAATCAAAGAGGGGGAAAGGGGAAGACCTGGAAGACAAGACCAGGAGCTAAAACTTGAGGAAGAAAGGAAGTTTGTTAAAAAACAAAATACTGAATCTGTTACAGCTCTCTGTGAGGATATGAGCTCCCCCTCTCGGCTGGAGCACCCACTCGCTTGCACACATCACAAGGAACACACATGTGAGGATTGTGGGGTGCTAAACAATTGTGGGAACATATGGGAAGGAAAGTATTGGGACGGCGTAGGTCGCCCTCATGACTCTGTACAGTGTGTCAGCTCTCCGGGCTGATGAGAGCTAATAGCAATGCCAGCAACAGGGTTATTGTGGAAAGACAGGCCATTTTGGCGTATTTGGCCAAGACGAGTCGTCTGCTGATCTCCCCTGTAGTCATAAATTGTTCTGCGCAAACCCTGAAAACAGCTCATTCCCACCATGTGAGGCAAGGAAGACGTGTATGTTACTTCTGTGTATAGAGGTTGTACCTGGAGCGAGTCTAATGCACGTGGCTTTGGCCACGCAGGAATCCATTTAGTTTCCAGAATCCAATTGGTACCTAAGATGGAGGGCAGTACAGGCCTCAGCTGGCGGTGTGGATTGCAGGGCTCCTACAGGATGTTCCTTTGCAGTAGACCTAACTTAAGAGTCTTGGGGAGAGGAGACAGAAGGTCCTTTTGAAACTCAGGAATTCTCTGGTGTTCTTTCCTATCCTATTGTTCACTGCTCCTCTGCAGGCACAGGCTCCCAGACTGCCCTGCAGCCAATCCTGAATCTGCTCTAATACATGAGAGAAGCTTCAGTATTGGCCTGAACGCCATGAATTTTTCGCTTTCAGACAGACTGGCTCATGTGCCTGCTCTCTCTAACCCGGCTACACAGATCGCGTTGGAGAGCACTTGAGTGCGAATGATGGTTTGGCCGACTCGAGATGGCTAGACAAACCGTTATGTGCACTGATAACAGTGCTCACCACTTCCCCTCCAGTACGGTCACCCCTTGGCCCCACCCTCAAGACTTGGCACACAGTCACAAGAAAAATCAAATAACAAAATGGGTTTTAAACCTATTTTGTTATTGTTTTATTTTAAATATTTTAGTTGTGCTATCGGGGGGCAATGCTCTTCCGCCATAGCTGAGGAGCCGCCACTGTTTCACTGAAAGGGCTACCACTCCCCACAGTTGTTGTGTGTTAAGTGTGGCAGCCTCTCACTATTTTGTTCTCCTGTTTTGGGGTCTCCGACAATAGACTTCCAACTGCACCCCACCTTCCTTCTTACACCTAAAGACAATGGCTGTGCCAGTATTGGAGGACTGAGCTAAAGGCAAGAACTGCCCGAAAGCAATCCCATAACGGACTCTTGGAAAACGCAAACACCGCCTGCACCTATAGCTCATAGATGGGTCAGAAATTCCAAGATGTGCCAATAATTCACTACCAGACTCCATACCCAACACCAGTGCAAGCAAGAAACTTTTTTGTGTACCTGGGTTAGGGTATCAACCGCCTACTCTTTTTTTACAAGATTTAGAACTAGAAATCTCGTGAGTTGTGCAGCCTGTTGGGAGAAGGCGACTTGGGGCCTGCCTTTTAGGAGCTTAATGACTGCTTAGATGGGACATTGGAGGTGCCGTGTTGCACAGGGAATAAGTTGCCTGGAAGAGGGTAACCGTGAAGGACAGGAGGTGGCAACAAACTGAAGCTGCCACTACAACTGCCACTACAACTTGGGGAAGATCTGCAAGCCGAAGGGTGATGCCTAGGTGATCTGGGTGTCGCTGACGCATGTGCGGAGAAGCTGGACTGCCCGTGGGGACTTCTTAAGACCACATGTGAGCTTTGCGGGCTCTTCCCCATAGAAAACTTGCACCTAAATGCCTGAGGCACTGAATGCATTGAGACAGCCTTCAGCCGTTTCATCTAACTGGCATGAGGCGTCCACTGTCATACGAGAGTACATCAGTTGACACTTGACCAGAGTTCAACAGTTGACGCTTGACCAGAGTTGACGCTTGGTCCAAGGTTGGCTTCTGGCTTTGCTTGGGTCAGATGAGTGTGCTTGTGGCCAAGAAAGATCCAGCAAAACAAGGCCCACTGGACAGTGAGCAGTGTGACTTGAGTACAGACACTTGACCCCCCATACTAGTCACCTGCCGGGCGTTCACATTCACCGCAGACTGCAAAAATGTTGGCTGGGCCGGGGTAGACACTAGGCGGTCCCTGCTCAGTGGGGCTGAGCCCAAAACCACACCACCATGAGTCCTCTGCTGATTACTGGCACCAGGTCTGCACACCACGAGCACCATCACAGCCATAGAATGTACTGTGAAATTGTCACTCTAGGAGAGAGTGAATCATCAATCCATTGAGACTAAACTAATCCGACTTGTAGGCCAGGGGTCAGTCAGCTCACCCAAGAGTCAGCGGACGCCACAGGAGCAATTCCTCTGGGGTTTCCCCAAGAAGGCTAAAGACCCAACTTACATTGAATGGTGGTTATGGGTGAATGAAAAGTTAATATGTCTGCATTAACTTTCTTCTTGGCCTAGAATTGCTCTGGAGCTTTCCTTGCAGAAGAGGATCTGTTTGCAAACCTACTGTACCACGGTATAGCCTCAGCGGGGAAATACTATGGAAATTTAGCCAAAATTGGCAGTAGGTTTTCTCGTGGTGGTCGAGTTACCATCCCCTTATGCAGTAAGCTTGCCACTGTTTATATACAGAAATGCTAGCTGACCAGACAAGGAGAAAATTCCGCTGAGTTTCACAACTTTACTCTCCCAGTGGAATTACTGTATCCGCTGATCTCTAGGCAGATTTTTCAGCGATGCCCATTTCCAAATAGAGCCTTTATTTTGCAAACTGCATACGCCCCAGCCTTCCTCATCAGCCTTACCCCTCTGCTAACATTACTCCTGAAGACAAATCTATCACATTTATCTCCTTGCTGAAACCTAAGAGGATCATTAAACAATGGCATATAATCATGCAGAAAATATTTTTGTAAATGACATGAAGACTAATGGTTTGCTTAAATAATCTGATTTGGCCTTTCCCTGCCTTCCTGCCTCTCAATCTCGCAGGCAAAGCGTGCTCTGCGTCGACCGCTGGACGCCGTCCCAGCCCTCAGAGTCGCGAAGAAGGGAACATCCACTTGTTAAATCTGCCATAAATAGAAAGTGTTCCTTTTGTGTTCCCTGCCCTTTGCTGTGGTGTCTGTTTTAAATGTGCAGATCCTGAGACCAAAGGGCTCCTTCGTTGCAACGCAAGGATTTCTGGCATCGAGATGATGCGTGTGCATGAAAATTGATCGAATCAGGGATATCAAATAGGAAATTTGATGAAAACTAAGAAATCATAATACATAAATATCCCTAATAAAGAAATATAATGAGACAGTATTATTTTCTAGGCACCAATGAAAAGAATATAAAACATAAAAAAGAAGTCAATTATCAATTTAAAAAAAAATTGTAACTACACCTGTGACCACAAGAATCTGCATTAGGGATCCAGAGAGCAGTACAGACGAGTCGCTCGGGGCAGGAGTACATGTCCATTACCATGCAGAGGACTTTTCAGTCTCAACCACAGACAACACCCGCTATTAAAACTGATCACAAAATTGGAGTTCGCACTATTTCCGTGCGCATCATTCTATGTATGTGACCTAAATTTGCACAAGCTGCCCAAAATCATGTCAGGGTCAATAATCTCGTGAACAAGATTAAATTCTGGGAACAAGTCATTGGTGTTTGCTCCAGCAAAAGCCAGCAGCAAGTTGTTGGAGCAAATTATGGAAAATATTTTGTGTGTTCAGTTATGAAAGCCCATCAATCAATCAAAGACCATATATAGGCTAGGCCAGCTAGAAGAAGTGTACATATCTATAGGCTTTGTTGGAAAGAAAATTAAATCCGGAAAAGCAAAAACAACAAATGAAGGACGGAATGCTGAACAATGGAAACATTCACTCCAGGTTACAGATCTGGGTTTAATCCATCGTTCTTTTGCTCACTTCGCCCCCCCCCACAGTTCAGACCCAGCCTTATGCAAATCAGTCTTGACCCTGTGCCTCATGGGAACAGTCCAGCCCAATCTGCCAGGCCAGGTCTTCCCTGGACCGGAAACAAGCATCCTGGGACCGGTTTTGGGGCCTCCCCCCTCATCAGCCAGGCTCGCTTGAATCCAGTGGCATGGAGAGCACGGGACCCACGTCTGGGCATACCCGGCGCACTTAGGGTGAGAAAGCAAAAGAAACAAATGATGGACAGAAATCCTTAGCAAGTGAAGGAAATTTGGCCTGGGGTGTCCACATAAGGGATCTTAAATATGTGCATACCTCATAGGGTACAATAGAGACACGGCCCCCCTCCCCCAGTAAGCAAGTATTGAGGAAATTGGCCAAGCGAGCAGGTTACACGTTGGATATGGCCTACTTACTGGATAAACTCTCAATAAAGTTTACGTTGCAGACCTTAGACTGGGAAGAATGTTTTCCCTATCTGTTCCAGCTGCCAGATACTAAGCTTCCTAAAGACATTTTGTTAAAATGAGATTGGGTTTAACCCAATTTTTCCAGTCCGGATTGGTATTACGTGGTACGCAACACAGTTGTTTGCGCATGCTCTCTTAACGTGAAATGTCCACTGTGCAATACTCTGTTAGACTGAACCTTTTATAAGGCTGCTCGTATTAAGGGGCAGATTTACAAGCCCCTTGCGCCTCTTTTACGCCGCCGTTGCGTCACTTTTGTGACGCAGCGGCGGCGCAAAAGATGCGCCATGGTGAGGGGTATTTACAACATGACGCATCTGGGAGATGCGTCACGTTGTAAAGCCCTGCGCCAGAAGGAGGCGTTCCTGCGCTGTCACTAAAGCCGATTTGAATTAACCATACAAAAATAACACCATATAAACTAAGAGGCACATTTACAAGGCACTTGCGCCACGTTTACGGCGCCGTTGTGTCACGCAACGGCGGCGTAAACGTGGCGCATCCCTGCGACCCATTTACAATGTGACGCATCTAGGCAGATGCGTCACGTTGTAAAGCCCTCCGCCACATGTGGGCGTTCCGGCGCAGGGTGGGCGTTGCGGGGCAGGTGTGCCTCGCAAAAGTGCCTGCGTGAAATCTACAAGATTTCATGCAGCCACTTGTGCGACGCTGCTACGTCAATTCCTTACGCCTGCTTGAAGCAGGCGTAAGGACTCACGCAGCACGTTAAGTATAGGGCACACCCGACAAGCATTACTGGAGTCGCGTCACCCTTGCGACGCGACACCAGCGATGCGCCGCCCATACGTCAAGAGATGCGTCACGCATCTGCCTACCCTTGCGCCACGGCGCGCCGCATTGTTAATGCGCGCATCCGCCGTGACGCAAGGGTAGTTTTGCGTAACGCATTTGTTCTGGCGCATCCCTGCTGATTGGCAGAGATGCGCCAGAACTCGTAAATATGCCCCTAAATACTTATTAGAATTAAACACCCAGTAGAACTATTTCCCAAAAGGACTCGTGCCTTTGAAAGTAAACTCCTCTGAGAATCAACATGAGCCACCTCCTTAAAAAGAATCCTGCCGCTAACAATGGAGCGGCCTCGAGTGCGCCTTGTCGGTGATTTATAGGGCGAGCTGCCAGACAGCGCTATAAACCGTTATCCTGACAAAATATACATTATTTAAACTGACAGACAGGCTGAAAGGGGAGTCTGGGGGGCCGGGAGGGGGCCGCAGCGGAAGCTGGAGGGTGCTGCTCCCGTCTGCTCTTCACTCGCAGGCAGGGGGTTATTAGGGCCGGCAGACGGCTGGGAGTTAATAGGGTCACGGGGGGGGGCGGGGGGGGCGTCCTCACAGACACAGGGGGTCTCCTATCGCTGCAGACAGCGGTGCTTGGGTGGGCCACCCGGACCTGACGCCTCTTCCAGGGGTGGAAGCCTCAAACATCTGTATATGACAGCACCCCGCCCCCTGCCTCAAACATCTGTATATGACAGCACCCCGCCCCCCCCCCAAAAGCCTCAAACATCTCTATATGGCAACACCGCCTGCCCCCAAGCCTCGGATATCTGTATATGACAACACCCCCCCAAAAGCCTTAAACATCTGTGTATGACAGCAGCCCCCAGCCTCAAACATCTGTATATGACAACAACCCCAGCCTCAAACATCTGTATATGACAACAACCCCAGCCTCAAACATCTGTATATCACAACACTCCCTGCCCCAAGCCTCCAACATCTTTGACAACACCCCCTCCCCAGACCTCACACATCTGTATGACAATACCTCTCAGCCTCAAACATCTTTATATAACAACCCCAGACCCCAAGCCTCAAACAGCTGTATATCACATCACCCCCCTCATCAGACCTCAAACATCTGTATATGACAACCCCAGCGCCCAGCCTCAAACATCTGTATATCACAACACTCCCTGCCCCAAGCCTCAGACATCTTTATATGATAACACCCCCTCCCTCCAAAAGCCTCAAACATCTGCATGACACCAGCCCCCAGCCTCAAACATCTGAATATGACAACCCCAGGCCTCACACATCTGTGTATGACAACAAACACAAGTCTCAAACATCTGTATATCACAACACCCCAGCCTCAAACATCAGCATATCACAAACCCCTTGCCCCCAAGCCTCAAACATCTCTATATGACAACACGCCCCTCCCAGACTTCAAACATCTGTATATGACAACACCCCCAGCCTCAAACATCTGTATATGACATCAGCGCGCCCCGCCTCAAACATCTGTATATGACAGCACCCCCCAAAGCCTCCAACATCTCTATATGGCAACACCGCCTGCCCCCAAGCCTCGGACATCTGTATTTGACAACACCCCCCCAAAGCCTTAAACATCTGTGTATGACAACAGCCCCCAGCCTCAAACATCTGTATATGACAACAACCCCAGCCTCCAACATCTGTATATCACAACACTCCCTGCCCCAAGCCTCCAACATCTGTATATCACAACACCCCAGCCTCAAACATCTGTATATCACAACACTCTCTGCCCCAAGCCTCCAACATCTTTGACAACACCCCCTCCCCAGACCTCACGCATCTGTATGACAATACCCCTCAGCCTCAAACATCTGTATATAACAACCCCAGCCCCACGCCTCAAACATCTGTATTTCACAACACAACTGCCTCAAACATCTTTATATAACAACCCTGTGGTATTCTATGACATGTTATTAGAACTCATGATGTCAGGAATGATGCGAGTGGAATCTCTGTAAGAGCTTGAGGCATAATATGCAGAGCTGCTGTTGGAAGAAGACATCCTTCTTCCTGTGGATGTAAAGCTGTTCTGCTGTATAATAAATACTCAAGCTGGAACCTACAACTCATGTGTGTTAATTTATCACACAATTACTGGCGACGATCGGGATCAGCAATTCCTTAGAAAAGGAAAGAAGTATCACAGCGGAAGCGGAACAGCGTTCACACATATCTACCACCTCTACACGAAGCTGAGGACTTTCATACCGCATAGGGTAACGTACTGCCACTCGAAACTAAAAAAAATATTTTTCTCTCATTTTCTTTGCCTGCGCAGCGGAATTAAGACCATTTTACCGCTTACCGGTTGCCGTTGAGTCTTTCAAACAGACTGAGCATTCCAACACGCTCCAGGACTCGAGGAGCTCATCTTAGCCTGACGCTCGCTCCTTCATGCCGCCGCAGCCTAGCGCAAAGCATTGTGGGCAATAACCTTCAACCTAATGACGCGCTGACGTCACAGGCGTGCCGCCATTTTGAAATTCTTCGAAATTCTTCGAAGTAAACAAAGAACTCACCGGCAATCACTAATCCATGCCGATTTAACTATTTATTTATTTTCGAGTGCACTGTTCCTCAACAACAATTAAAAGGTACATTTTTACTTTCTCATACTCCTAAAATTAAATTTATTAATTTCAAATTCAGCAAAAGACATGTCGAACATTGCTGCCCCCCCTCATTTCCTACAAACAGCAGGTGATCCCAGCATCGAATGGGACTTGTGGTTTCCCATGTTCCTAGCCTATGTTGATGTACTAGAAAAGGAAGGCTGTTCTGCAAAACGCAAATTAGCACTTTTGCGACATTGTTTGGGAGGGGCTGGAATTAAAGAATTTGACAACCTTCCTCCAATTGAAGATGCTGGTGACATAGATGTTTTTGAAAAAGCAACCAGACAAATGAAAATTCGTTTTGGCAAGAAAATAAACACTGTCATGGAAAGATTTAAGTTTTACTCTCGCAGTCAAAAACAAGATGAGTCCATAGAAGACTATGTTTCGGCACTACGCTCTTTAGCCTGTTATTGCTCTTTTGAAACAATCTCCTACGAACAGGTTCTCAGAGACCAAATAATGATGCGAACAAAGAGCAAGAAAATTCAGGAGAGACTTTGGCTTGGAACAGAAACCACCCTTAATGCTGTCATAAATATAGCCAAGGGTATAGAACAGTCAGAGTTGTTTGTATCAGAAATTAGGGGCACTAATATCAAACCCTCAGTCCCTGAACCAGAAGTATCTTTAGTTAAAAACCAATCTAACCCTAACTTTTCTTCTAGAAGTGTTGTGAAAAAAGATAGCGAAAAGAAACCAAATGAAGTCAAAACCTTTTCAGAAAACAGATTCAACCAAAGGAAAATAATTTCATGCTATCGTTGTGGCAGTTCCAACCATGTTGGCAATTATAAAGGTTGTCCTGCCTGGGACAGAGTTTGTGTGAAATGTAAACGTAAAGGTCATTTCGGAAATGTATGTCGTTCAACACAAAAGGTGAATTATATTTCACAAGAGGAGGAGGAAGTACTCAATAGTTTCAATTGCATCCTTTCTGTGGATGAAGTTGAATTAGACGAATTTCCCTCTTATCCTATTCTAGTTGATAGCATCTCCATTGATCTAATGATGGACTCGTGTTCACGATATTCCATCATTGGTTTAGATTTATTTAAAAGTTTCTGGAACAAAAGAGAACTTTGTGTTCCAGACATTCATCCTGGTGGTTACTCAGGCAAAAAGATAGAATTAGAAGGGTACTTCTGGGCCAAACTTCAAGTAAAAGATCGTATTACCAATGGGAAAGTATATGTAGCCACTAAAGGAGTAGCTATTTTATGTTGGCCACACCAACGAGAACTAGGCATCAAACTAGATCCTAATGCCAATCCTCCTGTGTGTTTCATAGAACCTGAGGTAAACTTACTCTCCAATATGAAAGATTCTAGTTTCATTAGCAATATAAAAGATACATTTCCAAATGTTTTTAAAGATACTCTTGGCAAGTATGCAGATTTCAAACATAAAATTATACTCAATGAGAATGCAGTACCAGTTAGACACAGGGTAAGAAATGTCCCCTTAGCTTACAGAGACAAACTCAAAGGAATTTTGGATGATCTTATTTCAAAACATATCATTGAACCTATTGAATCTTCCCCTTGGGTTTCCCCCGTGGTTTTGTCTCTCAAGAGCTCTGGAGATCTCCGTCTCTGTGTGGACCTTCGGAGTCTTAACCAAGAAATATGGGTTGACAAACATCCACTGCCGAATATCCATGAGTTGATTTCATCTTTGTCTGGTGCCACTGTGTTCTCTACGATAGACTTGGCGAGTGCATATCACCAAGTAGAGCTCCATGAAGACTCTAGAAAATTGACAGCATTTGTGACTCCAGAGGGCATGTTTCAATACTTGAGGATGCCCTTTGGACTAGCCAGTGCTGCTTCCGTCTTCCAAAGGCTTATGCGTGATGTATTAAAAGGCTGCAGTGGTGCTGTGGCTTTCCAAGATGATATCTTAATTTTTGGAAAAGATTGTGAAGAACATGATTTAAACTTGTACACTGTTCTTAATTGCATTCAAGAAAAAGGCTTAACCTTGAAGTTTTCAAAATGTAAATTTAGGCAATCTAAAGTCGAATACTTGGGCCATGAGATTTCAGAGAGTGGTATCAAGCCCAAACTTAGCCATGTCAAAAATATTTTGTCTGCTCCTATCCCTACTTCCAAGGAACAATTACTATCCTTTCTAGGTCTTACAGAATTTTATGGAAAATTTGTTCAAAATTACTCCATGTTAGTGCACCCTTTACGCTCTTTACTCAAAAAACAAGCAACATTTATATGGGGAAAAGACCAACAGGAATCTTTTGATACTCTTAAAAAGAAAATTATTTGTGCTCCTTTTCTCAAACCTTTTTCAGTTAATAAAGAATGTATACTTTATGTAGATGCCAGTAATGTAGGCCTAGGCGCAGTTTTAATGCAAAAAGACAATTCAGGTGAATATGTTGTCTCCTATGCTTCAAGATCTCTTCGTGGTTCTGAAGTTAATTATTCCACGATAGAGAGAGAGTTACTTGCATGTACCTGGGCCACCCAACATTTCCGTCAGTTCATTTGGGGTACCAAATTTTCACTAAGGACCGACCACAAACCTCTAGTCACTATGCTATCAGCAGGAGGTGGTAGAACCCTTACTGCTCGTTTAGCGAGGCTTGCCGCAAAATTGCAGGAATATCGATGTGTTGTCACTTATGTTCCAGGTCGCCATAATGTTCATGCGGATTGCATGTCTCGTTTTCCCATTAAGGATGGTCCAATTGTAGATCTTGCTAATGAATGTGACGTAGCTTTCACCATGAGTGATATTAACATCATTGTTAATGACGATCAGTCTAAATTAATTACTCAAGCCGCATGGACCAAAGCTTGGGAACAAGATGACGTTCTTAAAAATGTAAGGCAGTTTTTAAAAATTGGATGGCCTGAAGAGAGGAAAGTTAGTGGCGAACTAGCTTCTTTCTTTAAGGTCAAGGATGCATTGATGGATGATGGTGCTATGATTTTTAGAGATGATAAGATCATTCCTCCCTTGGGCATACGAGATATGATTTGTGATCTGGCTCATGAAGGTCATTTAGGGATGTCTTCCACCAAGAGAAGGATTAGAGAATTCTATTGGTGGCCTAGTATGGACAACATGATTGATAAATGGGTAAGAAATTGTTCTCCTTGTTTTTTAAGTGATAAGTCAGTAAAACCTATCTCTGTGAGTCCCACTCCTGTTGAATTCGTTCAAGGTCCCTGGCGCAAACTTGGTGTGGATATTGTTGGTCCTTTTAGTTATCAGTCGGGCAAAGAAATGTTTGCCATTGTCCTGGTTGACTACTTCTCCAAGTGGCCAGAATTAAAAATTGTGGAGAAAGTTAGTTCTGAAGTTATTATTGATTTTCTTGATGAAGTTTTTTCAAGAGAAGGTATACCTGAAGAACTTGTCACTGATAATGGTCCACAATTTGTCAGTGACATTTTTTCATCATTTCTCTCCAGTTGTGGTATCAAACATAAAAGAGTTTCCAACTATTTTCCTCAAGCCAACGGACAGGTTGAACGTTTTAATAGAGTAATAAAAGAGTCTTGTCAGTTAGCCTTGCGAAGTGGTTTAAAGTGGAGAAAAGCCCTCCAAGCGACTTTATTGACATATCGTTTCTCCCCCAATACTGTTACTGGTTTATCACCTTTTGAAATGTTACGCTGTAGGAAACCTGGTTCGAAGCTAATGCCATGGTGGTTACGTTCAGATAAAGGTAATTATCTAGAATTAGACTTAGAAGCTGTCAGAGAAAGAGTTAATAAATACCAAGCTAAGGTGTCTCATGTCCCAACACGAAATATGTGTTCACCCAAATTGTGTGTTGGTGATTTTGTGAGAGTGAAATTTGGTGGACTGATCCGAAAAGGTTTCCCCAGATGGTCTGGACCTCTCCGAATTATTGAAATTTTCAGTAAGGCTATTAGAGTGGAGGATGGAAAAATCTGGAATCTAAGACGTGTATCTGTGTGTAGATCTGATGACTTGAAGCAATTATCTGAACATAAATCCACTGTTTCCAATTCCTTCTCTTCACATCCTAATGTTTCTATTCCTAATAGCTCACATTTAGTGAATGACAATTCTGAGCTTTGTGGTACTCACGAAGCTTTTGATCACCTGTCAATGAATAAGAATGTAAACCTTGACAACACAACCAATGATAATGTTATTAATAGTTCTACTTTTCATGAAAATGTTACTAAGAATGTTCCAGTGGAGGTTGTACGTGATATAGATCATCTTGATTGTACACCTCCTATCTGTGATCAAAGGCCATCAACTTCACGTTGTAGTTCACGTGTCAGATGTCCTCCTATGAAATTCAAAGATTTTGTTCGGTTCTGATTTTGTATCTCTGTTTTTTTTTTGTGTTCTATTTGTAGTTTTTTTTTTAACGTTTTTTTTAATTAAAGGGGGGAGGTGTGTGGTATTCTATGACATGTTATTAGAACTCATGATGTCAGGAATGATGCGAGTGGAATCTCTGTAAGAGCTTGAGGCATAATATGCTGAGCTGCTGTTGGAAGAAGACATCCTTCTTCCTGTGGATGTAAAGCTGTTCTGCTGTATAATAAATACTCAAGCTGGAACCCACAACTCATGTGTGTTAATTTATCACAAACCCCAGACCCCAAGCCTCAAACAGCTGTATATCACAACACCCCCTCATCAGACCTCAAACATCTGTATATGACAACCCCAGCGCCCAGCCTCAAACATCTGTATATCACAACACTCCCTGCCCCCAAGCCTCAGACATCTTTATATGATAACACCCCCTCCCCCCAAAAGCCTCAAACATCTGCATGACAGCAGCCCCCAGCCTCAAACATCTGAATATAACAACCCCAGGCCTCACACATCTGTGTATGACAACAAACACAAGTCTCAAACATCTGTATATCACAACACCCCAGCCTCAAACATCTGTATATCTCAAACCCCTTGCCCCCAAGCCTCAAACATCTCTATATGACAACACCCCCTCCCAGACTTCAAACATCTGAATATGACAACACCCCCAGCCTCACATATCTGTATATGACATCAGCGCGCCCCCGCCTCAAACATCTGTATATGACAGCACCCCCCTCCCCCCCCAAAGCCTCCAACATCTCTATATGGCAACACCGCCTGCCCCCAAGCCTCGGACATCTGTATTTGACAACACCCCCCAAAGCCTTAAACATCTGTGTATGACAGCAGCCCCCAGCCTCAAACATCTGTATATCACAACACTCCCTGCCCGAAGCCTCCAACATCTGTATATCACAACACCCCAGCCTCAAACATCTGTATATCACAACACTCTCTGCCCCAAGCCTCCAACATCTTTGACAAAACCCCTCCCCAGACCTCACACATCTGTATGACAATACCCCTCAGCCTCAAACATCTGTATATAACAACCCCAGCCCCACGCCTCAAACATCTGTATTTCACAACACAACTGCCTCAAACATCTTTATATAACAACCCCAGACCCCAAGCCTCAAACAGCTGTATATCACAACACCCCCTCATCAGACCTCAAACATCTGTATATGACAACCCCAGCGCCCAGCCTCAAACATCTGTATATCACAACACTCCCTGCCCCCAAGCCTCAGACATCTTTATATGATAACACCCTCTCCCCCCAAAAGCCTCAAACATCTGCATGACAGCAGCCCCCAGCCTCACACATCTGTATATAACAACCCCAGGCCTCACACATCTGTGTATGACAACAAACACAAGTCTCAAACATCTGTATATCACAACACCCCAGCCTCAAACATCTGTATATCTCAAACCCCTTGCCCCCAAGCCTCAAACATCTCTATATGACAACACCCCCCTCCCAGACTTCAAACATCTGTATATGACAACACCCCTAGCCTCAAACATCTGTATATAACACCCCCTCCCCCCAAAAGCTTCAGATATCTGTATGACAGCAGCCCCCTGCCTCAAACATCTGTAAATAACAACCCCAGTCCCCAAAACTCACACATCTGTATATGACAACCTCTTCCCAGGTCTTAAACATCTTTATATCACAACACCTCCAGCCTCAAACATCTGCATATGACAGCAACCCGAGCCCTCAAGCCTCAAACATCTGTATATGACAACAGACCCAGCCCGGCGTAGCATCTCGTGAGTCTCAGGCACTCGTGCAGAGCTTTGGGTAATTTTCAAGAGAAAGAGTCGATCAATTACAGGTCTAACAAGCATTGGCAAAGCCAATAAGCCTGTCTTTAATGTGCCAACTCAGGCAAACACACACATTCATACATTATTTGCACACCTTGGCTTTACTAGTGCTAGAGAAAAAGAAGCAAACATGGATTGGTGTCTATGTAAAATAAATATAGGAGACAATGAAGTGAATGTGACAAACTGGTGATGATTCAGTGTACTTTTCAGATGTAAAGTAGTCCCTCAAGCATTCCATTGAAAGCACATTTTGAAAGGCGGAATGATACACCAAACATCGAGCAACCAATAGCATGAAGCGAGTCCTCTGGTTGGAGCCAAAGCCTACAGTTGGTAACAATAGGCCTGGCTGACAGCTGCACTGTCTGGGCAGACCTAAAAGTGTACAACTTGTTCTTTGGAAAGTCTAAATGCTGCCATGCTCGTAATTTTGGATGACCAAAGAACTGGCAGTCGGGTACGGTGGCAGGCGGAATCCCTGTCATAATGCGATATGACCAACGAACGACTACATATACCATTTAAGAGCATTCTTTTAGTTAATATGTATGGCAAATTCTTTTTTTTAACTTCTAATAATTTCCTTTTGGGTGACCATAGTCTTTGATGCCAGCTGCAGCCTTCAGCCTGATATTGCTGCAGCCACAGTGTGTATGTTCAGCCAGTATAAATCAACAGCATTTTTCTGCACCAAAGGGTGAAAGGCCAGCCTTGTGCCAGCAAACCCTAAACCGCGTGGCATGTGCCACCCCACCTGAACTGTATTCGTGAACAATGCCTGGAACCACCTTGTACTCTTGAGATTCCAATTGGCCTTTTACTTTATAAGTCCAAGTACTGAAGGGGGTCCTTGATAATGCTCGATTGGAGGTATCACCCTACCTGTCCTGGGATAAAAACGCTGTAGAAAACAACTGGTCCCACTTGGGTGGGGAATCCATTGCGTGCTTTGTGCAGTGAAGTTAAAATCAGGCATGAGGCATGTTGTGACTTCCTCTAATCTGTAACATGGTACTCCGGTTTTATGTGCGACGGGTGACGAAATGACGGTGATGCAAAGAGGGAAGTGAGCGCTCTGTTCAAAATGTAGTTTACGACCTTGCTTCAACCTTGGTGTCACACAAGGACGAGCAACTCTTTACATCAAAAAACAAGCATTTGCAATTCAATCTGTCACTCCTTTGGGACCTTATATGTAGTAGTGGGCACCTGCCACGTTTACATTTGCGCCAAGCGCGCCCCCCATGACCGTTGCTGCATTGGCAGCGCGCCCTGACTTTTTGGATAGAGGGCATTTCAGCCCCTTATAGATGGCCAGTTGGCCCAGGGGACTATTAGGTTTGTAGGGCGCAAGGCCCTAGTGTACTTTTTATAGGTGCTAGGAAATGTAATGTTTGTAGCGTGATTTATGCTCCTTGATTTATGCTTATAGATGTGCTTTTATGCTTATTAGGTTTTACCTATTGTCTTATGTTTTCTACTGTGGTCTAGGTTTGATTTATTCCCTACTGCAGGTTATGTTACTAAGTTTAAGTTTATTTCCTAATGCAAGTAATGTTTAGGAGTTGTGGTCTACTAGATTTAGGCTTATGAGGTTGGTGCAGAATAGAGTTCTCACTTTATGTGCTACTGTGCCTGTTCTTTGATGTAATTATTTACACGAGGAGCATGTATGGTTGATGGGGCTGCAGAACGGGAGGGCTCCCTGATTATTGCAGAATGACTCTGGAGACGCCACGCCAGACCTGCCAATCACCCCCTCTGAAGACATGCGGATACTGGCCCTGTCGTCCTGCCTCTTCACGGCATAGATTACATCCCCCTATGCTTCGGGAATTTTGGGGACCGACTGAACTTAATACCAAGGTCTCAACCCCCCTGCCTGACCTCAATTTGGCAGCCTCAGTCGGTCTCTCCACAATGCTCTAATGCTCCCGGACAATAGAAC
Source organism: Lissotriton helveticus (assembly GCF_964261635.1). Classification (NCBI taxonomy): domain Eukaryota; kingdom Metazoa; phylum Chordata; class Amphibia; order Caudata; family Salamandridae; genus Lissotriton; species Lissotriton helveticus. Next base: position 44,858,136 of record NC_136072.1, read on the forward strand.
TGGTCAGCGTCCTGAGCTTAACCACATCCCTCACCTGACCTTGATCCTGCTCTCCCTCCCGGACATGTACTCTGAACCTTCCCTAGACCGTAGAGACCCTGCTATTACTCCAATGTCTGGTGAAGCTACCTGTTAGCTGAAGAGGAGATGGGTTGTGGATTCCTCCTCGGTTGTCACCTACCCAGCTGGATTTTGGGCAGACTTTCCTTCGTCTCTCTGTCGTTTCCCCCTCCTACCCTTTCACCCCACCCACTTCCCCCTCTATGCTCCCTTCTTCTCGCCCTCTTCCCCTTTAATGTTTTTCTGTTGAGACCTAGCCATTTGACCGATGCCCGGTGGACCTACCTGATAGCTCAAGAGGAGATAGACTGAGGATTCCCCCTTGGCCGTCACCTACCCAGCCGGACCTTGGGCAAACCTTCCCTTCGTCTCTCCGCTGTATCTATACACTACCCCTTTCGCCCTCACTCCCTTTCCATTCCTCACCCCATTTTCCTTTTCTTCTATGCTCCTAAAAAGTTTTTTCTGGTATCTTGTGTAACTATTTTCCCCTCGTCTCTACGTTCTGTCTTCCTCCTACCACTTTACCCTATCCCCTTCGTGCTCCATTCACCTTGTTCCCCTATGGCCTTTAAATGCTTTTGATGATACTTATGTAACTTTTAACTGATGTAATTTGCAACATTATTGTCCCTCATGTAAAGCGCTCGGATTCCATCGGGTCTAGCCAGCGCTATATAATAACTCATTAATTAAATTTGTTCCCATTTAGTACTCTTTCTCCCTTTGTCTACCTCCCTAGCTCCTAGCTCCTATCCTCTCTCCCCTGAATCTCTCCCCTTACCTGCTAGTCTGTCTTGCCCCCTGTCCTTTGTGCCCTTTGACTATGCACTCTTCTTGGGGAAAGATACAATATTTATACTCTGGAGTCTCAGCGTACCCGCTGAGAGAGTCCACTGTGCCAAGGGAGCCACTCACAGCTGAGGTATGGTATGGCACCCCTTGCCAAAGCACTCCCTCTCCCCTTTTTGTGGAAGGATCTAGTATGTAGGCCTTGGAGTCTCAGAGACCCCTCTGAGAGAGTCCACTGCGTAAAGGGAGCCTCTCGCAACAGTGATAGGGAAGTGATACCACTTCCCCTGGGATCACAGCTTACTGGACTTTAGGCGTTGCTATGACTCGTCTACCGGTTTGTGTCCCCGTCGCCCTTCCCCTCCTCTTTCCTTGCGATGTCCTTCACCCTCCCCTCCTCTTTCCCGCCTTCATTACCTATCTACCTCCCCAGCTCCTTCCCCCCTCCCCTGAATCTTTCCCCTTGCCTGCTTTTCCCCTTTCCTATTTGTGCTTATTGTTTGTCTTGACCTTACAAGTAACTATGTGGCCATGCTCTAATAACTGTGTAACCTTTGTAACGATGTAACCTGTAACTATGATCTGATGCTCATGTAAAGCGCTCTGATACCTCCGGGTCTAGCAGCGCTATATAAAACCTTTAAATAAAATAAATTTAGCTATGAAGCACATTAGCCTGGGTGCTGAAACATCTACTGTTCTTTAACATGGAGGGAAAGTAAGCATCTAACTGTGTGACACGCCAGGTATGGAAACACATGGAGAGAAATATTGCCTTTCAGCGGGAAATGGTATAGTCCAAAGCTCTGTTTTTAATATAAAAGTAGGGCCTTCGTGGTCATGGAAATACAAGATTTGAAAAAAATATTATTGTCTACAGGTGCTCGTGGAAGAAAATTTCTATGGACTGGAATCTAGAGAATGCTAAAGTGATTTTGGTATTTGCTGGTCGTTTTCTATCAAGAAAGTTAAATAGAGACAGTTGCCAGAAAAATTAAAAAAAGAAAGTCCCTCAACAAAAAGCAATTCTGGTATTTTACTGACCTATACTGGTCATTTTCTATCAAGACAGTTAAATAGAGGCAGTTGAACAGAAAAAAGGTGCCTAAGAGGAAGCAGACAAGTCCTAGGGCTGATCTCCAGAGCCCACAAAGTACATACTCATATAAGTATATAGTAAAGTATATACAAAAGTTCTCGAAAGCTCGACCTAAAAAATGACCTGAAAAAACCTGTTTGCCTTTTCGAATGGACCCCTTGTTGCTTATGACAGACTTCAGTTATCTCACACAACTTGCTAGCATTTCTTCTATTTTTACTTGCAGAGAAGACTACATTTACAGCGCTATCCTTTAGGGCATTGAGACATTCCTGCCTAGAAATAAGAAAGACAAACTCACCAGTTTGCTGGAGAAACTTTTCAGATGAATTATTTTGCCTCCCCAAACCTGAATGATTTTGGTGAATTTTTGGGGGATTCTAGTTTGTGACCTTTATAGCTCGTGGTTGCCACCAACAATAATTCTGCTTTCCTCTACTAACTATGCGTTGCAGCTTGGAGATCCCTTTGGGACACTTTTTCATTTTTTAACAAGTTCCTGTCAAGAGTCCGCTAAGGACTGAAAAGCACCCAGGATAAGACAGGCTTGGTAGACAGTAGCATTTCCCCTAATCTTCTAGCCATGTTGGAGCCATCAAACTAGTCGGTCCGTTCAAAGCCAAGATTCTGCCTGAGGAATACTGCCTGAGCCTACTGCCGGAGTAGGCTCGGGCCTACTGTCTGTCAGAACTGTAGGACACTGCGAGATTGAAGTTCCCATGTGATGCAACTGACTATAAGGCTTTTGACAACCTTCTCATGGTCTTGTACCTGGAAGGAGAGAGGGAGAGAAGTTAGCATTGAATATTTTTTAAGGTTCCAAACTCCATTTCAAAAGGTTATTGTTCGACGACTGTTTCTGCTTCTGAATCTAGGTTGAGTGTTGATCCTGCGCCCTAAGATCATGTATCCAAGACCAAGTATTTTCTCCCTTGGAAAGTCGAACACAGAAATCTATGAAAAATTACAGGAATTAACATGTCATCTCAGCCTTGAGCACTGCAGTAATCCCAACCGCGGAGAGCATCCTTTATACCCCAGTGACCACTTTAAAGACTTTTAAACCCCACAGTACAGCCTTCCTAGGTGACTCCTGACTGGACAACAGAACTTGCGATCTGCATGAGGCTCAGGCAGCATCGCCGTCTCCTAGCCCAGATTCTTCCGCTCCACACTCCTAAGAAGGTGTCAACTAATCCAACATTTTAATGCCCAATTAATCACAAACTGCTCGTTCAAGGATAATGTCTAATGGATACTTTTAACTGTAGATTCCTTACCTTAGAATATCCACAGGCGCCAGACTGGATCCAGAAGATTTTTCGGGATAGCCCCGGCGTGCTAGTAGGTGGCGTTTGGTGACTCCATGTCAACTTCAGTCCACCCCAGAAGTGACGACTGGATCCGCATACAGTTGCCACCCTAGCACGCTGGCATTTGTTCCAAGTTTCTTTACGCACCTTTGTACGCAGATTCGGACCAGCTCCTAGTATTTTTCTCACCTGTTGACAGTCTTTTTTCCACTCAAATGTCAGCAGTGTGCAAACTACAAAGTTTAAGCCCTGTAGGGTTTGCAACAGATCCCTAATGAGTTGCGTTTCTGGTGTTTCAGTTCGGGCCAAGAGTCTAAGTCGTGTGAGAAGTGGTTCGTGATGCACCATAATGTGATCCAGGAATGCAAAGTCACGCTGTATGTCAGTGAACACCCCAGGAAGTTGTGTAAGTCCTGCTCAAAGTCGAATATGAAGACCATTTCCTGCTCCCTGGGCTATTCCCGCGACTGGTCATCATCCTGATCCAAGTCTTTGGGTAATTTAAAGTCCAAAAAGAAGGACAAAAAATCCAAGCTGGCCTTGTCCCAGAACCCGCCACTCTCCCACTGAAACATTGCGAGGATGTCCAGGAGATCCCTCGGCTCGCTTCTGGTCCCCCACCAAGGACCAGAATCCGCCGCTGACCCTTGTGCACACCAAATTTCCATGGCCTTCAGTGACACAGCAACAGATTGAGGCATTTAAAGAGGCAATGCTTTTAATCCTTAGCAATGTAAACACACAACACCCTGGTGTTTCCCAGGGGAGGGAACTAGAGGCTACAGGGTATTCAGGGTGAGCTGGTCTTCATCCAATGATGTACACACAAAGAAGCACCCTGCAGGAAGGTGACCGGCAGTTACAATGTGCTAGGTGGAGTACCGGGCATCTCAAAAAAAGTGAAGGACTGTCCTCCCACACCACCAGGTGTCAGGCTTCATCATCGGCAGTCCCCGCTCTCTAGAAACGCGTTTGGTAGAGAGCGGGCCTACACCTAGAGACAGGGAGACACTTCTAAATTCTAAGTGGGGGCCTGTGCAAAAAGTGAATTAAAAACCAATGTAAAAGTCGAAATACATTTTTTCACTGGGCATTTACTTGGTATTAGAACTAAGTGTGGGGAATGGGGGAGTTAGTAGCCCATCACCACCGTGGTGATTGTCGTCAACATGTTTCTGCCAAAGTGGCCCATAGGGTCCGTGGCATTCATCAGGACGGAAAAGACTTGGGCTCCTATCTTTCCAAAGTTGGTCCGATATTACCACTATATAGGGTGACCTGTGTCAACCTCTAACTGAATGGTGTTCTTAAACCCCAAGAGAGGGTCCTAAATGCCCCATGGGAAGAGAATAGGAGAGACCCATGTAGCCACACTTGCCTCAAGGTGCGTCTCTCGCCGCCTGCCTAGTTGTATTCACTCCTCTCCCCCGAAGTCCTTCACTTTTTTTGAGATGCCTGATACTCCACCTAGTACCTTGTAACTCCTGGTCACTTCCCTTCATGGTAGCTTCTTTGTGTGTACTTTAATCCTTAGCACCCTATCTATTCCCTTTGGTCCACCTTCGGGGACCACAAATCTGGGAAGGCCTCCAGTCGGTTTACCACCAGCGGGTCCAGCCTCAGTGCTGTCTGTGCTTCCAGAACCTGCCTTGGGTTCAGCTCTGACTTCGGAGCTGACTCCATACCCGGCACCGCGTATTCTCAATGATTTCCGCTGCATCACCGCTGTCTCCGACTATCTCATTGTCCTGTCTGACTTTGAATTGGATCAGCATCATCCAGTTGAGTCCCTGCACTGTTCCGGCGTTCCCAGCCCCACTAAACTACAACTCTGATAAGACTATGGCTTTGCTTAGGAGCTTCTCCTCGCACCTCTAAATATGATGATGACACTTTTTGTATGGATCTTTAACAGGCCAGTGAGTTGGACTCTTCCTCTGACAATTATGCTACCTTTTCCCCTATCGTCCTTCCCTAGAAGTCCGCCTCATTCACTGTAGTCATCAGACGAGGGGTGGAACTTCTTGAGTATAATTTTCTCCTGTTGAGGTGGAGACTTTTCACAAACCAGACAAACATCATCAAAACCTTTACTTCCATTCAGCCCGCCCGACCTTTAGGAGTTGGGGTGAGCCCGATGATGAAGCATGTCACTATTAGGGTGAGTGAGGGCTATATAAAGAAAAGGGTATCCCTCCCCACCCATAGATAGGGGTTGGTCACATATTGGACATAGGAACTCTCGGTGCATCCCACTAGAGTGTGAACCATCAGATATGAAAAATAACCCCTCAGCCCCCCTCCCTTTTTTCTGATTCTTAAGCAACACCTGCAGTTCTTGTAAAGGGACACCCATTAGGGTTTGTTTGTAGTTAATAGGGAGGATGAGTCCCTCCAACCTCGTGGTTGAGGACCTCTCTACCCTTCCAGAGCCCCTGTGGGTCCAAAAAAGTTTGATATAGCCCTGTCCAACACCCTCCGCTAAATTCAGGTCCCATCCACCCATGAACAGACAGACAGCTCAATGCACAGACCTGCCCAGTAGACCCGGCTTTCATGACTCATCACCCCGGTCATGCAGCCGTCTACTAGTTGGGTTAAACCCAATTCTTCTCTTACTTCACTGATTGACATGCCTTTTGACGGTTCGTGGTCCAAGATAGTGTCTAAGAATGAAGGTTGAATTGTGCATCATGGGCCACATTGTGTGCCGGCCGGACCTCCTGTGGAACACAAACTGTGTGGTGTCAGAGGTTGCCAATCCCAACGCGTAGAGATTTCAAACAAAGGATTCAACTAGTAGTAGTAGTAATTGTTTATTTCAGATTGAAATTCCATAAAACATACATAAAGATAAGCACAATTATCATGATTTCAATAGTTAAAAGGTTTATATACATTCTCATGCGATTGGCTTAAAATATTCTAATAGAATCAATTATGCCACAACCTAGCTATACACAGTAATTCATAGTTTGTGTTCCTACAGAAAAGCTCAAATGAATATAAAATCGGCAGAGTCCTTTCTGGCTTATTCGTGCACTTTATGAGACAAAAAAAACAGGAGGAAATCTTTTATAGTGGCCGGATCACTTTTTCATGTGCACAGTTCCAGCAAAATTCTTCTAAATTACTGAATGATTTTGAATAAACTACAGATGAATTTCCAAATGGTACTCTTTCCGCCAACTGCAAATTATTCATGCAGCGTGCAAAAGATTTAGCCAGACTGAGAACAATCACCTCCCGTGTGTCTGTTTTTAATATTTTCAGAGATGGATAAAGAGACTTCATGCCTAATAATTGGGATATTCCATTTTCTTCTTGGGAATATATAGAAAAATACAAGATGTACTAACCTCAAGGTATTAGCGTGCGTTATATATCCAAATTTCATTGAATTTAATTTCTAATGATTCAGAAGCATTGTCCCAGTGATGGGGTTCTTGCCCAATTAGTTGTGAACTCTAGCGTAGGCAGAATCCCATACCTAAACTTTAAGTGTAATTCTCTGGGGAGGGAACCTTGGATGGCATTTAATGTAGGTTCACAGAGTGGAACAATCTTGTGGTCGAAAAATTGATCTGTCAAACTCCCTGATTTGCAGTGTTTGACTGTTCCACATGCGAGATCCTTCATTGAGCAGCACAGTAAATCTTCATCCGAGGAGCAATCCCTGCTCGCCGGCTGGGGTACTCGTGTCTATCACCAGTGACGTCATGTGGGAGGTCATGACCAGTGCCTAGTTGGGGCACAAATTTGGTTGATGTTGCTTACCATAACTGGCCAGCTTTAGTGATTTTTAGCTTTTACTTTGGGATCATTACTTCACGTTATGTTATGTTAAAATTATTTATACAACGCACGGACACCAAGCGGTTTCATGGCGCTAGGGGCGGAAAGGCAGTGATGAGAGGCGATGTGCAATTTTTACTCATAGGCTTGCCGGAACAGGCAGGTTTTCAGACGTTTTCTGAATAGAGTGTAGCTGGATGTTGATCTAAGTTCGGGAAGGGAGTTCCAAAACCGGGGGGCCAGAGATGAGAACCTGAGACCCCCGTGTTTTTTCCGTTTGAAAGTGGAAATGGTAAGTAGGTTATGGTGGGAGGAACGAAGATCACGGGAGGGGACATACCGATGAATCCTGGAGGCGATAAAAGCGGGGCCCTGACCAAGTAGTGCCTTGAAGATGGTACAGCCAAGTTTGAAGACACAACGTTTGGCCACCGGGAGCCAATGGAGGTTCTTCAGCAAAGGGGAGACATGTTGGTGTTTGGGTTGGTGAAAGATCAGCCTTGCTGCTTGGTTTTGTACCAGTTGTAGGCGGTGGAGCTGGTAGGCTGGAATGCCAACATAAAGGGCGTTGGCATAGTCGATGCGAGAGGTGATCAGGGCCATGATGACAAGTGTGAGGGCCTCTGTAGTCAGGAACCTGCAGATTTTCCGTATTCTGCAAAGGTGGAAAAAGCATGAAGAAATTACTGGGTTGATTTGAGGTTTTAATGACAGGTCTTTACAGATGATAACACCAAGACTCTTCACAGAGTCTGCAGGGTGAGGGGCAGTGCCCAGGGAGGGTGGCCAGAAGCTAGAGTTCCAAGGGTTAGAAAGCTCTCCAGTTAACACAAGCTCCGTTTTGTCAGGATTGAGTTGCAGTTGGCTATGATACATCCATTCACTAATAGAGAGCATGGTGGATTGAAAGTTAGTGCTGGATGCAATGGTGGAATCAAGATTAAATACCAGCTGAAGATCGTCGGCATAGTTGAAAATGGTGACCGGGCTATTACGTAATGCAACAATTAAAGGTTGCATATATAGATTGAATAAAAGGGGCGATAAGGCGGAGCCCTGAGGGACCCCGCAGGTCAGTTTGGTTTGTGTTGCTGAGAAAGTGGACAAGCGAACCGCCTGAGAGCGATGGTGTAAGAAGGATCTGATCCATTTTAGAGCCAAGCCCTGAATGCCAGCATTGTTGACACGGTTGATCAGGAGTTCAGGATCGACCGTGTCAAAGGCCGCCGATAAGTCTAGAAGCACTAGTGCCTGGGTGATGTTTCTATCGGCTCCGCTCCTAAGCTTGTCCATCACAGCCACGATGACAGATTCAGTAGAGTGCGCTGGCCTGAAGCCCGCCTGCTGGGAATCAAGAAACTGAGAATGCTCAATAAATGAGCTTAGGCAGTTTGTGACATGGGCCTCTAGTAGTTTACTAAGATAGGGGAGCAAAGAGATGGGTCGGAAATTACTCAATACCGAAGGGTCTGCGTTAGGCTTTTTCAAGATAGGAACAACTGCGGCGCATTTGAAAGTGTTCGGGAAAATGCCTGTTGCCAGAGAGTTGTTAAGAAGTGAAAGTGGGGGATCAGGGCAGGCGAGAAAGGCTTCCTTCAAAACGTGGGGAGGGCAACAGTCATTAGGAGAGCCAGATCCCACTTTATTCAAGAGAATCAAGAAATCTGATTTAGTGATCAGGGGAATGTGGTCCAGCGAGAGTGAATTCTTACAAGGTGTGATAGGAATGGTTGGAGAGGTAGGGGTAGGAATGTTATTTTTAATGGCAATGATTTTATTGATAAAGAAAGAGTTTAGTGAGTCACAGAGTGTTTGTGAGGGAACTGGTTTAACGATCACCCGGTCAGGTTGTGTAAGTTCATTGACAATAGTAAAAATGTCTTTTGCCTTTGTGGATGAGTTGGTAATTTTTTGAGAAAAATATGCTGTTTTAGTCTGAAGAATAGAGTTTTTATATTGTTTTAGCAGGGCTACATATGTTGTTTTCTCCTCAGGGGCGTAAGCACGCCGCCAACGGCGCTCAGCCTGCCGGAGGGCTAGCTTTTCCTTTTTTAATTCCTCAGAGAACCAGCGTTGAGCATCGTGGGGGAGTTTAATTTTTATTTTTCTCAGAGGGGCGACCTTATCGCTGGCTAATTCTAGCCAGATTTCGAGGCGAGAAGCCTGGCAGGAGATGGGAACCTGTACGCTGGGAGTGGAAGTAGCCAGTAAAGTGTGGAATTCTTCCATATTAGCCCATTTCCAGTTTCTGGCCAAAAGGTTGCTGGCAAGGGCTAGGGGGATAGAAGGGATATGAGCCACAGTGAGAGAGATAAAGAAATGGTCAGACCAGGAGCAGGGAGAAATTAGAGGGGGAGTGATGTCAATATTGGAGGTCCAGACTTGGTCCAAAGTGTGCCCCTTGGTGTGGGTGGCTTTAGGAACATGTTGAGAAAAATTCATGCCAAGAAGAAGGTCCGAGAACTCCGCCGAGAGATTACTTTCACGGGTGTCTGAGGGCCAATAATTAAAGTCGCCAACGGTGATAATCCTGGCATGATTAATGGCTAACTGGGAGACCAAGTCACTAAAAAGCTGAGGAATCAAGGGCATGTAATTGGGGGGACGATAGAAAAGGGCACAGATAAAGGAAAACTTTGAAGCAAATTTCAGAATAAGGCTGTCGACTCGAGGGAGACTAACCCTTTCTAAGATGGTAAATTTATGCTTATGGTGAATAATAGCTGCGACTCCACCACCCGATTTACCCTGCTGTCTATTGGCTTGGAGTATGTAGTACCCAGCAGGTATTGCAGCTAGGATGTCGGGAGTGGAATCATCCGTCAGCCAGGTTTCCGACAGAAGAAGGATATCAATGTTGTTAGCGTCAAGCAATTGAAAAATCTCAAGTTGATGTTTCACCATCGAGCGGGTGTTAAGATAAGTGATAGCAAGGGGGTCTGTAGCTGGAAGTTCAGGGCCAGAGAGCGATTGGGGAGTCTTATAAGGCGAAATAGGAACACTAAGAGAGTGTGAGTCAGAGGGGGCAGTTCTGGGGACTAAAACGTAAACTGGGTTCCTTTCTGGATGCCTTTCGGAGGTTGGTCTAGATCTATGTTAGGGCAAGATTACGATTGTCGTGACCTAAGTGTGGGGCACTAGGACCCTGTCGTGACCTAAGTGTGGGGCACTAGGACCCCGTGGGTCGAGTAGCTGGGGACAGGTCACCAGACCGGACATCCGGTCATCTGGGGGGCGGGGAACAGGCAGAGATGGGATGACCAAGATGAGTGAGGACGCCATCCCAGGGGTCTGCTGCAACTAGGATAATAACTGTACCAATGACAATAAAGGAATCTAAGCAACTGACCTGAGTGACGCGTCGTGCATGTACCGCTCCAGCACAAAGACACGACAACTGGCGACGAAGGACGGTGACGACCCCACACGCATGAGGATCGCGTCGTGTGAAAGAAGAGATCACCGACAACAAGGAGCTACACGGGAGCCCACCCCGATCAGCGTCCACCTATGAAAACGACACAGCGCGGTAAGGAGCACCGGGAAGAAGCGCCAATGCAGGGCAAGAAGCGTGAAGCTCTCGCGTTTGAAACTTGAAGAGCGAAGTCTCGCGAGAGGCGAAAATCTCGGCGGCATTTTAGGGACAGGCAAATGCAGCCAATAGGAACGACAGGGCAACGCGGTGGCCATCTTAGAGTCAGGAGAAGCGAGATTTCGATCGCGAAATCTCGCGGGAACAAGGGCGGCCATCTTAAGTGGGACATTAAAGGAAAACAGCAATAGGAGCCACAGGACAACCATTTTAAGGGCAGGCAAAACGTAAAACACAGCAAACAAAGAGAAATAAAGAAATAAAAAGGGACAAGGACAGAGAAAGATCCCCACAGCAAGAAATACAACAAAATAAAGAATGAAATAAGAAGAGAGAACAACAAGAACATTACAAAACAACTGAGACAAAAGAAATATAGAGGCAACAAACACAATTGCCAGAAAGAAAGAGAAAGGACACAAAGAAAATAAAAAGAAAACAAGGAGGTACAACGGACACAAAAGAACCGGAAGGGGACCCTAAAGGATGTCTAAGAAGGACAAAAGGAAGTCAAGGGAACAAGCACAGATAACAAAGAGAAAATAAAGAGCAAAGAAGAGAAGACAAAGAAATAATACAAGTGCACACAAGAAAAAAAAAAGGAAAATACAAGGAAAAAGGACTAAGAAAGCCCAGAAGAGGCGAAATAAAATATAAGGAAAAAGGACTAAGAAAGCCCAGAAGAGGCGAAATAAAGTAAAACAAAGGAAGGAAAAGGGACAAAAGATCACAAAGAGAAAAGGAGAATATAAGGAAAAAGGACTAAGAAAGCCCAGAAGAGGCGAAATAAAATACAAGGAAAAAGGACTAAGCAAGCCCAGAAGAGGCGAAATAAAGTAAAACAAAGGAAGGAAAAGGGACAAAAGATCACAAAGAGAAAAGGAGAATATAAGGAAAAAGGACTAAGAAAGCACAGAAGAGGCGAAATAAAATATAAGGAAAAAGGACTAAGAAAGCCCAGAAGAGGCGAAATAAAGTAAAACAAAAGAAGAAAATAAGGGCCAAAAAGAGCAAAAGGACAAAGATAAATGACAGAAAGTACGAAGAGTCAGTGAACAAGCACTAGAAATAGAAAAGAAGAACATAAAAGGAAAGGAGAAGAGGAAAGCAACATGGGTGAAACGAGACCAAGTACACAATACAACAGACAAAAAGACAATCAAAAAACAGAGTCCGTGACCATAGAGGCGGGGCCCCACAAAGCGAGGCTCGTGCTCGACAGCAGCGCCACAAACATCTCAAGAGAATATCAGAAACAAATAAGAGGACTAGGAAAGCTGAAGGGGAGGAAATCACTACTGAGTCAAGAAATCATCGAGCCGGTAGATGGACCGACAGCCCGGGTAACACCAATGGTAGATCACCTAGAGTACTTGGATCCAACACTAGGCACGAAGACCACAGCAGATGCCGGCCCAGTAGGATTAGCGATAATGACCCAATACAAAGCAGAAAAGGAATCACCAAGATCGCCAATAGTGACGGACCACCAAGCACTAAAAATGATTTATGGCAACCAAAAAACAAATGTACCACCAAGGACAGAAGGGTGGGGAAGAACGTTGATGGACTACGAATTGAAAATAATTAACAAGCATGAAAAAGAACAAAATCTAGCTGACTACATGTCCAGACATCCACGGCCATACAAAAAAGGCGCAAGAATAAGGGCGGAAGATCACCTAAACCACATCCTAGAGAACAACGCACCGATACCAGCAACAATGTCAGAACTAGAACAAGAGACAAAAAGAGACACCACCATGATAGCGATCCAGAAAGTGTCGAGGCAACAAAGATGGAGACACACAAACAACAACAGACTCTGGGGGCGCTAGAGGGCGCGCTAGCGGAATGGCTGCCTAGACCAGCAGCTCCCGCTCCTTGGACACTAATCCTGCCTTAATCCTACGCCACGGGGTGCCGTGTTGCCTCCAGGAGACCGGATTCTGCATCCAGAAGGTGCTCCCTACACTCGTCCCAAGTCTGACGTGGCTGCGATCCTCAAGGCCGGAGATACGGGCTCCCGAAAACTGCCCGACACCTGCCCTGGAGCTGCATGAGGAGGGCGCTCGGCCGCCACAGCTACGCGACCCCGGGGCCTGACACGAGGCGCCCAGGCCGCACTGAGACCTCGCCTGCCTAATCCCTCTGAGACGGCGTGCGGTGAGGGCTGAGCAGGTAGGCGACTGCTGCAAACTCGCGTTGGGTCTCCTCCCAGACGACGCCTCACCGGTACAGAGGGAGAACTGCTCCTGCCGGGACGCCTGCTGCCACGGCCCTGCCAGATCGCCGTGCCTGTCCTCCATAGCGCCGCAAGCCCGGATTTGCGCGGCGCTGTCCACCAGACTCATCGACCGGGGGCCGGGGCTGCCCCATCTGTGCGGAATCCCCCTGTCGCTTCCCGCTCTGCTTGCCTGCACGGCGCTGCGCGACCTTCAAGCGCTGGAAGCGCTGGAGGCTGCACTAGGGGTGACTGGCTGCCATACCTCTAAGGCGCTGCCCGGTGAGTTGCGTTACACCCGATGGTGTCTAGTGGGGCACGCTTCCCTGGATTTGACCCTGCAACCCGTCGAGGTGCCTCGGACTTCACATTACCTGGATACTGCGTGGCAGGCACCTGAGGCTGCGGCTGAGTGCCCAAGACAGAACGGGCGGCCGCTATCATCGTGCATTCAGTGGACACGTGGCGCTACTGGTGGCACCGTCCATATTGCGTGACACTGCAGCGCTCCGAGCCTGATGCCCTTCTGACCTGCAACTGGCTGCTTATCACCCGCATTGCTCTTTCAACCTTCCCTATTCTGTTTGAACTCTCACTTGCCTCTGGTCACTACCATGGGACGACCTGACACTCGCCAGCCTAAGCTGAGCTTTGATAACTCTCGCAAGGGCACTACATCGACACAGATGAACCCGGGGCCCAGCGTGCCGCCTCCACAACCTGCCCCACCTATTGCCCCTGCTGCGGACATTACCAACCTGATACAGGAAATGCGTCAAGGATTCGCTACCGTGGTGGAGAAGGTGGACGGCGTCACAGCCCGACTGGACGCCTTGGTCCATAAAGTGGACCGCCATGAGGAACGCCTCACAACTGCGGAACAAATAATCTCCGACAACACTGACGCCGCCGCGTCCCACGCGACACAGTTGGCGAGAATGGATAACCTCCTCCGCATCATTGCGGCAAAGAATGAGGACTTGGAAGCACGAAGCCGCCGGAACAACATTCGCCTTACTAACGTGCCGGAGTCCACTGCCACGGGCAGGATGGAGCTCTATGTGGAGAAATTACTCAAGGGCTCAATCGGAGAGGAAGCTTTCTCATCCCAGTTCATAGTGGAGAGGGCCCATCGCTCCCTGGCGCCTGTGCCCCAACCTGGCCTACCACCGAGACCTATAATTGCTCGTCTTCTGAATTATCGTGATCGCGACACGGCCCTCCGAGCAGCCCGGACACAAAGATCACTGAGGTTTGAGGGCATCACATTCTCCATCTATCCTGATTTCACGCCGATGGTTCAGGATGAGCGGCGCAAATTCCTTCCAGTGAAGAAGAAACTGCGGGAGGCTCAAATAGACTATGCACTCTTGTACCCGGCGAAGCTGAGAGTTACTCACCAGGGCAAGCAACGCTTTTTCACCAACCCGCAGAAAGCCGAGGATTTCCTTAAGTCGATCCGGAGAACACGCAGGGACGACCATGCACCTGTGGACGAACTAGAGAACATTGATCTACCTCCTGAGCACCATGAGGACTAATGACCTTTACATACTTCGACCTACGACTGCAACGTACCTAATCGCTGGCTGGCGCTGATTCACCATTTGGGAGATGGAGAGATACATGAGCGGCGATCTTTCTGGACATTGCACCCCAGTGGTAACGTATACCAAGGACCACTCTCTCGGCCCTAGACTCCACCGAGGGCGGTACAGATTGGAGCTATGGGCCGGATAGTGGCAGCGCGCACTTTCAGATGTACCCCTGTCGGGTATTCCCCGCTGACTTATTGTTTGTTTGGCTGTTTGCCTTTCTGAAGTTGGGGGGGAGGGGAAAGAGGGGGGGTCGTTTTTGGGGGTTTCATGGCTGCTGGCATGTTTGGGATGCTGGGGTGGGTGGGGGGAGGTTGGATTTCGTGAGGTTACCATTGCATGGACTGTGCATATATTTCCTAGCCTGGTGTGTGACTTGGCTCTTCGGGTGCGGGTGTGGATTCATGGTTTGGCCCACTTGGGCACCTTCTTCTTTACTGTCGCTATGCCCATGGCCGCTGTGAACTCGACTGCGCGGCTGACATGTCTTTCATGGAATGTTCGGGGGTTGAACGATGCTAGGAAATGCAGGAATGTTATTGCCTACTTAAATAGACATCATATACAAGTTGCTATGCTGCAAGAGACACACATGCCCATACGCAGAAACACCCCATTTGGACTAAAATGGGCAGGGACCCGCGCATTTTCCTCCTATTCGTCATATGCAAGGGGTGTGGCGATACTTGTGGCCCGTGGCTTGCCTTTCCACCGCTTTGGGGAGGAGGTAGACAGGGAGGGGCGGTATGTTTTGCTGTGGGGTAGGGTGGGACGTGACACCTATCTATTTGTCTCAATGTATGCACCGAATATTGACTCACCTGTCTTTTTTTCCACACTGTGGGGTAAAATTGTTTCAATCGGAGCACGACATATCATCTGGGGTGGTGATTTTAATCTGGCGCTGGCGCCCTCCCTGGACAGAGCGGATGGTGTTAGTTCCTACAAGCCCCGAGCCAGGGAGGTTTTGGAAGGAGTGGTGGAGGAAGGTGGTCTGTTCGATGCCTGGCGACAACTACATCCCCACGGACGGGAGGGCACGCACTTCACACCTCACACCGGGACATGGGCGCGCTTAGATTACTTTTTGGTAACTCGAGACATCACTAAGGAACTATTGGGAGTTGACCATTTGCCCAGAACCTATTCAGATCACAGCCCTGTTAGACTGCAATTCCGGACTCCTGGATGGGACAGTCCGAGACCACAGTGGAGGCTAGGCCCCGATATGCTTCTTGACGAGCTTTTTCGCACAGAGCTGGGTGAGGAGATTAGGGATTTCTTCCCTAGGAACAGGGGCTCAGTGGAGTCAGTGGAACACATATGGGAGGCTTTCAAGGTCACTATAAGGGGTTTCTGCATTTCCAAAAGCCATGGGGTCCTGCGAGATATTCTACGTACCGTCACCACACTAGAGGGAGAGCTGCGTACACTAGAGATCCAAATGGCGGCGGGGGATGACCCACACCTACAGATAGCCTTTAGAGACACACTGTCCAAATATGAGGAAGAGGCTGACAGGGAGGCGATATACCGGGGCAAACACTGGGTGGCCCGGAGATACTGTGAAGGGGATAGGCCTGGTAAAGTGCTGGCCTCACTCACGCGTACACCACGAGAACACAACACCATATTAGAGCTCACTGATGAGACTGGCGCTGTCACTAGAGAATCGGATGCGATACTCACTGCCTTCACGACGCACTACTCGACACTATACACATCCAAGGCGGAGGCGGATGCTCCATACGCTGACTATTTGAACGAAGTAGCGCTCTGCTGGCTCAGCGATGGCGATAGGGAGTTCCTTGCAGCGCCTTTCGAGCTCGATGAGGTTCGCGAGGCCATTATGTCCCTCCAAAATGGAAAGGCCCCGGGGCTCGATGGCATCCCAGCCGAATTCTACAAAGCTTATATTGATATCATGGCACCCGTGCTTAGCGAAGTCTTCACCGAATCATTAGCTGATGGGGTATTACCCCGCTCTATGCGCGAGGTGGTTATCACCTCTCTCCTGAAACCTGGTAAGGAACCCACCTCCTGTGACTCTTACCGTCCACTCTCCCTTCTAAACTGTGATGTGAAGATCCTCGCCAAGGTTCTTGCCACGAGACTCTCACTGCTCATGACTAGAGTTGTCCTGCCCGACCAATCTGGCTTCGTGGCGGGTAGGTCTACTTCCCATAATCTCCGCACCCTTTTCTCCCTGCTTCGCTCGGTCCATCCTGATGTCCCCGTGGCGGCTGTTTTCCTGGACGCTACCAAGGCGTTCGACTCTGTCGAATGGCCCTACCTCTTCTCGGTCCTGGCCCGCATGGGTTTCCCTAAACTGTTCTTAGCCTGGTTGCGCCTCCTATACACGGATCCCACGGCGAGAGTACTGATAAATGGGAAACTGTCGCCACCCATCAACCTTACGAGAGGCACCCGCCAGGGCTGCCCGCTCTCGCCTCTATTATTCGCTATTGTGGTTGAACCACTAGCGTGCCGCCTGCGCCAGTTACACCGAGCGGGAGCGGTACAATGCTTGCAGCGGCAAATCGATGTGTCCCTCTATGCGAATGACATCACACTATACGTCAAATTCCCGGATCTACACCTTAACCCCCTACTTCGTGAGTTCGTCCTTTTTGGAGGAATGTCAGGTGTTCACATCAACTGGTCTAAATCGCAATTTTTTCCCCTTACTGATGCGATACGCGACTTCCCACTAGATTACCCGTTGGTGTGGTGCCGAGATGATCTTCGCTACTTGGGGATCCGTGTGGCGCGAGATAAGGATGAGACGCTCCGCTCCAATTATGGAGTAGCCACAACCAAACTGGCTGCCTCCGTCGATAGGTGGATCACGTTGCCTCTCTCCATGGCTGGCAGGGCCTCCCTCATAAAAATGGTAATATTGCCCCGTTTCCTGTACTTTTTCCTCAATATCCCCTACTACCCTGGTGCCTTCTTTTTCAAGACACTCCGCGCGGAACTGCGCAGACTCTTTTGGGGTGGCAAATCCCCCCGATTAAAATGGTCCACATTGACTCTTCCCTATGACCAAGGCGGCTTCGACATCCCTGATTTCGAAGCATACTACCTGTGCGCACAAGCGCATTTTGCCTACCACTGGATGGCTCCTACTCCCTTCATGCCACACATAGCGGTGGAAGACTGGATAGCACACCCACTTCCGTTGAACGGCCTGATACACTGTCCCGAGACTTCCATCACTACTTCGAATACCTCGGTCTCCTGCACACTAGATGCGTGGCGACGCATCGCTCGGCGGCTGCACTGCACACTGCCCTACTCCCCTAGACTTCCTCTTGCCTATCACCCGCAGCTTGCCTTGTTATCGGAACTGGGGTTCCGGCAGCTCTGTAACAAGCTCCATATCACCTGCTGGGGAGATCTGTTTCACAACGGACTTTTCAAATCGGCGGATCTTTTTTTCAAAACGCAAGCACACACGCCCCTTGAACTCTTTTATTATATTCGACTGCGCGCTGGGATGCAAGACATCCTTCCCGATTACCCTGCTGAACCTGCGACCTTGCCACCGCTACACTACCTTTTGGAGTCACAGGATGGGACCCATTTGGTCTCTGGGCTCTACCGCCAATATCGCGGAGCTGCTCCTTTACCGATCTCTGCTGCCCGATCGCACTGGTCAGCGGAACTCGACACTGATGTCTCGGACGACCAATGGAAGTACTGCTGTACATTGACTTCCCGCATTTCTGCCAGCTGCAGGTTGAAAATTATACATTATAAATTCCTGCAGAGGATTTATTACACACCGGTCCGGAAATACAGGTTCGGACTGGCCGATAGTGACCGCTGTGAACGATGTAGAGCCGAACATGCTGACTTTCTCCACTTGGCATGGTCCTGCCCCCAGGTTGCTGACTACTGGCGACAGGTCATCGAGGCTGTTGCGGAGATGGTGGATGAGGAGATTCCTACGGACCCTCTGGTAGCCATCCTTGGATATACCAAGCACTTATCTAAGGGATGCAGAAAATTCGCCGACATAGCATTCCTCTTGGCCAAGCGACGTGTTGCTTGCCGTTGGAGCAGAGGCAGAGCGCCCAAGTTCAAAGACTGGCTAACTGACTTAACATATTGCCAAGACCAACATACCACTTTTTCTGAATTATTGCCTCTCACAAGTAGACCTAGGAACATTTGGGACCCACTGGTACACTACTTGCTTAAACGCTCAGACGATGATGCGCAATCGGGCGATGAGCCTACCACTTCCCAATCACAATAACCTTTTTTACTACATTTTGATTCGTGACCATGGAAGAAGCGTGCTGCCTTCCTCCACTTGACGGGCCTCTCTGCCCCTGCTGTCTCCTCGTAGAGCGAATGGCCCCTGCCTAAACAGTGCTGCCCCCTCGCCCCTTCCTGTGCCTATGCTCCCTCCCTGCCATGTAGACGAAGGGCCCCCCCCCCTCTGGGGAGAACTATCCTGCATACTCCGTAGATTCTGGCACTGTCACCCCACGAACTGCCAATATACTAGGAATTTGAGCCCGGGACAGTCACCTCCCCACACGACGGCACCTGGCAGAGCCGCCACACTACACCACTACCATACATTATCATCGCACAGTTATGCACTACCGCTTAGTTGTAACCTCGTTGGGATGTTCTTTTGGTTCTTATTTTCCATACTACAAAAAAGTAGTGAGACTCTTCTCTCGCTCACAAAAAACCTGTTCGACTGCTGCTCATCCTTACTTGGCCTGCTTCACCGGACGCAGCTGAGACGCTATATATCTCTGTAATGTGCCGCCGGGCCCCCGGGATGCCGGCTACAAGGCTGTGTATTGTTACTCCTTTATTGCTGCCGGCCTCCGGGTTGTGGGCGCCTCAAGCTGTGTATCCTACTGTACTTACCTCAATAAAGCAGATTTGAACACCCTAAAAAAAAAAAAAAAAAAACAACAGACTCATGGATCAAGGAGTCAGCAGAGAAGAACTATCAACGCTCGAGACAATAAGGGAAGAACTGTTAGAAGCCGAGAAAGGCATCTTGATGGAGGAGGCACGGAGAGTAACACCTTACAGACTGAGCAAGACGAGAAACAGCTCACACTTAGAGGAGCTGAAGACTGAAACGCAACAAGCATAACGGAGGAGATAGAGGACAACGAAAGGGAGAGGAAGCAAGGCTGAGAAGAACATGCAAGAAACTACAGAGACAATTTGTTTGAAGAGCGACAAAGTGAGCAGGTTTTCTCTTTCTCTCTCTCTCTCTCTCTCTCTCTCTCTCTCTCTCTCTCTCTCTCTCTCTCTCTCTCTCTCTCTCTCTCTCTCTCTCTCTCTCTCTCTCTCCCTCTCTCTCTCTCTCTCTCTCTCTCTCTCCCTCTCTTCATCTATATCGTCACTTCTGGCAAATGATCACTATCAACGCTGGCTAGCAGTGACTGCAGAAATGTGTCATGAACATTTGTTGTAACAAAGGGGGAGATGTCGTGACCTAAGTGTGGGGCACTAGGACCCTGTCGTGACCTAAGTGTGGGGCACTAGGACCCCGTGGGTCGAGTAGCTGGGGACAGGTCACCAGACCGGACATCCGGTCATCTGGGGGGCGGGGAACAGGCAGAGATGGGATGACCAAGAGGAGTGAGGACGCCATCCCAGGGGTCTGCTGCAACTAGGATAATAACTGTACCAATGACAATAAAGGAATCTAAGCAACTGACCTGAGTGACGCGTCGTGCATGTACCGCTCCAGCACAAAGACACGACAACGATCTTGGCGGACAGGGTTACTGTGTCCTAAACGTGACGATATCCCGTCCGCTGTATTACAATTTCATTATATCCTACAGAACTTTTAATTAGGTGGATGGGCTATCTTTCAAGTTTGTGACGACCTATCCCAGCCGCCAAGATCGTAACCAGGTCCTTAATGTCTAATGAGCAAACGTGATCATAACTTATCTTGTATGAAGGTTTTTTCAGTGACTATTGATGTGTGTGAGGTTGTGCTTGTAGGCGTTTGGTCTGAGTTCTCCGGATTGCAGTGCCTTTTAACACATGCTCAAGCTTTGCTTTTGTGGTTTATCGTTTCCTTTGTCTCTTTCTTCTTCTCTCCTTTTCCAGCTTTCATTTTTGTTCTGCCTTTCTTAATCATTGTCCTCTCTCACATCTCCCCCTGTCTTTCTCCCTTCTCCTCACTACCCAATCTCTTTCTTTTTCTGTCTAGCTCTCTACATTTCTCTTTTAACTATGCTTATCCCATATTACTGCTGCTTTTTCTCTTTATATATCCTTATCTTTCTCTCTCTATTTCCTTCCCTTGAGTCCTTTCTTGCCTTCATTTATTACTTCCATCTTCCTTCTATTCTTTTACTCTTTCTTGTCCTTTCTCATCCACCCTGATGTCTCATTCTGCCCCCATATCTTTTTCATTCTCACTATCTCGCCCCACTTTATTTCTCTTTTTCACAAATGCTCACTCTTTGTTCCTTTCTCTTTCACACTCCTTGCCCCTCTTTCTTCCTGTCCTTGTCTCACACCTCTCTCTCCCTTCCACCCCTCTGTATCCGCCCTCTCTTTTAAGTCTTCTAGAAATGTCACCTTGTGAGTAACTTACCCCGTTGCACGAGGGCGCGTGAAGATGATGATGGCCCAGAACATGGGCTGGCTTCCCTGGGATGTTTTGTTGCTTTCCTAGTCCTTTTTCCAAAATCTGATGGCCAACCTCTGCAGAAACATGATGACTGGAGACCAGCCAAGGGCTAAACAAGGTGTGTATTGTGATCCTAGACAGACTGCGGGCCTGCACTCTGCGGCAGCACTCCCGGGGCCAGCCCATATCTGATGGGACACCCATGCCTTCATCTCGCTGAAGATAAATTTCACTCTGTAAATGTGTCCCACATCACAAGGCCGGGTCTCCCGTTTGTTATGGTAACTCGCAGTGTAGGCTCGAGGGAGGTCCACTTACGAGGACTGATTAGATCCAAGCCCGCAAAAGGAAAATATTCCTAAAAGATTGTTCTACTGAAGATCGAGGCATAAGAATACTGAGGACATATAGAGGAAGTATAGATTTACTATTCCTTACTCCACACCTATGTATCTTGACGATATATATATATATATATATATATATATATATATATTTTGGCAAGAGAAAAAACGCTTTTTTTGAATAGAAACAAGGTCCCAACTATAACTACCTACTTGCGACCACCAGTAGGCAATATATATATATATATATATATAGCAAAGGTTTTCTCCCCCGTTGTGGAAAGAAGGTGAGTCGCACACGGAACACCTATGCAGCAGCATTTATTTTGAGGCATTTGTGGAGCAATTACCGACGCGTTTCGTTCATGTCTCTGAACTTCTTCAAAGGTCACACGGGCAGAGAGGAGCTGAGCACGAGCCACAGGTGATGTTTGCTGATATAACATTGCCGGCCCTCTAGTGGTTGCATCCTTGATGTGGGGACACGCCAGGCATGATGGACTCTGTGGTCCCGAATTCACAGTCCGTTGTTGTGAGCCCTTGTGATTGTTTTTGCCCCCTATTAAAATTGTCTCACTGGAATTCAGTTTCCAGAGGTGTGCCTCCGTCTCGAACCTGTTTCTCGAGGAACCATCCCCGACTCCGGTGTCTGGTGGCAGCCAATTACCCACAAGTTCGTTTCCGAGTTTTCTAAAGCGGTCCGGGTTGGGTACTATATACACACACACACACACACACACACACACGTATATATATATATATATATATATATATATATATATTGATATATATATATATTTCACTAATTTAGCAACAGGGCTCTCATGGTTGGTGCAGGCGAACAGGGCGGAACCATGCCCTGTAATTGATTGTCCACCAAAAGATAAACGCCGCACTCCAGGAGTTGATTAAGCAATAATATTTATTGGTGGCCAACCAGTGCCACACAAAACACCATCACCAACTCATTTCGACAAAACAGTCTTGTTCACAGTCGTGATAAATATTAATGCTTAATCAACTCCTGGAGTGCGCCATTTATATTTTGGTGGACAATATATATATATATATATATATATATATATATAACACAGCTCCATGGGGTTGTCCATATGGACTACAACTCCCATAAGCACAATGTGTGTTTTTATAAAGGGAGATGGTAGATGTCGTGCACTTTACTGCTGGCCCCTGATGAGGAAAATAAATTTCCGAAATGCGTCGGGCCTATTTCAAACACGCAACTGCGCCAATACCAACAAACGCTTTGGGGAAGGCACACGCAGGCTCGAGTGCAACCCGCTACTTGGACAACCCCATGGAGCTGTAATATATATATATATATATATATATATATATATATATATATATATATATATATATATATATATATTACAGCTCCTGTGTTACTGAACACACCACACTCACGGGGGTTTCTCAAACAGGCGTTTATTGGCAGCAGCGTGCTTGATAGCTCACAGGTCCATGTGAAAGCCTCTGGAAAATTCAATAGGCCGAGGGTTCGTCTTAATGCTTTCCGACGCGTTTCAAAGGTCCATGCCTTCTTCCTCAGGGATAGACGAACTTGACATATGGTTGCAGATACGAGTTCACTATTAACAAGATGACACGCGCCCCAATGGGCGGTGCTGATGCCGTAGTGTCTTGTGGAACTGGTATGCTGTCTTTAATAAATTGCATATTGCGTTCCTCATCTAGGTCCTGTGCCGCTGTTAGTAAACACCCTCAGAGCACCCCCTCGCCTGCCACAGGACATCCTGGATTTCGAAGACAGGAGCGGTATATATCCGACATCCAGTGAATCTGAATGATTCCCTTTCACGGCTCCACACTCCGGCTGTTGCAGTGGCGGTGCTGAGCGTATGCAGTTTTGCTGCGAGGCTCCTGTTTCCACCAAAGCGCTCCTTGCACTCTTCGTGGCGGGTGCGGAAAAGAACGGTGGTGGGTCCGTTTGTAAAATTACAGCTCCCGTGTTACTGAACACACCACACTCACGGGGGTTTCTATATATATACACATACCCATACACGTAAATATACATATATGTATATGTGGAGTTAGTTATTTTGTCCTCAATATTTATATACCTCGATATTCTACCTTCGATATTCAAGGGGCATACCTCCATAAGAAATGGTGAATCGTAAACTCTAATCAAAGGCATAAAAGGCATTCCTCCTCAGGAGGCAATTCCTTAAGTGTCCAGGTTCTGAAAACCTAACAGTGTGCTCTAAGTTGAAGACACCAAAACCGGGCTTCATGGCACTGTAAATGCAGCCTTTAAACAAAACTCTCTTGTTTCACAAGACAAGCGCTTGAAGCTCTTCGGGGCACACTGTGCTATTGGAATGCTCAATTCTTTGGTTTACACATTGTGGGGTGAATAGATTTTCACAGCTGTTTCCTTAGATACAGTTGGGGCAGGAAATGCCTCAGTTCACTCAGTCCTCCCCCCCTCTGTTTTCCATTAGTTTGATGTGCAGGGTTTAAGTAGGGTTTATCATCATGGAGCAGCACAGATCTTTACCATTAGGTGCAGTGCATAGAGCAGTGTAATAAGGGCTTTAATTCTTTGAAAAGTGCATTTTTGAACAGGAAACTGTAATAGTGTTCAATTAAAACAGCCAACTCAAAGACCATGGACTTTAGACAAACCACCATAAACACAACTATGAGAACAGGGGTTATGTCTGTTCCAGAACTGGGCCGAGAGCTTACTAGGGGCACTACGCAGGCCAAAGAGTAAGGCGCGCTGCTCGCATGGTCAAGCGCCATGTTCTAAGGCTTCGCGGTCAGCCATGCCCTGAGAGCTAGCAATGCTTGACCAGCCCTGGTGTCTCCATGCTCACGGCACCTGTGAGGTGCTCTGCGTGCTGCTTGGAGCACTGAGTGAGGGTGGTGGCAGCGTCGGGATCCCTGAATGCAGCAATGGTCGGACGATGTCAACCTCTGGCTTCCTCTCTAACCATGTGAGCAAGATGATTCTCAAAGTGGTGTGGACAAGCCTTATAACGTGCCCACTTCACGATGGTAGTTTGCCCAAAGGATGTCAACAGAGGTTCCCAATTCAAGAGGAGAGTGTTTACTTGGTATATCAGTGCCTCTTAGTACGGTTAAAATAAGATGCTTCCAAGTGGAGAGTTCTTCGTAATGCATGAATTCCCTTATTTTTCCTATTGCAGATCATCCCTTTGTGACCATATTTGCTCCGGATTGCAGCTGGCATGTCTCCTGGATTTTGTGGACCTTCGCCAGGCTGTTGTCAGAGGGGGTTTAGTGCCTTGCTCTCTCTTCAGTACTAATCTTAATTTTCAATCAAGACTTACAAGATTGCCATTGAGTTGGTTTTTTGCCCATTGTGGTCTTGTCCTCCTAAGTGGAGCCCTCTTAAGTATATACCTCTCACCTTTCACGTATATGATTCTGTGGTGGGGGGGTACCGTGCTATGGGGAAGACCCACTCTTTCCTCAAACAATCAAGTAGAGAACTCAACAAATGCTCAGCCGGAAACCTTTATGTAATGCCAGGACAACAAAAGTACACACAATAGTAACTTGTTACATATAATTACCTTACCAAAAACGTATCAGCAACAGAAACACTTAGGTCCATGTCTAAGGTACCTCTCTAGGTCCATCCTCCTGGTGCGAAACTGGCAATCTTGGGATAAGCCAAGTTTCCAGATTTTTATTTATTTATTTTATTTATAAAGTTTTATATAGCGCAAACTAGATCCCGGAGGATATCAGAGCGCTTTACAATTTGAGGCAAAGGTAACAAATGAAAACATGAGTCTAACATGAGGAATCTAATAGGCATTGAATCTAATAGTACGGTCAAGGTGAATTGATTGGGTAACTGTTGTAATTTACTGCATTATGTGGTATCTCCCGCCACCCCTACCCTCCTCACCCAGATGGTTTACCCCTTTACCCACTGTGAAGGCAAAGTTAGAACGTTCGGAGTTTGACCTCCTGTGAGAGCTCAGGCAAGCCGGGGGCACCGTTTGTTTATACTGAAAAGTAATAAAGTCATTACTTCAACTGCTTATTGGACTCTCCTTACTACATTTCGGTGGCGACGAGGATGGGATGTTCTTCTTGATAAGTTCTCTTAGAGGATGCGACCTTGTGGCAAAGTCTTTGATGAATTTAGCTATGTACTCAGCTAAACCTAAAAATGACATAACAGTAACGCCTCTTATTTAGAAATGGTAGCGAGGCTGCTACCTTTTCTAAATAAGAGGTGTTACCCAATCAATTTATCTTGACCATTACGTCATATTCAGTGTAGCAGCAAGTGTTTAATACTCTGAGTTATCCTGACTCATAGGGTTCAACATCTTGTCCAAAGAACCTAGAGTGAAGTAGGTTCTGGCGAAAAGACTGCCATACCATCCAGCCAAAAATAGGATAACTTAGAAGTGCACATACATTTCTATAAATGTCATTATAAAATTAAACAAAAACAGTTCTGTCTATGGACTTCTCACAGCAAATATCGTTGACTTGGTGGGAAACCGCAACTAAATCAAAGACAAAACAGGCAGTGAATGTTGTCTATGTTAACATCTATTAGTAACAATGATTATATTTGTGATGTAGATACAAACCCACTCAGAACTGAAAAATCTGATTAAAACCAATTTCCCTATGGAACTACAAGAGATGTGTTTGTTACACTTGTCTGCAACTAAGCATAACTTTTTTGGGGGGAAGTTTTATATCGCGCAAACTTGACCCAAAGTTATCAGGTATGTTTACATGAGCACCTGTTGCCATACAGACGAACACATTAATTGTTTCTGTTAGGCACGGGGAGATTAACTGGCACATGCATAAAAAAAAACATTTGCGATTCCTTATTAGCGAAAAATAAGGAATCGCTAATAAGGAATCGCAAAAGCAATTCCTTATTAGCAAATTCTTATGGAACAATTGCGAGTCTTAATTAAGGAATGGCTTCCAATTCATTCCTGTGGCCAACAGGCACATTGGAATGAATGGGAATTGCATGCGCAATTTGCGAGTACCCATTAGGTATTCGCAAATTGTGCATGCAATTTCAAGGGTGCAAGGGTGTCAAAAGGACACGCTGTTGCACCCCTGAAATTGATATATGCACTCATTTTGTGCACACACATGCCCCTAGGGAATGTGTGTGTGTGACCTGGGACTTTGCAAAATGCACTTTGGCGCAATTTTCACAGAACTCTCAATTTACCATCACCTTTCATTTAACAGTAAATTGCGATTCTTATTTGCGAAATCGAAATTATTTTTACTTTATTGCACTGCATTTAAGGAATTGCAAATTGCGTTTCCTTAAATACAATCGCAATTTAAGTAATCACAATTTTGTGATTACTTAAATTGCAATTTTTGCATTTGAGATGATGCATCCCATATGCAAAAATACCGGTCGCAAAGGGGCAGATTCTGAGAATCTACCCATTTGCGACCGGTTTTTCCTTTGATGAATGTGGGCCAAAATGATTTGCCCAGAATCGCAGGATGTTGAGCCGACGCTGAGACTCAAACCCAGTTCCCGAGCTTCAAGGTCGACCACTCTAGTCGTAGGGCCACATCCTTTCCCGTCTCTCACATACCAACTATCAAAGAAGGAATGGTTTGATGTAAAAGGGCGCTAGTAGAAAGAGGATAAGGTTGGAAATGTCCTCATCTTGGTTGTAACAAATAATAACACAGAGACAATCATACACTTAGAAGAAAGTGCAAACAATTGGCATGCTAGCCTACTGGAGAACCTAAAAACAACTATTTCTTCAGGCTATCCATGAGATGTGCTGCAGAGCGCTGAACGCCATAAGTGTGGCAGGGTATGCTCAGACGTGAGTCCCTTGCTCACTTTGCCACTGGATTCAAGCAAGCCGGGCTGAAGACGGCTGAAATGCCAGAAACCGGTCCTCGGAAGCTTGTTTCCGGTCCAGGGAAGACATGGCTTGGCAGTTCGGGCTGGACTGTTCCCATGAGGCACAGGGTCAGACTGATTTGCATATAGCCATGTTTGAACTGGGGTGGCAGAGTGGGCTAAAGAACGGTGAGGGATGAAACCCAGATCTGTTGACTGGGTGTGAGTGTTTGATTGATTCAGATGCTCCGTCCATCACCACCACCCCCTTTTGAACGCCTATAACGGCGGCCAGCGTGGCGTTTGGAAGGCCATGGAGGAGGTTGTTTCCATCATTTAGATTTAAGAACAACATCTTAAAGATGCTATCTGGGAGAAATGGTCTCACTTTCATCAGTAAAGAGAGCTGGTAACAGGCATCTGTGGTTTCTTGGCCATGTATTCCTTGAGGGGGAGGTTGGTGTCCCAGATGAATCCAAGACTTGGCATTGTCTGGCAGTTTGGGTTTAAAGCTGTCAACTTTCATGACGTCGAGCCACGTTTGGGCCATTTCTTGCTGCTCGTTTCTGGCAAATAATAAGCATTTACAGCTAGATTCATCAATGTAAAATCGGCTCGCAAAGGGCCGGATTCTGAGAATCTGGCCCTTTGCGAGCGCAATTTTTGCATTTGGGATTCATCATCAGCTATTATCGAATTCGCATTTTTGCGAGGAATTGCATTTAAGGAATCTCTATTTGAGATTCCTTAAATGCAATTCATTAACCATTTTTAATTTGCGAATTCGCAATCTTTGGCCGCTATTTACCGCGAAGTGTAACTTCGTGGTAAATAGCGAAAACTTAGAAAAATGCACTTTAGTGCATTTTTCTAAGTTGCATGTTACACACACACATGTCCTTTGGACATGTGTGTGCGCAACACATGTGTACATTTGCATTTCAAGGGTGCTACAGGGTGTCCTTTGGACGCCCCTGTACCCTTGAAATCGCATCCTTATTTGCGAGTAGCAAATTGCTAATCGCAAATAAGGAATAACTCCCCATTCATTCCTATGGGCCTTTAGGCCCATAGGAATGAATGGGGAGTTATTCCTTATTTGCGATTAGCAATTTGCTACTCGCAAATAAGGAAGCTGTAGGAATCGCAGTTTTATTTGCGATTTCTACATGAATCCCGTTTTGCAAGTCCTTAATAGCGATTCCTTAATAATCGATAATAAGGACTCGCAAAACGGGACAATGATGAATCTAGGGGTTTGTCTTAATGACCTCGAATGTTAGGTAGATACTGGACATTCAGGTCTGGATGAGGTGAATGCAGTGTTCGAGGTATTCGATGTCTGGAACAGAGGAGTCTTTCAAGTAGAGGTGTGTATCGTCAGCATATTGGTGAATTTTGATGCTGTTATCGAGGAGCAGAGCCTCGAAGGGTTCCGTGTAGAGGTTGAAGAAGATGGGGACAGGATGAAATCCTTGTGGACTTAAAGGTGGGAGGGATCTTCTGGGACCTTGGGGTTTCCATTTGAATTAACTGGTATTGGTTGGAAAAGTAGTATGCGGAATCCCACTCCGTACGTCCGAGTGTCAATGAGGGTAGGTTGACTATTGGGATTGAAGGTGGCTGAGACGTCCAGCAATATCAGGAGGCAAGAGTCATCTTTTATGGTCAGGAGGACACCGTCACAAAGTCTGAGGAAGCTGCCTCTGTGCTGCAGTCTGATCTGAAGCCCAATTGGTGGTTGGTTGGCATTGATATGATATTAGAGTTGAAGTAGGTTGCTTTTCCGATGATCTTGCAGGTGAAGGATAGGTGATCGATGGGCTGGTAGGTGGTGATGTCATTAGGGTCTACTGTAGGTTTCTTAAGCAGTGGGAGGATCTGGCCTGTCTTGAGTACCTATATAGATAATGTCCTCGTTATCTGGGGGACAAGAAAGCTTAAAACCCTTTTTATTATGTAATATAATAGCTTTATTTTGAAGAGCACCATGATGAGAAGTAGAAGTGTAAGCTTGTAAGAGGAATGTCCTACATGGAACCTTCTTTCCAGTGTAAGTGCTAAAAATAAGAGTTTATTAATGATACAGACACAGGGAAATTAAAGTCATGTTTAAAAAGAAAATGATACTTTATCTGTTAAAGAGGGGAAACATCCTTTTCGACGCGGATTTTACACCGCAGTACTTTTAGAACGCGTCCTTTACAACGCAAGTCGTAACCACGACTTGCGCTGGTGGGTGCTAGAGGATAAAGAATAATAAATTTACTATTCCAACACCTTCCCTAGTATCCACTGGGACTGGTGTTGGAATAGTAAATTATATTATTTACTATCTGCGCCCCCAACGCAAGTCGTGGTCACGACTTGCGTTGTAAAAGACGCGTTGTAAAAGCATGCGTTGTGACGGTACGCGTCGTACCGTCATACATCCGTTAAAGAGGCTTGTCAGGCACTGCTGTGTCACTTTCGCGTAACTTGTTTTTGCATTTTCCACAAATTAAATAAAATCTATTGTGTCCTGAAGCCACCTTAGTAGTGGAGCTCTCAGCCTTTATCCATCCAATTCCTCTGCCAGATGTCAGACTTGTCCTCCCAGTGTAATTTTAGGTGGGACGAGGGACACAACAGGAACCCTTGGGGTAGGTGGGCATCATTCCCTGCTGAGTGGTAAGCAGTGTGGCATGTCGGCACCCTTGACACCTTGCTTGCCGGCTGTGGGGTGGTGTTGGATGGAGATCACATAGAGCAGCGCCAAGCTAGTGAGGCAAAGAAGGAGCTTTGAAAGAAGCTGCATAGTCCTAGAGTGGAAAACATAAGGAGCCATATTATTAAGAACTGCTGCTAAAGCAGCGATAAGGGGCTTGATAATATGCCCTTGTGAATTTCCATAGAAGCCCAGGTTTGATATTCTTCACACCAGTTTCCTATCGCTAAAACGGCAATAATGTTATCGCTGTTCTTGATAATATGGCCTGAGAAGTTGTGGCTGGTAATCAAAAACCTGCTAGAGCTGTGTCCTGAAACATTCGCCGGCGAGGTTTGATACATCAAGGAAGAGGAGGATCCCACAAAGCCCCTTCCCACAGAACTTTGATGTTGTTCATGGATGCTACCCTGGATGGAGAGCTGGGCGAGGGGGGAACTGAGTTCTGCAGGTGGGTCTCGGCTGCACAAGTTAGGTTGGCCAAGAGGAGTCTGACTCTGGCACAGAAAGGCTGAAGAGGGGTTGCCACACCCTGGAAATAAGATTGATTCCTGCAGGTGGAATGGGAGGTAGGGTAATTGGGCCCCTCCCAGTAGCGGCTGGCAGGGAACAAGAGTGGAGGGGTGGGGGTATGTGGGGAGTGGTTTACAAAATAAACAAAACACTTCCCTTCTCGCCACGTCTGAAGTCGTCTCTCCTCCGTGTCCCTCGTTGTGACGTCGTCTTTCCACCGCAAGCGCACAGGCTCCCTCCCCTAAGCCAATAACAATGCTGCAATGCAGCGTTGTGATTGGTCTAAGCACTATGGCTCGGTGCTCAGACGGGGAATGGGAGCCTGGGCATATTCCCCACCGGGCTGTGTAATGCTGCCTGTTTGGGGAAGATGCAAAGTGCGCAGGACTGTTTGGCAGGCCCGAGAGGACTGGCCAAGCAGTACCTCGCACTTTGGAATGCAGCAACCACTCCTTCTCACGACGTCACAGGAGTCCCAGCCCCGCCCAACCTGCCCCCCCAAAATGCTAATAACAGAAATAGCTTCTATTAACTTTTTATTTATTTTTTACTCTGCTCTGCGAGCAGTGTGCCAATGCTCCTGCGCCTTAGCGGTGGAGCCGCCACTGCCCTTCCTCATTAGATTTTGATACAAATTGAAGGAAGAATGTGCACTGGATCCCTTCGTGATAACTCTTTGCGGAGTTGGAGAGGTGGATGATGTTCTGTATACTGCCAGACGCGTGGAGGCCCATGAACGGTGTGACCTATTTATGGTGCAGGATGGGCCTCCCAGTGGGCTGGTCATAGATGCAGTGACTCCCCTGTCGGCGACGCCTCTATGTTGACGATGGTTGGAGAGTTCGGATGATCTGTGTACAATGGGAATCTTTTTGCAATGCATTTGCAAAGATTTTAATTATTCAAGCAAAATAAAATATCATTTCGCTGGTGCTGATGCAGGCTACTACTTCCAAAGGAAGTTAGTACATGGTGGTTGCTGCCTAGAGGTCCTGGGTGACTTTGGCCATGTTTCCTGGGCACACGGGTCACCTGGTCAGAGGTGTTGTACATCTGTCCTCCCAGAGGTGAGGGGACAATCGCCCTTGATCGAACTCAGGTCTTAATTTGAGCCGGCGGCTGCCGGTGGGGCCCACTGGCACACATTTTTGGGGACAGACACTTATTTTTCCTCATCAGACATTTACAGAGAGCAAGGAAGAAACAAGCATTTACAATGCAACGGTTTCGCTTTTGGAAAAGTTAGAGCTATTGGCACTGTAAATGACAATTTTTTTATTTATGTGTTCGTTTTGAAAACCGATAAATAAATGGCATTGTCATTTACAATGCCAATAGCTTAATCTCTCGCAAGTGCCACACGCACCCACACCCACAGAGAGCCCCCCACACAGAGCCCCTCCACACACACAGGGCCCCCCCACACACACACCCACAGAGCCCCCACACACACACCCACACAGAGCCCTCACACACACTGCGAGCCCCCCCACACACCCAGACAGAGCCCCCCCACCACCCACACAGAGCCCCCCCACCACCCACACAGAGCCCCCCACACACCCACACAGAGCCCTCCACACACCCACACACAGCCCCTCACACACCCACACAGAGCCCCTCCATCAACAGGGATGGTCTGTGGTGCTGCTGCGCAAGGTCACCGCTCAGGCATGTGTGCCCCCTGGTCGGGTGCCGTGAAGATGCAGCGCCTCGTGCCTCCAGGGTGGTGCTGACGTTCAACTACTTTTTTTTCCCTCTCTGATGCTCACCTCAGCAGGCTCCCTCGCGTGCGGGCGAGCTGCGCGTCTTACATTCCGCCCGGCAACCTAAGGGGGCCTTTTGATGGACGGGCGAATTATCCTTTCATAAATGTTTACCAGGAATGGTTGTGAAAGGAAACCGTACGGTGACGACCTGCCAGGGAACCTAAGCGACCGGTTCAACCCAGAGGGTCATAGCAGCACCCACAGCTCCGAGGCCCCGAGGGCCACAGCAGCACCCACAGTTCCGAGGCCCCGAGGGCCACAGCAGCACCCACAGCTCCGAGGCCCAGAGGGCCATAGCAGCCCCCACAGCTCCGAGGCCCAGAGGGCCATAGCAGCCCCCACAGCTCCGAGGCCCCGAGGGCCACAGCAGCACCCACAGCTTCGTGTCCCATGGGGCACAGCAGTACCCACAGCTCCGAGGCCCCGAGGGCCACATCAGCACCCACAGCTCCGAGGCCCCGAGGGCCACATCAGCACCCACAGCTCCGAGGCCACGAGCGCCGCAGCAGCACCCAGACCCCCGGGTCCCATGGCCCATGGGGCAGAGCAGCGCCAATGTTCCCAGGCTCAGAGGGAGGGACAGAAATGTGTCCCACAGCTCTGATGAATCGAGGAATGTGGCAGCATACACAGCTCCGAGGCCCCGAGGGCCACAGCAGCACCCACAGCTCCGAGGCCCCGAGGGCCACATCAGCACCCACAGCTCCGAGGCCACGAGCGCCGCAGCAGCACCCAGACCCCCGGGTCCCATGGCGCAGAGCAGCGCCACTGTTCCCGGGCTCAGAGGGAGGGACAGTACTGTGTCCCACAGCTCTGATGAATCGAGGAATGTGGCAGCATACACAGCTCCTGCGCCCCAGCGACAAAGCAGGTACACCCTGTCTCTCTCTCCCCAGGGCCTGCTCTGCCCCCCTCACTGGCACCGATGCAAAGTTCCCAACTTACCCAAGGAGCGGGATCTCTCTCACCAGGGCTGCACTGTTCCCTTGATTGTCAAAGGTGGAGCGGTCGGTCTCCTTCCCCAGGGCTCTCTCCAGGGAGCTCACCACACACCCACCATCAGCGGTGCAGTGACGCGTCTCCATCGGGCTGTCACCCAAGAGCTGCCCTGCCGCCTGCACCCTTCACCAGCCCCAGTGCAGAAAGGTGTCCGCATCACCTGGCCCTCGGGTTCTTCTCACCATGCCCTGCCTGGCACCCCACCATCACCGTGCAGGGCAGTGCCTGCTGCAGCAGGGAGCCCGTACCCTTCCCGTCACCCGTGTGGAGCCGTGCCTGGTTCAGGGTTGGCCCAGTACCTCTCAGCGACACCCGTGCAGCGCCGAGCCTGATTCCCCGCGGCTCTCTCACCAGGGACTGTCCCGGCAGCGCCTCGTCTGCGCTGGTGCCCACATGTGTCACCCCTCGTCCAATATACATACCGCCATTCCCTCTCATGGCAGACCCGGCACAGCACCCTTTCGTGTTTACTCCAGCGTGTACAGACTCACCCTCACTAACACCCCTCCCCCTCATCTCCTCCCACACTCCCCTACTGCGTTCACTCTAGTCACCATCAATGTACACACCACACACCTCCCAAATGCACAGCGCTTTACACGTACAGCGTGAGTCCTGACAGCACCCTCACCCCCCCGCCACACACACACATACAGACTGGGGGTCGAAGTGTCCTACAAAGAGGGAGTCTGCTGCTTACCTCAGCCCTGGGAACGGCAGAAAACCAGGCATAAGATAACCACAGACGATGGCTGGAGGGCGCGAGGGGTGGGTGCGCGAGGGATAGGAAGAGGGGGTGAAGAGGGTCACAAGGCAGCTCCGTCGGCACACGCCACGGGGGCACCGCTGCCCGCACCGCACCGCACCATTCTGCCTGGAGTGCCTGCTGCATTGCCAGCCCGCCAGCGCCCAGGACTAAGTCCGCTGCCCCCCCCTCCCCACCATTGATTCCAGTCAGGCAGGGCAGGCTCAAATCAAGAGGCAGAGAGCAGCAGTCAGAAGAGCCGCTCAGCCGCTGCCAGCCACACGGGCCCCGGCTGGGGCCCCGACCACCATTCCTGCTGCCAGCCTCGCTCGCTCACGGGCCCCGCACCATTCTGCTGCCAGCCTCATGGGCCCCGGGTCCGGCCGTGGCCCCGCACCACCATTCCTGCTGCTAGTCTCGCTCACGGGCCCGCACCATTCTACTGCCAGCCTCATGGGCCCCGGCCGGGGCCCGCACCATTCCGTCATCAATGTATTAGGAGCGCGAGGCCCCCCGCAACGCAGGGGTTGCGGGGGCTTGTGTTACGCCCCTGGGGGCGGGAGAGGACACGGACGGCGGGAGGGGGCGGGAGTGGACACGGACGACGGGAGGGGGCGGGAGTGGACACGGACGGCGGGAGGGGGCGGGAGAGGACACGGACGGCGGGAGGGGGCGGGAGGGGGCGGGAGTGGACACGGACGGCGAGGGGGCGGGAGTGGACACGGATGGCGGGAGGGGGCGGGAGAGGACACGGACGGCGGGAGGGGGCGGGAGTGGACACGGACGGCGGGAGGGGGCGGGAGTGGACACGGACGGCGGGAGGGGGCGGGAGAGGACACGGACGGCGGGAGGGGGCGGGAGTGGACACGGACGGCGAGGGGGGGCGGAAAGGCACACGGAGGGGGCTGGAATGGACAGACTTTCAGTGAAAGGGGAGGGAACGGGAAAAAACGTAACTCCGCCCTGGGAAAAAATCTCGGGAACGCCCCCGAATCTGGTCCGGCCTTGACGGACAGATCTCTGTTCCAATGGCTAGCCTCCATTTATGGAGCTAGCCAATGGGACAGGGGGGCGTATTCCATTTTCCTTACTGGAAATCAAGAGATTTCTCTGGAGGCGGAGCTAAGAGCTCCGCCCTCCAGCGAAACCTAAAAACACACAAAGGCAAAGAAAGAGATAGAAAAAGACGGAAAAACCATCATGTAGGGAAAAAGCAGGAACCTGTGAGAGTGAGATAAAGATGGAGGCAGGGGACTGTCTGGTGATGGATGAAAGAGGCATGAGGTGGCTTCAAGACTGCGTAGCCTTGGTATTCAGCACGCCGGTGTTTAACAGCGACGGTCGCGGACTACTGAGCAGAGTTTTGGGTACCAGCACTCTTACTTTTACAAATTAAGCACCTGGAAGTCCTTCCTTTTTTACCACACTCACGTGCACCGGACACAAACTGATTCTTACCACTTCATTGCGATTCGCAATTAAGGAATACCTCTCCATTCATTTCTATGGGCCAGGAGGCCCATAGAAATGAATGGGAAGACATTCTCAAATTGCAATTCCCAATCAGAGAATCGCAAATTGAGAATCCAATTTCAAGTGTTCCAGGGTGTCAAAAGGACACCCTGTTGCAACCCTGAAATGAACATGGGTGCACATGTGGCGCACATACATGCCCTAAGGGCAAGTGTTTGCGCCACATGCCACTTTGAAAAATGCATAAATGTGCATTTTTGAAAGAAATCGCAAATTACCACCAACCTGTAGTTGGTGGTAATTTGTGATTCCTTATGGCATATTCGCACAACTTGGGTGCTTCATACATTGCAGCTAAGGAATCGCAATTTGCGATTCCTTAAATGCATTCCCAAAATAAGGAATCGCAAATTTCGCGATTCCTTAATTTGCGAGACAGTTGTGCTTTCATACATAGCACTAGGCCAAATTGCGATCGCAAGTGCTGAAATTCTGCGCAATTCGCCTCGATACATATGGCCCTAAATGCTTTAAAATATATTCTGCGACTCTATGACTACCCGGAAGCAGCCTCTTTGTTCTCTGAATGGATTATTCATTAACCCATTGACTGTTTTTTAGGGTTTGTTGTTAACTGATACCCTAAGGAGCCATAACTGTGGTATCCTATACTTGCATATTTGCCCCATAATTACATCTGCCTCAGCATTTTATCCTTTGCTGACCTCAGCTGAGGAACAGTAACTGGTTTGTGTGACGTAAATCCTCTGCATTACCATTTTCGAAACTTATTAAAGTCAAGATGCTGAGTCAAAGCACTGGAAGCAAAAAAGTTAACAAACTACGCAGAGTTTCTATAGAACTTCGGGAACTCTGCCAAAAATAAAAGGAAATCATAACTTCCAAACTGGGCGGGTTATAAAACTGTGCAAGTTGACTTTATCCTGGTGATCTCTGGAGCAGACAGAGCAGACTCAACAAAGGCCACAGGCCCAGCCACTTAATGCAGGAGGGAGTTTCCTGCTACCTCAGCCTGGATTGACCCGGAAGTACACTCTCCCTGGACAGTTTCCCCGCCCAGGCTTCTGACACATCTCTTCCCCAGTGACCCGGGGGTGACCCGTCTGCCTCCCTCTTTTCACTACTCTAGATAAGCCAACATTATGCTCGCATCTAGTATGTTATTAAAATGATTTACAACTAATATTTCAACTCCCAACAATTCAGGACTTGACACTCGTGTTACTAATGGAATCTGATGACAAAGGCAGGATGTGTGTGGGCTGTAGCATGAAAAAAGACAGTTTGATATAGCGCCCAAGACAACTTCTGTTTGCTCCAAAAATAGATTTTGGATCTCAAGGGCTTGGTGCCTTGGTGACAGATCACACGGTGAAAACCTTTGACTCGTGACTGTGCTCCTTGCACAGTCTGCTCAGTACTAAGGGGCGTAGGGGCAGACGTATCAAAGCAATTTTTAGTCGCAAACACTGCGATTCGCAAAAAAGCCGCGTTTGCGACAAAAAATTCGCAAAACGGTATGTATGATGCAAATCGCCTAGCAAGATTAAGGAATCGCAAAATTCGCGATTCCTTAATTTTGCGCAAGCATTTAAGGAATCGCAAATTGCGATTCCTTAAATGCTATGCATCAAGCATTCTATTTTTGCGATTTCTCATTAGGAAATCGCAAATTACCACCAACGTGAAGTTAGTGGTAATTTGCGAATTCTTTCACAAATGCACTTTTTTGCATTTGTGAAGGTGCCATGTGGCGCACTTACATGCCCTTAGGGCATGTATGTGCGCCATATGCGCAGACATGTGAATTTCAGGGGTGCAGCAGGGTGTCCTTATGACACCCTTGCACCCTTGAAATTATTCTCAATTTGGGATTCTCAAATTGTGAATTGCAAATTGAGAATAACTTCCCATTCATTCCTATGGGCCTCCTGGCCCATAGAAATGAATGGGAAATTATTCCTTAATTGTGATTTGCAATTTGCTAATCGCAATTAAGAAATTGTAAGAAATCGCAAAAAAAATGTGAATTTCTACATACATCCCTATTTGCAAATCTCAAATAGCGATTTCTAAAAAATCGCTATTTTAGATTCGCAAATCAGGATGTTGATACATCTGCCCCATATTCACGTGGAAATGGCAGGGCGCAGAGCTGCAGAAAATTTGGCAGTGCCGCGCTCAGGGCCGGACTGGCCTAGCGGGCACCAGGCATTTTCCCGGTGGGCCGCCAGGGTGGGGGCCGGTTTTGTGCCCCTGGGAAACCATTTTTGGTACAGGGCCATTCTTACAGCATAGCTGCAATATCGGCCCCTGTAACAAAATCGGCCGAAACCGGCCCTGGCAAAGTGCTCGGACGCACCCCCAATCCCCCGGGGGGGCCGGCCGAGCACTTTGCCAGGGCTGGTTTTTGTTCACCTGGCCCTGACCGTGCTCCACCATTTCCAAAACGCAGGAATGCGCCGTATTACAACAATACGGCGCACTGCTATGTTTTCCGTAGCTAA
This sequence comes from Lissotriton helveticus, assembly GCF_964261635.1. Taxonomy (NCBI): domain Eukaryota; kingdom Metazoa; phylum Chordata; class Amphibia; order Caudata; family Salamandridae; genus Lissotriton; species Lissotriton helveticus. The sequence goes on from NC_136072.1 coordinate 44,896,214, forward strand.
AAATAGCAGCCTAGTGCGAACACAGAAACCCTTGTACCATAGTGCAAGAGTGCCTGTGTTGCAGGGAATGATTGTTTATGTGCAGGAAGGCGTCACTTCCTGCACATAAACAATAATTGTGCTTTGTTTCTTCTATGTGCGCTACATTCTGGAGCACTCACAGAAGTAGCAAATCACCATTATTTAACACCTTTGGTGCTCGTGACGAGACCAGCTCGTCATGAGTCATGGTGGAGCTGTGCTCATGACGAGCTGGTCTTGTCATAACGGCGCCGCGCTGCCCAGGCCCATTTAATTTCCCACCTGTGCGGGCAAATTAATCAGTGGGCGGGGGTCGTGACGAGACCAGCTTGTCATGAGCACAGCTCCACCGTGACTCATGACAAGCTGGTCTCGTCAATGAGCACCGCAGCGCCGTGCTCACCCACGCCCCCCGCACTGTGGGAGAATTACCCCTGCAGCGAAGGGGTTAATGATTGTTTATCAATCCTTAATGGCGTTTGGCTCTTTCTTTGTGAGTTGCACACATAGAAAATGAAAAAACAAGGAGAAATAAAGATATTTCTCCTTTTTGCACCATTCTAACGCCTCCTATTGCACGGCGTTCATTTTTGGCACAAAATGCTTAAAAAAATCTTTTTAGCCATGCTGCACGGAAGTCACACTGCTTTTGCTTTACCAATGCTTGTTTTTTCTTGGCATAATGTTCCTGGGGGCATTAATGTATCCAATTCTGCTTATGCCAGTATTCCTACCAAAGCATTATTTTTTAAGGTCATTATTCGTTCTGGGCTTCCGGTTCAACTTATGCCAAAGTGCACAGAATCCATGAAGGACATTATTCTGTCTTGGCACAGTGTCCCTGCTTGCAGTGCTGTGTCCCAGCGCCGTACCCACAGGCAGTGCTTAATTTGTGATTAAATAAGTGCCGGGGCTCTCATCAGGAGGCCACTGCAGCTTGCACCACACATTGCCCCTGCCAGCAGTGCCAAAACAAAACTATTAACCATCACACTTCTAAATGTGTGACAAGTCGGACTACACCAGGCCCTCAAGTTCAAGTTCAAGTTCAAGTTCAGAATTTGTATAGCGCACTACTCACCCAGAGGGTCTCAAGGCGCTTGAGGGAGGGTGGGTGCATTATTTATCAAAAAGCCAGGTTTTTAGCTGCTTTCTGAAGGAGAGGTGGTTCTGTGTGAGGCGGAGGTGAGTGGGGAGAGAATTCCAGGTTTTGGCCGCTAAATAGGAGAAGGATCTTCCTCCCATGGTGGATCTGTGGATGCGTGGAATTGCGGCGAGGGCTTGATTGGAAGATCGTAGTTGGCGGGTGGGTGTGTAGAAGGACAGTCTTGTGTTGAGGCATTCGGGTCCTAGGTCGTAGAGGGCCTTGTGTGCGTGGGTGAGGAGACGGAACGTTATTCTTTTGTTGACGGGGAGCCAGTGGAGGTCTTTCAGGTGACCGGAGATGTGAGCTTGACGGGGGACGTTCAGTATGAGTCTGGCTGAGGCGTTTTGGATGCGTTAGGGTATTTCCATAATCCAGTCGGCTAGTGACCAGAGCGTGGGTGACTGTCAAAGCTGCAGGGGTCTCTTGGGCGCAGGTATTAGTAATGTTTAATGTATAATTATTAAAAAAACATCTGTTGTTGTGCTCATCTCTAAATAAGCCACCTCTACCAGACTGTCATAAGTACCCATGTTGACAATTAAGTGCTGGTGAGGAGCACCGGAAAACACCAGCTCAAATTAAGCACTGCTCACAGGGGTCCTTTAGGGCCCAGCCTGTCTGTATTTTTGTCTGGCGTCCCTAAAATTACTGGCCGCAGATTTTTATATTTATTTTAGTCTTCTTTTGTAGAACTCTTATCAGTTCTCCCTAATACTGAGGCAGCTCTTTGAGTAGGATGAGGGTTGTGTCAAGCAGGGTCGAGAGGAACAAAATATAATATAATGCACACACCTGAAAGGAAAAGTAAATGCAGGCTAAACTAATTTGTATGAACAGCATTGTTCTGGTAGGATAGCTCGTTTGGTTAACGCAATTACTTCTGATGTTTGTGAGTCAAACTAGGGTCATCTATTTTAACCTTGCTTGGTGCACTGGGGGATAGTGACAGGTATATGTAGTGTGCCATGACGTCCCGGCCTGTGACAGAAAGCACTGTGAATAAATATGTCAATATTTAAAGAAAAAATCATTTCACACAGTATAAAATAGGCAAATGCAGTTTAAAAAATGTATTTCATACAATATAGGATAGGATGTATTACCTAAAAGAACGGCTCGTTCATAGTGTTAAACAAGCATTTGCTATGCAATAGGTCTCGCATTTACGCGGGTTTAAGCTACTGGCATTGTCAATGACAATGCCTTTTATTTTTGTTTTTTAAAACACAAATAAGAGGTATTGTTATTTACAATGCTAATACCTTAAACTCGCGTAAATGAGAGACCTATTGCATTGCAAATACTTATTTAAGTGTAAAACTGAGTGCGACGCCGCTTCAAGGACACCGTGCTCGTTTTGTAATTTTTTTTTTAACTTTAACACTGAGCACGGTGTCCTTGAAGCGGGCGCCGCGCTCGCTATAAAAGTAAAAAAAATAAAACAAATTCAAAAGAGCGTGGTACCCCAGAAGTGGACACCGTGCTTAGTATTAAATAAAATAAATAAATAAACTTAGCGTGGTGTCCCTAAAGCGGACGCGGTGCTCAGGTTACAAATAAAAACAAGCATTTGCAATGCAATAGGTCTCGCATTAGGAAAGTTTGAGCTATTGGTCTTGTAAATGACACATTTTTTATTTATGTGTTTGTTTTCAAAATAGCGAAATTAATAGCTTTGTCATTTTCAATGCCAATACTTTTATCTTTTGTAATTGTGACACCTATAGGCATTTGTAATGCAACATGTTTTGTATTTACGTGACTTAGATGTATTGATATTACAAATAACAATGGCTTTTAATTTTTTTCAATAATTAATACTTAAATAAAAGTTATTGTAACTTATAATGGCAATATCTTAAACTTTTGTAAATAACTTTTGTGAAGAATATGTTCAGTGTATTTTATTGTGATGAAAATCCAAGAACAGAAGTGAAATATTACCAACTTTTTGTGACATTTGTAATAAAGCTTGAAACATTGAGAGAACATATTTGAACCAGTTGTTGTTGAATGGTTGCACAGATTGATACTGTGGTGGCGCTGAGTGATGGTGTGGCGTTTAGTGATGTTATGGTGCCCCTGAGTGATGCTGTGGTGCCCCTGAGTGATGCTGTGGTGCCCCTGAGTGATGCTGTGGTGGTGCCATAGATTGAGTGAGGGCGATAGATAGGGTCAGGGCGATAGATAGGGTCAGGGCGATAGATAGGGTCAGGGCGATAGATAGGGTCAGGGCGATAGATAGGGTCAGGGCGATAGATAGATGTGTGCGGTTGTGTGTGTGCGGTTGTATGTGTGCGGTTGTGTGTGTGCGGTTGTATGTGTGTGGTTGTATGTGTGTGGTTGTATGTGTGTGGTTGTATGTGTGTGGTTGTATGTGTGTGGTTGTGTGCGTGGTTGTGTGCGTGGTTGTGTGCGTGGTTGTGTGCGTGGTTGTGTGCGTGGTTGTGTGTGTGTGCGTGGTTGTATGTGTGTGAGGGTGTGAGTGAGGGTGTGTGATGGTGAGGTGTGAGGGTGGGTGAGGATGAGGCTGTGAGGGTGTGTGATGGTGAGGTGTGAGGGTGAGTGAGGATGAGGGTGTGAGGGGGTGTGAAGGTGAGTGTGTGGGGGTGTGATGGTGTGAGTGAGGGTGTGAGGATGTGAGGGTGTGTGATGGTGAGGAGGTGTGATGGTGAGGAGGTGTGATGGTGAGGAGGTGTGATGGTGAGGAGGTGTGATGGTGAGGAGGTGTGAGGGTGAGGAGGTGTGAGGGTGAGGAGGTGTGAGGGTGAGGAGGTGTGAGGGTGAGGAGGTGTGAGGGTGAGGAGGTGTGAGGGTGAGGAGGTGTGAGGGTGAGGAGGGGTGAGGAGGTGTGAGGGTGAGTGAGGTGTGAGGGTGAGTGAGGATGAGGGTTTGAGGGTGAGTGAGGATGAGGGGGTGAAGGTGAGTGAGGGTGGGTGAGGGTGCGAGGGTGGGTGAGGGTGCGAGGGTGGGTGAGGGTGTGAAGGTGTGATGGTGAGGAGGTGTGAGGGTGAGTGTGTGTGAGGGTGTGAAGGTGAGTGAGGGTGTGAGGGTGGGTGAGGGGTGTGAGGGTGGGTGAGGATGAGGGGGTGAGGGGTGAGAGGGTGGGTGAGGGTGTGAGTGAGGGCGTGAGGATGTGAGGGTGTGTGAAGGTGAGGAGGTGTGATGTGAGTGAGGGTGGGTGAATGAGGGTGTGAGGGTGACGAGGGTGAGTGATGGTGTGTGAGGCGGAGGGTGTGAGGGTGAGGGTGAGTGAGGGTGAGTGAGGGTGTGTGAGGGGTGAAGGTGAGAGGGTGTGAGGGTGAGTGAGGGTGGGAGGGTGAGTGAGGGTGGGAGGGGGAGTGCGGGTGTGTGAGGGTGAGTGCGGGTGTGTGAGGGTGAGTGCGGGTGTAGGAGGATGAGGGGGTGAGGGGTGAAGGTGAGGGGGTGTGAAGGTGAGTGGGGGTGTGAGGGTGATGGGGTGTGAGGGTGAGTGATGGGGGGGTGAGGCTGAGGGTGTGAGGGAGAGTGAGGGGGGTGAGGGTGAGTGAGGGTGTGTGAGGGTGTAAGGGTGAGTGAGGGTGTGAGGGTGAGGGATGGTGTATGAGGATGAGGGGGTGAGGGTGTGTGAGGGTGAGGGGGTGTGAGGGTGTGAAGGTGAGTGAGGGGTGAGGGTGAGTGCGGGTGTGAGGGTTGTGAGGGTGAGGGGTGTGTGAGGATGAGGGGGTGAGGGGGTGTGAAGGTGAGTGATGGTGTGTGAGGGTTGGTGAGGGTGCGAGGATGTGAGGGTATGCGATGGTGAGGAGGTGTGAGGGTGAGTGAGGATGAGGGGGTGAGGGGGTGAGGGTGGGGGGTGTCAAAGTGAGTGAGGGTGTGTGAGGGTGAATGAGGGTGTGTGAGGGTGGGTGAGGGGGTGTGATGGTGAGGAGGTGTGAGGGTGAATGAGGATGAGGGGATGAGGGGATGAGGGGGTGAGGGGGTGTTAGGGTGTGAGTGAGGGTAAGGGTGTGTTGGTGAGGGTGTGTTGGTGGGTGAGGATGTGAGGGTGTGTGATGGTAAGGAGGTGTGAGGGTGAGTGAGGATGAGGGTGTGTGAGGGTATGAAGGTGGGTGAGGGTGTGAGTGAGGGTGGGTGAGGGGCGAAGGCGAGTGAGGGGGTGAGGGTGAGTGAGGGTGTGTGAGGATAAGGGTGAGGGGGGTGAGGGGGTGTGACGGTCTGAAGGTGTCTGAAGGTGTGTGAGGGTGTGTGAGGGTGTGTGAGTGAGGATGAGTGAGGATGAGTGAGGATGAGTGAGGGTAGGGTGAGGCGGTGTGAGGGTGAGGAGGTGTGAGGGTGAGGAGGTGTGAGGGTGAGGAGGTGTGAGGGTGAGTGAGGGTGAGTGAGGGTGTGAGGCCTGCAGTTTTGGCCTGCAGGTGGCGATAGGCGACCACGTCCCGAAAGAAGGTTCACATCACAGGAGGGGGATAAAAGTTTGCGGCATTTAAAAACCAGTGGCTTACATAATGTCATCGACTTTCACTTAAAATAGTCACTCTCAGTGAGAGACGGGTAGATTCCATGTGCGGCAAGAGGGCCTGTAAGCCGACATCACAGGGTGTGGATAGAGGGGAGGGTGTAAGTAGGGAGGGAGAGCGAGAGCAGGGAGATGAGAGAAGAGTTGAAGAGAAAGGCAGAGGGGAAAAGAAATTGTATTGAGGCGGTTGATATAAAGCAGAGAAGAGAGAAACAAAGGGGCAATATGTAGGAAAAAAGGCTTCATTTGTGTAGCTTTCGTGAGTGTCTGCCACCAGGACAATTAAATTCACTCAGTGAAGGCGCTGTTTAACAGTGGGCTATACAAAACTAATCTATCAGGTTTTTTTTGCTTAAAGTCCAAAATCATTGTGTTGTTTGAAAGTTTATTTGTTCAGGCAGTCCTGTATTTTTAGTCATCGCCACTTGTATGTTGGACCGGGGAAACCCATGCTTGAATGGGAACAAAGCTAAGTGCCTACTGTAACGCACAAAGGAATCTATTTCTTATATTCATTTTATTACAACGACATAACTGCCGCCTTCTACTCGCAGTAAAGTGCCTCTCAAAAAGTTTCATACGTTATCAAAATGTCACTCATATAGTGAGATGCGTGATGAGAGATAGCATATGCGGGTATGGGATAAGAGAATCAGTGCATAGGCTAGTAATAGTGTTTATAAAAAAAAAAATTAAAAAGACATTTACCGTAAACCTCTTGTGCTCGTCTGATGGCTCTGTCGTCCAGCGGCTGTTCCAGCGAAAGCAGGCCGGGCTGGGCGGAAGTCAGGCAGCCCTCCTCGAGACAGAGGCGGGGCCTGACCAGAAGCAGGAAGTCGACCGCGACCGGAGCTTCCCAGGAGGCAGGCTGCAATGGCTGGCGCAAGGCTCCGGAGCAGAGAGAGGAGAGCCCTGCATGCAGCCGGCGTCCGCCCGGGAAGCCAAGGAGCGGAGTGCCAGTGTCCCTGTGCCCGTTGACGCCGGAGGGAGCAGCCCGGAGCGGGACGAGTAGAAGTCCGGGTGAGTGGGGCTCCGTGCTTGCGTGTCTGTGTGTATGCAGGGGGTGCAGGGCGGCAGTGTGTATGTGTGTGTGTGTGTGTGTGTGCGCCTGTGTGTGCGTGCGTGCATGCAGAGGGGTGGGGGCCACTCATTTAAATGTAAAAGTAAATATGACGCCAAAATAATAAATAAATAAACCAGCAGCTTGACCCATTTATTCACTGTGATGCTTCCGATAATTAAAAATGTGCCTTTACAAAGAAGTGTTTTAAAAAGAATACCAGCGTGCATGTTCATTACAAGACGGCTAGAAATAATTACTCATGATGTTCAAAGCAAGCCTGTTCATTTCAAGCTACCCTCAGCCAGCCTCGGAAAAAACGAAAGTAATACAAAAGCGAAACTGACACTGCCACTGCAGACAATGCTGCGCGCTCCCGAGGTGAAATCCGGCACTGAACACGCTCGTAACACTTTGGTGTCCACTCTCCTAAAAACGGATCACATTAGTTGTCGAGCTGACAGCATTCATGCTTCGCATGAATGCTAACGTCAGCTCGACCTAAAAATAGCAGCTGCCACTGTCCCCATAAGTGGCCATAAACAAAATAGTGCTCACCCCCTAGATAAAGCAGATCGTATAGGGAGCCAAGTAAAAGATCCAGTCGTCATGGGCGGTCACAAATGGAGACTGGGCGGTTACAAGAAGGGACTAACAAGCCTCATAATGAATCAGAAGCCAGCATTTACCAAGGACAATGACGCCAGCCAAACAAAAATATGGGTGGAGAGAAGCCGTGGCTTATACAGCATACTGGACTACTGCATGCCTCGCAGAGCGAGCAGCCCAGGCGCGCTGCCGCTAGGCTCGACCTAAAAATATACACGGCCAAATTGACTAAAATTTAACGCAGTGCATCAATCGAAGTAGCTGCTTTGCATCACAGGGGAGCAGAACAGCACCATATCTACTTTGGGATGAAGTTACTACTCTCTCTCTCTACTCTGATGGACTTTGGCTGCATTGAGCCATGCGCGCACCATGCACAAAACGCAGAGGTGTGTGTGCGAGATGTCAAGTAGAGCTTTATGGAACACACAAAAGCTGATGGGAGGACGCTTGCAATAAGTCTAACCACTGGCAATAACTCGGGGTAGCAGTCCTACCCATCATTGTTTTTCTCACCATGCCACCTCATTTTGGACACCGACATGTGCAAATCAGTCTTGACCCTGCTCCAGTGGGAATGGTCCAGTTCAAACTGCCAAGCCAGGTCCTCCCTGGACCGGAGGACAAGCAACGCAGAACCAGCGTTGTAACCCTAGTTATGGGATCATCAGTAGGGCCACCTTGGTTCCAGTGACATTGTTTTTTTACTGAAGGCCTTCCACACACTTCTATGTATAGACATAGTTTAAAATGCATTCTAATCCCTTTTATGTATACTGCTGATTTTTTCCCACTGCACTTATTAATTGTCGAGTTTCTGGCAAATGATTTTTCTCTGTTGTTTTAAAAATGCCAATAAAGTTGATTATCAAAAAAAATATGCATTCTATGTATGTGTGCAGTGCCTTAAAGCACACATGCAGACACAGGAACGTGAAAACCTTTTACACCTGTTAAGCCTGCCCAGAAAGCATAATGTTTGGACACAAATTCCTGTGTCTTTTACAGTAGAAAGGTATTTTCATCAAAAGCCACGGAGGGTTGCATGGCAATGCCCATATACCACTGTTGTTATGCCAACTTGATGCAAAGTAACTTAGGGCCAGATGTAGGAGGCCATTTACCGACCGGTAATGGCCGATTTCGGCCGTTACCGACCGGTAAATGGGTATTTGGGATGTAGGGGGCATATTTTACCGATTCGGTAAATTTACCGAATCGGTAAAATACAGAATCGGTATTTTTACCGATTCGGTAACGGCCAGATGTAGGTGGGACTCATCTGAGTCCCAAAGGCCTTACAGATTCGGTATTTTACCACCCAATCCAATTGGGTGGTAAAATACCGAATCCAGGTGTGCATGCACATGTGTGCATGCACACCTATGCCATGTGACAGACAGACATGCCCTTAGGGCATGTCTGTGTGCCACATGGCACACATGCCTGTATTGGGGGTGCTAGAGGGTGTCAAAGTGACACCCCCTGCACCCTTGCTGGAATCGGTATTTACCGAATCGGTAAATACCGATTCGGTATTGCCCATTGATTCCTATGGGCTTCAAGGCCCATAGGAATCAATGGGCATTACCGAATCATTATTTACAGAATCGGCAAATACCGAATCTTAACGATTCGGTATTTACCGATTCTGAAATACCTACATCCCCCCCCCTCTATTTTACCACTTCTTAAATACCGAATCGTTAAAATTCGGTATTTAAGAAGTGGTGAAATAGAATTACCTACATCTAGCCCTTAAAGGAGTAATACTTTAGGGCTACCTTTCAATGCAAGATACGTTTTGCACTGGAAAGTAAATAGCGAAACAGCACTTTGCACTAGTTTACATCACTTTTGTGACGCAAACCCAGCACAAAGTGTTTGTAAATATGGGCCTCCGTGTTTAAATGCTTTCAGTTCTTTCAAAAGTTATGGGTTTAGTAATACCAATGAAAAGGCAAAACTTTTTTTATAGGTTTATATTAAAAGGAACTGTTCCTAGTAACACCCGTACAGTTTTTAAAAAAAGAATAACACTTTGTCCTCGTGAAGCTTCAAATGGCGCCATCAATAAACCCTGCAGTGTCTCCAAAGCCGCCTTTAGGTTGCTTCTTCTGTAGCTGTTTGCCTTTCTCTTGCTTCACAGTACAAGGACTCATTCCTTTCCGTTCAGCACTAGATGAACCAAAGCGGCATTAAGCCTTTAGTTGTTTTTAACAAAAAGTAGAACATTGGAATGTTGAGAGCTCCACTGAAGACAACGGCGCAGCAGCTGCCGATATGAACTGGTATAGGCCCGCGGCTCGCAACATTAATGTCTTAATGTACAGCCTCTGCCTTTCTCTTTCCCCTGCTTTTCCAAAATACATGGATTGGGCAGGGGAAAGCGAAAGGCAGAGGATGTGCAGCGGACCCTCCGGGAGCCCTACTCCCGTAGCCCACAGTGCCACGGGATTGAATATGCTACTCATCTCCTGGATCTCCCTGTCTCGGCTGCATGATGAAAAGCAGTTTAGCTGAGCCTAGGGGGAACCAGGGGCCGACCATGGCCGGACTGGCCATAGCGGGCACCGGGCAATCCCCCGGTGTGCCGCATGGGTGGGCGCCGGTTTTGGGCCCCTGGGGGCCGTTATTGTTACAGGGCTGCAAAATCGGCCCAGTACCAAAATCGGCTGAAAACCGGCCCCGGCAAAGAGCTTGGCAGCACCTTCAACCCTCCCCCTAGGGGCCGGCCGAGCACTTTGCCAGCTAACAGTCGTGGCTCTGCACGTGGCTATTATCTGTTGAACAATTACAGAAACACCTGTGAAATAAAGACTTAGGAGCCGTAGCCATAGCTGTATTTACCAGCCATTAAAGGGCCGCTCCCTTATGGCCATCACCTTCAGCTCAGCCTTTAACGCTGGAGTGGGCCTTTAATGACCGGTAAAGCCCACTATGGCGGGCTATAAAGCTATAGTATGGAAACAGTTTTGTTAAACATAAACAAGCATTGGCAATGTCAAAAGGTCTGTCTTATGAATGGAAATTCATTTTCTGTCTCTAGTGGGTTTAGGCACTCAATAACATACATGCCCTCTGTCATTCATCTTTGCACTCCTGCATCCATTAATTCATCCATCCATTGACGCATTCATCTATGCACCCTCTGAGACAATCACATTGAAATTAAACTCAACAACATATGTAAGATAAATTAAAAGAATACAAGTAGAAAAGAAAATAGGCTGCCGTCTAAACATGGCTGCCATATCACCTTTAATAACCAAACCAAACACAGAAGTGGCTGACTGTCTTGCAGAAGTATTGCAATAGCCTATCTTGTGTTAAAATTCCATCATGGCCGCCACATTTAGAACCAATGTGTTGGCCATCTTGGAATGGTAAACAATGATACACTGTGGACACCAGCATTCTGTAATTGTTTCTTGGTTTAGAGGAAGTGGGCCCAAGGGATTGGGTGCACTGCAGATAAAATGAGCAGCAATTAAGCTACCTCTTAGCACTGCCTGGAGAGCTGTAGTATCCTCTTTAAAAAAATTCAATAAAAAGAGTAGAAGCAAAAAAATGTAAAGAAATCTATAAAAGGAGACAATTAAAAACTGAAGGACTGAAGCATACTCGTTTTCAGGTGGATGTAAATGTGATTAGAACATGCCGCCATTCACAGAGCAGAGAGCCGAAGACTGATATGGACTCAACCATTACCCTGTGTGTAGTACACAATCAGGGATAGATGCAGAGTGCAAATGATTGATTGCTTGATAGGCTTTATTTCGATATAAAAATACCATAAAAGCTTGTACAACAATACAAAATACAGCATAAATAACAATCACATGCTAGATACACACACATGATTTAATATATAATAATATATATGTAATATATAAAGGGGTTTATGAAGCGCATGGTGACGCCATCTCGGCGTGTCCCGCGCTGTGGAGAATGAGAAAAGTGCAGTGAAACTGGGCTATTCTCTATAGCTTGTAAAGGTAGGTTTTTAAAAGTTTTCTAAACTTAGCTTCAGTTTCTTCTAGCCTCAGGCCCACAGGAAGGCGATTCCAGTTTCTGGCTGCTAACATTCTGAAAGATCGGCCTCCCAATTTAGCCTTATTTACACGGGGGGTCCTCAGTAAGCCAGTACCTTTGGAACGAAGTGACCTGTTTGGCTCATGGATGTGGACAAGGTCTTGGAGATAAGGGGTGCCCTGTGCCATATTATCCTGTGGCACAATAGGAGTGCTTTAAACAAAATACGCTTCCTAATAGGGAGCCAGTGTAGAGCAGCAAGAGCAGGTTTTGATGCAGCTCTTTTGGGAAGTTTTAGAACCAAACTTGCTGCCGTATTTTGGAGTACCTGCAGACGTCCCAGGCTTTTTTCTGTAGTGCCTAGGAATAGCACATTCCCATAGTCTATACGGGAAGTTACCAAGGCTTGAGTCATAGTCTGTCTGGCCTCCAGCGGAAGTAGATCCAGGGTGCGGTTTAGAGTTTTTAGCACCCCAAAGCATTTACGCATTTAAACAGAAGGAAGTATTAAAACAATTAAAACTGAATTAAATTGACAGAGTGCAAATGACACTCAGACAGACCATTGACAGAATAGTGCATACTCACAGGCCCTTTCTGTATCTATATGTGGATATATATTTATAAACATGGATGTATGTACTATTTAATGTTTTTTATGACAAGATCATGGCAGACAGCTAAGAAGAGATTCTAGCAAGAATTATTACTCTGAAAATCTTTCACCCCTAGGATTTGTTGGAGGCAGTGAATAACACTACAGTCCTTCCTTACGAAGGTAATCTGTTACATTTCATGTAACAAAATACGCCTCTGTAGGGGTAACTATTCAGAAATAACAATCCACCATTAAATTACTATTGATTTTAATGTATATTTTTCACAATCAATATGTCAAGCCTACTGTATTTGTCATAATTTTTCCCAATGAATAGATATGACCTATGGCATTGGAAATATTTTTTGCTAGTGAACAATTAGGCCTTTAGCTGTTATCATTGACTTGTCACCATAAACAACTCAGGTCACCTGTACTGAGCATACGCTTTCCCACTGTCACCCATCATGCATACAGTCGTACAATAGCATGCAAAGTTACAACTGGCAAAAGCAAAACACTCTCTCTCTCCTAAGAGGGCCTAAAAAGGATTCTGACAGTGCAAATCTTCTATATCCAGGGGTTGTCAGAGGGAGGTAACCAGCACCAAAACATTTAGGGCCTCACTTATGAGGCCCCTTGCACCATCGGAGCCTCACTTTTTGTGGCTTTTCGTGGCGCAGGAACCCGGTCCATATTTACGAGCAGCACTTAGCCACTTTATATGCCTTAATGCTGCCTCGTAAACATTGTCCCCTTTAATGCAGTTTTCTGCGTTAAATGGGCATGCAATGGGTGTTGCTGGAGGCGTTCCCAGCAACATCCATAGCTTTTTGGCACTGCCCCAGATTTATGAGAAATCGTAAATCTGAGGCAGCGCCGAAAAACGTATGTCTCCACAGGGGAGGCGTAAGGGAGGCACAAAAATGAGAAATATCTTTATTTCTCCTCCTTTTTCCTCTTTCTATATGTGATGCATTCTACAGCACACATAGAAAAAGGAAAAAGCCTCTTGTGATTGTTTTTGTGCAGGAAGGTGTCCCTTCGGCACTGTCCCTTCCTGCACAAGAACAATCATCCCTGCAACACAGGCACCCTTGCACCATAGTGCAAAGGTGCCTGTGTTGACGCACAGCAGCCTATGCTGCACCGGCGCAGCGGAAAAGGACAGAATGCACCGTATCTATAAATACGGCACATTCCAGCCCTTTTCTTTAGTTATAGGCAGTGCAGCAGGAAGGCCTGCAGTGCTACCCTATGGCAAATCCTCATAAATGAGGCCCTTACCTACTACGGTAATGTGCGAGATTGCATGCAACAAAAACCTATCTGTAGGCTTTAATACAGAAAAATAACAATCTACCCTTAAATGACATTTGACATATCATTATGCCAGACCTACTACCTTTATCATAACTTGTCAGAGTAAACAATCAGGCCTATTGCCTTTATCATTGTGTTGTCACCATGGCCAACTCAAGCCCACTGTGCTGAGCGTAAACCATATGGCATGCAGCCATAAAAACACAAATGTAAACAAAGTAACAGCTGGCATAGCAAAATACTACTGCTCCTAAGAGCACCTAACAAGGATTATTGTAGTGCATATCTGTTATCCTCATGATATGTTCTGGTGAGTCACCAGCAGCAAACCCTTGCTGAGGACGGTAAGACGTGAAATTCCATGTAACGAAATACATGCCTATGGGCTTTAGCACAGTGTGATAACTATCCATCCTTAAACCACCATGGACCTTAACACATGGCTCTCACACTCCCACATGCCTACTGACTTTGTCATAACGTTTCATAATAAACATATCGAACCAATGAAGCCTGCCAAGACTCTTCCCAGCAAACTGATGAAGCCTTTCGTCCTTACCCGACTGTGGCCTATTAACCCCTTGGCCGCGGCGGTAATTCCGCCGCGGCGCTAGGGGGGAGGGGGGACGCGCGGTGCCACCATGCTCGTAACGTAACCACTCCGTCACAAGCCACGGTGGCGCTGTGCTTGTGATGGAATGGTTCCGTCACGGCCCCGCCCGCTCAATAGAACGTGACGCACAGGCGCGAAATCAGCGCCGTGCAGGCATGGCGGCCCGGCCGTGACGGAACCATTCCATCACCAGCACAACCCCACCGTGGCTCGTGACGGAATGGTTCCATCATGAGCATGCAAGGGGTTAACGTGCACAGGAAGTAGCAATCATCATGCATACAGTTATAAAATTACAAATATGTATAAAAATACATCTCACAATGCAACATGCAACCCCTCTCAACAGGGCCTAAAAAGAATCATCACAGTATAAGCCCAGAGTGTTTGTCAGAGTGCGTGGCCAACACCAAACCCCTGTCTGCTCTGGTAGTCTGCAAAATAATGTGTAATAAAATACTTGACTATGGCCTGTGACACAATATGATAACAACTAACTGGTAAAGGCTTACTGGCTTCTACAACTGCTTTTCACAATTAACATACGCGGGCAATTGAATTTGTCATAATGTTTCACAATAAAGGATGTATGACATTACAACGCATGCTTTTACATCGCATGCTTTTACAACGCGGTTTTTACAACACATACCATTACAACGCATAATGCTTTTAGGCGCTGGATAGTGAATTGTTTAATTTACTATTCCAACTCCAGTCCCCGTGGATAGTAGGGAAGGTGTTGGATAGTACATTAAACATATTCCCTATCCTAGAGCGCCCCCCCAGCGCAATGCGTTGTAATGGTTTGCGTTGTAAAAGTTGCGTTGTAATGACAAAAATTAGAACATTGGAATGTTGGGAGCTCCATTGCAGACAATGCAGTGCTCTGGGCCTATAATGCCTGGTGTAAGCCCGGAGCTCCAACATTCCAATGCTTCTTTGTTCAGTGCTCTGGCTGCCTGAGGGGATTCCAACCCCCTCACACTCCCTTAAGGCTTTGTTCTTTTTTGTTAGAACATTCTGTCCTCTAGTGACAGAATGTTCTAATAGCCTTATAGCCCTTCGTAGATGGGCTATACCGCTATTAAAGTCCCTCTCCCTTGTTAAAGGCTCTCGCCTTCCGCTCGGGGCCTTTAACGCTGGAGAGTGCCTTTACTAGCCGGTATAGCCCTCTACGGCGGGCTATAAGGCTATAGTAGAACATTGGAATGTTGGTAGCTCCACTGAAGACAACGGCGCAGCAGCTGCCGATATGAACTGGTATAGGCACGCGGCTCGCAACATTAATGTCTTAATGTACAGCCTCTGCCTTTCTCTTTAACCTGCTTTTCCAAAATACATGGATTGGGCAGGGGAAAGCGAAAGGCAGAGGACGTGCAGAGGGCCCTCCGGGAGCCCTACTCCCGTAGCTCACAGTGTCACGGGATCGAATATGCTACTCATCTCCTGGATCTCCCTGTCTCGGCTGCATGATGAAAAGCCGTTTAGCTGAGCCTAGGGGGAACCAGGGGCCGACCATGGCCGGACTGGCCATAGCGGGCACCGAGCAATCCCCTGGTGGGCCGCACGGGTGGGCGCCGGTTGTGGGCCCCTGGGGGCCGTTATTGTTACAGGGCTGCAAAATCGGCCCAGTACCAAAATCGGCTGAAAACCGGCCCCGGCAAAGAGCTTGGCAGCACCTTCAAACACCCACCCCCCAATTGGGGAGGGAGGGGCTGGCCGAGCACTTTGCCAGCTAACAGCCGTGGCTCTGCGCGTGACTATTATCTGTTGAACAATTACAGAAACACCTGTAAAATAAAGACTTAGAAGCCATATCCATTGCTGTCTTTACCGGCCATTAAAGGCCCGCTCCCTTATGGCCCTCACCCTCAGCTCCGCCTTTAATGCTGGAGTGGGCCTTTAATTACCGGTAAAGTCCACTATGGCAGGCTTATAAAGCTATAATATGGAAAGAGTTTGGTTAAACATAAACATGCATTGGCAGTGCCAAAAGGTCTGTCTTATGAATGGAAATGCCTTTTCAGTCTCTGGTGGGTTTAGGCATTCAATAAATCATCATACATGCCCTCTGTCATTCATCTTTGCACTCCTGCAACCAGCCAATCATTTGTCCATCCTTTGACTCATTGCTACATGCACCCTCTGACACAATCGCATTGAAACACACATAAACTCAACAACATATGCAAGATAAATGAAAAAAATAGAAGAAGAAAAAAAATTGACCACTTTTTACAGAGCAAGAGAGCCAATGACTGATTGGGACTAAACCATTACCCCATGTGGTGAGTGGTCATGGATGGAAGTAGAGTGTAAATGACACCCAGACAGATCAATGGCAGAATAGTGCATACCCACTACCCCTCTATATATCTTCATGTGGATATATACTTATATACATGGATGTATGTACCATTTAATGTTTTTTATGACAAGATCCTGGCAGACGAGATTCTAGCAAGAATTATTACACTGCAAATCTTTCACCCCTTGGGTTTGTCAGAGGCAGAGAATAATATTATAGTCCTTCTGTACAAAGGTAATATGTTACATTTTATGTAACAAACTATGCTTCTGTAGGCGTAACTATTGAGAAACCCTTGAATTCCTATTGATTTTAACATATTTGTCACAATCAATATATCAAGCCTCTCTGGGTTTATCATAACTTTTCATACTAAACAGACATCGGAAATATTTTTTGGTAGTGAACAATTAGGCCGTTAGCTGTTATTTTTTGACTTGTCACCATAAACAACTCAGCCCACCTGTTCTGAGCACCAGCAAGCACACAGTCATACAATTATATAGCATCCAGCATTACAGCTGACAAAGCTGACAAAGCAAAATACTCTCTCTCCTAAAAGGGCCTAAAAGGGAATCTATATCCAGGGGTTGTCAGAGAGGGTAACCAGCACCAAAACATTTAGGGCCGCATTTATGAGGCCCCTTGTGCTGTCAGAATATCACTTTTTGAGGTGTTCCGTGGCACAGAAGTCTGCTCCATATTTACGAGGCAGCACTAAGCCACTTCTTTTGGCTTAATATTACCTCGTAAATATTGTGCCCTTTAACGCAGTGTTCTGCGTTAAAAGGGTGTGCAATGGGTGTTGCTGAGGGCACTCCCAGCAACATCCAGGGCTTTTTGACACTGCCCCAGATTTACACCAAATAGTAAATATGAGGCAGGACCAAAAACGTATGTCTCCACAAGGGAGGCGTAAGGGAGGCACAACGGAGAGAAATATCTTTCTTTCTCCTCGTTTTGTCTTTTTCTATGTGCGCTGCATTCTGCAACACAAATAGAACAAGCATTTACAATGCAACGGTTTCGCCTTTGGAAAAGTTTGAGCTATTGGCATTGTGAATGACAAACTTTTTATTTATGTGTTGGTTTTGAAAACAGATAAATAAATGGCATTGTCATTTACAATGGCAATAGCTTAATCTCTCGCAAATGCGATTTGTATTGCATTTTCAATGCAATAGGTCACGTATTTACGCAAGTTTGTGCTATTGACATTGCAAATAATTCGTTTTATTTATGTTTCAAAAACCAAAACATAAATAAAAGGTCTCACACTGCTGTCTCTCTCACACTGCTGACTCTGCCTTGAACACACCCACTGCTGTCTCTCTCACACACACTGCTGCCTACCATGCAATCAAAGGTCAGTGCCAAAGAACGGAAGCATGGCAGCACTCTTGGGGTGTGGTTATGTGGTAACTGACTCCTGGACGGGTAGAACAGATGAGGCGCATGTCCGATGAGTGGGCAGGCCCCAAGTGAAAGTAGATCAAAGAATAGTATTACAAATAAACAAGCAGGTAAGGGGAAAGGTCATAAAACAAAACTGGTTTTATTTAGAGTAGATGCTCAGGCTAAGTAACATGCAGCTCGACGAGTCCACCTCCTATTAAAAAAAAAAAAACATAGGCAAAATAAACTCGTTGTGCCATGGACAATTAAAAAAAACACTGATCCAATGTATTCGCAAATCATCATGCTCCTGTGTACACGACCTGGGTCTAAAACAACCTCCCACAATGTATCCATGTATTTCTTAGGCTAATTACTATGATCATCAACCTAATTCCACTGATGTGGGGACAGGCGGGAGACCCCTAGAACAAGAACTACTTTGTCCATTGTCCATACCACATATTATGGAAGAAGCAGTATTCCTATTGAAGAACCGGGCATTTTAGAACCTGGCGGCGCCAGGGGCACGCCCAAAGTCTTCGGATCCACCTGCCTTAGAATACAGAGACACGGGACTCTTCGTGGTGACGTCAAAGATCGAATTTATTGACTGCAGCCAGTAACAGAAGTCCTAGAAATCATCACAGTATGAGTTCTCAGGAGACTGCTCACCTTTACAAAGCAAGTCATCCCTTTTTATGCCACAAATCACATTCCAGACAAACACCTAATATTTATGAATTGTCCAATCACATGTATCCACACCAAAAAGTATCGCATGATGGTAAAACCCACTTTTCAGTTGTCCGGCCCATGATCAATCATCTGACATACCCAACATTCTTCTCTAGACAGGCCGAACGAACCCATAATAAAAGAGGCCACAACCCATATCATAAATAGACCATAAAGAAAGAAACAGAAACAGGTAAGAGTAGGATAAGGCATATTTGTGTGTAGTAAAACTTTACGATGTCCTGCGCTCTGATTTTAGTCTTGATCAGCTAGCGGGCAAGAACTGGCTCAGCAAGGTCAGCTTCAGGCAACGAGGTCAGTTCACTTCGGGTCATGTAGAAGTCAGCACAAACCCCAGCTAAAGGGCACGCGTCTTAAAGACCCAGTCAGCCGCAGTCATCGGCCTATGTGAGGGCAACCACAAAATGGCTGCCTTACACAGAATGAAAACCATGGTTCGGAACGGAATCTTCAAATACACTGTGAATCCTTGTGTGTAACATGGCGAAAACACTCATACTTGCCGAACTCATTAGTTACGGTTCCTTGTTACCAAAATCGTAATGGAACCATGACATTTAAAGCACGGGTTCAGAATTCACGGAACCTCAGACCCTCCTTTTGCCCTTACATAGGCAATTACTCAGTCTATATCTGAGTCGATGTCGATTTTCATCAGATCACCAAGGTGCTGTTGAAGCATTATCTTGTTTTTCTGTGTATCTCTCTCGAGACAGGCGGTCTCCTGACACATGTAGTAGCACAAAGGCCACATATGGCAGGACCACACTGTACACAAAGACAACATGAGAAAAGAACCGCTAGAGCCGCACCAATGATCATCAGAAGCTTCCATCCCCAAACGGATAACAGTCCCCAAAACCATCCAGTTAATGACCAATCTCCTTCGTCCACATGTATAGACTCGGAGATCTTATGTAACTTGGAAATGGCCTCGTATACCGTCGGAGCATTATCTGGGATAAAAACGCAGCAACTGGATTGGATCACTTTACATACTACACCTCGATCTGCGAGTATGACGTCTAAAACCATACGATTCTGTAACGTCATAAGGCGATCCGCTTGAAGCTCAGCTGTCAGATTACTAAGGGCACCGGTAGTTTCGTTTATGGTGGATTCAACCACTCTCGTCAATTGCCGTAAGCCTCTACTTTTAGCCATAGGTCCCCAAAACGGTAAGAAACCCTTAAAGAAGTCTCCCACTTCCTGTCCAGCGGTATCTTCCCGATCGAAGACACCTCTAACAACTCTTGTCTTGTGGTAATCTGCAGCGGCAGTATATGTAGGAGGCAACAAGTATCCAACATAACACGTTCCTGAAAAATCAGGGGGCAACCATGTATATGCTCTGTTGTAAAAAACAAAATACGTGCCCTTAGCTGCCAAAAACGGCGGGGACGATTGAGACGTAAAAACATAGGTCTGAGTACAAACACTCTTCCCCAGCTGAGCTTTCGGATTTTTGCCATTACCTTGCAGACAAAATTGACCTCGGTGGGGTACGATCCAAATTGGAGGTGACCTCTTTCGTTTCTGCTTTTCACTCAGACTAACACTGTATCCGGTCGTGTTCCATCCAACATAAGCCGATAACTCTTCCTTGGGAATAGTCCTGTACGTATTGATATCTCTGCTCATATTCATAACTCCCTTCACCAAGGCTTGATTACTCAAGTTATCTCTCATGGAATGCAGATGATAGACTTCCAGGGCATAAATGAACATCGTCTGAAAAGCCCATAGCGACCCATTCTGACTAAACGGTAAGATCAGATAGGGAACAACTCTATCTGTAGTATGTGGCATAAGACCACACACCCAACAATTAGTAATGTTCACTACCAACTGATGTTGATGCAGTAGCTGTACGAATGTGTTATGTACAAATTCTGACCTAATCTGCTCGTGTTCAGGTAAGATGTGAAAAGAATGCAAAGAAGTAGTAGTAGGAAAAGTGGTAGGTTGAGAAATGGGTGCAGAAGACACCTGAGTAGTAAAAACAATCCAACCCACCAAAGTTAACGTCATGCTAAAAAACATCAGAATACATGTAATCAGAAAGTACTTGTTATGCATTATTTTACATAGTTTCATCTTAAAGTTCATTTTCTCAGCAACTCTCTCGATCTCAAAAAACTCCATCCTCTAACTAAGCTGTTCGCGGCAGTTGGTTTTCTTCTGCTAAGGAGTGCGTCTGTCAGTCCAGGGAACGCCCTAAGACCAACCAGAACCGTTGACCTTGTGTCTACACGGCTGCAATCCCAAGTCTTTACACCGCAACCCTACAGCTGAACCCGGATGGCGGTTAGAAAAAGGAAAAAAAAATTATCAAAACAGTTTTTTGGCTGAGAGAGTGCAGTTCTAAAATCAAAAAGGAATTACTTGTTCTTTATTAGTCCATTATTTCTAGGTCGTAGATTATAACGGTTTTTACCAAGCTCTGTCTGGTTTTGGAATAGCAGTTCAGGCTCAGTGGTGTTCAATCTCAAAGATGAAGGCACAGCTGCTTGTAAGACATCATCGTCTTCTTTCTCAGTCCCTCTCCGTACCAACTCAGCGTCGCTGAACGGTGTGAACTTTGGCAACCTTTCAGTCTCGGTGTCTGCAATACCTTCGAGGATCCACTGGTCGTACGGCAGAGGTAAAGGTACCCTCTTACAGTGTACGCCGTGGATCCAATATTTCTTCCCAAAGACTTTTACAGATGTTCTTGTAGACAGCAACACCTGATGAGGGCCGGTCCAGCGGGGCTGGTCGTTCTTGGTCCGTTAAAAATTTTTCACGAGAACCCAGTCACCAGGATTGATGGTGTGACCTGGGTCCACAGAGGCTGGTGACAGGTTATCGTGAACCTGTTTATGCAAGACACGCAATTTAGCCGTCAGGTCATACAAATAGTCCACCAACACAGGATAGTCAATATCACTAAATTTTGTTGTTCTCGGCACTCCCCACACATTTGCCGGTCGACCAAAGACAATTTCATACGGACTAAGTCCGATTCGGGAATGCACTATAGTTCTAGTTGACAAAAGTGCCAATGGCAAAGCATCGGGCCGAGACCAGAACTCGCCTGAATTTTGGCTAACTGCAGCTTCAAAGTGCCATTGTAACATTCCACTAATCCAGCTGATTGGGGATGATTCGCAGCATGGAATTTTTGTTTTATGCCCAAACCCTCACACACTCTCTTCATGATCTTCCCCACGAACTCACTTCCGTTATCACTCCACACCATCCTTGGCAACCCAAACCTAGGGAAATATTCTTTGAGCAAAACTTTAGCTGTGGATACAGCAGTGTTATCCTTTAGGGGATAGGCCTCTACCCATCTTGAAAAGGCACAGACAACCACCAGGACGTATTTCAGATTGTTACATCTCTCCATGTGGATAAAATCCAATTGCAACACCTCGAACGGATACGTCGGAGGTGCGAAGTGACCGGCTGGAGTTGGGATTCCCTTGCCAGGATTATGCATCAGACAAACCATGCAGTTCTTGACCAGATTCTCCACACACTTAGGAATTCCACCATTCTGCCACACTGGAGCCAACAACTTACAAATCCCTTTTGCACTAATGTGAGACAACCCGTGTGCCATCGTAACTACAGCAAGCACATATGCATCCGGCAACATCCATCTTTGGTGTTCTGATAATTCAACCCAACAACCAGTCGAATCCAATCTACCCGTAGTTTCTCTCCACACAATCTTTTCATTTTCAGTAGCTTCAGCCTGGATTGATTTCACACTCTCAATCGTATCTTCACACATTCCAGCTGCACCAATCCATTTCGCAGGGCCTGCAACGTACATTCGACTCATCACATTTCTCGCTGTTTCTTTCGCAACTTCATCCGCAAGCACATTACCACGACCAACATCATCCGTAACCTTCCGATGAGCACTACACTTCACAATCGCAACTTGCTTCGGCAAAGTAAGTGACTCAAAAAGCTCATTCACCAACTGCCCATGTTGGATCTTAGTCCCATGCGATGTGCGAAATCCTCTTTCTTTCCACAAGCGTTCAAAACTGTGTGCTACACCAAACGCGTACTGACTATCGGTATACCCATTTACTCTCTTTCCCTCAGATAAAGTACACGCTCTCGTTAATGCAATCAACTTTGCTGCTTGCGCCGAATTATAGCTCACTCGTGCAGTTTCAACGATCGTACATAATGTCGTCACGGCATATGCCGCGGGCGTATCGCCATTTGGGAGCTTGTAGCATGACCCATCAACCCATAGCGTACCATCAGGATCCGAAAGAGGAGTATCTTTTAAATCGACTCTCCCCTTTGTTTCCTCCTCCGTCCTAAGAAAACAATCATGCTGTTCCTGACCATCTGTGTCCACAGAAATCGGCAACAATGTCGCTGGATTCAATATATTACACCTCTTGATGTGCACATGACTAGCCAAAAGCGTCAACTCATAGCCCGACAATCTCGCACTAGTAAGGTGCTGAGTCTTGGTTCTATTTAGCAAAGTATCCACTGCATGTGGAACCATCACAACCAACGTGTTATCCATCACCAATCCAGCAGACTGTCGGATAGAAACAGCCGCTGCCGCTGTAGCTCTTAAGCAACTTGGCAATACTCTAGCTACCGGATCTAAAGTCGACGAGAAATACGCACATGGACGCCGCTTATCACCGAATTGTTGAGTCAAAACTGATTATGCACAACCCTCTCTCTCGTGGAAGGACTTTCGCAATAGCCTTGACGAGCGCGCTTGAACCGGAAGCTTCGGCATCTTAAAGAGAAGTCAAAAATATCTCTACTCTCTTCGGCAATTGGAATACTGAAGAAAGCATTCTTCAGATCTATAACCGAAAACCAGGCAGCTGAGGCAGGAATCATAGTCAGCAAAGCAGTAATGTCTGGAAAAACAGGAAACTGTGGCACGACAATTTTATTAACCTCTCGAAGGTCGATCACAAACCTGTAGACAGGTGGCTGAGAAGAGTCAGTGCGCTTCAGGACAGGCAAACCGGGACTGTTACACACATTACCTCTTGTTTCTTCAATCACACCTTTCTCAATTAAATCATAAATGATTGATAAAAGCGCTCTTTCACCATCGCTAGAAATCCTATATTGGGCAATGCGTGGCAATTTAACATTCGCTTTAAGCGTTACAACGTAAGGTGGAATCTCCAAAAGACCCACATCATTAGGACCAGTAGCCCAAAGAGAATCAGGGAGAGAACGCAATTCCGGTGGAAGCCGATCTTTAGACAAATACATCGGAGAGATCATTTTCTTACCCAATGTAAGCTGTACTCCCGAAGGAGAACAATGCAATGTTGCATTCAACCTTTTCAACAAATCCAAACCCAACAAATTCTCACCACAACCTGTCGTTAAAATGAGAGGTGCTTCCAACTCACAAGGCCCTATAGAAAGAGACAAGGGACCAGAAACTGGGTTACGAACTGGGGCGCCAGAGAATCCTACCGAGACATTAGTTAAGCCAGACAAAGGTGCGCCAGGGAGTTTAGAGTGCATGATAGAACTCTTCGCTGTGTGGTTCTGAAAAATCTGGATTCATATTATAGTACCGGACTCGAGAATAAAAACTTCGTCGAAATAGGACGAATTTGGTATCAAAAGACCAAGAATGACGAGTACATCAAGTACATGTATTTTCGGCATATTCGAGTGACGATTTCACCTCGAAATCGTCATTCACCTTCTGAACCCTTAGCTGCATGTTGCCCTTTACATAGGCCTTAATCCAGTTGAATTTGATTCCACAAGGACACATACTCCTTGATCGACTAATCCCTGACCCCAGTACAAGTTAGAACCATTGCCCCAGGCCGAGCTCGTTAGGTCAGTTCCCTCCCAGTGGCCGAGCAAGATAGCATCTAGGCTCAACCAGCCATAAAACCTTTTCAGCACGCACACCTGCCATATCTCGCTCACATCTTTCTCCACTCCTTTTCCTCACTTGCTTTATGATGGGGAGGTGACCACTTTTATTAGGGGTCCAGCGATATCTGATGAAATGTTGGGCCTTGCCGGATGATTTGTTATGGGCAGCACGACGTGAAATATGTACATGTCATCATGACTCTACTTTTCTTTTGTAATCAGTAACCATAAATGAAATACCACGAATCCAAGGAATGTTTTGCTCAAGGCTGAATATTGGATATAAGAAGAGAAGCCTGACTTTGTAAAAGTGTGCAGTCTCCTGAATATACTTGTATCGTACTTCTAGGACCCTGTCACCTTGGTTGCAGCCAATAAACTAATCTTTGACTTCACCTGGAAGACTCTGAAGTTTCTGTAGGTCTGACTCAGGAGAACCCGAGGTCTCTGGTGTGTTGATCCCCTGGCACCGCTGGGTTACCGGTTCTGTACCGGTTGTTAAAAACCCAGTACCTCAGTTGGCGCCCAGCGTTTGGGGCGATTCCAGTGGTACCAATCAGCCTGAAGATCGTGAGGAGCTTCGTGTGAAAATTCCGGAGGAGGGCCCACCACCTCATCGACCCCTGCATGTCGACGTGGTCCGAAGGTCTTTACTACGAGGTTCCCCGCTTCCCGACGGCTACAAGGTCTGCTGCCCTGGCTATCGCCCTGATGTTGGACCCTTGAAATTTTCGGTAGAGCGAAACGCTGAGACGAGTCTTCTGGTGAAGCCATCGATATCTTTCAGTTAAGTATAAGTGGAGCGTCTCCCAGTCCTTAGTTGGACTTACTTTGTGGTATCTTGGAGATACATAAAGGTTTTTATTGGTTCTTGCAAGCACCATAACCGAAGGACTCGTGTTTTCACGACAAATAT
Organism: Lissotriton helveticus; assembly: GCF_964261635.1. Lineage (NCBI taxonomy): Eukaryota > Metazoa > Chordata > Amphibia > Caudata > Salamandridae > Lissotriton > Lissotriton helveticus. The sequence goes on from NC_136072.1 coordinate 44,921,388, forward strand.
CGTAGTCGATAAATCCTTTGAAGTTTTGGAACTAGACTAGAGAGAAAGGATGCCTAGTCTTAGACTCGGGAATTGGTTTTGTCTTGGTAGTAATAATAGGGACTCCCGATTGGAGGACTCATGTCCGGTTCCTCCAGTTGGAACTCCGACTTACGAGCTATACGTTAAACATGGGGTAGGCCCCATCGTTTACAACGAGGTATGGATTAAATACACTAGGAAAGACGGTGTTTTAAAATGGCCCCAATATGGTAGCTTTGATTCTGAAATCTTAGACAACCTTGAAGTTAAACTCTTCAAAAAGAAAGCCCGGCCGGCGATGTTTGACTCTTTCCGCATATGGCGCAAAGAAGCCAAACAAAAAGAAATTAAATTAGCTACGAAAAATAAGAGAGAAGGGGGACTTTCAGTAATGCAAGCTGCCGTGCAGTTTAAAGATAATGAGGAAGAGCAGATAAATGAACAGTTGCACAGGCAACGTAAAATGGCAATAGATAAGTGTTATCCAGTTTTGCCGTCTCTTCAGCAAGGGACAGCAAAAGAGCGTGAAAAAGACCAATTAATGTCGCAATTATTAACTTCGCCACCCCCCTATGCGCAGAATGCTACAGCACCCCCGCAACCTTTAGTTGCACAAACTGCGCCTCTGGCTCTTCCACAGCACCCACCAGCTGCTCTTCAGCTGGCTCCTACTTCTTCGGTGCAGCCTCCTCCAGGCCCACCGACCACTTCTGTTTCACCTGTGTTTTCTACGATTTTGCCTACAGTACTTTCTACATCTCCTAATGCCCCCTCTATGATTTTGCCTAGTACCCCCTCTATTATTCCTCATACCTCTTCTGCCATCTCTGCCCCCGCCTTATCTCACCCCGTTTTTTCATCTGTTTGTCCTTCCGTTTCACCTTCCCTTCGGCAGAAAATGGCCAGCACTGTTACTAATCTTCTTTTACCCCTTTTCGGGTCGCCTGCTACGACCCCTAACATAAGTAGAAGACAGTTGCGAAGTCAACTGCATGATTATCAAGAGAGAGATTCCCTGAATAGTTTAGCTCGGAAATGGGTCTTGGACACTGCAAAATATGATTTACAGTCTGTCATGGAAGTTTTCCATCAATGGGAAACAGCGACACAGAGATATGTGTTCGAACAGATGTGTGTTTTTCTTTGCGAGGATTTAGAAGACAATGATCAGGATTGCCTCCCACAAGAGATGTGTCGTATAAGGTTTAAGTTTAGTCAAGGTATGATTGTAGGTCCCGATGTGGAAAAAGCAGTTGAAATGCTATTATCATATCGAAGTAAGGGAAGTAGTTCTGGGTCACCATCGGAATATAGTGCATCTAGTAGGAAAAAGGCACGACAATACCCTATGAGAGAAGTTCCCCCACAATGGAGAGAGGGTGACGCGACAGCTGTCCCACCTGTCCTGCCCCACTTTCACCGAGTATGGGTACATGTCCCATGGAAGCGAGCTGAAGTTTTAGCACTCAAACAAACACTACCAGATCCGCGTAAAAATCCTGCAGGGTACTATAAAGAATTGTCGCAAACTGCTGGGTCATGTATAATGAATTTGGCCGATATCGATATGTTATTCGGGAACGTTGTTCCACAGCCTTTATGGGGAAAAATTCGCCATGTAGATCATGACCAGGAATTAGGTGACACGTGGGCTAATATTACTGCTGCAGACGCACGACAAGTTGGTGGTGCCAAGCCTGAGCCTCTGATAGCGGAACTACCTGGTAGAATAGTAGATTACATGAAAACGATAATGCCTGCAATACGCGTAAATTGGGATAAGTTATCTGCATGCAAGCAAAAGAAAGAAGAAACTGTTTCAGATTTCTTCACCAGATTTGAAGAAACATTCATTGACCACAGCGGTCAAGATATGACCACAGAAGGGGGTCAGAGATTGTTTGTCGATAAATTTGTGCACAATTTACTTCCAGACTTGTGTAGAAAATTAAAAGATTCGGAAAGTTCTTGGGCAGTCTCATCTTCAGCCCAGATATTAGCTACCGCACAGTACTACGAGAATAGAGACAAGGATGAGAAAGATAAAGTAGAGAAGAAAACCAGAGAACTGAAAACGAAGGTTTTGCTACAGCAAGCCTATCCTCCACGTGGTGGTGGTAATAAAAATAATAATGGTCCGAATCACTACCAGAACACTTTTCAGCAGCCTCAGAGAAACTTGCAGAGATTCGATTACAATCAAAACCGCGTAGGTCCCAACCAGTGTTTATACTGCAAACAAGAGGGTCATTACAAATATGACTGTCCTGCCCTGCCGCAACGTACAAATGAATTCTCTGGCGTAAGAGGTCGTGGTAGTCAGCAAGCGCCTAGAGGTAGAGGGCGTGGAAACGCCCCTCAGGACGCACGTCCCCCTCCACCACAAAACTCTATGAACAGGTTTGACCAGCAAAATAACGTATCTGACAGGACAGCTCAATACTACGTTGACGAGTATTACACAGAAAATGAGCAGTGGGAGAATAATGATTGCTAGGACAGCCTTAGACAAGGAGAGGGAGTTGTTTCAGTTCCAATAGATCAGAGTGGACCTTACGTTGAGGTGATTACATCGGGTGTGTCAGAACCTTTTCTGTTGGATACTGGTGCTACAAAGAGTTCTATTATGCACTCCAAACTCCCTGGCGCACCTTTGTCTGGCGAAATGAACGTTTCCGTAGGTTTTTCTGGCGCCCCGGTTAGAAATCCGATTTCTGACCCTTTATCTCTTTCTGTTGGTCCTTGTGAATTCGAAGCACCCCTTATTTTGACAACAGGTTGTGGTGAAAATTTGCTAGGATTAGATTTGCTAAAAAGATTGTATGCGACTTTGTACTGTTCTCCTTCAGGAGTACAACTGACTTTAGGTAAGAAAGTGGTTTCTCCCATGTATTTGTCGAGAAATACGCTTCCAGCAGAATTGGCACTTCTTCCAGATATTCTTTGGGCTACTGGTCCGAATGATGTAGGTCTTTTAGAAATTCCACCGTATGTTGTAACATTGAAACCGAATGTCAAAATGCCACGAATTCCCCAATACAGAATATCCAATGAGGGCGGAAAAGCTTTGCTAGCGATTGTTTACGAGTTGATTGAAAAAGACGTAATTGAAGAAACACGAGGCAATGTTTGCAATAGTCCTGTTCTGCCTGTTTTAAAACAAACTGACCCTTCTCAGCCACCTGTGTATAGATTCGTGATTGATCTTAGGGAGGTAAACAAGATAGTGGTGCCGCAATTCCCAGTTGTCCCCGACATTACAACATTATTGACTATGATTCCAGCCTCTGCATCCTGGTTTTCGGTGATTGACCTGAAGAATGCTTTCTTCAGTATCCCGATTGCTGAGGAAAGCAGGGATATTTTTTCCTTTAGTTTAGGTGGTCGCAGTTTCCGTTTTAAACGCGCTCCTCAAGGCTACTGTGAAAGCCCCTCAATATACAGTCAAGCTCTGAAAAGTCAGCTCGACGCAATGGTTTTGCCCAAAGGTTCCACTCTCGTACAGTACGTGGACGATTTGCTCATAGCTGCAGATACTGAGAAAATATGTAAAATGGCCACGTTGGAATTACTGCGTCATCTATGTGATCTACATCACAAGGTGTCACTTTCCAAGCTCCAATATTGTCGACAAGAAGTGACCTACTTAGGTCATCTCTTATCGAAGGAGGGAAGGAAACTGACCCCAGAAAGAATTCAGGCAATAGCTAAATTGAATGTGCCAAGAACGCAGAGAGAAGTACGCGCTTTCTTGGGCATTACATCATACTGTAGACAGTGGATTCCAAATTTTTCGTTATTAGCCAAACCCTTATTGGCACTAACGTGTACAAATACACCCAATCCCATTCCTTGGTCTGATGAATGTCAGAAAAGTTTTCTCGAATTACGCACAGCATTATGTTCGGCCCCTGTGTTAGGTAACCCCAACTACAATAAACCTTTCACATTATATGTCCACGAGAAGGAGGGCTGTGCATTGTCTGTGCTGACTCAGTTATACGGAGATAGACAGCGGCCATGCGCCTATTTTTCGTCAACTTTGGATCCGGTAGCACGAGCATTGCCGAGTTGTTTAAGGGCCACAGCAGCAGCAGCTGTTTCTATTCGACAGTCTGCAGGTCTAGTAATGAATAATACACTAATCGTGATGGTCCCGCATGCAGTAGACACATTGTTAAATAGGACCAAGACACAGCACTTAACTAGTGCTCGACTGTCCAGTTATGAATTGACGTTACTAGCGAGCCATGTGCACATCAAAAGGTGCAGTACCCTGAACATAGCCACATTGTTACCAATTGCTGAGGAATCGGATGCTTCAGAACAGCACGATTGTTTCCTCAGAACGGAGGAAGAGACAAAAGGAAGAGTTGATTTATTCGACACTCCTCTTGCTGAATGTGATGGTACATTATGGGTGGATGGTTCATGCTTTAAACTCCCAAATGGTAACGTGACTACAGCATATGCTGTCACAACTTTGCACACAATCGTTGAAACTGCGCGAATACCACATGGTTCAGCTCAAGCCGCTGAACTCGTGGCATTAACGAGAGCATGTGTGTTATCGAAAGGAATGAAAGTGACTGTCTATACCGACAGTCAGTACGCTTTTGGAGTGGCTCATAGTTTTGGACGATTGTGGAGAGAACGTGGGTTCCTGACTTCGCATGGAGCTAAGATTCAGCATGGTCAGTTGGTGAATGAGCTTCTTGAATCACTGACGTTGCCCCTGAGAGTAGCTATCGTGAAATGTAGTGCACACAAGAAAGTGATTGATGATGTTGGTCGTGGAAATGCATTTGCTGATGAAACTGCAAAGGAAACTGCAAGGAATATGATGAGCCGAATGTATGTTGCGAGCCCAGAAAGATGGACTGGTGATGTTGGAATATGTGAAGACACGATAGAAAGTGTGAAGTCTATCCAAGCTGAGGCCACGGAGAAAGAGTTAAGCATGTGGAAAGAAAGTACAGGGAGAATGGATGCAAATGGTTGTTGGATTGAATCGACAGAGCAACAGAGATGGTTGTTACCCGATGCATATGTGCCTGCAGTGGTTACAATGGCTCATGGGATGGCCCATATCGGCGCGAAAGGGATTTGCGAGTTGTTGGCCCCAGTGTGGAAGAATTCAGGGATTCCCAAGTGTGCAGAGAATGTTGTCAAGAATTGCATGGTATGTCTGAAGCACAATCCTGGTAGGGGAACCCCAACTCCAGCTGGTCATTTTGCACCTCCTACGTATCCGTTCGAGGTTTTGCAGCTAGATTTCATACACATGGAGAGGTGCAACAACTTAAAATATGTGCTTGTGGTTGTTTGTGCCTTCTCAAGGTGGGTAGAAGCCTATCCCCTAAGGGACAATACTGCCTTGTCCACAGCGAAAGCCCTTGTGAAAGAGTTCTTCCCCAGGTTCGGAATGCCTAGAATGGTCTGGTCGGACAACGGAAGTGAATTTGTGGGTTGTGTGATGAAAAGAGTGTGTGAAGGGCTAGGCATTAGGCAGAAGTTCCACGCTGCAAATCATCCCCAATCAGCTGGATTAGTGGAATGTTACAATGGCACGCTTAAACTTAAATTGGCCAAAATCCAAGCGAGCACAGGTCTTAAATGGCCTGACGCTCTACCTTTAGCACTCCTATCCACCAGAATGACCGTGCATTCGCGAATGAAACTCAGCCCCTATGAAATAATCTTTGGTCGGCCAGCCAACATATGGGGAGTGCCTAGGCCCATGAAGTTTAGCGAGCTACAACACCCCATTTTGCTTGACTATTTGTATGAATTGACGGCTAAATTGCGTGTTTTATATCAACAGGTCCACAACACCTTGCCTCCGGTCTCTGAGACACCGGGTCACTCCATTGACCCCGGTTCCTGGGTACTGGTCAGGAATTTCCAGAGGACAAGAAACGACCAGCCCAGATGGACCGGGCCTCACCTCGTCCTCCTGTCTACAAGGTCGACTGTTAAAGTGGAGGGGAAGGCCAATTGGGTCCACGGGATCCATTGTAAGAAGATACCCTTCCCTCTGCCACATGACCAATGGGTCCAAAAAGGAGGCACTGACTCAAAGCGCACAACTGATGAACGTGTAAAAGAAGCTAAACGTGATTGTAAGAGTGGGAACATTTTTCAAGAAACTACGCCGCCATCAGAACAATTGAACTCTGTGGAACCTGAGCTACTATTTCCGGACCAGACAGTACCCGGGAAAAGACGCTATAACTTACGACCAAGAAAAACAGACTAAAGTAAAAGTGATTTATTTTTATGAAATCCGAGAGAAAAAACCTGTGGACTAATAAAGAGTTTGTTTTTTTCTCCCAAAATACTATTTTTTTGAAAGTGCAGATTCTCCCATCTAGGTAACTTGCTTATTTTTTTTTTTTTTTTCCGAACCGCCATCCGGGTTCCGCTGCTAGGGTCACGGTTGATTAAAGACTTTTGGGTGCAGCTGACGACGATAGGTCGCTGGTTCCAGTTGGTCCAAGGGAGCCACCCTAGACTGACGGAAGCATCCTTTAGCAGAAACAACCTACCGCCGCGGGCAGCACCTTAGAGAGGATGGAGTTTCCTGATGTGGAGAGAACTGCCAAACAAATGAACTTTAAGCAGAGACTTTTGAAAACAATGAGGAAGAGAATTTTTATAATGATGTGTATTTTTATGCTATTTAGCGTAATGGTCTTTTTGATAAGCTATGTTTTATTCTCTTTTCATGTGACATTCACGCCTACTACATTACCCATACCTCCCCCTACTGTTTCCTCTCATTCTTTCCACTCTTTGCCTGACCATGAATCAAATAGGAGATTAGAGTTCATTAATAACTCCTTCGTTCAGCTATTACACCAACACCAACTTGTAATGAACACAACCAACTGTTGGGTGTGCGGTCTCATGCCCCATACCACGGATAGAGGTATCCCCTATTTGGTCCTGCCATTTAGTCGCAATGGGTCAGTATGGGCATATAGGACAATGTTCATATATGCACGAGAAATCCAACCCCTACGCTCGGTAAAAGACAACCTCAAGACTAGCGCCTTAGTCAAGGGTATAGTTGACATGATCAAGGAAGTAACTTCTTACGAAGATGCCTCGGATGATGAGATACTCGCATATGTAGGTTGGAATGTGACCGGATATGGCACTACAGTAAGTGAGAAACAGCAAGCCAAGAGACCGTCCCCTATCTGGATCGTACCCCATCAAGGTCACCTGTGTCTGCAAGGCATTGGTAAGAATCCCAGAGCTCAGCTAGGGAAGAGTGTCTGTACAGAAACGTACGTTTTTGGATCTCAGACTTCCCCTGCCTTTTTAGCCGCTAAGGGTACTTATTTCATCTGCCATGATAGAGCCTATACATGGTTGCCCCCTGACTTCTCGGGCTCATGTTTTGTTTCATTCCTGTTACCTCCCACCTACACAGCAGCGGCTGATTACCATCGGACAAGGGTAGTTAGAGGTGTTTTTAGTAAAGAAGACACTGCAGGTCAAGAATTTGGTGACTTTGCAATGGGTTTTCTGCCGTTCTGGGGAGCCATGATTAACAGCAGAAACATAAGGCAATTGACAAGGGTAGTTGAATCCACCGTGATTGAAACTGCTGGTGCCCTTAGTAACCTGACTGCTGAGCTCCAGTCGGATCGACTGATGACCCTTCAGAACCGGGTCGCTTTGGATGTGATACTGGCGGACCGAGGTGGAGTATGCAAATTGATCCAGTCCAGTTGTTGCATTTTTATTCCAGATAATGCTCCAACAGTGTACGGGGCCATCTCCAAACTACATAAGATTTCCGAATCTATTCATGTGGATAAAGGAGATTGGTCATTAATGGGATGGTTCTGGGGACTGATATCTGCCTGGGGATGGAGAATTCTGATGGTCATTGGGATGGTCTTAGCCATTCTTTTCCTGTTTTGTCTATGCATACAGTGTGCTCCTGCAATATGTGGCCTTTTTGCTACATCATGCGTAAGGAAGCCTGTGTCAAGACATGAGCTCAGCACTAGAATGATGTTGCAGCAACATCTCAATGACTTTAGGAATATAGATCTGGACTCAGATTAACATGAGGATAGATTAATTGCCTATGTAAGGGCAAAAGCAGGGTCTGTGGTTCTGAAAAATCTGGATTCATATTATAGTACCGGACTCGAGAATAAAAACTTCGTCGAAATAGGACGAATTTGGTATCAAAAGACCGAGAATGACGAGTACATCAAGTACATGTATTTTCGGCATATTCGAGTGACGATTTCACCTCGAAATCGTCATTCACCTTCTGAACCCTTAGCTGCATGTTGCCCTTTACATAGGCCTTAATCCAGTTGAATTTGATTCCACAAGGACACATACTCCTTGATCGACTTCTCCCTGACCCCAGTACAAGTTAGAACCATTGCCCCAGGCCGAGCTCGTTAGGTCAGTTCCCTCGCAGTGGCCGAGCAAGATAGCATCTAGGCTCAACCAGCCATAAAACCTTTTCAGCACGCACACCTGCCATATCTCGCTCACATCTTTCTCCACTCCTTTTCCTCACTTGCTTTATGATGGGGAGGTGACCACTTTTATTAGGGGTCCAGCGATATCTGATGAAATGTTGGGCCTTGCCGGATGATTTGTTATGGGCAGCACGACGTGAAATATGTACATGTCATCATGACTCTACTTTTCTTTTGTAATCAGTAACCATAAATGAAATACCACGAATCCAAGGAATGTTTTGCTCAAGGCTGAATATTGGATATAAGAAGAGAAGCCTGACTTTGTGAAAGTGTGCAGTCTCCTGAATATACTTGTATCGTACTTCTAGGACCCTGTCACCTTGGTTGCAGCCAATAAACTAATCTTTGACTTCACCTGGAAGACTCTGAAGTTTCTGTAGGTCTGACTCAGGAGAACCCGAGGTCTCTGGTGTGTTGATCCCCTGGCACCGCTGGGTTACCGGTTCTGTACCGGTTGTTAAAAACCCAGTACCTCAGCTGCACCGGTATCCAAAAGAAAAGGCGCTACCACACCTGATGTAACTACTGCAACATAAGGCCCACTCTGATCTACTGGAACCGACACTACTCCCTCTCTTGGTCCATGGCTGTCCTAGCAATCATTATAGTCAGCATTCTCACTCTCAACATAATAGTCATCAGCATAGTACTGAGTCGACTGGCCAGACGCAATTTTCTGTTGATCAAAACAATTCAAAGAATTTTGTGGGGGAAAGGAACGTTCGTTCTGAGGAAACGCGCCACATACTCTACCCCTAGACACTTGCTGAAAACCACCATGACCTCTCGGGCCGGTATACCACTCGCGCGCTGTCGTAAAACAGGACACTCATTTTTTTAATAAGACCTTCCTCCCTACAATACGCACACTGATTCAAGCCCAAAGGTGGTCTTGGAGGAAAATACCCAGCTTTCTGTTGCGGTCTCTGAAACGATGGAGGTTGCTGAAACTGTGGGCGTTGCTGTAACTCTTGTTGATTTGAGCGAGGCGGATACGCCTGCTGCAAAAGAACCTTTGTCTTAAAGTCTTTTGTCTTTTTCTCTACTCTTTCTTTCTCGTCCTTATCCCTATTCTCGTAGTACTGTGCAGTCGCCAATATCTGGGCCGACGAGGAAACAGCTCAAGAACTCTCAGAATCTTTCAACTTATTACACAGTTCAGGAAGTAAGTTAAAGACAAACTTATCTACGAACAATCTTTGTCCACCTTCCGTACTCATATCCTGACCACTATGATCTATAAATGTCTCTTCAAACCTAGTGAAGAAATCAGATACACTTTCGTCCTTCTTCTGCTTGCATGCTGTTAACTTGTCCCAATTTACTCGTAACGCTTGCATCATTGTTTTCATAAGATCTATAATTCTGCCAGGTAGATCTGCCACTAGAGGCTCAGGCTTAGAACCACCAACTTGTCTAGCGTCCGCAGCAGCAATATTGGCCCATGAGTCACCTAATTCAATCGCATGATCCTCATGACGAATCTTTGCCCATAGAGGTTGAGGTACTACATTACCCAACAGCATATCTATGTTGGCTAAATTCATGATGCATGCGTCAACTGTCTGGGACAATTCTTTGTAATAGCCAGCTAGATTCTTACGGGGATCAGGTAAAGACTGTTTAAGGGCCAAAACTTCTACTCTCTTCCATGGCACATGTACCCATACTCTCTGAAAATGAGGCAGAACAGGTGGATTAGCGTTTGCGTCCCCTTCTATCCAAACTGGGGGAACCTCTCTCATTGGATATTGTCATACCTTTCTCCTAACTGCGGAATCAGGCTCAAACAGTCGCTGAGAAGGGAAATCGCTCCTAAACGCAAGCACCATCGCAACCGCATCCTCAATTCCGGGACCCACTATCGTCCCTTTCGCAAACTCAGACTGGACATTTAGCAACTCTACCGGGACTGAACCCAAATCATTATCTGCCCATTCCTCACGGAGGAAAGTACACATTACATCAAACACATATCTCTTCTTGGGTGCTTTCCACTGCAGGAAGACATCCATAACTGACTCTAAATTATACCTTGAAACATTCGAAATCCACCTGCGAACCAGGAGATCCAACACTGTCCGCTCTTCGGGACTAGGTAACTGACTACGCAATTGTTTACGCGCAGAAACGGGGGTCATACTCGACGACCCAAAGAAAGGAGACAAAAGACCAGTAACAGTTTCGGCCATCCGTTGTCGAGCAGAAGGAGAAGCCGTCATAAGGACAGGAGACAAAGTATTTTGAGGCAAAGTAGCAGAAGTCAAAGATAAAGGAGAGTAAGGAAAGGAAGGTCCAGACAAAACTGATAGCAAAGTTTGCGGCCCAAGAGGAGTCGGGCCGTAGGAGGAAGGACCAGCTGAAGGGGAGCCGGTGGGTGAGCAGGACCAGGAGGTGGAACAACTGGAGGTGGAGGAGGTGCTGTAGCGTTCTGTGCATAAGAGGGTGGTAATCTCAATAGATGCGACATTAAAGGGTCCTTTTCAGGGTCCTTTGTCGCCTTCTCAAGAAGAGGTGGCAATGCTGGATAACATTTATCAATAGCCATATTATGTTGCCTATCTGATACCTCAATTGCTTTATCTTCTTCGTCTTCTTTAAACTGCTTGGCAGCTTGCATTATCGACAACCCCTTTTCTCTCTTATCTTTTTTTGCTTGTTTGATTTCTCGTTGTCTGGCTTCTTTACGCCAAAGGCAAAAGGAGTCAAACATCGCCGGCCGGGCTTTCTTTCTAAACAATTTCGTTTCTAAATTATCTAAAATCTCAGTCTCAAAACTACCATATTGGGGCCATCGTAAAACCCCATCTTTCCTAGTATAACGGACCCATACTTCATTGAACGTAATGGGACCCACGCCATGTTTAGAATAGAGTTCATAAGTCAATGTTCCAACTGGAGGAATCGGACATGAATCCTCCAATCGGGAATCCCTGTTACAACCACAACAGAATATTCTCCTAATTTTGCTAAGACTAGGCATCTTTGCTCACTAATCTAGCTTCAAACTTCAAGGGATTATCTGCAACGATAGTCTCGTAAATATACGAGTCCCTCGGCTTTGGAAATTGCAATACCCAAATCAAAGACCCAAAGAAACCCAAAACAAAGGACTGAGAGCGACCCACGTATACTTAACTAAGGTATCAGTCACGTCACCAGAAGACCCGTCTATCGTCTCGCCTTACAAAGCTGCACAAAGGGGGGTCCAAGACAGGGCGGCAGTCAGGGCAGCGGTCCTTCGTAGCCGTCTAGAAAGCGGGAAACCTCGCAGCAAAGACCTTCAGTCCACGTTCGACATACCGGGGTCGATGGAGTGGGGGCCGTTCTTCCGGAATTTCCTCACGAAGCTCCTCACGATCTTCAGGCTTGGACCGGTACCGCTTGATGTCGCCCCGCGTTGGGCGCCAACTGAAGAACCGGGTATTTTAGAACCCGGCGGTGCCAGGGGCACGCCCAAAGTCTTCGGGTTCTCCTGTCTTAGAATACAGAGACACGGGACTCTTCGTGGTGACGTCAAAGATCGAATTTATTGACTGCAGCCAGTAACAGAAGTCCTAGAAATCATCACGGTATGAGTTCTCAGGAGACTGCTCACCTTTACAAAGCAAGTCATCCCTTTTTATGCCAAAAATCACATTCCAGACAAACACCTAATATTTATGAACTGTCCAATCACATGTATCCACACCAAAAAGTATCGCATGACGGTAAAACCCACTTTTCAGTTGTCCGGCCCATGATCAATCATCGGACATACCCAACATTCTTCTCTAGACAGGCCGAACGAACCCATAATAAAAGAGGCCACAACCCATATCATAAATAGACCATAAAGAAAGAAACAGAAACAGGTAAGCGTAGGATAAGGCATATTTGTGTGTAGTAAAACTTTACGATGTCCTGCGCTCTGATTTTAGTTTTGATCAGCTAGCGGGCAAGAACTGGCTCAGCAAGGTCGGCTTCAGGCAACGAGGTCAGTTCACTTCGGGTCATGTAGAAGTCAGCACAAACCCCAGCTAAAGGACACACGTCTTAAAGACCCAGTCAGCCGCAGTCATCGGCCTATATGAGGGCAACCACAAAATGGCTGCCTTACACAGAATGAAAATTATGGTTCGGAACGGAATCTTCAAATACACTGTGAATCCTTGTGTGTAACATGGCGAAAACACTCGTACTTGCCAAACTCATTAGTTACGGTTCCTTGTTACCAAAATCGTAACGGAACCATGACATTTAAAACACGGGTTCAGAATTCACGGAACCTCACTATTGGTTCTGTATCACTGTGTCTTAGTACACCGTCTGCACGTCATAAGTTAACATATGGACTGCTTGTGTCTGAAATCTCATCCAACAGTGGGTCTTCCCCGTTTCATGCTTAGAGATTGGAAAGATGGATTTTATATATTTTCGATGGGAGGGGTAACCTCGCAGTATGAAGAAAACTGCAAATTTTAAAGGAAACAGGCAGATCATTGGTTGAGGCTGCAAGCCAACTACCTACTGAAAATTTATGGCCACTCTGGTGCTGAGTGAGACATAAAAATACAGTGACAAAAAAAATGAAATTCGGCGCATCATTTGATGACTGCGAGCTAAAATAAAATCAAGATATCCCATTTCAGCCTGCCCTTCCTGAGCCTTCCTACTCGATTGCCTCATAATTACCCCATCCACAGTCCAGGCACATCCAAGGAGCAGTTATTACTCATTAGACAAGGAATTAGCAGGACTGCGGGCTTCACTGGCCAGAATAGAATCCTGGCCGAGTCTGGCAGCGGCCGAGCCTGGTTCCTCGCCTGCGGTGTCACAAACACAGAGCAGTCCGGACTCAGAGTGAGACAGAGCACCTGCTTTCTATTCTTCTGGGAAAGAAAAGCGCTGATTCAGCAGGCAGCACCAACAACCCATGCCAGGCACATCGGCTGACGTCAGCTGGGCCCCGGAGCCAAAGGGCACCGTCTGGGTTAATAAGCAGCACGGCCGAGTCCATGGCAACACTCATTTAGGCGGCGAACAATATCCGACATGTCTGCAAGGCTGAAGGCGGAACGGTTCGCCAGTGTGTCCGCCTGATGGGGTTACACCCCGAATTAATTTGAAGGCGCTTGTGTGGGAAGGGCGGCGGGTGGACTTGTCCAACAGCAAGGAACCCGCACACACTGGTCTATGAAATTTACGAACCACACATTTAAAATAAACAAATAAAAAAGGAAATGACAAAGGAAATAAGTCTAATTATGCCTTTATACATTTTAACTTAAAGCAGACAAACTCAAGTGATTTACAAGTGGGGCCGGAGACACAGACAGCGGGAGGTGGGCGGGAACGGGCACACGGACAGCGGGGCGGTGGTGGGGCGGGAACGGGCACACGGACAGCGGGAGGGGGGGCGGGAACGGGCACACGGACAGCGGGAGGGGGCGGGAACGGGCACAATCAAAAGGCAGAAGGCAAGAAAAAACAAGGTGGACTGACTGTAAACTGAAGCTGCTTAGGGACGGGGAAGAATACAGCAAGTCCAACTGGTTTTCGTCGCTTGTTTCCCCTCCACCACCGGCACCGGCTGAAGGCAGAGAGCAGCTGTCCCGTGTCCCCTCTTCAACACAACAAAACCTCGGCTCCTTCGTCTCCGTTTAAAACCAATATAAATCGCGCAGCCCACTCCTTAAAACCAACATAAATTGTGCAGCCCACTCCTGCAAAAGGCAGGACGAAAATAACAACAAAAACATGGCGTAAAAAAAAAAAAACACCTGCCCACCGCCGCATAACGTACGAAAAGGGGTGGGATGAGTAAAAATCGCGGGAACGCCCACAAATCTGCTCCGGCAATGACGGACAGATCTCTCTTCCAATGGCTAGCCTCCATTTATAGAGCTAGCCAATGGAAGAGCAGGCGGGACAAAGCCCCATACTGGTAAAAACATAAGATTTCGCCTGCGCGAACGCTGCTGCGCAGCGGACACCAGGCGAAACCTAAAAAGGAAAAGGTCTCTTGTGATTGTTTTTGTGCAGGGTGGTTTCGCTTCCTGCACAAAAACAATCATCCACTCAACGCAGGAAACCTTGCAACATGGTGCAAAGGTGCCTGCGTTGACTTACAGCAGCCGATTGTGTGCCGGCGCAGGGGAAATGGACAGTAATGCGCCATATCTCATAGATACGGCGCATTCCGCCCTTTTCTTTTGCCATAGGGCAGTGCAGCAGCAAGGCCTGCAGTGCTACCCTACGCAAATCCTCATAAACGAGGCCCTTACCTACTACGGTAATGTGTGAGATTCCATGCAACACAAACCTATCTGTAGGCTTTAATACAGAAAAATAACAATCTACCCTTAAATGACATTTGACATATCATTATGCCAGACCGACTACCTTTATCATAACTTGTCATAATAAACAATCAGGCCTATTGCCTTTATCATTGTGTTGTCACCATAACCAACTCAAGCCTACTGTGCTGAGCGTAAACCATATGGCATCCAGCCATAAAAACACAAATGTAAACAAAGTAACAGCTGGCATAGCAAAATACTACTGCTCCTAAGAGCACCTAACAAGGATTATTGTAGTGCATATCTGTTATCCTCATGATCTGTTCTGGTGAGTCATCAACAGCAAACCCGCAAAGGACGGTAAGACGTGAAATTCCATGTAACAAAATACATGCCTACGGGCTTTAGCACAGTGTGATAACTATCCATCCTTAAACCCCCATGGACCTTAACACATGCCTCTCACACTCCCACATGCCTACTGACTTTGTCATAACGTTTCACAATAAACATATCGAACCAATAAAGCCTGCCAAGACTCTTCCCAGCAAACTGATGAAGCCTTTCGCCCATACCCGACTGTGGCCTATTAACCCCTTGGCCGCGGCGGTAATTCTGCCGCGGCGCTAGGGGGGAGGGGGGCCGCGCGGCGCCACCATGCTCGTGACGGAACCACTCCGTCACAAGCCGCGGTGGCGCTGTGCTTGTGACGGAATGGTTCCGTCACAGCCCCGCCCGCTCAATAGAACGCACCGTGCAGGCGCAAAATCAGCGCCGCGCAGGCGCGGCGGCTGGGCCGTGACGGAACCATTCCGTCACCAGCACAACCCCACCGTGGCTCGTGACGGAATGGTTCCATCATGAGCATGCAAGGGATTAACGTGCACAAAAAGTAGCAATCATCATGCATACAGTTATAAAATTACAAATATGTATAAAAATACATCTCACAATGCAACATGCAACCCCTCTCAACAGGGCCTAAAAAGAATCATCACAGTATAAGCCCAGAGTGTTTGTCAGAGTGCGTGGCCAACACCAAACCCCTGTCTGCTCTGGTAGTCTGCAAAATAATGTGTAATAAAATACTTGACTATGGCCTGTGACACAATGTGATAACAACTAACTGGTAAAGGCTTACTGGCTTCTACAACTGCTTTTCACAATTAACATACGCGGGCAATTGAATTTGTCATAATGCTTCACAATAAAGGATGTATGACATTACAACGCATGCTTTTACATCGCATGCTTTTACAACGCGGTTTTTACAACGCATACCATTACTACGCATAGTGCTTTTAGGCGCTGGATAGTGAATTGTTTAATTTACTATTCCAACTCCAGTCCCCGTGGATAGCAGGGAAGGTGTTGGATAGTACATTAAACATATTCCCTATCCTAGAGCACCCCCCAGCGCAATGCGTTGTAATGGTTTGCGTTGTAAAAGTTGCGTTGTAAAGGCACTGCGTGGTAAAAGTTGTGTTGTAAAGGTTGTTCACCCACAATAAACAACCCAGATCTGTGGCATCAGACATACATTTTCCTCGTGCACCAAACAGGCCTATAACTTGTCGCCATAGCCAAATCAGGACTACGGGTTTGAGTGTAAGCTTTTCCACAAGGCAACCATCAAACAGAGTCATAACATTAGACTGGTGAACAAAATTACAGTTGGCTAAATAAAATACAATGTCTCCCAATAAAGATTCCTACAGAGCAAACCTTCTATAGCCACGGTTTGTCACACAGGGAAGTGAACTCGAAAACCATTGCCTACTATGGTAATTTGTGAGATTACGTGTCACAAAATACCGATAAGTCGTTTTTAATATAGAGCAATAACAAGCCTCACTTCAATGCCAGTTGACTTTAACATATGCTTTTCATCTTAAATGCATCAGGCCTAGTGCCTTTATCTTAACATTTCATAATAAACAGAGCCTTCAGCCATGGTCATTGGCTTGGCACCATAACCCACTCAGCCCTACTGTATCGAGTTTAAGCTTGACACAAGCCAAAAAATGCAATAAAAGACATATTTTTATTGGAATCATGCATTAGGGAGTTTGTTTTTGACAAATAAAAAACTTTGGAGAAGTTTAACTCCTTCGGTGCTCATAACGGCTCCCGGTCATCATGAGTCATGGTAGGTGTGTGCTCATGACGGCCGGGAGCCATCCGA
The DNA here is from genome assembly GCF_964261635.1 of Lissotriton helveticus. Taxonomy (NCBI): domain Eukaryota; kingdom Metazoa; phylum Chordata; class Amphibia; order Caudata; family Salamandridae; genus Lissotriton; species Lissotriton helveticus. Next base: position 44,938,400 of record NC_136072.1, read on the forward strand.
ACGTTGCCGCTCCTCCCACACGCTGTTAATTCCCCGCCTGCGCGGGAGAATTAATCAGTGGGTGGAGCTCGGACGGCTCCCGCCCACCGTGATTTATGACGGCCGGGAGCCGTCATGGGCACTGCAGCGCCACGCCCACCCCCTAGCCCCCCCCACACCGCTGCAAAATTCGCACCGCGGCGAAGGGGTTAATGGCCAGGCATCATGTTTGATGGAGCCATCCGTCATACTTTTCTTACAATGGCCATGATGGGGGTTCCTGCCAATGTAGAAAGATATCCACGGGGCCGGTGGACATCTCTAAATTTTGCAGATGGAATCAAGGCAAAGTGAAGGATGCAAAGTCCTCCGCCAGCCTGTCAGCCAATTACTCTTCTAACAAAACCTAAATCAGGCCCTCTGTCTTGAGTGGACAAAAGATGATGGGTTGGAACGCTACCCAGAGCAATTGCCAGAGATTAGACTCTGCAAGCATTCGGACCAACTCTTTTTGTTTGTTTCATTGACTGCAGCTTAATTGGAACCTGAGAAAGGGGCGGCTTTCCACGCCTACTACTACCAATGTTTGCGATTTCCCAAATGTAGTAAATTTGCATCCATTCGAAGAGTACTTCTGTGGGTGTAGATTCATTACTTTTTTGGTAAACCGGTCGCTATATAAATTCTGATGATAAGAAGAACCAACAAAGACATAGCAGCTCCGAGTCATGGCCCTCAGACCCAACTACCAAGCCAAGGATGCATTTATATCGGGGAATTCACACCCCAACCCCACCTTGCCCCTCTTCTCTCCCAAAGCAGCCACACATCTAGTCTACCGGGTCCTAAAATAGTAAGTGCAGCAGAGATTTGATAAAAAATCTAGGGGCAGATTTGCAAGCCCCTTGCGCCTCTTTTACTTCGCCGATGCATCACTTTTGTGATGATGCGTCATGTTGTAAAGCCCTGCGCCACATGTAGGCGTTCCGGCGCAGGAACGCCTCCTAAAAGATTTCTCTCGGACACTTTTAAAGCCATGCTTCGTCAACTCCAGCAATGCGCCGCCTTTCCAACGGGGGATGCGACATGCATCTGTCCATCCGTGCGCCATTGTAAATGCGGCGCATCAGTGGTGGTGCACGGGTGGGCAGATGCATCGCAGCTCTTCTGGCGCATCCCTGCCGATTAGCGGAGATGCGCTCCAGAAGTAGTAAATCTGCCCCCAAATGCTCAAAATTAGCAAAATACTTTACCTAGTCCCGGTGGTTTCTCTGGACAGGCATTACATTGTAGACCAATCTCGATGAAAACTTCAGTCGGATTTGGTGATGTGTCTGTCGGATTTCACCCTGGATGTTTACATACACGCACAGACAAAAGCACACACAAACACCCTCTCGTATCTTCCTTAAAACTTGGTTAGTATGAAAACAATTGTGTTCTAGGTACTCCTAAACATGAGCACTCCTCTCTCTTTCTACTGCTTCTTAACTCCTTAACCACGGTGCAAATTCCGCCACGGTGCAGGAGTTATATTCAGTGGGCAAGGCTACGTCCACCAGCGGACGTGCGCAGCACTACCAAGGTACTGCTCGCGACGGCCGTTGGCTGACGAGCACACGCAACAGGTTAAACCCCCTCATGCTGTGCTTCTCATAATGTATTTTAACAAGATATGCCAGTGTGATTGTTAGGTAATCTGAAGCGTACACCAGCTCCAATCTTACGGACCATGCTACGCCCCTGGTGGCACTTCTCCTTTTAACGCAACAATTGAAGAAGCGTAACGTAGAGATATATGCTTATTTCTCCTCGTTTTTTCCAATTTCTAGGCACGCATAGAAAGAATCAAAAGCAGCAGAGCTATGTTTTTGTGTAGGAAGGTATCCAATCCTGCCTACAATGCAGGCACGCTTGCTACATGACACAAGGGTGCCTCACTGTCGCAAGACAGTCGTTTGTGCGCCAGTGCAGGCAGAGAGCAGGAATGTGCCCTATAATGTTGAACACAGCGCACTCCTGCTCTCTCCATTTCACGCGTTGCATGAATATTTGATAAATATGCCCCTAAATGTCAAGCTGAATCCGCAGGAAGCCGCATCTGCTAGACTTTAGCGGGGATAATGCCACTCTAACTAACTTCTGTAGAGGCAGTAGCGGCTGGTGTAGGGGCAGAGTGGCGGAGCAAGGGGGACGTTGGGGAGGGGCAAATGAAAAATAAAATACAAAGAACTTACCTGCGGCCCGACGCTCTTTTCTGTGTCCTCACTGCCGCAGGCTCTGGATGCGGTCTCCTTCCTCCCGGCGCTCTCCTCGGCTCAGGCGTAAAGGGAAGGAATTCCGCCCTAGAAAAGGAAACCAGCCAATCCTGGTGCTGAGATTGGCTGGAGCAGGCTAACCCAGTGCTCCTTTTGAGGCTGGGGGACTGCGGATGCATTCCCTCAGCTGGTTCTCAGCCCTGGAATTGCAGATTTTGAAGTACGCATGTGAGAATGGTCGGCTGCAGGCAGCCGGCCAATCTGACAGGCGCACTGGCAAGGGGCTGCATTTCTAGTGCAAGCGCACTGATCAGCCCCGCCAACTGCCATCACGCTGAGCCTTGGACATATTAATGAAATGGTATTTACTACCATTTTTATTAATGTGTGTGCCTGCTGCACTCGCAGCAGGTGAGGCGACGCTCCTCCGCCATAATGGAGGAGCCGTCCCTGTGGAGAGGTTCTTTGAGAAAGCAGAGTCCTGGAAATATGGAATGATCTTGAGATGAAAGGGTTTCCTTCATCTTCTTCTGCTGTGCAGTCCTCTCCTTGGCTCTGCACTTGATACTGCAGGGACACCTCGCTGTCCAGGATGAACAGTGTGAAAGGTCGTGACCTTTGGTCTGATAGCAGGAATTAGGGCCGGGGCATTAATAACAGGGCTCTCCGCCCAAGGGCTGACTCTGTCAGGACGATGGACTACGCCCAGATGTCTGTACTGGGATGAATGTATGACATTGTTCTGCATTCTGTCCATCATTGTTCTTTTTGTATTTGTCACTCCGAGTGGGACGGGTATGCCCAGACGTGGGTCCCATGCTCTCCATGCCACTGGAGTCAAGCTAGCCTGGCTGATGAGGGGTGAAAGCCCGTAACCGGTCCTAGGATGTTTGTTTCCAGTCCAGGGAGGACCTGATCTGGCAGTTCGGGCTGGACTGTTCTCATTGGGCGAAGGGTCAGGACTGATTTGCATATGGCTGGGTCCAAACTGGAATGGCATGGTGAGCAAAAAAACGATGGTTTTAGGTCCAGATTTCTGTACTGGGGTGAATGTATGACATTGTTCTGCATTCTGTCCATCAATTGTTCTTTTTGCATCTGCCAGCACAGAGAACAGAGACACAAGTCTGCAGCAAGTAAGTTGCGGTGAAAGATTGCAGCAGCTTTCACTCAGCCACTGCATTCGTCCCCTTCATGTCTGCGAGGCCATTATGCAGTGGCCCTTTGGACTCCTCCATGTTGGCGCTTCTGACCACATGTACATGTATTTTTTGGTAGAACATGAGAGGAGTTAAGAGTCAAAGAGAGCTGGTCTCATGAGGAGAGTGGAGCCAAGCACTGCCCATCTGGCAGTGGTGTGACCTTTGCCCTGCCTTACATGACCCTGAAAGAGGGGGGGTCACTCTGTTAGGCCAAGACTCCCCGCTAGATAGGAAGACTTGGGGGCATATTATCAAGGGGGTTTATCTCCGCTTTTTTGGCTTTAAAAGCCAAGAAAGCGGAGATAAAATGATCTCCCTATTACCTAGCTGTCGCTAACACCAGTTAGCGACAGCTAGTAGGAGATAGCGACCATCTTGGGCCCCACTTTGCATGTCAGTGATATTTATCACTAATGACATGCAAAGTGGGCGTGCCAAGATGTTAGCGACTGGAAACAGTCGCTAACATCGCTATCTCCTATTACCAACTTTTGGAGATATTCACGCTAAGCGCGAATATCTCCAAAAGCTAACACCGGCCCTGAGCAGTTCTTAGCCATGTTATCCAATTGGAGGTGGATAACATGGCTAAGAGCATTAGCTCGGTAATGCCTGAATATCCCTGACTTTTCAGAGATATTCATGCATTGCGGCCGTTTTTATCGCATTTGCGATAAACCTTGGTAATACCAAGGTTTATCTGCGATAAAAATCGCCGCAGCTCAGCGGTAAATTTTTGTCTCTAACCAAGCAATAGCTATAATTATCGCTATTGCTTGGTAATATGCCCCTTGGACCCTCTGTGAGACCCATGAGCTGGATGGCCACAGAGTCCCACTTAGTCAAAAAACAGGCCCCGGGCACCAAAATAAAAGTGGTCCCAATTAGTGAATTAGAAAGCTAGAAAAGTGGCCCACGTGTACAAATAGGGGCAGTTATGAACTTGTACGACTCGCTATATAAATGTTTTGTAAGATATAGAAGACTGCGTGGATTTGAGCGTGCAGCCAGCAATACTTGTTTCGATATCAGGGAAATCAACAGTAAAAACCGGCCTAGCAGACTATAAAACTGGCCCACAAACAGGGGGAAACAAGCATTGGCAAATCCAATAAGTTTCGCCTTTGCAAGATCTATTGCCTTTGTCAATGTTTTTTTTCAAATGTTGCACAGCTGTGCAAGTTGCTGTGATGCTCAGCTTAAAGTTAAAAAAAAGCTATATGATGTTGCCAGACTGCATCATAGTGCTTTTTTTTTTACTTCAAGCTTATGCACGTACAGACAAGTTAAAACATTTATTTGCCCTATACTTAATATGCTATTTATATTCATGAACAAATGGCCACTGCAGTTACCAGGGTGACAAAGTGTATCTTGCTGGAACACTGAGTATGGAGTGGATGTGGCATTATGGCCAGAGCTGCTTACTTTGGAGCTGGGGACCCAGGTTTGAGTTTTGGCGCTGATTCAACATCCTGTGATTCTGGGCAAATCACTTAGGGCTAGATGTAGGTAAATAGTATTTACCAATTCTAAAATACCGAATTTTACCGATTCGGTATTTTAGAATCGGTAAATGCTATGTGGGTAAAAAATCGGTAAAAAATACCGAATCGTTAAGATTCGGTATTTACCGAATCGGTATTTACCGAATCGGTAATTGCCATTGATTCCTATGGGCCTGGAGGCCCATAGGAAAGAATGTCAATTACCGAATTGGTAAATACCGATTCTGTAAAATAGGGAAAGAGTCAAGCGTGGCAGGGTGTCACTTTGACACCCTGTTGCACCCCTGAATAGTGCTTGTGTGCACATGTGGCATACATACATGCCCTAAGGGCATGTGTGTCTGCCACATGGCACTGGTGTAAATGTACACATTTGCATTTACAGAGGTATTCCTTATTTACCACCAACTAATAGTTGGTGGTAAATAACGAATCCTTAAGGCACAGAAGCACTGTTCAAAGTGCATCCTACTACGTCATTTACCGATTTGGTAAATACCGAATCGGTAAATGATGATTCGGTAAATACCGAATCGGTAAATTTGCCACCTACATCAGAAAACCCTATTATCGGTCGGTACGATGCCTGTAAAAATGAATGTGTCCTTGTGTAATGTGACTGGCGCTCATGTCAAGCACTCTAAGTCCTACTAGTCGACTTCACGCTATATAAAACAAGCTACGACTAACAACGTGGTGGGGAAGGGGCATACAGTGACGGGAGCAAGGTGGTGGTAGGGAGACGCCAAATACGAATGGGGAAGGGGTGCGTGGGGAAGGGACATGCAGCGACAGAAGTGAGGTGGTGGTAGGGACAGACAAGCAGCAAACAGAATACAAACGCTGGAAAGTAAAAAAATAAATACAAATAATTAAAGTATGTTACAAGGGCGCAGCCAGTGGAAGGATAATGGTCACCGGATGTTGGATTGGAAAATTGCCTTTGCTGAGTACTCTATGTACTGTATGGCTTAAGTTAGCATTCGCTGACCCATTTTGTATTTTGGCCGCCATTTTGAACAATGATCGAAACTAATTCCTGTCTCATGCTCTGTGTCTGCCTCACCGAAACGCAGCTCCCAACAGTCCTCTGTATGTGTATTTCTTCAAGGCTGTGTTTGCTGTGCTAATGAATAGAATGTTTTATATTTGCATACTTCTCTGACTAGATAGGCTCGCTCTCACTGCTCAGAGTGGTGAGGGCAGGCAGAGTAGCCTTGAATGTAAGATAATGTGTGCCCGGTCTCAGGGTAGTAACTCATGCTTCTGTAACTCTTTTGTTCATCAGTGTCCAACTGGAAAAATCCGGTTTGGGGAGGTCTTTGTGGGTATTGGAAATGTACTTCATGCTTTGCCATGCTGACAGATGTCAGTCCCTCTACAGCAATCTAAGGAGGCTGGTCAGACTGGACTCCACTCCGAGCGTACCTATAATAAATATCTTTGGTTTGTGTTCTCTACTGCCTGGCCGCCTCTTCGTTTGTGCGGAAGGCTGAGAGGTGGTCCCGAGTGGCCCGGGTGGCCCTATTCGAGTCACTTCCTTCACCGGAAGCAGTACTTGGTCCAAGCTCCACAGCGAGGAAAAAGATGTGAAGCAGAGGAGGAAGCTGGAGTCAGGAGTAGGTGCTGACCAACAGGAAGAAAGGAAACAAGAGTGGCGTGGGAGCCAAACAATGGCATATTAAGGTAAGTAATGGGCAGTTTTTTTTGTTACAAGAGACTTTGCAAGAGCGGCAGAAGCTCTGTGTAGGTGAAACCTAAAAACAGACCACATACTGACCTCTTAGACCAGCTCATTAGGCACTGCCTGATTGCCCTTTAGGAAGGGTTGCCACCTTTCCAAAAGAGAAATACCGACCATTTGTTGTTGTTTTAAGACCCGATGTGATACTAAATAGGAAATAAGAAAGAGCCTATGTATTCATTTGTCACATGACTTTTCATGGACTGTCCATGATCCGAGCATCAAATCCGTTGTTCATAATTGTTTCTTTTAGGGATACATTTTGTCGGTAATTGCAAATGGTACATGAGATCAACAGTATTTCTTAATTAAACTCCTTCATGAATGACCCCCCTTTGCTGCACTGTCTGTGCGCGTATGATTACTGAAACATGATTATTTACAAGGAGCACGGCAGTGCTTAATTTGAGCCGGTCGTTTCCGGTGCTCAGCACCGGCACTTAATTGTCAACACCAGCGCTTGTGACAGTCTGTCACAAGGTGGCGCTGTCTGACTACTTTAGAGATGACCACAACAACAGTTAATTATTAATTCAATATACATTAAAAATGACTATTACCTGCCACCCAAGCCATTCTTATGGCTCTGGGAGCCTGGAATAGTGCGAACGGTCACACTTGTAGGAGTGCGATAGTTTGTAGTTGTGTTGGCCCTGTCCCCGGCAGAGCTTGCAGGAGCAATGGATGGTGCAAGCTGCACTGGCCTCCTGATAAGAGCCCTAGCACTTATTTATTTTACAAATTAAGCACTGGAGCAGAGGTGTTCTTCTTTACCTGTTGTTAAACAGTCACTTCTCAATAGAGGGATTCTACTATTTTCCAGTGTTTGTCTCTAAGGCAGCCTGATGTTTTCGCCAGAATAAAAGGCTCCAGGCAAAACACATCAGTGCATTTCTGTTTATTTAACAAGTCAGCAAAGTCTTCCTTTAAAAGTGGCAGATTGCATTTTTTCATTCCTCTCGAGTAAATGTTTATACATTTGGCAGATCTTAACAGTCCTTAGAATCACCAAAGCAGCAGCCAGCAAAAGACTACAGGGCAGCTTTATTAACATATTGCACTGAGTTTACATCACAATATTGACCCAACCAGCACAAATTGTTTATTTGGGATTTACTTTCCAAGTGCAAAACTTGTTTTTGATGTAAAGATACCTGGAAGTAAATCAAAGCAGTGCTTTGCACGTCTTGGCATTAATTTGTGTCACGGGGCCCTTCCATGTTTGGTACATGGGTGTTCCCCTGCACCCACCTGTGGTTTGTGACACAAAACCTAACCTACTAATACTGGTAGACAGGGCTTTGCAATAAAATATAAAGGGGCATATTACCAAGGAGGCACAATAAAATTATCACCGCTTTTGTGGCCTTTTTTCGCCCGAAAAACGGCGATCATTTTATCGCATTATCAGCAAAGACACGCTATCGCGTGTTTTGCTGATTTAGCGAGCCTTACAGCAACGTCCAGCTTTGCATCTCTAATGAGATGCAAAGTGGGCGTTCCGTGCCAAAATAACTGGAGAAATGTCGCTAAACGACATTTCTCCAATTATCAAGCTGCACGCAAACAAGCAGTTGAGAAAAGTAGCGCTAACCACAGTTAACGCTGCTTTCCTAACGCCTGCTTGTGACCTGACTTAGCCATGTAATCCAACAGGAGGTGTAGTACATGGCTAAGATCACCCTGCCCTATCAGTAAGGTATCGCTGGTCGCAGTGTGATTATCGATAATCACACTGTTTTCACGCTAACGCGTGGATTCCTATCGCTTGGGAGATAAGTGTTGCTGATAGCATGCTATCTCCGCGATAGAATCCAGCGTTAGCCTGCAATAATTATCCTCGCGCTAACAGCGCTGAGCGATAATTTTCGCAGGACCTTGCTAATATGCCCCAAAGTCTTTTTGAGTGAGGTGTTAAAAGGGAGAAATGTTTTTCCAACTTTGCATGTGTGCTGCACTGTATTGTACACACCAAACTGGGAAAAGTTTTAAAGTTTGTCTAGGCATAGTATGTTGTACTGGAATTGTATCCTTCGAGTTCAAACCTATGCTAGACATGACACAGACACCAGTGGACGTGGCACTAGGGAAGAGAGCAGGACAGTGCCATATCTTAGTACGTATGGCACTGTCCTGCCCCCTCCCTCTCACACAACACAGTGCAGCAACTTCACTGGTCGCTTTGCATCGTATGAGTCACTCCACATCACCGGACCAGCGTACCTCAACAGATGACTCAGTTTCTACACCCACGCCCGCCAGCTTCTCTCCGCCGACCTCGCCCTCACCACCGTCCCCCGCATCCGAAGAGGGACCTCCGGCGGCAGATCGTTCTCCCACCTCGCCGCCAAGTCCTGGAACACCCTCCCCATCCTCCTACGGCAGACCCAAGACCTGCGGACCTTCAGAAGTCTCAAGACCTGTCCCATAAAATGTCACTGTTCATTGTTAACCTCTAGCACTGATCATCTTTTAAGTCTGTCAGTCTCAATGAGAGCATATTTATTTCATGTTCATTAGTGGTTATATCTTCCAATCATATCTGCTTTCGAATTCTGGGGCACAGGAGGAGGTGAGCCTGTTAGTTTGAGGACAGCAAACCACAACACAGGAGGTGAAGAGAGAAGAGGAAGAGAGTTGCAAGGGATACTAGAGATTTGAAGTGAGAAAACAACAGAAAAAAACAAGAAATGATTTAGGGAATGCTATAAATAGATACGGATAAAGAATAGACAATATGAAGCTGGAGAGAAAGAAAACAAGCATTGCCAAGCCAATAGTTTCACCTTTTAGCACTGTGAAGTCTTCGTTTCATAGGCTGCACTGTATTTTGGTGCCACAGTGCACTAATTGGTAAATCAACATTTAATTTTGTATACATTTCTAAACTGTTCTTTTATTTCTCTAATATGGCAAAGTATGTAAAGATTGCTTGTTGTATTGGCTTTGCCTACGCTTAGCATACAATTAGCATGGAATGCATGTTGGAGTTAAGACTTGAATGTGACAGACAATGTGATAATTGAGTGTACTTTTCAGATGCAAAATAGTGCCTCACACATTCCAGTGTGTGCGGAATGACACACAAACTAGCCAATCGCATGGAGTGAGAGAGTAATACATCTGTGGGAGGAGCCAAAGCCCACTCCATGTATATTTTAGAGAATTGGTAACAAAACATATTGAAGACAGCTGCACTGTCAAGACAGACTTAAAAAGAGACAGGAGACTGGGGGACATTTAAAAATCATAAGCACGGAATAAGCAGAAGCAGAGACAAATTAAATGGGTGAGAAAGAGAAGATGGAGAAGGCAAACATAACAGAAGAATGGGACAGGAACAGGACAGGAGAAAAGATAGGTGTTGGCTTAGGTAAATAAGACAGTACAGACGACAGAACGGTAGAAGAATGTGGAAAAAAATAAAAAAGTAGCTTGCCTCCAGCACATACACAGAGGAACCTGACACTAGTCTTCTGTTGCCACACTTCTTGGAGCCTGGCAGGAGAAGGGAAGAACTTTCCAGACTATATGTGGGGGTTAGCATAATCAATCAATCAGAACATTTGTAAAGCGCACTACTCACCCGTGAGGGTCTCAAGGCGCTGGGGGGGAATGCAGCTACTGTTCGAATAGCCAGGTCTTGAGTAGCCTCCTGAAGGTTAGTAGGTCCTGGGTCTGCCATAGGAGGATGGGGAGGGTGTTCCAGGTCTTGGTGGCGAGGTGGGAGAACGATCTGCCGCCAGTGGTCGCTCTTCGGATGCGGGGGACGGTGGCGAGGGCGAGGTCGGCAAAGCGGAGCTGGCGGTTCTGGGTGTAGAAGGTGAGTCGTCTGTTGTGGTATGCCAGTCCGGTGTTGTGGAGTGCTTTGTGAGCGTGTGTGAGGAGCTTGAAGGTGATTCACTTGTTGACGGGAAGGCAGTGCAGGTCTCTCAGATGGGGTGTGATGTGGCTGTGGCGAGGGATGTCGAGGATCAGGCGTGTAGAGGCGTTCTGTATGCGCTGAAGTCGTTTCAGATGTTCGGCCGTGGTTCCTGCTAACAGGGCGTTGCCGTAGTCCAGTCTGCTGCTGACGAGGGCTTGGGTGACCGTTCTTCTTGTTCCGGTGGGAATCCACCTGTAGATCTTTCGGAGCATGCGGAGGGTATTGAAGCAGGAGGATGAGACAGCCTTGACTTGCTTGGTCATGGCGAGTGATGAGTCGAGGATGAATCCAAGGTTGCGTGCGCAAGACATCCCCACTCTTCAAAGGTTGGCACCAGGTATAAATAGTGGGCCCTCCGTACCCATCTTCAGTACTCACCTGGACATGCGCACATTACAGAAGGATTGCCTTGTTTCACAGAGGACTGCCCTGCTGCTTGAAGCCTGCCTTGTTCCCCAGAAGCCTGCCCTGCTCTCTGAGAAGGAAGATTGGACTGCTCCATTCATCCTAGGCTACTTGAGTGATTCCAAGGGTCATATGGCCGACCTCCTCTTCTGAGCTACAGGGGCACAACAAGCTCGAGAGACCTCCATGCAACTGCCCAGCTAACCTGCTGCAACTGGACGTGCTGGCCTCTGCTAGAATGAGCTCCTGATCGCCAAGAGGTGCCTCCCCAGGTTCTGGACCCCTGGCTGGCATCAGTGGAGCTCCTACTGTGAAGAAAGGAGACATGCAGAAGTTTTGGGCTCTTGGCAACTGGACCTGTTCGTGTCAAGACTCTGCCACCCGCGACGAACACCAACTTGAAGCTTCGATGAACCCGACTCTTCGTGCTCCTGTGACAGGTAGCAGTAATGCAAGATCTGCACTTTGCGCTTCAGCAAAGAAAGCCCACGTTGACTGGCAACACAAAGCTCCAGCAATAACAGCATGCAATAACAGCCCTCTCCGCCCAGCCTGTTCTTCGCACTACAGTGACAGCCATCCACAATGCTCTCCCTGCTCCTCTCGGCCTCCTCCACCACAAACTGTACTCTTCGCGCCAGACTTTGAGAAGATAGTTTTTTCAGTAGGACTAACCTGGTCCCTGCATCCAGCCTGCGCTCCACACTTTTTGGCCTGAACTGGTGGCTTTCCCGGCTTTAACACGACCAGATGACCACAAATGGTGATTTTTTAGTTGTGTTGTGTTTTCACTTTATTACTGTTTGTATGTTGCATACATACTTTACACTTAGCCTCTCAGTTAAGCCTGACTGCTTTATGCCAAGCTACCAGAGGGCTAAGCACAGGTTAATATAGTGACTTTGTGGTCCACTCTGATAAAGATTGTTGGATTTTGAGTTGGGTTCCCACCCCCTTCTACCATTAAACTGATTTCCTACAGTCCTTAAAAGCCAGTAGCTACACAGCTTATATGTCTCAGCCCCTGGTCAGGAATTTAGAGTCTTTGGCAGCGGTGATCCAAGAACGCAGAAATTGTTTTGATCTCCTGCGGCAAATGGAACAAGAAGCAAAATACTTGGCTGATGTCTCCTTGGACATTTTAAGATCAGCAGGAGCTTCAGGGACTACAAACTAGATAAGAGAAAAATTTATGGGTGAGGGATTGGATGTAAAATGTCTTTTACAGCAGGAAGTTGTTTGGAGGTCAGCCCGACTCTATAATAAAGAAGAACTCCAGGAACAGGATCACGCTTTGCCCTATAAAGGAGGACCATCTCGTTCTTATAAATCCTGGAACCCGGACTATAATAACCCTTGTAAAAAATGACATGAAATTAGCCTCATCACTGCGGCGCGAATTCCGCCGCAGTGCTGAACATTCCGATCGCGGGCGCGGTCATGACGGCTCCCAAAGTCATCAGCACACGCCCACCGTGACTCATGACGGCCGGTTATACTTTGTGCAGGAAGAAAATTCAGCTGAAGAAGAGCATGTCCTGACTGGAACCCTCATCCTTTCAAATCAGAATCTGTGGGAGGAAGGATCTTGAACTTTTTCAAGAGTTGGCAGAAGAACATTTCACACCAATGGCTATTGAATATAAGCAGGAGAAGCTATTGGATGGACTTCGATGCTTTGCATTCAGTCTTCGGATTCATTCCTTTGCCCGTTCCTAAAACTGCCATGAAGAAATAGGCGTTTTGGGCGGGAGTTTGCGCATTGCTGGAAAAGAGAGCTATCATACCTGCTGCATCGGGAGAGTCTAGAAGTGGTCTTCATTCTATAGTCTTCCTATCCAAAATGATACAGAACGGTTCTGTTTTCATGGATAAGGACAAACTACTTCAGTCCACTTTGTGTAGCTTTATTAGTGGAAATCTGCAGGGCAGCAACCTGAGTGCACCTTATACTTTATAATTTATGAGTAGATGTGAAAGAAGGGCCCGATTCACAGAACTAACTTAAGACAAAATCCTAAACTTACTACTTTTGGTATTCACAGAAGTTAGGCATTTGTCTTAAGTTTGTCTTAAAACAGACTTAAGACAGTCTTAAATTAGGATTTTGTCTTAAATTTGTCTTAAGTCTGTCTTAAGTCTGTCTAAAAACAAACTTAAGACAAAATCCTAACTTCTGTGAATACGTAAAGTAGTAAGTTTAGGATTTTGTCGTAAGTTAGTTCTGTGAATCGGCCCCGAAGTGTTTAGCTTCAAATTTCTTCCTTCTATGGAGTAAATATGAGAAAGACTTCACATACATTAAAATCAGAGCAGTTATTTGCAGTCACTTTTTTTATTTTTATTTTGATGAATCTCATGATGTAAAGAATTGAAGCCAGGGGGTGAAGTGGTAATGCTTCAAATAGTTAGGGGCATATTAACAAGCGGCAGCGATAATTATTGCTGACCGCTGTTAGCGTGAGAAAATCTATCGCCGGCTATCGCTGGCGATAATCGCCATGTTAGCGTTGTATTAACAACGCTAAACGCCATGGAGATAAAAATCCCAGCGATAGCAGGGATTATCGCCGTTTTCAATGGAATATTGCTGGTTTTCGAGCGATATTCCATTGAAAATTGTGATAACCTTGTTAATAGGGCAGGTTAATCTTAGGCATGTAATCCACCTCCCATTGGATTACATGGCTAAATCAGGTCACAAGCAGGCATTAGGAAAGTAGCGTTAGCTGTGGTTAGCTCTACTTTTCCTAACGCTCTGCTTGTTAGGGTGCAGCTTGATAATAGGAGAAATGTCGCGTAGCGACATTTCTCCTATTTCTCCTATTATTTTGCTCTGGAACGCCCACTTTGCATCTCATTAGAGATGCAAAGCAGGGCGTTGTTAAAAGGCTCGCTAAATCAGCAAAACACGCGATAGCGTGTCTTTGCTGATAAGGCGATGAAATTATCGCCGCTTTTCGGCGAAAACGGCCGCAAAAGTGGCGATAATTTCATATCGCCGTCTTGATGATATGCCCCTAAGTGAGTCCTTTCCTCACTTCAATTCAATACTACCCTTTTTCCCACCCTGCTACTTCCCAGACAACTGTGTGGTCTAGGGCTTGATAAAAACAGGAAGTGGTGAGCTGGGGAGGGTCTTTTATGGGAAACAATTGTTGCTGATTGGTGGAGCCTCAGAGGCCGGCTGCCTCATGAAATAATGAATTAAAGAGAGGGAAGAACTCAGAGTAATGCAATTAATTAATTGAAGCATTCCTGTTTATCTCATATTGTTGCAAGTTGGGGAATCTTAGCCACAATATGTCTGAATACAGCAGAAAGAATGAACTATCTCCCCATCTTTGCAAGAAACCTCAAAACCTTGCTCTTCGACAGACCCCCTCCTTGATGGACAGGAACCTGCAACCGTCCCCACCCCCACCCCCCTCCCCCCAGCGCCTTGAGGACCTTACGGATGAGTAGTCGCGCTTAACAAACACCTGATTTGATTTGATTTGATTTCTATCTGAGGCTTGTAAGGGACAAAGGGGTTACATGTCTTTGGACAGTAGTTAAAAAAGCTCCCCACTTTCGGTTTCACCATGGAGTCTCCATTTTGCAGCCTGGGCGGAATTTTCGTGGCATAATGCCTTAATTGATACATCAACTTTTAATTTTACGTACATCTCTGAAATGCTCTTGTGTTTTTCCTCATCTTCAACCTCCCTCCAGCTGTGAATGGAGAGAGATGCTTATTCTGCACATGTGGTGAGTCAGCCCACCTGCCATTTTGATGACAGAGACTGTTGTTCTAAGGCATTGGCTTATGTTTTTCCAGGATCGCCTCACTGCTGGAGTGCGAAAATGTGCAGTCCAGGGAACGGGCTCACTGTTTGCCCAAGAGTCACGTGGACATGCCGCGATGAGAGTTGCAGACACAGTAGATTATTTTTCGCGCCCAATAAATTTTGCGCTTGGCACCTACTATCTCCCCTTGTCTGGTGAGATCTTGATGGAAGTGTGGGATGTTTGTGGACAGCATGCAGGCATGGGCTCGGTTGGCTGTTTTTTGATGATGGTCCAAAGCTGGGCTCCTCATGATTGGCTGCTTCAATCTTGGCCACCATTGGCTGCTGTTTGCCTTGGCAGGCTCAACACTTTCCAAGGAGGTTGGGTAGAAAGGTGAGCTAATGCAAATGACGCGATCCGGAGACACGGGGTGGATGTATTGGACTTATGCTCAGCCGATTCCTGGAAAGGGACACAGCAGATGGTTTCTCAGAGGTCCCAAAAGGATGTTTGCTGCAATCACGTTTTACATTTTCTTTGTGTCCCTGCCTTCTTTGAAACTGTTGTACCCATTCCTTTGCACACTTAGGGGGAGATTTACAAAAAATTCACGCAGCGCAGCCCCTCTGCGAGGCTATACTGCGTTGCGCAACAGGGAGGGAGCAGGTGAGCGTCATATCTTCAGAGATTTGTCTCTCTCTTCTCCTCTCCTTTCCCTTGCACCAGCACTGATTACAGCTGCCGCGCGCCAAGCACTCACCGTAGCGCGATAGCGCTAGGATGTGTGCATTAGTCCATAATAGGTTTTTCGATAGGAAGGGTACCCTTCCAGTACAAAATACTGGGCACGATTCACAGAACTAACTTAAGACAAAATCCTAAACTTACTACCGTTTTGGTATTCACAGAAGGCACTTACTCATTTTGTTATTCAGTGAAGGCACTTACTCATTTCGGTATTCACAGAAGTTAGGAGTCCTATCTTTAGGACTCCTAAATGCCTTCTGTGAATGCCGAAAGTCTTAAAATTAGGATTTTTCTCAGTCTAGGAGTCCTAAAGTTAGGATTACTAACTTTAGTACTACTAAACTGAGAAAAATAATCCTAATTTTAAGACTTTCGACATTCACAGAAGGCATTTAGGAGTCCTAAAGATAGGACTCCTAATTTCTGTGAATACCGAAATGAATAAGTGCCTTCTGTGAATACCAAAATGACTAAGTGCCTTCTGTGAATAACAAAATGAGTAAGTGCCTTCTGTGAATAACAAAATGAGTAAGTGCCTTCTGTGAATACCAAAATGACTAACAGCCTGATTCATGTACATGCCGTTTTGCGTGTCCCTAATAGCGAATCATAGCGATTCGCTATTGAGGACACGCAAAACGGCATTCATGTAGGAATTGCTACTTAAATAGCGATTCCTACATGTTCTTTATTTGCGAGTAGCAATTTGCTACTCGCAAATACTCCCCATTCATTCCTATGGGCCAAGAGGCCCATAGGAATGAATGGGGAGTATCCCTCATTTGCGAGTAGCAATTTGCTACTCGCAAATGAGATAGCGATTTTAAGGGTGCCAGGGGTGTCCAAAGGACGCCCTGTAGCACCCCTAAAATGCACATTTGAACAGGTGTTGCGCGCACACATGTCCAAAGGACATGTGTGTGTGCAACATGCAACTTAGAAAAATGCTTTTAAAAGCATTTTTCTGAGTTTTTGCTATTTACCGACAGGTCTGACCTCTCGGTAAATAGCGGCCCCAAAAGTCCAAAATCGCTATTTTGTTTTGTGTCATGAATAGCATTTGAGGAATCTCTATTAGAGATTCCTTAAATGCCATTCCACGCAAATATGCGAATTCTTACATAGCGATTTTTGCATTTGGTATCATGAATACCAAATGCAAAAATCGCACTCGCAAAGGGCCAGATTCTCAGAATCTGGCCCTTTGCGAGTGCAATTTACCTACATGAATCAGGCTGATAGTGCCTTCTGTGAATAACAAAATGAGTAAGTGCCTTCTGTGAATAACAAAATGAGTAAGTGCCTTCTGTGAATACCAAAATGAGTAAGTGCCTTCTGTGAATACCAAAATGGTAGTAGGTTTAAGATTTTGTCTTAAGTTAGTTCTGTGAATCGGGCCCTGCATGTCCAGACACAACCCTAAGTTTTTCCGACTTTGCATGTGAGCTGCACAGTGCAGCACGCATTCAAAGTCGGAAAATGAAGGCAAAATGAAAGCATTTCTCCTTCCTTCCGTGCACCTTCTTGAAGAGAGTGCAGTTTACATATGCTAAACCTTATCTACTTTATTAAGTAAATTGGGTTTGAGATGAGAAACCTTGGGTGGTTGCATGGGAACGCTCATGCTCCACCCTTGGTATGCCCCATGGCGCAAAGTAATGTGAAGCAGCGTCATGCGCTGCTTCGCATTACTTTCCCGTTATTTCCAGCACTAAACATGTTTAGCACTGGAAAGTAACTAAGGAAAAAGATTTTGCACTGATTTGAGTCTCTTTTGTGATGCAAATATGGCGCAAAATCTTAGTAAATCTCTCCTTCGGTGTGACTCCTCTCACACCAGAAGTGGACTAAAGCTCTTGGAGCCAGGTCCAAGTACCGTAGACTAGGACTTGTTGGACTGTCAACGCAAATAAAATCTGTCAATAATTTGGGAGTGAATATTCTTCAAACTACTGCACTGGGTATCAGATAAACACATATAGGGCCAGGTGTACAAAACTTCCAGTTTGCATTTCCTAAATAGCGAATCCTCAGAAATCGCTATTTAGGAAATGCAAAATGGAATGTACAAAAACAGAGATTCCCTAATAGCAATTCCTACAGAGTAGGATCGCTATGAGGAAATCGCTATTTAGGAAATACTAAACCATTCTTTCCTATTGGCCTAAGGGCTAGATGTACGAAGATTTGTAATAGCGAATACCAAGTAGCGAATTTTTGCAAATCGCTAATTGTTAATAGCTATTACCAATGTAAAAAAGTAATATATGGCCCATTAGCAATCCGTAGTGGGTTGCAAATAGACCTACCACATGAATATTAATGAGGCAAGACGCAGTTTGTGATCCACTAGGATACGCTGGGTGGCCTGGCGACCACGATATTCTATGATTGCTTTTAAAAGGGGTAGTTTACGGCACGCAAAATACCAAAAAGGAACATAAACAAGTCAGTGCTTTTCTGTGTGCTGAATCTCATGGCCCTGATGCAACAAAAGAGGGTTTTGTTGAAGGACTTTGCCATGTCAAATATCAAGGCAAATAGAACACCTTGAACAGGAATCAATAAGGAATTTAAGTCTCACGACTTCTTCAAAACAAGACCCAACCAACCTACCCACCTCTGCTACCGATTACTTCAACTCCACTTCCAAGGTACCTTTGCTTTATTTGATTCCCCGAACAATGTGATAACAACCCGCGCCCTGGCCCCATATCGCTTTTTGATAAATACGCAATCCCACGTAAGTTGGGTTATAACGCGATACTTCCTTTGTACTCTCTTGTATCGCGTGTGCTGCACGTGATGTTTTCCCTATGACATAAAAGTTGAATCTGATGAGCTGTGCTTTGTGCCTGGGGGTGTCTCCCTGTACTGTGAGTGAACAGTGTTCTGTTGTCCCCCTGAAGCTAGGCCTATGCTATGAAAATATCCCCTGTAAATAAAATACACTTGTCAGAATAAAGTAGAAATACATCAAGTAACATTCAGTGCACCAAGGGGCGACCACGGAACGGGTTCAAGAAATACAGAGGCTTATTTACAAGAGGCCTTCGCCGCCGGAGTGCCACTTTTTTTGACGCTTCAGTGGTGCAGGCTTCCTAATCAGTTCTATGAGGCGACGCAAACGCACCCTGTGTGGACTTTGCATGGCCTCATAGAGATGGAGTAAGTTACTCTGCATCAAGGAGGCGTTCCTCGGGCATTGGGGGAGAGGACAGGAATGCACTGTATTTCATAAATATGGTGCATTGCTGCCCTTTCGCATTGGCGTAGGGCAGCGCAGCAAGAAGGCTTGTGGCACTGCCCTATGCCAGTTGTTTGTAAAGGAGGCCCCATATTTCATAAATACGGTGCATTTCTGCCCTTTCACATTGGAGTAGGGCTTCAGCAAGACGACTTGCGGCGCTGCCCTATGCCAATTCTTTGTAAACGAGTCCCACAGTCTTTTGAATTGAGGAGTCTTTACCATATATGTACTCAACTGTCTGAGCCAAGCAACAGCAGACCCCTCTCCCCCTTTGCCTCTGAAGGTCAGTACTGGTCATGGCAACCCTGCAGGAGACAGGCACCAAACAAACGCAAAAACAAATGGTGTTCAAGCGAGCGTCGTCTGAGTGGCACACTTTAAAACTGTTTGTTTTGCATTGTTTATAAAGGGATGTTTTTGGAATGGTTTGGACTGAACAAGCATTAACTAATAGCAGAAGGTTTCTACTTACCCTTTGATGCACACAAGGGGCATATTATCAAGAAACAGCGTTAACATTATCACTGCTTTAGTGGCGGAAAACGGCTGCTAAAGTGGCGATAATGGGCTTGATAATACGTCCTTGTTAATTCCCATAGAAGCCCATGTTCTGGTGGGAACATGGGCTTCTATGGGCATTCTCTACGGCGTATTATCAAGCCCATTATCACCGCTTTAGCTGCAGTTTTCTGCCGCTAAAGCGACGATAAAGTTAACGCCGTGCTTGATAATATGCCCCAAAGTTCTTTAGAAAGTATGGAAGTGTGTTGCATTGGATCTAGCTTACAGTTGAAAAAATCATTTGGTTTGCTGTCTTCACTGCTCCATTAGTTTGTGGGTGGTAAAAACTGGAGGTGAAAGCTCTGTGACTGAGAACAGAGTCAATCCGTTCTGCAAAGCTACACTTGAGTGGTACATTAAGTGTTTTAGTCCTGTAGTGTTCTGTTGACCTTATCTCTGATTTTATGTTATGTTATGTTAAGTCTTGTCATGTTATGTTATGCAGATCTGTAGAGCACCCGGGAGGGTATCCTGGCACTGAGCAGGTGTGAGTCTAGCCACACTTAGAGCCTAGTGGGCCTACTCGGAAAGCCAGGTCTTCAGCTTCTTGCGGAACTCAAGAAGTAAACAGTAGGCTCCTACGTGTAGCAGCAGGACGTTCCACACTTTAGGAGTGATGTAAGAGAAGGCTCGATTGCCAGATCTACTTTTCCATCTGTGTGGGATTTGTTCAAGTAGAAAGACAAGTCGTTGTGTCTGGAGGGGGGAAGTTGTGAAATGTTACCATATGACTACATTATACTTTGACAATTGATGCCTAATGCAATCAGGATTAAATTGTTATGTATACCTTAAACATTCTGAAGTGATAGCCTCTTGATCGCTCCTACAAATCATTGGTTCTTTTCTGTTGTGTTTACGGGATGATATAACGTGAGTAACAATATAACGTTTAATATACTGTCTGTAATGGAGACGGCACCAAACGCGGAGCATGGACATTGCCAGATTGGAGAAGAAGAGCAAGAAGGGATGGACCAACAAGCTGGTCTTCTCTGTCTACACAACCAGCATCTGGAACAAAATGACTGACGATATCAAAATGGCGCCCACCCTTCTGAAATTCAGAAAGGATTGAAGATCCCCCTCTTCAAAGAGAACCACCTCCTTCATATGAGAAAGCAACCTATAGCTCGCTTCCTTGGATCTTATACAGAGCTCACGCCGATTGTTCATCGCTCTGTGGTTCTCCAGTAATGTTTGCATTATCCAAGTTTCATTTAACAAATGCTTCTTGAAAGAGATATACAGCACTTTGCCCACGAATAACTAAGGGGCATATCATCAAGGGCAATATCGCCGCTTTAGCAGCACTTTTTGCCGCTAAAGCGGCGATATTTTTATCCCTCAATCAGCAAGCTGTCGCTAACAACTGTTAGCAACAGTTTTCTGGCAATTGCGCCTGTTTTTTTGCAGCTTTGCACGTCAGCGATATTTATCGCTAATGACATGCAAACTAGGCGTTCCCCACTTAAAATGTAATGAATAATGTCACTAACACACCATCGCTCTATTTTATTATCAATGCGGAGCCATATCCGCGAAGCGATGAATAAAGGTGTGCTAAGCACCGTTCATCGCAACTATTTAACGCTTGAAAAAGTGTTTACTTAACCACCTTTAACATGGAAGGTGGATTATTATGTTAAGTCCACGCTTGCCTATTAGCAAGCTTTTATGTATCGCACTTGCATTATCTCAGAATTTCACCTGCTAATCCCCGCTATCGCTGGATTTCACATCGCATCTTAGCAAAGCGTTGATAATACGCCGCTAAGAGTGCGATGTGATCCAGCGATAGACGTCGATAAAATAAAACGCGCTAAGCGCGTTTTGAAATATTTATCTCATTTGCTTGCTAATGTGCCCCTATGTGTGTGTAGGTCCTTGCCAAGGATGGCAGTCTAGGAGTATCCCATCTAAGACGTATTTCTGGGACTCCCTTAGAGGTCTGATTTCCCTAAAAATAATTGTCAGGACTAGTGGCCGGTCTTCAGGCACAATCTCACCGCTCTTTTTAGGGAGAGGAACAATCATCTTTCCAAGGCCAATCACCCAGGTATATTAGAACGCTTAAATTTAAGACACCAATAGCCATCTATTGCACCGCCATCTGCTAGGAATTTGCATCCTCTTGAAAAATGAGGATACCGCTTACTGGTACAATCCCATCTTTCAAGACTTCAAAATCCACAATCCCAAAGATTTTGTATGCTTCCCCCCTGCTGTGCTCTCAAATCAAGCTGAGATTTCCGATTGGTTGCCCCAGGACGAAGGACAGGCGTACAAGGGGTGTTCAATATTAGATCATAGGGGAATATTAGCAAGGGCCATATCGCCGCTTTAGCTGCACTTTTTCCCGCTAAACGGGCGATATTTTCATCGCCCTATCAGCAAGCTGTCGCTAACAGCTGTTAGCGACAGCTTTCTGGCGAAAGCGACTGTTTTGGAGGCCGCTTTGGGTGTTAGCGATATTCATCGCTACTGACATGCAAAGTAGGTGTACCCGACTAAAAGACCACGAAAACAGCCGCTAACAAACCTAACGCCTATTAGCAATGAAGCCCCAGGCCCGGTTAGCGATATTAAAAGTTTCGCAACCGGGGTTATCGCGGGAATTTTTACACCTGCTAAAATCCTGACTTAGCCATTATACTCAATGGGAGGTTGGATTCTAAGGCTGAATCCACCTCTGCCTATTAACAAGGTTTACGCTAGCGATACATTTTTTATTGCTGTATTACTTGGGTTTTTGGTGGATTTTGCTGCTATCGCTGGATCTTTTATTGCTTTGGAGAAAAACGTTGCTAATAACGCGCTATCCCCGCGACAAGATTCAGCGATAGGAGGCGATAAAAAAAATTGCGCTAAGCGCAGTTTGCGATAATTATCGCAACTTGTTGCTAATATGCCCCGTAGTATTTTGGCATTGCAGTTAAGGACATGAATATAGGGCCATGGCCAGTTTCAATGTCTGCTATTAATTACTGCCGCGTCTGAGACCGGAAGGCCTCGGCCCACTTAAAGCCCCGGCTAATTTCACTGTGAGTGACGTCATTCTACTCCTTCACAATGAGAAAATCTGTACACAAAATAGTTCCCTTCTGTGCCATGGATAACTAAGGCAATGTGTGCTTTTTGAGACCCCAAAATAGTTTTGTCTTTTGCCAATGTTTATGTTTTATATCGCCACGGGCCTGGCAATAAAGTTTCACAAAACCATGATAAAACAAAACAAGCATTGCCAAAGCCAAAATTCTTGCAGCCAACACCAGACCTATTTGATTTGTTAATACTCGTTTTATCGTTGTGATAAAGGAGGTTTTTTCCCTTGGAATAATAACGGGGCCTATCTTTCCTGGCTATGATGCATGGCGTCTTGCAAAAGGACTCATTTTCTGAGATTAGCGACAGTAGATTTTACCTTAAATAGCTGCTTTGCAGGGCAAATGCTGCTGTACTAAAATAGTGATATTGTATCGTATTAGAAGTGGCTGCATATAGTGCTACCATATAAAAAAGCAAATTAAACTGCAAATTTATCGGTAGAAAAATGTGAAATGTACTTGTTGCAACTTCCCTTTTCCTAAATATAGATGCATACCTGTGAGATGCGCACAAAAAAAACCCCATTTAAATACAGGCAAAATAAAATAAATACCATATCAATCTATTATCAACTTGTGATGGTATCTGCAAGTGCCAGGAGTTGCTGTGACTTTAAAAGGGCCATCTAGTGAATGATGTCACAACTGCTCTAAAAATCAAACAAACATCATCAAAGAACATTCGAGAATGCCTGTTGTTGGTGATTGTTAGAGATGCAGAGCTGGGTAAAGAGTATTTGTATTTTTGACTGCCCTGCGTAACCCCTTCAAATAAATCAAATAATCCAGAGGAATATTATCAAGGTGGTGTATTTCCGCTTTTTTGGCTTCAAAAGCCAAGAAAGCGGAGATAGAATTATCTCCCTATTACCTAGCTGTCGCTAACACCAGTTAGCGACAGCTAGTAGGAGATAGCGACCATCTTGGGCCCCGCTTTGCATGTCAGTGATATTTATCACTAATGACATGCAAAGTGGGCGTGCCAAGATGTTAGCGACTGGAAACAGTCGCTAACATCGCTATCTCCTATTACCAACTTTTGGAGATATTCGCGCTAAGCGCGAATATCTCCAAAAGCTAACACCTGCCCCTGAGCAGTTCTTAGCCATGTTATCCAATGGGAGGTGGATGACATGGCTAAGAGCATTAGCTCGGTAATGCATGAATATCGCTGACTTTACAGCGATATTCATACATTTCGGCCGATTTTTATCGCTTAGGAGATATACCTTGATAATAGCACGGTTCCTAAGCGATAAAAATCGCCGCAGCTCGGCGATAGAAAATATCGCCGCTAAACCAACATAGCGATAATTATCGCTAGTTGTTGGTAATATGCCCCCTACTTCTTTAATATGTTATTCCAGGACAACAACTTTCCTTATAACTTAACTTTCCTGTAGATTCATGAATTTTTAGTCATTTTATTTATTGCATTTGTAAAGCTCTTAAAAGTGCTGGATAAATGTTACCAACGTTACATTCAAAAAGGAAACACATCGAGGAACATCACACGATTTGCAAGCGAAGAAGATTAAGGGGCATATCATCAAGGGACGGTGATAAATAACGCAAAGCGAGCTTAGCACTTTTTTATTTATTGCCGTCTATCTCTGGAATTTATCGCCCTGGTAGTGCGTTATTAACAACGTGTTTCTCCAGGGCAATAAGAATTCCAGCGATAGCGGGGAAATCGCAGTTTTGCAGGGAACATCGCTGGTTTTCCAGCGATGTTCCCTGCAAAACGGCGATAACCTTGCTGATACGACCCTGTGGTCGTATCAGCATAATCCACCCCCAATGTCAGGGATAGGTAAGTCTGCATTTTTAGCAGACATTCGTTTTTGGCGAAAATGGCGGTTTTCTCCAAAAACTAACGTCTGCTTAAATGCTGGGGCAGCCTTGTAAATATCGCGATGTGCACATCAGCGATATTTACAAGGTTGTACTGCCCAGTGACGCCCACTTTGCATCTCATTAGAGATGCAAAGGGAGGCGTCGGGTAAAAGGGTGCTAACATGCGCTAATGCATGTTAGCACCCGCTTGTAAATAGGGCGAAAAGATTATCTCCACTTTTTGGGTTTTTAAAGCCAAAAAAAGCAGAGATAATGTCCTTGTTAATATGCCCCAAGGTGTGCCGGAGCAATAAACGAAGGCCCACATTAACTAATCTTTCACGCAACGCAGCAAGGGAGATTACTGGGCTGCGTTGCATGAAAGATAGGGGCAGAGTGGGCTAAAGAATGGTGATGGATTAAACCCATATCTGTTGACTGGGTGTGAGTGTTTGATTGGTTCAGATGCTCCGTCCATCACCACCCCCTTTTGTACCGCTTTGGCCGCCATAAGTGTGGCAGGGTATGCTCAGACGTGCTCACTTTGCCACTGGATTCAAGCAAGCCGGGCTGAAGACGGCTGAAATGCCAGAAACCGGTCCTCGTAAGCTTGATTCCGGTCCAGGGAAGGCATGGCTTGGCAGTTCGGGCTGGACTGTTCCCATGAGGCACAGGGTCAGACTAATTTGCATATGCCCAAGTCTGAACTGGGGTGGCTGAGTGGGCTAAAGAACGGTGATGGATTAAACCCGGATCTGTTGACTGGGTGTGAGTGTTTGATTGGTTCAGATGCTCCGTCCATCTCCACCCCCTTTTGTACCGCATGAAAGATAGAGAGGAGAAACGCTCCATAGCTCCTAAAATATGGTGCACTTTTGTTCCCTCCTGGCGCTGTCGCACTGTGTGCACCCTAGCCCCAACGTGGCACCCTTGTGTCATGCTGCAAGGGGGCCTGCGTTTCGAGCAGGAATGTTTTTGTGCAGGAACGAACACCTTCCAGAACTAAAACAATCCTTAAAGGCATTTTACTTTTTCTACGTGTGATGCGGAATGCACCATTTTGATTCATTCTCAGGTGTAGTAAACGGGAAGGTCCCTTGCATGGAGTTACAGAGTCCTACGTAAAATTGTATTTTGCCCTTTGGATGCTTCCTTTTTACTCGACAAGGCCGTTCCTGGGGTTATTTCTTGTAGTCTGTCCCCCTCTTGTGGTTATTTTTGTAATTTCTGCTGGAGCCATAAGGCAGCTGCCTGCAGGGGAAATATCCTTTACAACACAACTTTTACAACACACTACCATTACGACGCAACTTTTACAACGCAAGTCATTACAATGAATTGCGCTGGAGGGCGCTCTAGGATAGGGAATAGTTTAATTACTATCCAACACCTTCACTACTATCCACGGGGACTGCAGTTGGAATAGTAAATTAAACTATTCACTATCCAGCGCCCCCCTGCGTCGTAATGGCATGCGTTGTAAAAGCATGCGTTGTAACGTCATACATCCGCCTGCAGAGTTCTCAATGTATCACTGAGCCTGGTGTAGAACCCGAGAGGCAGTATAAAGAAACGCAACAAAATATAATGGGGGGGTCGCCCTGAAATGGAGATACAACATGCCCTTCTTGCAGCCCACACTGTAAGAGGGAACACACATTGGGACAAGAGGTGCAAGCTGGGTGGGGTAAGGCTAACTTCTGTACATGGGTCATGAAAGGTCATCCCATCACTTAAAGGGGCTGGCTAGTGAATGAAGCTAATGACGTCACAATAAGGACGTCATCTCAGGGAGGGCCATTCTGGAATGCAGGGGGGGGGGTCACCGAGACGCCCCACAGCTGGTGCTAATTATGTTTTTCCGTTTCCCCTCCCCCCCCCCCCCATTTATGCCTCTGTTATGAACTTAAAACTCGAGACACAGGTCTAAAGCCTCACACAACTGAAATGCTGATAAGGGGTTTATCGGTGGGTTTAGCTTGGGCGTCATGCAAGATAAGGGGACCCCCTCTAGGCAAAAACTTTTGAGGTCAGGGAGAAGAGGGGAAACAACAATACAATATGAGAACGGGTTTATCTGTAGGTTTAGCTTGGGCGTCTTAATGACGTCACTGGAGTATTTAAACTGCAGCACAAATGTAAACAACGAGCGGAAGCATGTTCAAACAACACGTCATTAATGTCATAATCCAGACCTGCAAATCCCCGACTTCAGACCTCGGGAGTTTAGCTCACCTCTCCCCCACTGCAGCTCCTCACTTGACCTCAGTGCTTAATTTGTAAAATATTATGTGCCAGGGCTATGACCAGGAGGCCACTGCAGCTTGCACCACCCATCGCCCCAGTCATCACTGCCAAAAGTGCTGCCAAAAGTGCAAGTGTGACAATTTAGATTATTCCAGGTCCCCAAAGCTGAAGGGAATGGTTGGGGAGGCAGGCATTAGTCATTTGTAATGTTTATTGGGGCAGATTTATGAAGGCCTCACTTTATTTGACGCAACGGCGGCGCAAACAATGCGCCCTATTTACAACGTGACGCAACTACGAGATGCGTCACGTTGTAAAGCCCTGCGCCATAAGGAGGCGTTCCTGCGCAGGGGGGGGCGTTCCTGCGCAGGAACGCCTCCTAAAAGTGGCTGAGTGAAATCTATGAGATTTCACTCAGTCACTTTCAGGACAATTCTGCGTCAAAAGGCGTAGGTCTTGACGCAGCATTGTGGAGATGGGGCACCCCCGAGCCTTGCTGGAGCTGCGTCGCGCTTGCGACGCAGCTCCAGCAATGCGCCACCTTTACGGCACAGATGCGTCACGCATCTGTGCCGTTTTTGCCCCATGGTGCGCCGCATTGTAAATGCGGCGCACCATGGGTGGCGGAGCAGCGGCGCAGGATGACTGGCGCATCCCTGGGGATGCGCCAGTCATCATAAATCTGCCCCATTGTATTTATAAACAACCGTTGTTCTGCTCATCTCTAAATTAGATGAGCAGCGCCACCATGTGGCAGACTGTCATAAGTGCCAGTGTTGACAATTAAGTGCTGGTCCAGAGCACCAGAAACCAATTAAGTGCCGAGCACTGGAAACCACCGGCCCAAATTAAGCACTGCGGCTCTCGCCCTCCTTCCCATCTGCCCCCTCCTATGACCCCCTCCTCAAGCACAGTTTATACACTGAGCCCTCTCCTCTGGGAATCTCACATACCACGTACAGCGCCCTGTTGCTTAGCCGCCAGGTCTGCGCTTTATGAACCAACATATATATGCACAGCTGGGCACAGTTTAGCTTTTCTGCAGGTTTAAACTTTTTTTTTAAAAAGTGTTTGCTGTAGCTTTACCGCGCCAAGGACGCTAAAACCACATTGAATGATTGAAAATCCACCAGTCATTATAAGACAAGACAACCAGCCTCAGAATGCATGGGGGAAAAACTGGGCTGGAGCAGCACATCACACGTGGACCTGGGAAACTTGACAGCTATGTCAGCCCCAGGAGCGAGCATCTTGCAAACATGGTGGTAAAATGGGCATTTTTGAGTCCATTATTTGGGTGTGCAATTTAACAGGGCCTCCTATCATTATGTCTGACGTTAGATAAGACTTTTTGGGGCATATTATCAAGCACATGCGATAATTATTGCAAATCGCGCACAGCGCGATTTTCATTATCGCCGTCTATCGCTGGATTTCAGCGACGGGTTAGCAACGTATTATTAACGCTTTTCACCCAGAAGATGTGAAATCCAGTGATAGAGGGTGATCACATGCATTAGCGTGAGAAAAGCAGCGAAAAATGACCTGTGATAATTTTTTTTTTTTTTTTTTTAATTTTTTTTTTTTTATCCTCATTTGCCTGACCCACTCTTATTTAGCCTCCAACTGCCATCCACGCAGTCAAGGTGCAGGGTTTCCTCTGCACCCAGTGCTACAATTGGTGGGGACCGGCAAGAGATGGCCCGAAGAGTATCGTGGGAAAAGACTCCAAACTTGACGTTTTATTCAATTGAACTAGCCATTCGGAGCTAACTGGGGGGGCCTAGTTCTGGAGTTTCAAGGCATAATCATAGGACCGGGAAAAAAAAAAAAAAAAAACCCCGGTTATTGTCTCCAGCGGACCAAAACGTTCCAAAAAATACAGCTACTTTCGCCACCTGATCTCCTCATATCTGTTTTAGAGGTTGCGTAGAGAGACGACAGCCAGTTTGCGTGTGTTGGTGCTAGATTTTCAATCCAGACCTTGCATATCTCTCTTCTTGCAAGCAGTATGGCGTAGAACAGAAATCTCCTTGCGTGACCCTTTATATTGTTGTCCCATCCAAATATAATCAAGGAAAGTGAGATAGAGATCGAAGTGTTAAGGATGGAGTCCAGGGTTACTTTAACTTTATTCCAAAACTGTGATATGTTGGGGCATTCCTTGAACATGTGAATATCTGAGGCTGCGGTATGGCCACATTTGTTACATTTTTTGCCTGGGATAAATTTGGATAGTTTTAACGGTGTAAAATATGCTCGATGAATTGTGAAGAAGTGATTACGCCTTAGCCATGCAGGTTTGACGCATTTATATAGTAAGGTGCAGGAATTCTGCCAGGTTTCGATGCTCTGAGTACCCAGATCTGAGCCCCATAGTTGTTCCGGGAGGATGAAATCTCCATCTATCTCTTCTAGCAGGCACCAGTACCACTGCGAGACCTCTTTACCCCCTGCTGGTTTCGTTACCAATTTCTCTTCAGTGATACTATGCTTCCCTAGTGATACCCCGGACCTGTTTGATGCCTTAACCCAACTATCTAATTGTAAAAACTTAAACCTCGAGAGCTCTATCCCCCACTGCTCCCGCAACTCCTCCCAGGGCCTCAGTGATTCTCCTGTCAACACTTCTCCCCATGTTAGTATCCCTCCTGCTCTCAACGGTATAGAAAGTCTGTCGTCCCAGCAAGAAGGCAGCCCTGGAGATTCCCAAATGGGTGCAAGGTTGGAGTAGTATGACAAACCCAGGTTCCTCCTTATTTGTGACCATAACTTCGCTTGGGACATAAGAATTTTTAATTTAAGTTTCTTAAAATATTTCTGTTCTCCAAACTTAAACATGTAGCCGTTAGTTGGTAATCCAGCACCGATCAGCATTGCCTTAAACATAAGGCCTATTGATGTATTGGATGGCACTTTTAAGAGCATTCTCGAATGGGATAGTTGGAATGCCCACGCATAGTATTGCAGATCAGGCAGGGATAGACCCCCCTTTTCCCTCCTCCTCCTCAGCTTTTTCCATGATATTCTTGCTGACTTGTATCCCCACACGAAAGAATTAAGCTCTCTCTGGCATTTCTCTAATGCTGTTTTATCAAATGCGAGAGGGATCGTGTTAAATAAGAGGTAAACTTGGGAAGGATTGACATCTTTATCAGGCTTACTCTACCTAGGATAGTCAGTGGAAGATTAGATCAAGATTTTAGTGATTTTTTGATTTCATTGAGAATTCTCTCAAGATTAACTTGGGCAATTTGGGCGATATCTTGCACTATCCGAATTCCCAAATATCTCATTGAGTTAGATATATTTAACCGTAAGTCAGGGATGTTCCATGCCATGATGTCAGTTTTGGTTGAGTTTATCTCATAGCCCGAGATACGGCCAAACTCTTCAGCTCTCTTAATCACTACTGGGAGTGCGATCTCCGGGTCTGAGGTAAAGACCAAAATGTCATCTGCATACAGAGCTACTCGCTTTTCCCACTCCCCGAACCTAAAAGATGGAATAGAATTCCCTTTTGAGATCCGCTCTGACTTATCCAAGTCTACGCTTGACAGGCAGTGGGAGCTGGGACAGAAGATGGACAAATTCAGAACGGCTGGTGCAACAGTCCAAATGAGGTTCCCGGCCTTTCTGCGCATCATGTACAATAATAAGATGCATAATGTCAGAACACCACTCGAGGCGGATGAGCTTCTGGAGTCCATCCAGAACCATTCTCAGGGCAAATGTTGAATGACCAAGATCCTCCCGCCCATTCAGCTTACTTACTCTATAGGCTGAATAACGAAGTTTTCAAGAAGGCATCTTGCGAGTTACTGGAAACCCTCAGGAAACTTGGGACAAAAAAAAAAAAAAGAGGGGGAAAAGTGCAGAGGGCAAATTAAGAAAAAAAGTAGAAAAGTTGGGAGGAACAGGGGGAGGAACAAGGGAAGAAGGAAAACATGAAGTGATAACAAAAAAAAAGGGAGGAAACTAAAAGGAGTAAGAGGGGAAAAAAGAAAAAAAAAGAGAGAGGGGAGAGAAGAAAAAGAGAGGAAAAAAAGGAGAAAAAAAAGAGAATATAAAAGGGAAGGAAAGGGAAAAAAAAAATAAACTCACACTTTCTGGGGAACGTAAATAAATAAATAAATCAATAGGGTGATGGTGATGGTGAAAGCACAGGATAAAACACTGTTTTTTCTCTCTAGTTATTTTTAAGGAGTGTAATCCGTGTCGAGGGAAGGAGGGCATAGATTGGCGCGAACCGGCTCAACAACTGGCCGGAGTAAGTAGGGACGGGTTCTCCAAAGGGGGGGGGGGGGGGGGGGGGGACACAAAAGCATAAAAACTCAAAATTATCCTCAGAAGCTTGGCCCTTCAAGACAGACTTTTCTTTTTTATAGTCCAACTGCCTTAGATAAAATAACTAAAAGCAACAAAGTAAATAATATCAAACTGTGTGGCATGGAAGTGAATATTGGGAAGGAACAATGACATCGGTACATTTCCTATCTTGGAACGTGAATGGTCTGCGCGTTCAAGGGAGAAGAGAACGCATTTTACAATATTTGCGCGATTCCCCGGCGCAGATCATCATTATCCAAGAATCACATCTCTTAAAAAACGAGGCAGACTCAATACTAAAAAAACAAAAATGGATAGACGTATTCTTAAGTACCGACCACAACGCAAATATAAGAGGTATTCTCTTAATTTGCAAAAAATCAGCAAATGTGCAGATTCTTGAATTTAGGGAAGATAACAGTGGAAGATGGCTCATAGTCAACCTCTCTATACATGGACAGAGGTATAATCTAGCTGGATATTATGGTCCTAATACAGATGATCCATCCTTCTTGGAAATAATAAGGAACAACCTAATAACCACTTCGGACCCCATAATTTGGACAGGGGACTTCAACGTTATTCTAAACCCGAAATTAGACAAAACCACCAATATTAGTAGGCATAGCTGTCAACCCCCTTCAAAATCTAGACAATTTCTTAAAGGGATCATGGAGGATTTAGGTCTGGCAGATATATGGAGAGAAAGAGCTGGCACTAAACCGGGGGTTTCGTATAAGAACCTAAAATACAAACACACATCACGAATAGATTTAGCCCTGTTTAGCTACTGTCTCCAAAATTCCACATCTAACATTAAGTATATACCCTCTCACCTATCCGATCATTCAGCTCTGTCGTTCATCTTAAAACTTCAAGCTCAAAAAAATCACCCCTCTTGGTCATTTGATCGAACTATTTTATTGGACCGGAGGAAGTGACACACCTCAACTCCGAAGCTAGGATGTTTTTAGATATCAACCTGTATTCGACCTCTCTTGCTTTGGTCTGGGAAACTCTTATGGCATACCTGAGAGGTTGCATTACCAACAGAGCTTCCTTTAAGAGGAAAAACTATCTATTAAAAATCCAGAACCTTGAACAGGAGATGGAGACTATCGAACAAAGGCTTGGGGGTACAACCGGGTCACTACAAGATCAAAAAAATATGTCAGACCTCAGAAATCAGATGGAAGATATCCTACAAGAAAGGGTCACAAAGAGATGGGAGGCGAGTAAATTATCCAGCTTCGAATTCGGAGAAACCGCAGGTAAGATTTTAGCCTGGAGGATTAAAGCAGACCAAGCTAAGAATTTCATAAGAGGGATTATGGTTGAGGGGGAAAATGAGCCCAGGTCATCAGATGTAGGGATTAGTACTGCCTTTACGCAGTTCTTTGCGGAAATATACAGGGAAGACATCACAGATGACCAACAGGCAAGGAATACATGGCTAGATCAGATATCTCTTCTACACTTCTCGCAAACACAAAGCGAGGCAATAGAAATGGACATCTCTGAGGTAGAAGTTAGAAAGGCCGTTTCTGCATTAAAACATGGCAAAGCCACAGGCCCTGATGGACTACCTGGAGAATTGTATAGAGCCTTGGCCGATACAATTGTCCCTTCTTTAACGGCCCTCTTCAACGGTATCCTGAAGGACGGCAACGACCCCCCTCGATCATGGAGCGAGGCTACTATAGTCTTGATTCCAAAACCTGGGAAAGATCCAACACTATGTGGGTCTTACCGTCCCATATCATTATTGAATAATGATTACAAGATATTCGCCTCCATCTTGGCAGCTAGATTGGGCTCAGTAGTGGGGGAAATAATCCATCAAGACCAGAAGGGATTTATTAAAGGGCGTCAGCTTTCCGACTTAACATACGACCTAGTGGGTGCAATCGACATCGCCTCAGCTTTTTCTATCTCGCTGGCAACCCTCACTTTAGACGCGGCTAAAGCTTTCGACAGGGTAAACTGGTCCTACTTAAATGACGTTTTAAGGAAGGTCAACTTAGGGGAGAAATTCTGTCGAACAATAAAGCTCTTATATAAATCACCAACAGCACGGCTTCTAATAAATGGTACACTGTCTGAATCACTCGGGATCTTTAGAGGTACAAGACAGGGCTGCCCGCTTTCCCCCCTCCTCTTCAACCTATATATAGAACCGTTTGCGGAAATTCTTAGACGAGAAGATTCTATTCCAAAAATCCTGCGATAAAGGGGCCTTAGCGCGACTTTGATCATTGATTCGCGGGTCTGGGGCATCCTTGTAAATATTGCGATGCAGTTTTAGCGATGTTTACCCATGTTGTTCTGTGAGGAACGTCCACTTTGCTTGACATTAGCGATAATAATTGCTGACATACAAAGTGGAGAAAAGACGGCTGCTAACTCAACGTAACACGTGTTAGCATGTCCTTGATAATAGAGTGATATTTAAATTGCCGCTTTTCGGCTGAAAACGGCTGCTAAAGCGGCGATATTGTGCCCCTTTGGTTTTACTAAAATAATACGTAAAATATACTTACTTAAGGGGGCTTTCGGCCACCTCTGTTCACCCATTGGTCTCTTGTTGTGTCATTCCCACTTTTCTTCCTCCGACTACAGCATACAGCACAGGGCAGTGGGTCAGCCTACTTTGCCTCTTGGTTTGCCCCCCCCTCCCGTAGGGGAGGGGGATATGGCAGGACCATGGGTCTTTGTGCAGGCCACTCCCACGGTGCAGACCCTGGACTGGACAGGGGGTAATGAGAGGGATGAAGGAAGGGAGGAACGTTACTGGGCAGTGGAGTGGGACACAGGGTTCAGCCCAGTTGGAAATGTAACTATCTCTGAATTGACCAGGACCATGGATGCCACGGACGTGGTATAGTCAGAGCTCCTTCCCAGGAGGTTCTGCTTATAGCGCCTGGATACTCTCACGGGTGAATAGCTGTGCTTTATAAATCCAAGCTGATTGATCGATAGTCAGTCCATCAGACGTGCAGTTTTCTTTTCCTCTCCTTGTTGATCAGAACCCCTGAAGTTGTATAAAGTGACTTCCTGTGGATTAGTTGTAGCTTTCTGGAAGCAACACTTTTCTGCCTCTGGTCTGTCCACCCCAGTGCCATTAAAGGCAACTCAGTGAGAAATGAGTGCATATATCAGATATTGAATCCTTGCGGCAGGTGATCAGTTCACTACATGAATGGTGATACCTGTCTGCAAGTCTTTTTGGGTTTAATTACATTTAATGAGGGTAGTCTGGGCAGTTTGACCACATTCTCCATTGTAAACAGGCCTTGGTGAGAAAGACTTAGGGCCATATTATCAAGTAATTGTGATAATGATCGCAAATCGTGCTTTGCGCGTTTTTGTCTATCGCCGTCTATCGCTGTTAGACCCGGCTTCCTGGGCGCCAGGGCACTCAGGGGTAACTGCGCTCCAATCGCATCAACTGGAGTGTTCCCTCACTGGTGTCCTGGGGCCTCAGTACTAAAGGACCCAAAACTGGATAACCAAGTACTCCTCTCCAGCACTTGACTCTCTCAGGGTAGCGAGACAGAGCAGTCCAAGACTTCCTCAAGGAAGTGAGGAGGGGTTAGACATTCAGAATACAGTGTAAACCGTACCACCAGCTGATAAACTCAATGTCCAGTCAGTGCTTTACTTTTTATAAAAGAAAAGTACTTTAATACACATAAGAGAATTATACTACACATAAAACTAGGATAAACAGTGAAAACCAGAAGTCTCTACAACCCTCTGGGACAGAGTTCTGACCCCAAACAGTATTATAGCGCCTAGACGCCAAGCACTATAAAAACACAGTTAACATGAAAACACACAGAAAGCATTGCATATTACAGATCATGTTACAAAGAGCTGTTCTCATTCACTAGAGCCTTGATACCAAACTTTGTATTGAAAGGATATAGTTTCAGCATATGATGTGAAGTCAAATGTTCATGATCAGCCCCATAACCCCCCACCCAAAGCAACAGAAGTGCCCTCCCATTGTGAGTGAGGACACCGCTCTAGTGGTGTCAGGGATCTGATCAAAGGTGCCGGATTTCTTGGCACAGTTTACTGGAGTCCCATTAGTCCAGTAGCCACTGGCTAGCTGAAGGAGGGTAGTGGCTGGACAGAGTGCCAGTTCACCCTGATACCCTCAGAGATCACAAAAAGAAAGGTGGGGGTCTGCTTCACTGGCCTCTCTTCCCAGTTACCGCTTGTACAGGCTCCCACAGCGCAAGGGAGGAGCCTAGAGGGGATTTGATCTCACCTTCAAAGACTAGAATCAAGCATCCTCCTCTCTCTGGCTCTCGTCATGTGCTGCAAGCTTCTTTCCACCAGCCTCTGTGATGTGCTGTAAGCTTCTTTCCACCAGCCTCTGTGATGTGCTGTAAGCTTCCTTTCCACACCTTTGGTGATGTGCCGCAAGCTTCCTTCCCACACTTTGGGCATCTGTCTGTAATTTCCTTGGTCCAAAGCAAACGCTCCTCCAAGCCTCACAAGAACAGCTGGTCCTTAAAGACCGCAGTGAACAGAGTCTTATCTTCTGCCTTCACACCGCGGGGTCGCGGCTGGTTACCGTCAGAGGGCTCTGGTGTGTCCGCTTGTCAGACATAGACCAGTCTTTGAACAACAGCTGACCACTCAGGCCAGACTTTTATCACCTCTGATTGATAGGCTCATCCAATCAGAGGGTCTGCCGCTCTTTGCATTCTGAATACATCTCCAATCACAGACCATTCACTGCGTGTTCAATGCATGGGTAAAGCATGTAGCAGGTCCTGTTCTGGTATCAGGCTGTGCAACCCCCTAGAGAGGAATTTTAATTAACTCCAGCCCAGGAGGCCCTGACCAGTGGGGGAGGGTCCTATCCACACAGTTAGTGCAGCTAAACCCAGATAAGAGCTGAGTGTCTCCCCCAGCCCACCAGGCCTTTCCAAGGAAATAGGGAGGGGCACGGGGATAGAGCTGGGATGTCCAGCAGGACAGCTCACATTCCTCACACTGGCTCAAATCCCCATTCTTCCCCAGTACACCCAGGGGCTCTCAAACACACATCAGTCAGACAAAGGCAACAGGCCCACAGGCATGGCAAACTGCACAGACTTGATCAGGAGGGTGGCTAGTGACTCACCCCTCCTGACTATAGATTTATTGCTGCCACCACTGTCAGTCTACCACAGCCTTAATAGAGAGGGCAGTAGCCACTCTCTGAAAAATAGGGGTGCACTAGGCATGCCCCCTCGACCTCAGAGCCCAGCTCTAGGGTCTCAATCCCTTTAAACAGGGAGACCCTCAGTGGACATGTATGATCGTCATGCTCACTGAGGTAGGGATCTAGAAACCATACAGTAGCTTTTGAGTGACTTGCCTGGAGATTAGCATAAGGCAGGGGAAGCACTCTCTCCAGAGACATGTAGGAGACTTCCCGTCCCAACAATCGCTGAATCACATCTCAGTGTTAGCGGCGTATTAGCAACGGTTTGCTAACAGGCGATGTTCAAACCAGCGATAGACTAGGATAAAAATCATAGGCGTGTGAAATTAAGTGATGATTTCACAGCGCTAATGAAAAGCTTGTAAATATGGGAGTGTAGGCTTAACCTGTGAATCCACCTCCCATTAAAAAGATAGCGTTAGATTCCTGCGATAACAGCGGTTAGCACGGCTATTTTTATCGCATCGCGTGTCCGGGTCCGGCTTGTTAATAGCGTGATGTTGTCTTTGCAACTATTTTGCTGTTGTTTTGTGAAGGAATGCCTACTTTGCATCTAATTAGTGATGCGAGGCGAGCAGGGCCGGACTGGGAACAGAAACCGGCCCTGGTAAACTGCTCTGCCGGCCCTCCTGGGGGGAGGGGGAGTGCAGCCAAGCAGTTTGCAACGGCCGGTTTGGGCCGATTTTGTTACAGGGGGCTGATACAGCCGACCCCCGGTAACAAAAACGGCCCCTTAGGGGCCCAAAACCGGCCCCCACCCTAGCGGCCTACCGGGGAAACACCCGGTGCCCGCTATGGCCAGTCCGGCCCTGGAGTTGAGGCATTAATAAAACTGCTGCTAACATGCGCTAATGCATGTTAGAGGCGCATTGATGATATGGAGATAAATATATCGCCACTTTTCGACCGAAAACGGCCGCTGAAGCGGCAATGTTGGGCTTGATAATGTGCCCCAAAGAGTGACGGATTGAAAAGGGTAATTTATCCTTTATTACGGGAAGTTGCTCTGGGCACATACCATTCCAGATTGTTTTCACTCACTGTGCCATTACAAACAGGGACCAAACACATGCAAAGTAGTTTTTGGTCTCCACCTCAAAAAGAGTTACATGGCTAAGCAACTAGGGAACATTGAAATCAGAAAGCATTTACACAAAAACCCAACAGCATTCCAGTGTTTGGTGGATTTATCACCAAGACCAAGTAAGACTTTAGATATTTTCTAAAAACTGGGTCAGGATTAGAATTGTACATAATCCCAAAGGCTATTCATCCGAAAATCACTTTGAGAGGGCTTTACCGCCTGGAGAGTGTCGACAAAAATTCCTAATGCTTGACACATTAACACCTGCAGATCTCAGATTTGGTTGAAAAGTACCATGAGATAGAATCTGTCCAATGAAATGGACCTTTACCATGCAGAAATTGATTAAAGAGTATCAGGGAACAGATTTAAAATGGGCCTTAATCAATCGCCAGTCAAAGGGATTGTAAAACTAAGGACAAATGAGCAAATTTAGAATAGTTCTCAACTTTTTGCCATCGGCACAGTATTCTCGCCATAGGTCAACCAAAAAGTGAGTCTCTATCATCAAATTGTGAATCAATAACTGATACGCAAGTGTTGCCGTTAGATAATCATGCAGAAGAAGTCTCATTTTCCTAATAGGCAAATGCAATAAGGGCAGGCTTTGGTTACCAGACGTACCCGCTCTTCTGGAGTCACCTACGCATCAAGGGCACCGCAGAGTTTTTTTCCACTTTTTTCTTTGCTAATTGAATTTGTACTCTTTGCAATGGATTGATCAGTGGTTTGGTCCTAACTTCCTTAACTGATGGCAAGATCTTACAATTAGATTCCCTGTTTTTGATGTCTTTAAAACAAACTAATTACATTTGATACATATCTGAACAGCATCATACAACCCAATGTCTTCTAGACCTCTAGGATGGTTGCCCGTTGATCTTGTCATCGACATAAATGTGAGGCCTGTGCTCTTTGGCCAGACTTTCAAGGAACTTATTCAAAAGTTGAGTAAAATAATGAACAAAGTAGGGGATACTGGACACCCTTCAGGTGCACCAGGTTACCTCATATATAGAGGAACCAGTTCATCCTGTCATTTGGCTTTGTTTGACTGATATGGTTCTGTTAGAGAGGAAGTCCAAATCCATCCGATTGACGACTTAGACACTCCGGACAGATGATCAAGTAGCACGTTATGATTGATCATGTCTAAGGTAGCCTGGGAAATTCAACTGCACCAGAAGAACCAGGGATCCGTAGTCGGTTGACCACAACAATTGGTCTTGTAGCCAATAAGGCAAGACCAGTCGCTCTTCATTGTCCAAATGGTGATTGCGAATCTCCAAACAATCCATGGGTTACACATGGTTGGACAATGGAAGGTTTATCACCGTCTCTATAACTTTTGTAAGAAAAAAGGTGATACACGCTTTAAGGTAATTCCTCGTTCATGTGGACCAAATCAGACTTTTTCAATGAAGATAAATCAGTGATTGATTTAAAGGTTCTGGGACTTTGTTCTCATGAGATGAGCAGTTGATATATTTAACAGCAGCAGCTGCCGCTGTGAAAGCTGCGTTCCTCTCAATAAAAGATGTAGGAAAAAGGTCTATCGGACAATTAGTAGTGTTCGTGTAGTGCAGAGTGGGGTGACCGTATTCAATGGTCCTTGTAGGTAATGAGAAAGGAGGCATAAGGACTATTTGGCTTAGATCAGGGCAGGCCCGGTTCCAGGACTTTTTATCTGGGTGGGACAAGGGTGCGTTTGGGTGGCCAATGTGAACCAAATTTATAACAATTCTGAAGGGAGACTACAAGCCCTAGAGTTACACATGGACATCGATTCACCGAAATGCCAGGAGTCGCGGAAATGAAATCACACATCCCTGACATTATTGACATCACAAGAAGTGACATCATAAGACCTTTGACCATCAATCTTCCTACGAAGTGATGTTGCATGACCTTAAACCTTAAAACATCACGATAATTGACATCGCTGAAGTGATAATAAAAAGCCATAATAAAACAAGACTAATAAAATAACAGAACGTTGAAAAATTTCTGTTTTAGATAACACTTGTATTAGGGTACTGACGCCATATGAAAGACATCATTAATCGTTTTCCTTAGTTTTACATGAAAAATGATGCGTTCATCTGGAGCCTTGGAGGGCTGATAGAGTGGTTTGTGCGCTGCAAAACCGTGTGCACACAGGATTGGATCTGTGTATATGATGAGTGATGTAATGTAGCATGGTAGACATGATCTTGCAAGGTTAAAATTTGACTGTATTTCTCAGTTCCCCAGGTCTGGGATACATCAAATGCCTCCTGACCATGGGATTTCCCTGTGGACACACAGACTAGAGACAGGGAATCCCTTCTTCAACAGGGTGTTTGGATGCAGTATTTCACATTTTGTTGCATTAGTGCGGCTCTTTCACACCATTGAATGCACACACAGGGCCTCATGCAGCAGTTGTTGCCACTGGGCAGCACTGGATGTCACCTGACTGCGCTGACCTGCATCCAAAGTGAAGGGGTGGAATGTGCCCTACATACACCGACACATGGTAGTGACTAGAGCCAACAAACCCCCCTTGCACCATGGTGCACGTGCGTCAGAATACTGTCCTCAACTAACTTAAGGCCATATTATCAAGAAAGGGCGATACATTATCGCCGCTTTTATCGGCAGGAAACTGCCGCTAAAGCGGCGATAATGGGCTTGATAATACGCCCTTGTGAATTCCCATAGCAGCCCAGGTTCTGGTGTTATCCTGGACTTCTATGGGAATTCACAAGGGCATATTATCAAGCCCATTATCGCCGCTTTAGCGGCAGTTTCCTGCCGATAAAAGCGGCGATAATGTATCGCCCTTTCTTGATAATATGGCCCCAAATGCTATAAGGGACACATTCCTGCACCAAAAGTGAAAAATCTATGCTATTTCCTCCTTCTGTGTGTCCTGCAAAATGCAGTACACATAGTAATGTGGCATGACATAGAGACATGTAATTAAGTATCCTCAATTCCCCCCCCTTGGGAGACACATTATTTGTAAACAGTCCCAGGATCCCTGAGGCTTGAAGATGTGGAAATGTGTGAGATCTTCATTGGTGTTGCACAGGAAAAGCCACCGCAAGGCCCATGGAACGCATCCTTAACGTCCGGTGAATGAATGCTGCACTTTGCTCTGGCTTGCCTTACTCCATATCCATGAGGCCGTGCAAGGGCACGCAGGCGGACGTTGCATGATATTGATATGAGTTGGAGACCTGCTCCACCAGAGCATCATGAACAGTGACGCTCGTGCAGCGCAGTTCACTTGTACATGTGGCCCACAGTGGAGTAGGCGCACTGAACATGTGTGTCTTGTGGGATTGTGCTGTGCATATGCCATGCAAGATGGCACAAGTATGTAGGCCCACACCTACTACATCGGTGCTGTCTTATCCAGCCCAACACCAAATTGATAATGTATTCCAACATAATTGACTGTCATGCGGTCTGTCATGTGCTTGAGAAGTGGTTACCGACCAGTAGGCCATTCCCATAGGTCCATTCCTGGAAGTGCTCCAGGTGGAATGCTGCAAGATGAAGGAATCATGAGCACTGCCTGGGTATATTGCGAGGGCATTGATGAAGAGGCCCAGGTGGTCTACAATTGCCTGCATGTTCATGGAATAGGTATGTTCCCTATTGAGGTACAGGTGTAATGTAGCCGCTGGAGGCAGAAGTTGCACATGGTACCGTCCATTGCTCCCAACACATGGGGAAATCCTGCAAGGGCATAAAATCCTTGCTTGTTTTCCTGTTGGTTCTGCGTTGTGCTGGGGAAAAAGAGGTACTGGGGTGTGAGGCTCATGATAGCATCCATGACGGAGGTGAGGAATCTAGAAGAGGATGCCTGGGATACTCCTGCCACTCCAGCTGTGGTGGGTTGGAAAGTTCCAGATGCCAACATGTCTAGGACAGCCAGTAGCTGGGCCTGCGGAGGGATGTTGGTGCACCGCTGAGATGTTAGCTGCAGCCTTGGTGCAATCTGGCGCAGAAGGCAGACAATGGACTCCCTCCTGAGCTTGTAATGGGCAAAGACGTCCTCCTCCCTGAGGTCGATACGGGTAATCCTCTGGTGGTATGTCCGTTCCCTTCTCCTGCGCTGCTTCCATGGTGGTGGTGGTGGTGGTGGTGGTGGTGATGGTGGTGGTGGTCTTCTTGGTGCTCCAAGCTGCAATAGGAGTGGGTCGATGGTGCTGTTGAGCTTGCCCGAGTGATTTGAGTATGTTCTGCTTTTATATCAGTGGACATGTTTAATTTTTATGCCTGGTTTTGCGCAGCTATAACATTCTGCTGCTATTGGCCCTCTGCACGTCTTTTGCCAAAGTAGCATCATTTTCCTTAATCATTGTAAATTTGGCTGTGTCCGTTTTGCATGGCTTTTTAAGGGATGTTTGTCGTTACAACGCATGCTATCACAACGCATGCCTTTACGACGCAAGATTTACAACGCAAGTCGTTGTTGCGTTGGGGGGTGCTGGATAGTGAATAGTTTAATTTACTATTCCAACTCCAGTCCCCGTGGATGGTAGGGAAGGTGTTAAATAGTAAATTAAAACTATTCCCTATCCTAGAGCGCCCCCCAGCGCAATGCGTTGTAATGACTTGCGTTGAAATGGTTGCGTCGTATTGGTAGTGCGTTGTAACAGTTGCGTTGTAAAGGATGTTTCCCCTTTTTAAGGGGGAACGTCTACCTTGTATGTCATCATAGCTAACTGCCGCAACAGGATTTGACGCTGTGAAAAATAGACACAGGAGTTGAAAAAGTTACGCTAAAAGCCTCTAGCATCACTTTGTAAATAATGTCCCAGAAAAAAGCGTTAAAAAAATGCTGCTGCAGTAGCACGTGCTCCTTGTAAATGTGCCCCTTATTTTTCATATGGAATACTCCAGGCCGAGGAACTTGTTATTGAACTGGTCGTTGGCACGCCTTATGCAAAACTGGCTTTGGATCAGGCTACGACCTTGGCAACAAAAACCCAGGTTCGAGTGGGTCGTTGTGCCCAGCTTTGGGTAGCAGCCTAGTATCTGATTTTAGCTTTTATTAACAGCAGGCATCACCAAACAGATCTTTATTTCCACATTAGTGCTCGGGAAAGGGGTACTCTACTCTGACTGCATATCTTATCCTCCCTCTGTAGGTGGCCTTTTACGAGAACCTGTGAAGAATTTATGACTTTATTCCTATTATAAGATCCCTTGTTTTTGGACACAAGACTAGAAATAGACATTTTCCTTTTTTTAACATTGGATTTTTCTTATTTTAACATTGGCTGTACACCAGGTTAAACAATACCTTCTTATCTTTGGCTTATGATACACACAATTAGAACATTTCGAAAGCTTTTAGGGTGTAGTAAAGTACTATCGAAGGGAGGGGCTGGGCGAGAATGACTGAGGGCCCGAGTCACAGAACTAACTTAAGACAAAATCCTAAACTTACTACCATTTTGGTATTAACAGAATGCACTTACTTATTTCGGTAATCACAGAAGGCACT
Organism: Lissotriton helveticus; assembly: GCF_964261635.1. NCBI lineage: Eukaryota > Metazoa > Chordata > Amphibia > Caudata > Salamandridae > Lissotriton > Lissotriton helveticus. The sequence continues at coordinate 44,981,083 of NC_136072.1, forward strand.
TACTCATTTTGGTATTCACAGAAGGCACTTACTCATTTCGGTATTCACAGAAGATAGGAGTCCTAACTTTACTACTCCTAAACTGAGAAAAATCCTAACTTTAAGACTTTCGGTATTCACAGAAGGCATTGAGGAGCCCTAAAGTTAGAAGTCCTAAATTTACTACTCCTAAACTGAGAAAAATCCTAACTTTAAGACTTTCGGTTTTCACAGAAGGCATTTAGGAGTCCAAAAGTTAGGACTCCTAACTTCTGTGAATACCGAAATGAGTAAGTGCCTTCTGTGAATACCGAAATGAGTAAGTGCCTTCTGTGAATACCGAAATGAGTAAGTGCCTTCTGTGAATACCGAAATGAGTAAGTGCCTTCTGTGAATACCGAAATGAGCAAGTGCCTTCTAAGAATACCAAAATGGTAGTAAGTTTAGGACTTTGTCTTAAGTTAGTTCTGTGAATCGGGCCCTGTATGTTTTAGACCTGTAGGATTTCTTTATAAGGCTTGAGGTGCCTCAGCGAGGTATGGGTGGCAGGACAGGCAGGGCTAGCATTGACGAAGTCGATAAGTTTGGCTTTTGTATGGCGCTTACACCAGGAAGTACATAATATATGGATGGTTGTATGACAGAATAACGCATGCGTTTACAATGCGGGCAATACAATGAAAGTGTCATTACCACACGTTCCTTTACCGTGCAAAGTCATTACGACAACTTGCTTTAGGGAACCACTGGACTTTTGAATGGTATTATTTACGCGGGGTGACTTTACGTGGCCTTGTAAATATGGGAAGGCACACTGCGCCATCGGTGCATCAAACAAAGTGATGCACCAGCGGTGTAATGGCTTTGTAGGTGAGGCCCGTAGCCTTTGACAATGAAGTGTGGGAGGATGGAGACTGGGTCACCTTAGTTATTCAGTTGTGGCCTGTTAGTAAGGGTCTGATGATTAACTCTTCCTAAGCGCTGTCATTTGTATTGATAATGGGGAGGGAAGGTGAGTTAGCCAAGTATGTTGTTAAGGAGAGGGACATTTTTAGAAAGGGCCTGGCTTCCTTAACCCAGATTTGCCAACATTTTGCACCAGTTTTGCATTACTTTTATAATGCAAATCTGTTACAAAGTGTTGTGGTGGCATTTACTTTCCAAAGTCTAAGGGCATATTATCAAGACGGGGCAATACAATTATCGCCGCTTTATCGTCAGGAAATAAAAAATAAAATAAAAAAAGGGGCGATAAGGGGAATGATAATATGCCCTGGAGAATTCTAATAGAAGCCCAGGTTTGATGTCCTTCCCACTAGAACCTGGGCTTCTATTGGAATTCTATAGAGCACATTATCAAGCCCCTTATCGCCACTTTAGCGGCACTTTCCTGACGATAAAGCGGTGATAATTTTTTCGCCCCGTCTTGATAATATGGCCCCTAAGGAGCCGATTCACAGAACTAACTTAAGACAAAATCCTAAATTTACTACTTTTGGTCTTCACAGAAGTTAGGATTTTGTCTTAAGTTTGTCTTAAGACAGACTTAAGTTATGATTTTGTCTTAAGTCTATCTTAAGTCTGTCTTAAGACAAACTTAAGACAAAATCCTAAACTTACTACTTTTGGTCTTCACAGAAGTTAGGATTTTGTCTTAAGTTTGTCTTAAAACAGACTTAAGACAGACTTAAGTTATGATTCTGTCTTAAGTCTATCTTAAGTCTGTCTTAAGTCTGTCTTAAGACAAACTTAAGACAAAATCCTAAACTTACTACTTTTGGTCTTCACAGAAGTTTGGATTTTGTCTTAAGTTTGTCTTAAGACAGACTTAAGACAGACTTAAGTTATGATTTTGTCTTAAGTCTGTCTTAAGTCTGTCTTAAGACAAACTTAAGACAAAATCCTAACCTCTGTGAATACCAAAAGTAATACGTTTAGGATTTTGTCTTAAGTTAGTTCTGTGAATCGGGCCCTAAGTTCTTACCCTAAATCAACTTAAAGATGTCATTGAATAGACTCAGATCGCAATTTATGTAGACTATCCTGCCCAGCACTGGCTATATTACACTCCAACCACAATTAGCCTATTCTTAATTGTTGATTTGTTTGTCTCTCACGCATATGTTTGCATGTTGATCTGACCACGTGCTAATCGTGTTGTCTGCATGTAACGCGCTCTGATACCCTCGAGGGTCACGTTCGCGCTGTACAAAACTTTCTAAATAAATAAATAATAAATAAATCAAGTAAATCAGGCAATGTGCTGGAAAGTTGGCCAACGTAACACAAAATTGTGCTATGGGCTACTTTGCACTACTTTTCATCAAGTGGGCGTTCCATTAGTGGTACATGGGCATTTCCTTACAGCTACTAGCAACTGTAGGCAGGGATTTGTGCTAAAATCTCACACTTTGACATAGTTCACGCCTACATGTACAGAGCAACACACATTCATACATCTAATGCACACGGAGAGAACCACCAATATTGGCTTCCCTGTGCACACAGCAAAACACACTTAGAGACACCTTGCACACAGAGATCAACACACTTGGAGACACCAACACATAAAGATAAACATACCTGACTCCCTCGAGCCTGTAGGATGCTGCATAGATACTGGCCTCTGACTCCTTCTAGTCCATGATATATGCTGCACAGGTACTGACCCATCTCCTTCGAGTCCATGATATATGCTGCAAAGGTACTAGCCAGGTCTCCTTCTAATCTTTGAGATGCGGCATAGGTACTGTCGCCTTCGAGCTTGTGGGATGCTGCATAGGTACTGACCCCTGTCTCCATCGAGTCCATGATATATGCTGCATAGATGCTAGCCCTGTCTCCTTCGAGCCTGTGAGTTGCTGCATAGGCACTCGCCCCGGCTTATTTGAACCTGTGAGATGCTGCATAGGTACTGGCCCTGTCTCCTTCGAGCCTGTGAGATGAGGCATAGGCAGTGGCCAAGTCGCCTTCAAGCATCTGAGTTGCTGCATAGGTACTGGCCCTGTCTCCTTTGAGCCTGAGATTTCGCAAAGGTTCTCGCCCTGTCTCCTTCGAGTCCATGATATATGCTGCATAAGTACTGGCCCAATCTTCTTTGAGCCTGTGAGATACTGCAAAGGTATTGGCGTGCCTCCTTCGACCTGTGAGATGCTGCATAGGGACTGGCCCTGTTGCCTTTGAGCCTGTGAGATGCTGCATAGGTACTGGGACTCTCTCCTTCGAGCCTGTGAGATGCTGCATAGGTACTGGGACTCTCTCCTTCGAGCCTGTGAGATGCTGCATAGGCACTGGCCTCTGTCTTCTTCAGAGTCATGAGATGCTGCTTCCCCACCAGCCTCTGTCGCCTTCAAGCCTGTGTGTTAATAAATAGGTGCCGGCCTCAGACTCCTTCAAGCCTATGTGTAACTGCATGGGCACAACCTCTGTCTTTTTCAGAATCATGAGATGCTGAATAGACACAAGCCTCTGTCTCCTTCAAGCCTGCATGTTACTGCATAGGCACCAGCCTCTATCTCCTTCAAGCCTGCATGTTACTGCATAGGCACCAGCCTCTATCTCCTTCAAGCCTGCATGTTACTGCATAGGCACCAACCTCTGTCTTCTTCAGAACCATGAGATGCTGCATAGACACCAGCCTCTGTCTCCTTCAAGCCTGCATGTTACTGCATAGGCACCAACCTCTGTCTTCTTCAGAACCATGAGATGCTGCATAGACACCAGCCTCTGTCTCCTTCAAGCTTGCATGTTACTGCATAGGCACCAGCCTCTGTTCCCTTCAAGCCTGTGTGTTACTTCATAGGCACTGACCTATGTCGCCTTCAAGCCGGTGTGTTACTGCATTGGTGCCGGCCTCTGTCTCCTTCAAACCTCTGTGTTACTGCACAGGCACCAGCCTCTGTCTTCTTCAAGCCTGCATGTTACTGCATTGGCACCAGCCTCTCTCTCCTTCAAGCCTGTGTGTTCTTGTATAGGCATTTGTCTCTGTTTCCTTCAAGCCTGTGTGTTACTGCATTGATGCCGGCCTCTGTCTCCTTCAAACCTCTGTGTTACTGCACAGGCACCAGCCTCTGTCTTCTTCAGAACCATGAGATGCTGCATAGATACCAGCCTCTGTCTCCTTCAAGCTTGTGTGTTACTGCATAGGTACCAGCCTCGGTCTACTTCAAGCCTGTGTGTTACTACATAAGCTCGGGCCTCTGACTCCTTCAAGCCTATGTGTTACTGCATAGTCACTGGCCATGTCTTTATCAGAACCATTAGATGCTGCATAGGCGCAAGTCTCTGTCTCCTTCAAGCCTACATGTAACTGCATAGGCGCTGGCCTCTGTCTTCTTCAGAAACATGAGATGCTGCATAGGTGTCGGCCTCTGTCTCCATCAAGCCTATGTGTTACTGCTTGGGCACCGTCCCCTGTCTCCTTCAAGCCTGTGTGTTGCTGCACAACGCAAGCCATTACAACGCATTGCTTTGGGGGGTGCTGGATAGTGAATAGTTTAATTTACTTTTCCAACTCCAGTCCCCGTGGATAGTAGGGAAGGTGTTGGATAGTAAATTAAAACTATTCCCTATCCTAGAGCGCCCCCCAGTGCAATGCGTTGTAATGGTTTTCGTTGTAAAACCTGCGTTGTAAAGGCACTGCGTGGTAAAAGTTGCGTGGTAAAGGATGTTTCCCGCATAGACACCAGCTTCTGTCTCCTTCAAGCTTGCATGTAACTGCATAGGCACCAGCCTATATCTCCTCCAAGCCTGTGTGTTCCTGCATAGGCCTCAGCCTCTGTTGCCTTCAAGCCTGTGTGTTACTGCATAGGTTCCGGCCTCTGTCTCCTTCAAGCCTCTGTGTTAATGCATAGGCACCAAACTCTGTCTTTTTCAGAACCATGAGATGCTGCATATACACCAGCCTCTGTCTCCTTCAAGCCTGCATGTTACTGCATAGGCACCAGCCTCTATCTCCTTCAAACCTACATGTTACTGCATAGGCACCAGCCTCTCTCTCCTTCAAGCCTGTGTGTTCTTGTATAGGCATTTGTCTCTGTTTCCTTCAAGCCCGTGTGTTACTGCATAGTCACTGACCTATGTCGCCTTCAAGCCTATGTGTTACTGCATAGGCACCAACCTCTGTCTTTTTCAGAACCATGAGATGCTGCATAGACACCAGCCTCTGTCTCCTTCAAGCCTGCATGTTACTGCATAGGCACCAGCCTCTATCTCCTTCAAGCCTGCATGTTACTGCATAGGCACCAGCCTCTCTCTCCTTCAAGCCTGTGTGTTCTTGTATAGGCATTTGTCTCTGTTTCCTTCAAGCCCGTGTGTTACTGCATAGGCACTGACCTATGTTGCCTTCAAGCCTGTGTGTTACTGCATTGATGCCGGCCTCTGTCTCCTTCAAGCCTCTGTGTTACTGCATAGGCACCAACCTTTGTCGTCTTCAGAACCATGAGATGCTGCATAGACACCAGACTCTGTCTCCTTCAAGCTTGTGTGTTACTGCGTAGGTGCCGGCCTCTGTCTGCATCAGAACCATGAGATGCTGCATAGGTGCTGGCCTCTGTCTCCTTCAAGCCTATGTGTTACTGCATAGGCACCAGTCTCTGTCTCCTTCATCCCTGTGTGTTACTACATAAGCTCCGGCCTCTGACTCCTTCAAGCCCATGTGTTACTGCATAGGCACTGACCATGTCTTTTTCAGAACCATTAGATGCTGCATAGGCGCAAGCCTCTGTCTCCTTCAAGCCTGCGTGTAACTGCATAGGCGCTGGCCTCTGTCTTCTTCAGAAACATGAGATGCTGCATAGGTGTCGGCCTCTTTCTCCATCAAGCCTATGTATTACTGCATGGGCACCAGCCCCTGTCTCCTTCATGCCTGTGTGTTGCTGCACAGGCATCGGACTCTGTCTCCTTTAAGCCTGTGTGTTACTGCATAAGCACTGGCCTCTGTCTCCTTCAAGCCTGGGTGTTACTGCATAGGTGCCAGCCTCTATTTCCTTCAAGCCAGTGTTTTACTGCATAGGCGCCGCCTCTGTCTTCTTCAGAACCATGAGATGCTGCATAAGCACCAGTCTCTGTCTCCCTCAAGCCTGTGTGCTACTGCATAGGTATGGCCTCTGTCTCCTTCAAGCTTGTGTGCTACTGCATAGACGCCGGCCTCTGTCTACTTGAAGCCTGTGTTTTACTGGGTAGGTGTCGACCTCTGTCTCCTTCAAGCTTGCATGTTACTGTATAGGTACCATCCTCTGTCTCCTTCAAGCCAGTGTGTTATTGCATAGGCATCCGCATCTTCTTCAGAACCATAAGATGCACTGCATAGGTGCTAGTCTCTGTTTCCTTCAAGCCTGTGTGTTACTGCTTAGGAGTCAGCCTCTGTCTTCTTCAGGCCTATGTATTACTGCATAGGTGGTGGTGCCCGTCTCCTTCAGGCCTGTGTGTTACTGAATAGGAGTCAGCCTCTGTCTTCTTCAGAACCATGAGATGCTGCATAGGCGCCGGCCTCTGTCTCCTTCAAGCCTGTTTGTTACAGCATAGGCGCTGGCCTCTGTTTCCTTCAAGCCTGTTGATACTGCTTAGGTACCGGCCTCAGTCTCCTGTGCGTTAGTGCATAGGTGCCGGCCTCTGTCTTCTTCAAGCCTAGGTGTTACTGCATAGGCACCGACCTCTGTTTTTTTCAGAACCATGTGATGCTGCATAGGCACCAGCCTCTGTCTAATTCAAACCTGACTGCTACTGCATATGACAAGGCCTCTGTTTGCTTCAGAACCATGAGATGCTGAATAGGTGCCGGCCCTGTATCCTTCATACATATGCGGTACGGCATAGGCACCAGCCTCTGTCTCCTTCAAGCCTGTGTGTTACTGCATAGGCATTGGCCTCTGTCTCCTTCAACCCTGTGTGTTACTGCTTAGACGCTGGCCTCTGTCTTCTTCAAGCCTGTGTGTTACTGCATAGGTGCCAGCCTCTCTTTTCTTCAAGCCTGTGTGCTACTGCATAGGCACCACTCTCTGTCTTCTTCAGGAGCATGAGATACTGCATAGACACCAGACTCTGTCTCCTACAACTCTGTGTCTTATTACATAAGCGCCGGCCTCTTATTCCTTCAAGCCTAAGTGTTACTGCATAGGCATCTGCCTCTTCTTCAGAACCATAAGATGCTGCATATGTGCCGGCTTCTATCTCCTTCAAGCCGGCATGTTACTGCATAGGTACCATCTTCTGTCTCCTTCAAGCCTGTGTGTTACTGCATAGGCATTGGCCTCTGTCTCCTTCAACCCTGTGTGTTACTGCTTAGACGCTGGCCTCTGTCTTCTTCAAGCCTGTGTGTTACTGCATAGGTGCCAACCTCTCTTTTCTTCAAACCTGTGTGCTACTGCATAGGCACCACTCTCTGTCTTCTTCAGGAGCATGAGATACTGCATAGACACCAGACTCTGTCTCCTACAACTCTGTGTCTTATTACATAAGCGCCGGCCTCTGATTCCTTCAAGCCTAAGTGTTACTGCATAGGCATCTGCCTCTTCGTCAGAACCATAAGATGCTGCATAGGTGCCGGCCTCTGTCTCCTTCAAGCCTGTGTGTTACTATATAGGCTATATATGAGATGCTGCATAGGCGCCGGCCCTGTCACCTTCAAGCCTGTGAGATGCTACAGAGGCACTGGCCCCGGCTTCTTCGAGCCTGTGAGATGCTGAATAGGCACTGGCCCTGTCGCCTTCAAGTCTGTGAAATGCTGCATAGGTACTGGCCCTGTTGCCTTCAGGCCTGTGAGATGCTGTATAGGTGCTGGCCCTGTCACCTTCGAGCCTTTGAGATGTTGTATATATACCAGTCCTTTCGCCTTCGAGCCTGTGAGTTTCTGCATAAGTACTGGCCATGTCACCTTCGAGCCTGTGAGATGCGGCATAGTCACTGTCTCCAGCCTCCTTTGAACCTGTGAGATGCAGCATAGGGACTGGCCCTGTCGTCTTCGAGCCTGTGAGATGCTGCATAGGTCCTGGTCCTGTCCCCTTTCAACCTGTGAGATGCTGCATAGGTATTGGCCCTCTGGGTTTTCAGCGTAGGCGCTGGCCTCTGTGTCCTTCAAGGCTGTGTGTTACTACATAGGCCCTGCCCTCTGTCTCCTTCAAGTCTGCATGTTAGTGCATAGACAGCGGCCTCTTTTTCAGAACCAAGAGATGCTGCATAGGTGCTGGCCTCTATCTCCTTCAAGCCTGTGTGTTACTACATAGGCACCATGAGATACTGCATAGGCTCCAGCCTCTGTCATCCCGAAAACCATGAGATGCTGCATAGGCATCAGCCTTGGACTCCTACAAGTTCATGATATATGCTGCTTGGGTAATGCCTTGTCTTTGAACCATCTGTAATGCTGCATAGGTGCTTGCCATGTCTCCTTCGAACCTGTGAGATGCTGCATACGTACTGGCCCTGTCTCCTTCGAGACTGTATGATGCTGCATAGACATTGGACCTGTCTACTTTGAGCCTACAAGATGCTGCATAGGCACTGTCTGCTGTCTCCTTCGAGTCCATGATATATGCTGCATAGGTACTAGACCTGTCTCCTTCAATCTTATGAAATGCTGCATACGTACTGGTCCTGTCTCCTTCAACCCTGCTGCATAGACATTGGCTCTGTCTATTTTGATCCTGAAAGATGCTGTATAGGCACTGGCCCCTGTCTCCTTTGAGGCCATCATATATGCTGCATAGGTTCTAGCCCTGTCTCCTTCGTGCCTGTGAGATGCTGCTTAGGGACTGGCCCTGACGCCTTCGAGCTTGTGAGATGCTGCATAGGTACTGACCCCTGCCTCCTTCGACTCCATGATATTGCTGCATGGGTACTTGGCCCTGGCTCCTTCGAGCCGGTGAGATGCTGCATAGGTACTGGCCCTGTTGCCATCAAGTCTGTGAGATGCTGTACGGAGTCTCCTTCGAGCCTGTAAGATGCTGCATAGGGGCTGGTCCTGTCTCCATTGATCATGTGAGATGCTGCATAGGTACTGGCCCTGTCACCTTTGAACCTGTGAAATGCTGAATAGGTACTGGCCCTGTCACCTTCAAGCCTATGAAATGTTGCATAGGTACTGGCCCTGTCACCTCCAAGCATGCGAGATGCTGCATACACACTGCCTAATGTCTTCTTTGAACCTGTGAGATATTGCATAGGGACTGGCCCTGTGTTCTAGGAGCCTGTGAGATGCTGCATAGGTCCTGGTCCTACCTCTTTTCAACCTTTGCGATGCTGCATAGGGATCGGCCCTGTCTCCTTCGAGCCGTTAAGATGCTGCGTAGGCACTGGCCCCTGTCTCCTTCAACCCTGCGAGTAACTGCATAGGACCCAGCCTCTTGTCTGCTTTAGAACCATGAGATGCTGCATAGGTGCCAGCCTCTGTCTCTTTCAAATCTATGCGTTACTGCATAGACATCAGCCTCTGTCTCCTTCATTCCTATGTGTTATTGCATCGGCCTCTGTCTCCTTCAACACTGTGCGTTAATGCATAGGCTCTGGCCTCTGTCTCCTTCAAGCCTGCATGTTAGTGCATAGACATCGGCCTCTTCTTCAGAACCAAGAGATGCTGCATAGGTGCTGGCCTCTGTCTCCTTCAAGCCTGTGTGTTACTACATAGGCACCATGAGATACTGCATAGGCTCCACCCTCTGTCACCCTGAAAGCCATGAGATGCTGCATAGACATCAGCCTTGGTCTCCTACAAGTTCATGATATATGCTGCATGGGTAATGGCCTTGTCTTTGAACCATCTGTAATGCTGCATAGGTGCATGCCCTGTCTCCTTCAAACCCGTGAGATGCTGCATACGTACTGGCCCTGTCTCCTTCGAGCTTGTATGATGCTGCATAGTTATTGGACCTGTCTCCTTTGAGCCTGTATGATGCTGCATAGGCACTGGCCCCTGTCTCCTTCAACCCTCAGAGTAACTGCATAGGACCCAGCCTCTGTCTGCTTTAGAACCATGAGATGCTGCAAGGTGCCAGCCTCTGTCTCCTTCAAATCTATGCGTTACTGCATAGACACCAGCCTCTGTCTCCTTCAATCCTTTGTGTTACTGCATCGGCCTCTGTCTCCTTCAACACTGTGAGTTAATGCATAGGCTCTGGCCTCTGTCTTCTTCAAGCCTGTGTGTTACTGCATAGGCGCCACCTATGACTTCTTCAGAACCATAAAAAGCTGCATAAGCACCAACCTCTGTCTCCTTCAAGCCTATGTATTACAGCATAGGGGCTGGCCTCTGTCTCTTTCAAGTTTGTGTGCTTCCGCATAGGCACTGGCCTCAGTCTCCTACAAGGTTGTGTACTACTGCATAGATGCCGGCCTCTGTCTCCTTCAAGCCTGGGTGTTACTGCGTAGGTGCCGGCCTCTGTCTCCTTCAAGCCTGGGTGTTACTGCGTAGGTGCCGGCCTCTGTCTCCTTCAAGCCTGTGTGTGACTGCATAGGCGTTGGCCTCTGTCTCCTTCAAGCCTGCTTGTTACTGCATGGACACCAGCCTCTTCTTCAGAACCATGAGATGCTGCATAGGTGCTGACCTCTGTCTCCTACAAGCCCGTGTGTTACTACATAGGCACCATGAGATACCTCATGGGCGCCAGCCTCTGTCTTCCTGAAAACCATGAGATGCTGCATAGGCATCAGCCTTGGTCTCCTACAAGTCAGTGATATATGCTGCATGGGTAATGCCTTGTCTTTGAACCTCTGTAATGCTGCATAGGTGTTTGCCCAGTCTCTTTTGAACCTGTGAGATGCTGCATACGTATTGGCCCTGTCTCCTTCGAGCCTGTATGACGCTGCATAGACATTGGCCGTGTCTCCTATGAGCTTGTAAGATGCTGCATAGTTACTGACCCCTGTCTCCATCGAGTCCATGATATATGCTACATAGGCACCAGCCCTGTCTCCTTCGAGTCTGTGAGATGCTGCATAGGGACTGGCCCTGTCGCCTTCGAGCTTGTGAGTTGTTGCATAGGTTCTGACCCCTGTCTCCTTCGAGTAAATGATATGTGCTGCATTGGTACTGGCCCTGTGTCCTAGCCTGTGAGATGATGCATAGGCACTGGAGTTCTGGACTTTTTGGTTCCGTCCAGAGGTGTCAGGGATAACACCCGAAGACCCCGGAGTTCTACCTGCCTCGGTGCACAAACAAACAGAAACACGGGCTTCTCGATGGTGGCGTCAAAGACCAAAGGTTTATTACTGCAGGGACACAGAAGTCACAGAAACTACACACGGGCAGTGTCTAGGAGCCTGTTCAATTTGTACAAAGAGGGTTGCTCCTTATATACTGAATATTGGGCTTCAGGCAAATTCTTTACATGTTAGCACATTCCAAAACCTTTGTATCTTAAACAATAAATATTTGGCGTTGCACAGGAATCGTCAACAATATCTGATGTCAAAACATTACGAACGAGGGGTTCCCACTATTCCATCATAATCCCATGTCAACTTTTCATTCAAGACCCGGACCGCCTCATCGTAAATTTCGTTACCTCCCCCTAATAAAGGCCCAGAAGGAAAGGAGCAGAGCCAGGTGCAGAAGTTAGAACAGTAGGATAAGAGATGTTTGTGGGTCGTAAATGGGCAAGGCTACCAGCTTCGGCCGCCTAATCATGATCAGGCCAACGGACACAAGAACCAGTATAGCAGGACTGGCCTCAGGCTGGGGAGGCAGCTCTTGCTGAGTCATGCTGCCACAGCGTTGCTTGCCTAAGGTGCACGTGTCACTAGCAAGGTGAATTGCCTGCTAAAGCCTATGTGTCCTTAATTGAAAAAGGTCATTGCGTGTCCATTGACTATGTGAGGGCAAGGAATACAAAATGTCTGCCGTAATCTAAGATGGATGCCATGGGTAGAACAGAAATGTGTTTGTAACAGGAGTGCTCTTGCTCGTAGCATAGCGAAAACACCAGGATATACTAAATGGATCATTTGCGGTTCACTGATACCAAAATTATGTATTTGCGACAATGTTAAAAACACGGGTTCAAATCGTCACGGAACCTCAGACCCTCCTTTTGCCCTTACATAGGCAATTACTCAGTCTATGTCAGAGTCTAACTCTATGCTCATTAGGTCAGTGACATGTTGTTGCATCATCATCTTGTCTCGTACCTTCTCTCCAAATGCAGGTGGTTTTCTGAAACAGGTTGTAGCACAGAGACTACACAAAGCGGGACCACATTGGATAATCAGGCAGCATGAAAACAGAAATACTAGGATGACACCAATGACCATCACAACCTTCCATCCCCACGCTGTTACCAGAGTCCAAAACCACTCCATGAAGGACCAGTTTCCCTTGTCTACGTGTATAGAGTCGGAAATCTTGTGTAGCTTAGAGATCGCTTCATAGACGGTTGGAGCATTATTGGGAATAAAAACACAGCAGCTCGATTGGATCATTCTGCATACCCCACCTCGATCTGCAAGTATTACGTCTAGAACCATACGGTTCTGCAACGTCATGAGACGATCCGCCTGAAGCTCAGCTGTTAAGTTACTAAGGGCACCAGCAGTTTCTGTAATAGTAGATTCAACTACCCGTGTTAGTTGACGTAGATTTCTACTATTGGCCATAGGCCCCCAAAACGGAAGGAAACCTTTGAAGAAGTCTCCAGCTTCCTGACCAGCGGTATCTTCCTTGCTGAAGACACCTCTTGCTACTCTGGTCTTGTGATAATCTGAAGAAGCAGTGTATGTCGGAGGTAACAATCGAGCAATATAACATGAACCTGAGAAGTCAGCAGGCAGCCATGTATACGCTCTGTCTTGACAGATGAAGTAAGTACCCCTAGCAGTAAGGAAGGCAGGGGAGGAGTTAGACGGAAATACGTAAGTCTCAACGCACTCACTCCTCCCTAGCTGAGCTCTCAGATTTCTCCCATTTCCTTGCAAACAGACCTGACCTCGGTGAGGCACGACCCAGACTGAAGTGGAGCTTTTACGCTGGCTTTCTCCCAAACTAAGGCGATACTCTGTAGAGTTCCAACTCAAATACACCCGTAATTCATCTCTAGGGTAAGATGGAGTATTATTGACGTCTTTAATCATGTCAATAATTCCCTGGACTAAAGCTTTGTTGGCTGAGTTGTATTTAGTGGACCGTGGTGGACGCGAAGGATAGGTCTCAAGGGCATAGGAAAAAATGGTCTGAAAGGCCTGAAATGATCCATTATAGCTAAAAGGCAAGACTAGATAGGGAATGCCTTTATCCATAGTGTGAGGTATCAAGCCACACACCCAGCAGTCTGTAGTATTAACTACCAGTTGGTGTTGATGCAAGAGCTGTACAAATGTATTGTTAATAAATTCTGAGCGTCGAGCTTGTTCGTGTTCAGGAAACGAGTGAAAAGAATGCATAGAAGAAACCGTAGAAGTAGTAGGATCAAAGGGAGGTACTGTAGTTACCGGTATAAAAATCAAATGCACACCAAAGATGATTCCACCCACCAACGTTATCAAAACAATTAAAAATGTAACTGCACATTGCATTAGAAAGCATTTGCTGTGAAGTATTCTGTACAGTCTATTTCTGCGAACATAAATTACATTCTTTCGTTGCAGCTCAGGAAGCTCCATCTTCTACAATCCGCTCGTGACCACTGATGATGTGTACGTAGATGAAAATGCCTCTATCAGCCCTGGGAGTTCCCAGAACTAACAGAAAGATCGACCTTGTGTCTGACCCCGCAGATTCAACTAAGCACACAGCCACGACCCTACGGCTACCCAGACGGCAAGGCAAAATTTAAAACAACAAAATAATAGCAAACTTCCTGGCTGGAGGCAATGTATCAAAAATTCAAATGTGAAAATAGGCAGTTTCCTGCTTTATTTGTCCATATTGCGAGATCGCAAGTTGTATCTCAGTTTTGCAGGAGCTGTCTGGTCTGGAAACAATGTATTTTCAGCCGACGTTGCAATGTTCACGTTTGCAGATGGCAAATGTTCTTTTGGTGCAGATGGCAAATGTTCAGGGTTCAAAAGAGCAGTTTCAGGAGGAGAGCCAGAGTTTGATGTATCAGTGATCAGTTCTGCATCACTGAAAGGAATGAAACTGGGTATTTGTTCTGCTTCAGAGGCACTGATTCCTTTCTTTACCCAGTTGTCGTAAGGAAGTGGCAGAGGCACACGTTTGACGTGTGTCGTGTGGATCCAATTCTTCCGTCCGGCCACACGAATAGCAGTTCTCGTCGCCAATAAGACTTGGAAGGGGCCAACGAATCTGGGCTGAAGATTTTTCGTTCTTGCAAAATTTCTAATGACTACTTGATCCCCAGGTTTCAGCTGATGACCTGGACTCTCCGGTGGCTTTGGCAATGCATCGAAAACCTGTTGGTGAATAAGGCTCAATTTAGCAGTCAAGTCGAAAAGGTAATCAATTAACATTGGGTATTCCAGCTGCTTAAATTCTTTCGGTCTAGGTACCCCCCAAACATTTGCAGGACGACCAAAAATTATTTCATATGGACTAAGCCCTACTCTAGAATGTACAGTTGCTCTTGTTGATAACAAAGCCAAAGGCAGTGCATCTGGCCAGGGCAAACCCGTGGACGCTTGTATCTTAGCAAGTTTCAGTTTAAGGGTGCCATTGTAACCCTCAACTAAACCCGCGGACTGGGGATGATTCGCACTGTGAAACTTTTGTTTAATCCCTAGGCCGGCACACACACTCTGCATAACTTTCCCTACGAACTCACTTCCGTTATCTGACCATACAATCCGTGGCATTCCGAATCTGGGGAAGTATTCTTTAAGAAGGATTTTGGCAGTGGACAAAGCAGTATTGTCCTTCAGTGGGTATGCTTCGATCCATCTGGAGAACGCACAAACTACCACTAGGACGTACTTTAGATTGTTGCAACGATCCATATGAATGAAGTCTAACTGAATCACTTCAAAGGGGCAGGAAGGAGGAGCGAAGTGACCTGCAGGTGTGGGGATTCCCTTGCCAGGATTATGCATCAAGCATACCATACAATTTCTCACCACTCTCTCTGCACACTTACTAATCCCATCATTCTTCCAAACTGGAGCCAACATCTTACAAATCCCTTTAGAACTGATGTGCGCTGCTCCATGTGCCATCGTTACTACTGCAAGCACATACGCATCAGGCAACATCCAACGCTGTTGTTCCGACAAGTCAATCCAACACCCACTCGAGTCCAATTTACCCGTGCTCTCTTTCCATGCAAGCTTTTCCTCCTCAGTCGCCTCTTTCTGAATTTCTTTCACGCTTTCCACTGTGTCCTCACACATTCCAGACTCAGAAATCCATCTTGCAGACGTTGCAACATACATTCCACTCATCATATTTCTAGCTGTCTGTTTTGCAGTCTCATCAGCAAAAGCATTCCCACGACCAACATCATCCGTGATTGCTTTATGAGCACTGCATTTCACAATCGCAACTTCAGTCGGCAAGGTTAGAGATTCCAACAAGTCATTAACTAGCTGACCATGTTGAATCTTAGTCCCATGGGACGTAATGAAACCTCTCTCTTTCCACAAACGGCCAAAACTATGGGCCACGCCGAACGCGTACTGGCTATCTGTGAACACATTCACTCTCTTTCCCTTAGCTAAAACGCACGCTCTTGTTAGCGCGATCAATTCTGCAACCTGGGCAGAATTCTGACTCACTCTTGCAGTCTCCACAATCGTACTCAAAGTCGTTACTGCATAGGCAGCAGTCACATCACCATTCTCCAATTTGAAGCAAGACCCATCAACATACAACGTGCCATCTGGATCTGATAACGGAGTGTCTTTTAAATCAATTCGTCCTTTTGTTTCTTCCTCAGTTCTGAAACAACAGTCGTGTGGTTCGGAATCACTCGACTCTTGACTAGTCGGCAACAATGTTGCTGGATTCAATACATTGCATCTTTTGATCTGAATATGACTCGCTAGCAATGTCAGTTCGTAACCTGATAATCTAGCACTGGTAAGGTGCTGCGTCTTGGTTCGGTTCATGAGTGTATCCACAGCATGAGGAACCATAACCACTAGCATGTTGTTCATTACTAAACCAGCAGATTGCCGAATAGAGGCTGCAGCTGCGGCTGTAGCTCTCAAGCAACTAGGCAACGCTCTAGCTACCGGATCTAACGTTGATGAAAAATACGCACAAGGGCGTTGTTTATCACCAAATTTCTGTGTCAAAACACTCAACGCACAACCTTCTCTCTCATGGACATAGAGCGTAAATGGCTTACTGTAATCGGGTGTACCCAATACAGGAGCTGAACACAGTGCATTTCGTAACTCAGAAAAACCCTCCTGACATTCGGCAGACCATGGCACTGGACTCGGAACATTTTTCCCAGTCAAAGCTACCAACGGTTTTGCCAAAAGAGAAAAATTTGGGATCCATTGCCTACAATATGAGGTAATACCTAAAAAGGCACGTACTTCTCTCTGCGTGCTAGGAACATTCATCTGTGTAATTGCTTTTATTCTCTCTGGGGTCAACTTCCTTCCCTCCTTTGACAAGAGATGACCTAGGTAGGTCACTTCTTGGCAACAGTATTGCATTTTTGAAGGTGACACCTTGTGATTCAAATTTGACAAATGATGCAATAAAGAAATTGTAGCTGTTTTGCAAGTTTCCTTGTCATCGGCAGCCACTAGAAGATCATCGACATATTGTACTAAAGCAGAACCAGGAGGAAGTACAAAGGAGTCTAACTGGCTTTTTAATGCTTGACTGTAAATGGATGGTCTTTCACAATAACCTTGTGCAGCACGTTTAAACCTGAAGCTTCGTCCTCCTAGAGAGAAACCGAAGATATCTCTGCTTTCCTCGGCTATCGGAATGCTGAAAAAGGCATTTTTCAAGTCGATAACCGAAAACCATGCTGCTGTAGCAGGAATCAACGTTAACAATGCAGTAATGTCTGGAACCACAGGAAACTGTGGAATCACAATTTTATTAACCTCTCTAAGATCAATTACAAACCTATATACTGGAGGTTTTGTTGGGTCAGTTCGTTTCAAAATAGGCAGTACAGGACTATTACAGACATTACCTCTAGTTTCTTCTACAACGTCTTTCTTGATCAGATCTTGTACTATCAGTAGGAGCGCACGCTCACCTTCACTCGAGATCTTGTATTGTGGTATTCGTGGAAGTTTGGCATTTGCTTTCAAAGTTACTACATAGGGTGGAATTTCTAAAAGACCTACATCATTAGGACCAGTCGCCCAAAGAGTATTAGGGAGAGAACGCAGCTCTGGTGGGAGCGCATCCATCGACAAGTACATCGGAGAAATTATTCTTTTACCCAACGTAAGCTGTACTCCTGCCGGAGAACAGTACAATGTCGCGTACAGGCGTTTTAACAAGTCTAAACCAAGCAGATTTTCATTACAACCTGTCGTCAAAATCAGGGGAGCTTTCAAGTGGCGGGGTCCAACAGAAATAGACAAAGGACCAGAAACAGGGTTGTGAACAGGGGCGCCTGAAAAACCTACTGAAACGTTTGTTGAGCCAGACAAAGGTGCGCCAGGGAGTTTCGCATGTATGATAGAACTTTTTGCTGCACCAGTATCCAACAGAAACGGTTCGACTATACCTGATGTTGCTACTGCGACATAAGGCCCACTCTGATCTACTGGAACTGATACTACTCCCTCTCTTTGTCCATGGCTGTCCTAGTACTCCCTTGGCTGAACTTCCTCACTAGCTTCATAGTAGTCTTCAACATGATACTGTTGAGACCTATTTTGTTGGGCAGATTGTCCATTTCGCTGATCGAAATGATTAGAAGGGCGATCACTTGTCTGTGGAGGCATAGCACCTCGTCCTCGACCTCTAGAGTTTTGTATAGAACCACCACGACCTCTCTGAGCTGTCGCAGCATTATTTTGCGCTAAGACTGGACACTCAGTCTTATAATGGCCTTCCATTTTGCAATAAGCACACTGATTCCATTGGTACTGTGGCCTCTGAGAATTATACTCCGTCCTTTGATATGACCCTTGCTGTGTATTAGTCTGATTCGTGCGAGGCGGATATGCTTGCTGTAAAAGAACTTTAGTTTTTAAATCTTTCGTCTTTTTATCTGATTTTTCTTTCTCCTCTTTATCCCTATTTTCATAGTACTGGGCAGTCGCAAGTATTTGCGCAGTCGTAGAGACAGCCCACGCACTTTCAGAATTCTTTAATTTACCACTAAGTTCTGGCAACAGATTGTGCACAAATTTATCAACAAATAATCTCTGGCCTCCTTCTGTGCTCATATCCTGACCACTATGATCCACAAAAGTCTCCTCGAATCTTGTGAAAAAGTCGGAGACGCTTTCGTCTTTCTTCTGTTTGCACGCGGACAATTTGTCCCAGTTAACGCGTAATGCTGGCATCAGGGTTTTCATTAAATCGATTATTCTACCAGGCAAATTAGCAATTAAGGGTTCAGGTTTAGAACCCCCAATCTGTTGACCATCCGCTGCAATTATAGCTGCCCAATCACCACCTAGGGCAACTGGATGATTCTCTTTACGAATTTTAGCCCAAATTGGTTGCGGTACTACATTACCAAATAGCAGATCTATGTCCGCTAGATTCAATACGCAAGCTTCAACTGTCTGAGTCAACTCTTTGTAGTACCCTGCAGGATTTTTACGCGGATCTGGAAAGGCCTGTTTCACTGCTAATACTTCAGCTCGCTTCCATGGAATATGTATCCATACTCTCTGGAATTGGGCTGGAGCGGCTGCAATACCAAGGTTTACATTAGCTTGCACAGCTTCACGCCAAATTGGTGGAACCTCCCTCATTGGGTATTGACGATTTTGTTTCGTACTACGTTTCTCTAACTCCCTCGGTGAACGAAGGGATGGGTCATTCCTATAACTTAAAATCAGTTCCATCGCTTCTTTTATATTTTGACCAACTATCATACCTGCAGCAAACTCTTTCTGAACATTAATTAATTCTTCTAGATTTGATTCAGAGTCATCCTCTTCCAATTCCTCACGTAGAAGGAAGCACATTTCATCGAACACATATCGTTGTGTCGGTTCGTTCCATTGCATAAATGTATCTAATACATCTTGTACATTATATCTTCCAACTTTCGAAACCCATCTAAGAGCAGTGGAATCTAATATTCCTCGCTCTTCAGTACTGGGAAGCTGACTACGTCTCTGCACAGAGTCAGAGGTAGGAGTCTTAATCAGAGTTTTATAGAAGGGAGATAGAATATTAGAGACAGAATCAGTGATTCTCCGACGAACAGAAAGCGGAGTCATAATATTAGCAGAAGCAGTAAATAGAGTAGCAGTTGGAACAGATAGAACAGGAACAGTAGGAGTAGCGGGCAAAATAGCCTGTGAACTAGCAGGTGTGAGCGATACAGGTATAGGTAAAGAAGCCGGCAACCCTGGAAGAGGGGGTGTCGAAGGAACATTAATATTGACCACAGGAGGTACAGGAACTTGATTCAGAGGAGCAGGAACACCAGGTTGTCCAGCAACCGGTAATTGAACATTCGGTATAGGTGGAGCCGTAGCACCCTGTGCATACGGTGGGGGTGATCGTAACAAGTAAGACAACAGGGGATCCTTTTCGGGGTCCTCTACTATCTTAGCCGTACTCGATGGCAAAGCAGGATAGCACTTGTCTATCGCTAAATTACGCTCTCTATTGGCCACCTCCATCGCCTTCTCAGACTCGTTGAGTTGCAGCTGCTTAGCAGACTGTTCTAAAGTCAACTCTTGCTCTTTCTGTTCTTTCTTCAACTTTTTAATTTCTCTCTGTTTAGATTCTTTTCGCCAATAACGGAAAGAATCAAACATTGCCGGCCGGGCTTTCTTCTTGAACAATTTCGTTTCTAAATTATCAAGAACTTGGGGTTCAAAACTACCATGCAGTGGCCAACTAAGGACACCATCTTTCTCTGTATAGTGGATCCATACCTCGTTATAAGAGATAGGGCCCACACCAAATTTGCAATATAGATCATAAAGGGGAGTTCCAATCGGAGGAACCGAACACGAGTCCTCCAACTGGGAATCACTGTTGCAACTAAAACAAGACAACATACAATTTTTCCGACTTACCATTTTATAATCCGGAACACAGAACAGACAAAACACAAACAAAAGGTGCGCACTCGAACCAAGAACTTAGGCCTACCAAAGCGAACAAATGTATCGATACCCAAACTAAACCAAATGATTATCTTAACCAGAACAACCAGTGATAATCTTACGAAACCAAACCAAACCAAAAACTAAAAGGATTATCCAAACAGGAGCAACCCTTACGAAGTAACCAACTAGCAACCACTTAATACTTAACTGAGGCACTGAGACGTCACCAAGGAGAAACCCGTCACGTCTCGCCGTACTAAGGACTGCACCTCGGGTCCAAGACAGGGCGACGGTCAAAGCAACGGACCACTGTAGCCATCCGAACGGGAACCCTCGTGGAAGAGAACGTCGGGCCACTTTTGCGATATGCCGGGATCGATGAAGTGGGGCGCCTCCCTCTGGAATCTTCACACGAAGCTTCTCGAACTCTTCAGGCTTTTGGACCGGTACCGAATGACGTCGCCCCACGTGGGCGCCAATTGGAGTTCTGGACTTTTTAGTTCCGTCCAGAGGTGTCAGGGATAACACCCGAAGACCCCGGAGTTCTACCTGCCTCGGTGCACAAACAAACAGAAACACGGGCTTCTCGATGGTGGCGTCAAAGACCAAAGGTTTATTACTGCAGGGACACAGAAGTCACAGAAACTACACACGGGCAGTGTCTAGGAGCCTGTTCAATTTGTACAAAGAGGGTTGCTCCTTATATACTGAATATTGGGCTTCAGGCAAATTCTTTACATGTTAGCACATTCCAAAACCTTTGTATCTTAAACAATAAATATTTGGCGTTGCACAGGAATCGTCAACAATATCTGATGTCAAAACATTACGAACGAGGGGTTCCCACTATTCCATCATAATCCCATGTCAACTTTTCATTCAAGACCCGGACCGCCTCATCGTAAATTTCGTTACCTCCCCCTAATAAAGGCCCAGAAGGAAAGGAGCAGAGCCAGGTGCAGAAGATAGAACAGTAGGATAAGAGATGTTTGTGGGTCGTAAATGGGCAAGGCTACCAGCTTCGGCCGCCTAATCATGATCAGGCCAACGGACACGAGAACCAGTATAGCAGGACTGGCCTCAGGCTGGGGAGGCAGCTCTTGCTGAGTCATGCTGCCACAGCGTTGCTTGCCTAAGGTGCACGTGTCACTAGCAAGGTGAATTGCCTGCTAAAGCCTATGTGTCCTTAATTGAAAAAGGTCATTGCGTGTCCATTGACTATGTGAGGGCAAGGAATACAAAATGTCTGCCGTAATCTAAGATGGATGCCATGGGTAGAACAGAAATGTGTTTGTAACAGGAGTGCTCTTGCTCGTAGCATAGCGAAAACACCAGGATATACTAAATGGATCATTTGCGGTTCACTGATACCAAAATTATGTATTTGCGACAATGTTAAAAACACGGGTTCAAATCGTCACGGAACCTCAGCACTGGCTCTGTCGCCTTCAAGCCTGTGAGATGCTGTATAGGTACTGGCCCTGTCACCTTCGAACCTATGAGATGCTGCATAGGCACTGGCCCTGCTTGCTTCAAGCCTGTGTGATGCTGCATAGGTACTGGCCCTGTCACCTTCAAGCCTGTGAGATGTTGCATAGGTACCGGCCCTTTCACATTCGTGCCTGTGAGGTGCTGCATTGGCAGTGGCCCCTGTCTCCTTCGAGCCTTTGAGATGCTACATAGGCACTGGACCCTGTCTTCTTCGAGTCCATGATATATGCTGCATAGGTACTGGCCCTGTCTCCTTCGAGGCCATGATATATGTGGCATAGGGACTGCCACTGTCTCCTTCAAACCTGTGAGATGCTGCATAGGGACTGTCCCTGTTGCCTACGAGCCTGTGAGATGTTACATAGGTACTGGTACTATCTCCTTCGAGCCTGCAAGATGCTGCATAGGTACTAGTCCTGTGTCCTTTGAGTGTATATGGTGCATAGGTACTGGCCCTACCTTTTTTGAGCCTATGAGATGTTGCATAGGCAGTGGCACTGCCTCCTTTGGGCCTGTGACATTCTGCATAGGTACTGTCTCCTTTGAGGCCATAATACATACTGCATATGTTCTACCCTATCTCCTTCATGCCTGTGAGATGCTGTATAGGGACTAGCCCTGTCGCCTTTGACCCTGTGAGATGCTGCATAAGTACTGATCCCTGTCTCTTTCGAGTCCATGATATATACTGCATAGATACTAACCCAGTCTCCTTCGAGTCTGTGAGATGCTGCATAGGGACTGGCCCTGTCGCCTTCGAGCTTGTGCGATGCTTCATAGGTACTGACTACTGTCTCCATCGAGTCCTTGATATATGCTGCATAGGTAATAGCCCTGTCTCCTTCTAGCCTGTGAGATGCTGCATAGGCACTGGCCATGGCTTCTTTGCACCTGTGAGATGATGCAGGGGTACTGGCCCTGTCTCTTTCGAGCCTGTGAGATGCTACATAGGCACTACCCCTGTCGACTTCAAGCCTGTAAAATGTTGCATAAGTACTGGCCCTGTCTTCTTCGAGGCTGTAAGATGCTGCATAGGTCCTGTCCCTGTCTCCTTTGAACCTGTGAAATGCAGTACATGTATTGGCCCTGTCTCCTTCGTGCCTGTAAGATGCTGCATATGCACTGGCCCCTGTATCCTTCGAATCCATGATATATGCTGCATAGGTACTAGTCCTGTCTCCTTCGAGGCCATGTTACATGCTGCAGAGGGACTGGCCCAGTCGCCTTCGAGCTTGTCATATGCTGCATAGGTACTGCACTGTCTCCTTCGAGCCTGCGAAATGCCTCATAGGTACTGGCCCTGTCTCCTTCAAGTCCATGATATATGCTGGATAGGCACTGGCCTAGTATCATTCGAGTCTATGTTATATTCTGCATAGGTACTGGCTCTATCTCTTTTCAGCCTGTGAGATACTGCATAGGGATTGACCCTGCCTCCTTCGAGCCTTTGAGATTCTGCATAGGTATTGGCTCTGTCTCCTTTAAGTCCATGATATATGCTGCATAAGTACTGGCCCAATCTTTTTCGAGCCTGTGAGATACTGCATAGGTATTTGCTGTGCCTCCTTTGAGCATGTGAGATGCTGCATAAGGACTCGCCCTGTTGCCTTCGAGCCTGTGAGATGCTGCATAGGTACTGTCACTGTCTCCTTCAAGCCTGCGAGATCCTGCATAGGTACTGGTCCTGTCTCCTATGAGCTTGTGAGATGCTGCATAGGCACTGGCCCCAGACTCCTTCTAGTCCATGATATATGCTGCAAAGGCACTGGGCCTGTCTCCTTCGAGCCTGTGAGATGCTGCATAGGGGCTGGCCCTGTCGCCTTCGAGCCTGTGAGATGCTGCATAGGTACTGACCCCTGTCTCCTTCGAGTCCTTGATATATGTTTGCATAGGTACTAGCCCTGTCCCCTTCCAGCCTGTGATATGCCTCATAGGCACTGGCCCTGTTACCTTCAAGCCTGTGAGATGCTGCATAGGCAGTGACCATGGCTTCTTTGAAGCTGTGAGACGCTGCATAGGCACTTACCCCTGTCGACTTCAAGCCTGTAAGATGCTGCATAAGTACTGGCCCTGTCACTTTCGAGACTGTGAGATGCTGCATAGGGACTGTCTCCTTTGCACCTGTGACATGCTGCATAGGTACTGGCCCTGTCTCCTTTGAACCTGTGAGATGCAGCATATGTATTGGCCCTGTCTCCTTCGAGCCTGTAAGATGCTGCATAGGCACTGGCCCCTGTATCCTTCGAATCCATAATATATGCTACATAGGTACTGGCCCTGTCTGCTTCGAGGCCATGATTCATGCTGCATAGGGACTAGCCCTGTCTCCTTCGAACCTGTGAGATGCTGCATAGGGACTTGACCTGTCTCCTACGAGCCTGAGAGATGCATGCTGCCTAGGCACTGGTCACTGTCCCCTTCAAGTCCATGATATATGCAGGATATGTATTGGCCCTGTCTCCTTCGAGCCTGTAAGATGCTGCATAGGCACTGGCCCCTGTATCCTTCGAATCCATAATATATGCTGCATAGGCACTGGCCTTGTCTCATTAGAGTCCATTCAATATGCTGCATAGGTACTGGCCCTATCTCTTTTCAGCCTGTGAGATACTGCATAGGGATTTGCTCTGAATCCTTTGAGCCTGTGAGATTCTGCATAGGTACTGGATCTGTCTCCTTGGAGTCCATGATATATACTGCATGAGTACTGGACCAATCTTTTTCGAGCCTGTGTGATACTGCATAGGTATTGGCCGTGCCTCCTTTGAGCATGTGAGACGCTGCATAGTATCTCTCCCTGTCGCCTTTGAGTCTGTGAGATGCTGCATAGGTACTGGCACTGTCGCCTTCGAGCCTGCGAGATGCTGTATAGGTACTGGTCCTGTCTCCTAGGAGCTTGTGAGTTGCTGCATAGGTACTGGCCCATTATTCCTTCTAGTCCATGATATATGCAGCAGAGGCACTGTGCCTGTCTCCTTCAAGCCTGTGAGATGCTGTATAGGGGCTGGCCCTGTTACCTTCGAGCCTGTGAGATGCTGCATAACCATAGGCCCTGTGTCACCGTTAAACTTGTGAGATGCTGCATCGGTACGGGACCTGTTTTCTTCGAGCCTGTAAGATGCTGCACAGGCACCTGCCCCTCTCTCCTTCAAGTCCATGATATATGCTGCATAGGTCCTCGCCCTGTCTTCTTTGGGACCATGATATATGGTGCATAGGGACTGGTCCTGTCTCCTGCAAGCCTGTGAGATGCTGCATAAGCACTGGCCCTGTCGTCTTGGGGCCTGTGAGATGCTGCACAGGTAATGTCCCTGTTGGCTTAGAGCTTGTGAGATGCTTCATAGCTACTGGCCCGATGTCCTTCAGGGCCTGTGAGATGTTACATAGGTACTGACCTTGTCTCCTTTGAGTCTGTGATATATGCTGTGTAGGGATTGCCCCGGTCTCCTTCGAGCCTGTGAGATGCTGCATAGGCACTGGCCACTGGCCCCTTCAAGTCCATGATATATGCTGGATAGGCACTGGCCTTGTCTCATTCGAGTCCATGCTATAGGCTGCATAGGTATTAGCCGTATCGCTTTTCAGCCTGTGAGATACTGCATATGAATTGGCCCTGCCGCCTTTGAGCATGTGAGATTCTGCATAGGTATTCACTCTCTGTCCTTTGAATCCATGGTATATGCTGCATTCTTACTGGCCCAATCATTTTCGAGCCTGTGAGATACTGCATAGGTATTGGCTGTGCCGCCTTTGAGCATGTGAGATACTGCATAGGCACTCGCTCTGTTGCCTTCGAGCCTGTGAGATGCTGAATAGGTACTGGCACTGTAGCCTTCGAGCCTGTGAGATGCTGCATAGCCACAGGCTCCATGTCTCCTTTAAACCTATGAGATGCTGCATAGGTAATGGCCCTGTTTTCTTTGAGCCTGTAAAATGCTGCATAAGCACTGGCCCCTCTCTCCTTCAAGTCCATGATATATGCTGCATAGGTACTGGCCCTGTCTACTTCGAGAACATGATATATGGTGCATAGGGACTGGTCCTGTCTCCTGGAAGCCTGTAAGAAGCTGCATGGGCACGGCCCTTTCGACTTGGAGCCTGTGAGATGCTGCATAGGTAATGTCCTGTCGCCTTAGAGCTTGTGAAATGCTGCATAGATACTGGCCCCATGTCCTTCGAGCCTGTGAGATGTTACATAGATACTGACCCTGTCTCCTTCGAGTCCGTGATATATGCAGGCGAAAGGTTTTGACGCAGTGGCGTCGTAGAAGTGACGCAGTGAAATCTTGTACAATTCACTGCGTCACTTCTACGAGGCTTTTGTGCGTCGTAACGCCCACCCTGCATACATTATACCCGATGCAGGTATAATGTGACGCAGGGCTTAAGAACGTGATGCATCTCCCTAGATGCCTCACGTTGTAAATGGGCCACAACATGGCGCATTTTTTACACCGCCGCTGCGTCACAAAAGTGACACAGCGCGGTGCAAAAGTGTCGCAAGGGACTTGTAAATCTGCCCCCATGTTCTTCTGTGTTCTGGTAGTTGTAACTGCTTCATTTACTAAGAGAATTCACAAAGCTCTCTGAACCTGCGAAGCCACACTTTTCCATGAAGATTAATCCCCTCACTGCGGCGGCTATTCCGCCGCAGTGCTAAGGGGGCGGGGCGGCCGCGCGGCGGCCGCATGCTGGTGACGGAACCGCTCCGTCATCAGCCGCGGTTGGGCTGTGCTCATGACGGAGCGGTTCTGTCATGGCCCCGCCCGCTCAATAGAACGCCCAGCGCAGGCTCGGAATCCGCGCTGCGCAGGGCCATGACGGAACCGCTCCGTCATCAGCACAGCGCCACCGCAGCTGATGACGGAGCGGTTCCGTCATCAGCATCGAAGGTGTTAACACACCAGCACAATTTTTTAAGGCAAAGGATGTTGTCAATATTTACAACTTAAGTAAACACCACCAGGGATCAAACCGGAGGCCATATACTCGAATAATGTCTTTGCACCAGCCTAAATGCCCTGTCTGTCATCGAGACACGTCATTTGAGGACTTGTCCTTCTACACCCTGGGAGAGACATAGGGGCATATTATCAAGCATGACATTAATATTATCGTCGCTTTAGCGGCAGAAAACTGCCGATAAAGCGGCGATAATGGGCTTGATAATACGCCGTAGAGAATTCCCATTGAAGCCCAGGTTCATACCAGAACATGGGCTTCTATTGAAATTCTCAAGGGCACGTTATCAAGCCCAGTATCGCTGCTTTAGCTGCAGTTTTCGGCCGATAAAGCGGCGATAATGTTAACGCCGTTTCTTGATAATATGCCCCATATATTTTTTAGAGGGCTGCTAAAGAGTGCGGGGCACTTCTGTGCACACATCAAGATTCAAGTAGCCTCCTGGCCAGGGCCACTGAGGACTCTTTCGTGTGCACAGTCGGTCACACCTGTGTGCAGCTTCCATGTCAGTTTGTAGAGCGAAGAGAACCTGTTAAGTGGTGCCGAGAAAAGTCTTTAAAAAAGTGTGATGTAACTTACATTAAGCCTCATATTACGTAATGCCCTTGATGCCAGAGTTCATAACACGTCACTTCCAGAGCTCTCATTTCAGTGGGGGCTATAATAGTCATCTAACCGATGCCCGTATTTGTTTCACTACAGATGGATGTATGTCATTACCACGCATTCTTTTACAACGCATGCCTTTACCATGCAACTTTCACAACGCAAGTCGTTACAACGACTTGCGTTGGGGGGCGCTGGATAGTGAATAGTTTAATTTACTATTCCAACTCCAGTCCCCGTGGATAG
Source organism: Lissotriton helveticus (assembly GCF_964261635.1). Lineage (NCBI taxonomy): Eukaryota > Metazoa > Chordata > Amphibia > Caudata > Salamandridae > Lissotriton > Lissotriton helveticus. Next base: position 45,008,476 of record NC_136072.1, read on the forward strand.
TAGGGAAGGTTTTGGATAGTAAATTAACTATTCCCTATCCTGGAGCGCCCCCCAGCGCAAGTCGTTGTAACGACTTGCGTTGTAAAAGTTGCGTGGTAAAGGTACTGCGTTGTAAAAGTTGCGTTGTAAACGCTGTTCCCCCTACAGATGCAATCTGTTAACAAAAAAGGGGGCTTATTTATAAGCCCCTTGCGCCGCCGGGGCGTCACTTTTTGTGACACTCCGGTGGCACCGGAGCCTGCTCTATATTTACGAAGCAGCACTTAGCCACATTTTTGGCTTAATGCTGCTCGTAAATATTGTCACCTTCAACACAGTTATCTGTGTTAAAGGGGCGTGCAATGGGTGCAGCTGTGGGCGTTCCCAGCAACATCCATGGCATTTTGACACTGCCCCAGATTGACGAGAAATCATAACTCTGAGGCAACGCCGGAAAGGAGGCATAAGGGAGGCACAATGAGGAGAAATATTTTTATTTCTCCTTTTTCTATGTGTGCTGCATTCTGCGGCACACCTAGAAAGAGGAAAAAGCCTCATCTGATTGTTTCTGTACAGGAAGGTTCTCTTCCTGCACAAAAATATTCCTCCCCCAACGCAGGCACCCTTGCACCATGGTGCAAATTTGCCTGCGTTGGCGCACGGCAGCCCATTGTGTGATAGATACGGCGCATTCCTGCCCTTTTCTTTTACCGTAGGGCAGCGCAGGAGGAAGGCCTGCGGTTCTGCCCTACGGCAAAACCTCATAAATGAGGCCCACTGTGTTATAAGACGTGACGCACCATCTTCCAGTAACAAACACTAATAATTGATTTACTTTACCTCCTAGACTTCAAGTAGACTGCTAAATACCAATTAACCAGAAGAAATTACTATCAAATATTGAAAAAACAAACTACCACAAAGTGAAGCAGCTTACTAACTTACTTACTACCAGTAGAGATCTACTCCAAGCAGTGCTTCACTTTACGAGGCCAAACCTACTGAATAAAGATTGTGAATATAACTGGTAATTGTGTTTTCGTAACACAGAGTACCACAGCCCCTGGGCCACCTCCTCTGAGAGTTTTTCTCTGTTGTTTAACACATGCTGTGATTAGTTCTCCTCTTGTTTTAACAAGACGCGTGCAAGACTTATTCGAGGTCGAAAATATGTACTTGATTCTGGTCTTGGGGGAGCTAAGACTCTCGCAGCTCAGTGCTGCCGATGGGATTTAACCCCTTCCCTGCGCATACCGGAAAAACGCCGTCAAGTGCCACGGGCGGCGTGTGCTCATGATGGCGTGGTTCCGTCATGCTGTGCGGGCGAATTAGTGAGTGGCCGGGTCGTGACGGAACCACTCTGTCATGAGCATAGCTCGCCCGTGACTCATGATGGCGTGGTTCCATCACGAGCATGGCGGCGCCACGCTCACCCCCCCAGCACCATAGCGGAATTACCGCTGCGGCCAAGGGGTTAATACATCAAGATGAGAAACATAGACAAGAGAGACTCCAAAGGTGGTCCTTCCACTTTCATTACAACACCTGTGGAGCCAGGTAGGAGGGTAGATGAGAGGTAGCCCCCTCCATATCACCTGCTTTGAATCCGTCTAGTACTCCCTTGGTGGTTCAACAGAGCCTGAGGTGGGTGGGTCCTCTGTTGCTCCTGGGTTGACTCCATGTAGTACTCCCTTGGTGGCCTAAAAGCGCTTTCAGTAGCCTTTGCTCATCGGTCAACTTCATGTAGAACTCCCTTGGCGGCCCAACCATGCCTCCAACTGGTAGGCCCGCCAATTGCTTCTGGTTCTACTCCATCCTGTCCCCTGGAAGGTCAACAGCACCTCCAGACTATGGGCCCTCCGTCGCCACTGAAACGACTCCATATAAAATAAAAAAAATGACAAAAATCGTGTAATGTGGACAGGAGATATGACTTTTTGCATTTTTAAGTAGGAATAGTGCCAAGAAGAACAAAGTGCCAAAGGTAGTCTAAGGTCGAGGTAGAACGTGATATAGGCACAATTTGAAGCTGACCGAGTTGGTGCACGGGTCAGGTACACTGACCAGATACGTCCTGTTCAAAGATTTTACCTTCTGACTTTAGTCCTTGAAATCCTGTTCCACCATTTTACCACTGGTTAGCAGGGGTAACGTGCACAGAGTTCTATAGCCAGCAAAATATCGGGTTCAGCACAGAGGCCAAAGAATTAGGGCTGTCCCAGCAGAACACGGGCACATTTCCAATAACCCTTTACTCCAGGATCTCCAACGATCAACTCGGATGCCTCTTATCGGAATAGCTCGCAGCTCGATGTTTGAGTGCTGGCCACAGAAAACAGAGTCTCCTTTGGCCACTCATGAGAGAATCTGTGCCTGAACTAAGCAGGGTCAGAACTGCGGGCCTGATTACGAGTATGGCGGTCTCGACGCAGGCTCGCACGCTAGCACGCCCCTGTTTAACTCCTATGAGTTTAACTCCTTCGGTGCTCACGTTGCCGCTCCGCCCAGGCACGGTTAATTCCCCACCTGTGCGGGAGAATTAATCAGTGGGCGGAGTTCTGATGGCTCCTGACTGTCATAAGCATACACCCACTGTGATTTATGGCGGCCCGGAGCCGTCATGAGTACTGGAGCGCCACGCCCCCCCCCCCCTCGCACTGCGGCGAAATTCATGCCGCGGCGAAGGGGTTAAACCCATGCAGGAACTGGGAGTGCTAACATACAGGGGGCACATCATGTGCCCCCCTAGAAGCACCACCCTGCACAGAGGTGACAAGGGTCAATGTAAGGGCCCCCTGAGTTGCCTCACAACCACCCTCTCCATTGCGGGCTCATCGCTGTGGATAGGGTCACAGTGAGGCAATTGTAATATGCTTGGAGGTGCCGCATCAACACCCAGCGGCGGCCGCCATAAATATACGTTGGTGAGGCAGGTGAGGTCGCACGGAAGAGGTTGCGTGGGTTGGGGGGCATACAAATAATTTTATTTTTAAGAAAGAAAATGAAACTTAACTTTTCTAGACTGCTGCCTCCAGCTTTCACCCCTCGTTGTGCCGCCTCTCCTAAGCTTCCTGGGTCCTAGCAGCCCCTGGGACCCAGACTCCCATCCAATCCCTGTGCTGCAGAGCAGTGCCGGGATTGGTCAGATCAGGGAGGACAGACACCCTGCTCAGACCAGGGAGTATGTGGGGTTTCACCAGCCTGGCTGCTCAATGCAGCTGGAAACAACCTAAGTGCGCATGTGTGTTTTTGTCAGCCTGAGCCGACTGGCCAAAACACATATGCGCACTTAGGGTGTGGAGTGCACATAGCACTCCTCCTCCCCCCTCCCATGACTAGGCCCCACCCCTCCCGCCACCACTGGCTAAGAGCCAGCACGTGTAAAAAAAAAGGATGTAAGAGCATTGTTTTATTTCGCATTTGCTGGCTCTGAGCCAGGCAGTGAGGCAACGCTCCTCCGCCATTGCGGAGGAGCTGCCACTGTCGGCACCATCAGCATATTGCACCCTCAGACTGCTGCGCCACCGGCACGAGATCCATGATCCCCAGTGGTTGCGGCGGTCCTGTGGCGGTTCGACGGCCAAACTCGAAATACAGCAGTCAGACCACCCTCACAACAAAATATTATTGAACAACGGGCCCCTCAAAATCCTCGCCTCAGCTGAACCCTTAGCTGGAGAACGGGCACGAGAGAAGGCGCCCTCCCTATTTACGAGGAACCGAGGATTTTTGGCTCTCTTCATGTTAAATAAATAAACGAAAGCGCGCTGCGCACAGCTTACGGCAGCCATCTTGGCCTTCGTCCAGCGGCTGAAAGTGCACAACATGTTTCTAGAATTCATCTTGTGACCTCAGGGTACCTGATCCGGGCTCGCCAACAATTTCTTAAAAGTTAAAGTGTTTAAGCTATATTTTAAGTTACCAGTGTAACTACTTTTAGCACAGCTGTGTCATGAAAACATTGCCTGTTTGTAATTTACGGATTGGTGGCTAGGGGAGAGTCTACAGAGACGATTCTTGTAGGCATGCGCAAAGTGGGCTTTGGCCCAGGGCTCCACCCCTTCAGGGAGCCCCCTGATAGAGCCAGCTCTGTTCTGCAGAGAGTCTTGCCTGATGATGTTTTTTAAACAGATTGTTTCATTTATCGTTTTCCTTTCATTTATTTTTAATGTGGGTGATGTGTGAGAGCCTATCACAGATATTTTGCTCAGAAATGTTGTGTTTAGTTTCATGCAACATCCATAAAAAAAAGTTTCCTTTAGACCAAAACAGGACCTCACGTATTCATATGTCACAGAGATTATTTGCAGTAATATTACTGAGCTGCTGCTGTGTTACAATATTGAAAACACACCTCACTATCCCTGAATATTAGCTGTAAACACATTTAAAAATGTTGACGAGTGTGCATGTGCACTGTCAGTGACCTGGCCCAAGAGAGCACGAAAGAGCTGAAACTGGATCATAAATTCAAAGCTGTTCCGAACAAGAGCCCCCAAAATACATTTGGCCCAGGGTCCCCCAACATCCTTAAGATGTCCCTGCCTAGGAATCCCTAGGATGTCGGTGTATTTGGCCCATCGAAAGTTTCCTCAGTTAGGTCACCAGAGGACACCAGGTCACCAAAGACGCTGTGCTCCAGTCCAGTGCTTTGGTTTAACAACCTATTGCATTCTGGGGCTTGTAGTCTTGCTTCACTTCTGTTGAGCTAATTAAACTAAAACACCGGAGAGCAATGAATTCTGAATTAAAAGTCTGACAGTAGTAGAGACAGATTGGGGTGTGTTTCTGAGAGCATCTACCGAGATATGCCCCCTATACCTCTTTGTAGTAAGAGTGACACCTCACCTCAAGTAAATGTTTCCATCCTGATTCTATTCCTGGGCTCTGGTGTGACTCCTTAACTCACTCTAGCTGTTAATTTACTTCCACTGAACTAGTTACATGTATGCTGGTCATAGCAAGGATTGTCAGTGGAGAGCCACAGGACAGGAAGTACAGAGGCTGTGATGACAGGAAGTGAGGTGGTCGCACTCCCTGGCAGGTTTTTTTCAGTAGCGGCCGGTGGTGGGAGTGCTGCGGGCGGTGAGGCGGGATGGGGGAGGAGCAGGGTGGGGGTAGTAAACTATGGCACACGGCCAAACAGGTAAGTAAACAAATAAATAAATCAAACGAATTTCATTGCTCGCGCTGCATTGCCAAATGCGATGCAGAGCGCGCAACCAAATTCGTTTTATTTATTTATTTATTTGTTTACTTACCTCCATTGGGCCTTATTCCATAGTTTACCACCCCCCGCCCCGCCTCACTGCCCGGCAGCATTCCCACCACCGGCCGCTACTGCCTTGATGTGCTGTACTGCGTGACAGGGAAAGGCCAGGAAGGAGCCATACTTAAGGCAGTAAGGCACAATTCTGTCCTTTTTTTCTGCTGGCGCCCTTTTGACAGCCTAGCGCCAACGGAAGGCACCCCTGCAACATGGTGCAAGGGGGCCTGCTTTGCATGCAGGATTGTTTTTGTGCAGGAAGGGACACCTTTCTGCACAAACCGAATCCTGGGAGGCATATTCCTCTTTCAATGTGTGTCACTGAATGCAGCACCAAAGAAAGAGGAAGAAGCGAGGAGAATTGGAGATATGTCTCCTTGTTACGCCTCCCCTGGGACGGTGTGAGATTTTGGCGTAATTCCCAGGTTTACAAGTTCTTGTAAATCTGCGTCAAATCCAAAGAGTTGCGTAGGAACACCCACACAACACCCATGGACACACAACACCCATGGAATGCCTTCCCAGGGCAGAGTAACGCAACGCAGCAATTCTGGCAGCTTTACTCCAGATTTTTAAAGTCACTCCGAGTCAAGCAAAGTTGCTTTGCGTGGCTTCAAAAATCTGACTTAGAGGTTTGCGTCACGCATGTCTCATGTTGCGTTGTTCAAACGTGACGCAAGCCTCTCATAAATATGCCCCTAAGTGGGCGGATCCATATTAAAATTACATTTTCACACGGAAACACCTCTAGCCAGTATACGCACAGATTCTCATAACCGTATACAAACCCTTAGCAAATCTCTGAAAGGTCAGCAACTCATATTCTATGAGAAGCCCCACAGGAGCATGTTTGTGGCTCTGCTTCGGGCTTTGAGGGTTGAACCTCCTGTATTTTCATGATTTTGTCCACTCTCGGGTGCAGCCCTCTGAGTCCCAGAGGTTTTTGCTCTTGCGATGAGTCAAATATTCCCAGCCAAGCTGAGAGCCTGCCTTGAGGTTATAAAAACCCCAGACTGAAAGAGTGCCAGAAAGCTAGTAAAATGCTCTTGTTTGTTTACTTCTGTTGTTCTGTTTACTTCTGCGGGTGTGTTTACTCCTGCAGATCTTCCTTCATCTACCACCGAGAGTGCACGTAGGTTCTGCGGGATGGCCCACCTCTGATGGAAGGTGGTACCTTGAATGGGTGCCCTTTCTGCTGGATGTGTTACTCAGAGGGTGGCCACCTGGGCAATATTTATGAGAATTCCTAATATGAGGTTGTATACAAATTTGCAAATTTGAAACATTCCCTTTGAAATAGTAACGTAAACAGGCAATACAAGTGGAAGTCAACCGCAAGGAATATAGACCTTTTTAGGCAATTTGTTAGACCCCAACACACAATCAATCCCAAAATTTTTAAACACATGGCACACTTGAACCCACAATAACAAGTACAACAACAAACCTCCAAATGGTGTTTGGCCAAAATATTGTAAAAAAAAATATTGTGATACAAAACAATTGGGTCAAAAATACCAAAAAAATAATCGACAGGAATTTCTAAGGTAAAATATTGTTTTTAGTGTTGTTTTTAATATTTTTGGAAAAAACGTATCGATGTACAAAATATCCTTGTATGCAATATCATTTGTAAGTGTTAATTAGTATGTAATTTATCGTAGTGTGTTTGATTGTATATGTATATATTGTTTTCTTTGTGGTTTTGGTTAGATAACATTTTAGTTATGAAACTGTTGAACTTTGTTTTTTTAGCTGTATTAATGTATATAATTAATTGTTGAACACGTTTTTTAATAGCAGAATATTGGTTTTTGGGGGATAACGGTGGGAGATTTTTTTATGTTTTAAATTTAAATGAAATATAAATAATTTTCAAAATATGCAAATTAAGAATTGAACATGTTTAACTTAATTTTGTTATATTAATATTTTTAATACATTTTAATTTGTTGTTAATTGACATATTTACTAATGGTATTAAATAATTAGAAATATGTCTTATAAAATTAAAAACATATAAACATTTTTTGAATTAAATACATATTTTGAAAACATTCATGTTAAAACATATTTCTATTTTAAAAAATATTTAAATACCAACATTTTTGAATTTGAAATGTTTATTTTAATTATTGTTTTAGTTTTATAAATTATAAAATGTATTTACATATATTTTGTAATTAATTTTGTATTATGATTTTATTTTCAGTTTATTCTTTAAGGTTTATGAATAGTAGTAAATATTTTCAACAATATACAAATTTGTAATGGTCATTAAAGCATTAATTTTATATATTACAATCTAAATATGTATTCAAAGGTTTGTAGTTTAGATCAGTGTGTGGCATTTTAGTTTGCTTTATATTAAAGAATATGTATGATTATGGTGTATTGATTGTGCATGTAACATTTTTAATTTGTGTAACCTTGTGTAAAATGTTTTATGTTGAGGTGGATATTATAAATTTCATCTCATTAGCGTACAGCACCTTCCTCAAATAGCCCTAAATTGGAGTGGGAATAGTGAATTTCACCTGTTTAGTTTCCAACACCTTAGCCAAATTGGTTTAGATCGGAGTAGCAATAGTAAAGGTCACCGCTTTAGGGGTCGGTTATAATGCCATTCAGAAAAGCTCCAAACGGCATCTGATTCTGAAGCCTTGTTTCCGACTGACTCAGGCACATTTCCGGATGACTGATCATGTTATCCCGAAAGCGTCCGAACTGTTCGACTCGGTTCCGATCGGCATTCGGAGTAAAGGTGTAGTTTGGAGCCGACTCGTACAGGTCTATGGGCCGCGTTTCGGGAAGAGCGATTAGGATGTTGGATTCAGACAGCCATTCTGAGTTGGTTGTTCCAACACGGATCGGCTGCTGGAATCTGACTTTGGGGGCCCGTAGCAGGCCCCCCTTCACCTGCGGCCCTCTGAATCAGGCCCGTGTGGTCCCCCCTTTCCCTGCATACACAGTGTGGCAGGCACCATGGGGTGCCTGCCACAAGGTGCAAGGTTTTACCTAACAACCCCTTTTCTCAATGGGAACCTGTGTTCTCGTTCAGACACAGGCTCCCATTGAAGTCAATGGGAGTCCGACCGAACGGTGTTCGGACACACCCTAATTGGTCGGCTGGACTCCGCAAGCCTGAGTCGCTCAGAAAGAATTCCCAAACCGATTCGGTTGGACTGCTTTCCGGACGACATTGCAATCGGTCCCTTCGTGTTTAACACTTTCCCTAAATTGGTTTAGATATAAGTGAGAATGGTAATGTCAGCCCTTTCTTGCCCAACACCTTACCCCAGTATGGTTAGATTGGAGTTGGAATTGAAAATGTCACCCCTTCAGTGTCCAACACCTTCCCCAAATTGGTTTAGATTGGAGTGGGAATCGTAAATGTCACCCCTTCAGTGTCCAACATCTTCTCCCAATGTGGTTAGATTGGAGGGGGAATAGTAAATTTCACCCCTTTAATGTTCAACACCGTCTCCAAATTGGTTTAGATTGGAGTGGCAATAGTGAGCGTCCCTCCTTTAGGAGTCAACACCTTTACTCAATATTGTTAGATTGGAGTGAGAATAGTAAATGACACCCTTTTACTGTCCAGCACCTTCCCAAATTGGCTTAGATTGGATTGGAAATAGCAAATGTCACCCATTTAGTATCCAACACCTTTCTACAATAAAGTTTGAATGAAGACCTCCTAAGGGCTTCATTACGATGTCCTTGTCAGAATGGTTTCCGACCGACTCGGGTACGGAGACTCCGACCGACCAATTACGATGGTTCCGACCACCGTTCTGTCGTCCTCCCATTCACTTCAATGGGGGTCTGTGTGCCGACCGACAACACAGGTTCCCATTGAAGAAAGAGGTGGTTCCGGAAAACCTTCCACCCTGTGGTGGGCACTCCATGGGCCTGACACAATGTGCATGGTTGGAAAGAGGGGTCCCTTGGGTACCCCCACGGGCCCCAACCAGAGGCCACCAGGGGAAGGGGGGCCTACTATGGGCCCCCCAAATTAGTTTCCAACAGCCGAACCGTGTCAGATAGACTGAGCGGAACATAGAGCTCTACAATTCTGCTCTGACCAAATCGGACTCTCCGAATGCCGGTCGGAACTGATTCGGAATGACCGACCAACTACCTTGTATCATAAACGGTCAGTCAGAAATGTTTCCGAGTCGGTCGGGATCATGACTTCTGACACGGGTTCGGTCAAACCAAATGCCATTCGGAAAAACAACCGCAAAGGTGCACCACAACAAGCAAGATAATAAGTGCAAATGGTATTTAAGCACAATGAAGAAATATTTCACAAAGAAATGTTGTTAGTCTTCTTTTATTCTTTAATTTTCAATTTGCAGTGAAACATATACAGCCGACGCGTTTCGTCCCAAGCCGGGACTTCTTCAGGGCTGTCGGTAAAAAACATATACATTCAATCAATTTTATGTACAACGAATAACTTACAATCTGACAACATGAACAACAACAAACATAATAAAAACCTTCCTACGATAGACATGGAGCTTTATACATTAATCCTAAGGCGTCAGCCCACAGACAATCTACAACCTGGGGGTTACATCCAAACCTAGGAATATGTACAAGTGTGTAAACATTGTTTACAGTTAAAATAAGCATTATTTACATTTGCAAAGGATCATTTTATAGTGTTTACATTTCAAACAAACAAATTATATCAAACGGGGGATAGATATGTACAAAAGGCATGCAGTGTATGCTTAGCCAAAATTTGTACATGAAGCACAGAAAGGGACCAGAATGAGAAAAAGGATGAAGAAAGCAAAATAAATGAGAAGAAAACCCCATATCGGGAGTGGGCTAGTTCCATATAGTAAGGGGCCCAGCGAGATAGGGATCCAGCTGCGTCCAGCATCAAGTACCCTTGTTACACCGAACACAAAGCTCATTTACCTTTGAGTTTATAATACGTCGCTTTTGGAGACAATGTAGAAGGAACCGGAGTCCAAGGATCGCCTTCCCAGATACTTTAATCCTGATGTGAATTAGTTCATACCCATGTCGAATTAGCAGGTTTGGACCTTAGCGGGGACATGAAAATGTGAAAATAACTATCTTGGAATCTATTTGTGTTATTACGCGATGCTTAATACGAGTTAGCAGCAGACAAGGGAGGGGCAATGAATACCCGGTCGTTTAATCTAATATTCCTTTGCTACAATCTACTTACTGTAAGCATGCTAATGGGTGAAGAAGGCAATGCTTATCAAAAAGTTCCTGAGTGGTGAGCACGGTCTTGCCACCTTAGTTGTATATCTGTCTTAAGCCATCTACTGAAAGACATTAAAAAGGAAAGCATGGTCATACCCTATGCAAGGCAATTTAATTAGGAAAGCCACAAAGACCAAAATTGGTATGACATAGATTTTACCTGAGTGGTCTATAGATCTAGTGATGGACTGGAGGTCCTATTTATCCAAGGGAGAGGGGTGTAGGCACTGTGTTCCAGCAGGCCTATCAAATGAAGAAATGGGTATAATGATATCTTATAGTCGGGTGCAACCAATGGAATATAAAAATATGTAAACATACATTTCTGTATAGGTTTCCATAGTTGTGTGTGACCATTTAGATATAGTCAGTGATATTCAACCCCAGGTTGTTGGTCCAGTTGTATGAACAATATTAAGGAATACCTGGTGAACTAGCTATTTTAGTTTGTTGAATAAGGGTACTAAGCAGGATGATAAGCTATTTCAAAGTATAAGGAAAACTTTCTGTAAAAATGCAAATCCCCTTAAGTGAAATACATTAATAAGCGATAGTGCACTTGGTCTTAAATAAAGACAGAGCCTGCTGAAAAAGTGATTCAGGAAAGGACCTTTACTTAGTGCCAATACTGCAAAAGGATCCTAGCAGAGGGGATAAACAAGTTACACAGTTAGCAACCAAACTCACCGTTCCTGATAAAACGGCCGGCGTCCATCCACAGCCCTCGTCCCACCGAAACACCCACAGCGACGTCGTGTTCGAATGTAGTGAGCCCATCGTGTCTGTTATATACTGTGAGTAATTATGTAAAGGGTCTGCACCTGAGAAAACCGCGCCGACGCTGAAGCGCCGGGTGTCGGTAATGCGCGATACCTTGTATCATAAACGGTCAGTCAGAAATGTTTCCGAGTCGGTCGGGATCATGACTTCTGACACGGGTTCGGTCAAACCAAATGCCATTCGGAGCCTTGCCGACCTACATCATAATGAAGCCCTTAGTGTCCAATGCCTTCCCAACTTGGTTTAGATTGGAGTGGGAATAGTAATTGTCACCCCTTAAGTGCCCAGCACTTTTCCAAAATTGGTTTAGATTGTAGTGGGAATAGTAAATGTCTGTCTTTAGTGTCCAACACCTTCCTCCAGTGTGAATATTTTGGAGTGGGAATTGGTAATGTCAGCCCAGTAGTGTCCAATGCCTTCCCCAACACCTTCCTTCAACATGGTTAGATTGGAGTGGGAATAGTAAATGTCAGCCCTGTAGTGTCCCACACCTTCCTAAAATTGGTTTAGACTGTAGTGGGAATAGTAAATGTCACCCCTTTACTGTCTAACCGTTTGTTAAAAAAATTATTTATGTTAGAGTGTGATAATACATTTTTTTCCAATTGTATTGAAAAACATTTATTTTGCTTTTATTTGCCTGTGTGGAAATGCTTTCTGTTATTTTATTATTATTGTGGGTGATTAGCAAAAAAATAGTTCACATTTTTTGTAAAATAAAGACATCACACATTTTTCTATTTTTATCTATGTTTACCATTTTCATTTATTGTACATCTTTAAATGTTTAATCATAAATTCTTCAAGTAAAAAAGCAAGTATATAAAGTTAACTAAATAATTTTATTTCATTATAATCAGTTTTGATTTATAATAAAAATCAATGGTTTTTACTTTGATTTCCTTTTTTGGGTTTCCTTGAGTGTTTCTTGGTAAAAAACATTTCTTTTAAGGATCCTAGATACTCTGGATTACTTTGAGGGATTTCTATTGGATTTGTTATATTTTTGCATTTTATGGAGGCATTTTTGGATATTATTTACCAAATTTTTGGTGGAATACTATTTTTTATTATCTGGATACAGAGAAAGATCTGTAGGTAAAGTCTTCTTTCTTTCTTTCTTTCTTTTCTTTTGGGTGGGAAATGTGATAATACATTATTTGTGTAAAAATTATGTGATTGTTATTGGGAATTTTATAAGGTGGTTTGAGTTTGTTTTCAACTATCCTGTTTGGTGATGGTTAATTTATTTAAAAATAATTTACATATAATTTTAGTATGTCAGTCTTTATTAACATTGGGGATTTACAATAATTGACTGATCTAATAGACTATAATGTTTATAATTTTTTAAGAAAAGGTTTGGTATGTTGGTTTATAGTTTGTCATACTTTGTGAGAACTTTGGTTGGTTACTATTCATTTTATAACATGCTTTTGCCTATGATTTCTACACCTGTGTTATTTATGAAGAGTTTGACTAAATTGTAGCCTGTCATACATTTTTTGGTTTGTTTGCTATGTTTATGGGCAATTTGGCTGACTGATTGCTCCATTCATAGGCTATGGTAGTTTTGCTCTTTTAGTAATGTTTCTGTAAATTTGTAGCATGTAGTTTGAGTTATGCCTAGTGTGGGCTGGAAGTCATTGTGCTATCCTTCCACTGTGTTGTTTGTTTTAGCTTTTGGGGTGACAATACTGTCACAGACATTCCAACATTTTGTTGGTAGGAAGGGCTTTCCATTAGTAAGTTGGAGTGGTTGGTTACTTCTTTGACAAGGACACAGGCTAGTGCTATATTGTTTTTTAATTCAAAGGCATATTGGCTGCTTTTAGCATATTCTACACTACTGGGCTGATAACATTGCGGCAGTCGGGAGAACACCGCCAAGCCAGCTGCTTCCTGATTGCCATATTATGAGAACACCGCTGGGCTGGTGGTGTTGTGTCGGAGGTGCCACAGCGGCAGCAAGCTTCAACTCAAAGAAAAAGCCAGAAGCCTATGCTGCAGAAGCACTGCTTGCCTGTCAGTGCACTGTGTACCATGCACCATGTCATGAATGGCACACAGTGCAAGCACAACAGTGCATGCAGAAGGGAGCACAAGATGTGCCCCCATGCATATCCCCTCATGGGCAAATTCGCCCTGGGGCCCTGTTAGGGTCCTTCCCTGCCTTTGCACCAACCTTTTCATGACTGGGTCCCTGCCATGAAATGGTCGGCGGAAAAGCAGGTCGGAATAGGCATGGTGGTGCCGGCATCGGCACCTCCTCTAGTCCATGCCACTTTCATCACCGCCGCCCCATCGGGGTCCAAGATCCTGGCAGTGGCGCAGGTCTAGCATCGGGCTTGTGGGGGTCAAACTGCCTACCTCGCAGTCGGGCAGTTGGACCTACGAGGAGGTGGTTGTCGGACCGCCACCACGGGTACGGCGGTATTGGGATAATCGGCCCCTTAGTAAAGATTTTTGGGGGTGTCCCCATATATTTCGATTGAAATGATAGTAACAGCCTTGCATGTCTGTGGGTGGGGGTGCAGTTTTATAATGGTTTGAGTCATGGCTTGCTCAAAGTCTGTGACTATTTTGGGGGGTTGTAGTTATTTGTTTATATGTTTTAGCAGGTCACAGTGTGCCACTTTCTTTATTTGGTAGTAGGGCATACATTATGTAGGTTGTCATGTAAAAGGAAAAAAACAAAAGGTTCCTCATTATGTGTCATTGTTAAGTGCTCAGGTATGTGTATGTCTTGGAATGTTCTAGGGGCAGGTGGGGTATCACTAGTGGCTTATTAGTTTGTGCAAATAAATGCTTTAAAGTGGGAATAGGTGGTATTTGCCCAGTTATATGTTTTGGGATATGTTTTGAGACTGTAGGTCTTTAAGGATTTTGCTTGTAGGGTCCTGGGAGCTAGTGTTTGCCTCTCTTTGATCCTGTAATAGTTCTCTCACTTCTATTTCTGTCACATTTGGGGGTGATTGTGCTCTCTCACATGAATTCGAACATCATATTTTGTAGTCGTCCTCCCATAGAATGCATTAGAGGAATATTTAGTACTTTTCCAGGTAAAATTTTCTGATGCACTTTCTTGACTGTAGGTTTAGCCATGTGCTTTAGTTAATGCTTTCCTTTCTGTAAAGTGATACATTTGGCGACCTCTGTCATTGTATCTGAAAGTAGTGTAATAGTAGCTATGACTATATATTATATTTTAACTTTTGCACATTTGTTATTAACATGTAAAAAATGCTACTACATCTATTTAGTATACTCACATGCATATTCTGTTTAGATGGTTCACAAGGTTTTGCAGCTTTCTCGTTGGGGTGTTCGAATGTGGAACAGGTGCATTCTTTTCTGTTGGATGTTTATTAGTTTCATTTTAAATATTCATTTGTTGGTAGTTTGTAGGGTTGAAGTTGTTAGGTTTATTTTTGCTCGTTATTTGGGTGAATTTGTACTGTTATTAATTAATGTATGCTTATATTTTTTAGATGTTTTTGCTGGTTTGTTATAGTTGTTATCTTCTGGCAGTTTTACAGTTTTCAAGTTTTAGGAGGTTTATGTAAAGAGATAAAAGTTGGAGAGTGTGTTAATATTTATTTGCTGTTTTATGTTCTTAAGTTTATAACAGTTATGTTTTAGTTTAAATATAAGTTTTACTTACTTGTGGGCTCATTACGATAGCGGTGAATCCACCACCGTCAGACTGCCGGTGGCGGATTCACCGCCAACTTGCAGCCATTCACCGCTTGCCAAATTTGGATGGCGGGCGGTTTGCTGGCAGACAGGTAGTCCGTCTGCCACAGGTCCGACACAGGCAATCGTTACTATTGCCTGTCAGACCTGATAAGCATACCTAAAATAGGCACAGTCCGCCGTATTAGGATGCTTCATCTCCGCCGGCCTTGAATGGCAGTTTACCCACCATTCAAAGGCTGGCGGAGATTGACTTTGGGGGTCCTTTGCGGGCCCCCCTTCAGCAGGGGCACTTTCCTTCTGCACTTGGGGGGCATCTGTGGTGCCCCTTTAATTTCCCTGCACCATGTGGGCAGGCACCACATAGTGCCTCCCACGTAGTGCAGGGAAATGCCAAACCTTCATTTTTACCATAGTGGCGGGGGCTGCAGCCTGCAGCACCCGCCGCAATGGCAAACATGTCCAATGCGACCGCCACTGTGTGATTCTATGCACTTTGAAGACATATGTACCTTCTAGATACATATATGTGTACTTAAGTATAGAAAATCTAGACTTACTTACCTGTTGATATTTGTTTTCTAAATTCTTTCCTCAATATTGTGTCCCATCTATATTTTGGGTTTATTATTGAGGATGCACAACAAGCACAAATACCAATAATTAAACACAAATGTGGCCGATATCCTGCCTACCTTACTACAAGTGCCATAGGATATAATGTGCATGTAATAAGGCGGACCAGATGTTTGTGACGGAGTAACCCTTCCACCAAACTCTATAGCAGACCCTTAATGCGTGCGCTAGCGGGAGTGCAACGCCACTGAAAACAGAAGAATGATCGTCTGCAAATCATTGGGCCTACTGTCTGCTGCCAGTGTGATTGTGGCACTGGTGCAGAAATGTGCATAGCTTGGGGCTCATTCAGGTGCACTGTGGCATGAGTATGACCCATACTGCCTGTGAGGGGTAGAAGTGCTCAAGAGAGTCATCGATAATTCATGCACGTCACAGAAGTAAAAAGAAAGAGTGCACCTTTTCCTATGTGCACTCGTACCAATGTCAGTGAAAACAGAACACTACATGTCATGACTGACAGTTACAAACTGATGTATGACATTACAACGCATGCTTTTACCACGCATGCTGTTACAACGCAGTTTTTACAATGCATGCTGTTACAACGCATAGCGCTTAGGGGTGCTGGATAGTGAATAGTTTAATTTACTATTCCAACTCCAGTCCCCGTGGATAGTAGGGTCGGTGTTGGATAGTAAATTAAATCCATTCCCTATCCTAGAGCGCCCCCCCAGCGCAATGCGTTGTAATGACATGCGTTGTAATAGTTGCGTCGTAAAGGCACCGCTTTTGGCCGCCATTAGTGTGGCAGGGTATACTCAGACGTGAGTCCCTTGCTCACTTTGCCACTGGATTCAAGCAAGCCGGGCTGAAGACGGCTGGTATGCCAGAAACAGGTCCTCGGAAGCTTGTTTCCGGTCCAGGGAAGGCATGGCTTGGCACTTCGGGCTGGACTGTTCCCATGAGGCACAGGGTCAGACTGATTTGCATATAGCCAGGTCTGAACTGGGGTGGCAGAGTGGGCTAAAGAACGGTGATGGATTAAACCCAGATCCTTTGACTGGGTGTGAGTGTTTGATTGATTCAGATGATCCGTCCATCACCACCCCCTTTTGTACCGCTTTTGGCCGCCATAAGTGTGGCAGGGTATACTCAGACGTGAGTCCCTTGCTCACTTTGCCACTGGATTCAAGCAAGCCGGGCTGAAGACGGCTGGAATGCCAGAGACCGGTCCTCGGAAGCTTGTTTCCGGTCCAGGGAAGGCATGGCTTGGCGCTTCGGGCTGGACTGTTCGCATGAGGCACAGGGTCAGACTGATTTGCATATAGCCATGTCTGAACTGGGGTGGCAGAGTGGGCTAAAGAACGGTGATGGATTAAACCCAGATCCTTTGACTGGGTGTGAGTGTTTGATTGATTCAGATGCTCCGTCCATCACCACCCCCTTTTGTACGGCTTTTGGCTGCCATAAGTGTGGCAGGGTATACTCAGACGTGAGTCCCTTGCTCACTTTGCCACTGGATTCAAGCAAGCCGGGCTGAAGACGGCTGGAATGCCAGAAACCGGTCCTCGGAAGCTTGTTTCCGGTCCAGGGAAGGCATGGATTGGCACTTCGGGCTGGACTGTTCCCATGAGTCACAGGGTCAGACTGATTTGCATATAGCCATGTCTGAACTGGGGTGGCAGAGTGGGCTAAAGAACGGTGATGGATTAAACCCAGATCCTTTGACTGGGTGTGAGTGTTTGATTGATTCAGATGCTCCGTCCATCACCACCCCCTTTTGTACCGCTTTTGGCCGCCATAAGTGTGGCAGGGTATACTCAGACGTGAGTCCCTTGCTCACTTTGCCACTGGATTCAAGCAAGCCGGGCTGAAGACGGCTGGAATGCCAGAGACCGGTCCTCGGAAGCTTGTTTCCGGTCCAGGGAAGGCATGGCTTGGCGCTTCGGGCTGGACTGTTCGCATGAGGCACAGGGTCAGACTGATTTGCATATAGCCATGTCTGAACTGGGGTGGCAGAGTGGGCTAAAGAACGGTGATGGATTAAACCAAGATCCTTTGACTGGGTGTGAGTGTTTGATTGATTCAGATGCTCCGTCCATCACCACCCCCTTTTGTACCGCTTTTGGCCGCCATAAGTGTGGCAGGGTATACTCAGACGTGAGTCCCTTGCTCACTTTGCCACTGGATTCAAGCAAGCCGGGCTGAAGACGGCTGGAATGCCAGAAACCGGTCCTCGGAAGCTTGTTTCCGGTCCAGGGAAGGCATGGCTTGGCACTTCGGGCTGGGCTGTTCCCATGAGGCACAGGGTCAGACTGATTTGCATATAGCCATGTCTGAACTGGGGTGGCAGAGTGGGCTAAAGAACGGTGATGGATTAAACCAAGATCCTTTGACTGGGTGTGAGTGTTTGATTGATTCAGATGCTCCGTCCATCACCACCCCCTTTTGTACCGCTTTTGGCCGCCATAAGTGTGGCAGGGTATACTCAGACGTGAGTCCCTTGCTCACTTTGCCACTGGATTCAAGCAAGCCGGGCTGAAGACGGCTGGAATGCCAGAAACCGGTCCTCGGAAGCTTGTTTCCGGTCCAGGGAAGGCATGGCTTGGCACTTCGGGCTGGGCTGTTCCCATGAGGCACAGGGTCAGACTGATTTGCATATAGCCATGTCTGAACTGGGGTGGCAGAGTGGGCTAAAGAACGGTGATGGATTAAACCCAGATCCTTTGACTGGGTGTGAGTGTTTGATTGATTCAGATGCTCCGTCCATCACCACCCCCTTTTGTACGGCTTTTGGCTGCCATAAGTGTGGCAGGGTATACTCAGACGTGAGTCCCTTGCTCACTTTGCCACTGGATTCAAGCAAGCCGGGCTGAAGACGGCTGGAATGCCAGAAACCGGTCCTCGGAAGCTTGTTTCCGGTCCAGGGAAGGCATGGATTGGCACTTCGGGCTGGACTGTTCCCATGAGGCACAGGGTCAGACTGATTTGCATATAGCCATGTCTGAACTGGGGTGGCAGAGTGGGCTAAAGAACGGTGATGGATTAAACCCAGATCCTTTGACTGGGTGTGAGTGTTTGATTGATTCAGATGCTCCGTCCATCACCACCCCCTTTTGTACCGCTTTTGGCCGCCATAAGTGTGGCAGGGTATACTCAGACGTGAGTCCCTTGCTCACTTTGCCACTGGATTCAAGCAAGCCGGGCTGAAGACGGCTGGAATGCCAGAGACCGGTCCTCGGAAGCTTGTTTCCGGTCCAGGGAAGGCATGGCTTGGCGCTTCGGGCTGGACTGTTCGCATGAGGCACAGGGTCAGACTGATTTGCATATAGCCATGTCTGAACTGGGGTGGCAGAGTGGGCTAAAGAACGGTGATGGATTAAACCAAGATCCTTTGACTGGGTGTGAGTGTTTGATTGATTCAGATGCTCCGTCCATCACCACCCCCTTTTGTACCGCTTTTTGCCGCCATAAGTGTGGCAGGGTATACTCAGACGTGAGTCCCTTGCTCACTTTGACACTGGATTCAAGCAAGCCGGGCTGAAGACGGCTGGAATGCCAGAAACCGGTCCTCGGAAGCTTGTTTCCGGTCCAGGGAAGGCATGGCTTGGCACTTCGGGCTGGGCTGTTCCCATGAGGCACAGGGTCAGACTGATTTGCATATAGCCATGTCTGAACTGGGGTGGCAGAGTGGGCTAAAGAACGGTGATGGATTAAACCCAGATCCTTTGACTGGGTGTGAGTGTTTGATTGATTCAGATGCTCCGTCCATCACCACCCCCTTTTGTACCGCTTTTGGCCGCCATAAGTGTGGCAGGGTATACTCAGACGTGAGTCCCTTGCTCACTTTGCCACTGGATTCAAGCAAGCCGGGCTGAAGACGGCTGGAATGCCAGAAACCGGTCCTCGGAAGCTTGTTTCCGGTCCAGGGAAGGCATGGCTTGGCACTTCGGGCTGGGCTGTTCCCATGAGGCACAGGGTCAGACTGATTTGCATATAGCCATGTCTGAACTGGGGTGGCAGAGTGGGCTAAAGAACGGTGATGGATTAAACCCAGATCCTTTGACTGGGTGTGAGTGTTTGATTGATTCAGATGCTCCGTCCATCACCACCCCCTTTTGTACGGCTTTTGGCTGCCATAAGTGTGGCAGGGTATACTCAGACGTGAGTCCCTTGCTCACTTTGCCACTGGATTCTAGCAAGCCGGGCTGAAGACGGCTGGAATGCCAGAAACCGGTCCTCGGAAGCTTGTTTCCGGTCCAGGGAAGGCATGGCTTGGAACTTCGGGCTGGACTGTTCCCATGAGGCACAGGGTCAGACTGATTTGCATATAGCCATGTCTGAACTGGGGTGGCAGAGTGGGCTAAAGAACGGTGATGGATTAAACCCAGATCCTTTGACCGGGTGTGAGTGTTTGATTGATTCAGATGCTCCGTCCATCACCACCCCCTTTTGTACCGCTTTTGGCCGCCATAAGTGTGGCAGGGTATACTCAGACGTGAGTCCCTTGCTCACTTTGCCACTGGATTCAAGCAAGCCGGGCTGAAGACGGCTGGAATGCCAGAAACCGGTCCTCGGAAGCTTGTTTCCGGTCCAGGGAAGGCATGGCTTGGCACTTCGGGCTGGGCTGTTCCCATGAGGCACAGGGTCAGACTGATTTGCATATAGCCATGTCTGAACTGGGGTGGCAGAGTGGGCTAAAGAACGGTGATGGATTAAACCCAGATCCTTTGACTGGGTGTGAGTGTTTGATTGATTCAGATGCTCCGTCCATCACCACCCCCTTTTGTACGGCTTTTGGCTGCCATAAGTGTGGCAGGGTATACTCAGACGTGAGTCCCTTGCTCACTTTGCCACTGGATTCTAGCAAGCCGGGCTGAAGACGGCTGGAATGCCAGAAACCGGTCCTCGGAAGCTTGTTTCCGGTCCAGGGAAGGCATGGCTTGGAACTTCGGGCTGGACTGTTCCCATGAGGCACAGGGTCAGACTGATTTGCATATAGCCAGGTCTGAACTGGGGTGGCAGAGTGGGCTAAAGAACGGTGATGGATTAAACCCAGATCCTTTGACTGGGTGTGAGTGTTTGATTGATTCAGATGCTCCGTCCATCACCACCCCCTTTTGTACCGCCAGTGTGATTGTGGCACTGGTGCAGAAATGTGCATAGCTAGGGGATCATTCAGGTGCACTGTGGCATGAGTATGACCCATACTGCCTGTGAGGGGTAGAAGTGCTCAAGAGAGTCATCGATAATTCATGCACGTCACAGAAGTAAAAAGAAAGAGTGCACCTTTTCCTATGCACACTCGTACCAATGTCGGTGAAAACAGAGCACTACATGTCATGACTGACAGTTACAAACGGATGTATGACATTACAACGCATGCTTTTACCACCCTTGCTGTTACAACGCCGTTTTTACAACGCATGCTGTTACAACGCATACCGCTTAGGGGTGCTGGATAGTGAATAGTTTAATTTACTATTTCAACTCCAGTCCCCGTGGATAGTAGGGTAGGTGTTGGATAGTAAATTGTAATAGTTGCGTCTTAAAGGCACTGCGTGGTAAAAGTTGCGTTGTAAGGATGTTTCCCTTACAAACAACCAATGGCTGAGGACTGTGTGCTGATCAGTATATGACTGGAGCTTACAATACCAAATGGCTGAGAGGGACTGCTCCTGCCATCTATCCCCCAGTCTCCGTGTACATTGCAATAGTTCGCCATTAATGGTGCAAACACATTTAAGTCAAACCTAATCAGGGCGTGAAAAGAGCATCATAGGCACCTTTGGTGTTGCCATAATGTGTGTGCTTGAAAAGTGTCGGGGAACTTTTTGTTGGCTGGAGATGCGCCAGCAACAAGAAACATAGGTGGGATACCTGAGATGGGATGCCTGAGGTGGCATATCTGACAGGGCATACCTGAGGTGGCAAACATGAGCTGGCATACCGCAGGTGGCATAACTGAGGTGGGATACCTGAGGTGGAATATACCTGAGGTGGGATAAACCCTAGGTGGCGTAAATGAGGTGGGATATACCTGAGGTAGGATACCTGAGGTGGCAAACCTGAGGTGGGATACCCGAGGTGGGATACCTGAGGTGGCAAAAACCCTAGGTGGCATATGTGAGGTGGGATATACCTGAGCTGCGATACCCGAGGTGACATACCTGAGGTGGGATACATGAGATGGGATACCTGAGGTGGGATACCTGAGGTGGCAAAAACCCTAGGTGGCATACATGAGGTGGGATATACCTGAAGTGGGATATACCTGAGGTGGCATACCTAAGGTGGGATACATGAGGTGGAATATACATGAGGTGGCATACCTGAGGTGGGATAAACCCTAGGTGGCATACTTGAGGTGGGATACCTGAGGTGGGATATACCTGAGGTGGGATACCTGAGGTGGGATACCTGAGGTGGAATATACCTGAGGTGGGATACCTGAGGTGGGATACCTGAAGTGGCAAACCTGAGGTGGCAAACCTGAGCTGCAATACCCGAGGTGACATACCTGAGGTGGGATACCTGAGGTGGGATACCCGAGGTGGGATACCCGAGGTGGGATACCTGAGGTGGCAAACCTGAGGTGGGATACCTGAGGTGGGATACCTGAGGTGGGATACCTGAGGTGGCATTCCTGCGGTGGGATACCTGAGCTGAGATACCCAAGGTAACATACCTGAGATGGGATACCTGAGATGGGATACCTGAGATGGGATACCTGAGGTGGGATACCTGAGGTGGGATACCTGAGATGGGATACCTGAGATGGGATACCTGAGGTGGGATACCTGAGGTGGGATACCTGAGGTGGGATACCTGAGGTGGCATTCCTGCGGTGGGATACCTGAGCTGAGATACCCAAGGTAACATACCTGAGATGGGATACCTGAGGTGGGATACCTGAGGTGGGATACCTGAGATGGGATACCTGAGGTGGCATACCTGAGATGGGATACCTGAGATTGGATACCTGAGGTGGGATACCTGGGATGGGATACCTGAGGTAGGATAACTGAGGTGGGATAACTGAGGTGGCATACCTGAGGTGGGATACCTGAGGAGGGATACCTGAGTTAGGATACCTGAGGTGGAAAAATCCCTAGGTGGCATACATGAGGTGGGATATACCTGAGGTGGCATTCCTGAGGTAGCATACCTCAGGTGGGATACCTAAGGTGGGATACCTGAGCTGCGATACCTGTGGTGACATACCTGAGGTGGGATACCTGAGTTGGGATACCAGAGGTGGTATTCCTGAGATGGGATACCTAAGATGGCATCCCTGAGGTGGTATACCTGAGGTGGCATTCCTGAGGTAGCATACCTCAGGTGGGATACCTCAGGAGGGATACCTGAGGTGGGATAAACACTAGGTGGCATACCTGAGGTGGGATATACCTGAGGTGGGATACCTGAGGTGGCATACCTGAGGAGGGATACCTGAGGTGGGATAAACCCTAGGTGGTATACCTGAGGTGAAATATACCTGAGGTGGCATACCTGAGGAAGGATACCTGAGGTTACATACCTGAGGTGGGATGAACCCTAGTTGGCATACCTGAGGTGGTATGTACCTGAGGTGGGATACCTGAGGTTGGGTACCTGAGGTGGGATACCTGGGGTGGGATACCTAGGGGAATATACCTGAGGTGGGATAAACCCCAGGAGGCATACATGAGGTGGGATATACCTGAGGTGGGATACCTGAGGTGGGATACCTGAGGTGGCAAACCTGAGGTGGCATACCTGAGGTAGGATAAACCCAAGGTGGCATACCTGAGGTGGGATACCTGAGGTGGGATATACCTGAGGTGGCATACCTAAGGTGGGATACATGAGGTGGAATATACCTGAGGTGGCATACCTGAGGTGGGATAAACCCGAGGTGGCATACCTAAGGTGGGATACCTGAGGTGGGATATACCTGAGGTGGGATACCTGTGGTGGGATACCTGAGGTGGGATACCTGAGGTGGAATATACCTGAGGTGGCATACCTGAGGTGGCATACATGAGGTGGGATATACCTGAGGTGGGATGCCTGAGGTGGGATTCCTGAGGTGGCAAACCTGAGCTGGGATACCTGAGGTGGCAAACCTGAGGTGGCAAACCTGAGCTGCGATACCCGAGGTGACATACCTGAGGTGGGATACCTGAGGTGGGATACCCGAGGTGGGATACCTGAGGTGGCAAACCTGAGGCGGGATACCAGAGGTGGGATACCTCAGGTGGCATTCCTGCGGTGGGATATCTGAGCTGAGATACCCAAGGTAACATACCTGAGGTGGGATACCTGAGATGGGATACCTGAGGTGGGATACCTGAGGAGGGATACCTGAGGTGGCATACCTGCGGTGGTATACCTGAGGTGGCATACCTGAGATGGGATACCTGAGGTGGGATACCTGAGGTGCGGTAACTGAGGTGGCATACCTGCGGTGGTATACCTGAGGTGGCATATCTGAGGTGGGATACCTGAGGTGGGATACCTGAGATAGGATACCTGAGGTGGCATACCTGAGGAGGGATACCTGAGTTAGGATACCTGAGGTGGCAAAAACCCTAGGTGGCACACATGAGGTGGGATATACCTGAGGTGGCATTCCTGAGGAAGGATACCTCAGGTGGGATACCTAAGGTGGGATACCTGAGCTGCGATACCCGAGGTGACATACCTGAGGTGGGATACCTGAGTAAGGATACCTGAGGTGGTATTCCTGAGATGGGATACCTAAGATGGCATACCTGAGGTGGCATTCCTGTGGTAGCATACCTCAGGTGGGATACCTCAGGAGGGATACCTGAGGTGGGATAAACACTAGGTGGCATACCTGAGGTGGGCTATACCTGAGGTGGGATACCTGAGGTGGGATAAACCCTAGGTGGTATACCTGAGGTGGAATATACCTGAGGTGGCATACTTTAGGAGGGATAACTGAGGTGACATACCTGAGGTGAAATATACCTGAGGTGACATACCTGAGGAAGGATACCTGAGGTTACATACCTGAGGTGGGATACCTGAAGTGGGATGAACCCTAGTTGGCATACCTGAGGTGGTATGTACCTGAGGTGGGATACCTGAGGTTGGGTACCTGAGCTGGGATACCTGGGGTGGGATACCTGAGGCGGAATATACCTGAGGTGGGATAAACCCCAGGAGGCATACATGAGGTGGGATATACCTGAGGTGGGATACCTGAGGTGGGATACCTGAGGTGGCAAACCTGAGGTGGCATACCTGAGGTTGGATAAACCCTAGGTGGCATACCTGAGGTGGGATACCTGAGGTGGGATATACCTGAGGTGGCATACCTAAGGTGGGATACATGAGGTGGAATATACCTGAGGTGGCATACCTGAGGTGGGATAAACCCTAGGTGGCATACCTGAGGTGGGATACCTGAGGTGGGATATACCTGAGGTGGGATTCCTGAGGTGGGATACCTGAGGTGGAATATACCTGAGGTGGCATACCTGAGGTGGCATACATGAGGTGGGATATACCTGAGGTGGGATGCCTGAGGTGGGATTCCTGAGGTGGTAAACCTGAGCTGGGATACCTGAGGTGGCAAACCTGAGGTGGCAAACCTGAGCTGCGATACCCGAGGTGACATACCTGAGGTTGGATACCTGAGGTGGATACCCGAGGTGGGATACCTGAGGTGGCAAACCTGAGGCGGGATACCAGAGGTGGGATACCTGAGGTGGCATTCCTGCGGTGGGATACCTGAGCTGAGATACCCACGGTAACATACCTGAGGTGGGATACTTGAGATGGGATACCTGAGGTGGGATACCTGAGGTGGGATAACTGAGGTGGCATACCTGCGGTGGTATACCTGAGGTGGCATACCTGAGATGGGATACCTGAGGTGGGATACCTGAGGTGCGGTAACTGAGGTGGCATACCTGCGGTGGTATACCTGAGGTGGCATACCTGAGGTGGGATACCTGAGGTGGGATACCTGAGATAGGATACCTGAGGTGGCATACCTGAGGAGGGATACCTGAGTTAGGATACCTGAGGTGGCAAAAACCCTATGTGGCATACATGAGGTGGGATATACCTGAGGTGGCATTCCTGAGGAAGGATACCTCAGGTGGGATGCCTAAGGTGGGATACCTGAGCTGCGATACCCGAGGTGACATACCTGAGGTGGGATACCTGAGTAAGGATACCTGAGGTGGTATTCCTGAGATGGAATACCTAAGATGGCATACCTGAGGTGGCATTCCTGCGGTAGCATACCTCAGGTGGGATACCTCAGGAGGGATACCTGAGGTGGGATAAACACTAGGTGGCATACCTGATTTGGGATATACCTGAGGTGGGATACCTGAGATGGCATACCTGAGGCGGGATACCTGAGGTGGGATACCTGAGGTGGGATAAACCCTAGGTGGTATCCCTGAGGTGGAATATACCTGAGGTGGCAGACCTGAGGAGGGATACCTGAGGTGACATACCTGAGGTGGGATACCCGAGGTAGGATAAACCCTAGTTGGCATACCTGAGGTGGTATGTACCTGAGGTGGGATACCTGAGGTTGGGTACCTGAGGTGGGATACCTGGGGTGGGATACCTGAGGTGGAATATACCTGAGGTGGGATAAACCCCAGGAGGCATACATGAGGTGGGATATACCTGAGGTGGGATACCTGAGGTGGGATACCTGAGGTGGAAACCTGAGGTGGGATACCTGAGGTAGGATACCTGAGGGAGCATACCTAAGGTGGTATAACTAAGGTGGGATACCTGAGGTGGCAAACCTGAGCTGCGATACCCGAGGTGACATACCTGAGGTGGGATACCTGAGATGGGATACCTGAGGTGGGATACCTGAGGTGGGATACCCGAGTTGGGATACCTGAGGTGGCATACCTAAGGTGGCATACCTGAGGTGGGATATACCTGAGGTGGCATACCTAAGGTGGCAAACCTAAGGTGGGATACCTGAGGTGGGATATACCTGAGGTGGCATACCTGAGGTGGGATAAACCCTAATTGGCATACATGAGGTGGGATATACCTGAGATGGGATACCTGAGGTGGGATACCGGAGTTGGCAAACCTGAGCTGCGATACCGGAGGTGAGATACCTGAGGTGGGATAGCTGAGATGGGATACCTGAGGTGGGATACCTGAGGTGGCATTCCTGAGGTAGCATACCTCAGGTGGGATACCTCAGGAGGGATACCTGAGGTGGGATAAACACTAGGTGGCATACCTGAGGTGGTATATACCTGAGGTGGGATATCTGAGGTGGCATACCTGAGGAGGGATACCTGAGGTGGGATACCTGAGGTGGGATAAACCCTAGGTGGTATACCTGAGGTGAAATATACCTGAGGTGGCATACCTGAGGAAGGATACCTGAGGTTACATAGCTGAGGTGGGATACCTGAGGTGGGATGAACCCTAGTTGGCATACCCGAGGTGGTATGTACCTGAGGTGGGATACCTGAGGTTGGGTACCTGAGGTGGGATACCTGGGGTGGGATACCTAGGGGAATACATGAGGTGGGATATACCTGAGGTGGGATACCTGAGGTGGGATACCTGAGGTGGCAAACCTGAGGTGGCAAACCTGAGGTGGCATACCTGAGGTAGGATAAACCCTAGGTGGCATACCTGAGGTGGGATACCTGAGGTGGGATAGACCTGAGGTGGCATACCTGAGCTGCGATACCGGAGGTGAGATACCTGAGGTGGGATAGCTGAGATGGGATACCTGAGGTGGGATACCTGAGGTGGCATTCCTGAGGTAGCATACCTCAGGTGGGATACCTCAGGAGGGATACCTGAGGTGGGATAAACACTAGGTGGCATACCTGAGGTGGTATATACCTGAGGTGGGATATCTGAGGTGGCATACCTGAGGAGGGATACCTGAGGTGGCAAACCTGAGGCGGGATACCAGAGGTGGGATACCTCAGGTGGCATTCCTGCGGTGGGATATCTGAGCTGAGATACCCAAGGTAACATACCTGAGGTGGGATACCTGAGATGGGATACCTGAGGTGGGATACCTGAGGAGGGATACCTGAGGTGGCATACCTGCGGTGGTATACCTGAGGTGGCATACCTGAGATGGGATACCTGAGGTGGGATACCTGAGGTGCGGTAACTGAGGTGGCATACCTGCGGTGGTATACCTGAGGTGGCATATCTGAGGTGGGATACCTGAGGTGGGATACCTGAGATAGGATACCTGAGGTGGCATACCTGAGGAGGGATACCTGAGTTAGGATACCTGAGGTGGCAAAAACCCTAGGTGGCACACATGAGGTGGGATATACCTGAGGTGGCATTCCTGAGGAAGGATACCTCAGGTGGGATACCTAAGGTGGGATACCTGAGCTGCGATACCCGAGGTGACATACCTGAGGTGGGATACCTGAGTAAGGATACCTGAGGTGGTATTCCTGAGATGGGATACCTAAGATGGCATACCTGAGGTGGCATTCCTGTGGTAGCATACCTCAGGTGGGATACCTCAGGAGGGATACCTGAGGTGGGATAAACACTAGGTGGCATACCTGAGGTGGGCTATACCTGAGGTGGGATACCTGAGGTGGGATAAACCCTAGGTGGTATACCTGAGGTGGAATATACCTGAGGTGGCATACTTTAGGAGGGATAACTGAGGTGACATACCTGAGGTGAAATATACCTGAGGTGACATACCTGAGGAAGGATACCTGAGGTTACATACCTGAGGTGGGATACCTGAAGTGGGATGAACCCTAGTTGGCATACCTGAGGTGGTATGTACCTGAGGTGGGATACCTGAGGTTGGGTACCTGAGCTGGGATACCTGGGGTGGGATACCTGAGGCGGAATATACCTGAGGTGGGATAAACCCCAGGAGGCATACATGAGGTGGGATATACCTGAGGTGGGATACCTGAGGTGGGATACCTGAGGTGGCAAACCTGAGGTGGCATACCTGAGGTTGGATAAACCCTAGGTGGCATACCTGAGGTGGGATACCTGAGGTGGGATATACCTGAGGTGGCATACCTAAGGTGGGATACATGAGGTGGAATATACCTGAGGTGGCATACCTGAGGTGGGATAAACCCTAGGTGGCATACCTGAGGTGGGATACCTGAGGTGGGATATACCTGAGGTGGGATTCCTGAGGTGGGATACCTGAGGTGGAATATACCTGAGGTGGCATACCTGAGGTGGCATACATGAGGTGGGATATACCTGAGGTGGGATGCCTGAGGTGGGATTCCTGAGGTGGTAAACCTGAGCTGGGATACCTGAGGTGGCAAACCTGAGGTGGCAAACCTGAGCTGCGATACCCGAGGTGACATACCTGAGGTTGGATACCTGAGGTGGATACCCGAGGTGGGATACCTGAGGTGGCAAACCTGAGGCGGGATACCAGAGGTGGGATACCTGAGGTGGCATTCCTGCGGTGGGATACCTGAGCTGAGATACCCACGGTAACATACCTGAGGTGGGATACTTGAGATGGGATACCTGAGGTGGGATACCTGAGGTGGGATAACTGAGGTGGCATACCTGCGGTGGTATACCTGAGGTGGCATACCTGAGATGGGATACCTGAGGTGGGATACCTGAGGTGCGGTAACTGAGGTGGCATACCTGCGGTGGTATACCTGAGGTGGCATACCTGAGGTGGGATACCTGAGGTGGGATACCTGAGATAGGATACCTGAGGTGGCATACCTGAGGAGGGATACCTGAGTTAGGATACCTGAGGTGGCAAAAACCCTATGTGGCATACATGAGGTGGGATATACCTGAGGTGGCATTCCTGAGGAAGGATACCTCAGGTGGGATGCCTAAGGTGGGATACCTGAGCTGCGATACCCGAGGTGACATACCTGAGGTGGGATACCTGAGTAAGGATACCTGAGGTGGTATTCCTGAGATGGGATACCTAAGATGGCATACCTGAGGTGGCATTCCTGCGGTAGCATACCTCAGGTGGGATACCTCAGGAGGGATACCTGAGGTGGGATAAACACTAGGTGGCATACCTGATTTGGGATATACCTGAGGTGGGATACCTGAGATGGCATACCTGAGGCGGGATACCTGAGGTGGGATACCTGAGGTGGGATAAACCCTAGGTGGTATCCCTGAGGTGGAATATACCTGAGGTGGCAGACCTGAGGAGGGATACCTGAGGTGACATACCTGAGGTGGGATACCCGAGGTAGGATAAACCCTAGTTGGCATACCTGAGGTGGTATGTACCTGAGGTGGGATACCTGAGGTTGGGTACCTGAGGTGGGATACCTGGGGTGGGATACCTGAGGTGGAATATACCTGAGGTGGGATAAACCCCAGGAGGCATACATGAGGTGGGATATACCTGAGGTGGGATACCTGAGGTGGGATACCTGAGGTGGAAACCTGAGGTGGGATACCTGAGGTAGGATACCTGAGGGAGCATACCTAAGGTGGTATAACTAAGGTGGGATACCTGAGGTGGCAAACCTGAGCTGCGATACCCGAGGTGACATACCTGAGGTGGGATACCTGAGATGGGATACCTGAGGTGGGATACCTGAGGTGGGATACCCGAGTTGGGATACCTGAGGTGGCATACCTAAGGTGGCATACCTGAGGTGGGATATACCTGAGGTGGCATACCTAAGGTGGCAAACCTAAGGTGGGATACCTGAGGTGGGATATACCTGAGGTGGCATACCTGAGGTGGGATAAACCCTAATTGGCATACATGAGGTGGGATATACCTGAGATGGGATACCTGAGGTGGGATACCGGAGTTGGCAAACCTGAGCTGCGATACCGGAGGTGAGATACCTGAGGTGGGATAGCTGAGATGGGATACCTGAGGTGGGATACCTGAGGTGGCATTCCTGAGGTAGCATACCTCAGGTGGGATACCTCAGGAGGGATACCTGAGGTGGGATAAACACTAGGTGGCATACCTGAGGTGGTATATACCTGAGGTGGGATATCTGAGGTGGCATACCTGAGGAGGGATACCTGAGGTGGGATACCTGAGGTGGGATAAACCCTAGGTGGTATACCTGAGGTGAAATATACCTGAGGTGGCATACCTGAGGAAGGATACCTGAGGTTACATAGCTGAGGTGGGATACCTGAGGTGGGATGAACCCTAGTTGGCATACCCGAGGTGGTATGTACCTGAGGTGGGATACCTGAGGTTGGGTACCTGAGGTGGGATACCTGGGGTGGGATACCTAGGGGAATACATGAGGTGGGATATACCTGAGGTGGGATACCTGAGGTGGGATACCTGAGGTGGCAAACCTGAGGTGGCAAACCTGAGGTGGCATACCTGAGGTAGGATAAACCCTAGGTGGCATACCTGAGGTGGGATACCTGAGGTGGGATAGACCTGAGGTGGCATACCTAAGGTGGGATACATGAGGTGGAATATACCTGAGGTGGCATACCTGAGGTGGGATAAACCCTAGGTGGCATACCTAAGGTGGGATACCTGAGGTGGGATATACCTGAGGTGGGATACCTGTGGTGGGATACCTGAGGTGGGATACCTGAGGTGGAATATACCTGAGGTGGCATACCTGAGGTGGCATACATGAGGTGGGATATACCTGAGGTGGGATGCCTGAGGTGGGATTCCTGAGGTGGCAAACCTGAGCTGGGATACCTGAGGTGGCAAACCTGAGGTGGCAAACCTGAGCTGCGATACCCGAGGTGACATACCTGAGGTGGGATACCTGAGGTGGGATACCTGGGATAGGATACCTGAGGTGGCATACCTGAGAAGGGATACCTGAGTTAGGATACCTGAGGTGGCAAAAACCCTAGGGGGCATACATGAGGTGGGATATACCTGAGGTGGCAATCCTGAGGAAGGATACCTCAGGTGGGATACCTAAGGTGGGATACCTGAGCTGCGATACCCGAGGTGACATACCTGAGGTGGGATACCTGAGTAAGGATACCTGAGGTGGTATTCCTGAGATGGGATACCTAAGATGGCATACCTGAGGTGGCATTCCTGCGGTAGCATACCTCAGGTGGGATACCTCAGGTGGGATACCTGAGGTGGGATAAACACTAGGTGGCATACCTGAGGTGGGCTATACCTGAGGTGGGACACCTGAGGTGGGATAAGCCCCTAGGTGGTATACCTGAGGTGGAATATACCTGAGGTGGCATACCTGAGGAGGGATAACTGAGGTGACATACCTGAGGTGAAATATACCTGAGGTGACATACCTGAGGAAGGATACCTGAGGTTACATACCTGAGGTGGGATACCTGAGGTGGGATGAACCCTAGTTGGCATACCTGAGGTGGTATGTACCTGAGGTGGGATACCTGAGGTTGGGTACCTGAGGTGGGATACCTGGGGTGGGATACCTGAGGCGGAATATACCTGAGGTGGGATAAACCCCAGGAGGCATACATGAGGTGGGATATACCTGAGGTGGGATACCTGAGGTGGCAAACCTGAGGTGGCATACCTGAGGTAGGATAACCCTAGGTGGCATACCTGAGGTGGGATACCTGAGGTGGGATATACCTGAGGTGGCATACCTAAGGTGGGTTACATGAGGTGGAATATACCTGAGGTGGCATACCTGAGGTGGGATACCTGAGATGGGATACCTGAGGTGGGATACCTGAGGTGGGATAACTGAGGTGGCATACCTGCGGTGGGATACCTGAGGTGGCATACCTGAGATGGGATACCTGAGGTGGGATACCTGAGGTGCGGTAACTGAGGTGGCATACCTGCGGTGGTATACCTGAGGTGGCATACCTGAGGTGTGATACCTGAGGTGGGATACCTGAGATAGGATACCTGAGGTGGCATACCTGAGGAGGGATACCTGAGTTAGGATACCTGAGGTGGCAAAAACCCTAGGTGGCATACATTAGGTGGGATATGCCTGAGGTGGCATTCCTGAGGCAGGATACCTCAGGTCGGATACCTAAGGTGGGATACCTGAGCTGCGATACCCGAGGTGACATACCTGAGGTGGGATACCTGAGTAAGGATACCTGAGGTGGTATTCCTGAGATGGGATACCTAAGATGGCATACCTGAGGTGGCATTCCTGCGGTAGCATACCTCAGGTGGGATACCTCAGGAGGGATACCTGAGGTGGGATAAACACTAGGTGGCATACCTGAGGTGGGATATACCTGAGGTGGGATACCTGAGATGGCATACCTGAGGCGGGATACCTGAGGTGGGATACCTGAGGTGGGATAAACCCTAGGTGGTATACCTGAGGTGGAATATACCTGAGATGGCATACCTGAGGAGGGATACCTGAGGTGACATACCTGAGGTGGGATACCCGAGGTAGGATAAACCCTAGTTGGCATACCTGAGGTGGTATGTACCTGAGGTGGGATACCTGAGGTTGGGTACCTGAGGTGGGATACCTGGGGTGGGATACCTGAGGTGGAATATACCTGAGGTGGGATAAACCCCAGGAGGCATACATGAGGTGGGATATACCTGAGGTGGGATACCTGAGGTGGGATACCTGAGGTGGAAACCTGAGGTGGGATACCTGAGGTAGGATACCTGAGGGAGCATACCTAAGGTGGTATAACTAAGGTGGGATACCTGAGGTGGCAAACCTGAGCTGCGATACCCGAGGTGACATACCTGAGGTGGGATACCTGAGATGGGATACCTGAGGTGGGATACCTGAGGTGGGATACCCGAGTTGGGATACCTGAGGTGGCATACCTAAGGTGGCATACCTGAGGTGGGATATACCTGAGGTGGCATACCTAAGGTGGCAAACCTAAGGTGGGATACCTGAGGTGGGATATACCTGAGGTGGCATACCTGAGGTGGGATAAACCCTAATTGGCATACATGAGGTGGGATATACCTGAGATGGGATACCGGAGTTGGCAAACCTGAGCTGCGATACCGGAGGTGAGATACCTGAGGTGGGATAGCTGAGATGGGATACCTGAGGTGGGATACCTGAGGTGGCATACCTGAGATGGGATAAACCCTAGGTGGCATACATGAGGTGGGATATACCTGAGGTTGGATACCTGAGATGGGATAAACCCTAGGTGGCATACATGAGGTGGGATACCTGAGATGGCAAACCTGAGGTGGGATACCTGAGGTAGGACACCTGAGGTGACATTCCTGAGGTGGGATACCTGAGCTGCGATACCCGAGGTGAAATACCTGAGGTGGGATACCTGAGGTGGGATACCTGAGATGGGATACCCGAGGTGGGATACCTGAGATGGCATGCCTGAGGTTGGATAAACCCTAGCTGGCATACATGAGGTGGGATATACCTGAGGTGGGATACCTGAGGTGGGATACCTGCGGCATAATACCTGAGGTGGCATACCTGAGCTGGTATACCTGAGGGGGATACCTGAGGTTGGATACCTGTGTTAGGATACCTGAGGTTGTATACCTGATATGGGATACCTAAGATGGCATACCTGAGGTGGTATATCTGAGGTGGCATGCCTGAGGTGGCATACCTGAGGTGGGATAAACACTAGATGGAATATACCTGAGGTGGGATATACCTGATGTGGCATGCCTGAGGAGGGATACCTGAGGTGACATACCTGAGGTGGGATACCTGAGGTGGGATAAACCCTAGGTGGCATATCTGAGGTGGGATATACCTGAGGTGGTATACCTGAGGTGGGATACCTGGGGTGGGATACCTGAGGTGGAATATACCTGAGGTGGCATACCTGAGGTGGGATAAGCCCTAGGAGGCATACATGAGGTGGGATATACCTGAGGTGGGATACATGAGGTGGGATACCTGAGATGGCATACCTAAGGTGGCATACCTAGGGTGGGAGACCTGAGGTGGAATATACCTGAGGTAGGATAAACCCTAGATGGCATACATTAGGTGGCATACCTTAGGTGGAATATACCTGAGGTGGGATAAACCCAAGGAGGCATACATGTGGTGGGATATACCTGAGGTGGGATACCTGAGGTGGCAAACCTGAGCTGCGATACACGAGGTGACATACCTGAGATGGGATACCTGAGGTGGCATACCTGAGGTGGTATGCCTGAGGTGGGATACCTGATTTAGGATACCTGAGGTGGTATACCTGAGATGGGATACCTAAGATGGCATACCTGAGGTGGGATACCTGAGGTGGGATATACCTGAGGTGGCATACCTAAGGTGGCAAACTTAAGGTGGGATACCTGAGGTGGGATATACCTGAGGTGGCATACCTGAGGTGGGATAAACCCTAATTGGCATACATGAGGTGGGATATACCTGAGATGGGATACCTGAGGTGGGATACCTGAGATGGGATAAACCCTAGGTGGCATACATGAGGTGGGATACCTGAGATGGCAAACCTGAGGTGGGATACCGGAGGTGGCAAACCTGAGGTGGAATAACCCCTAGGTGGCATACATGAGGTGGGATATACCTGAGGTGGGATACCTGAGGTAGGATACCTGAGGTGACAAACCTGAGGTGGGATACCTGAGGTGGAATTCCTGAGGTGGGATACCTGAGCTGCGATACCCGAGGTGAAATACCTGAGGTGGGATACCTGAGGTGGGATACCTGAGGTGGGATACCTGAGGTGGGGTACCTGAGATGGCATACCTGAGATGGGATACCTGAGGTGGGATACCTGAGGTGGTATACCTGCGGCATAATACCTGAGGTGGCATACCTGAGCTGGTATACCTGAGGGGGATACCTGAGGTTGGATACCTGCGTTAGGATACCTGAGGTGGTATACCTGATATGGGATACCTAAGATGGCATACCTGAGGTGGTATATCTGAGGCTTGCATGCCTGTGGTGGCATACCTGAGGTGGGATACCT
The DNA here is from genome assembly GCF_964261635.1 of Lissotriton helveticus. NCBI lineage: Eukaryota > Metazoa > Chordata > Amphibia > Caudata > Salamandridae > Lissotriton > Lissotriton helveticus. The sequence continues at coordinate 45,043,880 of NC_136072.1, forward strand.
GAGGTGGGATACCTGAGGTGGAATAAACCCTAGGTGGAATATACCTGAGGTGGGATATAACTGAGGTGGCATGCCTGAGGAGGGATACCTGAGGTGACATACCTGAGGTGGGATACCTAAGGTGGAATACCTGAGGTGGGATAAACCCTAGGTGGCATACCTGAGGTGGGATATAACTGAGGTGGCATACCGAGGTGGGATACCTGTGGTGGGATACCTGGGGTGGGATACCTGAGGTGGAATATACCTGAGGGGGGATACCTGAGATGGCATACCTAAGGTGGCATACCTAAGGTGGGATACCTGAGGTGGAATACCTGACATGGCATACCTAAAGTGGCATACCTAAGGTGGGATACCTGAGATGGAATATACCTGAGGTAGGATAAACCCTAGATGGCATACATGAGGTGGGATACCTGAGGTGGCAAACCTGAGGTGGGATAAACACTAGGTGGCATACCTGAGGTGGGATATACCTGAGGTGGGATACCTGAGGTGGCATACCTGAGGAGGGATACCTGAGGTGGGATACCTGAGGTGGGATAAACCCTAGGTGGTATACCTGAGGTGAAATATACCTGAGGTGGCATACCTGAGGAAGGATACCTGAGGTTACATACCTGAGGTGGGATACCTGAGGTGGGATGAACCCTAGTTGGCATACCTGAGGTGGTATGTACCTGAGGTGGGATACCTGAGGTTGGGTACCTGAGGTGGGATACCTGGGGTGGGATACCTAGGGGAATATACCTGAGGTGGGATAAACCCCAGGAGGCATACATGAGGTGGGATATACCTGAGGTGGGATACCTGAGGTGGGATACCTGAGGTGGCAAACCTGAGGTGGCATACCTGAGGTAGGATAAACCCAAGGTGGCATACCTGAGGTGGGATACCTGAGGTGGGATATACCTGAGGTGGCATACCTAAGGTGGGATACATGAGGTGGAATATACCTGAGGTGGCATACCTGAGGTGGGATAAACCCTAGGTGGCATACCTAAGGTGGGATACCTGAGGTGGGATATACCTGAGGTGGGATATCTGTGGTGGGATACCTGAGGTGGGATACCTGAGGTGGAATATACCTGAGGTGGCATACCTGAGGTGGCATACATGAGGTGGGATATACCTGAGGTGGGATGCCTGAGGTGGGATTCCTGAGGTGGCAAACCTGAGCTGGGATACCTGAGGTGGCAAACCTGAGATGGCAAACCTGAGCTGCGATACCCGAGGTGACAAACCTGAGGTGGGATACCTGAGGTGGGATACCCGAGGTGGGATACCTGAGGTGGCAAACCTGAGGCGGGATACCAGAGGTGGGATACCTCAGGTGGCATTCCTGCGGTGGGATACCTGAGCTGAGATACCCAAGGTAACATACCTGAGGTGGGATACCTGAGATGGGATACCTGAGGTGGGATACCTGAGGAGGGATACCTGAGGTGGCATACCTGCGGTGGTATACCTGAGGTGGCATACCTGAGATGGGATACCTGAGGTGGGATACCTGAGGTGCGGTAACTGAGGTGGCATACCTGCGGTGGTATACCTGAGGTGGCATACCTGAGGTGGGATACCTGAGGTGGGATACCTGAGGTGGGATACCTGAGATAGGATACCTGAGGTGGCATACCTGAGGAGGGATACCTGAGTTAGGATACCTGAGGTGGCAAAAACCCTAGGTGGCATACATGAGGTGGGATATACCTGAGGTGGCATTCCTGAGGAAGGATACCTCAGGTGGGATACCTAAGGTGGGATACCTGAGCTGCGATACCCGAGGTGACATACCTGAGGTGGGATACCTGAGTAAGTATACCTGAGGTGGTATTCCTGAGATGGGATACCTAAGATGGCATACCTGAGGTGGCATTCCTGTGGTAGCATACCTCAGGTGGGATACCTCAGGAGGGATACCTGAGGTGGGATAAACTCTAGGTGGCATACCTGAGGTGGGCTATACCTGAGATGGGATACCTGAGGTGGGATAAACCCTAAGTGGTATACCTGAGGTGGAATATACCTGAGGTGGCATACTTGAGGAGGGATAACTGAGGTGACATACCTGAGGTGAAATATACCTGAGGTGACATACCTGAGGAAGGATACCTGAGGTTACATACCTGAGGTGGGATACCTGAGGTGGGATGTACCTGAGGTGGGATACCTGAGGTTGGGTACCTGAGGTGGGATACCTGGGGTGGGATACCTGAGGCGGAATATACCTGAGGTGGGATAAACCCCAGGAGGCATACATGAGGTGGGATATACCTGAGGTGGGATACCTGAGGTGGGATACCTGAGGTGGCAAACCTGAGGTAGGATAACCCTAGGTGGCATACCTGAGGTGGGATACCTGAGGTGGGATATACCTGAGGTGGCATACCTAAGGTGGGTTACATGAGGTGGAATATACCTGAGGTGGCATACCTGAGGTGGGATACCTGAGATGGGATACCTGAGGTGGGATACCTGAGGTGGGATAACTGAGGTGGCATACCTGCGGTGGTATACCTGAGGTGGCATACCTGAGCTGCGATACCCGAGGTGACATACCTGAGGTGGGATACCTGAGGTGGGATACCCGAGGTGGGATACCTGAGGTGGCAAACCTCAGGCGGGATACCAGAGGTGGGATACCTGAGGTGGCATACCTGAGGTGGTATGTACCTGAGGTGGGATACCTGAGGTTGGGTACCTGAGGTGGGATACCTGGGGTGGGATACCTGAGGCGGAATATACCTGAGGTGGGATAAACCCCAGGAGGCATACATGAGGTGGGATATACCTGAGGTGGGATACCTGAGGTGGGATACCTGAGGTGGCAAACCTGAGGTGGCATACCTGAGGTTGGATAAACCCTAGGTGGCATACCTGAGGTGGGATACCTGAGGTGGGATATACCTGAGGTGGCATACCTAAGGTGGGATACATGAGGTGGAATATACCTGAGGTGGCATACCTGAGGTGGGATAAACCCTAGGTGGCATACCTGAGGTGGGATACCTGAGGTGGGATATACCTGAGGTGGGATTCCTGAGGTGGGATACCTGAGGTGGAATATACCTGAGGTGGCATACCTGAGGTGGCATACATGAGGTGGGATATACCTGAGGTGGGATGCCTGAGGTGGGATTCCTGAGGTGGTAAACCTGAGCTGGGATACCTGAGGTGGCAAACCTGAGGTGGCAAACCTGAGCTGCGATACCCGAGGTGACATACCTGAGGTGGGATACCTGAGGTGGGATACCCGAGGTGGGATACCTGAGGTGGCAAACCTCAGGCGGGATACCAGAGGTGGGATACCTGAGGTGGCATTCCTGCGGTGGGATACCTGCGCTGAGATACCCAAGGTAACATACCTGAGGTGGGATACCTGAGATGGGATACCTGAGGTGGGATACCTGAGGTGGGATAACTGAGGTGGCATACCTGCGGTGGTATACCTGAGGTGGCATACCTGAGATGGGATACCGGAGGTGGGATACCTGAGGTGCGGTAACTGAGGTGGCATACCTGCGGTGGTATACCTGAGGTGGCATACCTGAGGTGGGATACCTGAGGTGGGATACCTGAGATAGGATACCTGAGGTGGCATACCTGAGGAGGCATACCTGAGTTAGGATACCTGAGGTGGCAAAAACCCTAGGTGGCATACATGAGGTGGGATATACCTGAGGTGGCATTCCTGAGGAAGGATACCTCAGGTGGGATACTTAAGGTGGGATACCTGAGCTGCGATACCCGAGGTGACATACCTGAGGTGGGATACCTGAGTAAGGATACCTGAGGTGGTATTCCTGAGATGGGATACCTAAGATGGCATACCTGAGGTGGCATTCCTGCGGTAGCATACCTCAGGTGGGATACCTCAGGAGGGATACCTGAGGTGGGATAAACACTAGGTGGCATACCTGAGGTGGGATATACCTGAGGTGGGATACCTGAGATGGCATACCTGAGGCGGGATACCTGAGGTGGGATACCTGAGGTGGGATAAACCCTAGGTGGTATACCTGAGGTGGAATATACCTGAGGTGGCATACCTGAGGAGGGATACCTGAGGTGACATACCTGAGGTGGGATACCCGAGGTAGGATAAACCCTAGTTGGCATACCTGAGGTGGTATGTACCTGAGGTGGGATACCTGAGGTTGGGTACCTGAGGTGGGATACCTGGGGTGGGATACCTGAGGTGGAATATACCTGAGGTGGGATAAACCCGAGGAGGCATACATTAGGTGGGATATTCCTGAGGTGGGATACCTGAGGTGGGATACCTGAGGTGGCAAACCTGAGGTGGGATACCTGAGGTGGGATACCTGAGGGAGCATACCTAAGGTGGTATACCTAAGGTGGGATACCTGAGGTGGCAAACCTGAGCTGCGATACCCGAGGTGACATACCTGAGGTTGGATACCTGAGATGGGATACCTGAGGTGGGATACCTGAGGTGGGATACCCGAGTTGGGATACCTGAGGTGGCATACCTAAGGTGGCAAACCTAAGGTGGGATACCTGAGGTGGGATATACCTGAGGTGGCATACCTAAGGTGGCAAACCTAAGGTGGGATACCTGAGGTGGGATAAACCCTAATTGGCATACATGAGGTGGGATATACCTGAGATGGGATACCTGAGGTGGGATACCGGAGTTGGCAAACCTGAGCTGCGATACCGGAGGTGAGATACCTGAGGTGGGATAGCTGAGATGGGATACCTGAGGTGGGATACCTGAGGTGGCATTCCTGAGGTAGCATACCTCAGGTGGGATACCTCAGGAGGGATACCTGAGGTGGGATAAACACTAGGTGGCATACCTGAGGTGGGATATACCTGAGGTGGGATACCTGAGGTGGCATACCTGAGGAGGGATACCTGAGGTGGGATACCTGAGGTGGGATAAACCCTAGGTGGTATACCTGAGGTGAAATATACCTGAGGTGGCATACCTGAGGAAGGATACCTGAGGTTACATACCTGAGGTGGGATACCTGAGGTGGGATGAACCCTAGTTGGCATACCCGAGGTGGTATGTACCTGAGGTGGGATACCTGAGGTTGGGTACCTGAGGTGGGATACCTGGGGTGGGATACCTAGGGGAATATACCTGAGGTGGGATAAATCCCTGGAGGCATACATGAGGTGGGATATACCTGAGGTGGGATACCTGAGGTGGCAAACCTGAGGTGGCATACCTGAGGTAGGATAAACCCTAGGTGGCATACCTGAGGTGGGATACCTGAGGTGGGATAGACCTGAGGTGGCATACCTAAGGTGGGATACATGAGGTGGAATATACCTGAGGTGGCATACCTGAGGTGGGATAAACCCTAGGTGGCATACCTAAGGTGGGATACCTGAGGTGGGATATACCTGAGGTGGGATACCTGTGGTGGGATACCTGAGGTGGGATACCTGAGGTGGAATATACCTGAGGTGGCATACCTGAGGTGGCATACATGAGGTCGGATATACCTGAGGTGGGATGCCTGAGGTGGGATACCCGAGGTGGGATACCTGAGGTGGCAAACCTGAGGTGGCAAACCTGAGCTGCGATACCCGAGGTGACATACCTGAGGTGGGATACCTGAGGTGGGATACCCGAGGTGGGATACCTGAGGTGGCAAACCTGAGGCGCGATACCAGAGGTGGGATACCTCAGGTGGCCTTCCTGCGGTGGGATACCTGAGCTGAGATACCCAAGGTAACATACCTGAGGTGGGATACCTGAGATGGGATACCTGAGGTGGGATACCTGAGGTGGGATACCTGAGGTGGCATACCTGCGGTGGTATACCTGAGGTGGCATACCTGAGATGGGATACCTGAAGTGGGATACCTGAGGTGCGGTAACTGAGGTGGCATACCTGCGGTGGTATACCTGAGGTGGCATACCTGAGGTGGGATACCTGAGGTGGGATACCTGGGATAGGATACCTGAGGTGGCATACCTGAGAAGGGATACCTGAGTTAGGATACCTGAGGTGGCAAAAACCCTAGGTGGCATACATGAGGTGGGATATACCTGAGGTGGCAATCCTGAGGAAGGATACCTCTGGTGGGATACCTAAGGTGGGATACCTGAGCTGCGATACCCGAGGTGACATACCTGAGGTGGGATACCTGAGTAAGGATACCTGAGGTGGTATTCCTGAGATGGGATACCTAAGATGGCATACCTGAGGTGGCATTCCTGCGGTAGCATACCTCAGGTGGGATACCTCAGGAGGGATACCTGAGGTGGGATAAACACTAGGTGGCATACCTGAGGTGGGCTATACCTGAGGTGGGACACCTGAGGTGGGATAAGCCCCTAGGTGGTATACCTGAGGTGGAATATACCTGAGGTGGCATACCTGAGGAGGGATAACTGAGGTGACATACCTGAGGTGAAATATACCTGAGGTGACATACCTGAGGAAGGATACCTGAGGTTACATACCTGAGGTGGGATACCTGAGGTGGGATGAACCCTAGTTGGCATACCTGAGGTGGTATGTACCTGAGGTGGGATACCTGAGGTTGGGTACCTGAGGTGGGATACCTGGGGTGGGATACCTGAGGCGGAATATACCTGAGGTGGGATAAACCACAGGAGGCATACATGAGGTGGGATATACCTGAGGTGGGATACCTGAGGTGGGATACCTGAGGTGGCAAACCTGAGGTGGCATACCTGAGGTAGGATAAACCCTAGGTGGCATACCTGAGGTGGGATACCTGAGGTGGGATATACCTGAGGTGGCATACCTAAGGTGGGATACATGAGGTGGAATATACCTGAGGTGGCATACCTGAGGTGGGATAAACCCTAGGTGGCATACCTAAGGTGGGATACCTGAGGTGGGATATACCTGAGGTGGGATACCTGTGGTGGGATGCCTGAGGTGGGATACCTGAGGTGGAATATACCTGAGGTGGCATACCTGAGGTGGCATACATGAGGTGGGATATACCTGAGGTGGGATGCCTGAGGTGGGATTCCTGAGGTGGCAAACCTGAGCTGGGATACCTGAGGTGGCAAACCTGAGGTGGCAAACCTGAGCTGCGATACCCGAGGTGACATACCTGAGGTGGGATACCTGAGGTGGGATACCCGAGGTGGGATACCTGAGGTGGCAAACCTGAGGCGGGATACCAGAGGTGGGATACCTCAGGTGGCATTCCTGCGGTGGGATACCTGAGCTGAGATACCCAAGGTAACATAGCTGAGGTGGGATACCTGAGGTGGCATACCTGAGGTGCGGTAACTGAGGTGGCATACCTGCGGTGGTATACCTGAGGTGGCATACCTTAGGTGGGATACCTGAGGTGGGATACCTGGGATAGGATACCTGAGGTGGCATACCTGAGAAGGGATACCTGAGTTAGGATACCTGAGGTGGCAAAAACCCTAGGTGGCATACATGAGGTGGCAATCCTGAGGAAGGATACCTCAGGTGGGATACCTCAGGAGGGATACCTGAGGTGGGATAAACACTAGGTGGCATACCTGAGGTGGGCTATACCTGAGGTGGGACACCTGAGGTGGGATAAGCCCCTAGGTGGTATACCTGAGGTGGAATATACCTGAGGTGGCATACCTGAGGAGGGATAACTGAGGTGACATACCTGAGGTGAAATATACCTGAGCTGACATACCTGAGGAAGGATACCTGAGGTTACATACCTGAGGTGGGATACCTGAGGTGGGATGAACCCTAGTTGGCATACCTGAGGTGGTATGTACCCGAGGTGACATACCTGAGGTGGGATACTTGAGTAAGAATACCTGAGGTGGTATTCCTGAGATGGGATACCTAAGATGGCATACCTGAGGTGGCATTCCTGCGGTAGCATACCTCAGGTGGGATACCTCAGGAGGGATACCTGAGGTGGGATAAACACTAGGTGGCATACCTGAGGTGGGCTATACCTGAGGTGGGACACCTGAGGTGGGATAAGCCCCTAGGTGGTATACCTGAGGTGGAATATACCTGAGGTGGCATACCTGAGGAGGGATAACTGAGGTGACATACCTGAGGTGAAATATACCTGAGCTGACATACCTGAGGAAGGATACCTGAGGTTACATACCTGAGGTGGGATACCTGAGGTGGGATGAACCCTAGTTGGCATACCTGAGGTGGTATGTACCTGAGGTGGGATACCTGAGGTTGGGTACCTGAGGTGGGATACCTGGGGTGGGATACCTGAGGCGGAATATACCTGAGGTGGGATAAACCCCAGGAGGCATACATGAGGTGGGATATACCTGAGGTTGGATACCTGAGGTGGCAAACCTGAGGTGGCATACCTGAGGTAGGATAAACCCTAGGTGGCATACCTGAGGTGGGATACCTGAGGTGGGATATACCTGAGGTGGCATACCTAAGGTGGGATACATGAGGTGGAATATACCTGAGGTGGCATACCTGAGGTGGGATAAACCCTAGGGGGCATACCTGAGGTGGGATACCTGAGGTGGGATATACCTGAGGTGGGATTCCTGAGGTGGGATACCTGAGGTGGAATATACCTGAGGTGGCATACATGAGGTGGGATATACCTGAGGTGGGATGCCTGAGGTGGGATTCCTGAGGTGGCAAACCTGAGCCTGGATACCTGACGTGGCAAACCTGAGGTGGCAAACCTGAGCTGCGATACCCGAGGTGACATACCTGAGGTGGGATACCTGAGGTGGGATACCCGAGGTGGCAAACCTGAGGCGGGATACCAGAGGTGGGATACCTGAGGTGGCATTCCTGCGGTGGGATACCTGAGCTGAGATACCCAAGGTAACATACCTGAGGTGGGATACCTGAGATGGGATACCTGAGGTGGGATACCTGAGGTGGGATAACTGAGGTGGCATACCTGCGGTGGTATACCTGAGGTGGCATACCTGAGATGGGATACCTGAGGTGGGATACCTGAGGTGCGGTAACTGAGGTGGCATACCTGCGGTGGTATACCTGAGGTGGCATACCTGAGGTGTGATACCTGAGGTGGGATACCTGAGATAGGATACCTGAGGTGGCATACCTGAGGAGGGATACCTGAGTTAGGATACCTGAGGTGGCAAAAACCCTAGGTGGCATACATTAGGTGGGATATACCTGAGGTGGCATTCCTGAGGAAGGATACCTCAGGTGGGATACCTAAGGTGGGATACCTGAGCTGCGATACCCGAGGTTACATACCTGAGGTGGGATACCTGAGTAAGGATACCTGAGGTGGTATTCCTGAGATGGGATACCTAAGATGGCATACCTGAGGTGGCATTCCTGCGGTAGCATACCTCAGGTGGGATACCTCAGGAGGGATACCTGAGGTGGGATAAACACTAGGTGGCATACCTGAGGTGGGATATACCTGAGGTGGGATACCTGAGATGGCATACCTGAGGCGGGATACCTGAGGTGGGATACCTGAGGTGGGATAAACCCTACGTGGTATACCTGAGGTGGAATATACCTGAGGTGGCATATCTGAGGAGGAATACCTGAGGTGACATACCTGAGGTGGGATACCCGAGGTAGGATAAACCCTAGTTGGCATACCTGAGGTGGTATGTACCTGAGGTGGGATACCTGAGGTTGGGTACCTGAGGTGGGATACCTGGGGTGGGATACCTGAGGTGGAATATACCTGAGGTGGGATAAACCCCAGGAGGCATACATGAGGTGGGATATACCTGAGGTGGGATACCTGAGGTGGGATACCTGAGGTGGCAAACCTGAGGTGGGATACCTGAGGTAGGATACCTGAGGGAGCATACCTAAGGTGGTATACCTAAGGTGGGATACCTGAGGTGGCAAACCTGAGCTGCGATACCCGAGATGACATACCTGAGGTGGGATACCTGAGATGGGATACCTGAGGTGGGATACCTGAGGTGGGATACCCGAGTTGGGATACCTGAGGTGGCATACCTAAGGTGGCATACCTGAGGTGGGATATACCTGAGGTGGCATACCTAAGGTGGCAAACCTAAGGTGGGATACCTGAGGTGGGATATACCTGAGGTGGCATACCTGAGGTGGGATAAACCCTAATTGGCATACATGAGGTGGGATATACCTGAGATGGGATACCTGAGGTGGGATACCGGAGTTGGCAAACGTGAGCTGCGATACCGGAGGTGAGATACCTGAGGTGGGATAGCTGAGATGGGATACCTGAGGTGGGATACCTGAGGTGGCATACCTGAGATGGGATAAACCCTAGGTGGCATACATGAGGTGGGATATACCTGAGGTGGCATACCTGAGATGGGATAAACCCTAGGTGGCATACATGAGGTGGGATATACATGAGGTGGGATACCTGAGATGGCAAACCTGAGGTGGGATACCTGAGGTGGGATACCTGAGGTAGGATACCTGAGGTGACAAACCTGAGGTGGGATACCTGAGGTGGGATACCTGAGGTGGCATTCCTGAGGTGGGATACCTGAGATGGCATGCCTGAGATGGGATACCTGAGGTGGGATACCTGAGCTGCGATACCCGAGGTGAAATACCTGAGGTGGGATACCTGAGGTGGGATACCTGAGATGGGATACCCGAGGTGGGATACCTGAGATGGCATGCCTGAGGTTGGATAAACCCTAGCTGGCATACATGAGGTGGGATATTCCTGAGGTGGGATACCTGAGGTGGGATACCTGCGGCATAATACCTGAGGTGGCATACCTGAGCTGGTATACCTGAGGGGGGATACCTGAGGTTGGATACCTGCGTTAGGATACCTGAGATTGTATACCTGATATGGGATGCCTAAGATGGCATACCTGAGGTGGTATATCTGAGGTGGCATGCCTGAGGTGGCATGCCTGAGGTGGCATACCTGAGGTGGGATACCTGAGGTGGGATACCTGAGGTGGGATAAACACTAGATGGAATATACCTGAGGTGTTATACCTGAGGTGGGATATACCTGAGGTGGCATGCCTGAGGAGGGATACCTGAGGTGACATACCGGAGGTGGGATACCTGAGGAGGGATAAACCCTAGGTGGCATATCTGAGGTGGGATATACCTGAGGTGGGATACATGAGGTGGGATACCTGAGGAGGCAAACCTGAGGTGGGATACCTGAGGTGGGATACCTGAGATGGCATACCTAAGGTGGCATACCTAGGGTGGGAGACCTGAGGTGGAATATACCTGAGGTAGGATAAACCCTAGATGGCATACATGAGGTGGCATACCTTAGGTGGAATATACCTGAGGTGGGATAAACCCAAGGAGGCATACATGAGGTGGGATACCTGAAGATGGGATACCTGAGGTGGCATACCTGAGGTGGAATTTACCTAAAGTGGCATACCTGAGGTGGGATAAACCCTAGGTGGCATACATGTGGTGGGATATACCTGAGGTGGGATACCTGAGGTGGCAAACCTGAGCTGCGATACACGAGGTGACATACCTGAGGTGGGATACCTGAGGTGGCATACCTGAGGTGGTATGCCTGAGGTGGGATACCTGATTTAGGATACCTGAGGTGGTATACCTGAGATGGGATACCTAAGATGGCATACCTGAGGTGTGATACCTGAGGGAGCATACCTAAGGTGGGATACCTGAGGTGGGATATACCTGAGGTGGCATACCTAAGGTGGCAAACTTAAGGTGGGATACCTGAGGTGGGATATACCTGAGGTGGGATACCTGAGGTAGGATATACCTGAGGTGGCATACATGAGGTGGGATATACCTGAGATGGGATACCTGAGGTGGGATACCGGAGTTGGCAAACCTGAGCTGAGATACCTGAGGTGGGATAGTTGAGATGGGATACCTGAGGTGGCATACCTCAGATGGGATAAACCCTAGGTGGCATACATGAGGTGGGATATACCTGAGGTGGGATACCTGAGATGGGATAAACCCTAGGTGGCATACATGAGGTGGGATACCTGAGATGGCAAACCTGAGGTGGGATACCTGAGGTGGGATACCGGAGGTGGCAAACCTGAGGTGGAATAACCCCTAGGTGGCATACATGAGGTGGGATATACCTGAGGTGGGATACCTGAGGTAGGATACCTGAGGTGACAAACCTGAGGTGGGATACCTGAGATGACAAACCTGAGGTGGCATACATGAGGTGGGATACCGGAGGTGGCAAACCTGAGGTGGAATAACCCCTAGGTGGCATACATGAGGTGGGATATACCTGAGGTGGGATACCTGAGGTAGGATACCTGAGGTGACAAACCTGAGGTGGGATACCTGAGGTGGAATTCCTGAGGTGGGATACCTGAGCTGCGATACCCGAGGTGAAATACCTGAGGTGGGATACCTGAGGTGGGAAACCTGAGGTGGGATACCTGAGATGGCATGCCTGAGGTTGGATAAACCCTAGCTGGCATACATGAGGTGGGATATACCTGAGGTGGGATACCTGAGGTGGTATACCTGCGGCATAATACCTGAGGTGGCATACCTGAGCTGGTATACCTGAGGGGGGAAACCTGAGGTTGGATACCTGCGTTAGGATACCTGAGGGGGTATACCTGATATGGGATACCTAAGATGGCATACCTGAGGTGGTATATCTGAGGTGGCATGCCTGTGGTGGCATACCTGAGGTGGGATACCTGAGGTGGGATACCTGAGGTGGAATAAACCCTAGATGGAATATACCTGAGGTGGGATATAACTGAGGTGGCATGCCTGAGGAGGGATACCTGAGGTGACATACCTGAGGTGGGATACCTAAGGTGGAATACCTGAGGTGGGATAAACCCTAGGTGGCATACCTGAGGTGGGATATAACTGAGGTGGCATACCGAGGTGGGATACCTGAGGTGGGATACCTGGGGTGGTATACCTGAGGTGGAATATACCTGAGGTGGGATACCTGAGATGGCATACCTAAGGTGGCATACCTAAGGTGGGATACCTGAGGTGGAATACCTGACATGGCATACCTAAAGTGGCATACCTAAGGTGGGATACCTGAGATGGAATATACCTGAGGTAGGATAAACCCTAGATGGCATACATGAGGTGGGATACCTGAGGTGGGATACCTGAGGTGGCAAACCTGAGCTGTGATACCTGAGGTGACATACCTGAGGTGGGATACCTGAGGATGGGATACCTGGTGTGGGATACCTAAGGTGGGATACACAAGGTTGGATACCTGAGGTGGCATATCTAAGGTGGCATACCTAAGGTGGGATACCTGAGGTGGAATTTACGTAAGGTTGCAACCCTGAGGTGGGGTAAACCCTAGGTGGCATCAATGTGGTGGGATATACCTGAGGTGGGATGCCTGAGGTGGCAAACCTGAGCTGCGATACCCGAGGTGACATACCTGAGGTGGGATACTTGAGATGGGATACCTGAGGTGGGATACCTGATGTGGGATACCTGAGGTGGCAAACTTGAGGTGGGATACCTGAGGTGGGAAACCTGAGGTGGGATACCTGAGCTGCGATACCCGAGGTGACATACCTGACGTGGGATACCTGAGATGGGATACCTGAGGTGGGATACCTGAGGTGGCATGCCTGAGGTTGGATAAACCCTAGGTGGCACACATGAGGTGGGATATACCTGAGGTGTGATACCTGAGGTGGGATATCTGAGGTGGCAAACCTGAGATGGGATGAACCCTAGGTGGCATACATGAGGTTGTATATACCTGAGCTGCTATACCGGAGGTGCAATATCTGAGGTGGCATACCTGAGGTGGGATGCTTGAGGTGGCATACGTGAGGTGACAAACCTGAGGTGGGATAAACCCTAGGTGGCATACATGAGGTGGGATATACCTGAGATGGGATACCTGAGGTAGCATACCTGAGGTGGTATACCTGAGGTGGGCTCCCTGAAGTGGCATACATGAGGTGGGATATACCTGAGGTGGGATACCTGAGGTGGCATACCTGAGGTGGTATACCTGAGGTGGGATACCTGAGTTAGGATACCTGAGGTGGTATACCTGAGATGGGATACCTAAGATGGCATACCTTAGGTGGTATACCTGAGGTGGCATACCTGAGGTGGCATACCTCAGGTGGGATAAACACTAGTTGGCATATCTGAGGTGGGATATACCTGAGGTGGGATACCTGAGGTAGTATACCCGAGGTGGCATACCTGAGGAGGGATACCTGAGGTGGGTTAAACCCTAGGTGGCATACCTGAGGTGGGATATAACTGAGGTGACATACCTGAGGTGGGATATACCCTAGGTGGCATACCTGAGGTGGGATATACCTGAGGTGGCATACCTGAGGTAGGATTCCTGAGGTGGGATACCTGAGGTGAGATACCCGAGGTGGCATGCCTGAGGTGGCATACCTGAAGTGGGATACCTGAGGTGGTATACCTGAGGTGGAATAAACCCTAGGTGGAATATACCTGAGGTGGTATACCTGAGGTGGGATATAACTGAGGTGACATACCTGAGGTGGGATACCTAGGGTGGGATACCTGAGGTGGGATAAACCCTAGGTGGCATACCTGAGGTGGGATATAACTGAGGTGGCATACCTGAGGTGGGATACCTGAGGATGGGATACCTGACATGGGATACCTAAGGTGGGATACCCAAGGTTGGATACCTGAGGTGGCATACCTAAGGTGGCATACCGAAGGTGGGATACCTGAGGTGGAATTTACCTAAGGTGGCAACCCTGAGGTGGGATAAACCCTAGGTGGCACACATGAGGTGGAATATACCTGAGGTGTGATACCTGAGGTGGGCTACCTGAGGTGGGATTAACCTGAGGTGGGATACCTGAAGTGGGATACCTGAGGTGGCAGACCTGAGTTGGGATACCTGAGGTGGGATATCTGAGGTGGCAAACCTGAGATGGGATGAACCCTAGGTGGCATACATGAGGTTGGATATACCTGAGCTGCGATACCCGAGGTGACATACCTGAGGTGGCATTCCTGAGGTGGGATGCTTGAGGTGGCATACGTGAGGTGACAAACCTGAGGTGGGATAAACCCTAGATGGCATACATGAGGTGGGATATTCCTGAGGTGGGATACCTGAGGTAGCATACCTGGGGTGGTATACCTGAGGTGGGCTCCCTGAAGTGGCATACATGAGGTGGGATACCTGAGGTGAGATACCGGAGGTGGCATGCCTGAGGTGGCATACCTGAGGAGGGATACCTGAGGTGGGATACCTGAGGTGGGATTCCTGAGGTGGCATACCTAAGATGGGATACCTGAGGTGGGATACCAGAGGTGGCAACCCTGAGGTGGGATACATGAGGTGGGATATACCTGAGGTGGGATACCTGAGGTGGGATACCTGAGGTGACAAACCTGAGGTGGGATACCTGAGGTGGGATACCTGAGGTGGCATTCCTGAGGTGGGATACCTGAGCTGCGATATCTGAAGTGAAATACCTGAGGTGGGATACCTGAGGTGGGATACCTGAGGTGGGATACCCAAGGTGGGATACCTGAGATGGCATGCCTGAGGTTGGATAAACCCTAGCTGGCATACATGAGGTGGGATATACCTGAGGTGGGATACCTGAGGTGGGATACCAGCGGCATAATACCTGAGGTGGCATACCTGAGGTGGTATACCTGGGGTGGGATACCTGAGGTTGGATACCTGAGTTAGGATACCTGAGGTGGTATACCTGATATGGGATACCTAAGATGGCATACCTGAGGTGGTATATCTGAGGTGGCATGCCTGAGGTGGCATACCTGATGTGGGATACCTGAGGTGGTATACCTGAGGTGGAATAAACCCTAGGTGGAATATACCTGAGGTGGTATACCTGAGGTGGGATATAACTGAGGTGGCATGCCTGAGGAGGGATACCTGAGGTGACATACCTGAGGTGGGATACCTAGGGTGGGATACCTGAGGTGGGATAAACCCTAGGTGGCATACCTGAGGTGGGATATAACTGAGGTGGCATACCTGAGGTGGGATACCTGAGGATGGGATACCTGACATGGGATACCTAAGGTGGGATACCCAAGGTTGGATACCTGAGGTGGCATACCTAAGGTGGCATACCTAAGGTGGCATACCTGAGGTGGAATTTACCTAAGGTGGCAACCCTGAGGTGGGATAAACCCTAGGTGGCACACATGAGGTGGGATATACCTGAGGTGTGATACCTGAGGTGGGCTACTTGAGGTGGGATTAACCTGAGGTGGGATACCTGAAGTGGGATACCTGAGCTGCGATACCCGAGGTGACATACCTGACGTGGGATACCTGAGATGGGATACCTGAGGTGGGATACCTGAGGTGGCATGCCTGAGGTTGGATAAACCCTAGGTGGCACACATGAGGTGGGATATACCTGAGGTGTGATACCTGAGGTGGGATATCTGAGGTGGCAAACCTGAGATGGGATGAACCCTAGGTGGCATACATGAGGTTGTATATACCTGAGCTGCTATACCGGAGGTGCAATATCTGAGGTGGCATACCTGAGGTGGGATGCTTGAGGTGGCATACGTGAGGTGACAAACCTGAGGTGGGATAAACCCTAGGTGGCATACATGAGGTGGGATATACCTGAGATGGGATACCTGAGGTAGCATACCTGAGGTGGTATACCTGAGGTGGGCTCCCTGAAGTGGCATACATGAGGTGGGATATACCTGAGGTGGGATACCTGAGGTGGCATACCTGAGGTGGGATACCTGAGGTGGGATACCTGAGTTAGGATACCTGAGGTGGTATACCTGAGATGGGATACCTAAGATGGCATACCTTAGGTGGTATACCTGAGGTGGCATACCTGAGGTGGCATACCTCAGGTGGGATAAACACTAGTTGGCATATCTGAGGTGGGATATACCTGAGGTGGGATACCTGAGGTAGTATACCCGAGGTGGCATACCTGAGGAGGGATACCTGAGGTGGGTTAAACCCTAGGTGGCATACCTGAGGTGGGATATAACTGAGGTGACATACCTGAGGTGGGATATACCCTAGGGGGCATACCTGAGGTGGGATATACCTGAGGTGGCATACCTGAGGTAGGATTCCTGAGGTGGGATACCTGAGGTGAGATACCCGAGGTGGCATGCCTGAGGTGGCATAGCTGAAGTGGGATACCTGAGGTGGTATACCTGAGGTGGAATAAACCCTAGGTGGAATATACCTGAGGTGGTATACCTGAGGTGGGATATAACTGAGGTGACATACCTGAGGTGGGATACCTAGGGTGGGATACCTGAGGTGGGATAAACCCTAGGTGGCATACCTGAGGTGGGATATAACTGAGGTGGCATACCTGAGGTGGGATACCTGAGGATGGGATACCTGACATGGGATACCTAAGGTGGGATACCCAAGGTTGGATACCTGAGGTGGCATACCTAAGGTGGCATACCGAAGGTGGGATACCTGAGGTGGAATTTACCTAAGGTGGCAACCCTGAGGTGGGATAAACCCTAGGTGGCACACATGAGGTGGAATATACCTGAGGTGGCATACCGAGGTGGGATACCTGAGGTGGGATACCTGAAGTGGGATACCTGAGGTGGCAGACCTGAGTTGGGATACCTGAGGTGGGATATCTGAGGTGGCAAACCTGAGATGGGATGAACCCTAGGTGGCATACATGAGGTTGGATATACCTGAGCTGCGATACCCGAGGTGACATACCTGAGGTGGCATTCCTGAGGTGGGATGCTTGAGGTGGCATACGTGAGGTGACAAACCTGAGGTGGGATAAACCCTAGATGGCATACATGAGGTGGGATATTCCTGAGGTGGGATACCTGAGGTAGCATACCTGGGGTGGTATACCTGAGGTGGGCTCCCTGAAGTGGCATACATGAGGTGGGATACCTGAGGTGAGATACCGGAGGTGGCATGCCTGAGGTGGCATACCTGAGGAGGGATACCTGAGGTGGGATACCTGAGGTGGGATTCCTGAGGTGGCATACCTAAGATGGGATACCTGAGGTGGGATACCAGAGGTGGCAACCCTGAGGTGGGATACATGAGGTGGGATATACCTGAGGTGGGATACCTGAGGTGGGATACCTGAGGTGACAAACCTGAGGTGGGATACCTGAGGTGGGATACCTGAGGTGGCATTCCTGAGGTGGGATACCTGAGCTGCGATATCTGAAGTGAAATACCTGAGGTGGGATACCTGAGGTGGGATACCTGAGGTGGGATACCCAAGGTGGGATACCTGAGATGGCATGCCTGAGGTTGGATAAACCCTAGCTGGCATACATGAGGTGGGATATACCTGAGGTGGGATACCTGAGGTGGGATACCAGCGGCATAATACCTGAGGTGGCATACCTGAGGTGGTATACCTGGGGTGGGATACCTGAGGTTGGATACCTGAGTTAGGATACCTGAGGTGGTATACCTGATATGGGATACCTAAGATGGCATACCTGAGGTGGTATATCTGAGGTGGCATGCCTGAGGTGGCATACCTGATGTGGGATACCTGAGGTGGTATACCTGAGGTGGAATAAACCCTAGGTGGAATATACCTGAGGTGGTATACCTGAGGTGGGATATAACTGAGGTGGCATGCCTGAGGAGGGATACCTGAGGTGACATACCTGAGGTGGGATACCTAGGGTGGGATACCTGAGGTGGGATAAACCCTAGGTGGCATACCTGAGGTGGGATATAACTGAGGTGGCATACCTGAGGTGGGATACCTGAGGATGGGATACCTGACATGGGATACCTAAGGTGGGATACCCAAGGTTGGATACCTGAGGTGGCATACCTAAGGTGGCATACCTAAGGTGGCATACCTGAGGTGGAATTTACCTAAGGTGGCAACCCTGAGGTGGGATAAACCCTAGGTGGCAC
This sequence comes from Lissotriton helveticus, assembly GCF_964261635.1. Classification (NCBI taxonomy): domain Eukaryota; kingdom Metazoa; phylum Chordata; class Amphibia; order Caudata; family Salamandridae; genus Lissotriton; species Lissotriton helveticus. Next base: position 45,062,681 of record NC_136072.1, read on the forward strand.
ACATGAGGTGGGATATACCTGAGGTGTGATACCTGAGGTGGGCTACTTGAGGTGGGATTAACCTGAGGTGGGATACCTGAAGTGGGATACCTGAGGTGGCAGACCTGAGTTGGGATACCTGAGGTGGGATATCTGAGGTGGCAAACCTGAGATGGGATGAACCCTAGGTGGCATACATGAGGTTGGATATACCTGAGCTGCGATACCCGAGGTGACATACCTGAGGTGGCATTCCTGAGGTGGGATGCTTGAGGTGGCATACGTGAGGTGACAAACCTGAGGTGGGATGAACCCTAGGTGGCATACCTGAGGTGGGCTCCCTGAAGTGGCATACATGAGGTGGGATATACCTGAGGTGGGATACCTGAGGTGGCATACCTGAGGTGGTATAACTGAGGTGGGATACCTGAGTTAGGATACCTGAGGTGGTATACCTGAGATGGGATACCTAAGATGGCATACCTGAGGTGGTATACCTGAGGTGGCATACCTGAGGTGGCATGCCCGAGGAGGGATACCTGAGGTGGGTTAAACCCTAGGTGGCATACCTGAGGTGGGATATACCTGAGGTGACATACCTGAGGTGGGATAAACCCTAGGGGGCAAACCTGAGGTGGGATATACCTGAGGTGGTATACCTGAGGTAGGATACCTGAGGTGGGATACCTGAGGTGAGATACCGGAGGCGGCATGCCTGAGGTGGCATACCTGAGGAGGGATACCTGAGGTGGGATACCTGAGGTGGGATTCCTGAGGTGGCATACCTAAGGTGGGATACCTGAGGTGGGATACCGGAGGTGGCAACCCTGAGGTGGAAAACCCCTAGTTGGCATACATGAGGTGGGATATACCTGAGGTGGGATACCTGAGGTGGGATACCTGAGGTGACAAACCTGAGGTGGGATACCTGAGGTGGGATAAACCCTAATTGGCATACATGAGGTGGGATATACCTGAGCTGCGATACCGGAGGTGAGATACCTGAGGTGGGATAGCCGAGATGGGATACCTGAGGTGGGATACCTGAGGTGGGATACCTGAGATGGGATAAACCCTAGGTGGCATACATGAGGTGGGATACCTGAGATGGCAAACCTGAGGTGGGATACCTGAGGTGGGATACCTGAGGTGACAAACCTGAGGTGGGATACCTGAGGTGGGATACCTGAGGTGGCATTCCTGAGGTGGGATACCTGAGCTGCGATACCCGAGGTGAAATACCTGAGGTGGGATACCTGAGGTGGGATACCTGAGATGGGATACCCGAGGTGGGATACCTGAGATGGCATGCCTGAGGTTGGATAAACCCTAGCTGGCATACATGAGGTGGGATATACCTGAGGTGGGATACCTGAGGTGGGATACCTGCGGCATAATACCTGAGGTGGCATACCTGAGCTGGTATATCTGAGGGGGGATACCTGAGGTTGGATACCTGCGTTAGGATACCTGAGGTTGTATACCTGATATGGGATACCTAAGATGGCATACCTGAGGTGGTATATCTGAGGTGGCATGCCTGAGGTGGCATACCTGAGGTGGTATACCTGAGGTGGCATACCTGAGGTGGCATGCCTCAGGTGGGATAAACACTAGATGGCATATCTGAGGTGGGATATACCTGAGGTGGGATACCTGAGTTGGCATACCCGAGGAGGGATACCTGAGGTGGGTTAAACCCTAGGTGGCATACCTGAGGTGGGATATACCTGAGGTGACATACCTGAGGTGGGATAAACCCTAGGGGGCAAACCTGAGGTGGGATATACCTGAGGTGGTATACCTGAGGTAGGATACCTGAGGTGGGATACCTGAGGTGAGATACCGGAGGCGGCATGCCTGAGGTGGCATACCTGAGGAGGGATACCTGAGGTGGGATACCTGAGGTGGGATTCCTGAGGTGGCATACCTAAGGTGGGATACCTGAGGTGGGATACCGGAGGTGGCAACCCTGAGGTGGAATAACCCCTAGGTGGCATACATGAGGTGGGATATACCTGAGGTGGGATACCTGAGGTGGGATACCTGAGGTGACAAACCTGAGGTGGGATACCTGAGGTGGGATACCTGAGGTGGGATAAACCCTAATTGGCATACATGAGGTGGGATATACCTGAGATGGGATACCTGAGGTGGGATACCGGAGTTGGCAAACCTGAGCTGCGATACCGGAGGTGAGATACCTGAGGTGGGATAGCCGAGATGGGATACCTGAGATGGGATAAACCCTAGATGGCATACATGAGGTGGGATACCTGAGATGGCAAACCTGAGGTGGGATACCTGAGGTAGGATACCTGAGGTGGCATTCCTGAGGTGGGATACCTGAGCTGCGATACCCGAGGTGGGATACCTGAGATGGCATGCCTGAGGTTGGATAAACCCTAGCTGGCAACATGAGGTGGGATATACCTGAGGTGGGATACCTGAGGTGGGATACCTGCGGCATAATACCTGAGGTGGCATACCTGAGCTGGTATATCTGAGGGGGGATACCTGAGGTTGGATACCTGCGTTAGGATACCTGAGGTTGTATACCTGATATGGGATACCTAAGATGGCATACCTGAGGTGGTATATCTGAGGTGGCATGCCTGAGGTGGCATACCTGAGGTGGCATGCCTGAGGAGGGATACCTGAGGTGACATACCTGAGGTGGCATACCTGAGGTGAGATAAACCCTAGGTGGCATATCTGAGGTGGGATATACCTGAGGTGGGATACCTGAGGTGGGATAAGCCCTAGGAGGCATACATGAGGTGGGATATACCTGAGGTGGGATACATGAGGTGGGATACCTGAGGAGGCAAACCTGAGGTGGGATACCTGAGGTGGGATACCTGAGATGGCATACCTAAGGTGGCATACCTAGGGTGGGAGACCTGAGGTGGAATATACCTGAGGTAGGATAAACCCTAGATGGCATACATGAGGTGGCATACCTTAGCTGGAATATACCTGAGGTGGGATAAACCCAAGGAGGCATACATATCAATCAATCAGGAGTTTGTTAAAGCGCGACTACTCACCCGTAAGGGTCTCAAGGCGCTAGGGGTGGGAGGGGGGTTGGGGGGGGTGCAGGTTCCATTCCATCAAGGAGGGGGTCTGTCGAAGAGCCAGGTTTTGAGGTTTCTTGCGAAGATGGGGAGCGATGTTGTCTGTCTGAGGTGGAGCGGAAGGGCGTTCCATGCTTTGGCCGCGAGGAAGGAGAAGGAGCGGCCTCCCGATCTGGTCTTTCTGGTGCGGGGGACCACAGCGTAGGAAAGCTGGGCTGATCGTAGGGTCCTTTGGGGTGCGTGGAATTTGAGTCGGCTGTTCAGGTATGCTGGTCCGGTGCCGTGGAGGGCCTTGTGTGCGTGGGTGAGCATCTTAAAGGTGATTCTCGCCTCGACAGGGAGCCAGTGGAGTGTGCGCAGGTGCTGGGAGATGTGGCAGTGTTTTGGCAGGTTGAGGACCAGTCTTGCGGCGGCGTTCTGGATGTTCTGTAGCTTGCGGATGAGGTTTTTGTTTATTCCGGCGTAGAGTGCGTTGCCGTAGTCGAATCTGCTGGTGACCAGGGCGTGAGTGACTGTCTTTCGGTGTTCGAGGGGGATCCATTTGAAGGTCTTACGAAGGAGGCGGAGGGTGTGGAAGCAGGAAGATGAGACAGAGTTGATCTGGCGGTCCATTTTGAGCTCGGAGTCCAGGATGATTCCCAGGTTGCGTGCGTGGTCTGTGGGGGTTGGCGGGTTTCCGAGGGCGGTGGGCCACCAGGTGTCACTCCAGGCGTCGGGGTTTGGGCCCATGATGAGTACTTCTGTTTTGTTGGTGTTTAGTTGTAGGCAGCTGTTTTTCATCCATTTGGCGACGGCTTCCATGCCTTCTCGAAAGTTGCGTCTGGCGGTGTTGGGCTCGTTGGATAGGGAGAGGATGAGCTGGGTGTCGTCTGCATATGACACGATGTTGAGTCCGTAGGTTCTGACGATGGGGGCAAGTGGAGCCATGTAGACGTTGAAGAGCGTCGGGCTGAGGGAGGAGCCCTGGGGGACTCCGCAGGTGATAGGTGTGGGGTCCGAGAGGAAAGGGGGGAGTCTGACCCGCTGCGTCCTGCTGGAGAGGAAGGAGCAGATCCAGTCGAGGGCCTTGTCCTTGATTCCTGCATCGTAGAGTCTGCGTATTAGGGTGCGGTGGGAGACTGTGTCGAACGCCGCTGATAGGTCGAGGAGGATGAGGGCTACTGTTTCTCCTTTGTCCAGTAAGGTGCGGATGTCGTCTGTTGCGGCGAGGAGGGCGGTTTCCGTACTGTGGTTTTTTCTGAAGCCGGATTGGGAGGAGTCGAGGATGTTGTGTTCTTCAATGAATGTGGCGAGTTGGCTGTTGATGGCTTTCTCGATGACTTTCGCTGGGAATGGGAGCAGGGAGATGGGTCTGTAGTTTTTGAGGTCGGTGGGGTCCGCTGAGGGTTTCTTTAGGAGGGGGTTGACCTCGGCGTGTTTCCAGTCGTCGGGGAATGAGGCGGTCGCCAGGGAGCGGTTGATGGTTTGGCTGAGCATGGGTGCGATGGTGTTGGCGGCTCTGTTGAAGATGTGGTGGGGGCAGGGGTCCGTGGGGGCCCCTGAGTGGATTGACTTCATTGTCTTCAGTGTGTCTTCGGTGGTGAGGGCTGTCCAGTCATCAATCGCTGGTTTCCGGGTGTCGGGGGTGGTTGGTGAGGGTTCAGTGTGTTGGTTGTCTTCGTCGAAGTTGTCGTAGATGCTCTTGATTTTGTGGTGGAAAAAGATGCTGAGTTTGTCGCAGAGGTCTTGTGAGGGAGGGATGTCGGTAGACTCGCTGGTGGGTTGGGCGAACTCCTTGATGATGCTGAAGAGTTCCTTGCTGTTGTGTGCGTGGGTGGAGATTCTGTCTTCAATCGCTTTTTTCCTCGTTTCTCTGATGAATTGATGGTGGGCGTTGGTGGCGGCTCTGAAGTTGTTGTGGGCTTCTGTGGATTTGGTGTTTCTCCAGGCCTTTTCGAGGCGGCGGCATGTGCGCCTGGACTCTCGAAGTTCGGTGGTAAACCATCTGGCTTTCTTGGCACGGGTATTGTTGTTTTTCTTGAGGGGGGCTATGGTGTTGGTGCTGTCCGAGATCCATCTATGCAGGGTTCGGGCTGCGGTGTTGGGGTCGTCGTTTTCCGCGATGGTTGGGGTGGAGTTGTTGAGTGAGGAGGTGAGCTGGTCATCGGTGATTTTGGTCCAGTTTCTTTGTGGAAGCAGGTGCTGGTGTCTGTGGATGGTGGGTGTTCTGAAGGTGAAGTGGACGCAACGATGGTCGGTCCATGGGAGTTCGGTGGTGTGGCTGAAGGTGATGGAGTTTCCTGTAGTGAAGAGGGGGTCGAGGGTGTGTCCTGCTGAGTGCGTGGGCTCGGTCACGATCTGGCGGAGTCCAATGTTGTGGAGGTTGTCCAGGAGGGATGTGGTGTTGGGGTCCAGTTGATTGTCGAGGTGGAAGTTGAGGTCTCCCAGCAGGGTGTAGTTGGTGGATGCGATGGCCTGCGGGGAGATAATGTCCGTGATGGAGTTGGCGAAGGGTCCGCGGGGTCCAGGGGGACGGTAGATGAGGGTTCCTCGAAGGGCGGCGGTGGGGCTGGCCAGTATCTTGAAGTGAAGGTGTTCCATCAGTTCTGTGGACTCGTCAGGGAGTGTGCTCAGGCGGAGGCTGGATTTGTGGACGATGGCGATTCCTCCTCCTGGGTGGATGGGGCGGTCCTTCCTGGAGATCTTGTATCCTTGGGGGATGGCGATGGCGATGTCCGGTCCCGAGGTGGTGTTGGTCCAGGTTTCGGTGAAGAATGCTACGTCTGGGGTTGTGCTGTCGAGGAGGTCCCAGATTTCTGTGGCGTGTTTGTGGAGGGATCGGACGTTGAGGAGGATGCATTGCAGGGTCTTCAGTTCGGTTGTGTTCTTGTGGGCGGGTTGTGCTGGATCCGTGTTCTTGGCGGTGCTGCAGGTGTGACGGCAGCGGTGACAGCTGAAGGGTCCATGGGTGTCGGCTGGTGATGCTAGCTTGCAGTTGTTGTTGCAGCCTGGGTTGAGTGCGTGGAGTGCTGCTGGGTCGTAGCGTTGGCGGGGCGGAGGTCCAGGGTTCCTGGTGCTGGTCGCGGACGGGTCGCAGACGGGCGCAGACGTGCTTGCCTTTGATGCGCCTTCGGTGCACCAGCGGCGCGCCCGCAGCCCGCGGCCGCTGTGCGGCCGCCATTAAGTAGGGGTCGGGGAGGGCTGGACAGCTGGGAGGCGGGAGCGGGGAGGGGAGCTGGATTGGGCCGGTCGTGCTGGGGGGGGAGGGGCCGCGGGGGCAGCAGCGGCGGGGAAAGGTAAAGGGAGGAAAGAAGGGATAAAGAAAAAAGGGAAAATAGGCGGAAATAAGGCACAAAAGAGCAGAGATGCAGAAAAGAGCAGAAAGGTGAAAGATAGAAAGTGTAAAAAAACGAGTGAAAACGAGAGAAGGAGCAGAGGGAGAGAAAGGGAAAATGGGCAAGAATAAGGCACAAAAGAGCAGAGGTGCAGAAAGGTGAAAGATAGAAAGGGGAAAAAACGAATGAAAACGAGTGAAGGAGCAGAGGGAGAGAAAGGGAAATGGGCAGAAATAAGGCGCAAAAGAACAGAGGTGCAGAAAGGTGAAAGATAGAAAGGGGAGAAAAAACGAGTGAAGGAGCAGAAAGAAAGAAAGGAGACAGAGGTCCACTGGACCACCAGGGATGAGGCGCAGGGAAACCTGCGGGTGGAGGAGGGCCTCGATCACCAACACTCAAGAGTGCAGGGGCAGGGGCACCTCACTTAATGGTGGAGCTGCGAGGGTGGGAGAGCAATTTCACTGACAATGAGTCAGTGGTCTTGCATGAGGTGGGATACCTGAGGATGGGATACCTGAGGTGGCATACCTAAGGTGGCATACCTGAGGTGGAATTTACCTAAAGTGGCATACCTGAGGTGGGATAAACCCTAGGTGGCATAAATGTGGTGGGATATACCTGAGGTGGGATACCTGAGGTGGCAAACCTGAGCTGCGATACACAAGGTGACATACCTCAGGTGGGATAAACCCTAGGTGGCATACCTGAGGTGGGATACCTGAGGTGGCATACCTGAGGTGGGATAAACCCTAGGTGGCATACCTGAGGTGGGATACCTGAGGTGGCATACCTGAGGTGGTATACCTGAGGTGGGATACCTGATTTAGGATACCTGAGGTGGTATACCTGAGATGGGATACCTAAGATGGCATACCTGAGGTGGGATACCTGAGGGAGCATACCTAAGGTGGGATACCTGAGGTGGGATATGCCTGAGGTGGCATACCTAAGGTGGCAAACTTAAGGTGGGATACCTGAGGTGGGATATACCTGAGGTGGCATACCTGAGGTGGGATACCGGAGTTGGCAAACCTGAGCTGCGATACCCGAGGTGAGATACCTGAGGTGGGATAGTTGAGATGGGATACCTGAGGTGGGATAGTTGAGATGGGATACCTGAGGTGGCATAGTTGAGATGGGATAAACCCTAGGTGGCATACATGAGGTGGGATATACCCGAGGTGAAATACCTGAGGTGGGATACCTGAGGTGGGATACCTGAGGTTGGATAAACCCTAGCTGGCATACATGAGGTGGGATATACCTGAGGTGGGATACCTGAGGTTGGATACCTGCGTTAGGATACCTGAGGTGCTATACCTGATATGGGATACCTAAGATGGCATACCTGAGGTGGTATATCTGAGGTGGCATGCCTGTGGTGGCATACCTGAGGTGGGATACCTGAGGTGGAATAAACCCTAGGTGGAATATACCTGAGGTGGGATATAACTGAGGTGGCATGCCTGAGGAGGGATACCTGAGGTGGGATACCTAAGGTGGAATACCTGAGGTGGGATAAACCCTAGGTGGCATACCTGAGGTGGGATATAACTGAGGTGGCATACCGAGGTGGGATACCTGAGGTGGGATACCTGGGGTGGGATACCTGAGGTGGAATATACCTGAGGTGGAATACCTGAGATGGCATACCTAAGGTGGCATACCTAAGGTGGGATACCTGAGATGGAATATACCTGAGGTAGGATAAACCCTAGCTGGCATACATGAGGTGGGATACCTGAGGTGGCAAACCTGAGCTGTGATACCTGAGGTGACATACCTGAGGTGACATACCTAAGGTGGGATACCCAAGGTTGGATACCTGAGGTGGCATATCTAAGGTGGCATACCTAAGGTGGGATACCTGAGGTGGAATTTACCTAAGGTTGCAACCCTGAGGTGGGATAAATCCTAGGTGGCATCAATGTGGTGGGATATACCTGAGGTGGGATGCCTGAGGTGGCAAACCTGAGCTGCGATACCCGAGGTGGCATACCTGAGGTGGGATACTTGAGATGGGATACCTGAGGTGGGATACCTGAGGTGGCAAACCTGAGGTGGGATACCTGAGGCGGGAAACCTGAGGTGGGATACCTGAGCTGCGATACCCGAGGTGACATACCTGACGTGGGATACCTGAGATGGGATACCTGAGGTGGGATACCTGAGGTGGCAAACCTGAGATGGGATGAACCCTAGGTGGCATACATGAGGTGGGATATACCTGAGATGGGATACCTGAGGTAGCATACATGAGGTGGGATATACCTGAGGTGGGCTCCCTGAAGTGGCATACATGAGGTGGGATATACCTGAGGTGGGATACCTGAGGTGGCATACCTGAGGTGGGATACCTGAGGTGGGATACCTGAGTTAGGATACCTGAGGTGGTATACCTGAGATGGGATACCTAAGATGGCATACCTGAGGTGGTATACCTGAGGTGGCATACCTGAGGTGGCATACCTCAGGTGGGATAAACACTAGTTGGCATATCTGAGGTGGGATATACCTGAGGTGGGATACTTGAGGTAGTATACCTGAGGTGGCATACCTGAGGAGGGATACCTGAGGTGGGTTAAACCCTAGGTGGCATACCTGAGGTGGGATATACCTGAGGTGACATACCTGAGGTGGGATAAACCCTAGGGGCCATACCTGAGGTGGGATATACCTGAGGTGGCATACCTGAGGTAGGATTCCTGAGGTGGGATACCTGAGGTGAGATACCGGAGGTGGCATGCCTGAGGTGGCATACCTGAGGAGGGATACCTGAGGAGGGATACCTGAGGTGGGATTCCTGAGGTGGCATACCTAAGATGGGATACCTGAGGTGGGATACCAGAGGTGGCAACCCTGAGGTGGAATAACCCCTAGGTGGCATACATGAGGTGGGATATACCTGAGGTGGGATACCTGAGGTGGGATACCTGAGGTGACAAACCTGAGGTGGGATACCTGAGGTGGGATACCTGAGGTGGCATTCCTGAGGTGGGATACCTGAGCTGCGATATCTGAAGTGAAATACCTGAGGTGGGATACCTGGGGTGGGATACCCGAGGTGGGATACCTGAAATGGCATGCCTGAGGTTGGATAAACCCTAGCTGGCATACATGAGGTGGGATATACCTGAGGTGGGATACCTGAGGTGGGATACCTGCGGCATAATACCTGAGGTGGCATACCTGAGGTGGTATACCTGGGGTGGGATACCTGAGGTTGGATACCTGAGTTAGGATACCTGAGGTGGTATACCTGATATGGGATACCTAAGATGGCATACCTGAGGTGGTATATCTGAGGTGGCATGCCTGAGGTGGCATACCTGAAGTGGGATACCTGAGGTGGTATACCTGAGGTGGAATAAACCCTAGGTGGAATATACCTGAGGTGGTATACCTGAGGTGGGATATAACTGAGGTGGCATGCCTGAGGAGGGATACCTGAGGTGACATACCTGAGGTGGGATACCTAGGGTGGGATACCTGAGGTGGGATAAACCCTAGGTGGCATACCTGAGGTGGGATATAACTGAGGTGGCATACCTGAGGTGGGATACCTGAGGATGGGATACCTGACATGGGATACCTAAGGTGGGATACCCAAGGTTGGATACCTGAGGTGGCATACCTAAGGTGGGAAACCTGAGGTGGAATTTACCTAAGGTGGCAACCCTGAGGTGGGATAAACCCTAGGTGGCACACATGAGGTGGGATATACCTGAGGTGTGATACCTGAGGTGGGCTACCTGAGGTGGGATTAACCTGAGGTGGGATACCTGAAGTGGGATACCTGAGGTGGCAGACCTGAGTTGGGATACCTGAGGTGGGATATCTGAGGTGGCAAACCTGAGATGAGATGAACCCTAGGTGGCATACATGAGGTTGGATATACCTGAGCTGCGATACCCGAGGTGACATACCTGAGGTGGCATTCCTGAGGTGGGATGCTTGAGGTGGCATACGTGAGGTGACAAACCTGAGGTGGGATAAACCCTAGGTGGCATACATGAGGTGGGATATTCCTGAGGTGGGATACCTGAGGTAGCATACCTGGGGTGGTAAACCTGAGGTGGGCTCCCTGAAGTGGCATACATGAGGTGGGATATACCTGAGGTGGGATAACTGAGGTGGGATACCTGAGTTAGGATACCTGAGGTGGTATACCTGAGATGGGATACCTAAGATGGCATACCTGAGGTGGTATACCTGAGGTGGCATACCTGAGGTGGCATGCCTCAGGTGGGATAAACACTAGATGGCATATCTGAGGTGGGATATACCTGAGGTGGGATACCTGAGTTGGCATACCTGAGGAGGGATACCTGAGGTGGGTTAAACCCTAGGGGGCAAACCTGAGGTGGGATATACCTGAGGTGGTATACCTGAGGTAGGATACCTGAGGTGGGATACCTGAGGTGAGATACCGGAGGCGGCATGCCTGAGGTGGCATACCTGAGGAGGGATACCTGAGGTGGGATACCTGAGGTGGGATTCCTGAGGTGGCATACCTAAGGTGGGATACCTGAGGTGGGATACCGGAGGTGGCAACCCTGAGGTGGAATAACCCCTTGGTGGCATACATGAGGTGGGATATACCTGAGGTGGGATACCTGAGGTGACAAACCTGAGGTGGGATACCTGAGGTGGGATACCTGAGGTGGCATTCCTGAGGTGGGATACCTGAGCTGCGATACCCGAGGTGACATACCTGAGGTGGAAAACCTGAGGTGGGATACCTGAGGTTGGATAAACCCTAGCTGGCATATATGAGGTGGGATATACCTGAGGTGGGATACCTGCGGCATAATACCTGAGGTGGCATACCTGAGGTGGTATACCTGGGGTGGGATACCTGAGGTTGGATACCTGAGTTAGGATACCTGAGGTGGTATACCTGATATGGGATACCTAAGATGGCATACCTGAGGTGGTATATCTGAGGTGGCATGCCTGAGGTGGCATACCTGAAGTGGGATACCTGAGGTGGGATACCTGAGGTGGAATAAACCCTAGGTGGAATATACCTGAGGTGGTATACCTGAGGTGGGATATAACTGAGGTGGCATGCCTGAGGAGGGATACCTGAGGTGACATACCTGAGGTGGGATACCTAGGGTGGGATACCTGAGGTGGGATAGACCCTAGGTGGCATACCTGAGGTGGAATATAACTGAGGTGGCCTACCTGAGGTGGAATATACCTGAGGTGGGATACCTGAGATGGCATACCTAAGGTGGCATACCTAAGGTGGGATACCTGAGGTGGAATACCTGACATGGCATACCTAAAGTGGCATACCTAAGGTGGAATACCTGAGGTGGAATATACCTGAGGTAGGATAAACCATAGATGGCATATATGAGGTGGGATACCTGAGGTGGGATACCTGAGGTGGCAAACCTGAGCTGTGATACCTGAGGTGACATACCTGAGGTGGGATACCTGAGAATGGGATACCTGACGTGGGATACCTAAGGTGGGATACCTAAGGTGGGATACCCGAGGTGGAATTTACCTAAGGTGGCAACCCTGAGGTGGGATAAACCCTATGTGGCATACATGTGGTGGGATATACCTGAGGTGGGATGCCTGAGGTGGCAAACCTGAGCGGCGATACCCGAGGTGACATACCTGAGGTGGGATACTTGAGATGGGATACCTGAGGTGGGATACCTGATGTGGGATACCTGAGGTGGCAAACCTGAGGTGGGATACCTGAGGTGGGAAACCTGAGGTGGGATACCTGAGCTGCGATACCCGAGGTGACATACCTGAGGTGGGATACCTGAGGTGGGATACCTGAGATGGGATACCTGAGATGGGATACCTGAGGTGGCATGCCTGAGGTTGGATAAACCCTAGGTGGCATACATGAGGTGGGATACCTGAGTAAGGATACCTGAGGTGGGATAAACCTGAGGTGGGATACCTGAAGTGGGATACCTGAGGTGGCAGACCTGAGTTGGAATACCTGAGGTGGGATATCTGAGGTGGCAAACCTGAGATGGGATGAACCCTAGGTGGCATACATGAGGTTGGATATACCTGAGCTGCGATACCCGAGGTGACATACCTGAGGTGGCATACCTCAGGTGGGATGCTTGAGGTGGCATACCTGAGGTGGCAAACCTGAGGTGGGATAAACCCTAGGTGGCATACATGAGGTGGGATATACCTGAGGTGGGATACCTGAGGTAGCATACCTGAGGTGGTATACCTGAGGTGGGCTCCCTGAGGTGGCATACATGAGGTGGTATACCTGAGGTGGCATACCTGAGGTGGCATACCTGAGGTGGGATAAATGAGGTGGAATACCTGAGGTGGGATAAACACTAGGTGGCATATCTGAGGTGGGATATACCTGAGGTGGGATACCTGAGGTGGGATACCTGAGGTGGGATACCTGAGTTAGGATACCTGAGGTGGTCTACCTGAGATGGGATACCTAAGATGGCATACCTGAGGTGGTATACCTGAGGTGGCATACCTGAGATGGCATACCTGAGGTGGGTTACCTGAGGTGGGATAAACACTAGGTGGCATATCTGAGGTGGGATATACCTGAGGTGGGATACCTGAGGTGGTATATCTGAGGTGGCATACCTGAGGATGGATACCTGAGGTGGGTTAAACCCTAGGTGGCATACCTAAGGTGGGATATACCTGAGGTGACATACCTGAGGTGGGATAAACCCTAGGGGGCATACCTGAGGTGGCATACCTAAGGTGGGATACCTGAGGTGGAATATACCTGAGGTTGGATACCTGAGGTGGGATACCTGAGGTGGCATACCTGAGGTGGGATACCTGGAATGGGATGCCTGAGGTGGCATACCTGAGGTGGGATACCTCCGATGGGATACCTGAGGTGGCTTACCTGAGGTGGGATACCTGAAGCATGATACCTGAGGTGGCATACCTGAGGTGGGATACCTGCGATGGGGTACCTGAGGTGGCATACCTGTGGTGGCAAACCTGAGGTGGGATACCTGAGGTGGCAAACCTGAGGTGGGATGACCCCTAGGTGGCATACGTGCGGTGGGATATACCTGAGTTGGGATACCTGAGGTGGGGTACCTAATGAGGTATACCTGAGGTGGCATACCTGAGGTGAGATACTTGAGATGGGATACCTGAGGTGGCATACCTGAGGTGGGATACCTGAGTTGGCATTCCTGAGGTGGAATACCTGAGGTGGGATACCTGAGATGGGATGACCCCTAGGTGGCATACGTGAGGTGGGATATACCTGAGGTAGCATACCTGAGGTGGGATACCTGAGTTGGCATCCCTGAGGTGGGATACTTGAGGTGGGATACCTGAGATGGGATACCTGAGGAGGCATACCTGAGGTGGCATACCTAAGGTGGGATACCTGAGGCATGATACCTGAGGTGGCATACCTGATGTGGGATACCTGAGCTTTAATGTTTTTGTTTTCATAGAGAAGCACTCATCACTATTTGACGTCAGTAAACCTGTGATTTTGTTGTTCTTTCCAAGGGGAGGTGTTGGCAGACAAGACATGGAAGAAATCCCGCCTGCTGCCGCTGGACCAGGGATCCTCGCCTTGGCAAGCGCCTGTCTTTCTTGAATGACTCATGTGTTGAGCTGGCCTGGACCCAATGAGGCATTAAGGAAGAATTTGTTCATCTAAAGTATTCTGTGCTGTTTTTGGTGCTTCATCAGAGCTGTTCTGATTCCTGCACTTCCATGCCGGGGAAGGGTTTCTTTGTGAAAGCACAAATCCAGCACACTTGATATCAACCCGGGGTGGAGTTGACGGCAGCTGCCACCCCTGGTTGCCACTGCTACCAGCACCGTTGCCCTTCCTACGCCTGGTATGTGGGGCTTTGAAGGCAGCAAGAGGAACCAAAATTTCCTGATTATTGCCTGTAGTTTATAATATTTGCCCTTCCTCTAACTCACCAGCAGCAAAGATGAGGCTATTGATGACCTAAGGGAGTGGCAAGGGGTCAAGCCTGTGATGTCAACAGTGAACAAATGGGTTGATATCACTTCTCCCACCCAAGGAGTTTGGTGACTCACTTTCTTGAGCACAGAGGTGTTAAGGGAGCCTCTTATGACACTAGTCCTTCCTTTGCAGAGATCTGGGTATAAGAGCTTTAATGTTGCTTGTGATGGGCTCATTCCATTGGTAGATGGAAATGGGTAAAAGAATTCTAGATACGCCTCCGTTGATTTGCGTCCATTGGCATCAGCGACACCAGTATAGGAGCTTAAGGAAGGTTTCCAATGGGCTCAATTCTTGGCTGCTGGTGCCCAGGAGCTTCCAATGGGCTTAGTTTCCTACCCCGTGTAGGATACATTCAACTTTTGCAGTTAATGGAGTATTTAGTGACAATCGTGTTTGCGTTTCATCCTCAGCCTTAAATTGGATTTGCTCTTCAGGTCGTTTCCCTGTATGCCTTGTGTTCCTACTTAAGGTGAGAGTTTTTCAGATGTACATTGTAGAGGCATTGTTACTCCCTTAGGGCTCCATGATTTTTAGAGGGTGTTTCACTTTAGCTGTTCGCTGTTCTCAAAATTCATCTGTCAGTTCATCCAGTGGTCGGTGCTGGAACCATGGTGAGGTCTGGCACTAGAGGGATAGAATCTATACATATTATACACACATACCCTTGTTAATATGTTTTTAATGAGACCACCCTCCCCTTTTCCTTAGGTTTTGCTCAATACATTACTCACCATGTCCTGATGAAGACCTCCATCTAAGGCTCTAACTGGCCCCTGCCCTATTTTTTGGGTCGAAACGTTGACATTTCTCTGCAGCCTGGATGTAAGAGACTATCTACAGAGAGGCAATATTGATTTAAGCAATCCCCTTTGCATAGTGGTACAAATCTATAGATGTTTAAGATGATGTACAGACAGGCTTGTTTTCAAATGAAACTGAATATGCTCTGTTGTTCTTTTCTTTTTCATCTATAAAATTCATGCACAAGCACTTCTTCTGGGCACCCTATTACACTCATTGGAGCAACCATTGTATATAAATATTGTATGTATGTTGCTGTTTCTTAATGCAGTTTGATTCTTTTTGCATTCAAGTATACTGTTTTGTGTGATGTAATTTCTATGTACTCTTCCCTTTGCTGATACAATACTTAACCCTGTTCGTTGGATTGGTGGTTTAGGGCCTAGGCCTAATTGTATTGCCTCAGGAGAGGTTTATTAATAAAGCTTGTCCACAAAATCCGTGAGGACCATTTGTTGCATGTATTAGTTTCCTACTGAGGCAATCTTAGTACATTCAATGAGCTCAGCCTATCGGTGGGAGAGACTTAGGAGGAGGGGCGCTATATATATCTTACAAGGCACATGCTACTGCATGTGTAGGATCTTGCAAATCACTGAGGACTTCCATAACCAAACAGAACAGCAAAGAATGCAGAGATGGCGGCCGCTGGTTAGGGCGGCGCACGCGTCAGGGACAGACTCTCTCCCCACCGCACTGCACCACACTCGCTACTTGGATCTTACCGGCATCTAGGACGGCGTAAAGGGCCATGGGGCAACATGGCGGCCACTGGTGAGGGCAGCGCGCACGTCAGGGACAGACTCTCTCCCCACCGCACTGTACTGCCCTCGCTACTTGGATCTTACCGGCATCTAGGATGGCGTAAAACTCGTAGGCATATGCATGGTGTTCAAGGAGTGACACATTTTGTCCCCCGAGCTTCCAAGCGAACGGGAGGTGTATGGAAAGCGGTTTTCTGAGCTTGGCGCCGATGTGTATGGGCGCGAGGTCGGAACCTCCCCCCGCCTCGCTTCAGCGGTGGAGACAGGCAGCCGTGGAGCTACGGCGCGGCCGCAGGGCGGCGGCTCGCGGGCTCCTCAGAGTAGGAGGTGAGAGGGGAGAAGGGCGGGTGAGGATTCACCCGATCTTCGCTAATCCCCGCACGGGACAAACGGAGCCTGAGGACAACGCTACGGGGGAAGAAAGTAAGCAGAAACCAAAAGTGAAGGAGACCGCTCGTGGACCCCACGCAGCTTCCAGTACGGAGGGGGGGGCGGGCAGGCGGTTCAAAGGGTTTGGAGAGCTCTAAGGGTGCAGAGTGTTTAGCACATCAGGGAGACGAGGAGCCAAGGGCAGAAGGCGGGGGAAGGGTTCCCGGAACAGCACCCCCATGGGGAAGCAAGGGGAGGGTTGCAAGGTACCCCCCCACTGCACCCCAGATGGTGGCACGGACGGAGGAAGTGAGGTGGAAGTAGAGGGGGAAGCCGGGGCCGAGGCTGAGGTCGAGGCCGGGGTGGAAGCGGACAACATCAGCGACAGCCCAGGGGTGAAGCAGGGGGCTATAATTAGAGGGGGAGCACCGCACCCTAAAGCTAGTTTCAGCTCCCAGTCAAAGGGCAAAGGTAAATCTAAGGGGTCCCTTGGCAGTGTGACTCGTATCACACCGTCACTATGATCATACTTTAAAGCGCTGCCCCAAGTTCTGGAAATCATACAAAAGCACAGAGGCGGTGGACTGTACCCCTCAGGGAAACATGAAAGAGGATATCACGGTTCCAGTGGTCACAGCGATTGACTCCATTAGTCCAGCTGTCACAACAGTGACCTCAAAGCCAATTCTAGCAGTAGAGCTCGGGGAGCCTAACCATACTGAGGAGATCGTTGAGGGGGCCACGGGAGACTCTATGGTCGGAGAGAAGGTCGGAGAGAAGGGGGGTGGTAGCTCACTGGAGGCATTGTTGACTGCTATGAGAGATGAGATAAGGAACGGCTTTGCGGAATCCAAGACAAACCAGAACGAGATCAGGGCGGTTTGTAATACCCTCGAGAAAAAGGTAGACGGGCTTTTTGAAAGAACAGAGAGCCTGGAAGGTTCGGTCGGGGAACTAAAAGCGAGTCTGGAGTCAGCAGAGACCAGGATCCAATCCCAAAGGAGAGAGGGGGAGGCGATGAAGGAAAGGGTTGAGTCCCTGGAGAATTTCTCTAGAAGGAACAACCTTCGACTTCTCAAGGTCCCGGAGGGGAAGGAAGATTGAGACATCAAGGCTTTTGTGGTATCCTTGCTAAAGAACGCCCTCAATCTGGAGGAAACAGCGGAAACTTTGGAGAGAGATATCCAGAGAATCCACAGAGATCCTTTCCGCCTCAACCCCGGGAGAGTGAAACCTAGAAAGATCTTACTGAATTTCCTTACATATACACTAAAGGAAAAAATCCTCAATCGCGCATTGAAGGCGAAGTCACTAAAGGCCCCAGACTTCTCTTTTGAGGTTCGGTCCGATTTCTCAAAAACTACCTTAGACAGACAGTGGGAGCTTGGTCAAAAAATTGAAAAGTTTAGGGCTGCGGGGGCAACAGTACAGATGAGGTTCCCTGCCTTTTTGAGGGTCATGTATAATAATAAAATGTACAACATCCGCTCCCCTCTGGAAGCCGATGAATTAATCGCATCCATTACTGCACACTCACAGGGGGGGTTCTAAAGCTCTAAAGGGATCATGTTTCGAGGCTACAAGGGATCCAATGAGGTAGATCTCCCCATGCACTGAGCACAGCAATTTCTCCTTTCTAGGAGGCATCTGAAGGTCACCTGTATATGTAACCTGGAAATGGAGTAAGTAGTGGAAAAAATAAATAAATAAATAAATAAATAAACTACAAATATGAACTAAAAGGATAAAAAAAGTTATATATATGTGTAAACCGAAGGTTAAAAAAAAAGGAAAATCAAAAATACATAAAAGGGGGGTGGTACACAAAATACATTCGGAACTCATAGTTCATAATGGGGGGGGGGGGTGGAATTCCCTTCCTATCTTCCTGCCTTCCTTACGCCCTTCTTTTTTCAGGGGATATTTACTCTCAATATGCTTTGTCTTTTAGCTGGTTCTTGTACATAGCATAGGTGGGGTGGGAGGGGAGGGTTAGTCCAATGACGAAAACCTGGCTATCCATCTGGCCAGCGTAAATGAGGGAGGGTTTTCCAGGGGAGGAGGGAGGGGGGGCACGGAGGCGGGGGGGGGAAGCTAAAATGTCCTTGTAAACCTGTTCTCGTTAATTTCGCCTTGAACAATAACTTCTCTAAACGTCACCCGAGTGATCTTTGTCAGGTCAAGGGATTCCTCTGCATACACCTGAGAGGTGTTAGTCCTATTGGTGGGTGGATGGGAGGGAGTAGGAAAGGGTTATGACCGTGGTTCATTTCTTATCCTGGAATGTCAATGGCCTGCGTGTGAAGGGAAGGAGGCACAGAATTTTACAGTACTTGAGAGATTCCCCCACGCAGGTCATCGTCATACAGGAGACACATTTACTCAAACATGAATTAAATGAAATGTTGAAAAAGCAGAGGTGGGTGGACAAATTTGTCTGTACGAACCACAATGCCAATATTCGAGGGATCCTCATCATTTTTAATAGGTTAGCTAAGGCACAGATCGTGGACTATGATGAGGACCTCAGTGGGAGATGGCTTCTGACTAGAATAGTCTTAGACGGCCACCCATATACCTTAGTGGGCTACTACGGCCCGAACCAAGATGACCCATCCTATCTGAACAAGATTCAGAGTTCTTTGATTACCTCCCAAGACCAGGTAATTTGGGCTGGAGATTTTAATATAGTTCTAAATCCCAGGCTTGATAAGTCCCCGAACTCCAGAGCCCTGACGCCTTCTAAATCTAGGCTTATCCTTCTATCAATAATGTCAACTTTGGGTTTAGCGGATGTATGGAGGGAGAGGGCGGGCAATACTCTGGGGGTCTCTTTCCAGTATTATAAATACAAACACAAGTCGAGGATCGACTATGCTCTCTTCAGTTACAATCTTAGAGATGCATTGAAGGAGTTGGTATACCTCCCCTCCCACCTATCTGATCACTCAGCTATCCTCTTTACCCTGACACACTCCCAACAGATCAGACACACCTCTTGGTCCTTCGACCGGATGATTCTGCTCGAAGAGGAAGAGAGAAGCTTCCTGTTAGCTGAGTCCACTTAATTTCTGGAAATCAACCTAAACTCGGCTAGTATAGTAACGGTGTGGGAAGCTCTTAAAGCTTACTTAAGAGGGTGCATAACCAACAGAACCTCACACAGAGGGAAGGTATACAGGGAGGCAATCAAAAACTTAGAGCAGGAATTGTGTACTATAGATCAGAGGTGTGGCCCTGCTGGAGGATCTGTAGAAGATCAAGAGAACCGGGCCAAACTGAAAAGAAATCTGGAAAGTGTATTACAGGAAAGGGTTGCAAAGAGGTGGGAGGCGAGTAAACTCTCAAATTTTGAGTACGGAGAGGCGGCTGGTAAGGTCCTAGCCTGGAAAATAAAATCAGACCAAGCCAAAAAACATATCAGGGAAATTAAACGGGAAGGGGATTTAAAAGCTAGGACTTCGAACTCGGAAATTGGAAGCGCTTTCCAGGAGTTCTTCCAGACCATCTATAAGGAGGAGATCACGGATGACCCCACGGTTAGGGACTCCTGGTTAGGAAAGGTTCAACTGCCTACTCTTACAAGTGGGCTAAAGAAAGGTGATGGATTAAACCCAGATCTGTTGACTGGGTGTGAGTATTTGATTGGTTCAGATGCTCCGTCCATCACCACCCCCTTTTGTACTCTTACAAGGGATCAGAGCGAACACCTCGATAAGGAAATTTCGGAAGCCGAAGTCAGTAAAGCTATCGGGCAACTGAAGTGAGGAAAAGCGGCAGTCCCGGACGGTTTACCAGGGGAGTTGTACCGGGTACTAGGTCCTGCCATAGTTCCAGCGTTGACTGCCCTCTTTAATGGCATTTTTCTAAATGGCTTGGCGCCACCTGAGTCATGGAGTGAGGCAACTATCGTGCTAATCCCTAAACCTGGCAAGGACCCGACTAATTGCGGGTCCTATCGGCCGATCTCACTCCTAAATAATGGCTATAAGATCTTTGCAGCCATTCTGTCGGCACGATTGGGGAGCGAGATCGGCTCAATAATCCACCAAGACCAGGAGGGATTTATAAGGGGGCGTCAGTTAGCAGACCTAACTCATGACCTGGTTGGGGCTATAGACATCGCCTCTACTTTTTCCCTCCCCTTGGCCACACTTACTCTGGATGCTACTAAAGCATTCGATAGGGTCAATTGGCCCTATCTGGCCGCGGTAATGAGAAAGTTTCAGTTGGGGGCCAATTTCTGTCGAACCATCGATCTCCTGTATAGGGACCCCAGGGTTAAACTGTTGGTCAATGGTATTCTCACAGAGCCCTTTAAAATCATGAGGGGAACCAGTCAGGGCTGCCCGCTTTCCCCCCTCCTATTCAATTTGTATATTGAACCTTTTGCGCAAACCTTGAGAGAGGAGCATAACATCCCCTCTTTCGAGTTTGGAGGATGGGTCAAGCGAGTAGGACTTTACGCAGATGACATCCTTATCTACACTTCCGACCCTGTGCAAGCCTTTCCTATAGTCGTTAAAAGGGCGGAAGAATTTGGGCGGATCTCTGGGTATGAGATCAACGCAGGGAAAACCGAGATAATGATGTCGAACATCTGCAACACACAGCTGGCAGTAACTTCATCAATGCGTTATCTGGGAATAAAGAACACTCAGGAAATCGGTAACACTGCACAGATCAACCTGGATCAGGTCCTCCGTGAATGTTGGGCGCTTTTAAAATCTTGGTCCTTTCTCCCATTGACCATTCTTGGGAGAATAAGTTTAATAAAAATGTCCATTCTCCCCAAGTTCACGTTTCTTTTCAACACCATCCCATTAGCCTTCGAATCCAAGCAACTCCAAAAATGCCAACAGGAAATTAATTAATTTGTCTGGAATCACAAGGCGACCAGTCTGGATTGGAAGAAACTGAGAAGGAGGAGGGAAAAGGGAGGGCTTGCACTGCCAGATCTACAATACTATGCGGGGGCGTTTCAGCTGTCACACTCTAGGATGCTGCTGAAATCCCCATCAAGTTCATCCATTGGGAAAATGTTTAAGGCCATGCTGAATGGGGCAGACCTGCCACTTGATGGTTTTTTATTCAAATTCGGGGAACAGAAGTTCTTCAAAAAGGTGAGGCTAAAGATCTTACATTCACTAGCCAAGGCTTGGGTGCTAATTAAAGCAAGAATAGGGTTGGCCTACTTCTCAAATTTCGCTCCAATTTGGGACTTCCCGGGGCTTCCCCCCTGTTTTGGAGATATTCTTGCAGTACCCCTAAAGGAGGCAGGGATCCTAAGATGGGGTCAATTGCTAGCAGGAGGGGCATTGGTAGAATGGGACGAGCTATATGAGAGGGTTGGCCCAGCTTTATCTAGGTTTAAATATATACAGCTCTTCCGCTGGTCTAGAGAGTTGATCAGGAAAAAGGCCCAATTGGGGAGGAGTAGCAATTTGGAATACCAGCTGGTAGAAAGGCAATCGGGGGGCAAAGAAGTAGCCTTTTGGTATTGGGCCATTTTGGAGGAGGTGGATATGGAGTTTAACCTCCCCGACGAGCAGTGGGCAGGTGACATGGGCCTTCAGTGTGAGGACTTGTGGATAAGATCGTTCACTCTCCTGTATAAAATCGTTAAGCCCGCATGGTTGAGGTGGAATCACCTGTTCACGGTCCATCAAGCTTACCTATCCCTGCAAAGGCTATCCAAATTCCAATCAGGAAAATGCTGTAACAAATGTAACCTCCCGGGTGCCTCTGACGTCCATATGTTTATGGAGTGCCACCCAATCAATCTATTTTGGGACGAGGTAAAGGTCACTTTGGACTCGATCCTTAAAACATCATTATCCCTTACGCTACCATTGATAATTTTTGGGGTGGACGACAATGTTACTGGACCTGCAAAGACCTTCCTGTTCTACGCAATTCTTCTCGCGAGACGGCAGATTTGTAAATTTTGGGTCGACTCTAAGGCACCATCACACGCAGGCAGGCTAACGTCCCTGTATGATACATCAAAGGTCGATCTGGCCAGATCCTGCAGTAAACGTAACCTCACCTTTTGGAACTTGCTGGTTCAGTGGAGGTAGTTCTCTTGCCATCATTCCCGGGGTTTTTTTTCTCCCCCGGGTCCGATGACTATGCCTATATAGTCCATGGTCCAACGTGGTGGTTCCGTTCGAAAGCATTTGGTCCTACAGGCCGAAATGTGCCTCGATGGAGTTTTTGAGGGGATTGGCAGGCTGCCTAACATCTTTCCCTCCTCGGTCATTCCAGAAAGCGTCTCCCGCCAGCTTGGCTTCCATGTCTGGGCTTGACTAAGGATTACGATCTTACCTTTTGCCTATCGACATGTATGGTGGTTGGCGTTCTTTTCTTGGAAACGAGGGTCCGGCAAATGAGGACAAAAAAAACCACAAAAAAAACAAAGAATGCAGAGTTCCTTTACCTGTTCACAGACCTCCAAAGTGAATTGCAATATCACATGAATGTGTGGTAGGAGGTACTTTATTTCTTATAACGTTCCATCAATGTCATCCTTGCCCTTGTCACAAACAGTCCTGAAGGAACATGGAGGAGTATCCTTCCCACTGGTAATTTGAGGCAATAGACTCAGACGAGAAGGTAGTTCAGCAGAAAGACAACAACAGTGTTCAAAACTTCTTGAAGTATTTTCGTACCCATCCATCAAAAATGATCTCAACCTTCACACCTAGGCTGTTATCTATTGTATGCAGGTCTCCAACACTTTATCGTATTGTCTCAATCTCTTCTTGGATACCCATAGCGCTATCGACACCTTCATTGTGTCCATCACCAGTTGAACAAATCCAGAAAGAAAATAGAAATAGTAGTGAAAGCCACCATCAGGGGCATATCTAGGTTTGCAGCTAGCTCTTGGCAATACATCTCAGTATCATTGTTCAAGCTAACACTGAATCCATTTTATTTTGTGATGGTGAAATTTGGTTGGATCCCCAGCCAATAAGGGAACAACCCAAAGAAAGCTATGGACAAGTGTCCCACACTTTCCAGGCCTTTGTGACATCACTCATGGGGGTTGATGGAACTTTTAGGGACCAAAAGCTAGAAGAAAAGTAGAACTTCGGAAGGTGGAGCTCAGTAGGAACCTACCATCTGGTTAAAACCTCCTGAGATGAAGGCCTTCATGCACCCCCAGAGAGTGCTCGAAAGAACCGTGGCCCATATTATCAAGAACGGCGTTAAAATTATTGCTGCTTTAGCGGCAGGAAACTGCAGCTAAAGCGGCGATAATGGGCTTGATAATATGCCCTTGTGAATTGCCATAGAAGCCCAGGTTGACACCAGAACCTGGGCTTCTATGGGAATAGCAGCAGTTTTCCTGCCGCTAAAGCTGAGATAATTTTAACGCTATTCTTGATAATATGGCCCTGAGTCTCAAGTCAGACTTACACCCATAACTGGTTAAACATTGCACCTTAAGGAACTCTAAACCCACCAAACTGAGGGGCATATTATCAAGGAACGGCTTTAAAATTATCGCCGCTTTATCGGCAGGAAACTGCTGCTAAAGCGGCGATAATGGGCTTGATAATATGCCCTTGAGACTTCCCATAGCAGCCCATGTTATGGTGTTAACCTGGGCTTTTATGGGAATTCACAAGGGCATATTATCAAGCCCATTATCGCAGCTTTATCGGCAGGAAACTGCTGCTAAAGCGGCGATAATGGGCTTGATAATATGCCCTTGAGAATTCCAATAGAAGTCCATGTTCTAGTTTGAACATGGGCTTCTATTGGAATTCTCCAGGGCATATTAGCCCATTATTGCCGCTTTAGTGGCAGTTTTCTGCTGCTAAACCGACGATAATTTTAACGCCGTCCTTGATAATATGCCCCCATCTTACCAGCTCATTGAGTTATTGTACCTATTCAAATTATGTCAGTGTGCAAAACGAAGCTTTTCATCCTTCTCAGGTTGATAAAATTGGCAGTAGCAAATATTGATATGAAACTGCAAGGGTGTAAAGTGCCATGGTAAAAATAATAATTCCAAATGTGTGTGTATGCCCCTCTATCGACATGTAATCTCTCTGTGGGCAGGGAGCAAAGGCCCTGGAAATGGCCCAAAAATAAATATGTATAAATACAGACGGATTGTTAAAAAAATAAATACCATAAAACCGGGAGCCCTAATTACACAGCCGTTACATGGTAGCCGTTAGTGCAGCAGGTGCAGTGGCATCCGGGCCCACAATCTTACTGCACTCAGAACACAGCTACCATGTACTCACTGTCAGTGGGACATGTAAACCGGTGACAGCCTCGCACAAGCCCTTCTACACTGCGTGTGTTCACAATGTACCCGACTGGCGCCATTCTGCCTGGGCTGCTCAAGGCGCTATAATGGTGCATTATAAGCTGTCAGTTGGCAAAGAAATGGCGCTATATTGTAATCAGGGCTCCCAGTTTTATGGTATGTATTTTTTAAACAATTCCATCTGTATTTATACATATTTATTCTTTGGCCATTTTATCTGTGTTTATCCATATTTCTTTTGTGTTTTGCATATAAATGACGTTGTAAAACTGTACATTTCCATATTTATTTAACTGATAGACGCGCACTCATACTTTGTCTGTTGTGTTTTAGCTATTTAAGCTGCCAAATATTACATAACTATACATCCACTGGTAAATACTAGCATTATACTTCGAATGTATATTGACACATGCCGTTATTTAAAGAAATGTAATCCTGTTTTTAAATTTCCCATGCTGTCTATCTGCTCAGCTGTTGGGCTATAATTCATGAAACACAGCACAGACAGTCACTTAAAAGCAGCCCCTTATTCTGCATGAATCCACTTTTAAAAATAAATGCAGGCAGAAAAAACATTGCTTTTTGTCTATATTTATCTGTATAAATCCGTAAAAACGGAAAACAGGGAGCCTTAATTGCAATGATGAAAATAATTCCTTGGTTTTAAGTAGTGCTCCACACCGTTCTGATATTTGCAAGCACTGTAACGAACAGCTGTTGTATTACCATATTAGGGGCCAGATGTACGACTCTAAATTGCAGTCGCAAACGGATAATCAGGCCGTTTGCGACCGTAATTTAGGGCATGGCAATGTACAAACCTCAGTTTGCGAATCAGTGCATTTTACGGATTTGCAAAATGAGCTTTGCGACTTGCTATTACGCAGGGGCGTACCAAGAGCATCCCTTCCTAATAGTGATTTGCCTTTGTATTTATGAATGTTTTGAAACTGCAATTGTGGTCGCAAAATACTCGCTATTTACCATTCACAAACGAGTCAAAAAATATTTTTTAGGGCTGGCAGTGGTCCCAGGGGCCACTGCCTGCCCTTAAGAATGAAACTGAAAAGTTAATTTTTTTTGTTTTCTAAATGCATCCTGTTTTCCTTTAGGGAAAACGGGCTGCATTAAAAAACTGCTTTATTTAAAAGCAGTCCCAGAGGTGGTGGTCTGCTGACCCCAGCAGGCCACCATGCCTGGGAGTGCTAGCCATTCCTAACGGGATCGCAAATTACACCTGTCTCATTAATATCATTAATATTAATGAGGCACGCAATTTGCAACCCCATTAGGAATCGCAAACAATGTCTGAGACAATGTTGTGCATACCAATTTGCAAGTCGCAAATTGGTGGGCCGTACATCTGGCCCTGAATTTTGGCCAGCCAGCCTTCCATCCCTCTGAAGCGGATACATTGAGTAAGGCACTCCTAGACCGCTGCTTTAAGACACATGCCATTCCAAGGGGATGTTTAATTGCAATTAAACACCACAACAATGGCCCTAAAGGTAAGATAAGGGAGCACCAAAAGAGCAAAAGGTTATTTTGCCTGGGAATCCAAAAATACGTCCCGTAAAGTTAGATTGGTATCAATGGCAGACTAAGGCAACTAGAGAATAAGGGGCAGTTTTAGGTCTTGGTGGACAGGTTCCTCTATCACAACAGTGAGGGATATCCCGTCCGCTGAAATATAAATCCTATAATTTCATACGGGACTTATATTTCGCTGGGTCGGATACCTATCACTGTTATGATGGAGTAGCCCGTTCGCCGAACTCTAAATCAGGCCCTCACCAACTAAGGTAGAATTACCGCCCAGCTGTGTAGATAAATGACCACAAGGCCCAACCAATCATTACACAAATATATGCAAATGCCAGGTATGAAATGCTCCATCATGGAACATTATGACAAGGGTTTGAAGCTTCCACAAGGTGGACTTACCATCTACATATTCCGCCTTAATATTGACTCCAGAATTTCGGGCTACAACAACATCGTGGCCAACATATTGAGGACCAAAATATAGACAGGATAGGTATATAGAGGCACGGATAGGTTGACTTTACTTAACTCCACATATATCTACCTTGACTATATTCATATCTTCAAGGGATGTAGATGTGGAGTTAAGAATAATAAATACATCCTTACCTATATTCCCTTACCTTCTCAATATTTTGCATACATGGTCCAGGCAGGAGACTCCCAGTTTCTAAAGGTAAAAATGGCTTTATTTTAGCTATCTCCTGCCTAAAATGGCCTCTCTTTCAATTATAGTAAATGGTGAAAATACATTTTCCCGATTTTTAATTCTCTCTTTCCCCCTTTCCGGTTTCAACATGCTGGCATTTACGATTTTGTCTCTTAATATTTTGGACATATTTTGATAGCACTGTGGTGGTGAGCCTCGGTAAGGCCTACCAATGCAAGGGATTCGCCCTTCTCTGCACAGAGTCCTCAGACCAATAGGAAGAAGTTGGCACAGAAACTGGAATAGAAAATACAGAGTTTATTTATCCTCATGAGGTGAAACTACATTCACACAACACCCTTTGGTAATGTGTGACGTAGCACACTGACTGGAAAGAGCTTGATCCTTTTATACACACACAGGGGCTCAAATGAAGGTGGTACAAGTACAAATGCTGGTTTTAGGTACATATAAGGTCATACAGAGAATGTACAGTCAACAAGTGGGAGGGGCTAAGCAGTTACTAATTCTGGTCGTCACATCCTGACAGTTACAAGTTGGAGACAGTTGTAAGCTCTACTGAGCATGTGCGAAACAGGAGAGGCTAAATATATCTCATCTCTAGGCAGATTTCAGGAGCAGTTAACAGGAAGGTAGGACAGAGCACATGGCGAGCACATGGTAAACAAAATGGCCGATAGAATACAAAATGGATTCCGCAAAACGGACAAGATAGTCGTTAAAAGCAAAATGGCTTCAGTTAATGCTAACCTAATCACTGCCAAATTACAACAGCGTAGTCGATATTTTGACATACAAACCTAGGGGCTTATTTACAAAGCCTCATGCGCCACTTTTACGTCATTTTGAACATGGGAAAAGTGATGTATGAGTGTCGCAAGGGTCTTGTAAATAAGCCCTCTACTAGCCTGCATGTTCTGATGCAGAAAGGCTGAGCAGATAAAGAACTGCAGCAGCGGCTTCTTTATGAAGGCAGGGGAGTGACACCCCCCTCCCCGCCCGCTGGGTGCCACACAAAGTGTTAAAAATAAAATGGCGGTCTGTCGCCGGCCAAAGGCACAGTTGGGTGGAGACCAATCACTTGCCTCTAGGGCCTGAAGCAGCGTTCGGCCAACCTGCTCTATCCAATCCTGGCGCTGCTCTCATGCAGCATGAGAACAGCTCCAGGATTGGTTGGGGGGGAGGTTCTTCATTCAGCAGGGAGCCTTCGACGGACAGCAAGGAGGACACAGAACCCACGGGTAAGTACACTTTAGTTTTATTTAATGAATGTAATGTGTAATGCATGTAGTTTGTTTTATTTTGGAGTGAGGAGGTGCTTTTATTTGGGCTTTTGAGGGAGGATTTTTTTAGAATGGGAATGTGTTTTTAGAGGTGGTCGGGCACTTCCCTCGCCCCACCACTTTGAAAGGTCACCAGCCGCTCCTGATAAACTGCTCTGCTCTGCTGCCCTACTTTCTGGGGTAATGTGAGGCCGGGAGGCAGTCCTTACTTTCTATGCATTGCTGATGACTAGCGCCAGGCTTTGAGTAATGGCTGGCTCCTTCTTTGCTGGAAGAAGAATTGGGCTCACCATTAATAAAAGCGGTGGCAGGATAAGTACCCATGCCTCTACTGGCCTGGAGGTTACTCTGATGCATTCCATCTCTCGGGCGGGATGGTCCTGTCCTACAAGCACATGCAGAGCTGTGGTTTAGGAAAAGCCCTGGATGCAGGTGGTATAGTTTCCAGTCATTGATCTGATCCAAGATTCCTTATTTCTGCAGACTGTCAGCTCAAAGCATTAGTTTCCAAGTCACAGTCTGAGCAGCTGGTGAGTGTGACTCATAATGGCCTCCCACCAAAGGACCGCCATCTTGGAGAGGGGTGAGTAGTGAAGCAGAGGGTGTAGCACAAGGGCAGGGCGAAGTGCAGATCATCCCTTTTCTGTTAAATTAGCTCAGAGGATTAAACACCTGCTGCATACCCTCTCTAGAAAAAGCCCAGCCTTTTCCTTCTGGCTTCGGTGTCCCCTCTCCTGCATACCCTCGCAACCAACCTGGGTAGAGAACTCAACTAGTCAGTATTGTACTAGCCTGGTCAGAAGTTTCCTGCCAAGACAGGTAAAAGAAATAAGGCATGCAACTAGAAGCTAGTAATTTTAATATTTGTAACACAAACTAAAACCAGCAAATACAAGATGACAATAGAATGGTAATGTGGGAATGACTATTCCTAAGCGGTCTTTCGATTTCTGCTGTATTCTGCATCACACATTGAAAGAGGAAAATCCTTCATTAAACTGTTTTTGTGCAGGAAGGTATCCATTCCTACACAAAAAAGACAATTCTTCTGTGGTGCAAGGGTGCCAGTGTTAGCGCTAGGCTGCCTGAAGTGTGCCAGGGCAAGGAAGGGACAAGAATGTACCATATGATGCCAAATACCCACATTCCTGCCCTTTCACTTTCACTTGGCGTGGCAAGGTGGCTTGCTCGGGTTGCCTCGCTGTGCATCTGACGATGGGATGAACCATGTGCACAACAGGCGGGGACCATTTGAAATGATGGAACACCATATTTAACAGGTAAGCAAGCCAACGGTGTCCTCGAGGGTAATAGTCCGCAAATCACCAATGCTACATTTCGAGCCCATTGATAGTCTTATAAACTTCGAATTATGAGAGAGAGAGAGAGAGAGATAGGGAGAGAGAGAGGGGGGGGAGAGAAGGGGGGAAGGGAGAGAGAGGAAGAGAGAGAGGGGGGGAGAGACAGGGGGAGGTAGAGCCAGAAAGTGAAAGACAGAGAGATAGGGAGAGGGGGATAGAGAGAGTAGATAGAGAGAGAGAGAGAGAGAGACAGGGGCAAGAGAGAGATAGATAGAGAGAGAGAGAGAGAGAGGGAGAGAGAGAGAGAGAGAGAGAGAGAGAGAGAGAGAGGGAGAAGAGAGAGAGGGAAAGAGAGGGGAGATAGAGATAGAGGGAGAGAGACAGGGGGAGAGAGAGCTAGAGCGTGGGCGAGAGACGGAGAGAGACAGGGGAAGAGAGAGAGCTAGAAAGTGGGAGAGAGAGAGAGGAGAGAGAGAGAGAGAGAGAGAGAGAGAAAGTTGGAGAGAGAGTGATAGAGAGGGGGAGAGAGATAGATACAGCCAGAGAGAGAGAGGGGGGGGGAGAGGGAAAGAGAGGTAGAGATAGAGAGATACAGAGAGAGAGATGGGAGGAGTGAGAGAGGGAGAGAGTGGAGAGAGAGAGCCTGAGAGATTGAGAAAGGAGATATATATACATACATATATATATATATATATATATATATATATATATATATATATATATATATATATATATTACCTACTGGCGGTCGCCAGTAGGTATATATAGTTAGGATTTTTTCTCTATGGGATTTTTGAAAATTCTATGTCTAATAACTTTGGCGTTTGTGGACGGAATTGGCTGAAATTTTCAGGAAAATGGCACATTTTGTTTCTGAGCAGCCCTTGAAAATTTGGGGGGGGTTCGTCAAGGGGGGGCCGAGAAAAAAGGGGGGTCCCAAAACGTGTTTTTAACATTGAGTTTTCCATAGGGCGGTTGGCCTCACTTTTAGCCCGAACGGCTGAATGGATTTGCACGAAACTTGGCAAAATTGTAGGGACTGGTAGCCCGATGTGCCTTTTGTAGGTCTCAATATATGTGCTCCAGTGGATTTTGAGAAATTAACGTTTAAAAAAAGATATATATCTGTAACAGCGGACCGGGCAGCGTCCCAGGACGCGTACTTTTCGCGCAACGGAGCTTTGTGAAGCGAAGCTGATTGGTTCTCTGGCGTCTGTCAACATTCCAAAAAGTCCGTAGCGGCCGCCATCTTGTCTCTCGGTAGGATCGAGAGACAAGAGGAGGCCAAAACAAAGGGGGAAATAACCATAAGGGGGCATAGTAGATCCTCGCTGACCCCCTAGGTTTGATGTGGAGGTTTTAAAAGGGCCCCGCGGGGCAAAAAAAATAATAATAATAATAATCGAACGGCTGAATGGATTTGCACGAAACTTGGCAAAATATTAGGGACTGGTAGCCCGATGTGCCTTTGCTAGGTCTCAATATATGTGCTCCAGTGGATTTTGAGAAATTAACGTTCAAAAAAAGATATATATCTGTAACAGCGCTCCGCTTCGCGTAACGGAGGTTTGCGAAGCTGATTGGTCATTCTGTCACTGGGCTATAGTTGGGCTACATCTGGCTGATATTTGGGCTACATTTGTTTTTTTGTGTGTCTGGCGGCCATCTTTGGGCTACATTGGGCTACATTGGGCTTCATTGGGCTACATTGGGCTACATTTGGGCTCCAACATATATATAGGCCAATGTAGCCCAATATATATTTTTCAAAGTTAATTTTCGTAAAAACCACTGGAGCATATATCTTGAGACATAGCAAAGGCACATCGGGCTACCAGTCTCTACAATTTTGCCAAGTTTCGTGGAAATCCATTCAGCCGTTCGAGCTAAAAGTGAGTCCAACCGCCCTATGGAAATGAAGGAAATTAATGGGTAATTTGTAATTAGCAAATAGCTAATCGCAAACTAGGAATGGTAAAGAATCGCTATTTATTCCTTAAAGTTCGCTATTTAGGAAATGCAAAAAACTTTGATGATACATATGGCGGTTCATCTCTAATAAGATAAGAAGCATAGGGATACATTTATGATGACTGGCGCATCACCAGGAATGTGTTAGTCATTCTGTGCCGCTGTTCCGTCACCTATGGTGTGCTGCATTTACAATGCGGCGCATCATGGGGCAAAAACAGCACAGATGCGTGATGTATCTGTGCCGTAAAGGTGGCGCATTGCTGGAGTTGTATCGCAAGTGTGATGAAGCTCCAGCAAGGGTCGGGGGTGCCCCTGTCGCAGGGTTTCTGTTCTCACACAGAACTGTGGACAGAGGATTGGAACCTCGGCGAATTAGGGTGTCCCAAAACTCACGTTAGTAATCAAAAACTCCTTAGCAAGCTAGGTACAGTGTCACATTGGATATAACAAACTCTCAATGTTTAGACAATCCAGAATATGAACTTATAGTACCTCAGGATACGTGGAACTCATGAACAGTCGGTCGTTATATATTTCTTAGAAACCAGAACATGGAGTTAAGAAGAACACATGTGTATTTGAAATGTTTATTTACTAATGCCGTCTTCTCAGGCGTAGTATCTTAGATAATACAAGTACACATATTATCAGTAGCAAAATTACCAGCATAGTTACTAGTACATAAAAAGCGAATGGTGATAGTATGTTAACATGCTGTAAATGAATAAGAGTTAGCAACACTTATAAGCAGCCGCGGGCCGTGGAGGGAGTTACGGTGAGGCAGGGAGGCGGGGAGGGGGAGAAGCAGGGTGGAGAATACAAGTACACATATTATCAGTAGCAAAATTACCAGCATAGTTACTAGTACATAAAAAGCGAATGGTGACAGTATGTTAACATGCTGTAAATGAATAAGAGTTAGCAACACTTATAAGCAGCCGCGGGCCGTGGAGGGAGTTACGGTGGGGCAGGGAGGCGGGGAGGGGGAGGGGCAGGGTAGAGAGGGCTCCACCCTGCTTCTCCCCCTCACCGCCTCCCTGCCTCACCGTAACTCCCTCCACGGCCCGCGGCTGCTTATATCTCACCCTCCCTAATACACATATTATATTATTTGCTAAGAAGGTCTCTTTGTGTTGGTTTAGGGCGTGCCCATACTTTAGTGTCTTAGATTTGAAGGAATCACATCAGCATACACCAGCTCTCTCTTCATGTGAACCGCATCAACTGTTGTGTATGTGTGTTCGGCAAAGCAATATAAAACCCGCCTCATGCCCAGAATTGGCAGAAGTTGCACTTATGTTATGAGTATGAAGTCGTGGAGATCAGACCTCATAACAATTCTGTATCGTGTTGTTCTTGAAACTTTAGCACTCGCTGTACAGATATAGTTTAACAAGCAAAGCAGATAGTAGAGCAATAACATATTATTCTCATGTAAACCACGATGAACTACTAGGTGGAAAGCTAAAGCAACAACTAAGTGTCGTGTGCAGAAGTTGCAAAAAAGGAAAAATGGCGTTTAAACCGGTAATGAGCCCATGCTAACTTAACACGGTGTAAAGATATCCAGGACCTAGATGACACCTCCCCATGATCCGGAAACGAACTGAATAAGATAATAGAAGTGCCATCTCATGAGAGCAGATTGCAAGTTTATATGTGGACGGTCCGCAAGGTAAAGCATTAAAAACTAGGAAAATTTAATGCTAAAGAAAAATAAAACAGCCAAGTACTTTATCGAGTCTTAAGCCAATAGGCAAGGTAAATAATAAAAACTTGACAAATAAGTCAATGAATTGTCAATGAAATGCTAGTACTCAGCATATCAAACATGAAAAAGGTCTATGACATAACTGTGTATGCAAAATAAGCTGCAACAGCCTCCAATAGGAAGTCACCGTCTTCATCCGAAAACAGTTCAGCCATCCAATTTAAAAGCGGAAAAGAACATACGTGCTCTCCCAGCACCGGATCCTCTATCACCATCAGAGGACAGCTCGGTGGGTTTTCAAGAAAGCTCTGTTCCAAGAAAGACTGTGCTGCCGCCAGTAAATTCCAGGGACCAATTAGTCCATGCATCAATGCCACAGCCATAATCCTTTCGCCAGGACAAACCAACTCGTGAGTAATGATAGGAGTCATCAGCTGATTAAAGTCGACGTCAGGAGAAACCGGTCCGCAGAGACACAAATCAATGGCCCAATCGAAATCACAGGTCAGGCAGTGAAATACAGGCTGGACACAGGTGAAGTAGGAGAATCGAAAAGATAATCCATATGCCGTGCTTAATATCGCCAACGGCATTGTGCCATAATATTCTAGCATGCGATTGCGGAACAGTGTCAGCAGCTGCAGGGTGGGAGGTTGCATAGGAGGGACATCCATATTTAAAAATGTAAAAAAGCACAAGAGCGTCCGCTGGTAATGCAAGTAAAAATGCCAATCCACGAAGCAGAGTGGAGAAAATAGAATGAAAGAAAGCAGGGATGACTCCAAAGATTTTCTCAAATGAAGTCACGAGACCACTGGTAACAACTTTAAAAAAGTGCGCCAGGGCCTTTGTGGAGGATGCGTTAAAGATAGTCCGAACCATCTTGCTGAAATTGAAAGGCAAATCTGAATTGAAAAGGGTCTGCACCTCTGTACGGGTGTTCGCTATGTGAAGCACGAAAGTTTCACGGGCCGAACTCAAGGCCACCTCTCTCTGAGACAAAAGAGCTCTTATTCTTGCCATGCCGTTGAAATCTCTCCCAAGGTTGGTATTTGTGGCCAGATTGAAAACTCCCTATGTTCATGTGTGGGAGGAAATAGAACATTTCTGCAGCAAATAACCTGTTCACTTACTGTTACGATAAAAGGAATACTTTTAATTAACTCAGAACAATCTTCATTATTGAGCATCAAATAACTACCATTTTCCAACAACTTGAACGTGGGGATGATAGCAGGAACTGGCGTGCCTTGCAACACGCAAGCCATATTTGGTCGGTGTTTGTTGCATGAACCGTGTAACTGTATGTGCCTACACATTAGTGAATGATCTGGCGTCTCAGTGCATTCCTCTCCATTCAGATAAACTTCTTGATCATCTTTGAAACATCTGTATGTGTATGGAAGCGACCAGACCTCATGAAGAAAAGCACTACCTAAAGGTTCATAACGACCTATTGGTATATATTTCATACAATTTGAAAACTTATATAAAGCAAAAGGCAGCGTTATTAAACCGTGGATAAGGCACGTTGCCAAAAAACCCGCAATCCTCTGCTGATGATGTCACTGAGCATGTCATGAATGATGTAATATGTGACATCATCAGCAGTGGATTACGGGTAATAGTATCTCTAGTTTACTCCCCTATAGCTGTCTTTCTTTTAACATAAGTGTCTGTTTCCTTCCCTTATACTTACTGTTTTTGGTTCGCTTCCGGTTCGCGTACCGGCGAGCGAACTGGGAAGCGAACTAAGAGAAATAGAGGTTGGCACAGTTCCAAATATTGTACCAATTTTTTAATAACGGGGAGGTAGTTCTGAAAAGAACTTTTTTTTTATTGTTTTTGTTGTTTTATATTTTTTTTATTATTTTTCAGAAATTTTTTTTACTTTTTTTGAATTTTTCTGAACAGTTTTATATTTTTGGGGGTTTTTCTTGGAGGGGGCAATGAAAACGATTCATTGTAAAGAGCTCAACAGGAGCAACAAAACAAAAAAAAAGTATTTATTATTTTGGGCGTTTCGTACAAACTTGCATATGATAGTCAATAGCTCTGTTGATCAGAGTGATGCTTCTTTCTCCGTAGCAAATGAATCCATCGCAAAATACGCAGATGTGTTTTACTTCACCAAATCTCATTTGTATATTTGGCACCATCTCCCTGCCCTCTGGTCCCGTTACTTCCGGTACAACAGATCTTCTGGCCATAATAGGGAGATTATCTAGGTCGTTCCGAAACTGTGCAGCACTGTAGTTGTTAGGATGCCACCTAGTCATATGGCGATGCATTGTGTAGTTTCCGAAACTGTATTTTTTCTCGGTTCCTCTGGACAGTCTATCTTGACATATAAGGCAAGTTACGTATCTTGCATTTACTTTTTTCTGACCTTTGGGAATTTTAAAAAATTGCCAAATGAAGTTTTCTTTCGGGTGAGACGTCCTGGGTTCCTCAGGCAAAAACTGCCTCTCTTCCTGCTCTTCCTCGTCTTCCTCTTCTTCCTCTTCTTGCTGAATTATAACTTGAGCAGGTGGTCCACTCTTCCTTGGATGTGGTGGAGGTGGTGGGGAAGCACCAGCTGAAGCTACTAAAGAAGCCATTGCTCAGTGATCACAAAGGGTCTTTCTCTCACAATGATGAAAGTCAGAGTGAGGAAAGAAGGAGGGATTTTCATCATTTGGGAAAAACAAGAGTTCTCAACCAATGAAAAGTGTTCATTTTAGATTATATGACCTAGTCTTACATCATTAGGAAACCAAAAGTGAAATGAACCAATGAAAAGTGTTATTACCAAGTCACATGACTTGCTGTGTTTACGTTAAGCGCTTTGCAGGGCCTCCCGGTTTGCTTCCAGAAACCTGCGCTTTGCGACTCGCTTCGCGTACCAGTTCGCTAACGTAGCACGTCATATGACGTATCACGCGACAACGTGAAACGTCATGCGGACGGGAGGCGTCACGATGTTGTTTTCTAACGCGGCACTTGCGGTAAAGAAACGTTTACCGGCTCGCGGTCTATTTCGCGGCATCAAGGTCAGCTAACGGGAAGCTTCCCGATTCGCGAAGCGGGAACGAAGAAAAAAAAATATTAAAAAAAAAAATTATTCATAAACATATAAAATATATTTTTGGATTTAAAGAAGAATACATTTTACAGCTACAGATATTAGCTGTTAAAAAACCAATGAAATTCACTGAAAAAACCATAGGTTATAGACCATATATAGTTAGGAATTAGCATTTACAAAACCTTGAAAATTATATATATATGTATGTGTGTGTGTGTGTGTGTGTATATATATATATATATATATATATGTATGTGTGTGTGTGTGTGTGTGTGTATATATATATATATATATATATATATATATATATAATAAATAGAGAGAGATAGAGTGAGAGAGAGAGAGAGAGCCAGCGAGAGAGAGAGGAGATAGAGAGGGAGAGAGACAGGGAGAGAGAGCAGATGGATAGAGAGAAAAGAAAGTTAAAAAGTTGATAAAATCATTGATGAATTTGTGGAGAGATTTGATACGCTCATCAAACACTATAAGTCTAATGAATTTAATGATGAAGAAACTATACGTTTTGGAGTTATTGATGGATCCTTGGTAGATTCATTCAGACAATGAATGCTGATAGAAACTCTTACTCTGGAGCGAGTGTTAATGGTTGCCTGAAGCTGAAGATCGCGCTGAAAAGACTGCTGGAGGTGCCCCCATAGTGAATCCATTATGAGTTTGAAATGGAAGCCTGAACAAAAGACTGAAGGACACAGAGGGCTGTCTACATGTAAAAAGAAGGTATGTTACAGATGTGGGGGGGGGGGGGGTTCCACACAAAGATAAATGTTCCCCTCATGGGCAGATATGCAAAGGATGTGGGAAAGAGAATCCTTTAGCGACATTTGCAAAGCAAAGGAAAAAGTAAGTGTGTCATGGTGCAAAGAAAAATTTCTACCCCTTCTATCGGAGTCTTCTGGTAGAAAGGTAGTGCAGAGGCCCTGATTATATCGAGTCTTGACTATGGGAACGCTCTGTATCTCGGTCTCCCAGACTATCTCCTTAACAAACTGCAGGTGGTGCAGAACTCGGCGGTGGGACTGCTACTCAGGCTCCCACCTAGGTCTCACATGACCCCTCACTGGAGGGTTCTTCATTGGATCCCAATAAAAAAAGAGGGTGGTCTTTAAAGCTATGATCCTTATGCGCAAGGCCCTGCACAAGATGGGCGCGTCCTATCTCAGTGAGGGGATCAGCACATACATTCCTGCATGCACCCTTCGCTCTCTTGCAGCGTACCTTGTAAGAGCGCCCCACATTAATCTCCTTAGAATAGGTGGGAGATCCTTTTCCTACCTGGGACCACTTTTGCGGCATAGACTCCCATTAGGCGTTTGGCTAGCATACAGCCTGGATATCTTCAAGAGAAAATTAAAAATCTGCCTTTATAATAGCTAATCCAGTTGCCTGTTTGATCTTCCAATGCCTAGTGCCAGGACACTCTGCTGAGGAGCCGTACACTTTATAAAACAATATAACATAACAAAATGGCTGCCAGAACCTTCCAGAAGATACGTGTGACGCACATTCACAAGGACAAGCAGCAACATCAATTGAGGCACATTGACACTGAACAAAGTCGATTGTCATCTAAATCATAGTCAAACAGTTCGTCCTCCTCAATATCAAGTGAAAGTAAGGACGACCGTTGTGGCATGTCAATGTTTACCTCAGAGAAACGTGCAAATGTCGGACTAGATGCAAGTGAGGATAATTGTCAAGCAATTACAAGTAGACATTCCAAAGCACCAAAATCATACAAACACAGTCCGAATATTTCATTGAAAATAAATGATTGTTCAATACCTGTCATCAGCAAAAGAGGTGCATAGATAAATATAATGCCTGAAAGGAAATACAATGAATTGTCTCCATTGACACTTAAGTCATTGAAAACCAAAGTGTATACTTGGACTGCATCAATACTCATAAAAAGTCAAGGTTCATTTGTAGCAACACTGAAACACAAGAAAACAATGCTGCAATCACCCATCCATGTGCTTGAAGGTACAACGGAAAGTGCCTGTCTGCTCAGTTTCAGTACCACTGCTTATATGGGACTGATTTTTGTGAATTACAATATAAATGCTCACCACAAAATAGTAAGTCAAATTCCTTCATTGTTTCATGGTTTGGGAAAGTTTAAGACTATAAAAGTAAAGTTACAATTTAATGACGATGTGCATCCAGTTGCTCGGAGACATAGACAAGTTGATTTCTATTCCCAAGAAGCTGTTGAAAAATAACTTGAATGGTTACGTAAGCATGGCATTAGTGAGCCTTCTACCAGTCCGACACCATGGGTTTCTCCCACAGTGGTAGTGCGCTAAAAAGGGCAGTTGTATGCATATGCATTGATATGCGCCAAGCAAACAAATCAATTGAACTAGAACGACATCCAGGTCCACACATTACTGACAAGATAATGCAATTACATTGTGCAAAGGTTTTCTCTCGCCTTTAATTAAATAAAGGTTATCATCAGCTGAAACTCGAAGAAGATTGCAGGTCTATTACAGCATTTTCTACACATTGGCCTGTTTCAATAAAAAAGACTCTGTTTTGATGTGTCATCAGCTGCATAACATTTCAAAGATGTCATTCGACGTGTCATACAGCCGGTTGTGAATACATCCAACTATAGCGATGAAAAATTGACTTTCTAAGCTACACAGAAGAAGCATGATAAAGCCTTTACCTAAATGTGTCGCTTACAGACTAATGCAAGCCTCACTTTGAATGCAGACAAGCTTGAGTTCCACAACCCAAAGTTAAACATTCTTTGGCCATCTCTTTTCTGATGGTGGACACCAGATCCTCCTAAATTCCAACACTGTTAAATGCGTGTCCCCCACAAGATGTGTCAATGATACGTTCATTTGATGGCAATGCCAGTTACTGTTCACAATACATATGAGACTTTGTTACTATAAGTGCTTCCTACAAGAGTTAACAAAGAAAAATATTTCCTTCAAGTGGTCACAAGAAAGTGAGCAGTTTCAATATAACCAAACAAGCCATTGAAACTGCTACCAAAAGGGCCTATTTCATTACAAAGCTTCACAACGAGGTTGTTGTTGCCGCTACACCTGTTGGGTTAAGCGCTATCCTGGCACAGTAGAGTGGACACCCCCATGCTCAAAAGCATATTGTGGCATATGCCAGTAGAATATTTTCTCAAACAGAACGTGCTTGCTCTCAACCGGAGAAAGAAAGTTTGACTATGGTATGAGCTTGCGAACATTTCCATGTATTCCTTTACTTTAAAGCCGTTTATGCTGGTAAATGATCATCAATATTTACGGACTATGTTTGGCAATCCAAAAGCCAAGAGGCTTCCTCGTATTGAATGGTGGGGACTTTAATTACAAGAGTATGATTACACCATTGAGCATCATCCAGGGAATTATCAAATCCCTGCTAACTACTTTTCCAGAGTGCAGATACAAGGTCAAGGTGCTCCATCCAAGATGGCTGAAGCCTATATAT
Organism: Lissotriton helveticus; assembly: GCF_964261635.1. Taxonomy (NCBI): domain Eukaryota; kingdom Metazoa; phylum Chordata; class Amphibia; order Caudata; family Salamandridae; genus Lissotriton; species Lissotriton helveticus. The sequence continues at coordinate 45,102,302 of NC_136072.1, forward strand.
TGATTTCAAAGTAGAACCAAATACACCAGCTGCCATATTGTTGCCTAGATCATAACTGCCACGAGCCATGATAGCTGCATGCTGACGTTGAAAGATATAATTACACAGCAGCCGTGGAACCGACACGCTCAACCTCTCACCAGTAAGGATAAATACCAAAAGTACCAAAACTTTAAAGATGAAGGGCCCGATTCACAGAACTAACTTAAGACAAAATCCTAAACCTACTACTTTTGCTATTCACTGAAGGCATTTAGTAGTCTTAAATTAGGATTTTGTCTTGTTAGGATTTTGTCCTAAATTAGGATTTTGTCTTAAATTAGGATTTTGTCTTAAATTAGGATTTTGTACTAAATTAGGATTTTGTCTTAAATTAGGATTTTGTCTTAAATTAAACTTAAATTTAACTTAAGTTTGTCTTAAGTTTAATTTAAGACAAAATCCTAATTTAAGACAAAATCCTAATTTAAGACAAAATCCTAATTTAGGACAAAAGCCTAACTTAAGACAAAATCCTAATTTAAGACAACATCCTAATTTAGAACAAAATCCTAATTTAAGACAAAATCCTAATTTAGGACAAAATCCTATTTTAAGACAAAATCCTAACTATGACAAAATCCTAACTTAGGACAAACTCTTTACTTAAGACTAAGTCTTAACAGAATCCTAATTGAAGACTACTAAATGCCTTCTGTGAATCACAAAAGTAGTAAGTTTAGGATTTTGTCATAAGTTAGTTCTGTGAATCGGCCCCAAACTGTGTATAACTCAGGAAGGAGTTATACTGAAAAGGGTCGACAATCCTAATTCCGGAGAGTTTAAGACAGAGAATAAATGAAGTGGCTCAAGAAGGACATCGTGGTATTGTTGCCACCAAGAGAGCTCTTCGAAATCGAGTTTAGTTTCAATATTTAGATGGGAGGGTTGAAAAAGAACTTAAGGCCTGTCATCTATGTAACTGGCTTTCCACAAACATTGCTCAACATACTCTTACCATGTCAGAACTCCCTAAGCATGCATGAGAGAGAATAGGCATCACTTTCTTAGGTCCACTTGACACTGGACATCATCTGATGATAATTGTGAATGAGTGCTCTCAATTTCAATTAATAGAGGATTTCTCAACCACAGCTTATGAGTAAGTAATCAAAAGACTTGACAGCATTTTTGGGCGTTCCAGCCACTTGGAAGACTGATGATGGTCAGCTGTTCAACAGTCAAGAATTCAAGGATTTTTTAGAGCATCTGATCATAAATCATCCGAAGAGTACACCCTTGTGGCCGCAGGCAAATGGACTTGTTGAGCGTTTAAAGATAGGAATACAGCGTGCAACTCTTGCGAGGCTCAGTATGTAAACTGTTTTGAATTCCACCCTATGAACAAATCCTTCAACACCTCACTCGACCAATCACTCAATCAATAAATCAATCAATCAAGGACTTATAAAGCATGACTACTCATGCCACCATTACATAGCGTGAAGGGGAGATGGACAGCTGGGAGGTGGAAAAGCGGGAAAGCGGTGCTGGAGGGGGGGCAGGCCATGGGGGACGAGCAGCGGTGGGGACACTGCTAGGAAAAGGCGCAAAAATAGAAAAGTGCAGAAAGTGAAAGAATAGTGGCAGAAAAGTGCAGAGGGTGAAAGAAAGTGACAGAAAAACAAAAAAGATGAAAAGAGGAAATAAGAGACCAGAGGAGAAAAGGCAGAAATCAGAGAGACAGAGGGTGGAGCAGAACAGAGATGTTCCCCACTGGACCACCAGGGATGAGAAGCAGGTGGGTGCCTGCAGGTGGTGGAGGGCCTTGAACCCAGGACCTGGAAGGGTCAGGGGGCAACAGATACCAGGTGGAGCTGTGCAGCGAGGGAAGCTACCTACTGACAAGGTCAGCAAGGCAGCCACTGGCGACATACAGGTGAAAATACTGCGACTTTGAAGTTTGGGAGAGCAATGACAACCAGTCACCTCAATGGACCAACAAAAGAGAAGGAGGAGAAAAATACAACTTGAATGAAGGACTTGGTTAATAAGGGAAAGACTAAAGCCTATGCGACAAGAGGCGACATGCAAAGAACATTGAGTTCAAGACAGATTTAGTGATTTCCTGACAACTGGGAAGGAGAAAATCTGATGCTCCATATGATGTTGCACTTTTCCACGTTGTGTCCACCAAAGGACATATGGTAACTGCCCAGAGTCCTGGGAAGTCTGTTTAAAGAGACTCTTGTCACTTTCAGCATTTTATTAATTGATCTTCTGATCAAGATGGTGAAAGAAAGATTGAATCTGAAAGCCCGTGTCTGTTATTACTTCTTTGCCGTCTTTCAAAATCTCTGACCGTGAAGATGACAACTCCCAGCTTCCAGTAACCAGAGCAGGCCGAATATTAAAACGGCAAGAAGGTTGATTGAAGAAATGCGACTATGTATGCATATATGATTGTCCTGTGGAAGGCAAGCACCGAAACACGTAGACTGTCCCCTGTATGCACTGGTGAAATAAATAATATATTAAAAAGAAGCCCTTCTGTGCCGTTTTGCTTCTTTGTCCTACTATTCTGTAGTAAATCTGTGCTGTGAATGAGATATGATGAAGCTTTAAAAAAAAAATATATATATATATATATATGTATATATGCAGGCTCAAAGTTACCCACCCGGGTGAGATGCACTCGAGAGACAGTAGTTTTCGCTACACGCTTTATTTCAGGTATGGAAACCACATTCTCTCCGATTAATATAACAGCCACTTCACTTAGCCTGACGCGTTTCGTAATAACTTCTTCAGAGGCTGGCGGAAGATGGTTCGTACTTGACACGCTCGCCCAATTAAGTAGATTGCCCACCCTTAATTGGCTGCTCGAATGAGACAGGGCATTCTGGGCGATGTTGTGCCAAACTCCTCGGATGGATTGCACAATTACTGCTGAAAATTCACACAGCTCTGGATGAGCCTCGGCGAGAGTGCGGTGTCCTCAATCCTTAGCTGTGTCCCCACATCAGCAACAGAAAAGTGACCGGTCCTACTTTGCCAAAGGCCTTCCACTGTGCGGCAGCACTTGTTGCTGCGTTTTGATAACTTTTGAAAAGTTTGAGCTAGAAACAATTTTTTTTGTTAAAATCTGCAGATTATGCAGCAGATGAAGGATCATGTGGCAAATGCAGCAAATCTATAATCATGCGAACATTGCTGTGGCTGCACAATCGCATAATTCCAATAGCCCTGACTATAAAGTCATTCGAAGTGTCACACACGAGGCAATGAAATGTCACACATAGGCACCAGGAAAAAACACAAATGTCACACAAGAAGGAGTTTGATAACATGGGAGTTATGTGGTAAGGTTAGATTGCCTCATAGTTTCCAGATACTTGTAATACGCTAATATATTTATAAACATACCAAATATGTAGAACAATAGTCCTATTCAATTGAATTAATGGATATCAACAGCTGATAACGATACACTGCTTGCACGGCAGCAACATTTCTCCTTTCTTTAATAGCTGTGCAATATCTACAGTTCCTTTTGCTTTTCCCTTGCCTTTTCTGACAACATTCTCCCACCCTAACATGGCCGATTAAATCCACACATTTTCTTTATTCACGGCGCACGTTTCAGTGCCGCGCTCGCACCAAGGTACTGATTGGTGCCTGAATACCACGTGATGTGATGACATACTGCCTCGTTGGAGAGCGAGGTGTGGCTCGTTTCCTTGGTTACAGGCGAGGGAAGCCGCTCTGAGTGCGCATGCGCGGGAGGAGGCTTTTCTAGGGGTGCTGCAAGAGGACCTGTGCAGCGAATGTGGACAGGTGAGGCTCCCTGTACCCCAATATGGGCCGCTTCTTCCCTGCACCCCCTCTCCACGCTGCCTCCCTCTCGTGCGCACCATACAACGGCCGCTTGTTATGAATTCTGTAGGTTAACCGCCAGTTCTTTCCTGCATCACATCCCCTGGTACCCCCCTTCTGTGCCTCACCCCCTAGTTTTCCCTGCCTGCACACCACCCTTCTCTGCATCGCCCTCGGTGGTTCGATCCCCTTCTCCCCTTCCAGGTAGCCCTCAGACTGCCTCTCCCCATACCTGGCAAATCCCCTCTCCTGTGAGCATCAGGAATTGAGTGCAACCCCACCTGAACACCTGGCTGAAGGATGGCAAGAATGTCCTGCTCTGTAAATATGTAATATTTAATTGCCCAAGCCTAATCGCTGTTAAAGTGTAATCCTGGGTGAATTTGCAATTTGTATATATATTTCTATCTCTAACCACTAGTATTTATAGTAGATCTTTGTACTCACTACCCTTCCTATGTGATTTTAGAGTTTATCCATTTGTATCTCTTCCTTGAGTGACTTTACAACTTGTACATGTGCAATTTTTCCCTTCTCTCACTCCACTTGTATATATAAAACTCTAACTACTAGTATATGTAGTAGACCTTTGTACTTACTACCATTCCTATGTGATTTTAGAGGTTATCTGTTTGTATCTCCTCCTTGAGTGACTCTACAGCTTGTACATTTGCAATTTTTCCCTCCTTTCGCTCCACTTGTACATTTGCACATTTTTTTCCTGTTTATATATCTTATGTAACTCATGTAATCCAAAGTCCTTATGTAACGCAACTGGTTCTTTTGTAAATCGCTCTGACACCTTTGGGTAATGTTCGCGCTATATAAAATCGCATTAAATAAAATAAATTGAGATAAGTGTTTATGTGCATTTATTCACGCAGAACAGAGTGTTTAAAATAGAAACTCTGCAGATAGAATGGATGGGGAACCGGTGACAGAGAAAGGTGATGAAGATCATTAGAGGGAATAGGACAAGAGCAAAGAATAGTACAGATTGTAAACATAGATACTACATGGGATGATGGGAGTAAAAGACACAGATGGGACAAGTAAGGGCTAGAATGGCTGAAACGCACCTCCCTAGAGATCAGCCAGGTAGAACTGAAGTCCAAAGGGAAAACATAAACTGAAAGAGGGAAGGCTGGGGGGTAACAGAAGATATGCTTGTGGCAAAACACTGGTGATGGAGTGCATCTAAATACCTGTGCAGAGGAGCATGGGTACTGTGATGAGGCAGAGAAGTACACAGAACACGAGGACTTTGATAGAGAGCAAAAAACATTAAAAGAACCTTTTCAAACTTCAATATATCTGGTTCCCCAGATTAGCTCCCTATTTTGATATGACATAGGCAACATAATTTCCAGGACTTTGCACTTTAGAATTCATCTTTTCCTTTTCTACGAAATAACTAGGTTTTCTTCTTGTTCTATGTCACAGGGCTATTCCATTCAGTTGAGATCTGCAACTTATAGTTGGTCTCACCCCACATTGCCCTGATTTTAGTGGTGCTTAGAAACCTGTGATCCTCCTGATACTCCCCTCCAAGTCATTGCTGCTCTAGCAGGAATATCCTGTCTAATCAATACACTTGGCCCTTATCACCCTAACCCATTTGACGGCAGAGGGTTCTATATAATTGGCTCAGATCGAACAAAAGGGGTTCTTGCTCCTGGAGACTTTAACAACCAGCCGTGTCTTATGTCTTGAGAGTATCTCTTAGGCACTGAGTGGTCACGTGCTTCTTGTGGCATTATGTGAACTTCTCGAATCACAAATCATGATGGGGCTTAGACAGAAGCGATGAAGTATGCACTACCTTCATTTTGCTTTACATCCACAGCTGTGGGTAAGAGGGCACATGCAAGGTTTGCATCCCATTTCCAACTTTGCCCACACATGGGCAACAATACCCTTTTCTCGCCCTTATGCTTAAGTAATATCTGCATTACTACATGTTATTCTGATTAACTTGCATTTGACCACTGGCCTGATGAATTCATTTCTTCTTATTTGTTCTTGGGCTTGCTTTGCTGATGTTCGTCTTAGGATCTCACCTGGTTTTGGAGGGTTGAAGCTTTCCACTTTTGGTTTCTCTATGACAACACAGAGCAAACAATTCTTTTACTTGCATTTTTTTTTGTTGCAATTTTCATACGAAATCAGTTTGCATTATAAGGCATTAGTGCACTTTATAATGAACTGAAAAGCAAACAATGCAGCATTCATTTTCTTAACAGTAGAACAATGTCTGGATTAGATTCCAGAGGTTGTGGGAAATATGGTCTTAGAGGTGATTTCGGAAGTGGTGATTTTTGCATTGTTTCCTGAATGACACGAGCATGGGTTCAATTCTGATATCCGATTGAAAGGAGTTGTGGTGACAGCGCCATAGAAAGTTTGGTTCAGAGATCATTTAGAGAAATGACTGTATAAGCAAGGCAGCAGATCTTGCTTCTGTAGCGGGCCAGTGTAGTTCATTAAAAATTGGAGAGATGTGGTCTACCTGTCTAGTAGGTGGTAAAGTCTAAATGGAGAATGGCCTTACTGGGCGCTTTTGAGTTTCAAGAGATCCCTCACAAGGGTTGCATTGCCCAAGCCTAGAGAAGAGAGGACCAGCACATGCTCATCAATGTTTAGATGTGTAGAAAGGAAAAAGTGTTTGATCTATTTGAGTGATTTAAGATAAGCGTTCTCTGATTTGGGGATTTTGTTGAAATGTGTTATAAGAGATATTTGGGGGACCTAGCTTTAAAGTTACTCCTGTAGTTCGGCTATTTACACATTATTTGATTACTCCAATAAATGTATGGTTACTACATTACTTAGCTTCTCCATGTTTCCTAAATTTATCTGATACCCTCTTCACTTTCTCCTGCAGACTGACAGTTCCCTGCTCAGCACCCTCTCATATGCTGAGTAGTCAAGAAGTTGACCAAAAGGTCACACCCAATGCAGAGACAGTTCTCCTGTTTCCTAAGCTCAAGAGAGGGATCTGCTGTGTTGGTTTGAGATGTTGCATTTCATACCCTGTAGCAAGCTCTCTAGGCACATGGGGATGGGAAATGGCATGATATACAAAAACAGTCTTGTGCACCCCAACATGATGTTCTTTCCAAATGTCCTCTGCCCTGGGTTGTCACCATCTGGTGCACTACATTTGTTGTTCTTCAGTACTGTTCCACTACAGTATCATGAAATTAGACTGGTTCAAACAATAAATCATTAGTTTTATCCAAAATGTAATTCACAATATAAAATAATATTTATTTGAAGTTTATTATCTCACATTATTTGATTAGTCTTTGCTATTGTTACTGATTTCTTCTATTTCCCCTGTATCCCAGAGAAACATTGAAAACAGTCTCTATTATGGCAGTTAAATAGCATCAGACCCCAAAGCGGTGAGCTAGAGCTGCGCCATTGACGAGCGGTCAGTTGTTCTCACTATAACCACAATAGCGATTGGTTTTAATTTGTTTCTTGGGACATAGGGAACAACAGAGGAAATTGGTATCAATCATGAAGAATAATCAAATATTATGGGATGATTAATTTCAAATAAAAGATACTACTACAAGTAACTTTTCAAAAGTAGGCAGAGGTCCCCTCTATCGGGGAAGATATCTCTGTATGATAAAGCACAGAGAAAGTTGTAAAAATTACTAAACTTGAAAAAGTGTAAACATATTTTAATGTGAAATATATTTATTTAATGTTTTAATTTAAATTTTAAGTTAAATATTTTTACATATTTATTTACATTTTAGAAACACATTTAAAACATCCCTGCAATATTAAGTTAATGTAAATGTGAAATATTAATATGTTGACTTTATTAAATTTCATTTATTTTTCTGAAATGTAAATTAGAAACAAAATCACACCAAAATAAAAAAGTGTAACTTTAATTTAAAATATTAATATTAAATCATTTTATATATTTTCATTTTTCTTTTGTTTCTTGATAACTTCCTGCACCTTTGAAGCTGGGGATGTTGGGATCCTTTATTTGTGGCTGAGAATCCTATGACCTTTGTGCTGAAAATGCATACAGAGTGACAGGCTGCACTGCCTACTGGCCTCACTGTGCGGGTCACTGTACGTTAATAACAGTAAGGGGGTCACAAGTGATACAGTAGAAGCATTGGGGTATTTTTGTCATCACACATATCCACACCAACCACTATATAACAATCGGAAACGTAACTCTAATGACAGGCCCATAAGTCCTTATCACTCAGTTAGCAATATCAAAAGTCCTCCGATGAATCTTTGGTAGAGCTAAAAGGGACTAAATAATGAAAGACGGAATGCTATTTCTCCACGAGGACCTACAATGAAGAAATACTCTAATCATTAGTCTTTATAAACCGGTCCAAATAACTTTAAAACTCAGGAATAAAGACAAACACTATTCTTTTCTATTTATGTTTTCTTGTTATTTCATAATATAAATGGTCAAACACGAACACAAATCAGAATTGTATTACTTTGATTCTCAATGATACAGGTTAGATTCACAATAAACCTACCAGCTCATTTATGAAGACATCAGATCATCAGATTTAGAGGAGTGAGAGTGTTAGAAAACATCAGCGAAACACAGTTCACTTACGTAACGGAAATACTAATGCACAGCGTGCAATTAGTCTGAAAAGTGAACCCCACGGCCATTAGGGAATAGCAAGAGCAGTTTCACCAGCCGATGATGTGCAAAGTCTCTAGTAAAGTCGTTAGGATTTGCAGGATACGCCAGCCAGAGAATCGGGAATCAGCACGGCATTCAGCATACCACGAGCGCAGGTCAGGTCACTGATCTTGTGAAGTAGTCAAGGAACATTTCCCCACAGGAATCTTTATAGTATGCTACTTCCTTTCTTCCATTAATATGTTGCATTGTCCTTCTTCAGCAAGTCTCTCTATTAGTTAATCATGATGGTGTGACAGCCTACTGACAGTGACTTTGCTACTATTTTCTAAACACTCTTTGTCTAAATATTGTATAACTTCCAAGGGAGGAAGGGGAAAGAACCTAGCTACAAATGTATTTAAATATTGTAATAGTTACATTCATGTCATCTATATCCCTCGCCTAGACAGGAAAGAACTCTAAAAGTTTATTCCGAATTAGGTAAAATATCTGTACTCTAAGGAAGCATTTGTAACATTTGAAGGACAGGAGCTTGGAAACACACATCCTCTAACATTTCTAAGGCCTATATTACTTAGCAAAACAGAGAATAATTTCTAAAAGCCTATATTATACTTTCACGAAGAATAAAGCTTTTTCTTTTGTCGTTTATTTCCTGCAGTTAGGAAGACAGAATAACATCCAATTAGTATTATTCTCATTATATTAACTAAGACAATCATATTTGTCGTGCCTTATGCACATTTCACGTGTTGTGCACTCTAATAATATATGTTTGTAATTCCACACATATTATGAAAGCATGCATTAGGGTAGATTACATTGAACACGAATTTACTTACAAAAATCGTGCTCCATCACAAGGTTTGAGGCTCATGACTGCCTGAAGCAACTGACATTCTTTTTCTTTATGGGTCCGTGACACTCATTGTAGCATGGGGCTGTTGATGCTCATTGCAGCATGGGGCTGTTGATGCTCATTGCAGTATGGGGCTGCAATGTCTGTCTGCAGCATTGATGCTTATTACTACCTGGACCAATACTTATGCACCTAGCTGCCTGGACCATGAAGGCTTATCTCTGCTCGAGACAACTGATGCTCATTGCTGACTGATACTATTAATGCTCAAACCCTCCTAGGTCTGTTGATGCTCATTACGGTCTGCGACCATTGATTTCTGTACTGTGTGCTATTTGATGCTTGTTTTGGCCTACTTGCACTGATGCAGGTTGTGTTTAATGTCATTGAGGCTTATGATTGTCTGGAACCAGGCCTCCAAGAGGAAAGTAGGTTAGCACTTTACACTGGATAACATCAGAGCTCATGTTATCCAATACTAGTTGTGAATAGTTAATTTAATTCTTTTAGTTTGACTATTTGCACTATAAGTGCAGAATTAGAAGTGCCCCATTTTTAAAGTTTTTGCTGGGCACCTGGTTTCTTTTCAACCTCTGTAAAACATCTGTATGTACGTATATATGAGGTATTTGTTTAGTGTGAACCTAGCCAAAGGACAGCACAATGATGTACAAGGTAAAAAATAAATATATAGTCAGCAAGTGGGGGCAGCTGGAGGCTGAAATGAACTGTTACTGTGTTGTGAAGTTGTGTTTTTAACAAGATGTGTCTTCAGCTTTTTCCCAAAATTGGAGCTTGGTTGAAGTGCCTCGAATGGATAGGTTGATATCATTTCAGATCCTGGGTACATAGATGGCGAAGACTTTGTGTCTTATTTTGTTTCATTTTTACTCTCTGTTTCCAGTCCTTTGGTGTCCTAGCTAAGATTGTGCTGAGACCACTGATAGGCATTAGTGACTGTTTTGTTGGTTTTGTGTATAGTGGCCCTGATTTCAGAGACGGTGTAGGCCAGCAAGGGTACCCAATGAAGTTACATCAGGGAGGTGTTGATGTGGTCGTATTTTTCCAGGCTCTTCATGAGGTAAAAAAAAAAGAAAAGAAATGAGGTATGCTGTAGTTGTATGATTGCCAATCAAGGGGGCTAGTGTGTCTAGAAGGCCATTGAACAAGGCATTGCCATAATCAAGATGTGAGAGTATAAGCGCATCAATGGCAGTAAGAATCTTAGCAGAAAAATCAGATATGAGGCCATCTTGGTTTTCTTGGTGATGTGTTGCTTGTGGGTGAGTCAGTATCCAGGGCGAATCCGAGTGAATTGGTGTTCATGATATATTTGGAGACGAGTTGTCTTTTTGACTAATTGGTGCTTGTTGTTAAAAATGAAAAACTAGGGTAAGAGTATTCGGACCTCAGCCCTGAGGAAGACCTCCGCAATCCCCAGTCCCATGTGAAAGGACGAAACGAACCGTGTAGACACAGTTAACTGAAAAGCATTTCAAAGTATATGGGCAGTCATGCCCCATAGGACTGCACTAAAAAGCCTTGAACTCTCTAAACAGGATACAAGGCCCTATACCCTTGGTGGAGGAAAAATAATTGACGTTGCAATAGAAATCCTAAATGAAATAAAGGCTTCCGATCCTTATGGCACCTTTCAATGTTGGATTTCAATGACCAAATCATATCATTTGGATATGATTTAATGGTGAATTTCATGTGGTTTTAGATAATTTGTGAGGTATATGTTTCACTTGTTTGCACACTTGTGGTGGTTGTGTTAGAAGAGAACAGTTGTTAACAGAAGCTATTGATGTAGTGTGATAAAGTAAAGAACTGAAAAATACTAATCTGGTGCATCAGAAGAAAGTGTGGGTGCGGTGAATGCTCTTGAATAAACGATTAGCAGTCCATGAGTTATTACATGTCACTTCTTCTTTCTGATGCTAAAGATATCAGTCTTCTTGTTTCATTACAATATGAAACATAATTTGAAGGAAGAACCAGAATTGACCTCAGCGTGCTGATGACACTGATTTCTGTCGCTTTTTAGGACGCACAGTGTAGAACACTCAGCTGCATCAGATTGTGTGGGTGAAGTCACCAAGTGCATAAAACAGACATTCTAAAGGATTAAAAATAGAAAATGTGATTATAATTTTAGGGTGATCAAATAAGGAAGCACTGAAGTTCCCATTACCAATGGCTGTTGGACTGTCCTTTTTGCGGCGGTATGCAACCTTGGAGTACTTTCTGGTGTTGCATCACATCTGTCTGCTTGAATTGTTACAAATTCTTTAAGTTCGTGAAGTGGGTTTTGACTCCACCCAGAGGAATATTACTGTCTTGTGTTTTTACCTGCCTTCTGACTACAGTTGTTTAATTAAATATAAAGGAGGTGATTAACGTTTTCACATGGTGAAATCAGTAGAGAATTCATCTAAAATCTTACATTTAATTTGTACCACCAGTAAAGACTGACATTGTCACTAATTGTGGTTCTAGTGTGTTATCAGCATTTGTATAAGATACTTTGTTATGACCATGAAAATAGCCATTCACTCCAGTACATGTCAGTAGAAAGCTCATGTTGCTCCACAAGAAACTACCATTGGCAAAGCGTGTAGGTCTGGCGTTGACTATCTGCTTTGAAACTTTGTCAATGCTTGTTTTGTCATATTTTTACAAAACCTTATTGTTGGGGAGCTGTCGGGCCCTTGTCAAGCTTAAATAATATAAAGAGAAGCTAAAAGCAAGACTATTTTTGTCTCAAAAGGTACATGTTGCCATAGTAGTACCTGACACTCAAGGAAACTACTGTGTGTGTGGATGCTGTCACTCACATTGAAGTTAGTGAATAGCCGAAGACGGCTGACCCATTGCCCCATTCTCTAAGCTGTAGTGGGCAAAAGTAATATGTGAATGACACAACAGATCAATGGATGAAGAGGGGTGGTTGAAAGCCCATGCCAGTAAGTATATTGTAATATAACTTTGGTAAAATATAAAGGTCTTGGCTAAAGCCAGACCTTCAAATCGGAGATCCTAGTTGCCAAAAACTATGGAAAAGTCAAGCTTCATGAACCATCCACCTATATAACACCTTGCAACATCACACAGTCTAAGAAGTAATGTCTTGAATTACAGTCCATACTTCAGGGGTCTTTATTTACAAAAGCAATCTTATCCAAGGAGAAGGGGTCAAGCTGATCTAGACCATGGTGGCCCTCTGCTTCTTCTCAAGCTTTCTGGCTCCTCTCCGACTAATAAACTTGGGTTTTCCCTCCCCTTTGAATAATATTGCTTAACTGTGCTATAAAAAGGAAGAGTTGTAATGAAGTAGATCCAGTCCATGTAGTTTCAAGTAGGTTTATTGAAGATGGATGTTACATCTTAAAGAGAGCCCCACCAGGAGCAGCCTCACTGCTGCTCAGCCCATCACCAGCTGACTCTCACACACAAGGACATTCCATTCACCAACATTCTCTCACACAGACACTCAGGCTGAGCAGCAGTATCTTTCCAACCCTTAAGGACTGTTCTCTTACCTCTAGTACCTGCATTCAATCTTACAACTTCTGTCTGTGAATGTACAAGGAATCCTAGGACCCATAAATGCTTTTACATGAAGTAGAATTAAAGGAAGGCCGACTGTCCCTCAGCGTGACCCAGCTATTGCACACAAGAGTTTCTACATTTCATTTAAATCTCTGATGCAACTGAGCCCAAGTGATGTGCTGCCTTTCAAGCTGTTTCTTAATCAGATTTTTTAACTGAAGGCTTTCTATTTATTGTAGGAGTTTGCTATGATACAAACTAAATTTCCTTATGATGGGGGATATTCTTGCATATGAAGCTGACCTGCTTGGGCTGGTAAAAGAGGTAAGTAGAACATGATAGTTCTTGCATTTTCTAAAAAGAGGGCACTGCTTTAAAGTTTTTATTTTAGAAATGTACTTTAAAAATTAAACGATTGAATGGCATTTTCACTGTTCGATTCTGTTGGTATAAAGACATGTAAATTAAGCAGTATATTCTGTCTTCTTTAAACGTGGTGGGCGTTGAAAGTTATGGCTGTATATAACAAGCATTTGCAATGCAACAGGTCTCGCATTTGTGAAAGCTAGAGCTCTTGGTGTTGAAAATGACAATTTCTTTTTACTTTCGTTTTTTCTGTGCAGTGGAGTGATGATATTTGCATGGCGCTATTGCCATTTGTATGACCTCGCAGCACTGGAGAACCACAACATGGGAAATAGGTTATGAGGGAGGAGAGACAAGAGTAATATGCTGACTCTAAAAATTTTTAAAGTAACAACATCCCGGAAATAGGAAATGCTCATGGGGAATGGAGGATTATGTAAAGCATGTGAAATGTAAGCAGGAACAACACAGTTATATCAATGCTTTTACACTTATTATTGAGAAATCATTGAGTGTTTTTGCCTGAAAAGTTAAGATTATAACTTCAGGGCTGTAAGCACCTGTTTCAAGTCCATTCCTTATATCCTTACAAAACACAAGAAATATCACCAATGCACTCTACGAAAATATTCACTGTGCATTCCAGAGCGCAGTGCTTCTATACAGGCACACCAATATTCTCCGCTCTGCTCACAAATACAAGGCAATAAAAGCAAACCTGCTCAAATAACAAAAATCTGCTTTCAAGCTTATAGCAGTACCATTGTTGCATCCTCAATTCGGTATATTAAAAACAACATACACTTTGCAGGATTGAAGATATCTAATGCATCCTGTGTTTCGTGGCCGGCTGTACATAAACTTAGTAGGCTTAGGCAAGGTTGGTGAAAATAAACATGTTTCAATGATATTGGTTATTTGGAACATGTGTGCACATGCTGTGGTACCGGGTGGACCCTGGTTTCCGCTTACTGTCCTTTATGAGGCTGTCGTATTGCAAGCTGAAGAACGATGTGCGACAGCAGGGGAAAGTGAAATTCCCCACTTGTGTTATGCCTGCTGAGCCCTGAAGCCGCGTTGTGCTAAACGTTCCCGAATTGGCAGAGGCACCATATGCTGCCATAGGAAAGAAAACACAGGCAATGTAAGATCGGACCTGGTAAAAACCAAAAGGGAGACCAAAACAGGTGGAGACCTGCACAGCCTAATCGATATCCGGAGGTAACGAGCACCACGGAGAGGTGCACCAGCTGGGCAGATGCAAGTACGCCAAAATCCCCCACCCTTGGGATGGCAAAATTAAGTGGCAGATGTTCCGACCCGCCTCCAGGTATAGAGCGGGCGCAGTGATAACATAAGACATCAGTGTGAGGAGGCGGAGGGTCTGGCAGTACAACTGGAGGTCAGGAGAGCAGGATCGGTGTGGAGGTAGCTGCTGAGGGTCGCCGAGAGAATCAAGGCCCTTCACTGCAGGGGAGACTGAGCAAATCGCAGAGACAGACGCATAGGGAGAAGTCGAGACCCCAATCGCTCCTGTGACCCGCAGCGAAGACAAAGGGCTGGGGCACAAGTGTCGATTTGGGCCCAGAACCGCACGTGGTTAGAAGCAAGAAGAGCAGGGTTGTTGGGAGTGCTAGTGACCAGGGGGTGGGATTGTTGCCATGTGGGGGGAAAGCCCCCCAAATAGCCAGAGTGACCAGAGGGGAGCCAGGAACGCCACAACCTGCTCAGTAGGTGAAGGCGGTTCCTTGGGCAATAGGACAGTGCCCTGAATGAGGTGACGCCGGATCCGGGAGCCAGTATGGGCCTAGATCCTCACGCTAGCGGAGGAGGAGGACACCCGAGGTCCTCGTGACAGCCGCAGCAGGAGAACTCCCCGCAGAAGCGCCTGAAGCAACGTATTAGCTGAGCAAGGCAGAGCTCATTGAATCTGGTGCCCCGGCCCACGGCACAGGCTCCCAGAGGTAGTAATTGTGATCCCGACATCCACACACTCAAAGAGGTAGCACTCCCGAGTAGCGGAGGAAACCAGAGGCAATGTCGACACCACAGCACAACAGTTGAGTGGATCACCTGACTCGGATGAGGAAAACAAAGCCCTGTAATCACGCCCCGCTCACATAGGCCCGTTGCGAGAAAATAATGAAATAAATAAACAAGCGCGGCTGAAGAGGACCCCGCTGAAAAAAAAAAAAAAAGGGTAAAATACAGCCTACCTGAAGTCGCGCTGGAGCCTGCAGTGGAGCCCGTCGGCCTGGAGCGCGCCTCGGAAGAGATGCCGGAGGGCAGGAGCGTGACGCCGTGAGCGTGCACGTTGCCGTTCACAGACCTGAGTCGGCTCGTGCACAGGTCTGGATTGGCTCGTCCACAGCTCTGTCTCCCTTGGGAGACAGCAAGGCGGCTATAAGTTTCGTTGGGTGCAGCGCTTCGCGCTGCAACGCCAGCAAGACCTAATAAAAAAATGGTTATGGTAATTCATGAAATGCATAACTGTGCTTATTACTGTTATGGGCTTTCACATTACAGAAGACCTACTGCAGAGCACTTTCATGTCACAGAAATAATACTTCAGATCCTAGGTACATTCCCAAAGATAAACGGTAGAACCCAGGAATGTCACAGAGTATGTATTACAGAATGGAGCAATGCCACAGGTAACATATGGCAGAACACTGTAGCATCCAAGAAGATGTACTACAGAACCTGGTAACATCACAATACAATCTGCAGACGATAGCAACTCAGAGGACCTACTGCATAACACATTAATATCAGAGAATACGTACCACAGAACACACATACATGTCAACAGTAACATCTAAGAAATAGTGCTGGATATTGTGGCTTTTTAGTACGGTGACTCAAAACATATATCAGAACACAGTAACATCACAAAGGGATACAGAAGTACACAGAAACATATTGGAAGATATTTTGAAGAACAACATATTATTACTTCAGATATACTGTAGAGCATAGTGGCATTAACAAGACATACTAGAGAGCATCCATGCAGTCACAGAAATCCAAAAATCAGAAAACATTTAGTTTCCACAAAGTCTATACTTGCACATAATAATTCATATTCCTTCAGTCCTTTTTATCTGCAAACATGCATGCAAATTGGTCATCTGGAATGGGGACTAGCTTTCATTCACATGCCTCATTCCATACAAAAGCCTTTCTTTTCCTCGAAAGTTCACTCATGTGCTCTGTTTTATTTGCAAAATCTTGAATGAACTTGGGGTAAAACTAGCATAAGAAGAAGCCTGTTCCTGGCCTGTGTGAACAGGGTCCTAAAGGCTTCAATCCTCAGTTTCCTAGTCCGACAGCATTGTTGCTTTTAATTTCACATTCTCTGTGTTCACCATAATAACTGCTTCTTATAGCCTCTGTAAAACCTTCCTCAGTACGTCATCCTTTTCTGATGCGCCCTTGCGAGCAATCATTCAATCTTCCTGGAAGCCTACATGCACCAGATACTCCCTATGAGATCTTGAAGCTGATTCTCTGAAAAACAGACTCTTAGGTTTCCCAACTAAAAGACAGCCGGTGGATCTGAAATGTACCTACTGGGAACACAACCGCAGCTACATCCTTGGAACGCGGATTTAAATCCACTTGATGGTAGTCTGAGGCAAGATCTATCTTAGTACAGTACCTAGCCTCCCAGAACGTCATCACCAAATCTTCAATATGTGGTGACCATTGAAACTCCACCCAAAGTGTTTTGTTCAAGCTACTAAAATCTATACATATTCTCAATTTTCCATGCTTCTTCACCTTAGAGAAAGTATGGGGTAACCCCACCACTCATCAACTAACGGTCTCATCAAAATAATAGCCATAGAAAAGGCTATTGTAACCCAAACAAATGATTTCACATTCTTAGAAGTGCTTTTATTGTCTCTGTGAGATCACATGTAATGAAGTGCCATCATATTCCAAATCACTGCTATAATATTTCCTGAAAGTGGACTTATGCAATGATCAAGAGTAGACTTATGCTTAGATTATGCTATCCTATTAGGAAAATATAACTTGTACCACATACCTTTCTTTATTTAATATGTGATCTGGCATGCCATATGAGGTCACAAGTAATATAATACATAGTGAAGTTATAGTTATGTAGCTAATCGCAACCAACCCATTTAGTGTTTTTTTGGTTTAAAATGGTACAAATAGCATCCCTCTTCCAGAGTTGGTTTTACTGTATTTTGCTTTTTTTAAAGATATGTTAATTTCTGATGTAAGTAGAGAATCATAATGTCCTCTTAAGAAAAAGCCCTAATTTATCCGATGTTGTAATGACGCACACTGTTCCCTAACTGTAATAATGCCAGAACATGGCTTGTAGCCATTCTCCGAGGGCACAAGTTACTGCCTTCAGTTGTGTTCTGATCCACTGTCTGCAGCACATGGTGAGACCAGGACATGACACCTTCAGACATGCCTAAGCTCACTGACAATGACTGTCTGTACCTGCTGAGCAGACATTGGGCCAGGTTCATTACCTCTTGCAAAGTCCTTTTCACAGTCACTCCCTCTACTCTGTAGTAGCTGGGCTCAAAGTGTGGCCTTCACCCTCTCCTTTCCAATCACTTAACACATGTCGAGGTTTCAGACACATCCCATGTCAATTATCCCAGTTATATGACAGCTCTTGTTAAATGTGAATTAGAATATGGCATAACTAATTTGTACTAATCAAAAAGCTTCTGAAAGGTACTGTTGACTGGGGCTAGTGACTAGCGTTCAAGATTGGACCCTGCCTCCTCTCCACTGCCTCGTTCTTCGCCTTCGCTCATGTTAAGTTTACCATATATGCAGGTTTTCGGATAGGGAAATTTCATATTTTTTATTAATGAAAATAACACCCCAGTTTCTTTAAACAGACTTTGAACATCTGTACAATTACATCATTCATGAAGAACATATGACATTTTTTCACCTTAGGTTGAAGACAACTCACTATGTTTTGCTTCATTGTCTGCTAATCTTACTTGGATTAAATATGTGTGACCAGTAGTTTATTACTGAATTACTGTTATGTTAGCAAAATAGATCAGCCTTTTACATTCCCATGCCTTGCAAGTTAAAAGATCCCAATTTCCTTTTCTTGATGCATAATGTCCTTCATATGTGACTAGTAGAAAACTTCAGTGATCCTGTTCACCTTTCTTCATGTTACACCTCCTGCATTTCAGGAGAAGGTGTTTAGGTAAGGGCATCTGATTCCTCAGCATTTACTTTAGCAGATCGATGCAGAAAACCAGGTTGTTGTTGGAATCCATGACACTCTTCCAGTTCAAAAAGTATGACAGTCTCAAACCAGCTTTATGCTCAAATGTCCAGTCTTTACAATTTCTCCTTTATCTTTACAAAATGTGCCATAACACAGTTTTCACGTAAAACCTGAAATACTTTC
Source organism: Lissotriton helveticus (assembly GCF_964261635.1). NCBI lineage: Eukaryota > Metazoa > Chordata > Amphibia > Caudata > Salamandridae > Lissotriton > Lissotriton helveticus. The sequence goes on from NC_136072.1 coordinate 45,121,025, forward strand.
AGTCTGTATGAAAGCAATAGCATAGCTGCTCACTCAGTTTACTAATTTCATAGTAACAATTTTTCAACACTATTAAAAGATGTCTATTTTAATGGCCTACATTTTTGATAAACAGTGTAACTCCTTTGGTTTTCAGCAGTGGGTTATGCTGAGTCCTCTCACAAAGTAGAGGTTTTTCAAGGGTCTTCAAATATAGTTCTGTCTCATTCTAAACCACTGTGATATCACTACCAAGGCCCACGTATCAAGCATTCCAGCAAATTGTGGAAATCGACACCAACCTCAGTCTGACTTTTCAAAAGAATCGACAAATTGTAAATAAAGAGTTGTCTCAGAAATTATACTGTAACTAAATCCAGACTTTCCCCACTGTCATGAGGAGTTTCATTAGGCGGGAGGATGTCTGCTGTAGAGGGTTATAGGAAGTCCCAAAATATAGGATGTTTCAATTAATAAAGTGTTAGTGGGTCTCTGATTTTTAATTATTTAGTGTAACAACTGCTAGTGGTTATACTGTGTTGCTGGTGTTTTCTGACCTCAAAGTTTCTTAAAAACAATCCCATGCATTTATTGTGCAATGATAACTGAAATTACACTGGAGATTCAAGAATCTGTGGTCTGGAAAGGGAGACGAAAGCTGTTAGGTTGTCCTTCAGCGCTGAAGGAAAGAGGTACCAAAACTAATCAAGCTTACGCGTATGCTAATGATGCACAGATAGGGGTTCTATAGGGGCTTACTTAACCCGCATTAACTTATTGACTCCATACATGGTCAGATGTCTCCAATGTCAAAGTACTATTAAACCTTTCTTGTGAGAGACCTCTGAGTGCCTTAAATTTTATCTTCAGAGGGCCAGTGCTGAAAATGCTAAATGTTGCTACAAAAATCAATATTACGTCACCATTGTAAACTTGTCTCTTAGGAACACTTCAGACATGAGTGAATTGTAAATATCTGAACAATATAGTGTTTGCTTTCCTTATCATGAAGCGTCTCTTAGCCTTGCTTTGGTTACAGTCAGACGTTCCTCCGTTCCTCCACGCATCCTCTGATGTATTGGGCATTCTACAAGTTGTGGTCTAGCTTCAATCAATCCATCGGGGGATTTATATAGCGTCGCAAACCACCTGTGAGCGTCTCAAGGCGCTGGAGTTGCTAGCTGCTTCGTGGTGCTCTTGTTCATTCGAACGGCCAAGTCTTGAGTCCTTTCCTGAATATCTAGAGCGATGAGGTGGTCTGAGGTGCAGGGGGAGATACTTCCAGGCTTTGGCCGCCAGGCGTGAGAAGGAGCGTCCTCCGCTGTTGCAATAGCAAGGAAGAGGAAGGCACGTCATAATTATTATTATTGGATTCTATCTTTCTATGAACCTGGTGAGGATATTAAAGCACAATAAAATCATTGTTTGGTTTTGCAGAGGACGTACACACGGCCCATGGAGCATTTACAAAAAGTGCTTAGGGTGACCAGATGAGATGAGGTCAGTGATTAGCGTCAGACTGAGCTCCTTTATACAACCTTGGAATGACTGCCAGTAGAGTGGGAGCTCCAGTGACTATGGAACCAGGGTATATCACTTCCGGTCAACATGATGTCAGCAGTGGGGCTGAGTAGCAGTCATTTAGTGGTGATGCCCATTCTGAAGGCATTGGGGAGGAGAGTCAACTAAGGGCGCAAATAAAGGGGCGGGGCATTTCATTGAAGTAGTGCTAGGGTATAAAAATGATTATAAGTGCAGGTACCTTTGGGCTGAGTGAAATGCAGTTACCCCTGGGTTTGGTGAAATGCAGTTATGGCTGGGCATACTTAGATGCAGTTACGTCTGGGTTTGGTGAAATGCAGGTATGGCTGGGTTTAAGGAGACACTGTTGGTGTAGGAAACTAAAAGAAGTGCCTGAGGTTATAGAATGAACTGCGAAAGATAAATTATGTTGGAGCCTTTAAACATATTGATAACTGCAGCATTTGTTGATGCCTCTACTGTACACTGAGAGCAGGACTGCTTGCTGATGAAGAGATGATGTAGTAGTAGACATAAATGTGTGCAATGGACAGTGGCAGCACAGTTGAGATAGGGTCAGGAAGGAGTAAGTATCTAAGCCAAGGAGAAGGTGCACCAGTTGCTGAGTTTACGCAGTACGAGGGTATAGCTGAAGCTCTTGTCTCCGCACAAGGGAGGGGTGTGAATCTTGCAAACGCTGAGAAGGTGAAATGTCAAGGTCATGTAAGTAGAAGTTAAAAAGGTTGATAGGGATATGCAGCCGTCAAAGTGGATTTCAAGGACGCGGGTGGCTTTGGACAGGTGGAAGCCATGTTTGTGTGGAATTAATATCAACCGGTTGAAAGTCACAGTGACTTGTATCGTCCCTCGCTGATGCAGTTTGGGCAGGACTTTAGGGAGGCAGACTTTTGGGTGCCATTGGCAAGAAGGTGGATTGCAATGTTGGCTGGGTCAACCCAATGTCAGTAATTAGTGGGGTTCAAACGGTACTCTTGTGAAACTATACTTAAAGGTTACAGACCACCCCAGATATCTTCAGTACCAAATTGGCAAAATAGAGCTGGTGTTCTATTTTTGAAACGTACAACATGCAGAGTAAGAAAAATACTTTATTCTATCATGATTTATATAATAGACAGACGTATTGGATTTAAAAATACTTGTTTTATTTGTTTTCCAGTATTTAAACTTTGCCGAGTTTGAGGATACGCTGAAAAGTTTTGCCAAGGAATGTAAAGTAAAAGGCAAGCCGTTACCAAAGACATCGGGATCTGCTTTCCGAGACTCCAACACATTGATGATCCAGGTAATAGCGAGTGCTGTGACTGGCTGGAAGTCTTTGCAAAGTAAGGGCTGTTTGCAGATGTCTGCAGTAGAAATGTAGGTAATTCTACTGGGAACCAAGCAGTGAAATATGCAAAGAACCTCAGCAACTAGTTGTTCCTCCGGCCCGCATCCCAGTCCATCATTATTTTGCACACCATGCCCCTTCAGTTTGGGACTGGCCATATGCAGATCAGCCTTGGCTCTGCTCAAATCGGAACAGTCCAGCTCAACTGCCAGGGCAGGTCCTGCATGACCTGGAATACACCTATCCCAAGACCAGTTTTACCTCAATGGACTAGGATTCGGCCTGAGTAATTACCAGTAGCTTAGATTAATTCAACTTTCCACCCATCACCTTTTTCTTTACTTCAGGGAAAAAGCAGTGACTTGAGGCAATGCTTGAGGTAGTTGTAAGAGGGAGATCTGGTTCTTGATTTTGTGATTTGTAGGGTCTTGTAAAACATGTGCTACTCTTAGGTTTTAAAACTTAAAAAATGCTAGTGCTTTGTGTACTGTTCAGTAAGCTGAGTCCATATTTGTTTACGCTTGTTGCAGCAGCCACACCCCTTTGATGTATCAGTCTTGAATAAAACTATTGAAACAACCCTGATTGCTTTCCCATTGCAGATTTGTATGGCAGTACTTCTGTTTTTGACCCACTGTGCTCCTGTGGGTGGGTTTGGGAATCCAGATGCACTGTCCTAGCCAGGTCTCAAAAGTCAGAAATAGAGCTCTGAGATTTCTAAACTTAGTTTTATAAGCTTCAATTATATTCTCTCAAAAAACGTTTTTGTCCTCTATGACTATGTCCAATACTTTGTAAAATTTGAGAAGCTTTGCCCTCTTCTAATCCTTAGCAGATTTCTTCTTGTGTGCTTGTATGTCTCACAGTGTATTTTGTATATTGAGGTGCAGAAGTTTCCTTCAGTTTCCTTCTGCTCCTTCCCAGTGGCTGCAGGGATGCACTCACAGAATCTGCAAAATCCTACATTCTGTTCTGGTTACTCCTGGAAGTCATTTGCCTCCTGAATTTGCCTACACTGCTTATTAGTACATGCTGGCTTAGACGCCAAGTTTGAAGGACTCTGAATAAACGTGCAGCAGCCAACGGCCAGCAACTCCATGGTTGCAATCCGACTGACTCCAACTTGCCTGACAAAGCCATGGAACTAGTTGTCCAGGGTTTTGTAGAATAGGATCCCCTCACCGCTGCTTGTGAGGGTTTGCGTGTTAAGGGTAGGGGTGGGGGGAATTTGCGTAAATGCGTTACGCAAATCTCAGCGAAACGGTAAAAAATCTCCGCGAACACACAGAAATTCTGCGAACACGCGGAATTGCTTGTTCGCGATGCTTGTTCCTGTTAGCAATCGCTGTTTGCGTGCTTGGGGGAAATATCTCCCGAACACGCATTTTGATAACGCGAACAAGCAAAAAATTTCGTGAAGTCGCGGAACGCAGAATTTTGAGCAATTTCGCGTTCTCCGCGGAACGCAAAATTACCCAAATTCCGCGAGCAGAACGGAATTTACCGCCCTGGCCTAGTTAAGGGCCTCTCCTAATTGTGTTTAGTTCAGCGTGATTGGAATGGTGTGAAATGCTGACCTCAGGCTGCTCTTTAACTGAGGTTCCTTTGCTCCTACAGAAGGACCTGATCACGGCATTTGAAGACGGAGATCGCAAAGTGTTCTTTGAGCTCTGGGAGGAGCACATTCCCCAAGAGATCCGCGATGGGGACCATCTCGCCCAAAAGCTGGAATTCTATCTCCACATCCACTTTGCCATTTACCCCTTGAAACACGGCAAGGGGAAGTCGGTATGCTCAATTATTGTTCTTATTTTCTTTGGTATGTGACACTTATGTTTTACAATCTGATCTTGTTGCATTGCACAGTAAATATCTCATCTACTCTGATCAGGGTTTGTGCCCTCTCCTCACTCCACACCAACAGTGTCCAGTGGTTTTATCCTGATTTAGCATTTCTTTGTTTTGTCATTCTTCCACATATTGCCCAGATGGTCTGTATTAGTGTGGAATTCCTTCTGTTCCTCCTGTGTAGCATCCATTTGCTCTGCCCTAGTGGTATTGAACCCTCTGCTCATCAAGCTGCCCATTCTCCACCTGTCAGCACACTAGGGTGGTATTGAATCCTCTTGTCTTCAAGATAAGCTATATCCAGCCGTCCTGCCCCAGTGTGGCATTGAACCCTCTCATCATCAAGCTGTGATTGGCCAGCTGCTCTGTCCTATCACAGCACTATTCTGCCTTCTCCTTGTACTGCAGTATCCAACACTTTGTTACCTCTTCTTCAAGCTGTGCAAAGCTAGATGTCTGGTCCTCGTGTGGTATTGAACACTCTCTTCGTAAAGTTGGGTGCCATCGGCTGTGCTCTAACATGGCATTGTAGCTCTGCTCATCACCATGCAGTATCCAGGTGCTAGACTCTAGAGTGACATTGTTCCCTGTTCCCCTCATTCGCACAGTGTCCAGTTGCTCTGCTCTTGTCTTCCTCTGTTCCCTCTCCTCATAGCGTGGTGTCCAAATCTTTGCTCCTGTCGTGCCCTCGCTTCGTTCTCTCTCTTCTGAGTGCAGTGTTTAACTGTGCTCCTTCCTGTGGCTCCTTATCCTGCAGTGGTATCCTCATTCAGCCTCAGACCTTGCTTCTCCTCGTGCTGTGCTGTGTCAGGATACTCTGCACTATGGTGGCATTGATCCGCTCTGCTTCAAGCAATGCAGTATCCAGCTATTCGGCTCTAGTTTTCTCTCTTCAGTATGCAGTATTTCCGTACTCTCTAGCCTAGAGCGGCTTTGCTCCCTCTCCTCTATACACTGAATAAGGTCCAGGTGTTCTGCCTCTGGGCCGGTATTCCCTCTCCACGCTGTGCAGTGTTGGGCTACCCCCCCCGCCCCCTTCCTGTAGCTCCTCATGCTGCAATGGCTTGTTGATCTAGCCCCTTGAATGTGTTCCTCCCCATGCTATGGAGTGTTAGGCTGCGTTATGCTAGGGTAGCACTGTTCCCTCTCCTCGTCATGCTGTTCAGTGTTCAGCTGTTCTATGCTAGGGTAGCACTGTTCCCTCTTCTTGTCATGCTATGCAGTGTTCAGCTGCGGTTTGCTAGGGTAGCACTGTTCCCTCTCCTTGTCATGCTGTGCAGTGTTCAGCTGCGGTATGCTAGGGTAGCAATGTTCCCTCTCCTTGTCATGCTGTCCAGTGTTCTGCTGCGGTATGCTAGGGTAGCACTGTTCCCTCTCCTTCTCATGCTGTCCAGTGTTCAGCTGCGGTATGCTAGGGTAGCACTGTTCCCTCTCCTTGTCATGCTGTGCAGTGTTCAGCTGCGGTATGCTAGGGTAGCAATGTTCCCTCTCCTTGTCATGCTGTCCAGTGTTCAGCTGCTGTATGCTAGGGTAGCAATGTTCCCTCTCCTTCTCATGCTGTGCAGTGTTCAGCTGCTGTATGCTAGGGTAGCACTGTTCCCTCTCCTTGTCATGCTGTGCAGTGTTCAGCTGCTCTATGCTAGGGTAGCACTGTTCCCTCTCCTTGTCATGCTGTGCAGTGTTCCGCTGTGGTATGCTAGGGTAGCATTGTTCCCTCTCCCTGTCATGCTGTGCAGTGTTCAGCTGCGGTATGCTAGGGTAGCACTGTTCCCTCTCCTTGTCATGCTGTGCAGTGCTCAGCTGTGGTATGCTAGGGTAGCATTGTTCCCTCTCCCTGTCATGCTGTGCAGTGTTCAGCTGCGGTATGCTAGGGTAGCATTGTTCCCTCTCCCTGTCATGCTGTGCAGTGTTCAGCTGCGGTATGCTAGGGTAGCACTGTTCCCTCTCCTTGTCATGCTGTGCAGTGTTCAGATGCGAGATGCTAGGGTAGCAATGTTCCCTCTCCTTGTCATGCTGTGCAGTGTTCAGATGCGAGATGCTAGGGTAGCACTGTTCCCTCTCCTTGTCACGCTGTGCAGTGTTCATATGCGATATGCTAGGGTAGCACTGTTCCCTCTCCTTGTCACGCTGTGCAGTGTTCATATGCGATATGCTAGGGTAGCACTGTTCCTTCTCTTTGTCATGCTGTCCAGTGTTCAGCTGTTGTATGCTAGGGTAGCAATGTTCCCTCTCCTTCTCATGCTGTGCAGTGTTCAGCTGCTGTATGCTAGGGTAGCACTGTTCCCTCTCCTTGCCATGCTGTGCAGTGTTCAGCTGCGGTATGCTAGGGTAGCACTGTTCCCTCTCTTTGTCATGCTGTGCAGTGTTCAGCTGTGGTATGCTAGGGTAGCATTGTTCCCTCTCCCTGTCATGCTGTGCAGTGTTCAGCTGCGGCATGCTAGGGTAGCACTGTTCCCTCTCCTTGTCATGCTGTGCAGTGTTCAGCTGTGGTATGCTAGGGTAGCACTGTTCCCTCTCCTTATCATGCTGTGCAGTGTTCAGATGCGAGATGCTAGGGTAGCAATGTTCCCTCTCCTTGTCATGCTGTGCAGTGTTCAGATGCGAGATGCTAGGGTAGCACTGTTCCCTCTCCTTGTCATGCTGTGCAGTGTTCAGCTGTGGTATGCTAGGGTAGCACTGTTCCCTCTCCTTGTCACGCTGTGCAGTGTTCAGCTGCGGTATGCTAGGGTAGCATTGTCCCTCTCCCTGTCATGCTGTGCAGTGTTCAGCTGCGGTATGCTAGGGTAGCATTGATCCCTCTCCCTGTCATGGTGTGCAGTGTTCAGCTGCGGTATGCTAGGGTAGCACTGTTCCCTCTCCTTATCATGCTGTGCAGTGTTCAGATGCGAGATGCTAGGGTAGCAATGTTCCCTCTCCTTGTCATGCTGTGCAGTGTTCAGATGCGAGATGCTAGGGTAGCACTGTTCCTTCTCCTTGTCATGCTGTCCAGTGTTCAGATGCGAGATGCTAGGGTAGGACTGTTCCCTCTCCCTGTCATGCTGTGCAGTGTTCAGATGCGAGATGCTAGGGTAGCACTGTTCCCTCTCCTTGTCATGCTGTGCAGTGTTCAGATGCGAGATGCTAGGGTAGCACGTTCCCTCTCCTTGTCATGCTGTGCAGTGTTCAGATGCGAGATGCTAGGGTAGCACTGTTCCTTCTCCTTGTCATGCTGTGCAGTGTTCAGATGCGAGATGTTCCTTCTCCTTGTCATGCTGTGCAGTGTTCAGATGCGGTATGCTAGGGTAGCACTGTTCCCTCTCCTTGTCATGCTGTGCAGTGTTCAGCTGCGGTATGCTAGGGTAGCATTGTTCCCTCTCCTTGTCACGTTGTGCAGTGTTCAGCTGCGGTATGCTAGGGTAGCATTGTTCCCTCTCATTGTCACGCTGTGCAGTGTTCAGCTGCTGTATGCTAGGGTAGCACTGTTCCCTCTCCTTGTCATGCTGTGCAGTGTTCAGCTGCAGTATGCTAGGGTAGCACTGTTCCCTCTCCTTGTCACGCTGTGCAGTGTTCAGCTGCGGTATGCTAGGGTAGCACTGTTCCCTCTCCTTGTCACGCTGTGCAGTGTTCAGCTGCGGTATGCTAGGGTAGCACTGTTCCTTCTCCTTGTCACGCTGTGCAGTGTTCAGCTGCGGTATGCTAGGGTAGCATTGTTCCCTCTCCTTGTCACGCTGTGCAGTGTTCAGCTGCTGGTATGCTAGGGTAGCAATGTTCCCTCTCCTTGTCACGCTGTGCAGTGTTCAGCTGTGGTACGCTAGGTTTGCACTGTTTCCTCTCCTTGTCACGCTGTGCAGTGGTCGGCTGCAGTATGCTAGGGTAGCACTGTACCCTCTCCTTCTTATGCTGTGAAGTGTTCAGCTGCGGTATGGTAGGGTAGCATTGTTCTCTCTCCTTGTCACGCTGTGCAGTGTTCAGCTGCGGTATGTTAGGGTAGCAAGGTTCCCTCTCCTTGTCATGCTGTGCAGTGTTCAGATGCGAGATGCTAGGGTAGCACTGTTCCTTGTCCTTGTCATGCTGTGCAGTGTTCAGATGCGAGATGCTAGGGTAGCACTGTTCCCTCTCCCTGTCATGCTGTCCAGTGTTCAGATGCGAGATGTTAGGGTAGCACTGTTCCCTCTCCTTGTCATGCTGTGCAGTGTTCAGCTGCGGTATGCTAGGGTAGCATTGTTCCCTCTCCTTGTCACGCTGTGCAGTGTTCAGCTGCGGTATGCTAAGGTAGCATTGTTCCCTCTCCTTGTCATGCTGTGCAGTGTTCAGCTGCTCTATGCTAGGGTAGCACTGTTCCCTCTCCTTGTCATGCTGTGCAGTGTTCAGCTGCGGTATGCTAGGGTAGCATTGTTCCCTCTCCTTGTCATGCTGTGCAGTGTTCAGCTGCTCTATGCTAGGGTAGCACTGTTCCCTCTCCTTGTCATGCTGTGCAGTGTTCAGCTGCGGTATGCTAGGGTAGCATTGTTCCCTCTCCTTGTCACGCTGTGCAGTGTTCAGCTGCGGTATACTAGGTTAGCATTGGTCCCTGTCCTCGTCACGCTGTGCAGTGGTCGGCTGCGGTATGCTAGGGTAGCACTGTACCCTCTCCTTCTTATGCTGTGAAGTGTTCAGCTGCGGTATGCTAGGGTAGCATTGTTCTCTCTCCTTGTCACGCTGTGCAGTGTTCAGCTGCGGTATTCTAGGGTAGCTTTGTTCTCTCTCCTTGTCACGCTGTGCAGTGTTCAGCTGCGGTATGTTAGGGTAGCAATGTTCCCTCTCCTTGTCATGCTGTGCAGTGTTCAGATGCGAGATGCTAGGGTAGCACTGTTCCTTCTCCTTGTTATGCTGTCCGGTGTTCAGATGCGAGATGCTAGGGTAGCACTGTTCCCTCTCCCTGTCATGCTGTGCAGTGTTCAGATGCGAGATGCTAGGGTAGCACTGTTCCCTCTCCTTGTCATGCTGTGCAGTGTTCAGCTGCGGTATGCTAGGGTAGCATTGTTCCCTCTCCTTGTCACGCTGTGCAGTGTTCAGCTGCGGTATGCTAGGGTAGCAGTGTTCCCTCTCCTTGTCACGCTGTGCAGTGTTCAGCTGCGGTATGCTAGGGTAGCATTGTTCCCTCTCCTTGTCACGCTGTGCAGTGTTCAGCTGCTGTATGCTAGGGTAGCACTGTTCCCTCTCCTTGTCACGCTGTGCAGTGTTCAGCTGCGGTATGCTAGGGCAGCAATGTTCCTTGTCATGCTGCGCAGTGTTCAGCTGTATTATGCTCGGGTAGTATTGTTCCCTCTCCTTGTCACGCTGTGCAGTGTTTAGCTGTGGTACGCTAGATTTGCACTGTTTCCTCTCCTCAAGCTGTGCAGTGGTCGGCTGCGGTATGCTAGGGTAGCACTGTACCCTCTCCTTCTTATGCTGTGAAGTGTTCAGCTGCGGTATGCTAGGGTAGCATTGTTCTCTCTCCTTGTCACGCTGTGCAGTGTTCAGCGGCGGTATTCTAGGGTAGCATTGTTCTCTCTCCTTGTCACGCTGTGCAGTGTTCAGCTGCGGTATGTTAGGGTAGCAATGTTCCCTCTCCTTGTCATGCTGTGCAGTGTTCAGATGCGAGATGCTAGGGTAGCACTGTTCCCTCTCCTTGTCATGCTGTCCAGTGTTCAGATGCGAGATGCTAGGGTAGCACTGTTCCCTCTCCCTGTCATGCTGTGCAGTGTTCAGATGCGAGATGCTAGGGTAGCACTGTTCCCTCTCCTTGTCACGCTGTGCAGTGTTCAGCTGCGGTATGCTAGGGTAGCATTGTTCCCTCTCCTTGTCACGCTGTGCAGTGGTCGGCTGCGGTATCCTAGGGTAGCAGTGTTCCCTCTCCTTCTCATGCTGTGCAGTGGTCGGCTGCGGTATGCTAGGGTAGCATTGTTCTCTCTCCTTCTCATGCTGTGCAGTGTTCAGCTGCGGTATGCTAGGGTAGCATTGTTCCCTCTCCCTGTCATGCTGTGCAGTGTTCAGCTGCGGTATGCTAGGGTAGCATTGTTCCCTCTCCTTGTCACGCTGTGCAGTGGTCGGCTGCGGTATCATAGGGTAGCAGTGTTCCCTCTCCTTCTCATGCTGTGCAGTGGTCGGCTGCGGTATGCTAGGGTAGCATTGTTCTCTCTCCTTCTCACGCTGTGCAGTGTTCAGCTGCGGTATGCTAGGGTAGCACTGTTCCCTCTCCTTGTCATGCTGTCCAGTGTTCAGATGCGAGATGCTAGGGTAGCACTGTTCCCTCTCCCTGTCATGCTGTGCAGTGTTCAGATGCGAGATGCTAGGGTAGCACTGTTCCCTCTCCTTGTCACGCTGTGCAGTGTTCAGCTGCGGTATGCTAGGGTAGCATTGTTCCCTCTCCTTGTCACGCTGTGCAGTGGTCGGCTGCGGTATCCTAGGGTAGCAGTGTTCCCTCTCCTTCTCATGCTGTGCAGTGGTCGGCTGCGGTATGGTAGGGTAGCAGTGTTCCCTCTCCTTCTCATGCTGTGCAGTGGTCGGCTGCGGTATGCTAGGGTAGCATTGTTCTCTCTCCTTCTCACGCTGTGCAGTGTTCAGCTGTGGTATGCTAGGGTAGCATTGTTCTCTCTCTTTGTCACGCTGTGCAGTGTTCAGCTGCGGTGTGCTAGGGTAGCACTGTTCCCTCTCCTTTTCATGCTGTGCAGTGTTCAGCTGCGGTATGCTAGGGTAGCACTGTTCCCTCTCCTTGTCACGCTGTGCAGTGTTCAGCTGCGGTATGCTAGGGTAGCACTGTTCCCTCTCCTTGTCATGCTGTGCAGTGTTCAGCTGCGGTATGCTAGGGTAGCACTGTTCCCTCTCCTTGTCACGCTGTGCAGTGTTCAGCTGCGGTATGCTAGGGTAGCACTGTTCCCTCTCCTTGTCACGCTGTGCAGTGTTCAGCTGCGGTATGCTAGGGTAGCACTGTTCCCTCTCCTTGTCACGCTGTGCAGTGTTCAGCTGCGGTATGCTAGGGTAGCACTGTTCCCTCTCCTTGTCACGCTGTGCAGTGTTCAGCTGCGGTATGCTAGGGTAGCACTGTTCCCTCTCCTTGTCACGCTGTGCAGTGTTCAGCTGCGGGATGCTAGAGTAGCATTGTTCTCTCTCTTTGTCACGCTGTGCAGTGTTGAGCTGCAGTATACTAGGGTAGCACCGTATCTCTCTCCTTGTCATGCTGTGGAATGTTCAGCCGCCTGTCCAAGTGTGACACTTTTCATCCTTATGCTACACACTATTGTGTTGCTCTGAACTAGGGTTGTTCTCTCAAAATAGAGAGGATGAAAATGCACCCATATGTCCCTCCTACAAACAACTCGTATATCACATGAAAGTAGGGTGCTTGCAGAGAAGATCAGAGATGCACAAGGGAGACCCCCACCCAGATTATAGGAGGGGTTAGCCTTAAGAACAGCTATACTGTGCGAGGGTCAGTTTGAAAATGGGGAAGGCCATCCTTCATAGAAGAGGATGCCTCACACACATAGTAGTGTCATGCTTCATCATCGGCATCCTCTTCCTTACTGGTAGGATGATACTACCTGGGCGGACTCAACCCCCGCGAAGACTCTGCAAAAGGAGGGAGTTCTTAAAAAAAACTACTGGACAATGCAGGATCCAGACAATCTAAAAAATCCTTAGGGTTCCTCGGTTATCGCCTTTATTTGTGAGGACTCTAGGTATGTCTAAAAACACTTATCTTGGCGGGTAAAGAGAGCGCATTGGCTCAGACCCGTCTGCTATTCACCAACATGTTTTTGCCCTCAATAATTAGCCTATCTGGTCTGGTGCATTTGTCAGGGCGAAAGGATGCCTACAACAATTGCCAATTAGCTTAGTTTATTCTGACTGATAATGCAAGTGCATCACTACATAACGCAATCACCCAGGTGAATCCTATCTGGGTTTCTTTGCAAACGATTTTCATAAAAGACCCTAGATTTTAGGGGCTACGGGTAGGCTTCCATTAAGGATGGCCTTCCAATTTTTTTAAACTGACCCTTGCTTAGTATAGCTGTTCTTTGGACTAACCCCTCCTATAATCTAGGTTGTGGTCTCCCTCGTGTATCTCTGATCTTCTCTGCAGGCCCCCTACTTTCATGGGATTTATGCTCTGAACTATGGTACCGTTGTTTCTTCTCCATGTTCTGCTGTGCGGCTCCAGCTACTCTTCCCTAGAGTAGCATTGTTCTCTTTTCTCAAATTGTGTTGTTCAACGAACCACCTTCCTGTGGCTCTTTGTTACCCAGCTGTATGTTGATTACGCTGTGCAGTGAGGGGTGCTCTGTACAATGATAGCATTATTCCCTCTCCTTGTTATGTTGTGGGGAGTTCAGATGTTCTAGATTGCTCCCTCCCTTTGTCCCACTGTACTGTGTCTAGTAGATCTGCTCTAGTATGTTTCTTGTCCTCACCGCAGCGTTAAGCCAACCTGACTTCCATTAGCTTGATGCAGTATTGTGGTGTGCTGCTCAGCCTCAGGACTTTTACCCCCTCACCCTGTTCATCGTCGAGCTCCTCTGAACTAGCGTAGCATTGTTTCCGCTCCATGTAATACTGTGCATATCCATCTGCCCTGCCCTAGTGTTATATGTTAGTTGGCTCTTGAACCGCGCATGACTCACCCAGGGGCATCTCAGCGCTTACTTACGCGATAGACTGAGGAGAAGGACAAAACAGGTACCAGCATTGAGGCAATATTATTTTAAACAAGCATTTACAATGCAATGGTTTCGCCTTTGGAAAAGTTCGAGCTATTGGCATTGCTCATGACTTTTTTACTTATAAATAAATGGCATTTTTATTTACATTGCCAACGGCTGACACTACAGCTGCAGGCACACCCGTCCAATGGCAGAAGTACTGAGGCTGCCATGAATCTAGAGTTCTATACTGCCATTTACCAACCTGTGTTGAGAGTTGAGAGGTTAGATTTCTAAAAGTGAAAGTTGAAATCGCATTGCGCTTAGAGCAGCAGGGTGTCCGGCAGCTTTAGCCTGGGAGCCGCCCCCCTCTCACCCCTCAGCGCCAGTACACAGAGTGACGCAAAGACATTGCACTACTGAAAAGGGAGGGCTTGGAGTTATTAAAGAAATGGATATGCCCAAGACTATCAAAGAAGTGTGAATAAATTGTGGTTTGCAGTATAACGAGATCGCAAATTGTTGGTCTGTGCGTGGAAGCTTTCTCTGATGCTTTTCCTGCCTGTCAGGTTGGCACAGCTTTCGAACGCCACTAATCTGCGTGAATATTAAATGGGTAAACATGATCATCCTTTAATATTTGTTTGGATTGAGTCCTTCTGTTGTTTTAATAAGTGGAGTCTTCTAGAATGCTTGTTATCTGTCTGCTATGCAAACAGGATTTATTATTCACATCGAGCGGATTTTCCTTAGTGTTGTAGCTCCTGGCAGTGTGCTTTCGAGTTACGGGAACTGACTTTTAAAAAAAAAAAAAAAAATAGCTGCAGCATCATAGGATATTGATTAACAGCCCTTTCACTGCAGACCTCGTTATCTAGACAGTTTATTGCGGTTTGTTTCTGCATCCAGTCACAAACCAAGATTAGGCCATGGGGCATTACCGCTCCATACATCTATCGAAGCGCTTGGAAGAGAGCTGCCTGTCACAACAGAGTGATCATGAACCCAGGCAATCTCTGCCTTACACACACTCATCATCTACGCATTCTCACGCGCACGCACTCTTCCACTTACCCACCCAAGCACGCCAACATACTTTCATTGATGTAAACACTCGTGCACCCATGCGCTCTCACTCACATCCACAGTCACGCACTCGCACTCACTCATGCATCCAGACACTCACTCGTTCACAGCAGGGCACTCACTCAAATGCGGACATGATCGTACACTCACACTCTAGGGCTGACAGACACTGGCACAAGCTACCTCGCGGGCTTCTACTCACAAACTTTACACTTTCGACTCACTTCGGCAATGATAGATAGCGCCACAAAATAAACCCTGAGTCTGTTCTGCCGCTGCTTTCTCTGCAAGCCCTTGTGTGCGCTGAACAGGGCGGCACCTTTGCTGCCTATGAATACCAGCCGTAAATAAAAAACACCCAAACTGGGAGAGCCCTTCAAAAATAACTCCTGTGAACTCTGTGCGTATACACCCTTCATGACAATCCGCCTCGAGGCGCTACAGTTTGCAGGTCTATGCATGTCTACACACTCAACCATTCAACTCCGGGAAAGGGGACAAAGAAGAACCTCTTCCCCCGCCACCCAAAACCCGCACCCAAGACCCAGCGCGAGGCCACTCACCACCAGATGGGGTACCCGGCCAGCACCCGGGTGCCGCCCACCGCGCACGAGACCAGTATGCCCAGCAGGTACAGGATATCCATCAGTCCTGGAGGGGGAGGGGGGGGGGGTCCCGGGCGGGGGACAGGAATTCAGGGAGCCCGGTGGAGGAACATCCAGGGAGGAGAAAAAACACCAGCGGCACCCCTCAACGAGCAATTAAAAAAACGCGGTCTTCCTGGCGCCACAACCTCTGGCAGAACAAGGAAAGGCACGGACAGCGGGAGGGGGGGCGGGAAAGACACGGAAGCGGGAGGCGGGGGGGCGCGGGAAAGACACGGAAGCGGGAAAGACACGGACAGCGCGGGGGGGGGGAACGAACGCACTCACCTGGAACTGGACTTCCTCCGGCGGCTGCGGTCGGCCGCGGAATGAGCTGGATGCCGAGACAAAAAAAAAAAAAACAACTCCGCCCACCGCCGCATGACTACACAGAGGGAACGCCCAGCGAAAAAATCGAGGGGACGCCCACGAATCTGGTCCGTGAATGATGGACAGATCTCTGTTCCAATGGCTAGCCTCCATTTATGGAGCTAGCCTATGGAACAGAGGGCGTATTCAAGTCCCCCCATACTGAAAACTAAAGATTTCTCCTGGGGGCGGAGCTAAAGCTCCGTGCCCCAGGCGAAACCTAAAAAGGAAAGCCTTCAGTAATTTTCTAAATACTAGATAGGAGGTGGACTTTCGCAGGGCTTCTGGTAAGGAATTCCAGTATTTTGGGGCGATATATGAGAAGGCCTTCCCTCCTGAATGCGTCCGCCAAATTCGCGGAGTTATCGGCAAGGCCTTTCCATTAGATCTCAGATTAAGGCAGGATGACTGTTTATAAAGTTTGTGTTGCAGGTATTCTGGGCCTGTTCCATTGATAGCTTTGAAGGTGAAACAGCAGATCTTAAAGAAAGACCTCTTCTTCACTGGGAACCAGTGGAGCTTTTTTAACAAGGGGAGTGACGGCGAACCAGAGGGATGGTTAAAAACCATCCTTGCTGCTGTGTTTTGGATGACTTGAAGTTTTGCTGTCAGGGTCTCACCAACTTCGGCCAGTAGGGCATTTCCGTAGTCCAGTCAGCTAGCTACCATCGCCTGGACTACCGTCCTGCGATGTTTCACTGGTAAGTATGGAATAATTCTACGAAGTAGTTGGAGACTATAATAGCAAGAGCCCATAATGTTTCTGATATTGTCCTTCATAGACAGTTTGGCAGTGTGGCATTGTTCAATCTTCTCACCACGCGCAGTGTTCAGGTAGCGTGACACTGATCCTCTCCTCCTTCGCTTGTGCGGTGCCCAGCTACTGTGCCCTGGTATGGCATTGTTCTCTCTTGCCACTGTGCAGTGTCGAGCTGCGCTGCCCTATAGTGGCATTGTTTCCTCCTAACTCTGTGCAGCAATGGTCTACCCCGCGTTCTAGTAGTTTCGCATACTACAGGTGCATGCTAGTCTAGGTAAAGGACCTTGTTCAATGCCCCTCTCTTCTGCTATGGTGGGTCATTGTTTCCTCTTTTCCTTGTGCTGTGTTATGCAGCAGCGTAACGGAACTTGAGGGGGCCCCGTGGCAAAGTATACATGGAGTGAACCCCAATGGGTCCAGACCCAATGAGGAGCTCTCAGACCTGGGGCCTGCTTCCTGTGCACAGTGCTGAAGGGGGGCCTCTGGAGCACAGAGCCCCCCGCACAACAGGGTCTAATGTTATGCCACTGGTGCTGTGTCTAATTTCTTTGCTCTGTTGTGGCATTGTTCCCTCACTGTACAGTTTCTAGTTGCTGCACCCTGGAGTGACTGTTCCTACTCCTCCTCACCTTGTACAGTATTCGACTACCCTACCCCAATGTGTCCAGCTGTCCGGCACTAGTGTGGCATTGTTCCCTCTCTTCACTGTGCAGCAGTCTATGATATTCTTCCTGTAGCTCCTAACACTTCAGTGGTATGCTGATGTAGCCTTAGAACCCTACCCTTCCTCAGGCTGTGCAGAGCCTCACTGTTGTGCACAAGGATGGCTTTGATCTTTTCCTCTTCAAACTGTGCAGTGCTCAGCTGTCCTGTCCTAATGTGACATCCTACCATCACTATGGACACTGTTCGGCTGCTCTACCTTATTGTGCCATTGTTCCTTCTCCTCACTCTACAATATCCAGCTGCTTTACCCTGATCTGTCATTGCTCCTTGTCCTCATGGTGCAGTGTTGGGCTACTCTACCTAACTCTAGATTCTCATACTGCAGTGTACGCTGACCTCGCCTTAGAAACATATTCTTCCCCATACTCCGCAGTGTCCAATTGTTCTGTACTAAGGTTGCATTGTTCTCTCTCCTCACTGTAAAGTGTTCAGCTGCTCCTTCACTAGACTGCCATTGCTCCATGTCCTCTCTGCGCAGTGTTGGGATACCCTACCTTCCCCATACTGCGCAGTGTTCAGCTGTTCTGCCCTAAAGACATCCTACCATCTCCTCACCATGGGCACTGATCGGCTGCTCTACCTTATTGTGGCATTGTTGCCCCTCCTCACTCTACAGTATCCAGCTGCTTTACCCTGCTCTGTCATTGCTCCTTGTCCTCATGGTGCAGTGTTGGGCTACTCTACCTAACTCTAGATTCTCATACTGCAGTGTACGCTGACCTGGCCTTAGAAACATATTCTTCCCCCATACTGCGCAGTGCCCAGTTGTTCTGTACTAAGGCTGCATTGTTCCCTCTCCTCACTGTAAAGTGTTCAGCTGCTCCATCACTAGACTGCCATTGCTCCATGTCCTCTCTGCGCAGTGTTGGGATACCCTACCTTCCCCATACTGCGCAGTGTTCAGCTGTTCTGTACTACAAATGCATTGTTCTCTCTCCTCACTATAAAGTGTTCTGCTGCTCTGCCCTGGCTGCCTTTGTTCCCTCTCTCCGCTGTGCTGCGTTGGGCTTCCCCACCAGTGGTGTGCTCATCCTACCTCAGGACGACCTTCTACCTCTTTCTTTGCAGTGTTTGACTGGCTGAATAGTATTATATTCCCTTCCTTTCCATCTTCAACCTTGTCTTTATCTTCTCCCGCCTAAGCATGACCCTATTATCGGATGTCTTTCACCGGTGTTGATGCACTCTGTCTTTGTTGATCGTCTTATTCTTCTTCACTCAATAGTGCTGTGTACCCAGCCCCATCATGACACTGCTTTCTCTTATGTCTTCAATATCCACATGGCCATTTTCTTAGCTTTCACTAAGCAGTCTCCACTTGCCTTGTCCCCATATTGCCCTCTTCGTTTAGCAGTGTCCATTTGCCACGCCTTAGTGTAGATCTCCTCACATGGCAGTGTCCATGTGTACCACCTGTGTACCCTCTTTGCCAGGCTGTGTTCACATGCTCTGCCACTTGTGACCCTCTTTGTGTTTTTCTGTCCTCCTGAAAATCAGTGGCCAACATTCCCATTGGCCACTAATTCTTACCGCTTGCTCTTTTTTCTCTCTACAGGGTCGTGCTGATATTGATGACCGAATCTCTCACTTCAGGACCTACTTGGAGACGAGCGGAGCTGCCCTCAGCCAGACCACAGAATTTCTGCCCTTCTATGCCTTGCCCTTTGTGCCTAACCCCACTGTGCATCCTTCATTCAAAGACCTCTTTCAGGTACAGTACCCACTTCATCAAATTATTTTTTGGGACTGGACAGTGCCTCCAGCTCAACCATGAACCTACGTCTGCTCCTGTAGGAGGCTCTATGAATCTCTTCTTTTAGTAGCAACTGTCCAGCCTCGGTAGCAACTCTGAGACAATAAAACTCTGCATTTTAGAGTAGGCCTGCTGGTCCCCACAGGACATCTGGTTATTCCTAGGGCTCACTGCTGGAGCATTTTGGCTGTCCAGCGAACTTAGAGACTGTTGACACCTATGGATCATACCATCCAATAGACAGGCAGCCCTTGAAACTGATATTCTAGCTGACTACCAGCCACCCCCACCGAAGCCTCCGCTCAGCCAACCTCGCCCTCGCCACAGTTCCTCGTATCCAGAAAGTCACTGCCGGCGGCAGATCCTTCTCCTACCTCTCCGCCAGCCCTGGAACAGTCTTCCCACCAGCCTACGACAGACTCAGGACCTGCTGGCCTTCAGAAGACTTCTCAAGACCTGGCTCTTAGATCAGTAGCAACTCCCCCCCCGCCGCCACCCCCCCCCCCCCCCCCCCCCCCCCCTCAAGCGCCAGACCCTCACGGGTATGTAGCGTGCTTTAGAAATGCAGTGATTGATTGATTGAGTGAATCCCTAGTTGTGGCCAATGTCCCTCTGTTATTTATATTTGGTTTATACGTCTTTCATATTACCCCGGGCACTGAGAGTCATCTGCATTTTAACCTCTCCTTGCGACCTACTTAAAGGCCGTCCATATCTCTCTGGCCATTGTTGCCACCTTTGTCTGCATCATGTTGTTGGAGCCATCATCTAAGACATCAGTTTGCACCATTTATGGAAGAGATAACATTAGTTTGTAAAAGGGAAGCGTGGGGCTGAATATGAGTTGTCTTGGCCACATGTAGTCATAGCAACTCAAAATGATCGACCCCTGCTAACTATGCCAAACAAGCGACTTGTGAGGCTTTATAGTCCAGCAAATGCAGCAAACTGAACTGTATGAATGTGCTGCTGTACAGGCCAGTAATTTACACGTGGCACACTATCCTGCAGCAGCAGGATCCCAAGTTGTTCGTTGGATCACAGATGAACAGATATTTGGAGAATGTTTCACTCTCTTCAGTTATGAGCCACCATATGCATTTGAGGCATTATTACAAAGGGAGAAGGGTCTTAGAAGCTGTGCTTGTTGATCTTGAGAATGTTCGAAAAGGTAGAATGGTCCCCAAGTCTTGGCTATTATATATGAGGCATAATTAAAAGGACGAAGCATCACCAGCTCTCAACCTTGTGAGATATTCTTCAAAAGACTGAAGGCGACACTTGCAGATTTGATTTCAGGTATGTGTTAAATGTTCGTTCACCACAAGCGGCATTTTGACGCTGGGACTCATTGTGTTTAAGGCCTAATTAAAAGGTAGAATGGTCGCCAGACCTGGGGTATTGTGCCTGAAAGGTGTCTGAAATGACTGCTGTGTCCTAATGCTTAGGCCTTTACCCATGGCATGTTGGAAAGTGCAGAAAGTTCTCCAAGCGTGAGCCGTTGTCTGAGCCACATTTGAAAGGGGAGTGTGTCCAAACCCAGACTGTTGTTGTAAGTATGGCTATCCGCGCGTGCAGTGATGTAGTTGCTATCGCTGGTTTTACAAAACGGAGAGGCAATGTCTAATTTGTAGTCTGAGAGAATGAATAGGAATATTATAGTTAAAGTATTTTTCACTGCTATCAACCAGTCCTGTCTTCAATGAGAAGTCAGATACTTGAATCCTTGCAGAAAAATGCTTCATATCGTATATTTCCCTAATCATTAAAGTGAATTGACAGCCAACGCGTTTAGTTCTCGTAATGAGGAGCTTCTCCAGGGCTGTAGACCAAAATTACATATCCAGTCATAACATCAATAAATAAATTTTAAAACAGAGAAAAATAAGACTAATTATAAAAGTATAAATACATAATCCAAAGGACCCCAAAATGGATGCTATTACAGGGGGGCAACTCCAGCACACAAATGCAAAGTACGTCAGGCCAGGGAAACGTGATGCATACCCTGAATCACATTTAAGAATAAGATCCACATACATTGCAGACAAATAAATATGAGCCCATTCCCTTGTCTAAAACGAAGAAAAGGTAAGCAGCCATAAATGTTGTCATATTGTTAATATTCTTTAAGGGGGAAGGGACCAATACTCCTGTTTTCGTCATTTTTCAACTCACCTATTCAAGTTATAAATGCTCATTTAATGTAACTCTGTAAGGAAAAGCCTACCTTAATGAGTAGTAACAGAGTGGATCCATACTAAAGTCAAGATAATTTATGTAACAGAATCTGCGAGACCTTCTTTATTGTTGTAAAATAAACATAAACAAATTATATACCCTCTTCCTGATCAGAAAATGTAATCACTATTGGCTTCTCTTATGTAATCACTATTGGCTTCTCTTATGTAATCACTATTGGCTTCTCTTATGTAATCACTATTGGCTTCTCTTATGTAAGTGATGTACAGCAGAAACATTGGTGAGAACTCCACGGGTGAGCAGGAATCTTATGCAAAGGAGAGCACCATGTAGTAATAAAGGTCAAGAAGTAGCATCAAAAAGTTTCCTCTTCAGCTAACTGAAACAAAATATACCAGTGATTGACAATGAACTTGTTGTACGCACTAGAAAGACAAGTGTAGAGGGAGGGCAAAAGAAAAACACCACAAAGGTGCATAACCAACTGCCTCAATACTATAGTGAAGAAAGATTAGAAAAAATATTAGGAGGACTTCCAAAGTGAATAAGAGTGAAGCGGTTATATAAGTTACAAATGTATAAGAAAACCTTTGTTTATGCACCTTTGTGTTGTTTTTACCCCTGCTCTCTGTTGCCTCTGTTTTGTAAAATTTCCGAGTGCTGTTTCATGTTGTTGGACGACTGACCTGTGAAGATGGGCAGTATATACAAAACCATTTTGATACTCCTTGGATACTGCGGAATAGCAGGCCTCAGTTCTTATTTCTATGTGTATAGGTGCCATGGCTGATGCTGACGATTTCATGAGAGTTACAGTTTCAATATTGACTTTTTCTGTGTTCCTCAGGATTCTTGGGCCCCGGAGCTGCAGATAAGGCTGGAGAAGTTTCTGTCACAGACGCTTAAGGCGGGCAACACCCCAAGACTTCTTACGATATATGTATCCTTTAAACGTAGTAAAGCACAGTAAACAAGGCTGGGCTCTTTGTAGATTATTGCTTCATTAGAAATAGTCTTCTGACTGCAAGCGTTTTATTGGGGCTCCTGATTTACACATAATTGATGATGGAAAGAAGGAGAATGCACTGCCCCATTCTGCTCTGTTTGCTGTGAGTTTTCCAAATCCTGTTTCTTCTTTGGTGCCTCCTCTTGCCTGGGTTTCATTCTACCTGGAACAGCATTGGCTTTTGGCTTTAGTTCTGGTTCCTTGATCTTATACTTGAAGGTTTCTGTTTTCTGATGTAAGTGTTTTTCCTCTTGATTGTGGCTATTTTCTGAGGCCACCCTTTAGGCCATGTTTTAGTTTAACTTTTTGTGGAAAAAGTTTTTATTCATTTAATACACAGGCAATGATGATACATACATAGAGCAGGAGCCATACAGCCCGGTGTCACATTTCTGCAATTATTACCATTCATAAATGCAACAAATCTTTATATCCAATAGTGTAGCTATTGACAACACCCACCCAAATGCGCCCCCTTTCCCCCTACTCCTCGTCAGAGCTATCGGAATCTGATTCTGGAATTGGGTTTTTAGTTTAACTTTTAACATATGATGCCGAGTGGGTTTGCCCTTTTCTTTGCCTTCTCTGTAGGTTGGGAAGGGATTCTTCCTCAGGACTGTAGTTCAATATTTCCAAATTGTACGTTTGAGTTAACACAAAGTTTGGATATTTTTGAGGAGCTGAATCCTCTCTAAAGGGATATTACCCAACAAGTTTTGCTCCTGACAATTGTCTTTACAGAGAATATAAAATACTTAAACTTTCCTTATAGATCACCTGGAAGTGAGTTTAAAATGACAATTTGAATATACTGAACTTAAGCCCAGAGGAAGCAACATAATTCTCAATGAAGGTGTCCTTTTTTCTACAAAAATGCAACAGAATGTCAAATTTATTTTCATTCTTTAATCAGAAATAAAAAATGGATTGGACTGTCTAAAACAGTATTGAAGTGTCCCCCAACTGCAGTCATCAATGTTGGAGGTTGCACGCTTCCGCTACTACCATCAAGTCATGGCTTGTGTGTCTGCTCATGCGCACTGTTGCGGTTCAATTCCTGTCAGCCATTTTCATCGAATGGGATGCATGGCTAGGAGGTTGGATGGAATGTAAGAATGGAGAGGAGGCGTGGTACTCTGCTTGCGATTTATGATTGCAGGCTGGAAAGAGGGAATTTCTGGATTTGGGCAGACCAGGGAAAAAGGCATTCTTGCAAGCATCGCTGATATCTGGGCTCAGTTGTGTCGAAGGTTGACAAGCAGGCTGTTATGTGAAAGCTTTCTAACGATGAGTAGGAGAGTGTGGTCTTGGGGTAGACGTGTGTTTCTGATGGGGTATGGAGAGCGGTGGTAGGGGTGGGAACAGATAGGTGGCTAGGGTGGGATTCCATTCCGGAGGGGGGGTAAACATTGTGGCATTATTTTACCCCGGTGAGGGTGGAGCATCGCATGCCTTTTCTCTGGTAATGATACAGGCAGGCTGAACAGCCTCTCCTACTGAGAAGTTGCTTTCCTTAACTTTCTGCTCTCCAGAAGGAGAATGCACACAGCAACAAAGGTAAGTGCTTCTATACTGGCAGATATTGTTCTTTTCTTTGGCTCCCAGCTACTTCACACCGGAAAGCATAGGGACAATGTGTGAGATTTCATTGCTGCGTTAGACTAGTAATGCAGGATTACATGAAACTCAGTTGTGCTAGTTGATAACGACTGATTCAAAGTTTTCGATTGCGAGGAGGCCGTAGAGAGTTTCGCAGCTTTTTGTAAGCGAAGCTAGAATGAGACGGCACAGACGTTTAAGAGCCTAGGAACACAGAATGAATAGTGGCATCGCTTAAAGTAAGTGGGCTACTTCGCAAGGCGGGAAGTCATTCTCAGCTACTTTAATTGTCTTTATTATCAGGAGATTACTCTACAATATGGGACTTATCAGTCTATTGCTACAATGGAGCTGGTAGGTGAGGGGGCTTTCTTTGTAAATTCTGCTAATATCTGACATTGGATTGATTCACACAATGAACTGGCAATAAATGTATCCTGTAGGATTGCAGGTGTGGTCATGCATTTAGGGTGACTAATTCCTGAACACCTATGGAGATTAAGACATTATGTTCTCTTAATTTGGAAGAATGTTGGGTTTAAACATTCAAGTGGAGTATGGTGTCTAGTTATGAAAGTCACATGTAGAATACTGTGTTTATTTATGTAAGCCAAATCTGGAAGTTTGTGTCCAGTTACGAAGGGCACATCTCTGTTTCTACAGCTTTATAGGTGTCCTCTTCACCCATTGTTTTTAAACTACAAGGTTAGTCAATGATGTCACACTGTGGTTTTGCTGGGAATTGGAAAATGTGGATGTAGCAATAGATCTGGGATCTTTTTTGTTTGCCATAAAATGTGGATTGTTTTGAAAATGTTTTAGTGAACCTTATAGTATATTGTTTCTATTTTTATGTTGTATTTTTAAGACCTCAGAGTAAAAAAACAGATCAAATAAATGTATATTGTGTAGTTTTCAAAACCAGATGTGGCCTACTAAGCACTGAATACAGATAAAGTTACACGTTCCCCCTCCACTACTTCCATGTGGTACACTCACAGTTAGCTAGAACCACAGTACATGAATATTGCTACCACTGGGCACCCTTGAATCAGTTACATCCTTCGGTTAATGACAGTCCTCGGTTCAGACCTTTTGTATGCTTGTTATCTCTCAAAAGTGGACTTCGGAAAATCAATTTCAGGCTTAGTCCGGCTGCCTAGTTCCACCTCCTAGTCTGAGCTCCACTCAGCCACCCCACCTACCCATTCTTTCTGCTTACAAAGGACAAGTCTTCAAGATTGAGTCCATTGATAAAAGACATGGGTAGGATAATGTGATTATTTAAGAAGGCCACGGCTTTAATATTATGTCTCAGTATGAAGGGCTGTGTACAGTTGTAAAGGCCACATTTGCAATATTTTATGTAGATATGATGGTCACCTCTCATCATTTTGGATGCCACATTTAGAGCAGTTTGTCCAGTTATGGAGGCCGCATGAAGAATATTGTGTCTTTCACTTAGAATACTAGGCGTTGTTTTGTATACCACATCTAGGGTACTGGGTCAAATCACAGAGGCCATATCTAGATTAGTGTGTCCAGGTATGTTTATGCTTAGTTTTCAGATGATGTGTATACTGCAGATCTAAATAGCTTCTAAGTGCATAGGTTTCAGTAAGTATATATCGAGACTGTCGGTGAATACATATTGACTGGAAAATTATGCAGACCTCAGGGGCTTAGGTTGACACACATACGTATGTCAAAAGAGAGGAACAGTATAAAATCTGCATGTTTAAGCGGAGGCTAATGGCAGTGTTTTCAGGATAGGTAGAATAGATGGGCCATGAACCTCTATCTTAAACTTATCAAACGTTGGGCATTGCAAATATCCATGGGGGGGGGGGGGGGGATTTTCGTAAAGCCTGAGACTGCTACCGCCAGTCTTAAGTACACTTTTAGAGTTTTGTATCTAGATATGAAACCGCTATCCGGAATAGAGGGGGATATGTATGAAAAACCCTTTAAGCAAGTCCTTAATAGCGTTTTTTTGTGAATCCCTATTAAGCACTCGCAAAATGGAATGAATGTATGAATCGCTATATTAATTGCGATTCCTTAATATTCCTTAATTGCGAATTGCAAATTGCGATTTGCAATAAAGGAATACCTTCCCATTCATTCCTATGGGCCTAGATACCCATAGGAATGAATGGGAAGACATTCGCAATTTGCGAGTACCCATTAGGTACCTGCAAATTGTGAATGCAATTTCAAGGGTGCAAGGGTGTCAAAGGGACATCCTGTTGCACCCCTGAAATATGTATGCGTGCACATGTGGCACACATACATGCCCTAAGGGCATGTATGTGTGGCCACATGGCACTTTGAAAAATGCAAAATGCATTTTTCGAAGAAATTGCAAATTACCACCAACTTGAAGTTGGTGGTAATTTGCGATTTCTTAAACCAAAATCGCACAACTTGGGTGCTTCCTGCATCACATTTAGGGAATCGCAATTTGCGATTCCTTAAATGCAATCGCAAAATAGGGAATCGCACATTTTGTAATTCCCTATTTTGTGATGGCCTTTTGGGATGATACATCCCAAAAGGCCTTTTCCTGTTCGTAAACGGTCCGATTCTGAGAATCAGCCCGTTTGCGAACCCGAAAAGGGCTTGATACATAAGCCCAATTGTGCCAAAATATGAAGGGTAGGTGTGCAATACTGTGTCAAGACTTGAAATCCAAATCTAGAGTGTAGAGTTCAGTTATGAAATCTACTTCTGGTGCACTGAGTCCCGTTGTGAAGGCCGCATGCTGAAGATTGTGTTCGACTGTAAAGTCGTTACCTGCAGTCGAGTGCCCAGTTATAAACGACACGTACCCAGGAACGTAAGAGCAAAGTGGAGACAGTAAAGCGACAGGTGACCATTTAAACCCAGAGCCCTATGAGGATATCATTAATTGGAATTTGAATACATTGGTGGAATGGAGAGCGTTTAGGTCCTAAAAGGAATGCTTGTGACCCTTCTTTGAAGTATTTATATAGCTTGAATCCAAGCAGGGGCAGTGGACAGTCTTTACAGAGGATTTTGAGATGAGAGAAGCAGAGGAGAAGAGAAAATGAAGCACTATGGTTAAGACATTCTCTGGTCTGGATGGTACTAGCGATGCTGTTTGAGGTGCCATTGGTCGTCACTGGAAGGCTAACGATAGGTTTCATGTTGGAGGAACACGCAAGAGGTGGTTAAAAAATGTATTCCTGAACTTGGAATGTTTCTCTTCGAAGCCTTTCAGAGCAGAGCAGAGAAAGGCTTCTGGTTCCTCTAGATATTTCAGCCTCATCTCAGTAGCAGACAGCATGTGACTGGTGTAGAGTCTTGTCACTCAGAATCTTAATGTGATGCAAACGCCCAGCGCCTGCCAGTGGCCTATGTGAGGAGGGAGTGGGCTATATGATAGCCCCGGAGATCATGGGAGCCACACAAATAATTATGCAATGTTTGAGCCTGGACATGCTGCTAACAGGTGAGACTCCTGCACTGTACCAGGCAGCACTGTGAGTAACTGCTGAGATGCCAGTAACATTGAGATTGGTAATTCTAGTGATGCGAGACTCCCTCGCACTGTAGGTGTTTACATTGTAACTAACTGGTGAGATGCCGATAAAGTCTGTGCTTGGAGGGCTGCAGACCTAAGACTCCCTTGCACTGTATGTGGCAGCATAGCGACTACCTGATGAGATGCTCGTACAGTGTGAGATTGGAGAGGCTAATGGTCCATGAGACTCCCTGGCACGGTATGTGGTGGTATAGTGACTAGCAGGTGAGATTCCAGGAGCTGTGAGATTGGAGGGGCAGGAGGGGAGTCTCCCTGGCACTGTATGTAGTGGTATAGTTTCTAGCTCGTGAGATTCCAGAAGGTGTGAGATTCAAGAGGTTGCGGATGACTCCCTGGCTCTGTGTGTAGTGGTTTTGAAGCTAATGGGTGGGATGCTTTTGGTAATTGGAGATTGGTAATGCTTCTGATATGTGAGTCTCCTTAGCACTGTATGTGGTGGTAGAGTGACTAGCTGGTGAGATACCAGGAGCTGTGAGATTTGAGAGGGAGGAGAGGAGACTCCCTGGCACTGTATGTGGTGGTATAGGGCCATATGTATCAACAACCTGATTTGCGATGATCAAATAGCGTTTTTTTAGAAATCGCTATTTGAGAATCGCAAATAGGGATGTATGTACAAAATCACAATTTTTTTGCGATTTCTTAGTATTCCATAATTGCGATTCGCAAATTGCTAATCGCAATTAAGGAATACTTTCCCATTCATTTCTATGGGTCAGGAGGCCCATAGGAATGAATGGGAAGTTATTCTCAATTTGCGATTCGCAAATTGAGAATAATTTCAAGGGTGCAGGGGTGTCCAAAGGACACCCTGTTGCACCCCGGAAATAAGCATGGGTGCACATGTAGCACACATACATGCCCTAAGGGCATGTATGTGCTTCACATTGCACTTTGAAAAATGCGAAAAAGTGCATTTTTCAAGGAATTCTCAAATTACCACCAACTTGAAGTTGGTGGTAATTTGCGATTCCTTAAGGCAAATTTGCATTTTTTTATGCTTCTTACATTGCATTTAAGGAATCGCAAAATTTGCGATTCCTTAAATGCAATCACAAAATAAGGAATCACAAATTTTGCGATTCCTTATTTTGCTCGCAGATTTCTTTGATACATACCATTTAGCACTAATGCGTTCGCAAACGCCGAAATTCGGCGAATTTCGGCGTTTGCGAACGCATTAGTGCTTGATACATATGGCCCATAGTGACTAGCTGGTGAGATTCCTGTGACTAGCTGGTGAGATGCCAGAAGGAGTTAGATTGGAGAGGAGACTCCCTGGAACTCTATGTGGTGGGTTTGAGGCTAATGGGTGGGATGCAGCAGTGCTTGAGATCAGTAATGCTGGTGATATGTGAGTGTCTCAGGCAGACCTGCCCTGCGCTTCTAACGATGCTCCACTTTACTCTTTGTAGAGGTCCTCCAGCATCTGCAGCAGCAGCTCTCGGAGGTCGATCACCGCGCCATCACCTACATGAAGCGCTTCAACAAGCTGCAGGCTGACTACCACAACCTCATCGGGGTCACTGCCGAGCTCGTCGATTCCCTGGAGGCCACAGTCAATGGCAAGATGGTAAGGAGACACAGCATTTGCAACACTCACAGCAGACGTGGGGCATGAAAAGTCCATACAGGCCTCTCACGACACGTGGAGGCTGGCAATATTCATAATAATCTGTAACACTATAGGCGTTTTGGAAATAAATATACTCTGCACCAGGAATGGGAACCTGTGTGCCCAACAGCTCCTCCAAGACCTGCTCAGACCATGTGACATTGTAGATAAGCTCTCTTCCCTGCTTGACTTGGAGAGTTATAACATACTGGCACCATCTTGGCTGCAGGCACCCTAGGAAGCCTGCCATGACTCTCTTCAGAATCTGGAGTCATTTTTGGCCATTTGATGTTCTCTCTGGGCATGGGAGGTTCTGTTTGGGTGTTGAAGCCCTCCCTGGGCATTTGAATCCCTCCCTGGTCATTTGAATTCCTCCCTGGGCATTTGCAGCCCTCCCTTGGCATTTGAAGCCCTCCCTTGGCATTTGAAGCCCTCCCTTGGCATTTGAAGCCCTCCCTTGGCATTTGAAGCCCTCCCTGTACATTTGCAGCCCTCCCTGGGCATTTGAGGCCCCCCCCATGTCATTTGAATTCCTCCCTTGGCATTTGCAGCCCTCCCTTGGCATTTGAAGCCCTCCCTTGGCATTTGAAGCCCTCCCTTGGCATTTGAAGCCCTCCCTGTACATTTGCAGCCCTCCCTGGGCATTTCAAGCCCCCCCCCCTGGTCATTTGAATTCCTCCCTGGGCATTTGAAGCCCCTCCCTTGGCATTTGAAGCCCCTCCCTTGGCATTTGAAGCCCCTCCCTTGTCATTTGAAGCCCTCCCTTGGCATTTGAAGCCCTCCCTTGGCATTTGAAGCCCTCCCTGTACATTTGCAGCCCTCCTTGGACATTTGCAGCCCTCCCTGGACAGTTGAAGCCCTCCCTGGACAGTTGAAGCCCTCCTCCCTGGACAGTTGAAGCCCTCCTCCCTGGACAGTTGAAGCCCTCCTCCCTGGACAGTTGAAGCCCTCCTTGTGCCCTGCCTGGGCATTTGAAGCCCCCCCGGGCAATTGAAGCCCCCCTTGGGCATTTGGGCCCTCCCTTTGCATTTGAAGCCCCTCCCTGGGCATTCAAAGCCCCTCTCTGGGCATTCGAAGCCCCTCCCTGGGCATTCAAAGCCACTCCCTGGGCATTCAAAGCCACTCCCTGGGCATTCAAAGCCCCTCTCTGGGCATTTGAAGCCCCTCTCTGGGCATTTGAAGCCCTCTCTGGGCATTTGAAGCCCCTCTCTGGGCATTTGAAGCCCCTCTCTGGGCATTCGAAGCCCCTCCCTGGGCATTCAAAGCCACTCCCTGGACATTCAAAGCCCCTCTCTGGGCATTCGAAGCCCCTCTCTGGGCATTTGAAGCCCTCTCTGGGCAGTTGAAGCCCCTCTCTGGGCATTTGAAGCCTCTCTCTGGGCATTTGAAGCCCTCTCTGGGCATTTGAAGCCCCTCTCTGGGCATTTGAAGCCCCTCTCTGGGCATTCGAAGCCCCTCCCTGGGCATTCAAAGCCACTCCCTGGGCATTCAAAGCCCCTCTCTGGGCATTCGAAGCCCCTCCCTGGGCATTCAAAGCCACTCCCTGGGCATTCGAAGCCCCTCTCTGGGCATTTGAAGCCCTCTCTGGGCATTTGAAGCCCTCTCTGGGCATTTGAAGCCCCTCCCTGGGCATTCGAAGCCCCTCTCTGGGCATTCGAAGCCCTCTCTGGGCATTTGAAGCCCCTCTCTGGGCATTCGAAGCCCCTCCCTGGGCATTCAAAGCCACTCCCTGGGCATTCAAAGCCCCTCTCTGGGCAATCGAAGCCCCTCTCTGGGCATTTGAAGCCCTCTCTGGGCATTTGAAGCCCCTCTCTGGGCATTTGAAGCCCTCTCTGGGCATTCGAAGCCCCTCTCTGGGCATTCGAAGCCCCTCTCTGGGCATTCGAAGCCCCTCTCTGGACATTTGAAGCTCTCCCTGGACATTTGAATCCTTGCCTGGACTTTTGTGACTGCATCTACTCATTTGAAGCAGTGCCTGGGCCTGGGCATTTAAGAGAGTGCCGGAGCACGTATTTGTTCCCAAATAAACAATGGCTTTGCCTGGGACCACGATAGCTGTTCTTTTACAGTTCAACAACTGGACACTCCCAACTCAAATTCGATATATAATGTTATCCTCAAGCACAGGATGTGACTGTACCTGGGGAGCGGATGGATATGATCCTGACAAATCATGGTCAGCCCAGCATCATCAAGGAAAAATCTTTTTCGAATTTAGTTTTTTGTGAATGAAATTTGCGCTCTCTATGTTGCACTCTTGGTCTGGAATTGGCATGAGTCTCACTGTGAATTTTAGTGAATCTGGCTGATGGCTGTGCGTCTTGTCCTACTTGAGAGCGCTTGTTGTGACCTCTAAGCCATCCTGTCATGCCTTCAGCAGGGTGCTGCAGTAAGCTGAACCCTGCCCTAATGCCATCCTTCCTTTACCCGCTCTTCCCTTATGCTGGTAACCCTCTTTAGTCCTTTGATTTTACTCTGGGGCGTCTACTAGCCCCACCGAGGTGTACCGAGGGCCTACAGTGATATCAAGCAAAGCAACTCCTCCTAATCTCTCTCCCTCGTTTGAAGAGGAAGTCTCTTTCCTGCACGTGCTGTGTGTCCTAGTGAACCACAAATTTAGGAAAGGGTATTGAAACGCGAGACGACCCAGGGGTAAGCAATAGTTGAACACAAGAAAAAGATCAGCTTCAGCAAAGCCAGTAGGTTTTGCTTTGGCAGGCCTACCATTTATTTATTTATTTATTTGCAAGCATATGCAATAGACTCTAAAATGATAAAAGTAAAAGCAT
Source organism: Lissotriton helveticus (assembly GCF_964261635.1). Lineage (NCBI taxonomy): Eukaryota > Metazoa > Chordata > Amphibia > Caudata > Salamandridae > Lissotriton > Lissotriton helveticus. The sequence goes on from NC_136072.1 coordinate 45,152,483, forward strand.
ATGCAATAGACTCTAAAGTTATAAAAGTATAATCATATGCAATAGACTCTAAAATGATAAAAGTAAAAGCATATGCATCAGATTCTAAAATGATAAAAGTAAAAGCATATGCAATAGACTCTAAAATGATAAAAGTAAAAGCATATGCAATAGAGTCTAAAATTATAAAAGTAAAAGCATATGATAAAAGTAAAAGCATATGCAATAGACTCTAAAATGATAAAAGTAAAAGCATATGCAATAGTCTAAAATGATAAAAGTAAAAGCATATGCAATAGACTCTAAAATGATAAAAGTAAAAGCATATGCAATAGACTCAAAAGTTATAAAAGTAAAACTATATGCAATAGACTTAAATTATAAAAGTAAAAGCATATGCAATAGATTCTAAACGTAAAAATGCTACAGACTCTAAAATTATAAAAGTCAAAGCATATGCAATAGACTCTAAAATTATAAAAGTAAAAGCATATGTAATAGACTCTAAAAATATAAAAGTGAAAAGCATATGCAATAGATTCTAAAAGTAAAAATGCTACCGACTAAAGCATGTGTTAAAAAAAAATTCAAAATCATTACAAAAAATAAGTTTTAAAAAACATGAAAAGAACGCAGACGTTGCCTTTCCACCCCTAGCACTATGGTTTACTACGTTTTAAGTGAATGTCCACATGCACAAGAGCAAAGTGCTGTGACTCACAGGGAAGCGAACCAATGACCTACGTGGGCTGATCCATTGCCTCATGCTGTAGGCTGAAGTGTGCGGAAGCAAAGTGTGACCAGCACTTGAACAGTCCAATAGATGAAGAGGACATGAATTATTATTATAAAATGTTTTAATGTGGCTGTTGAGACCTCTAAGTAACATCTAACTATAGTTGTCTCTAGGCCTGACCTAAAAAGGACCGGTTGATCACATACAGTCCAGTTCTCCTACATTGTTGATATCCTTTCAGGCAGGGTCATCCCTGAACCGCTGCCTCGTCTTGTCAATCGCCCAGGTCTGCTGATGTGTATTTGTAAGTGTGGACAAATCTATAATCAACCCCTCAGCCTTGGGCTCGAGCAAAATTTACACAACTTCTGAATCAACTTTGGTACCTAATCACATCTTTGGTGAGGCCTTACCCTCTCCTCTGCTGTGCATTGCTGATACTTGGACACCTGCGCTGCGCCTCACATATATTTTAGTTTGAGAGGCCCTATAGTGCTAACAACTCAAAAACAGGGGGCATCTGGGCTCTGCACCAGAAACTCTACCAACCTATCAGAAAAGAGCAGCAAAATGACAAAAAGTCGTGCTCCCTTGAACTTATGGGAAGTCTGACGCCTTTTGGGTTGTCCAGGACAGAAATAATTTCAAGGGCCGCTCGACCCACCCTCATTCAGAGGCGCAAACCACTCCACCATCTAATTGTTTATTATAGACCGTGCCAGCGGAATTATATGGCAGTGGAGGACCAAATAATGCGGCAGGACTGACTAAAGTATGTGTCAACAAAAAGCAAACTTTGCAGCGTAATGTGGCACATTTTGTGCTAGTATTACTTATTTCGCCATTTTTGTTTATACAGGTTAACATTGGGCAAAATTTCACCTTCACTAGTTTAACTTCCAAATCCAGCGGTGACAAGCCAACTACCTTTGTGAACTGCCTTCCAGTGCAGGGCAACGTGTCTCGCTGCATTTATAGTAACTCTTGATCCATTTGAGATCGAAACAATTTGTTGTTGAGATCTGCAGATTATGCAGGTGATGATGGATTGTGTGGCAAACACAGCAAATCCATAATTATGCGGACAATTCTGATTCCGCAAAGTCGCATAGGTCCAGTGGTCATTCTTATGAATGTCATTGGCGCTGCCTGCCTGGCAATCTATCTCACTCTCCAAAGAACTCCCAGTGGCATCACTGGCTGGACCTGCCACAAGCACCCCACCCGTTGATCCAGCTGCTTCCAGGCAGCAAGAGCAGTGCCAATGCGAGCCAGGGACCTCCGCTCCACCTCCTCTAACCTCTTGCTACTACAGGTGTCAATGCAGTAACTGATGGCAGACCATTTGTCATTGTTCTGTATCTGCAGCAGTAGCAAGACCCTAGTCTGCATTAGGGGGTTCAAGACGCCTGTGTGATGTCGGTGGGCTCTAGGCACTCATGCTCAGATAAAGGACGACACTGACACTAGGTAGGTGGTGCATAACTGGCCACGAGCACATGCACCCGAGCCCTTTTATTAACAGGGTCACCTGCCCGGTGATGCCTGTGATGGATGGGTGTGGGGTGGATATAAACACTGCCCCTAGGAAGGACCTGCTATGTGACGTGTCCAGCAGGACACTACATTGCTCCCAAAATCCAAAAGAAAAACAAAGTCCAACCTGTGGAAACAAAACAACAATAAATTGGATACCAAGTAGACATTTCCGCTCACGTTCATAATTTAATCTGAATGCTTTAGGACACGAATGCTTGCTCAGAGACGTCAGGGACCTTCCGGCTGCACGCTGGCTGGAGTCTTGTTCATTGTGTGGAGCTGGCCTCCTCTGCTGATGCTCCAAATGATTTATGGTTAGTGTCAACATGTTCAAAAACAAGGTGCATCAGGAGCATTGTCGGAGTGCACTGCGTAGTATCCATTTTGGCGCATGCTTTGGTGATGTTGCTTGGCTCATTGAACATGTCTGCACCCTGTTGAGGTCTCTGCTACAAGGTCTTGCTACCGCCTGTAAATCTGTTGGGAAGGCAGTGTCAAGTCCATCTCTCGCGCTTGTGGAGGGCCCTTGGATGGGTTTCCACAGGGCTGTGTTTGGTCTGCTCTGGGGCTGCGTACGTGCCACATCTGAGCCACTGCAAGTCCGCCGAGAAGCCACTGCCTGGTTGCTCGTGCAACTGCAGAGGTACATGAGTCTTGGTCAAGACTCGCTCTCGCCACCGGGATCGGGGTGCAGGCAGGCTGAGCAGCTAATCTCTGGTTGACTGACTCTTCCGAGTGTCACTGGTGCTTCTTTTCTGTAGTTCTGATCGCGGTGTTGGACTCCACTCGGGGTGTTCGATGCTCCATGGATGGTAGGGATAACAGACTCAGACCGGGCTGGCATGCTGAGGTTGCCAGTCGTGTGTCGAACTTCTACTGTCTGGAGCGATGAATTCCCTTGATAGTGGAAGGCATTCTTTCTGGGGTCATCAAGCAGCTTGGATTGATGGTGGCTAGATGCACACATTTTTTCTTTGTGGAAGCATCTGCCTCCTTTTGCCTGGATATTTTGGGTTACTGAGCAGTCAGTGACTGTGTCTGGACAGATACGCTGGGAAGCGTGGGGCAGAGACTTGGTTCGCACGTGCGTGTTGGTTACTTTTGGTTCTCCCTCTGTGAAGTCGCCAGGTCGTCCTCGTTTCAGCTCTGTGGCTTGCTGCTTGTGTGTCTAGATGTGCTCCATCAGCAGGCTGAGTCTTCTTGAGCGTGCCTTTCAGGCCTGGCTCTCTTGATCTTCCCTCCTGGGCTTGGTTGGTCCACAGGTTTCCCAGTGTGACCCAGCAGGTCACACTTACACTTCCTCCTTCTCTTTCTTTGTGGTGCTTTTGCATTTATCTTCTTTCCAATGATGCAGTTGAGACTTCTCGTTGCGAGTCTCTTGTTCTGGAAGCAGCGGCGTGCAGCATCTTTGGGACAGGCCAGAAGGGCCTCTTAGTGGTCAACAATCTCTGGAGTATGTGGGTGAGACTGCCTCCATAGTCCGGCCACCAGTCTCAGGTATTGAGCTCCAACCATGGCCGGACTGGGATCCAAAATGGGCCCTGGGAAACTGCTCGGCCGGCACCCCCTGGGGTGGTGGGGGGGTGCAGCCGAGCAGTTTGTTGGGCCGGATTCAGCCAATTTTGTTACAGGGGGCCGATATTGCCAACCCCTGGTAACAAAAACGGCCCCCAGGGGCCCAAAACCGGCCCCCACCATAGCAGCCCACCGGGCAAATGCCTGGTGCCCACTACGGCCAGTCTGGCCCTGACCCTGGCTTGGTGATGATCAGGGCAGTCGCTGCTCTGGTTCTCCTCTTCTTCTTGAGTGCAGTGTGGTGTCTGGCCATGTGTCTTGTGTTCCCTCTTCTGGGACCTTCTTATAGCTCCTACTCTGGGGTGTTCCCTCTTCCGTTGGTAGTAGGGAGTTGTGGTTGTGTTCCCTTTCTCTGGGTGGTGCAGGACTTACGCCTTGAGGTGTTGCTGCCATCAGGCAGGGTTGGTGTGCTTCTGTCCACTTTCTGGTCTGGCCTCACTTTCCTTGGACCTTCTCCTGCCAGGGGTTGTGTCCATCTGGCAGAGTTGGACCACCAGTGTGGTGTTTCTGAGGTTCTCAGTCTCTTTAGTAGGTGGCACTTGGTGGATTGTACCTCATGATCAATGTTTTCCTATAATACCTCCACTCCTTTGTTGCATGGAGGCCAGGGTCTGAGCACTCTCCTCCCTTTCGCTGCTCGGCTTCCCTGGTTCTCTCTTCACCTCTGGGGTGTTAGGCTTTGGGCAGAGCTGTGGCGGTGCTGACGGAGACAATTTGGTACTTTGGTGCTTCAGAGGCACGGTATCCATGTTGTGCCGCCTATCTGTGTCTGAGTGTTCTCTCGCGGCGCTCAGATTGCCCCCATGCAGAGGGGTTCCTGTTCCAGCCACGACCTGGTTGGGTCACGCTTCTCTCTCTCCCCTTACCTCTAGTTGGGCCTTTCATCTTGGGCCCTTTGACTGCCTCCTCTTCTGCAGACCTGTGCCCATCTGTTCTACGGAGTGTGTGCCGGTGCAGAGCCTGCCTCAGCGAGAGCTGTTTGCCTGGTTATGTTCTGTGCCTCTGGGCCTGGCTGTGTCCCTTTCCTCCCTTTGTCAGTCTGTGGGCTCTGTGTCTTGCAGCCTGGGCCTGCAGCTCTGCTTAGAGACTGTTGGTGACTTGGTGCAGACCCTCTTCATTCTGGTGTGGGCAGCAACCTCTCAGGCCTGGCTGTGGCTGAGGGGCCGTGCTGAGGGCTGTATGGTGATTGCTACAGAGTTCTCTTAGTAGGGGCCTGCCAGTGCAGAAACACGCCCCTGAGCGTGCAGAGCAAACACAAGGAGATGATGGACGAGGCACTGAAACTTTTCAGACACTCACCCCCAGTCACAGATCTGGGTTGAATTCATCATCGTTCTTTAGCTCACTTTGTCACCCCAGTTCAGACATGGCCTTATGCAAATCAGTCTGACCCTGAGCCTCATGGGAACAGTCCAGACCGAACTGCCAAGCCATGTCTTCCCTGGACCAGAAACAAGCATCCTGGGACCAGTTTCTGGCTAATCAGCCGTCATCAGCCAGGCTTGCTTGAATCCAGTGGCAAAGTGAGCAAGGGACCCACGTCTGGGCACACCTAGGTGGCGGTGTTGGCCTCCTGTAACTCCGTCTCTTGTGTTTCTCTTTTTTCCCATGGTCTCTTGATGGGCAGTAGGGAGTGTGTAGTAGGTGTGCAAAATACCTGTCCTGCTCCAAGTCTGTGACCGCTGCCTGTGCTCGGATGGTGCAGTACTGCCTCGGGGGGGTTGGACCCACAGATGTGCCCTCATGATCGCAGGTTGGTTATTCGAAATGTCGTCAGGACCCTGAAGTCCTTGCCTTTGAAGATTATTTCGTCCTTTACTCATCTTTCTGGCTGTGCAGTGCGATAGTTGTCAGGACGATTTTTTTTCCAGGGCTCTTTAATATCCGTCAGTGCCCAGTAGATGGCGCTGCTGCCTCACTGACACAGCAATCACAGACTCGTGAATAACAGCTGGCTTTGCACATGGCCGGTGAGCACCCGAATTACCAGCTTGATTTCGCTGCGCCGAGATTTTTCTCTCCCACGAACACAAACTCCTGTCAAAAAGCATAAACCCAGAATCATGTGTCACGTAACCTCTGCATTCTTACCTGGAGTCAGAATAGAAGTGATTCCCGCCATTTTCAGAGACTACACACAGCCCAAGGTACCAAATACAAAGTGATTTGCTGCAGTCACTGCCTAACCTTAGACACATGGCGAATGGTACATGCAGTAAGGTACTTCAGTTACTGATTTTTTTGCTGTACTCCATAAAATGTGATAGTGATATAGCGGCTTTTTATGTCATAATAATATCTGGTATACAGTGCACTTGCCAGATTCGCCATCAGACTACCGTACAAAACAAAATATATGGAATAAAGTACCCCTGCATATATTAGTAGGTCAGTCAAAGTCACCTTGGTGTTCTGCGACCTTATAGAGGAACCATGCCGGAGGCCGGGACCCTTATAGTCACAGACCATCAAGGTCCTGCGTTATCCTTACCATGTGCCGCGGGGGGAGTTTACTTTGTATGATACTTAGAACTTCTAGATTTAGGACAGGTGGTACTAGGTATGAAAATGTACTGGGACACTCCACCAGAAAACGCCCTAAAGAAAACCACCAGACTCAAGTCGCCTTCACGAAAAGCAAATTATCAAAATGCAAGCTTGTCAATGCAAGGACTTTAGTAAAAAATAGACTTCTCATGCACAACTTAAACACAGGCATGCACCTAGGCTGACTGTTCCTAACAAGAACAGGGCTAGCTGACGAGTGCCCAGTGCTTAATTTGTAAAAGAATAAGTGTCAAGGTCCAAAGTTTGGTTCAGAACCCCTCGGCCGCTGCTATAGAACGTGTGGTTGTCGAACATCAACGCTTGCCTATCCTTCATTCCACCTCAGGCTTCTTTTTCCACCACCAGATACTCTCTGCCTCTTTATCTCACTCTTACAGGTGCCTTTTTGTTAGAAATTGTGTTTCTGGTTGGCAGAGGTATGTACCCTGCCCAAGCAGGGACCATATTCCTAGTCGAGTTAAGTTGGATACGCACTCTAAATTAACCTCACTCACCCTCTGGTATCTTGGCACAGAGCAGTCAGGCTGAAGTTAACGGGGAATGTGTAAAGTATTTGTGCAACACTTCAAACAGTAAAGCTGTGCAAACGCCGCACAAAAAGATACCACACCTGGTTAGAAAAATAGCGCTTAATGTAATGAACAAAACGAGACCAAAAGAACAAAAAACCAATTAGTAGAACTGGAGTTACGAATTTTAAAGAGTATCTGCAAATATAGTGCTTAAAAGCATAAAGAGCCTTCCGGGACTATCTAGTTGCGCTTCACCGAGTCAGTTCCAAAAGTTAAGGCTGACCGCAATGGAGTGCGCGTCGGATACAGGGATCAACCTTGTCCTGCTGAAAAAGTATCGTGGTTGTAGGATACATCGAGGTCAAGATACGACGAAGCGACATTGAGTCTTGCAGCCGGCAATTCGATGTCCTCGGAGCCGGTGATTCGTTGCTGCTGAAATAGATGCGTAGGTTCTGACCGGTGCAACAATGGCGATGTGTGGATGGATTTCCAAGGGCCCAGGATTGAATTGGTACCGTTTGGCAGGGCAGACCTCCCAGATGGCAGAGTCCATGTGTTGTCGGGTTGCTGGAAGTCTTTGATGTCTCCGAGACTTCAGTATAGGAGGAAAGCAGCCAAGCTCTTGGAGTCACTCTGGGTTCAAGTGGTGTATGTCAAGTTCTTCTCACCCAGGCAGAGAAGCAGCAGGCAACAGGCAGGTCAGCGCAGCAGAAAAGCAGTTCTTCCAGTGCAGCAGTCTAGCAGAGTGGGAATCCTTCATCAACACAGCAGTCCTTCTTCCTGGCAGAGTATCCTCAGGTCCAGAATTCTACTGAGTTGGTGGTGTCAGAGGTCTAGTACTTATACTTGCATGTTTGAAGTGGGTAAGACTTCAAAGAGAGGTGTTCTTGCGCAGGGTCCCTTCCCTTCCAGCCCTGGCTTTCAGACTCGCTACGGGGGGGAGGGGGGTGCAAGCCTTTGTGTGGGGTCAGGCACAGCCAATTCAGGTGTGCCAGCTCCTCCCTCCCATCTTGCCTAGGACAGCCATCAGGATGTTGATGGCCCATCAGTCACACCCAAGCTCCCTATGTGTGTGGCTGTCTGGAGAGAGTGCACACGTTCAGCTGTCACCCACCCCAGACGTGTATGTAGAGATATACAGACATTTTAAAATTGTTAAAGTAAGAAAAGGCCAACTTCCTAAATGTGGTATTTTCAGACTTGCAACTTAAAATCCAACATACGTTGTGATTTTAAATTGTGAGCCCAGAGACACCAAACTTGAAAATCCAATCTTTTCCCAATTAGACATTGCAGTTCTAAAATGTGATAAGGTAATCCCAATGGTAACCCGTGGGCAAGATAGGCCTTGCAGTAGTGAAAAACGAATTGACGAGTTTTTCAGTACCTGGATATATAAAACTTTAAAAGTACATGTCCAACTTTTTAAATACACTGCACCCTGCCCTAAGGGCTGCCTAGGCTCCATTAGGGATGACTTGTATGTATTAAAAAGAAAACTTTGGGCCTGGCAAGAGGGTTATCTTTCCAGGTTGACATGGTAGTTTAACTGCTGCACATGCAGGCTCTGCAGTGGCAGGCCTGGGACATGTTTACAGGGCTACTTAAGAAGGTGACACAATCAGTGCTGTCGGCCCACTAGTTACATTTAATTTACAGGTCCAGGGCACATGTGGTGCATTTTACTAGGGCCTTGCAAGTAAATTAACTATGCCAATTGTGGAGAAGCCAATGCTACCGCATTTTAGGGAAACAGCAGAAAGGGCCATTCCAGCACTTTTCAACTCTTCTTTCTGCCTTTTCTCACAATTTTCTTATATTTCTCTTCCTCATTCCTTCCTCCTTTTGTGCTTTATTTTTCTCTTGCTCTGGATCAAAGTTTGTAGGTGAAAAATAAGCGCTTGTCTCCAAAATGGAGTGCAGGTGGTCCCGACTTGCAAACACCAGCTCAAACTAAGCACTGCCTAGGGCTGAATACCTTTTTTCTGCATGCAGGAATACCAGCAGGATGGGCAGATTGTTTGGCGGCATTTCTTCTTATTTAAAAAAAAAAAACTGGAAAGGGGTGGAGTGTGGAGTAGTAATGAGGTTTACTGTTGGAGGTAGAGCTCTGCAAGTCTTCTTGGGGAGGAGAGGTAAGGAGAGTTAGAGGGCCTGGAGGTTTGTATTCAAGGTCAGAGAGGCTAGGAGCCTGGGCATCTTTGGGATGGGGTCAGTAACCATACATACTGATTCCACAGTGGTTGAGTGTAAAGCTGTATATCATTTGTAAAATAAGTTCCAGGTCCTTGACCAGGAGGCCACTGCAGGTTGCAGCACCCATCGCCCCTGTCATCGCTGCCAAAACAACTACTAATCATCTCTCTCACCTGCAAGTGAGACAATTCAGATTATTCAGGTCCCCAAAGCTAAAGGAATCGCTGGGGAGGCAGGTAGTAATAATTTCCAATATATATTGTATTCATAAACAACCTTTGTTCTGCTCATCTCGGACTTAGGCGAGCAGCGCCACAATGTAGCAGACTGTCCTAAGTGCAATGTTGACAATTTAATGTCGGTGCCGAGCACTGTAAACCAAATGAGCACCGGTGCTGAGCACCGCAAACAACCAGCTCAAATTAAGCACTGGGGTAAAGTGTCAACGATCCGTCACCACAACCGGGAAAGAAAAGAAATGTTCCGTGCTGCAGTCAGTGAATGACTGACTGAAAATCATCACACCCTCAATTAATTCCTTGCATTTTGATAGCTACTTTATGGACAGAAAGGAGACACAATACTCCAAGTTTGCTGGGTGATGGAACAGGAATGTCCGCTGTGTGATGTACAGTGCCACCTGCCCTCCGTGCCCAAACTGTGAACCTGTGATCCCAGTGTCTTGATATTTGGTCCCATGTGTGCACATAGATGTAGGCATTGTCAAACCCATCATTTGATAATGAAAGGTTCTGGACCTAGTCCTGAACCCTGTTGAGTGCACCAAGTGCACCCTCTTAGTGACAGGAAACTACGGTCCTATTCACGGCTCATGCGTGGAGTGCAGTGGTGACCGCATATGATAGTTTGTGAATTATGATCACCGGATTGTACCTGTGAAACATGAAAGTGCACTTACAGACCCATTTATATAACAATCTGCTGCTCACGATGAACCAGGAATCTTGAAAGTGACATCCTGCGTGTGCTAGATGTGATAGTGTGCCGTGCCCGAGTAATACAAACCTGCAGGTTCCATTTTGGATGCCCACAGCCTGGACCAGAGTACAAGACTGAGGAGAGGTTGCTTTATCCAGAAAGCATGTGTATGGCTGGCATCTCCTAGATGGGAAGGGGAGCACCAGACGCTATGGTGAAGAACGCAGAGACAGGCTTTCTTTAGAGGTGCCAGGGCCTTTCCTGATACAGTGGCTGTAAATGACTCTGCCAGCAGCTGTCAATAGGAGATCTTAGGGAGTATAGGAAGAGACCTGCAGTAGATGCTTTTAAAGTAAGGAGTCCTTTAAAGGGGCACAGATTGCTGCCTCTCCTGATCTCTGCAACGGGGAGTGTTAAATAGCTCGGTGCAGCCTGTTCTTGCCTCTTTGTACTTTAATGGTGGGCACTCCACCTGGGTAGAACATACTGGCAGACAGAGGCCAGGCGTGGAAGGTGGCCTGTGCAGGACACATGAAAAGGGAACTGACCCAAACTGATTTCAAAGAAGCTGTACTGGAACGCACAACTTCTGTCTTTGATACTGGTATAAAGATGGGAGCTCAAGACCCATCGTCGTTGTTGGGGTGTCTTCTGCAGACGAGAGAATACTCAGCAGAGTTGTTGGGGACTACTAGGCAATCCGTGATTGATGTCATATTGACAGCCAACTTCCCAAAGGCGAGGGAAGATTGCCTACTGTCTAATTTGAAAGAGGAATCATTGGATTGCACAGGATGCCAAAATATTGTGCCTGTGAGCGAGGGAAGGAAGCCTGCAGGTGGAGCGGATTTATACGGAACGGCTCTAATTGACCCTGTCATAGAGTCCGTGCAACGTACTTGCTATGCAAGTGCGGACTCGCAGTACAGCTGGATTGGGCAGTGCCATCTTAATAATTTATCCCCGTCGTAGCCTCCAGACACCTGAAGTGTGGTGCCTGTGTGGTAGGTCAGACTGTTTCCAGGATAAGCACCAGCTGGTGGCAATGTGCCCCACAAGTGGACTGCGTAACCACTGCACTGCCAAATTTGTAATTGACTTGCACCAGTCTGGAAGACTAAGCAACCTGAGAGGTGCCCTTTTTGGCAAAGATAGGGTCTGGCCTCCTCTGTACTGAAGAATCGTCATTTGTGGGTGAGTCGCCGTGGCACTCATGAAGAAGCGCCAAGTGCTCACCAGAGTGTTGGAGTGAACCGCATTGTCAATTGAGTACCCACTGGAGCAGTGGGGTGAGCTGGGTTCTACAGCCGGCTGCACTGGAAGAGGGCCCTCGTCAGAAGCCTCAGTTCCTGCTTCAACCCTCAACGCCGTACGTTGGGTGGCCGGCTTCCATGTGGCACCTAAGAAGACTGCCGTGTGGTGCCTGGAGGCTTTTCGGGCTGGTGAGACACTGCTGCTGCAAGAGTGCTATAAAGAAGAGCCCCCGCGTATTCGTGCATTATTGATTGTGTCGTGGAATTATATATTTTCTGCATTATTGATTACTTGTCTTTTCTACAAAGTGAAGCACTGGTTCGGACATTGTCCTTATTGTGCTGCTGGGGCAAGAGCGTTATTGATTCTTGAGCCTGAGTAACCCCTACACTAACCTCCCTGAGAAGCCTGCGACTGCTCCTCCTCGCTACTACAGAGAGTCAAGAGCAGAAAGGGTTGTCAGTGAGCCAGTTTCCAAGGCCATAGTAGGGTTGGCCCCAGGACAGAAATGGTAAAAGGCCTCCACCCCCACGGTTGTGGCCCAGTAGCCGCTTCTTGAGCCGTGGCCTCCTGAACAGGGTCTGACACCCAGTTTATCTCAAAATATTTGCCATTTGTTAAATTTTTTCGGTGGATGCTTTATAGCAAAGCTAGATTTGGGATTAGAGTAGTGTGATTTGTTATTGGAGGTGCTACGTACGGTGTAAGAATTTTTCCCAGGCCTCAAAGCTCAAACTGGTCTTAGCAGTTTAACGGGGAACTTCTGATCGTAAATGTACACACACACCCATCTAGTGCTTATTATATCTCAAAAGGCCCACTGGGAGGATTATCCTACACAGAACAACAGAACCATGTACCTCACTTTATAAAAACATCATTTTTACTGCATGTTGTTTTTGCCATTTGTCACTGCAGACCTACATTCTTCAAATTTCGGCCTAAGGACATGTCTGTTCACAGTGAGCATTTATTGAAATAGTTGGCCTTTAAGCCCTCATTCTATAAACAGTTTCTCACGCTCGGCTTAAATTCTAGGGATCATTTAAACCGCCTTCTGCGTATGTGTTTTCCGGCAGGTGAGTGGATCTGGCCTTGTCTGTCTCATCTGTATGGTTTTGATGTATCACCACAAATACCTCATTGTGTCTATTGATCTCTAAGCTTTTGACCTGATGCAAGTTTCTTCAGACCGGAGCAGTTGCAAAATATGGCGTATGTCATTAGCAAATTGTGTGTCACCCCTACTACCGGTGCATTGTATGCACCCAATTTTGTATGCTGAAGAGACTGAGCTACATTATATATTCTTAGATCCATGACGAGGATTTGCGTTTCTTGGATCCTAGGCAGACTGTAAGCCTCTCTACATTTCTCCGGTATCTGCTGTATTCTGGCCATGCCAAGATGTCAGTAAGATCTGATGGTACTCCAGCCTCCAAATTACTGTAACAGTGACACAAACCAGGTTGACTAAAGAAAAATTTAAAAAATAAAATACAGACTGGAACTTCTGATCAGTCTTCGCCTACACTGTACCGTGGACATGTTGGACTGTTCCAGATCGGCGTGTGACCTTTGTGATGTCCCCGATGACTCTATTTTCTTTGCTATTTTAGCCAGATGAGGAAACTACTCAACTGGAGATGCAAGCCAGATGCCAACACAAGAGGAAATGTTCACCAGCCTTATCCTTCTTTGTCACTGTGCCCCATGAAACTCATTTTATATTTCCAGCGACTGAAGAATTTGAGGGGATGGTTAATGCTTTTCCTGCGTTTACTCCTCAGTGTCCACTTGGTTCGATGGCACGGAAGGATCTTGTTATGGTAAATGTAAGGAAGAAATCATTTTTGAGCTCTGCAGTAGTGTCCGTGTTCCACATCTCGTTGATAACTCTTGATCGCAAATAGTTCCAGAACCTGCAGATCTTCTTGATCTTGTACTGTAGATCTGACTTCAAATTTGTTCAGCCGTGTCGACCGACTGGTGTGTGGGTCGCTGTGATTTATTTGTATTTGTAGTGCTCTTGTTATCTATGTGTACATTCCTTGCTGTCTTTTAGAAGTCACTCTGCAGTTACAAGGGTAAGACCTCAAGAATTTTCTAGACTGTTAGCTGCATACATGAACGCCGAGCAGGATGGATTGAGCCGCGTCCCAGATTCAAGGTAGTGGGCCCCCCTCCCTTCTTCACCAGTCACTGAAAAGGAGGATAGAAGTTGTGGACTGACGACACAACCCCAGAAATCTTAAATTCTGGCGAGTATTGGGCCATCCTAATTACCGGATCCATCACCAGTGTAGCCAGGCCTGGCACCAGGTGTAGGTTGCCACGTATTGTCCTGATGAAGACTCGCAGCGGAGGCCGCAATCACCCCTCTTTGCCTTAAGTCGAGTCGAAACGTCGACGCTCTCCCCACACAGACCTGTACCAATTGTTAAAAATGCATTGAGTGCCTATAATAATTTACAGATTACATGTAAATTAGAGTTCATCTGTGGACAGGTCTACTTTGTCTGGTCTTGAGTTGCCAGTGTAACCAAAATATTTAAGTGTTCTCCCTTTACTCTATGATTTACACTTTCCACTACTCACCACCACCACTTTACTATCCCCCCTTTCCCCTTCTGCGCGCAACCTATGTTCATTGTAAATAAGTACGTGTATATTCAAAATAAATGTGTATATATGTTTTGAATTGAATTGGGCTAAAGTAATTATTTTAGTCTGTGTGCTCCGTTTAGTTTTTTTTAAACAAACATGCATAAAGAGGTATTTAGTGCATGGATTTAGCGATATATGAGTATTGGATACCAGTGTTGTTGAATCAGATACAACACACATTGTGAAATTGAATTGTTTTCTGGATTAAGCATTGGTCACGGTCCATCTATGTATTCCTGCATGCATGATGGTCGTGTCTCATGCCTTCTTTTACCTCTCATCTGCTAACCCAGGAAGGTAAAATGTGCAAGTGCCAAACGAGGGACTGCATGGCTCAGAGATGAGGCTCGAGGCGGCAGGGGGTGGGGATATGCAAGACCACTGCTCGAATGATGACACCACAGACCTATGCGCTATATGTGAAGGTGACACGTTCCCAACTGTTACATATGAAGAACACACAGTGCACAATGAGCATCATGCTCCCTTCTCAGTGAAAAATACTGGGTTTGGAATGAAGAAAGAAAATGTGCTGTAGTGTGTACTGGTTCATCAAAAAATGTTTACTGTACATTTCACTATGAAAGATGCGAGCGTTGTTGCGCACGTGGATGTTGCCTCCATGCTCGGGGTCGTATACTGCGTAACCTGAAGGGTGAAGGCAGTTGTTAGCACTCGATGGTCACTGCGGTGCACATTGGTGGTGTTGAGCTAGAGCAGGTCAGATCAGCTCAGCTGTGTGGAATAGTGAAGTGAGAAAGAGAGCCTGGTGTCAGAGGCCTAACAATGGTTCAAGAAGCAGTTTGCCTAAATATACAATATCTGCACATAAATCAAGCAAAACTATTAAACAACAATATAACAAAGGAAAAGAAATAGAGAAAAAAAGGGAAAAGAAAACGAAAACCCATGTGCAGAAAAACTTTTTCTGGAAAAATATATCACACATTTATTACAGATTATAAAACAGTTAAGACAATAACGCTCATGACCAAAATGCTGGTATACAAACAGTACATATCACTACGCCGTCGACGCTTATGTGGCCAAAAATTAACGGAGGACACATTAATCTTGTACATGTTGTTCCTTTACTGTAACGTGTATTTTATCTTTTGCCACTTGTCTGGTTTGTAATATGTACTGTTTGTATACCAGCATTTTTATTTATTTATTTACTGGTTTGTATATCTCTGGAATCGACTCCAGGTGGAGTATCTCTGTGCTTTCGGAGCCGGTTAAAACAGAGGTGTGAAAGAATAGAGGCTAGATCTCATTTCTGAACAGTATAGTTTTTAGGTGTCTCCTGAATGTAAGATGTTCTTTACACTGTCTCAGAGACAGAGGGAGTTTGTTCCATAATGTGGGTCCTGTGATTGATAGTGCTTTGCTCCCATGTCTGGCTTTTTTAGCACGGGGGACCACTAAAAGAAGATTGTTGCTGGACCTAAGCGATCAAGTTGGGATATAGGGAACAAATTTGTTTTCAAGGTAGACGGGCCCATGTCCATTTAGACATTTATGGATCAGACAACATATTTTAAATTTAGTTCTCTGCCGGATTGAGAGCCAGTGCAGTTGCTCAAGGAGGGACTTAGATGCAGTTCTCGGGGGACATTGAGGACCAGACGTGCTGCCGTGTTCTGAATGACCTGAAGCTTGGCCAATACGCCTTCGTTGGCAGAAAGCAACAGGCCATTACAGTAGTCGATCCGACTTAAGACCAATGCCTGAACCAGAGTTCTTCGAAAAGTATCAGGTAGTAGGGGGAAGACTTTGCGTAACAGGCTAATGGTATGGAAGCATATTCCTGAAATATAATTAACATTCTGTTTGAGTGACAGATCCTGATCCAGTCGGATCCCTAAATTCTTCACGACCTGTTTGGGACTGGGAGCTATTCCCAGGTCGTGTGGCCACCAATCTGGGGTCCATAGTATTTTGGCTTCTCCAAACAGCATTACCTCAGTTTTACTGACGTTGCACTGAAGGCAATTGGAAGACATCCAGTGTGCCACTGCCTTCATGCCTGATGAGAAAGAGCTCCTTACATCAGCGGAGAGAGTCTTGAAAGGGAAGAGGAGCTGCGTATCATCAGCATATGATACTGGGACGAATCCATACATGCGCATCACTCTTGCCAGGGGTGCCACATAGATGTTGAAAAGGGTTGGGCTTAAACAGGAGCCCTGTGGCACCCCTTTAGAAATCTCTACCTCCGCTGAACGATACGCATCCATGGTGACTCTCTGGGAGCGATCGGATAAGAAGCTCTTTAACCAGAAGGTATCTAATGAATATGTATCCTGCTTCAATTCGGTGTCCACCTGAGGGAACGCCGTGTCTGTGGTGATTGCCTTATTAGCGCAGACTATTTTATCATAGATTTAATCTATTTTATTGGTGAAGAAGCAGGAGATTTCATCACATAGATATTGGGAAGCTAACGCAGAGGATTTGCATGCTACTGGCTTGACAAATGTTTGTACAATTTGGTACAGGACCATTGGAGAGTTCCCTGCAGCTGTGATTTGTGATGCAATATGAGTTTTACGTGCTATACGAATAGCTTTATGGTAGATAGATAGTGAATCCCAATATTTATTCTTATCCTCTATCAAGTGGGAGGTTCTCCACCTCTTTTCTAGTTTCCTGGCGGTTAGTTGTAGTGTCCTAAGGTGGTCGGAAAACCAGATTTCTTGTTTGTTAGCCGGTCTGGGTCTGAACTGTTTCACTGGGGCAATCTTATCTATAGCTTCCTTAGTTGCTCTTTCAAATTTTTTTAGAGTAGTTCCAATATTTTCCTTAGGGAAAAAGAAGGGGGAGTTAAACTTTTCTTTGAAGGTGGTATCGGTAACTTTGTGCCGCTGTCTACGTACACGGTAGTAGGATCGGGCGTGAGGGGGTGGGCTTGGAGTAGGGAATAATAAATTCAACAATAAAATGATCAGTCTAATTAACCTGTGTTGCAGGTGGACAGGAGACTGATGAGAAGTTAGATAGGATTAGGTCCAGGGTATGACCTGCCCGGTGTGTGGGCCCACAGTTACGTTTTAGTAGTCCTAATGAGGATAGGTCGGTTAATAGGGATTGCGCCTCGCTGCAATCCAACCTATCGCTATGTACATTAAAGTCCCCTACTAATATGAAGTCGCTATCATTGTTGACATGTGGGGCCAGTAGCTCAATCAGCATGTTGACAAAATTAGTGCATGGTCCAGGAGGACGATATACTAGGGCACCCTTTTGACTTTCTTTGGGGGACAGAGTTATTTTGAAGACTAATAGTTCGATTTCTGGAGTGCTTAATTCTTCTAAAACCGAAATATTGATTTCTTGTTTATGCACAATAGCAATCCCACCACCTGTTTTAGTGGGGCGGTCCAACCTAACTATTTTATAGTTATCTGGAATTCCCAGGGTTATGGCAGGGGTAGAGTGTGGTTTTAACCACGTTTCCGTGAGGTAACACAAATCGGGTTGCTTAGAAGAGATTAGGTCCCACACCTCCGCGGTGTGTTTGGAGCGTGACCTAATATTACAAAGGATGTTTTTCCTCCCCGAGGGAGTATGATTGTTTCCAGCAAAAATATTGATCTCATGATTGATTGGTTTAGGACATCCAATGTTGTTATTGTCCCTCATATGTGTGGTAAACTGAGCGTGGCAATGAAGGCAAGAAAATGACCCCTCTACCTCAGGGTATTCCCCACATCTTCAGCCCTGTAATGGCTCTGAGTTAAGTCCCAGCAGTACCTGAGGAGTATAGGTTATCCTCCTAGGAGCGAATATTCGTACGTCAGTTGTAACAGCCCCCATGGCCCCAGGCCACGTCCTGTCGCGGACGGGCGCAGGCGGGCAGGTCTTTGGCTTGTCTTTGGCGCCGTCAATGGCGCCCCTCTGCGCGCAACCGCTGCGCGCTTTGACCGACGAGTGGCTAAATAGCCCTGTGAGGAGTGCTGCTAGAGCGCTAACCGCTCGGCTGTCTCGGGGTTGCTGGGCGTGTGTCTTGCTCTTGTCTACCCCGCCCTCCGCTCAACGGTATTGGATACCGAGTCGGACCAGGGCGGGTAGGCTGGAACACCAAGCAAGACAAGGACTGGGCCCCTAAGCCCCTTACAGTTCGGGGTGATCGTAAGTACACTGTCAGTGAATATATTAAAATTAGCGATCAATTCTAATACAACACAGCGTGAAGATGTTTAAAGTATATGGGCAAATTAAAAGCGGCGCAAGTGACTTTATAATTATTAGATCAATTTATCAGTGACACAGATTCTTCCGCTAGCTGTTCAGAGTGCTCCGCTCTGTAAATCGTTACCTGGCACCAAGCGGGGTCGGGAGACACTGCCACTGCCACTGTCCTCCCCTTACCTTTGTCTTGAGCGTTATTGTCTTAACTGTTTTATAATCAGTAATATATTTGTGAACTATCCCCTAGATTCATCAAAGTCCCCTTTTGCGAGTCTGTAATAGTGATTATTAAGGAATCGCTATTACAGACTCTCAAAACGGGATTCATGTAACAATCGCAATTTTTATTGCGATTCCTACAGCTTCCTTATTTGCGATTAGCAAATTGCTAATCGCAAATAAGGAATGACTCCCCAATTTGCTAATCGCAAATAAGGATGCGATTTCAAGGGTGCCAAGGGTGTCCAAAGGACACCCTGTAGCACCCCTGAAATGGAAATGTAGCCTGATGTTGCGTATACACATGTCCAAAGGACATGTGTGTGTGTAACATACCACTAAGAAAAATGCACTAAAGTGCATTTTTCTAAGTTTTCGCTATTTACGCAAATAAAAATGGTTAATGAATTGCATTTAAGGAATCTCAAATAAAGATTCCTTAAAAGCAATTCCTGCATTTGGGATGATGAATCCCAAATGCAAAAATTGCGCTCGCAAAGGGTCAGATTCTCAGAATCTGGCCCTTTGCGAGCGCATTTTTCAATGATGAATCTAGCTGTAAATTTCCAGACATTGTTTTTCTGCATATGGGTTTTCGTTTTCTTTTCCCTTTTTTTTCTCTATTTCTTTTCCTTTGTTATATTGTTGTTAAATTGTTTTGCTTGACTTATGTGTAGATATTGTATATTTAAGCAAACTGCTTCTTGAACCGTTGTTACGACTACATACTGACTGCCTCTGGTTCAGGTATGTTGGGCTGTCCCCGTGGTTGGTAATGACTGGTGTCAGAGGCAGCAGCAGCGCATGCCATGTGAACCTGTCCTTTTTGTGCCGCGTATTGAACCCAGGTCCGTTGCAGGCGAGGTCAGCAACATGAGTAGTGACACATTTTACACTTGAAATGCCACCATTCATTCACAAAAATACAGTCACACTATTTGACTCCTCTGGACTGGAGTGTCTCCTTTTGCTTATGGAATGCTTGTATTTCCTTTATAAAATCCACACAGTTATCTCCCAAGGTTACCGGACATGGAGAGGGTGCTACAGGAACAATAAAGCGACCTGGGGTATAGGTTAGCCTTCTTTGACCCCCATTGGCACCACTAGAGGTTGGGGCTGTGGACACGATGCAAGTGGCAGAAGTCCAATCAGTAGTCCTGTGCACAAGCCATGTAGGCGGATTGCAATCCTAGCCACAACGCACACAGAACAGGAGTGTACATTGAGCATGATGGACATGGAACTGAGGCGGACGTAGTGCAGGATATGGTGAGAGTCTGTGTGAAGCAAACCAGGATGGTTGGGGTCTGCTTGGAGCAAGGCAGGATGTTGGGGGGTCTGCGTGGAGCAAGGCAGCGTGGCAGGGTCTGCTTGGAGTAAGGCAGTGGGGTTGTGGGGATCATGGAGCCCATAAGGATTGCCTCAAATATGTGTTTTAAATGGCTCATTAGAAAAAAAATTGTAATAGTTATAAAGTCACTTCCAGCGACGAAACAGCCAACAACTGACTGGTAGTGACAGTTTCAGCACAACATGTCCATTATATTTTAATTTTCAAACTCCTGTGGTTTCAAAATCAGTGGATAACAGCCTCAAAAGATGGCCAACAGTCTGAAAGTATGTCCGGCCACTAATGAAGGCTCCTGAGAGATGCTGTCTGTAGTTCTGGTGCTGGTATCCGGTACCAGTGGGATGAGAAGCAGATGCTGACACAAGGAGGACCACTTGAAGACTTTAATGTGAAGTCAGGCTGCGGCCGGTGGTCAGGCATTCACATTGAGGTCTTGTATCAGCAGTTGTTGATTATGAGCCTGATCTTCTAAATGGAAGGTTTAAACAGTTGGTGCAAATTTGCCACCGTCTACTTCTGACTTGTCTATCGGTTTGCAATGCGACCTATGTACTAATGTCACAATGCTGAATGTCCAGTAGCGGGGGTCTAAGAACAGCCTGCCTAATGAATATTACTGAGGCCGATCACTATTATGAATTCCTGTGATGGGCTATGAATGCAGGGATGGTGGCCCTTCCGCTATCTACAGCCTTCCGTTGCAGCTGCAATCAGGATCTTTCTTTTTAAAGCAGCCTGTCTTCCTTAAAGGAACTGATGTTACTTTAAAAAAATGTTAACTAACTGTCCTGATGATGATCCTATTATTGTTGTAAAAGGATCGAAACGTCGTCGACTAATGTAAACAGTATGCACATTAATTGAATATGATAAAAGAAGTGCAATTACTGTTTTTCTAAGCTTGTCAGAAATTGTGTTCAATATTCCACAAGCTAACCTGTCTTGCCGGATATGTTTCTGTCTTAAATGTACTTGTCATGTGTTCGTGTAGGATGCAGGATTGTGTCTCACTATGTTGATGTGTTCGTATTTGTGTTCTTTGACATTTTTGATTTATTAAATTGAATGTCTGACTGGACACTCGCAATATAGTACTGATTCAAGTCTATATTTATCCTATTGACTAACTGTTCCGTTTAAGGATAACAAAATTCCCAAAGCAGAAGCTATTAAAAGGGCATAGGTTTCCCTTTGCCAATGTGTTATCGCCTACTTTGAGGTGGGGTTGCAAGCCATTATTACATTTCATTGCCATTTACAATTAGACCGTACTCCCATTTCATGCCCCCTTCTAATAGTGATGTGGAAGGAGTCGCTAGCGGATTTTGGTACATTAAGAACTTAATTTGTCTGCCACAAACCCTGTTATTTTGCGAATCGCAAGGTTTGTGATACCAAAATCTTTTGGTACACCAGGCCCTATTTGCTTAATTGTAACTGACTGAGGTACCCCTGCATGTTGACCCTGTTGACAGTTCTACATTTATTTGATACAAACAATCATTGTTTTGCACTTGAGTAGTAAAATATTTCCATCTGATAGAAAAGGTTTGAGGAGTGTTGAATTGTTCCCATAGCTAGTGACAAGCACATGAAGGAAGTGGTTCACACAGATATGTTTGGTTATTGTTTGGAGTAATATGTATGTCTGACTTTGCATGATCTTTCTGTAATGGAGGTTGGAAATCAGGGATAGGAAGTAAATGGGAAAATAACCAAATTATGTTTGGGTGGGTGAGTGGATGAATGAATGTACAGCTGCAGGATTGGCATCCTCTCTTCCATATTATACAGCAGTATTATGCAGAATTAAGTGCTATGACTTTCTATAATAAAGGCTTTGGCAAGTATTGTCTTTAGTTCTTGAGCTTGTAGACCTCCTCTTGTACACAGGGGATCGCAGAGGTCTTAAACGTACCCAGCGCTTGTCGTCTATGGGCACAGCATATTTTATGCTGTCTTTCCATACTGTGTGGCTTTTGGGCATAACTGTGATTGGCGAAAAATGCAGATATAAAGAGTGAAGCATTTCTACTCGGCGAAGTCATACATAGGCCATAGCATCGGTTTCCACAAAGCTCAGCTCGCCCATGAATGTAGTTATCTTCTAGCTGGGAATTACCCGCTTCCACTATTGTTAATTAACAGTGTAATCCATTCTCGTTCTCCGTGATTTTGTTTAAGGAACTGTGTAACGGATCTTGTTTTTTTGTTTTTTTTGAAGATCACACCAGAGTACCTGCAAAGCGTCTGCGTCCGTCTCTTCAGCAACCAAATGAGACAAAGCGTGGCTCACAGCATCGACTTCACCAGACCCGGCACCGTAAGTAGACCCTTCTTTAAGACCTAGGATGCGGTAGATGGTGCACTGCTACCGTATCCTACAATCCGAAGAAAACACACTGGCATTTTGAAAGCACCTCCAAAGGAAAAGCTCATACCTCTTCCTCCCCCTTAGCCTGCTGAACCTTAGCCCCTCTTTATATGTTATGTGCACTGTTCCTACTGCTCAGTGATGCTTAAACGCCTCCTCCTCCCCTCACAACTCATGCCTCATTTTTGAGAAAGCTATGCGCAAGCACAGACTTATGCAGAGACCCGCAATCTTTATATCTCTGCTATACATACACCTCATACTTAATTGAGGGAGTTGTTTTTGTTAGACATGCTGCACACCCCTTCTTTTGTGTCCACCTGGCCAGAGTGACCGTGACTTGTACATGCTTACTTACTATTTCTAGCAATGTGAGATTACAAATGAAGACACACTTCACAGCCCTTGTATCTCTCTAAGTCATTTGACCGGCAGCAAATACTCTTGCAGATTTCCCACTTTGGCTTTCCTAGAGCCGGGACATGCTGTATTTCTCTTCCTAGTACCACTAGAACAAATTTGCACATCACCTTGGAACCAAATCATTTTGTTACATTACTCCTCCATCTGCTCGCGTCTGCCACTCAAGGTATGCAAGGGCAGGCAAGTACACACATATAGATGATATGGGTATTCTTGGAGTTCATTAAAAGATGTGCATACATTATTGATTCTGAGATTAAACCTACCATCTGTCTTACTCTATGAGTCTGAGAGTAGTTACATCCAGAAGTCTTACTTTAAAATCCTTGAGCAGAAATAACCAAGTGCTCATCCATGGAACCCAAATAGTTTTGAGTGTCCCAAGAAAGATTTTCACGAGTCATATTCTGCACATCCCAGTGCAGGCGGATGTAAAATAAATGGACAGCACAGCTGTCCATCAGTTGTTCTACTCATGGATCTTATCCTGGAAGCTTACAACGCCCACTGTATATTTTCAGACTTCAAGAGTAGATGTGTCCTTGTGCCCTATTTTGTAAGTCCTGAAACTGAATATGCCCAAAGTAAAGGTATTTGTGATTCAAATAGTTTTTCAGCAAATCAATCTAAACGTGGTACTTATGTGAGCTTCAGAGTAAACTCTTGCACAAATCTTCTATTGTGAGCCCTCGAGGTGAATTACTCAAAGAAGATCTTCTGTGAGTAATGAAACAGCCATAGCTAAATGTTTAATACTAGGAGTTCACGTGCAGTCCGTTCCAAAGGGCAGACTTACCAAAAGACATACAACAGACATACATGAGCAGTTTATCCATTGAGTCTCAGGCCAGAAATCCTCTGTTGTGTTTTTATGGGTCATGGAACAGAAATATTAAAAAGGTCATATTACTATTACTGTTGGAATCCTAAAGTAGACAGACAAAGTCCAAATATCTTAGTCGCTGATCATTTAAAAGTGCTCTGAATCATATTCCAAAGCGTTTCATCTACTTATCTTTGTAAGTTATGTTATTTCAGTTATTTGTGTGTGTGTCTTGTGCGATATCTCTCTTGTTCACTGACTGCTGGTCTGTTTGATTATAGTTGCCCATTTTTTAAGCACAAGATAATTTCAAAAAGCCATTTGCTGCTGGGAAGGTCACTACACAAATCATAGAGAAGAGAGACCTGCGTAACTCTACAATGTTCACCGTCCTCGGCTCAGCAGAGGGAGGAGGTTGAGGGTTCCACGGTATCGAACTCTTTTTGGAAAATGCTCTTCTGGCTTTTCTCCTTCTCACAGATAAGGACCAGTTCTCTCGGGGAAGAACCCAAGAGGACTGCTGAGAGGGGCTGAAGTGATAGTGAATGACTTTGTCTGGGAGAAAAGGTAGGGATTTTCCATAAAGGACAAGATAGGCAAAATGGTGTCAACCTTATGTGCTCAGGTACTGGAAGCGGAAATAAATTGTGGTTCAGCAAAAAATGTTCACGTCATCTGCTACTCTAACATCAGAGTGAGTTGAGTAATCTCAATTAGACTAGGTCTGAATCAGATGCTCTCTCTGGGACTTGAATTTGGAGAGCATCTTCTATATCCCAATTCACCTCAACTGATAATTACTTGTTTTGGTTCTGCCACACCACTAATTATTCCGCTAGATGTTGAATTAGTTGTTAAAGCACTGTTCATAAATCTGCCATTAAGCCTGAACTTACATGAGTCAGAACATAGTCTAACCTGAGGGATTTTTTTTTTAAGAAGGAGTGAAAGACTTCTTGAGCTATAGTGAGACATTGAAGTCCACCCTTGTTGAGGAACTCAAAATAAATAGAACCACTACGGTTACGGAACAATGTTAGGATTCTGTTGAAATTGGCCACTCGAAATACAAGACGAACAGTACATGAGCCATGGCATTGAAACTCAGACCATTCTTGCTGGTAAGGAATGGGTCCACCCCTCTTACCTTAGAAAATTATACATCAAATTCAGGTTAGGGTCTTTCACTTCCAAACAAAATAAGGGTAGAACCTTGTCTTTATGACTGATGGCGTTTTGATGTAAGAGGATCCTGATTTTCTATTTGCATGATCCTATGACCCTTGTTGTAGGCACATATGGAAGCCTTTAGGATTAGAAGGAAAGCCAAAGCCCTGAAGATAATGAAATTTTACAATATTTCCAACCTTATATGGTACGCTTGACTGAAACATATTTGTCAAATAATGTTACCTACCCAGTACAGAATAGTCAAGCGATGAAGCAATTTTACTGTATTTAGCTATCACATAATATGGATTATTTTTGTCATCTAGAAAAGAGACTAAGCGTATTGAGAGAATATGATTGTAATCTCTTTTATTTTACAAGATTGTTTTTTCTAATCATCCAATTTATTATTAACTGCTATATTATTGTTTGGCTATGAGCTACCTACAGTTTGAAGTAAATAATTGTACCTGCCATTTTGAAATCTTTTGTATTGTGTTAAATATTTCATGTTATTTAGAAGTATTGTATAATCTATGAAAGCAAGCAGCATACCAGCAACTTGGACACGATATGTCTCTTTTGGAGTTTTTCCAATTTGAATCTTCTTAGATTGTTATTTTCATATTAGTTTAGAGGCTTTACACGCCAATAGCTGTCAGACATCTACAGAAACTAATACCATCAACCCTAACAAAGCAGACCTACTAGTGAACTGCAAACGTAGAATTGAAAGTTGAACTAAAAGTTCTTTGCCAAATTGAGTTGTCTTAACATGGAGTCTCTGGAGAGGCGCATCAGATGCATTTGTTGTGATTTGATTATGATTTTTGCGGATGAGAATATTTTTGGTTGATAATTAATGGTGCTTTAAATTTTTTTTCAACTCTTTATTCTCTACAGTAAGTATTAAAAGGTCTATTACTGGTAAAACCTTGCCTTGCAATTATGCCACCTGATGCTGGGGCTTTCGTGGGCTTTAAATAGTTAATCACTTCATAGATTTCTTTATAGATATCCATATAAATACATAGATTCATAGTTTTCGAAGCAAATTAGATCCTCCACTTCCACATGCCGAAGGCAAATGGAAACTAGAAAGGTGATGATCTCACAGTTAACCCTATATATTTAAATAGCCAAGAAAAGCCTCTTTCCTTGGGCTTCCCTGATTATTTCACGATGCATACATTGGAGAAAATATGGATTCCATGCAAAACTGAAGAATCTTTAAAGAAGATTACTAAATATGTTGTTTTTTAAATATATTTTTATTGCCATTTCATCTGTAATAAAGAACATTACGTATTCAAATTATATCCAGGTAACATTAGATGAACAATACCAGCAATCGTTGCCTTCAGCAATTGGTTTTAGGAAATTAAACTTGATACTTCATGAAGCTTGTACATTTGTTACAGGTTGACATTGCTATTGCACATACCTTGGTGGGGTTTGTTATTCTTTCAGCTATATATATTGTAGTGCAGATAAAGTGATATTTTAAAGATAGTGTAATTCATGAACTTATCTAAACTGCATTATAAGTCAACAGTTCCTGGAAAGATTACTAAACATGTTGGTTTGAAATTTCTGATTTACAAATTACACATTTTATATTTATTTTTCGTGTTTTCTCAAAATATAGATTCTTAAAATAACACTTTTGTAATAAATTGACATCGTTTTAAAAACTGATCACACCCATGTCTTCCCCTTAATTCTAAATGTTAACTTACTAAGTGAGGCAATACCTCTCCCCTTGCACCCCTGATCCTATCTATAATGTCTACAATACAAGCATTGGATGAATTTCAAATGAAAATCTAGGCACAGCTGGATGCCTTCACCACAGTAAAATGGCCACTGTGTTTCTTGCCTACTTGGACCTTTATTAGTTCCTTTGATCCCTCACGCCTGCAACATTATTGTACCCAAACCCGATCATAAGGTTTGCAAGACAGATCAGATCAAGGACAACTTCGTTGGTATTCCAAGTAAGATGTAGCTTGATTTTACTGCATGAATCGTAAGTCAAGACATTGGTAAAAGTATTCAATATACTTAGTAAGACTAAAAATATTTTGACGCAAAAGGCTACATGGAGCATTCACTCGCTCATACTTACATCTCATTTCGGTGGCAGGAATCGAAACCCAATAAATATATGTACAGCAAATAATTCTAAAATACTGACTATGACATCATGATAGAGATGAATTACATGTTAATTAAACCAAAACCAGAGAACCACTTGATGCACCGTTCCCCCTTGGGGGATTACAATGACCGCGTTGTAACAACGCGAACCATTACATCGCAAGTTGTTACAATGACTTGCGATACGGGGCACAAGGTGTTGGATTTACAATTCAACACCTTCCCTTCTGTTGCACAAACCTCGAGTAGGAATAATAAATAATACTATTCCTAAGTCCAGCGCGTCCCTTACAGCAAGTCGTTGTAACGACTTTCAATGTAATGCTTTGCGATGTAACAATGCAGTTGTTGTAACGACCGCATTGTAATGGCATGCAATCTATCGGATGCATAGTAAAGCGACATACTCCCCTTGTGGCACCTGTGACCAAGGTGGTCACAACTCATGAAATCCTAAACCTGTGGGCAACCCCGAGGTAGGGCTTGGAGGCCTGGCAGCCAGCCGGTCGCCATTTTCAGAGGGTGTGCATAAAAGAACCCACGGCATCTGCGCATCACAAGCAGTCTGGGGTAGATGCTCTCCTCAATGTATGCAGCCTACGGCATTCATAATAGACCCTATGAATTTTTTTTAACAGTATCAAGGGTAGACAGGACCTAATGACGACATGACGGGGGTGCATCAGTGCCCTCTCCCACTCTATATCCTCCAGTTCGCCCACATCTCTCTGTCACCATTCTCTCAGCGTGCCCAGTGTATCTGGCATATTATGAATTGTCCGATATGTGGCAGAAACTGCAACCCTTTCTAGTATACCCATCTTGATACTGCACTCGAGGGGGGGCACATTCAGGTATACTCCCCCACCAGCCCCTCAGCCGCCATGCATCTCTGGGCTGGGCGTACTTTTGGAATTGGGCCTGGTGTAGTTCATATTCCCTCTGTAGCGAGGAGACGGACTTAAGGTCCCCCACCTCAAGGATATCTCCCACCTTGGAAATACCGATTATTTCCCAAATTCCTGCAGTTTTGTGAGCTGTCGTAGCCATGTCCTTTTCCAGACGGGTATTTCCCTTGTAATCTTGTGCGCCCACCTCAGTATCTTCGTGACTTTATCCCAAGCTGTCAGTGAAGCCAGTGTGACTGGCAGTAACGCCTGAGACCTCTTCCCACCACACCGATAGTGTACGTTTGTTCTACGTTCAAGCAAAGTACGCTAAGTCTGAATGTCTGGTGATCCTGCGGGCATAGATCCAATTATTAATGTTCATTAAGTGTGCCACCCAGGAGTATCCCTATATGTCTGGAAATTCAAGCCCGCTGTTATATCGAGTGCGTTGTATTGTTTTGAGCGATATTCTCAGGTGTCCTGCAAGTCCTCATTCACCCTGGTGAATACTGTCTGTGGTACCGCATAGTATGTATTCTGGAGCATGTGTAGTTGTTTGGGGAGTGTGATCATTTTGAAGAGAGCTGTCCGTCCTATCAAGGAAAGGTAAAAACAACAATTGATGGATTTAATCCAGATCTCTTGACTTGGGGTGAGTGTTTTGATTTGTTCTGCATTCCGTCCATCAATTGTGTGTCTTTTGCTTCCTCGCCCTAAGTGCGCCAGGTATGCCCAGACGTGTGTCCCGGGCTTACTGTGCCACTGGATTCAAGCTATCCTGGCTGATGAGGGGTATAACCCCGAAACAGGTCCTGAGATGCTTGTTTCTGGTCCAGGGAGGACCTGGCTAGGCAGTTCTGGCTGGACTGTTCCCATGAGGCACAGGGTCAAGACTGATTTGCATATGGCCAGGTCTAAAGGGTCGTGGCATGGTGAGCAAATGAATGATGGATTTAACCCAGATATCTTGACTGGGGGGGTGAATATTTTGATTTGTTCTGCATTCGGTCCTTCACTTGTGTGTCTTTTGCTTTCTCGCCCTATCAAGGAATGGGGCAGGCCACTCCACCTACCTACGTCAGCCTGATAAGCTGACAACACCCTTTCTACATTATCACTGAAGCAGAGCTCTGTCTGTGATGTTACAAATATCCAGAGGTTCTTAAAGCCGTCTGTTGCTCCCTTAGCCCTCACTGGAGTGGCCGCGTCTTCCGTGTTTCCTGGGGGTTATAGAGCACTGGCTTGTCCCAGTTTATTCTATACCCTGATTGGGCCCTGTATTCCCCCAGTGTCTGAAATAGCACCGGAATTGTACGCATAGGGTATGTAATATATAGGAGCATGTCTTCTGCATATAGCAACAGCTTTTCTGCCACTCCATTGTTCTCTGTAATGCGGAACCCCCCAACTCTGGGATGCTGCCTCACCTTACATGCTAGAGACTCCAGCGTGAGGGCAAACAGTAGTGGGGATAGGGGGCAGCCCTGTCTTGTCCCTCTGCCTATCGGAAATTTGGAGGTAGATTTCCAATTAATCCTTTCACATTGCAGCTGGGTTTCAGTAAAGCACAGCTACCCAGTTCCTGAATTTGGGGCCAAAGCTGAATTTCAATAGTGTTTGTTCCAAGAAGGGCCAGTGAACAGTGTCAAATGATTTTTAACCCCTTCCACGCTGATGACGAGCTGGGCTCGTCATGGCGTAGCCTCCTCGCACGCTGATGACGAGCCCAGCTTGTCACGTAAAATGCGCTTTAAAAAATCTCAGCGTACGAGCGGAATTCCGCCCGCACGCATGCGGTTAAGGATAGGAAACGTGTGGCACCTGTTGAGTCCGCACCGCATTGAGCCTATTATGCGCGCATCACAGCGGACCCACCCGAGGCCGATTTCTGAAGGAGCACCACGTATGGTTTCCAGGGCCCCTACCCCGAGTTGTTATTGATCCATAGTTCAACTTGCGGGATGGATGGCCGGAAGAAAGCGGGATTCATGGAGGATTAATAACGAGCTGGCGGAGCTCTCGGAAAGTGCGGCTAGTCAGCCATCTTGCTGGCCACGCCCCCTCCAGTAGCCAATTGTTGTACATTTGGCTGCTTTCACTGTATAAAAAATACAAAATAACACAAAGAAAAAATAGGTCCTGCTTTTAAAATTATTTTAATGACCTATTCATTTTACATTCTTTATTAGTATTTGTTATTATTACTATTGTTTGCCGAGGGTGGAAATATGAAGAAGAATTATGATGAGGTATTGTTTTTGTTTGAAGCAGGCTCATTAATTAATGAAACTGTATACACCCAGCATAAGTAGAAAGATGACCAACGTTTGACACATAATAGGCTTCACAGGCGCGGAAGGCGGGGCTGAGCCAGAAACAACCAGGGAGGCGAGCGGTTAGCGCTCTAGCTCTCCCGTTCTCGTGGGTATAAAGACAGCGAGGAGGCGGCCAACTTTGCGGTAGGGGGGACGGTGGCAGCTCTCCCCGACCCCGCTTGGCGACATTTGCGAGCATTCAGCTCTTTCTATGCTGTAACTGACGCTCTAGGAGCTCGTGCAACATTTTAGACCGTTATTGATTTTAACACTGCTTTTAATAGGAGAAATACTGAGATATACTGTTTGTATTATTTTATTTCGAATGAGAGTTCATATTGAAATTTCACTTACTCACACGCACTGAGGGATTCGATCCGCTGCAGACAGTCCTGTGCCTGCTCGCCCAGCCCGACCCTCCAGCCAATCACAGGCGCGGAAGGCGGGGCTGAGCCAGAAACAACCAGGGAGGCGAGCGGTTAGCGCTCTAGCTCTCCCGTTCTCGTGGGTATAAAGCACCTCGTCGGCACAACGCGCAGTGTTGACGCGCAGTGTGGCGCCTATTCCTGCGCCTAAGACGAGCCGAAGACCAGCCCGTCTGCGCCCGTCCGCGACAGGACGGGGCTAGGGGCCGGGGGGTATGGCGTCCATTGGTGTTCCCCCTGTACTGACCCCTCGCCCTGTACATACGTACTCTAGTCAGTGCTTATCGGATCTGGGCAGGTATGTTTCTACACTGTGCCATTATAGGGCTGATTGCTGTTATGAGGGACCTTTTTCCTGCAGGGCTTGCTGTACTCAGTTCACCAGTAGTACTGTCATAAACCCCTGTTACAAACAACTGACCGCTTCTGAATTTAATGAACACTCGATCTATACTATTGCTAACCCTCCTAATAACCCCCCTCTAAACTGTAAGAACGTCTTGTGCAATGTACGATCATTAGTGTCTCATGCCATTCAGGTTTGGGACCTTATTACATCTGTGAGCCCACATTTCTGTTTCTTAACGGAGACTTGGCTGAAGCCCCACACTGTTCCAGCCATAACTATGGGTGTGCCGGTAGGGTACAAGATAGTGAGGATGGATCGTCCTATTAAAACTGGTGGGGGGCTAGCCATTGTTTTTAAACAGGAAATGGAGGTGGTGGTTATTGAGACTGTATGCA
This sequence comes from Lissotriton helveticus, assembly GCF_964261635.1. Classification (NCBI taxonomy): domain Eukaryota; kingdom Metazoa; phylum Chordata; class Amphibia; order Caudata; family Salamandridae; genus Lissotriton; species Lissotriton helveticus. Next base: position 45,183,542 of record NC_136072.1, read on the forward strand.
ACCCACAAATGGAGCTTATGATTTTTTCCATTAATCCCTGCGCTAAGGAATCCAGGAAAGGAGCACTAGTTTATCGGCCTCCGGGCCCTGCTGGGAACTTCTCTATTCAACTTGTGGAAGCACTTGCCCCCCATATGCAAATGAACACTGATTTCATTTTGGTAGGGGACTTTAATGTCCATTGTGATATTGTGACATGTCTTGAGGCTCAGACCCTCCTGGCTGACCTGTCCACACTTGGGTTTAAGTTGGCAAATCAGGGACCGACACATGTAGCGGGTCATACTCTTGACCTTGTGCTACACAACTCCTCCTACATAAATTGTCTCCCTCCGTACCAGGTTGACTGGACTGACCATGCTATTATCGAATTCCACACTCGCTCCAACTATAAGACAAAAGGTATTCGGAGGAGCATGGCAGATGTCAGAAGACCCTGGAACAAACTTACTCCTGAGGGTTTCAGGGAGAATTACTTAGAACCTAACTGGGCTGGAGTTGGGGGTAATGTGACCTCAGCTTTAAATAAATTTAATGAAGCTATAACTACAACCATTGATTGTGTTATTCCTTTGAGGACATACAAACCACGGCCTGCCTCTAGACAAGAGGTTTGGTTCACAGAGGACCTGAGACAGCTAAAGCTCACTACAAGGAAGCTAGAGAAACGATGGAGAGCCACTCGGAAAGTTGAGGACAAAGATATTTACAGGGCCTCCCAAAAAAGCTACCATAAAGCTCTCCGGGCTGCGCGAAAACATCATATCGCAGCGCAACTGTCAGCAGCCGGTAAGAACTCTAAAGTTCTCTACCAAATATTACAAACCTTTACTAAGCCCTTGGCCTGTGAAACAGACGGGACTGAGTCTCAAGAACTGTGTAATAACATATCACAGTTCTTTGTCAGAAAAATTGATGGTATCTATGCTAAGATCTTAGCCTCAAAATCGACTGCTAGCAGCCTTGACTCTGTCGATAATATACCTAGCTTAGTAGGTAATAAGATCAGTAAACTTAAGGAATTCCCACCGGTATCTATGGAGGAGATGATCACCTTAATCACTCAGACTAAGAGTGGGTGCCCTTCAGATATCATTCCAGCACGTGTCATGGCACTTTTGAGTGACGAGCTGGGGGTTGGAATCCAACAGGTCATCAATCTTTCTTTGAGCACAGGGGAAGTCCCCCTTGGTTGGAAGCAGGCTCTGGTAAGACCACTACGGAAAAATAACTCCATTCCGTGGACAGACCTAACTAACCTTAGACCCATCTCTCTCCTCCCTTTTTTAGGGAAGCTTACGGAGAAGTTTGTGAACGGGCATTTGTCTAGATACATCGAGAGTGCAGGGGTGCTTGATCCTTCCCAGTCGGGGTTAAGACCCAGGCACAGCACAGAGACTGCTTTACTGTCCGTCGCTGACGATCTTCGTATGCTACAGGATAAAGGGTTCTCCGTTATCCTGGTGCTCCTAGATCTGTCAGCGGCGTTTGACACTGTCTCTCATGAGATCATGACCTCCAGACTAATTGACATCGGTCTGGAAGGTAAGGCGCTGGCCTGGTTAAAGAGCTTTTTTACCAACCGCACTCAGAGAGTCATACTGGGTCCATACCAGTCAGAGGAGGTTGAGATCTCAAAGGGGGTGCCACAGGGCTCCTGTCTGAGCCCAACGCTTTTTAACATCTATGTGGCCCCCCTAGCTAACATCATGAGATCTCATGGATTCATCCCTGTATCGTATGCAGACGATACCCAACTCCTCTTTCCCTTTAAAACCTTGACCCCTGAGTTGCGTAACTCCTTTGCACAGGGAATGGAAGAGGTGGCGCATTGGATGGCAGCAAATTTCCTTCAGTGTAACGTCTCAAAGACTGAGGTTATGCTCTTTGGGGAAGCCAAACGACTGTGGACTCCTGACTGGTGGCCTCAAGATCTAGGCCCAGTCCCCGTACCTAGAGTCGTTGTGAAAGATCTAGGAGTCAAACTGGATTAGGAGCTTACTCTTAAACATCATACCAACCAGATTGTAAGCTCATGTTTCCATGTTATTGGTCTTCTCCGACGGGTATTTCCCATGTTACCTGATACAACAAGGAAAACACTAGTACAGTCGCTAGTGTTAAGCAGACTGGATTATTGTAACGGTCTGCTGCTGGCCGCCAATGAGGATGTCATGACCAGATTACAAGTCGTGCAAAATACTGCTGCGCGACTTGTTTTCAATGCCCCAGCCCGTACTCCCTCTATGCCACTTCTAAACAAACTCCACTGGCTTACTGTAAAACAGAGGGTGTTGTTTAAAACATGCTGCACCATTCACAAATGCCTCATTGGCAAAGGTCCCGACTATCTGACCAAAAAGTTCCTTCCCTATACCCCCTTGAGGTCCCTCAGATCTGGAGAGCAACAATTGTTATGTGTCCCCAGGTTCTGGAAATCTAGACAAGGGGGAAGGGCTCTCTCAGTAGCTGGACCAAAGCTGTGGAATGATCTTCCCTATGACATCAGAGTGTGTAAGGAACATCTTCCTTTTAGGAAAAAATTAAAAACGTTCCTGTTCAACTATTAGCTCTTTGGGGCATTTGTTACACATTCGGTTGTTGAGTTTTTGTTCACAGATGATGCCAAAGGCGCGGAGATACTCCTTAGGGAGTCGAGTTCCTAGCGCGTTACAAGTCTGTAAATAAATAAATAAACATAATCTCCTGGCTCCGTGCCCCGGGGTAGAGGCTTCCAACAGACAACGTCATTGTCAAAGGACTACTTATGAGAGGTTTGTAAATAAAGAGTGTGCTTGTTTGAAGTATTACACCCATTGTTATAATCCTAGTACTATACAGTTTTAAATAGAGGGCACACGCCCAATTTTATGTATCGGTGATATGTAGCGCCAACCTAATCACGTTGGCAACAAAGGGCTTCATACACTAGCTGCGGCAGTTCTAGCAGAAGGTACATGATGTCAGACGCAGTGAGGAATGGGGCAAGGTCCATCTTGGAGGCGCCTTCTGAAGGGGGTGGGGTCCATCTTGGAGGCGCCTTCCTGAAGGGGGCGGGGTCCATCTTGGAGGCGCCTTCTGAAGGGGGCAGGGTCCATCTTGGAGGTGCCTTCTGAAGGGGGCGGGTTCTACCTTGGAGGCGCCTTCCTGAAGGGGGCGGGGTCCATCTTGGAGGCGCCTTCTGAAGGGGACGGGGTCCCTCTTGTAGGCGCCTTCTGAAGTGGGCCGGGTCTACCTTGGAGGCCCCTTCTGAAGGGGGCGGGGTCTACCTTGGAGGCGCCTTCTGAAGGGGGCGGGGTCCATCTTGTAGGCGCCTTCTGAAGGGGGCCGGGTCTACCTTGGAGGCCCCTTCTGAAGGGGGCGGGGTCTACCTTGGAGGCGCCTTCCTGAAGGGGGCGGGGTCCATCTTGGAGGCGCCTTCTGAAGGGGGTGGGGTCCATCTTGGAGGCGCCTTCTGAAGGGGGCGGGGTCCATCATGGAGGCTCCTTCTGAAGGGGGCGGGGTCTACCTTGGAGGCGCCTTCTGAAGGGGTGGGGTCTGTCTTGGCGGCGCCTTCTGAAGGGGGTGGGGTCCATCTTGGAGGCTCCTTCTGAAGGGGACGGGTTCTACCTTGGAGGCGCCTTCTGAAGGAGGCGGGGTCCATCATGGAGGCTCCTTCTGAAGGGGGCGGGGTCTACCTTGGAGGCGCCTTCTGAAGGGGGCGGGGTCCATCATGGAGGCTCCTTCTGAAGGGGGCGGGGTCTACCTTGGAGGCGCCTTCTGAAGGGGGCAGGGTCCATCTTGAAGGCGCCTTCTGAAGGGGGCGGGCTCCATCTTGGAGGTGCCTTCTGAAGGTGGAGCCTTCAAGTCTTTAGAAAGATAAAACCTGTCAGTCTAGCCTGGTGAGTTCTGGGCTAAGATTCCGCCATCTAAGGACCAAGCAAGAGATAGGCTGGTTTAGTGTCTTGTTTTTCCGCCTTTGATTTGGAGCAGGTCTTCATGGCAGCTCCCCAAGCAACAATCTCCTGTCCAGCTTACCTGCATGCCGCTACCCTCTTCTGCCTGTCTACCTGCTGCCCTCTGTTTGTGCCTCGTCTGCTCGTTTTTCTGCCCTCTTGTTTGCCTTTCCTGCTAGTTTTTACCCCTCCCTTAAACCCCTGTCATGCAAAGTTGTCCTTGATATCATCCTTGACTATCCATGGCTGACTGATCGAGCAGTCAAGATCTAGTTTAAAAGAAATTGTGTACATATTAAGGCTAGAGGCAATATAACAGTTAAAGTAGTAGCAATACTAACAGAGGACCGGATTAGAATATTATTTATAACAAAAAGAGCTGCAGCTAAGATCTACAAACATATACACCCTAAAACTAAATTCACCTAAACCTAAATACATATTTAAACAAAAAACTGCAACACTGGACATCCAGATTAAAAATACTTTTATACTGTTCACAGTCTTGTAATAAAAACTGAACACTGGGCTATTTCTAATTCAATAAAAAAAATTGTGATCCTCCCTCCAAAATATTACCTAGCAATGTTCTGCTCATGGTTACCAATTTACGGCAATTACTAAGAGAATTAAAAAGAACTACTAGAAATGGGAGTCCCTAGTTGGCAGTGTTAGGCACCCTGTCCAACTAGGGACTCTTCCTTCTAGTCAGGGTTCTAGTCAGGGTAATGGAGTTACACACCAAAGATAACCCCTGCTCACTCCTTTGTAGCTTGGCACGAGCAGTCAGGCTTATCCCCGAGGCAATATGGAAAGCATTTGAGAATAAAACAAACAGCAACACAGTGAAAACTCTACAAATGGACACTACACTAATTTAGAAAAATTACCAATCTTTATCTAAGCAAAGCAAGACCAGCACGACACAAATCCAACATACACAACTAAAGATATCACTTTTTAAAGAGGTATGCAATTCAGTCCAGAGACCTCAATAGATGATTTGATTTTAGCACAAAGTACCTTTGATGCATCAAACTCTAAGATAAACAAGCATTTACAATGCAATGGTCTCGGCATCATTAAAGGTAGAGCTATTGGCATTGCTCATGACATTTCTTTTTTTTTCTTTAAATCATAAATAAATGGCATTGTCATTTACATTGTCAATACACACCACTCTGCACTCAACTGCACTCACCTGCACTGCACTGCACTCACCTGCACTGCACTCACCTGCACTGCACTCACCTGCACTCACCTGCACTGCACTCACCTGCACTGCACTCACCTGCACTGCACTCACCTGCACTGCACTGCACTCACCTGCACTCACCTGCACTCACCTGCACTGCACTCACCTGCACTGCACTGCACTCACCTGCACTGCACTGCACTCACCTGCACTGCACTGCACTCACCTGCACTGCACTGCACTCACCTGCACTGCACTCACCTGCACTGCACTCACCTGCACTGCACTGCACTAACCTGCACTGCACTGCACTCACCTGCACTGCACTGCACTCACCTGAACTGCACTGCACTCACCTGCACTGCACTCACCTGCACTGCACTCACCTGCACTGCACTGCACTCACCTGCACTGCACTGCACTCACCTGCACTGCACTCACCTGCACTGCACTCACCTGCACTGCACTGCACTCACCTGCACTGCACTGCACTCACCTGCACTGCACTGCACTCACCTGCAATGCACTCACCTGCACTGCACTCACCTGCACTGCACTCACCTGCACTGCACTGCACTCACCTGCACTGCACTCACCTGCACTCACCTGCACTGCACTCACCTGCACTGCACTCACCTGCACTGCACTCACCTGCACTGCACTGCACTCACCTGCACTGCACTGCACTCACCTGCACTGCACTCACCTGCACTGCACTGCACTCACCAGCACTGCACTGCACTCACCAGCACTGCACTCACCTGCACTGCACTCACCTGCACTGCACTGCACTCACCTGCACTGCACTCACCTCCACCACACTCACCTGCACTGCACTCACCTGCACTGCACTCACCTGCACCGCACTCACCTGCACCGTACTCACCAGCACTGCACTCACCTGCACTGCACTGCACTCACCTGCACTCCACTGCACTGCACTCACCTGCACTGCACTCACCTGCACTGCACTGCACTCACCGGCACTGCACTCACCTGCACTGCACTGCACTCACCTGCACTCACCTGCACTGCACTGCACTCACCTGCACTGCACTACACTCACCTGCACTGCATTCACCTGCACTGCACTCACCTGCACTGCACTCACCTGCACTGCACTGCACTCACCTGCACTGCACTCACCTGCACTGCACTCACCTGCACTGCACTGCACTCACCTGCACTGCACTCACCTGTACTGCACTGCACTCACCTGCACTGCACTGCACTCACCTGCTCTGCACTCACCTGCACTGCACTGCACTCACCTGCACTGCACTCACCTGCACTGCACTGCACTCACCTGCACTGCACTCACCTGCACTGCACTCACCTGCACTGCACTGCACTCCCCTGCACTGCACTGCACTCACCTGCACTGCACTCACCTGCACTGCACTCCACTGCACTCACCTGCACTGCACTGCACTCACCTGCACTGCACTCACCTGCACTGCACTGCACTCACCTGCACTGCACTGCACTCACCTGCACTGCACTCACCTGTACTGCACTCACCTGCACTGCACTGCACTCACCTGCACTGCACTGCACTCACCTGCACTGCACTGCACTCACCTGCACTGCACTGCACTCGCCTGCACTGCACTCACCTGCACTGCACTCACCTGCACTGCACTGCACTCACCTGCACTGCACTCACCTGCACTGCACTCACCTGCACTGCACTCACCTGCACTGCACTGCACTCACCTGCACTGCACTGCACTCACCTGCACTGCACTCACCTGCACTGCACTCACCTGCACTGCACTGCACTGCACTCACCTGCACTGCACTGCACTCACCTGCACTGCACTGCACTCACCTGCACTGCACTGCACTCACCTGCACTGCACTGCACTCACCTGCACTGCACTCACCTGCACTGCACTCACCTGCACTGCACTGCACTCACCTGCACTGCACTGCACTCACCTGCACTGCACTGCACTCACCTGCACTGCACTGCACTCACCTGCACTGCACTCACCTGCACTGCACTCACCTGCACTGCACTGCACTCACCTGCACTGCACTGCACTCACCTGCACTGCACTCACCTGCACTGCACTCACCTGCACTGCACTGCACTCACCTGCACTGCACTGCACTCACCTGCACTGCACTGCACTCACCTGCACTGCACTCACCTGCACTGCACTCACCTGCACTGCACTCACCTGCACTGCACTGCACTCACCTGCACTGCACTCACCTGCACTCACCTGCACTGCACTCACCTGCACTGCACTCACCTGCACTGCACTCACCTGCACTGCACTCACCTGCACTGCACTGTACTCACCTGCACTGCACTGCACTCACCTGCACTGCACTCACCTGCACTGCACTGCACTCACCTGCACTGCACTCACCTGCACTGCACTGCACTCACCAGCACTGCACTGCACTCACCAGCACTGCACTCACCTGCACTGCACTCACCTGCACTGCACTGCACTCACCTGCACTGCACTCACCTGCACCACACTCACCTGCACTGCACTCACCTGCACTGCACTCACCTGCACCGCACTCACCTGCACCGCACTCACCAGCACTGCACTCACCTGCACTCACCTGCACTCCACTGCACTGCACTCACCTGCACTGCACTCACCTGCACTGCACTCACCTGCACTGCACTCACCTGCACTGCACTGCACTCACCTGCACTCACCTGCACTGCACTGCACTCACCTGCACTGCACTACACTCACCTGCACTGCATTCACCTGCACTGCACTCACCTGCACTGCACTCACCTGCACTGCACTGCACTCACCTGCACTGCACTCACCTGCACTGCACTCACCTGCACTGCACTGCACTCACCTGCACTGCACTGCACTCACCTGCACTGCACTCACCTGTACTGCACTGCACTCACCTGCACTGCACTGCACTCACCTGCTCTGCACTTGAGTGCACTGCTCTGCACTCACCTGCACTGCACTCACCTGCACTGCACTGCACTCACCTGCACTGCACTGCACTCACCTGCACTGCACTCACCTGCACTGCACTCCCCTGCACTGCACTGCACTCACCTGCACTGCACTCACCTGCACTGCACTCCACTGCACTCACCTGCACTGCACTGCACTCACCTGCACTGCACTCACCTGCACTGCACTGCACTCACCTGCACTGCACTGCACTCACCTGCACTGCACTCACCTGTACTGCACTCACCTGCACTGCACTGCACTCACCTGCACTGCACTGCACTCACCTGCACTCACCTGCACTGCACTGCACTCACCTGCACTGCACTGCACTCGCCTGCACTGCACTCACCTGCACTGCACTCACCTGCACTGCACTCACCTGCACTGCACTCACCTGCACTGCACTGCACTCACCTGCACTGCACTCACCTGCACTGCACTCACCTGCACTGCACTCACCTGCACTGCACTGCACTCACCTGCACTGCACTGCACTCACCTGCACTGCACTGCACTCACCTGCACTGCACTCACCTGCACTGCACTCACCTGCACTGCACTGCACTGCACTCACCTGCACTGCACTCACCTGCACTCCACTCCACTGCACTCACCTGCACTCCACTGCACTCACCTGCACTGCACTGCACTCACCTGCACTGCACTGCACTCACCTGCACTGCACTGCACTCACCTGCACTGCACTGCACTCTGCACTCACTACTCTGCACTCTGCACTCACTACTCTGCACTCACTACTCACTACTCTGCACTCACTACTCACTACTCTGCACTCACTACTCACTACTCTGCACTCACTACTCTGCACTCACTACTCTGCACTCACTACTCTGCACTCACTACTCTGCACTCACTACTCACTACTCTGCACTCACTACTCTGCACTCACTACTCTGCACTCACTACTCTGCACTCACTACTCTGCACTCACTACTCACTACTCTGCACTCACTACTCACTACTCTGCACTCACTACTCACTACTCTGCACTCACTACTCTGCACTCACTACTCTGCACTCACTACTCTGCACTCACTACTCACTACTCTGCACTCACTACTCTGCACTCACTACTCTGCACTCACTACTCTGCACTCACTACTCTGCACTCTGCACTCACTACTCTGCACTCACTACTCTGCACTTACTACTCTGCACTCACTACTCTGCAGAGTAGTGAGTGCAGAGTAGTGAGTGCAGAGTAGTGAGTGCAGAGTAGTGTGTGCAGAGTAGTGCACTCACTACTCTGCACTCACTACTCTGCACACTCACTCTGCACTCACTACTCTGCACTCACTACTCTGCACGTAGTGAGTGCAGAGTAGTGAGTGCAGAGTAGTGCACTCACTACTCTGCACTCACTACTCTGCACACTCACTCTGCACTCACTACTCTGCACACTCACTCTGCACTCACTACTCTGCACTCACTACTCACTACTCTGCACTCACTACTCTGCACACTCACTCCTCTGCACTCACTCCTCTGCACACTCACTCCTCTGCACTCACTCCTCTGCACTCACTCCTCTGCACTCACTCCTCTGCACTCACTACTCTGCACTCACTACTCTGCACTCACTACTCTGCACTCACTACTCTGCACACTCACTCTGCACTGTGCACGCCGCTGATATCATTGAATCTTCCACCACACTTTCTAAAACTCTATAGTCAGAAGCATAATAGGCACAGAACCAAAAGAAGGGTAGACATTGCTTAAAATAATCTTATTGTATTTATGAGAAGCAAAAGCGAGACTGTGAAATGTGCTGAGTATCAGTTTGTTAGGAATCAACAGAGTGGAGTTAGAGAACCAAGAAATAGTAGTTTAGAATCCGGGTTAGAAGGAGTAGTAATCACAAGCTGAGGATCAACGGGCGCGAAACAGCGTGGGCGTGCACATCAGCTGAAGATCGCCGGAGAAGACACGAGTCTGCCTTCTGCCGTGACTGACCCGATGCGGAGGGAAAGAGCCCGGTGAGTGGGGGGGGGGGGGCGGCAGAGAGCGAGAGAGAGAGTGTGAGAGTGTGTGTGTGTGTGTGTGTGTGTGTGTGCATGCATGCATGCGTGCGTGCGTGTGTCTGTCTGTCTGTGTGTGTGTCTGGCGCATGCCTGCCTGCCTGCCTGCCTGCCTTTGTGCGCGTCCACAGACCCTGGTCGGCTCGTCCACCTCTCTGTAGTCCCTTGCTAGCTTACTAGGCGACAATAGTTCTCGTTGCCGAGACCTAAAAAGTGACTGCAAAGGAGGGAAGCCTCTGAAAACACCGCCATGCGTTGATTCTTGTGTCCCAAAGGAATGGAGGCTTCAGTTCTGCTTCTTGAATGAGAAATGTTGCATCAATTTTCATAGTGGGAGGGAAACAAATGCGTCAAATTCAAAAAGTTGCTACTTCCTGAAGGGTGATACTCTGGACTCAAGCTGTGGAGGTTTTTCCAGCTGCGAACAGGCGTTTCTTCGATTTTTCTATTTTTTTTCTATTGAGTAGGTCCTCGTGCCAGCTCCCCCTGCAACAATCTCCTGCCCACCTTGCCCGCGGTCCTCTCCCCTTTGCTGCATATCTAAATACTGTCCTCTGTTTGTGCCTCCTCTGCTGTTCTGCTTTTTTGCTCCTTTTTCTGCCCTTCAACCTTGTTTCTCTGATGATGATGTATCACCCACAGCGCCCAGATACCCCTAGGGGCGACAGGGCTGCTCTACACAAATTCTGATTGATTGATTGATTGATTCGTGCCAACTTTTACTTCAACGACATGTCTCTGAAGCAGCAGCAGGACAGTCCTGCTCCACTGACTGTTTCACCGTAGAGTGCTCAGCCCTGTGTCCAAGAAGTGTAGTAACAAAGCCTGGAGCAGTGATTGTCCATCACCCACAACCCCAGTCACCATTAACGGTAGGACCTCCTCTAGATGGACATCCTGTAAGAACATACACAATCACTAGACCAGCAGCTGATGAGAGTCATCGCTGGAGGTGTCTTGAACAGAAATGACGCAGACGGAATACAATATGTTGATGCTATCGATGGCTTAGTCAAAATATCCCCATGAAAAGAGCTTATGGAAAATGTTTTGTATCAAAGTAGTGTATTGAAAAAAAGCTTATATACTGGATGTGGACCATCCAAGCAGATGCTAGACGCTGGGCCACAGGTCAAGACTGTCCAATAGGGTGGCATTTTGGGGGATAATGTTGGGGGAAGCGGGCACTACATTACCACCTCCTTGCTTCACAGGCAGCTTCTGAGGTGCAGCTCACAGCCTCATCCTCTGGAAAAGGGAGTGCCCATGTCTTGACTCTGTGACGCGCTAGGGAGCAGGTAGTGGCCGTCTTCCCCTTAATTCGATTCTATTCTATTCTTTGGAAAGCATATAGTGCATGGCTACCCAACGGACCTCCCAGTGCTGGGAATAAACCTTCGCTGACGGTGCTGCATGCCTGACCAGCGCATAGAATAGGTATGTTTTCAGCTGTTTTCTGAAGCTGGTTAATTATCTGTCCAATCTGATGTGTGCGGGGAGAGCGTTTCAGGGTTTAGGCGCCAAATATGTGAAGGAACTTCCACCACGTCTTGCTTTCTTGCCTCTTGGGACCAATTACGACACTCAGAGCATCATGTTCTTCTTGACGTATAAGGAGTTACCAGTCATTGAATGAGCTGGGTGACTTTTTTGTTCACGTGCGATGGACCAAACAGAGAGATTTGAACTGTATTCTCTTCTGGATTGGCAGCCAGTGCGGGGCTGCCAGTGCAGGTGCTGCTGACATGCGCTTGGGGGTTTTCTAGAGAGTATGTGCTGCGGTGTTCGGGATTACCTGCAGTTGATTTGTCACATATTTGGGACTGCCTCGGGAGAGATAGGTTCCGTAATCCAGACGCGAGCTGATTAGTCCCTGTACTACCACTCTACGGAGGGGAACCAGCTTAGTAGTTTTCTCAAAGTACGGAGAAGTCCAAAGCAGCATGCGGCCAGATTCTTGGCCTGAACTTCCATAGATAGCCTGTCTTCTATCCAGAATCCCAGGCTTTTGACTGAAGGGGAGGGTGTGGGAAGTGGACCAAGACAATCAGGCAAGTTGAGTTCCAAACAGCGGGAGCAGTTGTTTCCTACGACTAAGACCTCCGTTTTATCCTCGTTCAGTTACAAACAGCTATTAGACATTCAGTTTGTTACTTGTTTGAGGCATCTGATTTGAGGTTTTGTTGGTGTCTGTGGAGAGTGAGATGATGATCTGTGTGCCATCTGCGTAGGAGACCAGAGCAATTCCATGATCCTGCATTATTTCTGCCAGTGGGCATACATAGAGGGTGAAGAGAGTGGGACTTGGGGAAGATCCCTGTGGTATTGGGGCAGTTTGGACTGGACTGTTCCCACGGGGGGCAGGATCGGGACTGATTTGCATATGGCTGGGTCCAAACTGGAATGGCTATGGATTGAGGTCCTGATCTATTTTTTGGGGGTGAATGTTTGACATTGTTCAACATTCCGTCCATCAATTGTTCTTTTTTCATTTGTCACCCCGAGTGGGAAAGGTATGCCCAGACATAAGTCCCATGCTCGGCATGCCACTGGAGTCAAGCTATCCTAGCTGATGAAGGGTGCTACCCCGAAACTGATCCCAGGATCCTTTGTTCGTTCTAAGTTGGCAGGGTATGCCCAGACGTGGGTCCCTTGCTCACTTTGCCACTGGATTCAAGCTAACCTGGCTGCTGGCGGCTGATAAGCCATGTCTTCCCTGGACCGGAAACAAGCATCCTGGGACCGGTTTCTGGCTAATCAACGCTCAGTCGGGTGCCTTCCCTTGAAGCGAAGACGGTACTGTGGCTGTCGAAGACTCAGGGTCTTGGTTGTTTCATCTCTTGCTAGAGGCTCTGAGGTTTAAGCCTGGGCAAAGGCTAGTTCAGAAGTCATGTCTAGTCAGAGCCAATCACTTACTAAACTTCTTGCATCATGGGCTTGTTTTCTAGGATCATTGCCCCAAGTCTCATTCACAGACATTTACTCAGCTCCCGGACACAACAAAAAATCTGGCACTGAACTTCCATGGCCAGTTCCAGAGTATAAATGTAAGACCTGGCACTGTGTGTTCAGGGAGCCGTCAACCGGAACAGAGTGTCTCTCTGCCTTCGTACACTGACCATCTGACGTTTAGGAAACTGTTAAAGACCCTGCTTTGCCCTTTCTGGATCTGTTGTTTGCCCACCAGTAACCCTGGGGCCAATCCCGTGCAGATATCTCACAAATAAGGTGATAAGTGAGTGGCATTGTCGCCGCGTCCATGAGTTGTACAGCACCACGGTGCTGCCTCGGTCCCCAGCTGTACCTCAGCCCAGCCCTGAATGTCTGCGATTGTGGTGGCATTACAGGTCTTTAAGTGGGATGAAAAAAACTGTGGGGTCTCTCAAAGGGGCGTGGCTAATATAATGAACCCCTTCCGTGCTCATGACGAGCTCAGCTCGTCATGATGCTCGTGTGCTCATGATGAGCTGAGCTCGTCATGACCACACCCATTCCTATTATTGTCCAGCACAGGAGAGGAATATCAATAGCAGCCATGAGGTTAAGGGCGTGGCTTAAAAAACACATAAGCTAAACATCTGTGTTTAGCATAGTGTGCCGCCCGACTTGTATTTTGGTGTTTCTGTCATTGCATCCAGATATATGATACAAGTAAAATCATACCTACAAATCAGGACTATTGGTTTTCTTAATGGATGTTAGTTGATATGATAAATAAGCAGCAACTATGGCTTGTATATAATATTGAAAAAGCTTCCACTTAAAGCCCTGGTGACACCACGACAATGTTGCTGCTCCTGAGTTTCAAAAAGAGAAGGGAAATCCAGAGAGAAAATGACTCTTTAAAGGATTTCCCTTCCCCTACAAGGCTCACCTGGCATGACGTCATGCCGTAACTTCTCCACTAGTGAGAAGTGAGCAGTGTGAGCAGCGCACATCCATGTGCCTGCTGTCACAGCAGTCCGGAAAAAAACGGACCGCCAGTGCCAGGGCACAAAACAGAACCCGATAGAGACCTGTTTCAAAGCCCTCTTTAAACAAGCATTGGCATAGCCAATAGGTCTCGCCTTTGGGACCTTATAAGTGTTTAGCCAGAGACATTGACTTTGCCTATGTCTTTAAGCTGTGCTGTAAGGAAGTCTGCAGCATGCTGAAAAGTTATAATAAAGTGCTCTATAAATATGAAGACACCAGTGAATCCCTGTCAACACCACGGAGACCCCCAAACAACTTCAACCAGGGGCGATTCGTAACCTCACCCTGCCAAATCCTACTCCGGCTAAAATAATTGTTTGCCACATTTCAAAGCTACTAATTGTATATATGGACATAGCTATTTCAATGTATTAATGGTAATGTCTTGCATGAAATGCATTATGGGTAGGGTGGATTTACCATATCTTCTGCATGGTGCAGTACCATATGTGACCAAAAGAGGACCTCTTTTAGCCACATATGGTACAGCACCCTGCAACATGGCTAGGTAAAAAACACTGGCATTTATAAGGCCAATAACTCAACTCCAACCAATGGGAGACAATACAATAGGAGTAGCATTTGGTAAAGTTGAGCTGTTGGCGTTGGAAAAGATAATGTTTTAACTTTTGCTTTTTTTTATACCATTGGTAATAGTGCTATGCAAATAAAAGAACTTCAAATGAAATAAAAAAAACAAAAGTAGAAAACATTTTTATTTTCAACGCCAACAGCTTTAACTTTAACAAATGCAAGACCTTTTGCATTGCAAATGCTTTTTTTCCTTACGCGCTTTCAATTTAATGTATCACGAGACTCAAAATAACAGCATTTGAAACCAGGGCACTCAAGCATACCTGTCTTTATTACTTCTTTTCTTTTGGGCTGCTTGTGCCTCTATTTAGGGTGACCAGGTGCCCGGATTTGCCAGGACAGTTCCGGTTTTTCACCAACTATAACCGTCTCTGCAGAATTTGTGAAATCTAGCTGGTTTTTAGAGGGGGTCGACTGAAAACAGTGGAAGGTGCCTTTTTGTTTTCCAAATCAGGCATAGTTATCAGCTGTTATAAACAAAGCATTTTAATTAACAGACATGCTACTGAATTTAAAAATTACATTTTATTTATTTTCTTACTGCTTCTTCTGTAATTCTCTGCAAAGGAACACTGTAATTTTTTGTTCTCAGTTGAAGTAAAATTGTAGTCCTTCTATTTTTGTCAAATATCCTGTTTTTTGGCCTCAAAATTCTGGTCACCCTACCGTTGCTTCCATTCCAGTCTATTTCAGTCTGCTATCCCAAAATCACTGATGGCATGCTATGAGAAAGCTAAGGGCAACACGCTAACCAACGCCAGACTCGGCTTTTGCATTGGTTCACTTTGCTTATGTCATTTCCAGTATACTGGCAGACAGTTGGGCGCCATGCACGAAGCTGGCCAAAACCAACTTGTAGCCCAAGCATGGGCAGACGTGATGACGCTCCCATCAGCCTCCACCAATCCATACTCAGACGTGTCAAACAAGCGCTTGAGGCATAACAGCGGCCGGGTAGTTTAATTCGCAAGCCTAAGATTAGGACTGCATAAATACGTAGGAACTAACTGCAATACAATTAAAAATGTCAGCTTTGGAAAGTTCAAAATTGCATCACATTTAGGAGGGGGCACGCTGATATATTGACTGAGGTGGCCCGCCCCCCGTGGCTTCTACAGCCCTGATGTTAATGTTGTAATTTTGTTACGTAACTATGTACCAAAGTATACGCACACTACACTTTCTCACGAATATCCAGAGTGTTAGGGAAAATAATATATTTGCACAGCACGATCGCGACTGTGCCACCCCACCACAACACGGACTACACTTCCCATGATGCATATGGGGACTTCTTACCAGAACCACTCGCTTCCGAAGCTGGGTACAGAGAACACCCCACAGTGGATGAAGATCCCAAACTTGGCTTTGTCATACCACCTCGGGAGGGGTCTGGAGTCTAGAGATTCCAACGTAGGCTGGTAGCTGTCCCCAGCGGCCAGCAAGGACCAAAGTAGCAGTACCAGAAGAACTGCTGTCGTTGGAGGGATACATCGTGCAGATAAGCCCATTCTGACTGCCGCAGACGTAGTTAACGCCGGGTCCCGGTCGGTAGTGAAGTAATTTTCGTTGTATCAGGTGCCCTCAGCTTTGTGTTCCTGGTCTCCGGTCCGATTCCTCCTCCTGAGTGTGTTCCTCACATGACTGTGTAAGGTGACACGCAGTAAAGTTAAAAAACAAAGGCGATGCAATATGCCGGAGGCCTCGGGTCAGTTTACGTGTGGTTTAATTGTTAAGCGTTTTGGTTTTAGCCCAGTAACTAGTTACGGTCCACACACTCCACTGCTCGCCTAAGTCACTTAACCTGGCACACGCTATTTTTATGGCGAGTGGCGACCCAACCATGACCCAAGAAATATAGGAAGAAAAATACCCCCATGTGCTGGCCAGACACGCAAGACCTCAAAATGAACAGCATAACGACAGAGAGACAGGAAACGGTCTGCTATGGGGGCCCAAACTACTTAAATAGGGGGCAGAAACAACAGCTTCTCCTAGCGCAAAATGATCAACCCGGGGCATCTGATTAAAATCCAAACAATAGCAAATACAATTAAAACAAAAAACACAGACGTCAGTCTCGAAAGCACTAATATCTTGGAACGTGTGGCAATCCGATAGCGCGGAGATACCCCTTGGGGGGGTGGTTCAGGCGCTTTATAAATAAATAAATCAAATCAATCAAACGTCGCCGGCATTTCCACGCTGCTAAACGGCAACTTGATAATAACAAGCGCTGAAAGACAAGCGCGGCCCCGAAAGTTAAAGCGACGCGCAGCGTTTACCTTACGGGAGTGAGCAGCGGTGGGCACGATAATTGCAAACAGATGGCGCCGCTGCTCGCTCCCGCAAGGTAAACTCCGTACATGCACGAGGGCTCATTGGAAACAGTGCAGTATATGCACGAGTTTCCCAAAAAGGACGGAGTGGTTCCAAAAGGTCACTCCAATGCAGCGCTTGCGTGCTGCGTAGGCGAGACCTTAAAACTGCCGGTGCTCAGACCCGGTCCACTTAAAGCCCTAGGTGGCAAGCATGCACCGCCTGCGGGCACTGTTTGGGAAACTCAGCCGCATCCCTGATTTCATCAGCACCCCCTCCACCTTGATTGCATGCTCTCTTCCCACTCTCGGCTCGTTGGCAGTGGCAGGCACCGGTGAGATCTGTGCCTGCTGCAGGCACAACGCGTTGTGACCTGCAGGAACACGGTGACCCCCCACACCCCCCCCCCCACACCCCCCCCCGCCATCAGCTAACACACAAAATATACCTCCAGTGCCAAGACGGCGGGCTTCACATCCGCCTAGACAGGGGCCAACACCTCTTTGTGAAGGCAAGGAATGTAGCAATAAAACAAATGTCCTGGGGCCATGTCTGTACCTAGTCATTAATGTCACTCAGGGAGGGCGGGTGTGTCTGTACTGTCTGCATGAGTCAGGCAGAATGCGATGCAACCCGGGCCAGTGGTATCTTTGATACACAAATGGGTACTGCCGCCCAGGTGGACTGCAGCAGTCAAACTGAACCACCCCACCCCAAGAGCCACTTTAAGGGACACTTTTTAATACCTTGTCCTGTGAAATCCAGCACCGAGACAACTACGGGTAACGCCTCAAAACTCTTGAGATGAGCCTATTTCAAATAGCGTTTCATTGCAGACACGAGCTGCAGGCCTCATTCTGAGAGTGCAGTGCAGACAGATAGACCGCAGGTCTCATTCTGAGAGTGCAGAGCAGACACATATACACCACAGGTCTCATTCTGAGAGTGCAGTGCAGACACATATACACCACAGGTCTCATTCTGAGAGTGCAGTGCAGACACATATACACCACAGGTCTCATTCTGAGAGTGCAGAGCAGTGCAGACACATATACACCGCAGGTCTCATTCTGAGAGTGCAGTGCAGACACATATACACCACAGGTCTCATTCTGAGAGTGCAGTGCAGACACATATACACCACAGGCCTCATTCTGAGAGTGCAGAAGAGTGCAGACATAGATAGACCACAGGTCTCATTCTGAGAGTGCAGTGCAGACACATATACACCGCAGGTCTCATTCTGAGAGTGCAGTGCAGACACATATACACCACAGGTCTCATTCTGAGAGTGCAGTGCAGACACATATACACCACAGGTCTCATTCTGAGAGTGCAGTGCAGACACATATACACCGCAGGTCTCATTCTGAGAGTGCAGTGCAGACACATATACACCGCAGGTCTCATTCTGAGAGTGCAGTGCAGACACATATACACCCCAGGTCTCATTCTGAGAGTGCAGTGCAGACACATATACACCACAGGTCTCATTCTGAGAGTGCAGAGCAGACACATATACACCACAGATCTCATTCTGAGAGTGCAGTGCAGACACATATACACCACAGGTCTCATTCTGAGAGTGCAGTACAGTGCAGACACATATACACCACAGGTCTCATTCTGAGAGTGCAGTGCAGACACATATACACCACAGGTCTCATTCTGAGAGTGCAGTGCAGACACATATACACCACAGGTCTCATTCTGAGAGTGCAGTGCAGACACATATACACCACAGGTCTCATTCTGAGAGTGCAGAGCAGTGCAGACACATATACACCGCAGGTCTCATTCTGAGAGTGCAGTGCAGACACATATACACCACAGGTCTCATTCTGAGAGTGCAGTGCAGACACATATACACCACAGGTCTCATTCTGAGAGTGCAGTGCAGACACATATACACCACAGGTCTCATTCTGAGAGTGCAGTGCAGACACATATACACCGCAGGTCTCATTCTGAGAGTGCAGAGCAGACACATATACACCACAGGTCTCATTCTGAGAGTGCAGTGCAGACACATATACACCGCAGGTCTCATTCTGAGAGTGCAGAGCAGACACATATACACCACAGGTCTTATTCTAAGAGTGCAGTGCAGACACATATACACCCCAGGTCTCATTCTGAGAGTGCAGTGCAGACACATATACACCACAGGTCTCATTCTGAGAGTGCAGAGCAGACACATATACACCACAGGTCTCATTCTGAGAGTGCAGTGCAGACACATATACACCACAGGTCTCATTCTGAGAGTGCAGTACAGTGCAGACACATATACACCACAGGTCTCATTCTGAGAATGCAGTGCAGACACATATACACCACAGGTCTCATTCTGAGAGTGCAGTGCAGACACAGATAGACCGCAGGTCTAATTCTGAGAGTGCACTGCAGACACAGATAGACCACAGGTCTAATTCTGAGGGTGCAGTGCAGACACATATACACCGCAGGTCTCATTTTGAGAGTGCAGTGCAGACACATATACACCACAGGTCTCATTCTGAGAGTGCAGTGCAGACACATATACACCGCAGGTCTCATTCTGAGAGTGCAGAGCAGACACATATACACCACAGGTCTCATTCTGAGAGTGCAGTGCAGACACATATACACCACAGGTCTCATTCTGAGAGTGCAGTGCAGACACATATACACCGCAGGTCTCATTCTGAGAGTGCAGTGCAGACACAGATAGACCGCAGGTCTTATTCTGAGAGTGCAGTGCAGACACAGATAAACTGCAGGTCTTATTCTGAGAGTGCAGTGCAGACACAGATACACCACAGGTCTCATTCTGAGAGTGCAGTGCAGACACAGATAGACCGCAGGTCTTATTCTGAGAGTGCAGTGCAGACACAGATAGACCGCAGGTCTTATTCTGAGAGTGCAGTGCAGACACAGATAGACTGCAGGTCTTATTCTGAGAGTGCAGTGCAGACACAGATACACCACAGGTCTCATTCTGAGAGTGCAGTGCAGACACACATACACCACAGGTCTCATTCTGAGAGTGCAGTGCAGACACACATACACTACAGGTCAAATTCTTTGCTTCCCCACCCAGGTTAACGTACCGGACTATCTTGAACGTCCCTATATTCCAGATTGTGGTCCGCTTGACGTTCTTTGACTGACCAAACCTTGGTAAGCGCCATTGCGACAATTCTCCTGTGTCGCCCCTGATCCTAGTTCACTCCTGGTCTCACTTTGACACTCCTATTCGTTCTTTCAGGCCCTTCTTCAGTCTTACACAAGCACATTGTTAGCAGAATCTAATCCAAGCTGACCCCAACAGGTCACAGCAACAGCCCGCCCGGTAAGCCTCCCTTTTCCCGTCCCACCCACCACCTTATCTGACCCTCACCCGCAACGTACTGTAACCTACTCTGTGTTTTTTGCAGGAAATTCCTGTGATCGGGTACACAATAAGCCTTGAACCCCTTGGCTTCCCTCTTGGTGAGCTTTAGCCTTCTCCTGTAGATATTGACTCTCTCCAATGTCATCTTCACTAGCATGGATGAACGCGTCATCACCCCCCTTTTCCCCCCTTTTTTAACCTTTTTAACCAGCCTCAGCACTTGCACCATATGTAATTATTGCACTCCTTGCGCCGAATGTAATTTTCACATCATGCACATGCACCGACCTCAATTTCGTTTTCTTGAATGTGTTTATATATCCTTTGTTCAGTTCTTGATATCAGCCTGTCGCACTCGAACCTTCCTCCCACAGAGTGCCACTCCAATCTCTCCTTAGGAAGAACATTAATCACAGGAGTTAACCTTATCTTGACATTTTGCAGTTGCTTGAGAATTGCAGGAGGAAAGGACAGGCCTGCAGGTGCTTCAAGAACATAAAAAACACTTGCAAAATGCAAACAGGGCACCCCCCCAGTCCCACCATTCCTTTTGTGTGGAAAACCAGGCCTGTAGAAAACTATCAGGGAGAAATCAAAGCAGAGCAGTTGGACTCTTCCATAATCACCTGTCTCCTTTTATTCATTTACTTACTTGACGAGCAAGCAGCAGATATAAGTCTGGCTGCTGATTCGAACTTCTGAACCCCCCCTCCCTGACGAAATCTATAGTAGCAGCAGCAGATTGGAGATGCAGGTTGGCTGCTCTGAATGGAAACTTCCTGAGCTGAAGATGTGTGTGTTCAGGCTGCACCTGGATCCCAGGATGATTTCATTGTGGGCTGGGCTGGCAGAATCAAGCAAAGGTCAGGGGGGGGGGGCACGCCCCGCAACCCCTCCACTGCCTCATTAATTGACTTTCATTCTAGGAGCCTCTGGGGCCTGACCTAAATGCAAAGTTCGGAAACCGCCTAAATGCAAAGAAGTTCAGAAACCTGTGTGTGTCACTGCACCAACCCAAGCCCAAATTATAAATATAAATGTGGCTGTTGTCAGAGCCGGACTGGGCGTTGCTGGCACCGGGCAATCCCGCGGTGCTCCGCAAGGGTGGGGGGCGGTTTTGGGCCCACGGGGGCTGTTTTTGCAGCATAGCTGCAAAATCGACCCTGTAACAAAATCGGCCGAAAACCGGCCCGGCAAAGAGCTCGGTCACACCCCACCCCCCTCTCCCCTGGGCCAGCCGAGCACCTTACCAGGGCCGGTTTTGGTTCCCAGTCCAGCCCTGGCTGTTGTGGCACATCAACACAAACAGCAAGCATGAATAATGTTTGGGGGGATGTACGACAATACAACGCGTACTTTTACAACGCGTGCCGTTACTACGCAACTTTTACAACGCAAGTCGTTACAACGACTTGCCTTGGGGGGCGCTGGATAGTAAATATTTTAATTTACTATTCCAACTCCAGTCTCCGTGGATAGTAGGGAAGGAGTTGGATAGTAAATTAAACTATTTACTATCCTGGAGTGCCCCCCAGCGCAAGTCGTTGTAACGACTTGCGTTGTAAAAGTTGCGTGGTAACAGTACCGCGTTGTAAAACCTTCGTTGTAAAGGGTGTTCCCCGTTTGGGGGGGCCACAGAAAAATATAGGCTGGCCTGGCCCCGCTGGGCTCCCCGTAGCTACGGCCCTGGGAATAATGCGGCAGAGGCATCAAATTGTGCAGCAGGGCTGATTAAGTTATGCAGCAAGAAAACAGGCAAAGTATGTGGCGTTGTGCGGCACATTACGTGTTCCCATGACCTCTTTATTTTGGAACTCTTGAACATGTTTAGCACTCTCTGTGGGTGCAGAGTTTTGACCATATTAGTACCACATTGTCAGCCAATAATTAAAATATGCAAGAGAAAGGACCTTTACGGTACAAAGGACCTTCCGCTGCGCGGCGACACGTTGACGCGCTTTTAGTAACTTTTGATCCGTGTGAGAGAGAAGGTTTTTTGTGGTAGAAATCTGCAGATCATGCAGAAGATAACGGGTTGTGGGGGGAACGCGGCAAATCCATAGTTATGTGGAAAACGTTAGGGCTGCAAAATCGCATAATTCCAGGGGCTATGATTTTAGGGCAGGAGTGGCTAGTAATTTGCAGCCTACCCCATCCCTGCTGCTCCCAAGGTACAGTGTACCTTTTTTTTATTATTTCAAAGTATTTTTATTGAGTTTTTCATACAGGTACATTCGCTCGATTTGGGGTCAGGCAGGAAAGATGGCTACTAATTCCTCTCTCCTCCCCCTCCCCCAGCCATTGCGTCTTGGCTGGGGAGTGCTATAGCGAGCTCTGGACGCTAGGCGTCGCTGCTGCGTCAGTTGCTTGTTTCAACTTTTGCAAAACCTGTCTAACTAAACCCACGGATCCAGCCCCGCTGCATTCCTTTAAGTATTTCATACGTAACCAGAGCCTGGAAAACTTGAACTGCCACATTCCAGACACACATGGTGTAAGAAGCAAAACAATCGCGATGTTGCAATGATCTGTTTAGGATTACATTTAGGACAAAGAGAGGTGGAAAGAGTGCAGTGACCTCGTCTCACTCATCACGAGTGAGAGTCACGGCTCTCGCAGCAGCTGAACCGCACGCACTAGTCACGTCACGTCCTTCACATATAAGTAATAATATATTTTCCACTTTCACCTGGCCACGCGGACATTGTATCCATGTGAAGACGTCAGTCATAAAGGACGTGTGTGACAACTTCCTCGAGAATTACTCCTCGCACCTAAAAGTTTATAAAACTTAAGTTCTCCGAGGGTAATGGGGGAGACAGGGCCGCATTTAGGACAATGCGATTGGTGCAGCCGCGCCTGGTGCCGAGCTGGTGGGAAGGGGGCCTTTTGTTTAGACATAATTTTTAGGGTTTAAAAGCACCTGTTCCAGAGTTCCTTGTGTGTCGTGCAATTTTCAAGCAACAATAAAAATGTCAAGATAGCACTGATTACTAATGTACCTGCGGGAGAGATTGCATTTTGTCTGGTGGCAGTTTTGAGTCAAAATAAAGTAGTGCAGGGGGTTAACGTGCCTGCTGCAAAGATTGTTCAGCAGGCAGGTCACAGAATTTTATTTTAAGTAGATAGTTCATTGTGTTACTGCTTTTGTCACGGAGATCAAAAAAAAGCAACGCTCTCGCAACCACAAGGCAGTGAAAATAACATGTAAACAGTAGTGACAATAAGGTGGAGAACAACAGCAGATCTTATATTCTCAAATTTCCAAAGACGTTTATTGGATCCACATTCAGCCGACACGTGTTTCGTCGTGTTCAAAAGTGGAGTCAACACGACTCTTCAGGGCTGACAAAAGATAAAAACAACATGTGTATAGGACATTTTGTTCACAGTACGTATTGTACACACTTCAGTATCCCAGGTGCGCACGGTGGTGATTGTGAGGTTCCAAACACGGGTATTACGTGTCTAGCATCCATATTCGTGCCTATACATACAAGAAACCGTGCACATCTGCATGCCTATATCGTGATAATGGTGCAGGCCAAGCGTGAGATACAACATACTGTATATTCATTTGTTATGGATTCAGAGAATCACATCACCTGTATGGTCATGCTCAAGAAGATCCGCATATGACAAAGGGATCAGGGTGCAAAAGCATTAATTGTGCTTCAATAGAGAGGGTGTATCGTGCTCCGTGTTGAGTGAAAAGGTCTATATATACAGGGGGTCTCATGCACATTGAATGTCTCACTCTTGCTCATAATCGCATACCTGGTAAAAGACCCAGGCATCTATGGGTTAATGCAAAACGTCGGTGTGGTAGAGCGATGAATCTGGTAACACAATAGTAAGAGACTATAGTTACGAAAAGACACAATAAACCGGGAGGAAATAATCAGAGTGGCACGTGATTGTAGTCTCAGGGTGCCTAGATAAATATATATCGTTCACTCTCGCTTACCCTGTGTATAAATTGAAGTGTAATCACAGTATGAGTAATCCAAAGGTACTAGGTTCCGGGTTAGGAATACGACTAGTTTTCGGACGTAGGCGCTCACTGAAGCGCATTGGTGAAAGGATAACGAGACTGTAGGGAAATTAGGGAAAGTACAACAGTCCATAAATATACGCCTGGTAAATGCAGAAAATTGCCAATTCTGTATACAGGAGATACATATAGGAACCAGTTCGGAATAAAAAAGGAAGAGAAAATATCTTTCACATACCTAGACACGTGTTCGTGTCAGATACTACCGGGAGGGGATCCAAAAAGAAAAGGACTGGAGTTATTTATTTCGTTTTCATTACACAAGTGGTGCGCTGAAAAGGACAAGAAAACGAAGAAAACGGGAGTCAAAGACCGCATGAGTAACGGGCTACACGCCGTAATCGGCAAGTACATAGAGAGCCAGTGTCTCACCTAAGATTTGGAATCCCTCCTCTGTGTGTTCCCGGTCGCCGTGTTCCATGGACGGACACGTGACCGGAAAACGGAACGACACAAATACTCGACGAGCACACACAGCTAGAGTGCATCATGTGAAGATCGAGAAACCATATTTAGCCACCATTTTAGGTGAGGAAAAGTGCACAATAATACGACACTAAAGGGGCACTAACGGGTGAAAGCGGAACGCTTCCTTCACTAAATAAACTGCATCCCAAAACCAACGAAGGATGAGTGTCAGTTGCGTCTGAAAACCTCCAAAACGGTAATAGACACATGCACCCGTCTTGTAATGAGGGTGAAGGCGGATCGGTTTCTGCAAAAAATAAAAGGCTTAGTCTAAATATGAATTCCGTGATAAGTCAACTAGAACACCTCCGTCTGTTACTGAACGGTGGTGAAAGTATGGACCCATATTGTGGATGGGTCTTGTTTCGGTTCACATTATTACAATTGGAGATATTAAGTAAATGGGAGAAATAAAGTTGAAGGACAATACTGGTAAATGATTTGCTAAGCATATCAATAATAGCCTATTAATCACATGGACTGAAACCCGAAAGGTGCACCCATAAGTGTGGCTAAGAAAAACACGCGGTGAATGGTGACATCACAACATATATGTATACATTACGAACTGGTACGTATTCATATCTGGCTAGTGCGACTTCATTCAATCGTAGGTAGACTTAAGAGTATTGTTGTACCTTATGTCCATATTTGTGATAAAATTATGACAACTTGCATAACTTATTCATAATCAATAGGTAACATGGTATAGTGACAATAGGGCAAACTGAACTCTAAAAATCTGATTCATGTTACCGTACAGTAGTCAACATTATTTATAATGAAAACATTTTTGCAGTTCCCCTTACCAAACACATAATTCATGTAGGACAACAAAATGAGTATGATCAGTTGACCAAAGTTCATGTAAATACAGACTTAATTAGAAATGAGTATTCAGTTCCCCAAGAAAAATTGAAGCTCAGGGTCATAGTTTAGCCCGTGTTCCACGCATTGCAAACGCATGATCCACGTAGCCTCCCTACGTCTCAATGTAAGTTCTCTGTTGCCCCCCCTAATGTTTGGAGGGATCAGGTCAATACCAAAGAAACGTACCTTTACTTCATCCTCAAGTGGTTGACAGGCTGCAACGTGCAGGGCAACTGGGTATTTAGGATCTCTTTTCTGGATAGCTCTCATGTGTTCCGCTAGTCTTTCCTTAAGGGGTCTGATGGTGCTACCCACATATAACTTGCCACATTGGCATTCAATGATATAGATCACATATCTGGTAGCGAGAGTGAACGATATATATTTATCTAGGCACCCTGAGACTACAATCACGTGCCACTCTGATTATTTCCTCCCGGTTTATTGTGTCTTTTCGTAACTATAGTCTCTTACTATTGTGTTACCAGATTCATCGCTCTACCACACCGACGTTTTGCATTAACCCATAGATGCCTGGGTCTTTTACCAGGTATGCGATTATGAGCAAGAGTGAGACATTCAATGTGCATGAGACCCCCTGTATATATAGACCTTTTCACTCAACACGGAGCACGATACACCCTCTCTATTGAAGCACAATTAATGCTTTTGCACCCTGATCCCTTTGTCATATGCGGATCTTCTTGAGCATGACCATACAGGTGATGTGATTCTCTGAATCCATAACAAATGAATATACAGTATGTTGTATCTCACGCTTGGCCTGCACCATTATCACGATATAGGCATGCAGATGTGCACGGTTTCTTGTATGTATAGGCACGAATATGGATGCTAGACACGTAATACCCGTGTTTGGAACCTCACAATCACCACCGTGCGCACCTGGGATACTGAAGTGTGTACAATACGTACTGTGAACAAAATGTCCTATACACATGTTGTTTTTATCTTTTGTCAGCCCTGAAGAGTCGTGTTGACTCCACTTTTGAACACGACGAAACACGTGTCGGCTGAATGTGGATCCAATAAACGTCTTTGGAAATTTGAGAATATAAGATCTGCTGTTGTTCTCCACCTTATTGTCACTACTGTTTACATGTTATTTTCACTGCCTTGTGGTTGCGAGAGCGTTGCTTTTTATTCAGTAATGAAGGTCTAACAGATTTTCTCAGAACGGTTAGGGTTATCCCGTTAGCTCTTCACGCACCACGCCACAGACATTATTCTCCCACTAAACGTAACGTTTACTAGAGGCAGAGCGCCTTCTATCTGTACTTAATATAACCCTCACAGCTGTCTCTTTGTCACGGAGATCCTTTTGTGGCTTGCAGTTCATAAGTCAATTCTCGTATAGCACAGTGAGCTATGTTGCTCTAGAGACTAGACCAAACTCTCTTAAATTATGCAGTCAGTCAGTCAATAAACTTTATTCGACTATATTTCATAGCCATAAAAGTGCATAAAATCACCTTACAAAGTAAGCAAAAGTAAAACAATTATGAACACAGATCAGAGATGTGCATGCTTCATAAAAAATAAAGCGTAAATGGAAATCACATTATCATAGTTTTACGCAAATAAAATACACTTTTGAGATAAGTCACAATAGAAGAAACAGTGAAAATGTCCTCCAAAGTCGAAATAGCCAAAAAGGCTGGGCGGCAAAATCTCAAATCCAAATATTGTAAAATGGGCACAATCCATCTCTTTCTGGATAGCGAGTAAAATCTACAAAAAAATAATATATGTATATCTGATTGGTCAGAGATACAATCACAGGGACATTTAGGCAAAACCCTTGCCCAGTCATTCATAACGGGGAAACTTAGTGATCTGAAAAGAATTCCAAATCTAAATCTAATTAATAGAAATCTTTCCTGTTCTTTCATGTGCAATTTGAGATAGGGTTGAATGGAGTTAACATTATGCAGTCGACTATTATGGATGACACGTGACTCCTACACCTTGTAATCCCCTTTGTTTTATGTAACATTTCATGCACACTGATTTATAGAAGTGATTCATTGTCTCTGTATAATTTGTGTGTGTGTGACGTAAAGTGCTCCAACGCCCAATATTGCAAAAATAACAGTTGATGGTCAGAATGCAGAACAATGTCCTACATTCACCCCAGTACAGAGATCTGGGCCTAAATCCATCGTTTTTTTGCTCACCATGCCATTCCAGTTTGGACCCAGCCATATGCAAATCAGTCTTGACCCTGTGCCTCATGGGAACAGTGAGCCAGAACTGCCCAGACGTGGGTCCCTTGCTCACTACGCCACTGGAGTCAAGCTACCCTGGCTGATATCCAGAAACCGGTCCTAGGATGCTTGATTCCGGTCCAGGGAAAACATGGCTTGGCAGTTCGGTCTGGACTGTTCCCATGGGGCACAGGGACTGATTTGCATATGGCCGTGTCTGAACTCGGGTGGTGCGGTGAGCAAAATAACGATGGAATAAACCCAGATCTGTGACTGGGGGTGAGTGTTTTGCCATTGTGCAACATTCCGTCCATCATTTTGTGTGTTTTCCCAACCCCCTATTTTGGCACGATTAGCGACAATAAAGAAATTAAATACAAGTGAGAGAAGTGCTGTGGAGAGATGGGGCGCCAGTAAGGGAATGCGCGAAGAAGCCGGCCATGTGGGCGCCAAGAAGGGTTGCGCACCAGGCGGCCCTGTGGGGGAGGCAGGGTCCCTAGGAGCAGAGCTGGCACCGAGGGGGGGGTGACCGGGCTCGGCACCCGCACCCATTCATAAGCTGGCCCCGGGTCCCTGGTAATTCGTCTGCCGCATACACACATTCAGTGTTTCCCGTGTCAGGCTGAGGCGCGCTCTTCCAGTGGTCGGGCTGGGGGCAGAGGTGTTTTACCCTCGCCAGGGCACCTGCCTCAAAGGGATCATAGCTGGAGACGGCCCCTCCCTGTCTCCCGACTCCGGAGCCCATCGGGGGAAGCAAGGGTGGGCGGCGCGCCTCACCCCAGGAGCCGGTCATCAGATAGACCAAACGCTGTCTAAAAAGCCAGCCCTTCCAGAAAAGCGACGAAAAATGTGTCGATGGCAGTAAATAGGAGGGGGGCAGCAGGCCTTGGTGCAAGACGAGAAGCATCCGGTTTTTAAGGGGCCCAAAATGACACACATTAGCTCATTGCTGGATGTACCCACGTCTCTGCAGCAGGCTCTTTAGCCCCCTCGGCTCTCGTAAGCGCCGCCCTGTTTATTGACAAGTAAACTAAGCCCAAAAAAGCTTTAGCTGAGTCGGAATGTCTTCTTCATGTGGACGTCTCGTAGACCATGTAAGAGGATGCAGATCAGAGGGTGACGTCACTGACTCGGCGCCCCAGACCTCCCCCACATTCACTGCTCATTCTCTTTTCCACTTGAACCCCCGGTTTATGGCTTTTTGAAGTAAATGCTCCCTTGGATTCCCCATGTTAGACTAATGTTCTGATTTGTTACATTTGCCTCAAATTGTAAAGCGCTCTGATATCCTTCGAGATCAAGTTCGCGCTATATAAAACCTTATAAATAAATAAATAATCTTGGCTGCTAAAGGTGCCCCCCCCCCCCCAGGGCATTCACCGTCCGTGCGAGGCGCAGTTCCTTAACTTGCCTCTAGGTGGCGGGCGAGGACTAACTGGGAGTAGGCGATGGAGCTGGGCTTCCAGTGTCAGACAAAAGGACTCTTTATCCTCTGATTATAAGGTGCCAAACCTGGTTATTATTCCGCACACTAGTCGGAATAGGAGACCCCCTTCTTCCAAACCTTCGTCGCTGTCACTTCCTTGCTTGCCTCTGAGGATTAGTTACTGTGCACGCCACTCTTTGTCTCTGTTACATCCTCCCTGCAGGCAGGGAGATAACCGGGGCCTCTTTTATAAAACATATATATTTTTTAAGTAAAAAACACGGCGCCTTCCCTTGGAACATAGTTTTTTTAATCCAAACTTATTTAGGGGCTACTCCCTTTGGGAGAACAGCAGCCGCATAGCAAACGTGCCCGGGGCCCCAATGCAAGCAAGAGCAAACATTGGCAAAGCCAGTAGGTCTCGCCTTTAAAATGCACGTGAAGTGCAATCTGCTTTGCAAATATGTATATGAAGTATTTAAAAAAAGTAAAATAAAAACATTTCAAAACACAGAAGGAAAAGCAAACTTATGTCTTATTGTATATCAAAACTGTACATCGAATTCAATGTTTGTAAATGAAATAAGTTTCACTTAGGAAATTCCGAACAAATTATGAAAAGAAAAAGAACTGTCAGGATGTGAAGAGAAATGCCTGTCGCAAGATTCAGCCATTTGGTTGTCTGTACTAGTCCTGTGTACTAGGCCAGGTGTATGGGAGAAGTGTCATGCTGAGTGCACTGTCTGCCTCAGATCACAGTTGAGTGAATGCAAAGATGGTCTTTCGTCCAGTGCCAAAAATGCCTTTTGTGTGTCAAACCTTGTGCGTTCAAGCAATAGGTCGACTGCAGAAGATAAAACAAACAACCCTAATACTCCGCTCTTGAAAAAAAAAAATAGTTCCCTAAATGTGGGCAGTGGAAGAATACAAGTCATCCAATCAAAATAATTATTAAGAGGCTATCCTCCCAGGGAAGGACAAAAAAACGGAAGTATGACACAAACCATCCAATAAGAAGAAAGCAAATGACAGTGACAATTAAAGCCACTGTCAGTTCACTATAGGTCTTTTACAACCAGATCGCTTACGCTGTCTGATAAGCAAGATATAACAAGCATTTGCAATGCAATCAGTCTCGCATTTGTTGGAGTTGGTTATTGTTTTTTACCTAGCCATGTTGCAGGGTGCAGTACCATATGTGGCCAAAAGAGGTCCTATGGGTCCTCTTTTGGTCAAATATGGTACTGCACCATGCAGAAGATAAGGAAAATCCACCCTACCCATAATGCATTACACGCAAGACAGTACCACACGTACATTCAAGTAGCTATGCCCATATATACAATTAGTAGCTTTGAAATGTGACAAAAGAATGATTATAATAACTCCAGATTAGGTTGTACTCTGTGTGGAGCTGATGAAGGGACATTTATAGAAAGTCTCATATAAATGTGAATGTGCTAGTGAGTAAAGTAGCCACTGTTTAGGACCAAGCCTGAGTCCTGCCTGAAACCCGTTAAGAAAATAGTGCGCTGAGGCGGTCATTAAAACCTAGGAGTTACAACACATGTAACGGGGTGTCCTCATGGGAGATTACAAGATGAGACAAGGCGGTACTAAGGAGGGACTACTAAGCCTATTGACCAATGAGAAAGTCACCATTTACAAAGTACAGGGTTAGGAGCCAATTAAAAAGAGGGTCAGAAAGTGGACAGAGATGTATGCCCATATCCTGAATACAGAAGTCTGAAAAAGTGGAAAAAGGAGGAAAAATATAAATCTAACTACCGTATTTTCTAGCGTATAAGACGACTTTTTAACCCTTGAAAATCTTTTCAAAAGTCGGGGGTCGTCTTATACGCCGGGGTCATTTTATGAGCAAGCGAATATAGCCCAAACCCTATATTTTAAAGGAAAAGTAGGGGGTCGTCTTATACGCCCAGTCGCCTTATACGCCAGAAAATACGGTATTTCTACAATAGGTGACTCTAAATTCTCCTATTGTTTGCGTCATTTGTCCACTTATAGATCACTTACAAAATATCAACATCATCACTGACAGATGAGGACATGATTACACATTTTATTTATTGTAATGAAGCAGAATTGTTCTCCGCTAATTTATTTTATCACATTTATTTTTCACTATACACAAATATACATACATATGTACACACCTATATACAATAAATACAAACATAAGACATCCTATACACTTCATACAAAAATCAAAAAAGTCATGAAAGAATTTTCTTCTTCACCCAATCAAACACAATATTACAGCAACAGCTGAGTGTCCTCCTATTCTATCTAGGGGGTACACTAAGAGGTAGTCAGACACAACTGGTTCAACTAATACCTTAACCGAACTCAAATCCTCAAGTGTGTCAAATGGCAATAATTTCCAAAATATTTCAAAACAATGACTCCTCCTTATGGAAAGTGTTGATGCGGTCGCTTTTCGGCCTTCCAGCAAATCTGGCCTCTTCAATCCTACGGCAACAGTCAACGGGTTTCTCACAGTGTACACACCACTTCAGTACAGCAGGCCTGTTTATGCTCTCACTGGCATCTGGCTCGGGGTAGTCAATATCCCGCAAAACAACTTATTTCGACGTGGGTCACTCGTTCAAAAATACCACGGGGCCGCCATCATGGTCAATATACCACCTGAATACAGCATGTCTCGAAGAGACAGTGCAAGCCCTGCCTAGGCGAGACCTAATATTGGGCCCCATCCTCTTGTTTGGCAGTAATGTCATTGTGTGCAAGTGGCCTGTCAGATACAAGGGGCCAGGTGCCAATGCACCTGCTGCATTGTTGGTAGATTTGCCTCTGGTCTTGTGAGGCTCTTTCTCAAAATCCACACTAGTTAGAAGTCCGGATTAATAGTTAAACGGTGCTGGGCCTCATTAAAAGTCTTTCTCTAATTATTGGGAAGGCCCTGTTTGTTGTCCTTTCCAAACTGCGCCCTTTGTAAAGTTATAAAGCGTGGATTAGGTGTGGCCAGGACACAGGATCTTACAGTCCCTGAATGAAAATGCCGCTCAGGTTGTTCTTTTATGATCTTTAGCAGCTGGCAAATAGCTGCTGGTGTTGCACAATCCCAGAGAGCTCCTAATCCAGGAGCAAACAGGAAACTGGCCAGCTGTCCAGTGTGGGTTTATGGAGGGTTGGACCCGAGCGCCTTATGGCATGACCGCGTCAGTGGGCCGCCACTACCCGCCCCTCACAACACCTATCCGGCAAACTCACGCTCCAGTCCCCACTCCTCTTAGCAGATCCGCTTCCACAAATGGAAAACCATCCTTTGTGGATACAAAGAGTGGTTGCACTTCTAAACAAGCATTGGCATAGCCAATAAGCCTCGCCTTTAGGACCTTATACATGTTTGGCCAGAACTATTAGTTTTGCCATTGTCTTTAAGCTATGTTAGAGCATTGTGGCTGTTGTGCAGCATGTTGAAAAGTTATAATAAAAAAGTGTTATAAGCATTTTTGCTACCTTCTATATAACCAAGAAGACATTAAGCACAACCGAACTTCCCTTTAAAAAAAGTATTAACATAAGAAATGTCTTCTAGTTTTTTGGCCTTGCAATTCTTTTTTTTCCTTGCAATTCTGGCAACTTCTTCCTGCCTGTTCTAAGGCTTGTTTGTTGTAGCTTTTTTTGTTGCTGTTATGTGGGGGAAGGCATAAACAATGGGAGTGCAGAGGTTGGGAAATAGTACTTGAATTACAACATGAGCAGCGGACGGCCACTGGGGAGAACGAACGGATGCCAGATTCTGAGGAAAGACAGAGGTGGTGCTGAGTGATGCTGAGGTGGTGGTGTGCTGGTGCGGCGGTGGTGCTCAGGTAATACTGAATGATACTCAGGTGATGCTGAGGTGGTGGTGTGCTGGTGCAGAGGTGGTTCTCTGGTAAAACTGAATGATACTCGGGTGATGCTGAGGTGGTGGTGTGCTGGTGCGGAGGTGGTGCTCAGGTAATACTGAATGATACTCAGGTGGTGGTGGTGTGCTGGTGCGGAGGTGGTGCTCAGGTAATAATGAATGATACTCAGGTGGTGCTGAGTGATGCTGAGTTGGTGCCTAGATGGTGGTGTGTTGTTGCGGAGGTTATGCTCAAGTGATTCGGTGCTGGACTGGTGCTCAGGTGGTGCTGAGTGATGCTGTGGTAGTGGTGATATGATGCTGAGGTGGTGCCGTGTTGGTGCTGAGTTGCTGCTAAGGTGGGGCTGTGCTGGAGCTCAGTTGGTGCTGAGCTGGTACTCAGTTGGTGCTGTGCTGAGGTGGTGCTGCACTGATGCTGAAGTGGTGCTGAGTTGCTGCTGAGGTGGGGCTGTGCTGATGCGGAAATGGGACTGCGCTGGTGGTGGTGCACTAATGAGTTGGTGCTGTGCTGAAATGATGCTGTGATCATGCTAATGTGGTGCTGTGGTGGTGCTGAGTGATGCTGTGCTGGTACTGAGTTACACTGTGGTGGTGCGAAGTGAGGCTGTGGTGTTGCTGAGTCATGCTGAGGTGGTGGTGCTGCGCTGGTGCTCAGTTGGTGCTGCGCCGGTGCTCAGGTGGTGCTGCGCCGGTGCTCAGGTGGTGCTGAGCTGGTGAGGATGTGCTGCACTGGTGCTGAGTGGGTTCTGTGTTGGAGGTGGTACTGTGCTGATGCTGAGATGGTGCTGTGCTGATGCTGAGATGGTGCTGTGCTGATGCTGAGGTGGAGCTCTGTTGCTGTGCTGGTGCTGAGATGGTGTTTAGTGATACTGAGATAGTGGTGTGCTTGTGCAGAGGTGGTGATGAGGGATACTGCAGTGGTGCTGAGGGATACTGAGGTGGTGCTAAGTGATGCTTTGGTCCTCAGGTGATGCTGCACTGGCACTCGGATGGTGCTGAGTGGAGCTGAGTTGGTGCTGCTCTTGTGCTGAGGTGATGAGCTGGTGCTGAGGTGGTGCTGCGTTGATGCTGTGGCAGGGCTGTGCTGGTGCTGAGTTGGGGATGCACTGGTGCACGGAGCAGAGGCGGTGCTGTGCTGATCCTGAGGTGGTGCTTTGGTGATTTTGAGTGATGCCGAGGAGATGCTGCACTGGTGCTGTGGGGGTGCTGAGTGATGCTGTGGTGCTGCACTGATGCTGAGGTGATGATGCAGCACTCAGAATTGGTTACGGTGAAGCTGATAGTCACTTTGAATCTCCTGGAATGATTTTAACACAGTACCCCATGTAACATCTGCTAGCGTGGATATTTCTATGATATCCCATCACTGGAGGCAACACAATTGAGATACTTGCTGAAGGACCATGTCTGAGGGATAGTGTAGTGGTAGTTCTGGAGCTGGTATAGGAATCGGGGTAGGGAGACAAGTTTAAAAAATGCCGCTCTATCCAGCAATGACAGTGGCAACAAGAACAAGGCCCTCACTTCCTCTTTGATGCAGGTTAGCACAGAGGTTAGATTGCGGGCCCACGACAATGCCGGGTCTGGAAAAAAAAATACTCCCAAATTGTTTTTTTTTATATATATTTTTATTATTTGAAGAAAAACAAGATAGTGAGTACATACATCGGGTACCGTACAACAGAGCACATTGCGGAGGTGAACAGGCAAATAGACTAAAGGGGTGCATATCAATTAAACGATGACTGAGACGTCAACACTAGCAAATACGTAGCAGGAGTAAGGACATAACAATCCACAACCCGGCTAGGCTGAAACCTTCAGGGCCCGTCCACCCGCAACATCAGGATGATTATAGCCAGAACACATGACACCCGAGTATGAGAAACAGAGCAGCTCAGGATAATCCACCCACATCTCGTAGAAGAAAGAAGAAAAGAAGAGAAGGCCATAGAAACAAAATAAAGGCAAAACAAAAAACACCCATCCCCCACCCTGCACCCCTGCAGATGGCTACAGCCCAACCCACTAGCAGCGTGCCTGTCGCCCCAGCTAACTAAGCCCTAAAAGGATGAAGAGACGGAGGAGGGCATCGTCTATCATATCCCCGGCCCCCCTCCCCCCACCCGAACCAAGAATCCCCTGAAGTAAATCAAAAACATAGTAAGCTGTAAATTTGTGGCGTAACAGGGGAAACTTCAAATACCGCCCTGCCTTCCATAGATAGTACCATATCAAACCCCGTGTACAGCGAGACTCGATGTGAAACTCAGTCTCTCAATCTCAACCTTGTCCCCTTCGAGCAGACACCCGAACCCCTTCCGGACGAATAGCCGCTTCAGCAGGATAGTCAAAACATAAAAAGATCGGAACAGAGTCAAAACCAGGATGTAGCACCGGGTGGAGAGTGCCGATAACTCCACCAGGGTCCGAGACTCCCCTAACCCTCACGGATGCACAGCGTTGTTGCGGCCGCCATCTTAGCGGCTTAGACACACAGGGGGTAACGCAGGCCCAGGCCGACAACAGTTCCCAGCTTTGGGTACCGGAAGGGGAGCAGCAGGTAGTCCATCCATAATCGGCAGTAGTCTTAGGCCACATGAGCCAGTCACCACTTTGTGTTCTCTCCGTTCACACACAACACCGTTCAAAAGCTCCGACACCTCCCACAGCACAGAGTCTGGATCCCCCGTCGAAGTGGCCATCAAGGGCATCTCGAGTAGTTCTGCTTCCGGCAGTGGAACAGGGTCCGGTCCGCTCAATTCCAGTCAAGCAAGTTATCATTGTGCGTAGGTGTGCATTAATACACTCATGGAATGACCCTATGGCCGCCAACACAGTTAGTAGTGACGGGACACTACCGGTTCCTTCCACAACACTGCATTCGGTCTCAATCATAGTGTCGGCTCCGGAGAGCCCGGTCCCTCGGAGGGGAAAACAAGTGGATGCGGAACGGAAGACTGCAGAGGGGGACACTCCGTTGGCGACAATGATAGTCTGGACGCAGCTACCGCAGGCGGAGAACCCCACCCGGCGAGCACCGGCCGCTCCCAAAACCGGGCCACCGGGCTAGGAACCCCGGTCCGCTGCTGCAATTATGTGTCGTCACCCCTCTTTCAATGTATACCAAGCACACCAATCGCCGTCCGTAGCGGGTCAAAAGAAAACTTGCCACCTCAGCTGACCGGACCCTGTCACACAACCACGGCCGATGTTGTTCAACTTCAGCCCGGCTGGGCCAGTACTCTAGACCCCGGCTTTCAAGCTGGTGTAGGCCGCAAAGTGCCACACGACGTATCTTTTTCCACCGGAATGGCAGAAATCTCAGGATTGCACCATTTCGATCCAGACCAGTTCAGACACAAGAAGGCAGGGCGCAAATTCAGGATATATGACAGGATATACTGGCAGGAGACGGAGGTCGGCGGAGCCGGGAACTCACACGGCCATCTTGGTTGCTATCGTAGCTCCTCCTCCTACTCCCTAATTGTTGAACCCCCTCGGTGGCTAGCGTCAGCCCCATCGCCCACTCCATGGCACCAGCATTCCCACCAACGGGGAACACAATGGATGTCTCCACCGTCATGTACAACCCAGAGGTCTCACCAAAGATTTGCATGATCTGCAAAATGCGGGGCCCGAGGTTGCTGGATCTGTGAGGAACAATAAGACATCATCAACATAAAGGCCTATCCGTGCGGACAGCTCTGCAGTCCGTTCAAAGCCTCACACTTGGGCATCTACACTTACCCAGGCATTCCAAAGGCTGATTGGCCAGTGTGAACAATAGTGGGGACAATGGGCACCCCTGTCGTGTACCCCTGTGGATTGGGAAGGGGTTCTGAGACCGCACCCGCGCCCCGTAATGTAGCAGCCAAGTCTACATATAACAAGCAGACATAGGAAAGGGATATGGGGTCCAGGTTCAAGCGCTTAAGAAGGTCAAATAAATACTCCCAGCTGACGAAATTGAAAGCTTTATCGATGTCTGCTAGGAGCACAGTCGCTGGCCTCCTTAAACGGTCCGTAGGAATGAATGGGAAGGTGTTCCTTAATTGCGATTTCGCAATTTGCTCATTGCAATTAAGGAATACTAAGAAATCGCATAAAAATTGTGAATTTTTTAATACATCCCGTTTGCAATTCTTAAATAGCGATTCGCAAAAAATCGCTATTTGAGAATCGCAAAAACGGATTTTCATACATATGCCCCGAGATGTGGCATATGTTTCATTAGTCTATTGGCAAAGGTTTTGGCTAGCAGATTTATTCTCTTTTTAAGGATGGAGACTGGCTCTGTTTTAGCCTCTTTAGATATTTTCTTTTGGGGTTGATCCAGCATTTGATGAGAGAAAGTTTTGTTGGTTGGGTCTTGGTGTGAACCTGTGCTTGATGCTTTTAGCCCTCTACTTGCCGACTCTTGATAGCCTGGGACCCCCTATCGTCATGTAACTACTCCAGCATTATTACTGCTCACTGGCACCACCCGCTCCAGTAGTAATGGTTGGATCTGGTGGGGGTTTTATATCGCTTTGGGGCGGGGGGAGTCGGAGGGAGGGGCATCCGATGGACCAAATCCCAGAGTTACTTAACAAACACTGTACCTCCACACACCAAATCTTCTTGCCTGATATGCAAAAGATTCTACTCTGGTAATTGGAAACAGACTAACACCACTAATGCTGTATATTAGCAGAACTATGTCTAAAATATTTTAAAATACTAAATTTGACCAGAGTCGCTGTGGATTTTGAAGAAATGTCTGATATTATGTTAGAGGACCCTCCTATTATTTGGGGCAGGTTTCCAGTTTGAAAACTCGCCTTCGTGAGCCAGATATCTTCATAGAACCCTTCCCCGCTGCAGGGCTAGTATGAAATTACCATCTTAAAAACATTTTAATGGCTTTACTTCTCTGCCTCCTGTTGAAGGTAATAATAAAACACAGATTGAAGGATGACCACTGAACGCCTTGGCATCCTCTTGAAGTTTGTAGTAAAAGAAAACTGAGCTTTTGTTGCTGAAAGAGATGGAAGAGGTGTCTTGGAAAAATGTAAACAAAAACTGAGAAAATAGCAATTCAAATTATGTAAGCGACTGAAAAGTCACTTTAACAACTTAACATGCAGATTCACAGAGTTAAAAACTGTCCTCGTGATCTTTTGTCTATAAGAGGTTTGTCGACATGTTTCGGCCTCAGTGGGAGACAGAGGGGCCAATAAAGATCCTGTGCTTTCTTCACGTTTTCAGGATCATAGAAGTAACTTACTACGAGTTGGTAGATCAGAGGTCCCCACTGAAGGGATCTTGCAATGCCTTTCTAAGGAAAAGACTGTCTTACTTTGTCAGGGAGAGTACCTTTCACTAACCACCACAGAGTTCAATGGGATGTTTTGAGATTGCTTCCTTTGATAACACTTGATAGCTGCATGCCATTTGTCTGGGTCAATTCAACAGTTGTGACAATAGGACATCAGTATTTTCTGGAAACACTCCCAGGAGGATACTACTTTCAGTAATAATGCGTGTATAGCTGTTTTAATTTGTCTGAGTCGAAGACTCCTCTATCAGCAAGGTTAGCCGTTAGTAAGTTTTGGAGTCGCCATGGCTCCGTCACGTCGCATGTCCACTGAGGTCTGGTCTCTTCTCCACGCAGTACGCTGGTGAGTTTAGTAGAATTACTAATGTCTCTGAATTATACTTCCTACTGTACATTAAGGTTAATAAAGTTATGAGAAGGTTGTGGCAGATAAACCAAATAAGGTACAATCTGCTGTAATGTGTAAAGGTGAAGTAGACCACAGCCAACCTACAAGCGGAAGGCTCAGCTGTGCAAGCGTAGGGTCCCTTCTTGCTTCCAAGGATTCTAAGCTCAAGAACAAAAAATATCTAAATAGAATGACCATCTTTCTATTTGCCATATATAAAGAACTTACTATCCTCACAAGATTAATGGCGCAAGACATCTGTTCCAATGAACTGTGTGAGTTAATAGCGGACCATTTTGTTGACAAAGTGGAAAAAATCGACGCCTCTTTCATGGGAGGGACGGATGTGTTGCAAAACCAGGTTGAAAAGGGTAAGAGCTCGGCCATTAATTTTCATCTGAAGTGCTTTAAAGTACCGGATAGGCAGGCTATGTTGAGCTTAGCTACCAGTATTCAGTCAGGATCCCCTAGCGATGCAGCTCCGCCCAAGTGTTTTAAGGGTGTCCTTGAGGGCATAATAGATCACATCAGTCACATGGCAACCCTTTCTTTTCAGGAGTGCCATGTGCTAGAGGTATGGAAAAGGGCTCAGGTAATTCCTCTGAAAAAGAAGTCCAATTTGCACATCTCCCAGTTACAGAACCTGCGTCCCATCTCTCTTCTCCCATTTTGTATGAAGGTGGTGGAGAAAATAGTTATTGCGCAGCTTATGGAATATCTGGAAGAGGGTTACCTCTTACATCCCACTCAGTCGGGGTTTAGAGCTAGCCATTCCACTGAATCAGCTGTCCTTTTCTCCACGGAACTTTTGAGACAGATAGTGGATGAGGGGCAGACCGCAGCATTGGTTTTATTAGATCTAAGTGCGGCATTTGACACCGTATCGCACACCATGCTGCTGTCTCGCCTCTCAGAAATGGGAGTGGAAGGATTGGCCCTCGAATGGATAAGATCTTTTCTCAAGAACAGAAGTTTTCAAGTGCATTGCCCTCCATTCAAATCCTCCCCCCGGGGGTTGAGGCATGGGATCCCTCAGGGCTCAAGTCTGAGCCCGACATTATTTAATCTTTATATGGAACCCCTAGCTCATATTGTGGAATCATTTGGAGTAGACATCGTCACATATGCCGATGATACTCAATTAATGATCACACTTACCCAGGGACAGAATGAAGCTGCAATCGATTTTTCCACCTGCCTCACGGCAGTAGCAAGCTGGATGAATGAGAACTGTCTGCGTTTAAATGGTGTCAAGACTGAGCTGTTGGTTATCGGAAAAATTCCATCCATTTGGTCGCCTGCGTGGTGGCCGCCTGAACTAGGTCCGACACCTTCTCCTTCGGAGACTGTGAAGAACTTAGGTGTCCTATTGGACTCTAGTCTTTCCTTTAAACAACATGTTGGTAAAGTGATAGGAAGATGCCATGGTATTCTTAAAACACTACGCAAAGTGTTAGATCTTCTACCTATAAGTGCCAGGAAAACTCTAATCCCTGCTTTAGTCAGGCCCTGTCAACTCTTCACTGGCTCCCCATCAAGGAACGCATTAGGTTTAAAGTGTTGTGATTCGCGCATCGCATTGCCCAAGGGAAAGGCCCAGCGTACTTACAAAGGCTTCTAACCATTCATTGTCCCAGACGTAATTTGAGATCACTGGGAACTATGCTTTTCAGGGTACCTCGCATTCGTAAGGCTAGAATGGGAGGCCGCTCATTCAGGTACTTGGCGGGTAAATACTGGAACGAGCTTCCCATTGAACTCCGTATGGAACCATCAGAAGCAAGATTTCGTCTTAAATTGAAAACCTACCTTTTTCCACATACTTAATCTTCAGCTAGAATTTGTATTGTCTCTTAGCCTGGTGTCACAGCTACTTAAGGGGCTGACAGCAATCTTAGCGCGGGGACACACTGTGCTGAGTGTAACCAGGCGCTTTAGAAATGGTTTTATTATTATTATTATCTTATTAAGAATTTGTCTGCGAAAGACCAAGATTTCTCTGAGACGCTCATCATTCAACGAGACCAGTCCACCTGTTTGGAACTCATGAGTGGGGTGTAGTAGTCTTGCGTGGACGTTGATGAATCTCAAAGATGGCATTCACCCCTTTGCTGTGATGGACGCCGCTTAGATGAGGCCTTTCTTGCCATGGAAAAATATTGACCATGAGACACTATTGACGACCATTCATGGTGGATCGAGTCCTCTTCTGCTTGGTGATGTCAGGAGATTCGTAAACTCAGGGGGCGTTGGAGGTCTTTCTTCGCCCTAGCCTGAGAGCTAGAGAGGTGTAAATTGGACTCGCTTCCAGTATGGACCACAATGCAGAGCTGTGAGCTGGGGATCTGAGAGAGCTGGGGGTGGGGGGAGGCGGTGTACAGTAATCGCCACCTTGCTGGTGGGTAGTGTTCGAAGTCCTCACGCTGCCTCCCATTCGTTACACCTACCCGCTGCCTCCCCCCCCATAATATGAAGTGAGGACTTGTTTCTGGCTGCTGCAGAGTATGGATCTAACATGAGCACGTGCTCTGTGAGGAGGAGTGGGAGGGACGGGAGCCACCCTGGCTTTACATTGGGGCGCGCGTAGTAACAGCCCCATAGACGCCGCCACTGGTTTAGGATGCAGCGGGCGACCACATTTTGTAACACGTTGAGTAAATTATCTGTGTGCGACACAAAGGGAGAAAAAGAGGCCGAGAAGGGCCACGCCTGCGTCTCCAATGACTATGGTGGGACACGGTGGCCTGTGATGAAGCGTGTCACTTTACGTGAGTGAACCCACCTCGCCCGGTTCTTGACATTGCCATCTTTCGTAGGAGACACAGTAGCATCCAACTTTAGACTACTAACAAACAGAATATTCTGTGTCGCTTCTGGTATTTCCCCCTGTGGCTTCGGGTATAATGACACCACGGAATTATTGCGCATTACATTGACTAAATTATCTGTCAGTGAAATGCAAATTATTTCGCACGTTCTGCCATTAAAAAGCAATTTATGCAACTCATTCTTTGGAGTGTTGTAGATTTTTTGTTTAATTTTAACACACAAGGGTACAAAAGGGATTCCAGTGCTACAAATAGATATTTTATGAGCACCTTCCCTTCCATCGGCCCCTGTGTATGCCCTTCCTGTAATAAAAGTTTTTTTTTTGGCTGATCCCGGCTCTGCTCTAAAACACGTCTTAAGTCTCATGGGTAATCTGTGTTCAGACTGTAAGGTCTCTGAAATCATCTCTTTCCTTTAAGAAACATCCCTGTGGAAGAGGATATTGCATTCATGTTTAATATCTCTCAGTCTCGCTAAATGGCAAGTGAGAATTCAGAATATTGTTCCATAACACAAAATGACACATGTCTGGGATACAAATTCTGAGTTCCCTCTTGAAATAAGTGCTGCTTTGTCATTTAAACATGAATGTGGGAACAGTGAAAGAAAACAAGGGGGTCATTC
Organism: Lissotriton helveticus; assembly: GCF_964261635.1. Taxonomy (NCBI): domain Eukaryota; kingdom Metazoa; phylum Chordata; class Amphibia; order Caudata; family Salamandridae; genus Lissotriton; species Lissotriton helveticus. The sequence continues at coordinate 45,226,037 of NC_136072.1, forward strand.
TTTGCACCCTCTGTATATTGCATCTTAGTTTTTAAAGGTTTTGACTTTTGTCACAAAAGCAAAAGCTCTTTCCGTGTTTATTAACTGGGGCGGTGTACTCACCGGGAACAAAGTTACCATCTGAAAGGAGGCAAGTTAACTTTGGCAGAGTGTTGCACATTGAATGCAGAGGGTTTATTCACTTTTGATCCATTTGAGTTGGAAAATCAGTTTTTTTTGTTGGATGATGTGGGTGAGTGCGCCAGATTCAGATTTTCGTGGGACCCCCCTCACAGAATTGCCTTCTCCCAGTAGACATGACATCGATACCTGTTTGGTTTGTGGTAGGCCGGTTATTCCAGTCATTTGGTAAAGATAATGAACCAGGTCCACCCTAACAACCGATTTGTCTTCGATTACACATGTAAAAGTGATCAAGTTGCTTTTGAATGTTTTGAGAGCGATAGTGGGAATTTTCGCTTTACTTAAACTACTGAAGTCAACTTCGGCTGTCTGCCACATCTTTATTTATTTCTTTATTTTTTTATTTATACTTTTTGCCTACTTCATTTCTGTTTGGGTTCTTTACATTCTTCAATGTCGATATTTCTTTCTAAATAAAATATGTAAATAAAGAAGGCCGCTAACAACTTCCCCCTGAAACCACGTATCACAAATAAAAAGAGAACTTGTCGTCGAGCCTTCTCAGGACCTGCACCAAAGATCTGGAACTCTCTTCCAACGGATTTGTGCAGAATATCATCAATATCTGCTTTCAAACTTGAAGCCAAAAGATTCCTAATGAACAAATTCTTACCTTAATTTGGCCGATTTGATTGACTCTACATCCTTTTTAGGTCTCGCACCTGCGACGATCGCGAAGCGATGTCGCTGCGAGCCCTATTGTCGGCGGTTCTGCTTACAACGAGCTAAGGGAGACAAGAGATGTGCACGCGCCGCCTGCCGTAATTGGATCAGGTCGCACGCGCGTTCACCATCTCCTGTCTCCCTTGTAATTTATCATCCTGTGTTGTTGCTCTCTGCTCCTCTCGGATGTAAGGTTTGCCCCCCCGTAGCAGCCTGTTATTGACCTGCTGATTTCATTACTCGCTGTGTACCACCTGTCTGTGATTATTGTGACTATAACTGTTTGGTATCCTTATCTGATATCGTTACTGGAGCTGTATTCTCCTCTTCTCGATATGTATCACCTGTATGTGATTTTTGGTGTCTACAACTGTTTGGCATTCTTATTTGTTATCGATACTGGAGTAGTACTCTACCTTTCATCCTTTTGTAAAGCGCTCTGATATCACTCGGGATCTGGTTCGCGCTATATAAAACTTTATAAAATAAAATAAAATCAACTGCCAGGTCAGTGTTGGGAACCCTGTGTCCTTGTTCTGACTTGGGCCCTCAGCCCCAGTTGTCCACCTTGGCCTCCATCTTGTACAGCAGCCTGAATACTTGAGCTCCGTTGCTTCAGTTGATGTAAATCAGGGTTATCTGTCTCTGATCTTGTGGGGTGAGGCCCCTGCTCACCTGTACCCCTTTTCTGCAGCGCTCCTTCCTGTGTTGTCATTAATGGAGTTCAGAGCAGTGCTCTCCTGCCTGCGTTTCCTGTGATACCTAACTTGTCTCCCTTTCTTTTCTGACATGGCTGTTGTTCCCTGAAGGAGTGTGGCTCTGTGAGGCCATGTGATGTTGGAGATGTAAGTTTGGGGTTCTTTCCCCCTTTCTCGTTGCCTGGCTCATCAGTTCAGCATTCACCCCGCCCTCTTTCATTTACTCCCATGCACATTACTCAAACCTTTTCACACCGTCAGCCATCATTGACTTGGTACTTTGTATGTTTGCTTGCTATGTCTGCTTGTTACCGTCCTTATGGGAAACAACCTTTACAACGCAGCCATTACATTGCACTACCTTTACAACGCAGCCATTACATTGCACTACCTTTACAACACAGTCATTACATTGCAACATCCTTTACATCGCATGTCATTACAACGCAGCCATTATATTGCATGTCACTACAACGCGTCATTACAATGCATGTCACTACAACGCAGGCCTTACATCGCAAGTCATTCCAACACATACCATTACAAAGCATAGTACCCCTACACTATCCAACACTTACCCTACTGTTGCACTCACTGAAGTGGGAATAGTTATGTTTACCCCTACACTATCCAACACTTACCCTACTGTTGCACTCACTGAAGTGGGAATAGTTATGTTTACCCCTACACTATCCAACACTTACCCTACTGTTGCACTCACTGGAGTGGGAATAGTAATTTGTACCCCTACACTATCCAACACTTACCCTACCGTTGCACCCCCTGGAGTTAGAATAGTAATTTTTACCCCTATACTATTCAACTCTTACCCTACTGTTGCACTCACTGGAGTTAAAATAGTAATTTTTAACCCCTACACTATCCAACACTTACCCTACTGTTGCACCCCCTGGAGTTAGAATAGTAATTTTTACCCCTATACTATTCAATTCTTACCTTAAATGCAATGTAATGGAATGCGTTGTAAAGGTAGTTTCTGAAAATGCGATGTAATGGCATGCTATGTAAAAGAATGCGTTGTAAAGGATGTTGCGATGTAAAAACTGCGTTGTAAAGGCATGCATTGTAAATGTATGCGTTGTAACGTCATACATTCGTCCTTACATCATGGTGGTCTTTGTACGCCTGCTTGCTAGCTCCCTCACTGAACTATGCTAGTTACAGGCATGTATTATGAACCCCTCTCAAAATTGCTTGTCCAATGCTTGCTGGCTCCCTCAAAACCAGCCCTTGTGCTTGCGTGTTGGCGCATTCCCTCAGAAAACCGTGCTTGTCGCATTTCGGTTTGCCAGTTGCCTCACAACACATTACTTGCTCTTGTGTGCTGGCTAGTTCAATCGAAAACTCTGTTGATTGCGTCCCTACATGCTACAACGTTTATTAAACTGTGCTTGTCACGCGCCTGCATGCCAGATCTCCTGCAACGCTTGCAACATGCCTGCTTGCTAGTTCCACAAAACAGTGGTTTTGACATGCTTGCCTGCTAGATGTCTCAGAGAATCCTGCTTGGCAGCTGCCTGATTTCTACTTTCCTCACAAAATGATGCTTGTAACATGCATGCCTGCTACAACTCTCTGTATCCTGCTTATCAGATGCCTGCCTGCTAAATGTGGCTCACAATCCTACTTATTAGATATATGTCAGCTAGATGTCTCTGTATTCTACTTATCAAAAGCCTGCTTGTTAGATGTCTCTGTATCCTACTTTTCAAATATCTGCTTGTTAGATATCTCTTTATCCTAATTATCATATGCCTGCCTGCTAGATGTCTCTGTATTCAACTTATCAGATGCCTACTTGCTAGATGTCTCTGTATTGTACATGCTTGCCTGCTAGATGTCTCAGAGAATCCTGCTTGGCAGCTGCCTGATTTCTACTTTCCTCACAAAATGATGCTTGTAACATGCATGCCTGCTACAACTCTCTGTATCCTGCTTATCAGATGCCTGCCTGCTAAATGTGGCTCACAATCCTACTTATTAGATATCTGTCAGCTAGATGTCTCTGTATTCTACTTATCAAATGCCTTCTTATTAGATGTCTCTGTATCCTAATTATCATATGCCTGCCTGCTAAACGTCTACATATGCTACTTATCAGATGCCTGCCTGTTGGATGTCTCTCAGAATCCTACTTATCATATGCCTGACTGCTAGATGTCTCCATACCCTACTTGTCAGATGCCTGCTTGCTACACGTCTCTGTATCCTACTTATCATATGGCTGCCTGCTATATGTCTCTGTATTCTACTTATCATATGCCTACTTGCTAGATGTCTCTGTATCCTACTTATCAAATGCCTGCTTGTTAGATGTCTCTGTATCCTAATTATCATATGCCTACCTGCTAGATGTTTCTGTATCTTACTTATCATATGCCTACTTGCTAGATGTCTCTGTATTCTACTTATCAGATGCCTACTTGCTAGATGTCTCCGTATCCTACTTATCAAATGCCTGCTTGTTAGATGTCTCTGTATCCTAATTATCATATGCCTGCCTACTAGATGTCTACATATGCTACTTATCATATACCTGCCTGCTAGATGTCTCTGTATCCTACTTATCAGATGCCTGCTTGCTAGATGTCTCTCAGAATCCTACTTATCAGATGCTGCTTGCTACACGTCTCTGTATCCTACTTATCATATGCCTGCCTGCTAGATGTCTCTGTATTCCACTTATCGTATGCCTACTTGCTAGATGTCTTCGTATCCTACTTATCATATCCCTACTTGCTAGATGTCTCAGTATCCTACTTATCATATGCCTGCCTGCTAGATGTCTCTGTGTTCTACTTATCAAATGCCTGCTTGTTAGATGGCTCTGTATCCTACTTATCAGATGCCTACTTGCTAGATGTCTCAGTATCCAACTTATCAAATGCCTGCTTGCTAGATGTCTCTTTATCCTAATTATCATATGCCTGCCTGCTACATGTCTCCGTAACCTACTTATCATATGCCCGCCTGCTAGATGTGTCTCTGTGTTCCACTTATCAAATGCCTACTTGCTTGATGTCTCCGTATCCAACTTATCAAATGCCTGCTTGTTAGATGTCTCTTTATCCCAATTATCATATGCCTACCTGTCTACTTGCTAGATGTCTCTGTATTGTACTTATCAAATGCCTGCCTATTAGATGTCTCTCTATCCTAATTATCATATGCCTGCCTGCTAGATGTCTACATATGCTACTTATCAGATGCCTGCCTGCTAGATGTCTCTGTATCCTACTTATCAGATGCCTGCTTGCTAGATGTCTCTCAGAATCCTACTTATCAGATGCCTGCCTGCTAGATGTTTCAGTTTTCGCAGGGTGCTTAGGTGGAAGTTGGCTCCCTTTGTTGAGGCACTGATGGGTTTCTGCATATTGAGGTTATTGCCCAGCGTTACCCCCAGAGATTTTGCTGAGTCGACTATGAGTGGTTGTCCATTGAGAGCTGTTAGGTGCTTCATCCAGTCTGTGATAGTTTGAATTTTGTTAGGGGGGGCTATTACAAGGAAGTTTTGAGGGAGTTAAGTTTCAAGTGGTTTTCGGCCAGCCAGATTTGGGTTTTTTGTAGTGTGGAGTTGAGTGATTTGATGTCTTCCAGAGAGAGTATTTTGATGTAGATTTGGGTATCGTCAGCGTACATGTGGAATTGTATTTTGGAGAGGCTGAGAAGATCAGTGAGGGGTTCCATGAAAAGGTTGAAAAGGGTGGGAGAGAGGGAGGAGCCTTGAGGAACTCCCAGAGTGACAGACGATGGTAAGGACAAGGATTGGTTGAACTTGAATCCTACTTTTTGGATGCCTGCCTGCTAGTTGTCTCTGTATCTTTCTTGTTAGATGCCTGCTTGCTAAATGTCTCCAAACCCTACTTACCAGCTGCCAGCCTGCTGGATGTCTCCCAGAATATTGCCTGCTAGAACCTTCACAGAATGCTTAGACCCCCTGGTCATCGCCTGTCCAGCTTTTTCTTACCTGCCTTTTCCGGGTCTTGTACCCTCTGGACACCAAGACCAGAGGCTTGAAGCTTTGGTCATCATCCTTTCCAGCTCAGACAGAAGAGGCTCACTAACGCACTAGTGCAGTGACCACCTTCACAGTGAGTACTGGAGGAGTTAACTAGTGCAGTTATCTCTTTGCTAGCTTGGACTGGGAGGGGCGTATTGGTGCAGTGAACATCTTCTTAACTTGGACTGGAGGAGCTCACTAACTCATTAGTCGGGGGGCCCTCAACCCAGTGGAGTATGCTAACGCAGTAGTGCAGTGAACCTCTTCACAGGTTGTAATGAAAGGAGGCAGAGCTCACTAGTGCAGTGATCACCTTCATGGTTTGGAGTGAAAGGAGGCAGAGTTCACTAGTGCAGTGATCACCTTCATTGTTTGGAGTGAAAGGAGGCAGAGTTCACTAGTGCAGTGATCACCTTCATGGTTTGGAGTGAAAGGAGGCAGAGCTCACTAGTGCAGTGAGCCTCTTCACAGGTTGTAGTGAAAGCAGGCCGAGCTCACTAGTGCAGTGATCACCTTCATGGTTTGGAGTGAAAGGAGGCAGAGTTCACTAGTGCAGTGAGCACCTTCATAGTTTGGAGTGAGAGGAGGCAGACCTCACTAGTGCAGTGAGCCCCGTCATATTTTGGAGTGAGAGGAGGCAGAGCTCACTAGTGCAGTGAGCCCCTTCATAGTTTGGAGTGAGAGGAGGCAGAGCTTACTAGTGCAGTGATCACCTTCATGGTTTGGAGTGAAAGGAGGCAGAGTTCACTAGTGCAGTGATCACCTTCATGGTTTGGAGTGAAAGGAGGCAGAGCTCACTAGTGCAGTGATCACCTTCATGGTTTGAGTGAAAGGAGGCTGAGTTCACTAGTGCAGTGATCACCTTCATGGTTTGGAGTGAAAGGAGGCAGAGCTCACTAGTGCAGTGAGCTCTACACAGGTTGTAGTGAAAGGAGGCAGAGCTCTCTAGTGCAGTGAGCCCCTTCATAGTTTGGAGTGAGAGGAGGCAGAGTTCACTAGTGCAGTGAGCCCCTTCATAGTTTGGAGTGAGAGGAGGCGCAGAGCTCACTAGTGCAGTGATCACCTTCATGGGTTGGCGTGAAAGGAGGCAGAGTTCACTAGTGCAGTGATCACCTTTATGGTTTGGAGTGAAAGGAGGCAGAGCTCACTAGTGCAGTGAGCCTCTTCACAGGTTGTAGTGAAAGAAGGCAGAGCTCACTAGTGCAGTGAGCACCTTCATAGTTTGGAGTGAAAGGAGGCAGAGCTCACTAGTGCAGTGAGCCCCTTCATGGTTTGGAGTGAAAGGAGGCAGAGCTCACTATGCAGTGAGCCCCTTCATTGTTTGGAGTGAAAGGAGGCAGAGCTCACTAGTGCAGTGAACAACATCATAGTTTAGAGTGAAAGGAGGCAGAGCTCACTAGTGCAGTGAGCGCCTACATAGTTTGGAGTGAAAGGAGGCAGAGCTCACTAGTGCAGTGAGCCTCTTCACAGGTTGTAGTGAAAGGAGGCAGAGCTCACTAGTGCAGTGAGCACCTTCTTAGTTTGGAGTGAAAGGAGGCAGAGCTCACTAGTGCAGTGAGCCCCTTCATGGTTTGGAGTGAAAGGAGGCAGAGCTCACTATGCAGTGAGCCCCTTCATTGTTTGGAGTGAAAGCAGGCAGAGCTCACTAGTGCAGTGAACAACATCATAGTTTAGAGTGAAAGGAGGCAGAGCTCACTAGTGCAGTGAGCGCCTACATAGTTTGGAGTGAAAGTAGGCAGAGCTCACTAGTGCAGTGAGCACCATCATAGTTTGGAGTGAAAGGAGGCAGTGAGCACCTTCTCAGCTTGGTCTGAAGGAGTTCTCTGTCTCGCTAGTGCAATGAGCACCTTCATAGTTTGGAGTGAAAGGAGGCAGAGCTCAGTAGTGCAGTGAGCGCCTTCTCATCTTGGTCTGAAGGAGTTCTCTATCTCACTAGTGCAGTGAGCACCTTCATAGTTTGGAGTGAAAGGAGGCAGAGCTCACTAGTGCACTGAGCACCTTCTCAGCTTGGTCTGAAGGAGTTCTCTATCTCACTAGTGCAGTGAGCACCTTCATAGTTTGAGGTGAAAGGAGGCAGAGCTCACTAGTGCAGTGAGCTCTTCACAGGTTGGAGTGAAAGGAGGCAGAGCTCACTAGTGCAGTGAGCCCCTTCATAGTTTGGAGTGAGAGGAGGCAGAGCTCACTAGTGCAGTGATCACCTTCATGGTTTGGAGTGAAAGGAGGCAGAGCTCACTAGTGCAGTGAGCCCCTTTCTGTTTTGGAGTGAAAGGAGGCAGAGCTCACTATGCAGTGAGCCCCTTCATGGTTTGGAGTGAAAGGAGGCAGAGCTCACTAGTGCAGTAAGCGCCTACATAGAGTGAAAGGAGGCAGAGCTCACTAGTGCAGTGAGCACCTTCTCAGCTTGGTTTGAAGGAGTTCTCTATCTCACTAGTGCAGTGAGCCCCTTCATGGTTTGGAGTGAATGGAGGCAGAGCTCACTAGTGCAGTGAGCACCTTCTCAGCTTGGACTCGAAGAGCTCACTAACTCACTAGTGCAGTGAGCCCCTTATTAGTTTGGAGTGAAAGGAGGCTGAGCTCACTAGTGCGGTGAGCACCTTCATAGTTTGGAGTAAAAGGAGGCAGAGCTCACTAGTGCAGTGAGCACCTTCATAGTTTGGAGTGAAAGGAGGCAGAGCTCACTAGTGCAGTGAGCACCTTCTCAGCGTGGACTCGAAGAGCTCACTAACTCACTAGTGCGGTGAGCCCCTTATTAGTTTGGAGTGAAAGGAGGCAGGGCTCACTAGTGCAGTGAGCACCTTCTCAGCTTGGACCGGAAGAGCACACTAACACTAGTGGGGTGAGCACCTTCATAGTTTGGAGTGAAAGTAGGCAGAGCTCACTAGTGCAGTGAGCGCCTTCATAGTTTGGAGTGAATGGAGGCAGAGATCACTAGTGCAGTGAGCGCCTTCATAGTTTGGAGTGAATGGAGGCAGAGCTCACTAGTGCAGTGAGCACCTTCATAGTTTGGAGTGAATGGAGGCAGAGCTCAGTCGTGCAGTGAGCACCTTCATAGTTTGGAGTGAATGGAGGCAGAGCTCACTAGTGCAGTGAGCACCTTCTCAGCTTGGACCGGAAGAGCTCACTAACTCACTAGTGCGGTGAGCACCTTCATAGTTTGGAGTGAAAGGAGGCAGAGCTCACTAGTGCAGTGAGCACCTTCATAGTTTGGAGTGAAAGGAGGCAGAGCTCAGTAGTGCAGTGAGCACCTTCATAGTTTGGAGTGAAAGGAGGCAGAGCTCAGTCGTGCAGTGAGCACCTTCATAGTTTGGAGTGAAAGGAGGCAGAGCTCAGTAGTGCAGTGAGCACCTTCATAGTTTGGAGTGAAAGGAGGCAGAGCTCAGTAGTGCAGTGAGCACCTTCATAGTTTGGACTGAAAGGAGGCAGAGCTCAGTAGTGCAGTGAGCACCTTCATAGTTTGGAGTGAAAGGAGGCAGAGCTCAGTCGTGCAGTGAGCACCTTCATAGTTTGGAGTGAAAGGAGGCAGAGCTCAGTAGTGCAGTGAGCACCTTCATAGTTTGGAGTGAAAGGAGGCAGAGCTCAGTAGTGCAGTGAGCACCTTCATAGTTTGGAGTGAAAGGAGGCAGAGCTCAGTCGTGCAGTGAGCACCTTCATAGTTTGGACTGAAAGGAGGCAGAGCTCAGTAGTGCAGTGAGCACCTTCATAGTTTGGAGTGAATGGAGGCAGAGATCACTAGTGCAGTGAGCGCCTTCATAGTTTGGAGTGAATGGAGGCAGAGCTCACTAGTGCAGTGAGCACCTTCATAGTTTGGAGTGAAAGGAGGCAGAGCTCAGTAGTGCAGTGAGCACCTTCATAGTTTGGAGTGAAAGGAGGCAGAGCTCAGTAGTGCAGGGAGCACCTTCATAGTTTGGAGTGAAAGGAGGCAGAGCTCAGTAGTGCAGTGAGCACCTTCATAGTTTGGAGTGAAAGGAGGCAGAGCTCACTAGTGCAGTGAGCACCTTCTCAGCTTGGACCGGAAGAGCTCACTAACTCACTAGTGCGGTGAGCACCTTCATAGTTTGGAGTGAAAGGAGGCAGAGCTCACTAGTGCAGTGAGCACCTTCATAGTTTGGAGTGAAAGGAGGCAGAGCTCAGTAGTGCAGTGAGCACCTTCATAGTTTGGAGTGAAAGGAGGCAGAGCTCAGTAGTGCAGTGAGCACCTTCATAGTTTGGAGTGAAAGGAGGCAGAGCTCAGTAGTGCAGTGAGCACCTTCATAGTTTGGAGTGAAAGGAGGCAGAGCTCAGTCGTGCAGTGAGCACCTTCATAGTTTGGAGTGAAAGGAGGCAGCGCTCACTAGTGCAGTGAGCACCATCATAGTTTGGAGTGAATGGAGGCAGAGCTCACTAGTGAAGTGAGCACCTTCATAGTTTGGAGTGAAAGGAGGCAGAGCTCAGTAGTGCGGTGAGCACCTTCATAGTTTGGAGTGAAAGGAGGCAGAGCTCAGTAGTGCAGTGAGCACCTTCATAGTTTGGAGTGAAAGGAGGCAGAGCTCAGTAGTGCAGTGAGCACCTTCATAGTTTGGAGTGAATGGAGGCAGAGCTCACTAGTGCAGTGAGCACCTTCATAGTTTGGAGTGAAAGGAGGCAGAGCTCAGTAGTGCAGTGAGCACCTTCATAGTTTGGAGTGAAAGGAGGCAGAGCTCAGTAGTGCAGTGAGCACCTTCATAGTTTGGAGTGAAAGGAGGCAGCGCTCACTAGTGCAGTGAGCACCATCATAGTTTGGAGTGAATGGAGGCAGAGCTCACTAGTGAAGTGAGCACCTTCATAGTTTGGAGTGAAAGGAGGCAGAGCTCAGTAGTGCGGTGAGCACCTTCATAGTTTGGAGTGAAAGGAGGCAGAGCTCAGTAGTGCAGTGAGCACCTTCATAGTTTGGAGTGAAAGGAGGCAGAGCTCAGTAGTGCAGTGAGCACCTTCATAGTTTGGAGTGAAAGGAGGCAGAGCTCACTAGTGCAGTGAGCACCTTCTCAGCTTGGACCGGAAGAGCTCACTAACTCACTAGTGCGGTGAGCACCTTCATAGTTTGGAGTGAAAGGAGGCAGAGCTCACTAGTGCAGTGAGCACCTTCATAGTTTGGAGTGAAAGGAGGCAGAGCTCAGTAGTGCAGTGAGCACCTTCATAGTTTGGAGTGAAAGGAGGCAGAGCTCAGTAGTGCAGTGAGCACCTTCATAGTTTGGAGTGAAAGGAGGCAGAGCTCACTAGTGCAGTGAGCACCTTCTCAGCTTGGACCGGAAGAGCTCACTAACTCACTAGTGCGGTGAGCACCTTCATAGTTTGGAGTGAAAGGAGGCAGAGCTCACTAGTGCAGTGAGCACCTTCATAGTTTGGAGTGAAAGGAGGCAGAGCTCAGTAGTGCAGTGAGCACCTTCATAGTTTGGAGTGAAAGGAGGCAGAGCTCAGTCGTGCAGTGAGCACCTTCATAGTTTGGAGTGAAAGGAGGCAGAGCTCAGTAGTGCAGTGAGCACCTTCATAGTTTGGAGTGAAAGGAGGCAGAGCTCAGTAGTGCAGTGAGCACCTTCATAGTTTGGACTGAAAGGAGGCAGAGTTCAGTAGTGCAGTGAGCACCTTCATAGTTTGGAGTGAAAGGAGGCAGAGCTCAGTCTTGCAGTGAGCACCTTCATAGTTTGGAGTGAAAGGAGGCAGAGCTCAGTAGTGCAGTGAGCACCTTCATAGTTTGGAGTGAAAGGAGGCAGAGCTCAGTAGTGCAGTGAGCACCTTCATAGTTTGGAGTGAAAGGAGGCAGAGCTCAGTCGTGCAGTGAGCACCTTCATAGTTTGGACTGAAAGGAGGCAGAGCTCAGTAGTGCAGTGAGCACCTTCATAGTTTGGAGTGAATGGAGGCAGAGATCACTAGTGCATTGAGCGCCTTCATAGTTTGGAGTGAATGGAGGCAGAGCTCACTAGTGCAGTGAGCACCTTCATAGTTTGGAGTGAAAGGAGGCAGAGCTCAGTAGTGCAGTGAGCACCTTCATAGTTTGGAGTGAAAGGAGGCAGAGCTCAGTAGTGCAGTGAGCACCTTCATAGTTTGGAGTGAAAGGAGGCAGCGCTCACTAGTGCAGTGAGCACCATCATAGTTTGGAGTGAATGGAGGCAGAGCTCACTAGTGAAGTGAGCATCTTCTCAGCTTGTACTGAAAGAGCTCACTTACTCCCTAGTGCAGTGAGCACCTTCATAGTTTGGACTGAAAGGAGGCAGAGCTCAGTAGTGCAGTGAGCACCTTCATAGTTTGGAGTGAATGGAGGCAGAGATCACTAGTGCATTGAGCGCCTTCATAGTTTGGAGTGAATGGAGGCAGAGCTCACTAGTGCAGTGAGCACCTTCATAGTTTGGAGTGAAAGGAGGCAGAGCTCAGTAGTGCAGTGAGCACCTTCATAGTTTGGAGTGAAAGGAGGCAGAGCTCAGTAGTGCAGTGAGCACCTTCATAGTTTGGAGTGAAAGGAGGCAGCGCTCACTAGTGCAGTGAGCACCATCATAGTTTGGAGTGAATGGAGGCAGAGCTCACTAGTGAAGTGAGCATCTTCTCAGCTTGTACTGAAAGAGCTCACTTACTCCCTAGTGCAGTGAGCACCTTCATAGTTTGGAGTGAAAGGAGGCAGCGCTCACTAGTGCAGTGAGCACCATCATAGTTTGGAGTGAATGGAGGCAGAGCTCACTAGTGAAGTGAGCATCTTCTCAGCTTGTACTGAAAGAGCTCACTTACTCACTAGTGCAGTGAGCCTCTTCACAGGTTGTAGTGAAAGGAGGCAGAGCTCACTAGTGCAGTGAGCACCTTCATAGTTTGGAGTGAAAGGAGGCAGAGCTCACTAGTGCAGTGAGCACCTTCTCAGCTTGATTTAGTTCGCTAACTCACTAGTGCAGTGAGCCCCTTCATAGCTTGGAGTGAAAGGAGCTCACTAGTGCAGTGAGCCCCTTCATAGCTTGGAGTGAAAGGAGCTCACTAGTGCAGTGAACGTCTATGCTTGTTCTGGAGGGGTTCTCTAACTCACTAGAGTAGTGAGCCCCCTTCCTAGCTTGCCTAAAGACGTTCATTACCTGGTGCAGTGAGTGAAATATTCTCACGAGGGCAGTGAGCACCCCACGTTGGCCCAGAAGTCCTCTCTTTGGCCCACATCCCACTATAAGGGCGGTGGGGCCGGTGCGCCCCTAAGGATTGTGGGTGTAGGGCAGGCTGCTGGGGACAGAGAGAGCCGGATAGTGGACTCTGCCTGTGCTTCCAAGGATGGCAGTGGCAGTGTTGCTGTTCGGTCTTCGGCCACCTGGTGGCAGTCGCTGCTTCCTATTGAGAGTGGGCCCTTGTGCTGTGAGCCAGGCCTGGGCTCCACCACCCTTTCCAGCTGCTCCCCCTTCTGGCTCAGCGCCTCTCTCTGGCTACCAGTACTGGATCCCCCACCCGCTCCATGTCAGCCCTCCTTTCCTCCACTCCCTCCCTCCCTCCCTCCCTTCCTCCCCCCCCCCTCTGTCTCTCCCATCACTGTGTGAGCCTCTGAGGCGCAGTGAGATGCTTGGATCAAGCTATGCTCTGTCTGCCCCTCAGATTCACAGATTGGACCAATCCCAGCTTCCCATGGTACCCACCTTTTATCATCAATAATGTGAACATACCTAACAGGTGAAGCGGTTTAGCGCCGGTGACCAGGTGTGTGCTGAATGTGCAAACCTGTCACTGCAACTACATACATTTTTAATCTAACATATCTTATTTATTTATTTATTTATGCGATTTTCTATAGCGCGAACTTTACCCGAAGGTGTCAGAGCGCTTTACATAAGCACCAGTTGAAAAACATAAGGACTTAGGATTACATGCGTTACAGAAAGGATACACACGGAAAAAAATGCAAATGTACAAGATGTAAAGTCACACAAGGAGGAGATACACGTGGATATACTCTAAGAGTCACATAGGAATGGTAGAGAGTACAAAGGTCTGCTGCATATACTAGTGATTAGAGTTATCTCTGTATACATAGGGAAGGGACACGAGTGGATATACTCTAAGAGTCACATAGGAATGGTAGAGAGTACAAAAGTCTACTGCATATACTAGTGATTAGAGTTATCTCTGTATACATAGGGAAGGGATACAAGTGGATATACTCCAAGAGTCACATAGGAATGGTAGAGAGTACAAAGGTCTACTGCATATACTAGTGATTAGAGTTATCTCTATATACATAGGGAAGGGATACAAGTGGATATACTCCAAGAGTCACATAGGAATGGTAGAGAGTACAAAGGTCTACTGCATATACTAGTGATTAGAGTTATCTCTATATACATAGGGAAGGGATACGAGTGGATATACTCCAAGAGTCACATAGGAATGGTAGAGAGTACAAAGGTCTACTGCATATACTAGTGATTAGAGTTATCTCTATATACATAGGGAAGGGATAGGACTGAATATACTCTAAGAGTCACATAGGAATGGTAGAGAGTACAAAGGTCTACTGCATATACTAGTGATTAGAGTTATCACTATATACATAGGGAAGGGATACACATGGATATACTCTAAGAGTCATATAGGAATGGTAGAGAGTACAAAGGTCTACTGCATATACTAGTGATTAGAGTTATCTCTATATACATAGGGAAGGGATACGAGTGGATATACTCCAAGAGTCACATAGGAATGGTAGAGAGTACAAAGGTCTACTGCATATACTAGTGATTAGAGGTATCTCTATATACATAGGGAAGGGATACGAATGGATATACTCTAAGAGTCACATAGGAATGGTAGAGAGTACAAAGGTCTGCTGCATATACTAGTGATTAGAGTTATCTCTGTATACATAGGGAAGGGATACGAGTGGATATACTCTAAGAGTCACATAGGAATGGTAGAGAGTACAAAGGTCTACTGCATATACTAGTGATTAGAGTTATCTCTATATACATAGGGAAGGGATACGGATGGATATACTCCAAGAGTCACATAGGAATGGTAGAGAGTACAAGGTCTACTGCATATACTAGTGATTAGAGTTATCTCTATATACATAGGGAAGGGATACAAGTGGATATACTCCAAGAGTCACATAGGAATGGTAGAGAGTACAAGGTCTACTGCATATACTAGTGATTAGAGTTATCTCTATATACATAGGGATGGGATACAAGTGGATATACTCCAAGAGTCACATAGGAATGGTAGAGAGTACAAGGTCTACTGCATATACTAGTGATTAGAGTTATCTCTATATACATAGGGATGGGATACAAGTGGATATACTCCAAGAGTCACATAGGAATGGTAGAGAGTACATAGGTCTACTGCATATACTAGTGATTAGAGGTATCTCTATATACATAGGGAAGGGATACGAGTGGATATACTCTAAGAGTCACATAGGAATGGTAGAGAGTACAAAGGTCTACTGCATATACTAGTGATTAGAGTTATCTCTATATACATAGGGAAGGGATACAAGTGGATATACTCCAAGAGTCACATAGGAATGGTAGAGAGTACAAAGGTCTACTGCATATACTAGTGATTAGAGTTATCTCTATATACATAGGGAAGGGATACGAGTGGATATACTCTAAGAGTCACATAGGAATGGTAGAGAGTACAAAGGTCTACTGCATATACTAGTGATTAGAGTTATCTCTATATACATAGGGAAGGGATACAAGTGGATATACTCCAAGAGTCACATAGGAATGGTAGAGAGTACAAAGGTCTACTGCATATACTAGTGATTAGAGTTATCTCTATATACATAGGGAAGGGATACGAGTGGATATACTCTAAGAGTCACATAGGAATGGTAGAGAGTACAAAGGTCTACTGCATATACTAGTGATTAGAGGTATCTCTATATACATAGGGAAGGGATACGAGTGGATATACTCTAAGAGTCACATAGGAATGGTAGAGTACAAAGGTCTACTGCATATACTAGTGATTAGAGTTATCTCTATATACATAGGGAAGGGATACGAGTGGATATACTCTAAGAGTCACATAGGAATGGTAGAGAGTACAAAGGTCTACTGCATATACTAGTGATTAGAGGTATCTCTATATACATAGGGAAGGGATACGAGTGGATATACTCCAAGAGTCACATAGGAATGGTAGAGAGTACAAGGTCTACTGCATATACTAGTGATTAGAGTTATCTCTATATACATAGGGAAGGGATACAAGTGGATATACTCTAAGAGTCACATAGGAATGGGAGAGAGTACAGAGGTCTACGGCATATACTAGTGATTAGAGTTATCTCTATATACATAGGGAAGGGATACAAGTGGATATACTCCAAGAGTCACATAGGAATGGTAGAGAGTACAAAGGTCTACTGCATATACTAGTGATTAGAGGTATCTCTATATACATAGGGAAGGGATACGAATGGATATACTCTAAGAGTCACATAGGAATGGTAGAGAGTACAAGGTCTACTGCATATACTAGTGATTAGAGTTATCTCTATATACATAGGGAAGGGATACAAGTGGATATACTCCAAGAGTCACATAGGAATGGTAGAGAGTACAAGGTCTACTGCATATACTAGTGATTAGAGTTATCTCTATATACATAGGGAAGGGATACAAGTGGATATACTCTAAGAGTCACATAGGAATGGTAGAGAGTACAAAGGTCTGCTGCATATACTAGTGATTAGAGTTATCTCTGTATACATAGGGAAGGGATACGAGTGGATATACTCTAAGAGTCACATAGGAATGGTAGAGAGTACAAAGGTCTACTGCATATACTAGTGATTAGAGTTATCTCTATATACATAGGGAAGGGATACGAGTGGATACACTCTAAGAGTCACATAGGAATGGTAGAGAGTACAAAGGTCTACTGCATATACTAGTGATTAGAGTTATCTCTATATACATAGGGAAGGGATACGAGTGGATATACTCCAAGAGTAACATAGGAATGGTAGAGAGTACAAGGTCTACTGCATATACTAGTGATTAGAGTTATCTCTATATACATAGGGAAGGGATACGAGTGGATATACTCTAAGAGTCACATAGGAATGGTAGAGAGTACAAAGGTCTACTGCATATACTAGTGGTTAGAGTCATCCCAATATACATATATATACACATATTGTAGATTCCCTCAGGCAGAGTTCCGTTCAGTGGGGTCGTAGGGGGGACGTGGTCACAACACCAAGGAAGGGTGGGAGGGAATCAAGGGTAAGGAGAGAAGGCAAAGCAGAAAAGGGAAGAAACATTTGAGGAACATCAAGGGGGAAACTAGTGAAAAGGGTAAAAGACGAAGGAATGGACAAGAAGACAGGCCGGGGACCAGAGAAAAACGCTTGAGAACAGCAGCAAAATGGCGGGCAGGACAGAAGGAAAAGTAAAAGCGAGGAGTGTGTCAGAGGCAACAGGAGAGACAATAGAAAGGTCGCTAGGACAGAGGGGGAGGTCCGAGATCGCTAAAGTGACGGCGGAGAAAGGTAGAAGAAGCGAGTCATAAAAAGAAAATGGCGGGGAGCACAAAGGTCCAAGTCCGAAAGTCCAGGAAGAGGGCTGCCATAGCCAGCAAGACCGGGGGGGAGAAAGGCAGTCCGCAGCAAAGTCAAAGCCTTATCGTCCATGAGGAGCAGGGGCAGAGGAGTTCGATCCGGACACCAGGGGTCAGGGAAGAAAGACCACAGGCGCCAAGACAGCTGTTCGCAGAACGGGAGGCAGCAAAGTCAAAAACAAAGTTTAAAGGGAAGGAGGAGGAGGCCTCTCACCAGAGCGATCAACAGAGTTTCATGTGGGAAGAAAGTTGCCCCAGGAGGAAGGCTGTGCATCTTCCATGGAGCTTCGTGTTGCAGTGCCTCCTCAACCTCGCCTGCTCAAGACGCAGTCGGCGTCTCCGGGGTCGGAATGTGGGCAGGTCCCCAACCGAGGCTCCATGGCTGCTGCTCTGAGCTCGGGCCCCTGCCGGCCGATGCCCCTGGTGCCACCGGAGGGCAGAGCCGCAAGCAATCAGGCCGTTTGCAAACATGTGCCAGCGTCATGGGGTTTGTAGGTGAGGAAGCGCTAATTGCTGTGTTTGATCGGTCCTCCGACGCGGAAACAGTGCGCGGCTCCGGAGCTCAAGTCGGGAATGTTGCAGATTGCCGCCATTTGGAGATGAGCGGCCGCCATGTTGAGGTCAGGCATCGGCTGGGTATGAAGCATTAAGCTGAGTTAGAAAGCTACGCTTGTCGCCGCTATTGCCCTCAATCCAAGCACTACCTTGAACGTTGTTCCTCTCCTCACATGGGGGGTCTGCATCCGTGTTGTCGGGGAAGGTTCCCATCGCCGCAGGATTTACGCCGCCATTTTGTTCTGCAGTGTCTACCCCCTCCGCAATAGCAATTCCAAACGGGATATTCCCACTGCGGTCAAAGTGTAGAAATGACCTCCGCTGGTGCCTCACATCTTTGCACGCTGGTGGGCTCGGTTTGCGGCGCTTCTAGATGTCCGCAGCCGCTCCTTTCAGCACCAAGACCATCATAAGCTTATGTCTGCACATCTGGGTACAATTGGGCCACCCTTCCACAGACCCCTGAGCTGCCCAGATTTCCAGTTTCGGCCTCGTTGCCGGTCCCCTCCAGTGAGAACCTAGGCCTTTTTAGGTCTGGCGTTAGCCAATACTCTTTATTTTACCAAAATATGTATAATATACTTATAATGGAATGAAACAAGTGACGTCATATGGCTCTTTCGTAAGATCCATCAAACTCAAAGAAGTTCCTTTTAATGCCAGGGACAGTTGCTATTGTATTGTATTTATATAGCGCTTACTACCCCGATGAGGCGTCGAAGCGCTTCATGGCGAGTAGCATGTTACTCCAGAACACACGATTAGCGGTCAATCCAGTGTTTATTGTGATTAGTCTAGTGTATTCGAGAAAAGATTGCTTTTATTTGCTCCAGTTACTTTGTGATCTATTATAACCGGTTAGGTATGATCGTTATTGGGGGTTTTGTGGGTTCAGGTGGATGATTGGTGAGATGGATGGTCTGGTGGAGAGCAGGTCGTGTTAGGGTTCAGGGATAAGGTTTTAACGAAGACAGGTTGCGATCAATGAAATGAGGCATCAACCAGTTGCAGAATTACAATAAGAGAGATTAAGGCAGACAGGAGTGAGGGGAGGATGTGCTCAGAAATCGAAACAGGCAGAGGATGGAAGGCAAGAAGACGGTCCCTCTGAAAAAGAAAGCAGAGGAATCAAGCCAAAGGAAGTCGAGGGCAATTTTTCATGCTGGTCTTTAGGGGTATATTTTTCATCTTTTCATCTGTGGCCCCCAAACTGTGGAACGCCCTTCCCTCTGAGATTAAAACCCAACCCTCTATGGCCCTTTTTAAGAAAGCCCTAAAGACGTGGTGTTTCATTAAGGCCTACCAGTAAGCATGCTCTTTGACCTTACACTTTATTTGGTTAGGCGCCTTGACGCCCGTTGGGCTAAGTAGCGCAATATAAATCTGGCTTCATTCATTCATTCATATTGGGAGAAGGCTTTCTGATATAGCAAGCAATCGGGGAATGTAAGCTGTGGAAAGAAACATTCTACATAGTGCCCCATATACAGGTCAGGCTGCTTAAACATGCAATTCTGAGTGTACACATCATTTAAGCTTTACAAGCCCAAGTCTGCTTTCTGTCAAGCCTAGGGTGGCCTTTTAAACATGGTCTGCAGTATCCCAACCTTGGTATAGGGTCTGTACGCCGAACAAGGGGAGCTGGTGCTGAAAAAGGGCCTCATTTAAAGTTCTTCCCTCTCTATTCTGTCATTAAAGTTAATTTCACTCACTCACAAAAATGTATTATTTGGCACTGGCTGAAAGCGTCTCACCAATGCACAGTCGGATTTATACCCTGTCATCTAATCACACCCACGTGTTTTTGTGTATGCGGCCATTGTAGTGTATACATTGTACGTATAAGTGAAGCAGAGTGATGGAGGCCCCTGGGTTCCATTTTGAAAGCCTCTGGCCTGTTCCTGTGCCAAAATGGCCGTGATGTTGTTTTCCCAGACAAAGGAAGTGTATCCCGAGTGATGTAAGTCAATCAATCAATCAATCATGCCATTTGTATAGCGCACTACTCACCCGGGAGGGTCTCACGGCACTTGGGGTGAGGGGTATGCTACTGCTCGAACAGCCAGGTCTTGAGTTGTTTCCTGAAGGCGAGATGGTCCTGGGTCAGCCGAAGGTGGATGGGGAGGGAGTTCCAAGTCTTGGCAGCCAGGTAAGAGAAGGATCTTCCTCCGGCGGTGGCTCTTCGGATGCGTGGTACGGCTGCGAGGGCGAGGCTGGTGGACCGTAGCTGGCGGGTGGGCGTGTAGAAGGTCAGGCGGTCGTTGAGGTACTTGGGGCCCAGGTCGTGGAGAGACTTGTGTGCGTGGGTGAGGAGCCGGAACGTGATCCTCTTGTCGACGGGGAGCCAGTGCAGGTTCCTCAGGTGGATGGAGATGTGGCTGCGTCGGGGGACATCCATAATGAGTCGGGCGGAGGCGTTCTGGATGCGCTGGAGTCTTTTCTGTAGCTTGGCTGTGGTTCCGGCGTAGAGGGCGTTTCCGTAGTCCAGTCGGCTGGTGACGAGTGCCTGGGAGACAGTCTTCCTGGTCTCGGTCGGGATCCAGTGGAAGATCTTGCGAAGCATACGCAGGGTGTTGAGAGGGGACCTAAACCGTTGATGTAAGTGAGGCGAGAGCTAGACAGTGGAGTGAGGGCAAAGGAGACCGGGCACCTGTAGAAATTGGGTGAGGTCTTAGTGCTAAGAATTACTCATGATCAGTCTTCCGGCCACTTGGTGGATGGCGGTGGCGGAGGGGGGCTGCAGTCTATGGCAATGTATGCTTTTTGAAACCAAAAGTATAGTTTTGCCTTTAGCCAATGTTTTTAGGTCGAGCACTCGAGACCTCTTGTATATACTTTAGTATATACTTATATGTGTATGTACTTTGTGGGCTCTGGAGATCAGTCCTAGGACTTGTCTGGTTCCGCTTAGGGATTTTTTTTTTCTGTTCAACTGCCTCTATTTAACTGTCTTGATAGACAACGACCAGTAGAGGTCAGTGAAATACCAGAATTGCTTTCTGCTTGTTCAACTGCCTCTATTTAACTGTCTTGATAGAAAACAACCAGTAGAGGTCAGTAAAATAACAGAATTGCTTTCTGCTGAGGGACTTTCTTTTTAAAAATTTTCTGGCAACTGCCTCTATTTAACTTTCCTGATAGGAAACGACCAGCAGAGGTCAGTAAAATACCAGAATCACTGTAGCATTCTCTAGATTCCAGTCCATAGAAATTGTCTTCCACGAGCACCAGTCGACAATAATATTTTTTCAAATCTTGTATTTTCAGTGATATGACCCCCGAAGGCCCTGATTTTATATTAAAAACAGAGCTTTGAACTATACCATTTCCCACTGAAAGGCAATATTTCTCTCCATGTGTTCCCATACCTGGCGTGTCACGCAGTTTGATGCTTTCTTTCCCTCTATGTTAAAGAACAGTAGATGTTTCGGCACCCAGGCTTATGTGTTGCATAGCTAAATACATATATGGTCCCAAAAGCGAGACCAATTGCATTGCAAATTCTTGTTTTTATGTATATATATATATATATATATATATATATATATATATATATTTGCAACTGCCCGCCAACTCCCCCAGCAATAAAGTTTTGCAAAACCAATCGCAAACCAAGCAAAGGCTGTTGAGGAAGCGGCCACGCCTCATCAGAAGAGTGGGGTTGGCTCCATGCCAGCAGCCTCTTGAGCCCTCTGCTGCCCAGATGGCCACTGTGCGAGCACCGCTCGCGAGGACAGAGCCCAGGGGCGTGCATTCCTCTCTCAGAGAGGATATTAGTCTGGTCGGATTGGCACACAGTCCCATCTGACACCACAGCCAATGCAGGATCTAGAATCCTTGGCACTAGCCCAGACAAGTTGGCCTACCATGGTGTCGGATTTAGACTTATGTAATCACCGGGATCCTGGCAGCGGAGGAAGACACTAGTGCTTACATTTGCTCATCATAAGCCTAGCAGGGTCAACTGTGCACTTCAGAGTCGACTTGCTATTGAAATAAATGTATTAACCTGTGGCCAACCAAACTTTATTTCACTTACGCTTTATTTAAAGAACTTTGTATGGGCTGTGAGGACATGAGATTGTACCCTCCACCGTCACGCCCTACCTTATTCCCACTTACCTTTTATATGAATCCTAGCAGCCCGTCCCAACGTTGTCCGGGAGCAATTAGGCTTCAGGGCCCCCGCCTGCCCCGACGTTGTCCGTGGGTCCCCCGGAGCCTTCCTCCATATATTGCAGTATTATACCTCTATGTTTACTTTGTCCGCTTTTGTAACCTGCACACGTAATTTTTTCCTCCTGTAATGCACCGTTTGGCTCACTTTTGTAATGCTCCGTTTGCTTCCTCTTGCTCACGATTTTCATTTTTGCTTCATTTTTCCGCCGCTCACTGCTCCTAAATAAATAAATAACCTACCTCATCTGCCGCTCACTGCTCTTCCCCGCCTGTCCGCCGCTCCTCACCGCCTTTCCACCGCCCCTCACCGCCTGTCCGCCGCTCCTCACCGATCCTCCCCGCGCCATGTCCGCCGGTCCTCCTCGCGCTCCTGGACGCCGCTCCTCCCCGCGCTCCTCACGTCGGGCACGCACGTCGCGGCCGGCGCTTCTTCCAAGGGACTACTTTTTTTTCTGTACATTTTTTAAATAACGTATATTTATTAAGTTTATATAGCCTATGTCCATCTGCACACCCTGACGATTACAACGATGTATCGGGTGTGTGGATTGCCGCTGTTGTTCCCGAGTTTACCCGCCTCAAATGTTCAAAGTTCTTCCTTTATAATAGTAGTATAGATTATTCCATGCATATTCAGGTTTTCATAAATTCACATTCTTCCTGACCCCATACATTTTTTTCTTGCACTAGACTTAAGCAGTGCTTATATGATGGTCTAAGGAGAACAACGAGTTGGTTGCTATTTGGTGAAAGAAATGTGTGTGATGGGGATGTTATTGTTCGCATGGTGGGCACTGGGCTGTCGAGAAGACTATCGTTTCATTTTCTGTGAACTGGAGTTTGAGGAGCTGCCAGGAGTTGGTGCAGGGGAACTTCCTTAATGTTCTGAGGTGCAAGAAGAAGGTCCAGGGGTCCTGGATGGTATTGTCAGTGTTTGTCTGCAATAGGTAGAGGAGATTAGCTTGGGGACAGGACCCTTCCAACCTCTTTTATATACCTGTGCAAGGAAAATTTGAGCGTTGTCTCCTCACCATTCTTCTTGTTACTAAATTCCAGAGCACCCCATCATCTAACACCTTTCGGATGATTTTTAGAAATCTTTAGCCTTGCTATGTTTTTTTTTTATTTTTACCTTTTCCTTCTTACTTTCTCAAACACTCTTTTGTGTAACCTTACTGTTAGGCACTTACGAACATCACATATTATGCACCTGGTGCTGGTTCACAACTGGTTTATGGAATTCCGTTGTAACTTATACTGTCATGTTACATCTTTTGCAGCCTTGAGAAAGCCCTGGTCCAATAGACCAAGTAGGGCGAAACACGTGTCTGTTCTTTGCACATTTAAAATTCAAAATATTACAAAAACAAGGATATAACTAATAAAGATTTTTTTTTAAGAACATAAACTTGCTTTTCTTCCAAACTTAACATTAGACCCAAACAGGATATCTTCTGGGAGAATTAATTTCAAATAAATGAGGAGACACGCTTAAATTTTCCTTAAACTTTCTTAATATTCCAAGGAGCAGGATTGCAGCGTGCTTTTGACATTCTCTGTTCTGCCTTTTGGAGGAATGCACAGGTATTCAGTTCAGTACCCACGGGTAAGCATCAGAGAATATTGTGTTACATTCCACCCTTTCTTAGTCGTGGAGAGGATTTTCAACAAAATATCGTACAGTACAGTGCTTGGACATCTGTATGGTTACAAGGTAGAGAAATGTCTTCTGTTAGGTGCATGGAAGAAAGCTGACTGTTATTTGTTTCTAAGTACAATGGTTCTCTTAGCCTTTCTCCTGTGCAATCTTCTGTCTTCCCTGCTTCACTTCAGATAGGACATACACGATTGGTCCCGGAGCTTCTGTGGTAGACACAGCTTCACTTCCAGTTCTGTCTTCCCTGCTTCTCTTCTGAAAGGACATAAATGATTGGTCCTAAAACTTCTGTGGTTGACACAGCTTCACTTCCAGTTCTGTCTTCTCTGCTTATCTTCATAAAAGACATACACGATTGGCCGGGAGCTTCTGTGGTAAACACAGCTTCACCTCCAGTTCTGTCATCCCTGCTTCTCTTCTGAAAGGACATATATGATTGGTCCTGGAGCTTCTGTGGTAGACACAGCTTCACTTCCAGTTCTGTCTTCTCTGCTTCTCTTCGGAAAGGACATACTTCCCTGCTTCCCTTCAGATAGAACATACACAATTGGTCCTGGAGCTTCTGTGGTAGACACAGCTTCACTTCCAGTTCTGTCTTCTCTGCTCCTCTTCTGAAAGGACATACATGATTGGTCCTGGAGTTTCTGTGGTAGATACAGCTTCACTCCCAGTTCTGTCTTCCCTGCTTCTCTTCTGAAAGGACATACACAATTGGTCCTTGATCTTCTATAGGAGACACAGCTACACTTTCAGTTCTGTCTTCCCTGCTTTTCTTCTGAAAGGACATACAAGATTGGTCCTAAAGCTTCTGTGGTAGACACAGCTTCACTTCCAGTTCTGTCTTCTCTGCTTCTCTTCTGAAAGGACATACAAGATAGGTCCTAAAGCTTCTGTGGTAGACACAGCTTCACTTCCAGTTCTGTCTTCCCTGCTTCCTTAAGAAAGGACATACACAATTGGTCCTAAAGCTTCTGTGGTAGACACAGCTTCACCTCCAGTTCCTTCTTCCCTGCTTCTCTTCATAAAGGACAACCATGATTGGTCCTGGATCTTCTGTGGTAGACACAGCTTCACTTCCAGTTCTGTCTACTCTGCTTCTCTTCTGAAAGGACATACACGATTGGTCTTGGAGCTTCTGTAGTAGACACAGCTGCACTTCCAGTTCTGTTTTCTCTGCTTCTCTTCAGCAAGGACGTACACGATCAGTCCTGGAGCTTTTGTGGTGGACACAGCTTCACTTCCAGTTCGGTCTTCCCTGCTTCTCTTCTGAAAGGACATACACAATTGGTCCCGGAGCTTCTGTGGTGGACAAAGCTTCACTTCCAGTTCTGTCTTCCCTGCTTCTCTTCTTAAAGGACATACACGATTGGTCCTGGATCTTCTGTGGTGGACACAGCTTCACTTTCCGTGTCATTACTCTTTGGCTCCTCAGGATGCCATGCTTCTGCTTGCTCATTAGTAGGGTGCTTTTGGTGCCGCTTCCTGATCACGTCATTATTGTCCTGCATTGTTGGGTACTTTGGTGATCTGGCATTGCTGGATTTTGGCCCCGGGTATGTGATAATCCTAATGATTGGAAGAAGGCGGTGCGGGTTGACGGGAGAGGACATAGGCTGGGAAGGTGAACTCCGAACAGGCCTTTTCAGTTTTGCCCTAAAGTGTATGACAAACTATACAAATGCCAAATCTGCTAACCAATTCAACCTCTTTTAATCTTGAGTGGCCAAATTGAAAAACCAACAATTTATGCCACAGACCATCTTTTTAGTCTGAAATGAATCTTTTCATTTATTTAAATTTTTTGCATGTCAAAACAATTTATACAACTCTATACATCTTTAAATCTTTACACCTAACACATCAAACTTTATCACTACAAATCTTTTAACCATTCTTTCATTCATTCCACTTTCACAAACTTTTCATACTACATACAGATTCACTCACAGCATTTACCCACAAAACTGTACATTTCTTTGAATTTCTTTCCTTAGGTTTCTCAGGATGGCCATAGAACCAAATTTCACAACATTTGTAATTCTGACAATTATACTTTGTACAATACTCTTATGGTCTAAAAAAAAAATGGTCTTTTCAGACTGATTCATTTCAGACTAAAAAGATGGTCTATGGCATAAATTGTTGGTTTTTCAATTTGGCCGCTCAAGATTAAAAGAGCTTGAATTGGTTAGCAGTATTGGCATTTGTATAGTTTGTTGTTCAATTGAGGCTTGGCCTTACTGTTTGGAGCCCAAACCCAGTGGTGTTTTCACACTAAAGTGTATGAGACTAATGGTGTTGCAGTGGTTTATGGGAGCTAGTTTCAAAAGTAAGTAGTGATGGAGGGGGGAGCATGTGTTCCCACCTGCATTTGACTTTAGCTAAGATCAGTTTTGATGATATGGGTGCAAGGAATCGATAACCTAATGGGTTCTTGAGCAAGACTCGACTTGAGCTTCCCAGGCAATGTAAGGTGAGGCCGAGGCTCTTGGAGGGCTCCAGTGCTTACTCCTTGCCGTTATAAGAATCTTTCACACTTTTTTAAGCAGAACAGCACCTGGCCGCTTCCTGGACCTTCCCCTGGTAAGCTATCAAGTCTACACAGAGGGTGTTTGTACAGAGAAGGCACATTGTCGCCAAGCTATACACAATCTGTGCAGCTACGAGAAGTACTTGACTAAGGTCCATGGGACAATTCGCTGAAAAATCGAACAAACTGATAGCTGGAATGCTTGAATGAATCCCATCCACCGGTAAATATTGAGGCAGCATTCCGCTCCATTGTTTTTTGCCCCCTAGGCCACTCGAGACAGGGACCAGACTTTTTGTGGGAGTTGCTGCCTTCTATCAAGTGCTCGACCGACCCTGGATTGACACTCCTTGATGGAGAAGAGGAGGATTTTGCTGTCTGACCATTACTGATGGGCAGTAGTATTTGGTAGGACTTCTTCAGGAGGGCCTTTCAGACAAGATTGTTAGAAGAAGGCCTTTCAGACAAGATTGTGCTGATGTCCTGGTTGAATGGATGTGTTCTTCACCCTACCGAAGGATGAGTTCCCTAGGTACTAGGAGGTTTGTGGATGGGAGGAGCTGCTGTGTGGCCACTTGAGTTTTTCAAGCATGAACATGACTCAATATGGGATGGGGCCTTTTTCATAACCTTTCAAAGAAATCTCCCAGCCAGTGGGCAGGTGTCATTATTAAGGCAGATGATTAAGTTTGTATTATGAAGACAATGAGCGCACTCATACTGGGAAACTAGTTTTTGAGAAAAGGATTTTTTTTAAATAATTAATCATTATTTGCGAATTCTGTGTCATCAAAATGACAATATGCCTCATTATTGAAATGATTGAACATTGAAAGTGACCCAGCGAGCGCTTACTGTGTCCAGGGTTGACGACAGTGGGGTGGTACTCCGCTTCAAAGACCACTACAAAGAGCTAGGGGAAGGAAACAGTACAATACTGAGATCTTGTAGGCTGACAGAACCTGTCAAAGTATTATCCATGCTGAGGTGGGATAAAGTAAGAGAGCAGTCAAGGCTGTAGACCCCTTAATGTGAGAAGCTCTTCTGACCATGGTTTTTGTGCGTCCCGCAGGCTTGTGGTAGAACCTTCTCGTCCAAATGATACAACCCAACGTTTTCCAGATCAACATACGTGTTGGGTATCACCCTAAAGGGCTAGGAGGAAAACATGAACATTGGTCGCACGTATTGTTGGTGCGAAGATCTATGAGCCGACTCATTGTTCCGCACTGTTGAGAGATTCTTTTTGTTCACCTTGTTCTGACTCCGAGGACTTTGTAAGTGTTGTAAGAAGACCCCAGTTAGGATCAGATATGTGAAGGCGATGGCACCAGCAGATACAAATTTGCTTCTGACGGTGATGAAGAGTTGTGGAATGGTGCAGCTGGTGAACATGGTGTAGGAGGAGGAAGCTGACCTGCCAAAGTGAGCGCTTCTCGTTTTGTGAGCTGGACATCGGCTTCGGTCACTCTACCTTTAGTGGCCGACATGTGTAAATTGGAATTGACTTTGCAATTGATTGCACTGATGTCCTCACTGCTGTGCTTCAGAAATGCCACTCTCTCTCTCAGCAGAACTGAGCTCAGATGAAGATCTGGCTATCATTTACAGATCTCCCACTGGCCTTTGTCCAGAGCTCCTAGTGCAGAATGGGACACCAAGATGAAGCTACGTAAACCGCAAGTCTGTATATTGTGTTTCTGTGGAGGTGCCAAGAGCCATTCCTGCCTCGGCTGAGGCGATGGTTGTATGTCAGATGGAATGCACCTTTCCTTCTGCCGAGCGTCTCCTCTACCTGCGAGGTGTGGGCGCCAGGTGAGCAGTCTTCAAGAAAGCCTTTAAGTGCCTACCTGAGCAGCTTAAAGTATTCCATTGCCCACTGCCCGGCGTGCTTTGTCTCACATTCCGCTCGCGTGGAATTCTATTCTCACACTGGGGCTCTGTTTCGTTGGGTCCAGCCAGGCAGCGCGGATTGATCTTGGCTGACGTTTTTTATTGGAATAAAAAAAAAAAAGTGAAAACAAGTTAAGCACTTTGGCTAAGACCGAGGAACCTGAGCAGGTTTTAACATGCCACTCTCCACCCTTGACTCTTGGTCTTTAAATGCCGAGATCGGTTTCCAAGCACTGCCGACCACGCGGATGACTATCACTTACCACTTAAGAGAGTGGTCTGAAGCCTTGATGCCAATGCTGCCATCGTCACTTCTTCAGAGCCTTGAATGAAAATAGGGGTGATGCCTGCTGTACCCACCAGAATAACATAAGAAATTATCTGTTGACCTCAAGGACTATGCGTTTTGTAAAAATTGTTCAATTTTTGCAAAAGTAGTCATGCTGTGGTATCTGGGTGCTACAGAGCAAACACAAGGAGATGATGGACGGGGCGCTGAAACTTTTCAGACACTCACCCCCAGTCACAGATCTGGGTTGAATCCATCATCATTCTTCAGCTCACTCCACCACCTCAGTTTGGACCCAGCTATATACAAATCAGTCTTGACCCTGTGCCTCATGGGAACAGTCCAGCCCAAACTGCCAAGCCATGTCTTCCCTGAACCGGAAACCAGGATCCAGGGCCCGGTTATGGGCTAACACCCCTCATCAGCCAGGCTAGCTTGAATCCAGTGGCAAAGTGAGCATGGGACCCACCTGGGCATACCCTACCATCTTAGGGCGAACAAAGCAAATACAAGGAGATGATGGACGGAGCGCGGAAACTTTTCAGACACTCCCCTCCAGTCACAGATCTGGGTTGAATCCATCATCATTCTTTAGCTCACTCCACCACCCCAGTTCAGACATGGCCATATGCAAATCAGTCTTCACCCTGTGCCTCATGGGAACAGTCCAGCCCGAACTGCCAAGCCAGGTCTTCCCTGAACCGGAAACCAGTATCCAGGGCCCGGTTATGGGCTAACACAGTGGTTCCCAAACTTTTTCGACCCCCGGCTCCCTTGAGCTTTTGGCCGTTGGCCGTTGCTCCCTATTATGTTACTTTTTTTTGGCAAGTGGGGGGATGTAAGCACAGCTGCAGGGGTACTTTCATTTTTCTCCCTGAAAATAATCATGGAGTCTGTGAAAGTGTGTCAATGGTAGCCTGTGATGTGCGTGACAGGTCGCGGTAAGACCTTTTAGGTAGTACTTGCATGTAGTCATTTGACTCACAAATGAGTTTTGAAGAACTAATGTTTTTACACCAGACTTTGCATGTATGTGTGCATGCGTGTTTGGTGCTCTGTCACTAACATATGTTGAACTAGGCAACAAACTGCATTGCTTTGCAAAGATGGGGGAACTATGGCATCCATGGCTGAATAGTGTGCTGGAGCAGGTTGTATGATGAGGCATGTGAAATTCGGGTAGAATGGAATGTAGTGCTGGTAATCACAAAAGGGATCCAATTGGAGATGCCATGCAAATCCTACAGATAAATATAAAAGTCCAGACTTTACTACTGTGGCTTTCTTGGGTACTAGAAATACTGCCAGCACAAGCACTGCTACTAGAACCACAGCTAAGAACGACAATAATGCCTAAAAACTATCCACAACCTTGCCACCCTCTTCTCACACTTTGAGGCCATTAGATGAGCTAGCCACAATTAAAGAAGTCACTTCTGCTGCTTTCCAAAGTAGCATTGAAAACAGACTGTAGGAGTAGCACATGGAAACAGACCACAGAAACACACTTTACAAAAGCAGATTACAAAACAGACTACAAAAATCTCCATAGTATGTTAATATCTCCCACAAAAAAAATCCTTGCACCTCAAATGCATGTTGATTTCTCAGAGGAGCCGGTTTACATACGGCCCAGATTTTGGCAGAATTTATTTCGAAGACTCTGCAAAAGATATTTGAACAGATTACATTTTCACATGGGGCAAACACAGGTCTTTGCAGCCTCTCTATGGAAAGGTTGATGTCCATAACATAGGTTTCTGGAACATTAACTTTATAAATAAAATAATTAAATAAATAAATTCAGCATGCTGCGTGAAAGCGGGGCCCATCTAAACATCTGTTTATCTACAGAGGAATGCATGCAAGCGCATACATAAGAGTATGTGATATCTGAATACAAAAACAGGAAAAAGCAAAAAGCATCAGCCTTTTTAATGGTTTGTGCTTGTTTTAGTAATTGCCGAAACGTCATAGAATTCTCAGCTCACAAAAATATAGGTCAAGAGTGCACTGCTGTACACTGAAGGCTTCCTGTTCCCAATCTGTGTGCTTGGTGCACGGCGCCCCTGGCTACTTTTCACGGCGCACAGATTGGGAACCACTGGGCTAACACCCTTCATCAGCCAGGCTTGCTTGAATCTAGTGGCAAAGTGAGCAAGGGACCCACCTCTGGGCATACCCTGCCATCTTAGGGTGAAAAAAGCAAACACAAGGAGATGATGGACGGAGCGCTGAAACTTTTCAGACACTCACCCCTTGTCACAGATCTGGGTTGAATCCGTCATCGTTCTTTAGCTCACTTCGCCACCTCAGTTCAGACCCAGCCTTATGCAAATCAGTCTTGACCCTGTGCCTCATGGGAACAGTCCAGCCCAGACTGCTAAGCCAGGTCTTCCCTGGACCGGAAACAAGCTTCCGAGGACCGGTTTCTGGGTAGCACCCTTCATCAGCCAGGCTAGCTTGAATCCAGTGGCAAAGTGAGCAAGGGACCCACGTCTGGGCATACCCTGCCAACTTAGGGCTAACAAAGCAAACACAAGGAGATGATGGACGGAGCGCGGAAACTTTTCAGACACTCACCCCCACTCACAGATCTGGGTTAAATCCATCATCATTCTTTAGCTCACTTGTCATTGTCACAGGTCATGTTCGAGGAGCTATTGTCGTAGATCCACCTTATTACTCATTTGGGGAGCCCACACAGCATCTGCTCCTTCCTGTTGGGGACTTCTCTTCAAGGTTCTGCTTCTTCGAGTGAGTGACGAGTGATCTCGGCCGATATGGTATTGCACCTGGAGCTGGCAGTCTGCCATCCATCTGGTATGAAGCCATGCCTCCCACAGATCGAGGTTACAGTTCTATACGTGACTTGGCTTCTTCTGAACTTGTTGGGGTGACGCTCCACCTGCACTCTCTTCTTAGAGTCTAACTTTTTTGGAGTTCACTGTCATCCATGGCTTCCTACCTTCAGAAAGTGATCTGGGTGAGTGTCATGAAGGTTCTAGGACAAAACCCCCTTGCTGTGGGAACGCCGCGCTTGTCGACATTATATCCTTAGCCTCTGAACTGGGTTCGTGTGTCGATGCGATGGGGGAAGTCGCGAGAGAAGGGAGCTCTCTTCAGAGCTCGCCCCAGGTGGATCAGAGAAGTTCCTTGTAGGTGGCAGATGAAGTTCCTCTTGAAGGCTTGAATCTTCAGCTTCTTTTTGAAATAGAGACGCGATGCAGCGAGCCTCGTGCGGCAGACTGTTCCTGGTCCTGGTGCAAAGCAGCAGAAACCTTGTTATCTGGCCTCTTCCTTTTTGCAACTCTTCAGGATCTTCTGTATTTACAGGTCCAAGATTTCCAACAACAGCTACAACAGGTGAAACCTGCTCCCTGCACAGTCTTCTGCTGGTCATCTGACCTCGGCCTGGTATTTTTAGGAACGGGTGAGGCCCGCTCTATCTGACTGGTTATGACCTTCCTGAGAAAGGTGCGGCCCGCTCTGTCTGGTTATGAGCTTCATGAGAAGGGTGAGGTCCGCGCTGTCTGGTTACGAGCTTCATGAGAAGGATGCGGCCCGCTCTGTCTGGTTACGAGCTTCATGAGAAGGGTGCGGCCCACTCTGTCTGGTTACGAGCTTCATGAGAAGGGTGCCGCCCGCTCTGTCTGGTTACGAGCTTCATGAGAAGGGTGAGGTCCGCGCTGCCTGGTTACGAGCTTCACGAGAAGGGTGCGGCCCGCTCTGTCTGGTTACAAGCTTCATGAGAAGGGTGTGGCCCGCTCTGCCTGGTTACGAGCTTCATGAGAAGGGTGAGGCCCGCTCTGCCTGGTTAGGAGCTTCATGAGAAGGGTGTGGGCCCGCTCTGTCTGGTTACGAGCTTCATGTGAAGGGTGAGGCCGCTCTGTCTGGTTACGAGCTTCATGAGAAGGGTGTGGCCTGCTCTGTCTGGTTACGAGCTTCATGTGAAGGGTACGGCCCGCTCTGTCTGGTTACAAGCTTCATGTGAAGGGTACGGCCCGCTCTGTCTTGTTACGAGCTTCATGAGAAGGGTGTGAGCCCGCTCTGTCTGGTTACGAGCTTCATGTGAAGGGTGATGCCCGCTCTGTCTGGTTACGAGGTTCATGAGAAGGGTAAGGCCCGCTCTGTCTTGTTACGAGCTTCATAAGAAGGGTGCGGTCCGCTCTGTCTGGTTACGAGCTTCACGAGAAGGGTGCGGCCCGCTCTGTCTGGTTACGAGCTTCATGAGAAGGGTGCGGCCCACTCTGTCTGGTTTCGGGCTTCATGAGAAGGGTGAGGTCCGCTCTGTCTGGTTACGAGCTTCACGAGAAGGGTGCGGCCCGCTCTGTCTGGTTACGAGCTTCATGAGAAGGGTGCGGCCCACTCTGTCTGGTTTCGGGCTTCACGAGAAGGGTGCGGCCCGCTCTGTCTGGTTACGAGCTTCATGAGAAGGGTGCGGCCCACTCTGTCTGGTTACGAGCTTCATGAGAAGGGTGCGGCCCGCTCTGTCTGGTTACGAGCTTCATGAGAAGGGTGCGGTCCGCTCTGTCTGGTTTCGGGCTTCATGAGAAGGGTGAGGTCCGCTCTGTCTGGTTACGAGCTTCATGAGAAGGGTGCGGCCCGCTCTGTCTGGTTACGAGCTTCATGAGAAGGGTGCGGCCCACTCTGTCTGGTTTCGGGCTTCATGAGAAGGGTGAGGTCCGCTCTGTCTGGTTACGAGCTTCATGAGAAGGTTGCGGCCCGCTCTGCCTGGTTACGAGCTTCACGAGAAGGGTGCGGCCCGCTCTGTCTGGTTACGAGCTTCATGAGAAGGGTGCGGCCCACTCTGTCTGGTTTCGGGCTTCATGAGAAGGGTGAGGTCCGCTCTGTCTGTTACGAGCTTCATGATAAGGTTGAGGTTCGCGCTGTCTGGTTACGAACTTGTTGGGTAGAGTCAGTCATCGCCCTGGCTGTCTGGTTATTTGCTCTATGGGAAGGGTAGACCGGCTTTGCATGCCCGGTTATGAGCTTCATGGAAGGATCAGGCCCAAAGTTCCTGCCCTCCCATCAGGCCTCAACCATTTAACTATATCCTGTGGTCTAGTGGAGGAGCTGCAGACTTGGACCCAGGTGACCTGGGATCGAATGACTTGGTGAAACCTGCCTCCAAATTGTGTGTTCCTGAGCAAATCAATTTCAGCCTTAGTTCTCTTGCCTGCCCTATATGGAAAGGCCCTTTAGGGCATTCACTTAGCTCTACAAGGTAATTTATTTGTTCAGTGCAAGAAGTCTGTCTTATCAGAAACGCCTCCCCGCCCCTTGCCAAGTGTTGCAATAATGTGGCATGTTCAGCTTAATGGGATCTTTGCCTGCGTCAGCACACTAGTAAATGGATTTATTAGCACCTTTCACCCTCCAGCCCTCCTTGATCTGCTGATGTGTGGGGAAGCAATTTTATCTCAGAAAAAAGTAGGTATTTGCAGCCGCGCCTGAATACATTAGATTCCTAATTAATATTAGGACTGTGCTCAGTCAGCTACTTTCCTCCCTTTTCGCCCCATACTTGGCTGAGTGTGAAGCTCCCCTCTTTCCCAAGTGCCTACCTAGGGTTGGCCGCACACCTCCAAGGACTTTTGTTTCTTTAAAGCTTACACTAGCCAATTGGAAAGACACGCGCAAGACTTCATGTAAGGGCTGGTTACATTGGATCACGCATCTTAAGGGCGCAGACAATATTGCTTGACAGAATTCTCCATGGAAACCCTCGTGCAGATTGCTCTGGAATGCCTCGGACAATTATTTCAACTCCCATAAACCTCAGTGAACCTACAAGTGGTGGTTGCACTTTATGTCAAATATATTGTATTTTTGTTTTTGTTCTTTTCCTTGGTTTCCTATTTTATATTTACATTCATAATGTCTGTTTATTTCAGCTCCCTTGGTCTACTGGGAGAGTTCACCAATTGTGTTAGTACATGGTTCTCGTATTTTTTTTAATGTAGGTTGTGTTTTGTTGATTAGTTGTATAGGAACTCTCTATTTTCTTCTTCTCTTCTTCTTTCTTTTATTTGCCCTCTGTTTTCTTCTTTCTTCTTTATCATTGATTATATATGGTTTGGAATACTTAGGGCCCCATTAATATGTCGGGCGGATCGCCACCGTCCGCATGGCGGTGGCGATCCGCCTGACATATTCCCCCGCCCGCTTGTAGATTTCCTCCCCCATTACCATGGCGGAGGGGACCCTGGCGGACGGAAAGACCCTGTCTGCCGGTATTCCGCCTGGTCGAAGAGTCAACCGGGCGGAAAAGCAGTTAATACGGTGGCGGTGTCTGGTAGACTCTGCCATCCATATTAGCATACATGCAGGGACATGCCTTTCCGTGGTGGCGAAAGGCATGCGGTTCTCCGTATTAAGAGCCCTTAGCGGTCCCCCAGGGATTCTGGGGAGTGGGGGGTGCACATGAGGGTTATCTATGGTACACCCCTGCATTTCACAGTACAACTTGGCAGACACCGCGCGGTGCCTGCCACGTTGTACTGTCAAATGCCCAACTTGATTTCTGGCATTGCAGCAAGCGGTGCTTTCGGCACCGCCCGCCGCAATGTCAGAAATGCGGAATGCGCCCTCCAGT
Organism: Lissotriton helveticus; assembly: GCF_964261635.1. Taxonomy (NCBI): domain Eukaryota; kingdom Metazoa; phylum Chordata; class Amphibia; order Caudata; family Salamandridae; genus Lissotriton; species Lissotriton helveticus. The sequence continues at coordinate 45,260,850 of NC_136072.1, forward strand.
GTGGCGGGCGCATCCTAATGGGATGTACGGGACCGCCACACCCTTAGCGGGTGGTCCCATTTTCCGGGGTATGGCGGGCAGACAAAGTCCGCCCGTCATACTACTGAGCCCCTAAGTATTGAATTTGGGTACAAATTTATGCTTATGTGCTCACATAATATGGAGTTGTTTGTTTCATCTATATGTTATTCTAACCATTCTATGCTGATCATTTGCTTATTGGAAAATTCAATGAAGTATTTGAAATTAGAAAAAAAAAGAAAAAAGCTTACACTTGCCACTTGCCAAGTCAACACTTTACTGCCAGAGGGGGCAGGCTTTAGCACTGCAGATAGAGCTTGTCTCGGTCATTTCTCAGTTTTCAGTGGAGCAGAATCTTACAAGGGACTGCTCTCCTCACTTAGGACACCCTTTCCCTGGTGTTACCCCCTGTGGTGTTGTGTGTGGGCCACAGACAGCCCAGGCGTGAGGCCGGCGCATTCATTTTTAGGGGACGGTCTTCCAAAATGGGCCTTTCTTTTTTTTTTTTGGTAAAGTATTTTCTTTCTAGGATGCACTTCTTGAATTCTCCACCCAAATATCTTTGAAAATCAAAACTCACTTCTGAAAGAAACCTAAAACCTTACTCGAGCATTATGGGTGACTGCAGTTTTCTTCTCCTTCACGTCTTAAGCTTATCTGTTGTTTAAGTAGAAATGAATCCGCTTCTAGGAGCTTTAGAGGATTATTTCTTTCGAAGAATGGTGCAGGTTAAGTGTGTAGCTCACTTTGGAGCCGCCCTCACTGCAGGAAGAATTGTGACTTCTAAAGACACCCCTAGATATCTGCTTGGCGCCAGGTGAAACCAAACTAGATCCAAGTCTAACTTTTGGGGTATCCCATTCAGATAAATTTACACTGAACCTAGTAAATCTCATAGTGAGTATCGTGAAGATCTTGTATATACTCTGCCTTCTGGACTTAGTTTGGACACCCTTGCGTTACTGGTTTAATCTTGACCGCTGGAAATCAGGGCGTGATCTAGGTGGATGTATGACGTTACAATGCAGGCTATTACAACGCCTGCCTTTACAACGCGGTTTTTACATCGCAGTCCATTACAACGCATAGCGCTTAGGGGTGCTGGATAGTGAATAGTTTAATTTTCTATTCCAACTCCAGTCCCCGTGGATAGTAGGGAAGGTTATTTGATAGTAAATTAACCTATTCCCTATCCTAGAGCGCCCCCCAGAGCAATGTGTTGTAATAGTTTGCGTTGTAATGACCGCGTTGTAATGGTAGTGCGTTGTAAAAGTTTCGTTGTAAGTGTTGTTCACCGATCTAGGTCTGCGTTTGATGGAGTTTCTGAAGACCACGCCCCTAGTTTACTATTCAGTGGGCCTTGCCCAAGTGAGCAGCTTCTCTGCTAGTCACTGTCGGGCTAGGCTGCTTCTCTGCTCCTGCTGATAGACACCATGGTGAGGGGTCATTCCTGTACCCCTCTGGGAGGAGGGAGCTGATGGTGGCCTCCTTGTAGTTGAGTGGCAGTGGGTTTAACAGTACCTTTGAGAGCACATCCTGGAGGCGGGCCTACGTTAAGTGGAGAAGTGTGGCTCACTGGTTAGAGGCGGCAGACCCGTAAGCAGAGAACGGCCCGGGACCAGGGTTCGATTCCCGACGCGGCAGGGTCGTGGACCAGGGTCAGCGGACTCGATAATTCTCGCCTCGGTGCCTACTCTAGTCAGAAACCAAACTCGGCAACTCTGGGCATCAGCTTGCCTCATCTTCACAACGGCCCCCCCAGACCGCTGGGGATGCTTGGTCGCACCTTAGAGATACCCATCAGGGACCATCTTTCAGGGTGAGCCAGGACGGGTTCCCCAGCGGTCGAAGCGTGGAGATACTCCTCCGGGAGTCGATTCCTAGCGCTATATAAACCCACAATTTAAATAAACCTGTACGACGACACGTCCTGGAGGCGGGCATACATTACCTGTATGAGAGCACATACCTGAGGGAGCCTTACATTACCTGTACGAGAGCACATACCTGAGGGAGCCTTACATTACCTGTACGAGAGCACATACCTGAGGGAGCCTTACATTACCTGTACAAGACCATATACCTGAGGGAGCCTTACATTACCTGTACGAGAGCACATACCTAAGGGAGCCTTACATTACCTGTACGAGAGCACATACCTGAGGGAGCCTTACATTACCTGTACGAGAGCACATACCTGAGGGAGCCTTACATTACCTGTACGAGAGCACATACCTGAGGGAGCCTTACATTACCTGTACGAGAGCACATACCTGAGGGAGCCTTACATTACCTGTACGAGAGCACATACCTGAGGGAGCCTTACATTACCTGTACGAGAGCACATACCTGAGGGAGCCTTACATTACCTGTACGAGAGCACATACCTGAGGGAGCCTTACATTACCTGTACGAGAGCACATACCTGAGGGAGCCTTACATTACCTGTACGAGACCATATACCTAAGGGAGCCTTACATTACCTGTACGAGAGCACATACCTGAGGGAGCCTTACATTACCTGTACAAGACCATATACCTGAGGGAGCCTTACATTACCTGTACGAGAGCACATACCTGAGGGAGCCTTACATTACCTGTACGAGAGCACATACCTGAGGGAGCCTTACATTACCTGTACGAGAGCACATACCTGAGGGAGCCTTACATTACCTGTACGAGAGCACATACCTGAGGGAGCCTTACATTACCTGTACGAGAGCACATACCTGAGGGAGCCTTACATTACCTGTACGAGACCATATACCTGAGGGAGCCTTACATTACCTGTACGAGAGCACATACCTGAGGGAGCCTTACATTACCTGTACCAGAGCATATACCTGAGGGAGCCTTACATTACCTGTACGAGAGCACATACCTGAGGGAGCCTTACATTACCTGTACGAGAGCACATACCTGAGGGAGCCTTACATTACCTGTACGAGAGCACATACCTGAGGGAGCCTTACATTACCTGTACGAGAGCACATACCTGAGGGAGCCTTACATTACCTGTACGAGAGCACATACCTGAGGGAGCCTTACATTACCTGTACGAGAGCACATACCTGAGGGAGCCTTACATTACCTGTACGAGAGCACATACCTGAGGGAGCCTTACATTACCTGTACGAGAGCACATACCTGAGGGAGCCTTACATTACCTGTACGAGAGCACATACCTGAGGGAGCCTTACATTACCTGTGCGAGAGCACATACCTGAGGGAGCCTTACATTACCTGTACGAGACCATATACCTGAGGGAGCCTTACATTTCTTGTACAATAGCGCATCCTGGAGGCTACTTTGCATTACCTGTACAAGAGCACATCCTGGGAGCAGCCTTACATTACCTCTGCAGAGCTGATCCAGGGTAGCCTACATTACTTGTACAATAGCGCATCCTGGGGGCGGCCTTACATTACCTGTACGACAGTTCATCCTAGATGCCGACTTACATTACCTTTACGACAGCACATCTGGGAGGCATCCTTACATTTCTTACCTATGACAGCACATCCTGGGGGCTCAGCCTTATATTATGAGAGATGCAGCTCTCTCAGTGGGTCTGAAAGCACACTGAAGACCAGATTGCATCCATCTGATGGAAACCTTACCTTGTAAAATAGCACATTGATTATAAGATAGTGCCTCTTGGACTCTTTGCTTACATTACCAATGCTACAATAGTCCACCCAGCGTTTAGAAAAGTACTGGTACGTTTATTACGGTTGTGACAGGCATTCCACAGGGCTCCACTTTGAGTCCTCTCCTCTTCAATCTTTACGTTACGCCCCTTATCTACTTAGCAGAGGAACGGGGAGCTAAGATCATAGCTTATGCTGATGACACTCTGCTCTTTTTTACCTGGAAGGAAAACGTCTTGTCCCTAGACCCAGCTAAAAACTGTCTTTCTGCCATTTTCAAATGGCTTGCACTCTCACAACTTAAGTGCAACGAGGACAAGTCAAAGATACTTCTGTATGGCTCCTTCCCCCCACATTTTAGGGAGGCGATCTGGCCTATAGAGTACCCCATGCCAAAGTCTATCGGCAATCTAGCGAAGAATTTGGGGGTGTGGTTCAGCGAGGACCTCCGTTTCTCCCCACAGATAGAGACTTGCTGGTATGTGCTTTGGCACACTGAAATCGGTCAGAATGTTCCTGCCGCTGCTTCCTGGACCAGCCAAGGAGATGGTGACAAGAGCCCTCATCCTGTCGGGCATTGATTATGCCAATGCTTTTTACATTGGCCTGCCTGGATATCAGTTAAAAAAATGTGCAAACAATACAAAATGCGGCTGCTAGAGTTTTTCTTGGCAATCTTGGAAGATCTAGCATGAAACAACACCTTCGGGACTTACATTGGCTTCATGTGGCTAGGCGTGTCCCGTTTAAAGCTCTCAATCTCTCTCATGGAGCACTGCATGGATTGGGGCCATCGAATCTTAGGAGATGCTTTAGCTTTTATGAGCCCGGAGACAACTGCACTTAGCCGCGGAGCATTTAGTTGTGGTCCCCTGCTTTTGCCCCACTCGAATGGGGGGCAGCTCTTTATCTTTTAAGGCAGCAGAAGCATGGAATGCCCTACCTTTTGAACTACGGAATATCCAAGACCTCAGGCTGTTTAAGAAGCAACTAAAGACTGCTTTTTAACTAAGCTGCGCCTCTCTCAGTTTCACTACTTTTCAGTTGGCTTCCATGCCGGGACAATCTTGAGTAGCCGCGCGCGATATAAATGCCAAACACATAACATAACAGGCATAGGCGACAGGGATTATATGCCACTTTAAAAAAAGTGGCATTAAAATTGTGAAATTGAGGTCTTAACAGCATAAAATATTATTTAACCACCAATTGATATTTGATAGTGATTTTGCTATTTTTTTCTCCACAGGCTTCCTCGATGTTGAGAGCTTCCATCGCCCCGGTGTAAGTAACCCTTCATGTGTGTCAAATATGTTTATAAGGAGCTAAGATATCAAGGCGCTGGCTCATCTCATCGCTGGGTCACCACAGCGGAGGGCAAGTAGCCTAAAAGTGTCTTTGAACTCTGCCAAGAAATGTCCTGAAGGAGAACACTGACTTTTTATATTTATTCAAGTGAGATCTATTTTATTCAGTTGTAGCTTACATATGTATTCAGTGAAGAGAGGAGTCTGACATGACCACGGTACAAGGTGATAGTTGGTGCAAGTGAGAGGGACCAAGGCTAATACGGAGATAGGCAGAGATAGCAGACTGAGGTAGAGCTTGGGAAGCTGGGCAGGGCTTGAAGGACTGAGGTAGGTCCTGATTGATTGTGGCCGATGTTGAGGAGCTGGGCTGGTGACATGTTGACCTTGAGTAGAGCTTGAGGGCCTGGAGTGGAGCTTGCGGGGCTGGGCAGGTCTTGAGGGACTGAGGTAGGTCCTGATGGATTGAGACCTATCTTGAGGGACTGGGGCTGGTGTCATGGTGACCTGGAACAGAGATTGAGGGATCCTTGCCAGAGCTACATGAACTGCAATAGAACTTGATGGGCAAAGCCGAGATTAAGGGCGTGGGACAAAGCAGGAAAGAATGGAACAGACAACACCACCGCCATGTGGTATTGCAACAAACAGGGCACAGTGGGATCTTCGACTCTGTCCTGAGTGGCCCTGTGCCTCTGGACCTGGCTTAATCAGCAGGACATCTCCCTGAGTGCACACCACCTGGCAGGATCTTTAAATGCCAGGGCAGACAAACTCAGCCAGTGACGCCTAGTTGATCCCGAAAGGAGATGGTGCAAGGTGTCTTCTTGTGCCTATCCATGGCAGGTGTCGGAGAACTCCGCAACTGTGCATTGGCCGACAGTTGATGAACTTATCGAGGCATTGCCTCAGTTGGAACTGGATACAACTTTGAGGAGTCGTGTGTTGATCCAGCAGCCCTGATAGTCGTGTTGAAGACATTGGAGAATCTTTTAGGAGTGCCAATAGTATTTTCTCTCCACTATCCTGTGGTATTGTAATGCCGCTCCAGCTGCCTGTTTCACCAGCTGCAGCATTGAGGCCAAAGTTGAGCCCGAAGCTGCGTTTGCCTTTGGATTCAAAGAATGGCTCTTCACAGTTGGATGGTCAGTATGATATTGATGATCGGGAAGTTAAGGCACCTTCTCACCAAATGGTAAGGAAATTGAGACAGGAGCTCCCAGTGACTGCCTGTGGTGACTTTGGTTCCTGCAATGCTTTGCTGCAAAGGGCTTCTTCAAACTCTGGTCTTATGTTTACCGGCTGTGGCCCAACAGTCCTTCTCAGTCCTCAAGGCCCCGGGCTAAATCTGTATGCATTGGACATAACTCCTAACGTACATCCCACATACCCTAAATCTGCTATTTAGTGAGTTATAATGGCACCTGGCAGCCAACTCCACCACCTAAATGTTCTTCTAAAAATAGTTATTTATTTTAAACTTACAGATGGCAACACCAACTTAATGAAATTAGGGACCACACTGGATTGAAAAAACAAGGCAAATTTAGCCCTACCACTGTTACTTTAAATAAAGTGGATGCATTTGGTGTAATAGGGTCACATAGGTACCAGCTTGGAAGTGCTGACAAGGAACCCGGCTCCTTTAGTGGAACCATTAGGTCCACTGCCCAGCAATGCACAGTACTAGTCATTAACTTCCAAGTTAAATCCTTACAGATTTGTGCGTTTGATTGACAACCTTGACTATTGGCTTACTTTTTCAGACAGTATTTCTGAGAAGACCTTGCTTTTGGTATGTTTTTTTTCTCTTTTTTTCACGGAATTTTATGTAGCGCGAACTTGACCCGAAGGTATCGGGTATCAGAGCGCTTTACATAGCACCAGTTGCGTTACATGAGGACACATTCTTTTTTGTTTGGCATGGGGAGATTAAGCGATTTGTCCAGAATCACAGGATGTTCAGTGTCATTGCAGAGACTCGAACCCGGTTCCCCAGATTCGAGGTCGACCGCCCTAGCCGTTAGGCCATCTCCTCTCCCCTATGTTATTTACTTATCACAGACTGTGTGATTTCACATTTTTGAAGTGTCTGTGCTGTGGAAGGAAGAAGCCTGATATGGAGAAACATGCTCTTGAGGCCTTGCTCTGATAGATGTTCATGATGAAGGGATATTACTTCTTGTCAGGATATGTCTGAAGGCATCATGCTGCATGCAATACACTGAGAGGTTCTTGGTATTTGAAGCTTGCCTACAGTCTCGGGACCATGATTTTCTTAGGTCAAGGGCTCCCTTGGCATCATAATCTACGGCCTTTTCACTGACGTCACCACACTCTCCACACAGTGGAAGATCAGAGTGCCACCATTCCCCGTCAAGTATTGGGTGTTGATGAAAAGATGAGCATCCGGTTGCTGGTTATCTCTGAGTTAAGAGGCGCCTTACATTCTTAGACATAGACTGTTGAAGACCAGCTTTCATGTTGGAAGAGTCTTCTGAATTGAGAGTTACTATGAAGTCGTAATATTCTTCGCTACCTACTTAGTCCATGGGATTAACAGGATCCCGTTACATAGACGCCATAATCTTTTCTCCTTTAAGGATGGGGATATTGCTGGAAAATAATTTGGTACCAAAAGGATTAAAGTCAAAGGTCTGGACACTTCAGATATCAATAGGGAAGACAATATCTTGTCTGCATTCAAATACCAAGCTGGTGGATCAGTCACACGTTCATATGTACTCCAACAAATTAGAATATTCGAAGGGTATCCCATATTCCAACATATTTGGGTGCTTCAAGAAGTCGCCCTCCAAATCTTAGTGGAATATACAATCTCTCCAACATCATCACCACTGAAAATCGCATCTACCTCTCAGGTCAAGGGAGTAGCAAAGAACAGTATGCCTGTGGCTACAACACAAGTTGTGGTCATGAGTTATTTTTGAGAGCTTGAATCACTGAGCTTCATCTAAATGTCCTCTGTTGTTGGTTCCTGGCTTTATTGAACGAGCCTTAGAGAGTTGTATAGTGTGGGCCAATGCTAAACTGGTGATTGTCTGCAAAAAATGCAAGCCTTCAGAACATGGCTTCCTTTTTTGAGATGAAAGTGAAACAATTGATTAATTTCGAAGAACATTTGTATGCCTGGGAACTACAATTGCAAGTAAACAACATTTTCTTTTAAAGCGCTAAATATGGATATTGCCCTTTTTTCTGGAACACTTCCACCCTTATGGTGAAAGGACAAATTCATTGTAGAGAACATAGATTGTTTTGTGGGGAGGGTAGATGAGGTTTGAGTAATTTCTGCCTTGCAAGTGCTCAAAGTGGTCAGAGAATGGTGTTGGGTAAGTTTTCTTATCCCTAAATTGTGAGATTTTTGATGGATGTTATTGCCACTCAAGAAACTACCAATTAAATTCTTTATAAATAAAATGAGATATCTTTGCTGCTATATCTTTGAAGAAGACAAGTACAATGATTCATATTAAATGTACAATGGCCTCTTTCCCCCTCTCTGTGTAAGGAAACCTCTCGAGGTGCCACTGCTCCCCTCCCTGGATTACGAGAAGCTGAAGAAGGATTTGCTGTTTGGCAATGATCGATTGAAGGCCTTCCTGCTGCAGGCCCTGCGATGGGTAGGTGTCGTCTTTCTGTGTATGGACCTTCTGTCTCTTTCCCATTGGTCCTTCCTTCTGTCTCTTTCCCATTAGTCCTTCCTCTCTTTCCCATTGGTCCTTCCTTCTGTCTCTTTCCCATTGGTCCTTCCTTAGGTCTCTTTACCATTGGTCCTTCCTTCTGTCTCTTTCCCATTGGTCCTTCCTTCTGTTTCTTTCCCTTTGTTCCTTCATTCTGTCTCTTTCCCATTGGCCCCATTGTTCCCATTGGTCCTTCCTTCTGTCTCCCTCCCATTGGTCCTTCCTTCTGTCTCTTTCCCACTGGTCCTTCATTCTGTCTCTTTCCCATTGGCCCCATTGTTCACATTGGTCCTTCCTTCTGTCTCCCTCCCATTGGTCCTTCCTTCTGTCTCTTTCCCACTGGTCCTTCCTTCTGTCTCTTTCCCTTGCATGGAACTGAAAATGAGGCTGGATTGACCCTTTGTGTATGTCGGAATCTATCTTGTATTATTAGTAATATTATCAGTAGCATTGATTGTTGTTGATTTTTTTTTATTGTCATTAATAATATCATCATGATCATGCAGTGTGTTTACCCTTTTATGCATGGGACTCCCAGTCCTGTAGAAATTAATTGAAAATAAAATGTATAAAGCGCTCTACTACCCGGAGGTGTCTAGGCGCAAAGTAATAGCAGTAGTAATAATGCATTGCCCCTTTAGACATGTGGGGGCCTGTCTTTTAACCTAATGAGTATCTCTAGTAGGCCATGTTGCGGTGGCGTGAAGGTGTGTTGCTACCTTCTTATGAGCACGGTGTGGTCCTAACGACTGGCAGTGTGAGGCAGGCTGTCCCTCTCTGTTACACGCTCGCCCCTCACCTCTGCTTCTATGTCCTACTTTTTACACATACAACCATTCTAACCAGCAGGTGCACAAACTTTATAGATTTTTTTTAAATGACACTTTTGTTGTCCTTCTCATGCAGCGCTTTACCAGGAGCCAGCCGGGGGAGCAGAGGGACACTGTCCTGCAGGCCTACATCAGCAATGACCTGCTGGACTGTCACCGCAGTCAGGGGGTAAGTGCACCGGTGGGGGTGAGGGCACCGATGGGGATGAGGGCACCACACCACAGCGGCCCAGGAGCTCTGTCTGGGGACTCCTAAAAAAGGAACAGCAACTTGATCCTCATCCCTTTTACCCTCTGATCCACCCCACCCCTACTCAGGGATTTCTGACGTATTTCCTCAATATTCCTCAATGATGAATCTAGGGTCAGATAGGGATTTCAGAGACACTGCTCTGCTCTTTTGTACACTGCTTTACCAAGACTGCTACATGAATGCAGATCTCTTCACAAGGACCATAGCTACCGAACACATACCTTCAGAGTAAAGCCTGCTCAGTTTCTCTAATCGCCCACTTGTAAATCATTGCGGAGTGGCACCCTCTCCCAACTTCAGGAGATCAGTGCTGGAAGGCGAAAGGAGCTCCATGACCACTGCCTCAGTACCAAAGCATCACAGGTCAAGGGTCTCCTACTTGGAGGACATCCATGCTGCTTGCCCTTCACACTGCGCTGTACCTTGGGACTGATGTACAAGGGATTGGGCCGCAAAGCGGATACGATGTGACCTGAGCCTTCTTTGGGTCTGCCTACAGGCTGCTTCAGTGATTGTTCAACCTTTTGGCCTACATTCTTCAGAAATGTACAGTGCACATTACGGAAAATGTCAGCTTTGGGTTAGCACTCTTCAGCCATTGGCTAGCATGTCTTTTTTATGGTTTGCCATTGCTTAGATGGGATGGTAAGCAACAGGATGGCATTTCATGGGCGGTGTCTGTGGGCCAGATTTACAAACATTGTACTCGCTAAAAGTGGTCGTAATTTGCACACCAACTTTTAGCCAATTCAGTGGTATTTTGCTAACCGATCTATATATGAATATAGGTCAGATCAGAATTGTAGTGAGTTGCAATTTGACCTACCACATGCATGTTAAAGAGAAAGGTTGCAAACTACTGCGACACACTAAGATTCTCTTCCACCATTCAGCAGACCATCATGTCTGTGTCTGCTTTTAAATAAATAAATGTTTTTTTCTTAAATGGAATGCATTTAAAAAAATAGAAATTTTAAGGACTTTAAAAAAAAAGTATTTAACACGTCAGTGGTCCTTGGGACAACTGCCTGCTCCTAAAAATGTTCTTGTCAGCATTCACAAAATTTCCTTCCTGTTCGCTTGGATTACTACTACCTTTATGTAGTCAGTAAAATATTATTTGTATTGTAACAGGATTTCGGTTGCATCCCATTGTGAATCTCTGTTTGAAAGTGACACCCTAATCATGCCCCTTCCATGCAATGATTCGGTGTGTACTCGGAAACCCACATTGCGATGCAGTAACACCATACTGTATTACAATTTTGGTTTTGTTCATACCAAAAAGGTAATGTTGCAGTCACAAAGGCTTCGATTGTGAGAATAGGAGCCTTCGAGACCACAGAATCCTTTCGTGCACCTGGCTCTTTTTTTCTCCCAATCAGATTTTGACACCGGGGCATTGCGTAGTCATTTCGTTAAGCTGCAGCTGTGACAAGACACGTAGCTTGTAATTGAAACCCAGTCTGTGCTCCTTGATGTATTTACTTTGCTGAGGCAACAACACTTTACGTGCTGATCTATGGGTTTGTAAGTCTCGCCTTGTCGCCTTGCTCATGTTATCAATACAGTACTCTTGGCACAGACACTATGTGTGGGCAGATGACACTCAAGCTTGTTGAACATCAGGAAGTCATCGATGTTTCGTCAGCTAGATTTGCCCCAGGTTCTGGTACCCATTGGTTGGTTCATGGCCCTAGCTGCTGAAAATGGAACCCATGCAAAACCCACATGCCCCGATGCAAATTACACCCAGATCAGTCATTCCTGCTCCTTCAATGGGACCATGTTCCAAGCTAGCGACAAACCTGGACATTACGAACTACCCTACTTTAATTTCAAACAGATAGCTTGAGTGTTGACTTTACTATCACAGACCATTTGTTTAGTATGTCTCACAAAATAGCAGACTGAATGCCTTGACCTCACCTCGCTTAGACTTCTTCGACTCAGTATATCCAGGGTTGCCAGAAAAAGATTTGAATCGATTCCAGCATTTTCAAAACAGTGCCGTCTGTGTTACTTTTGGCTGAAGAACTTTGAATCTGCTTCCCTGTCAATGCGCCAGCCGGTGAGGAACAGGGTTTTGTTTGAATCCCTTTACATTGTTCGCCAAAGTTTCTACCTGTCGAGTCACAAGTTTTGCAATAGGATGTTTCATTGATACAACCCATGTTGTTCACTTCGCTTGTTGCAGGTTAATCCATTTGTAATTCTTTAAATCTATTTAAATCTACTCTCAAACATTTAAAACTCAAAAAGATCTTAAACCTTAGCTATTTTATGTAGAGATGCAACTTGACTTGCATTGTTTTGATTAGGTATGACTTCCTCCGTCTGGTATTTCACTTTGTGCAATGCTAAAAGACACAATTTAGGTGAATGTTTTGCATGTCTACAAATATACTTTGAGATAGGTGTGTTACACCTGCTGTCTTAAAATATTTTGCCACTGCGTTCTAAGAATGTTTGGCCCCAATGTAGTTTCCATGCTGTCCCTTCCTGCAGTTGCCAACCTGGGTAAAACAAAGTAACATAGGCAAGTAAACTAAACTTGACTTGGAGAGAGAGAGAGAGAGAGATTGATTTTATCGGTGTAACAGCCACCCGGCGTTAAAAGAAATTCACTCCTTCTTCTTTCAGGATGAAGGGATGCAATGTTGTTATAATTTTATTTTTCCGTACTGTGGCTTAGGTGCAGGGCGGGATGGGTTGTGAGAGCCCAGGGGGTAGTGGTGGGCACTCTCTAAGTGGGCATGATGGTTGGGTTAGCCAAACAGTCATGTGCATTTAGCATGTTCTCCACTTGGCTGTATTGCACAGCCTGGGTGGAGAACATGCACAGGCTCCCAGTCCCTGTCTTCGCGCCAAACCACTGCGCTCAGACCAATCACATCACTGCTATCATGATGGTGACAGCAGCGCCGTGATTGGCTAGGGAGCCTGTGTGCTTCCTGCTTCTAGGAGTCGACCAAAGAGGACCAAGAGGCAAAGGCCGGCCTGCTTGTGTAAGTGATTTTTTTGTCTTCATCCCCGCCCTGCCACCCCTGTTAGGGAGCTGCCACCACTGCCAAATAGATACATTTCAGACTGGTATACATTATGTTTATTTTTGAAATACTGAAGTATACTAAAAGGTGATGGATGGAATGCTTAAATTAATCTCTGCCATTGATAATTGCTCAGGGTAGTATTGCAATCTATTGTTCTTTTGCCCACCATGTCACCTTAGTTTGGGGTCAGCGAAACGCAAATCCGTCTCGGTCCTGCTGCAATGGGAACAGCCCACCCCGAACTGCCAGGCCAGGTCCTCCCTGAAGCGGAACACAGCAAGGAAAGGCCGATTTCACCCTTAATAGGGTTTTTCAGTGAAGTCTAGCCTGGCTCAGGTGGTTCAGTGGGCCGAGACCCGTTCCACCTATGGACGACACACTAAAGAATACAATAGGGTGATGGATTGCAACTCCTCATGGCCTCATCTCAGTCCATTGTTATCTTGCATGTCATGCCTCCTCAGTTTGGACCCAGCCATATGCAGATCAGCCTTGACCCTGCTCCAATAGGAGCTGTCCAGCTGAGCTGCCTTGCCACTGGGACCAAGCTATACCCGACTGATGACCCCTAATCAGGGCGGAACCGGCCTTGGGCTGCTTGTGTTCCGGTTAAGGGAGGATCTGTCCAGGCAGCTTGGGCTGGGCTGCTACTGAGGTGACATGGTGTGCAAAATAGCCATCGACTGAGAGTGAATACCAGAGGCTTATCTTGTTTCAAGCCTTCCATTCATCACTTTTGGTGTATTTAAAGTACAACACAAAACTGCAAAAACTGGAATGTAGTGCAGTGCACACAAAAGAACACACACAGTTGTCCCAATAAGTGAACTTTACTTACTAGCGTCAAAATCCCAAAAATGTGACAGGCATAGTCCAGGGCTTGCAAATAATCCAGTATTGACTTTGAGCATGAATAGACGCTCAAAGCTAAAGTAGCCCTGAAAAGCCACTGGAAATCCCCAGTGGATGCTGCTGTCAATGGTGGATGGGCTTAGGGGCGAAGATCCTCAGCCGACAAGGCGGCCTTGTGGGAGCAGCACATTTGTTTCTGAAAGACACGGACAGGATTTACAGTGACAAAGCATTGCTGCTTGGTAGTGTAGTATCAGACCTGATGTTTCTGAATATTTTATGGCAGTGGTTCTTAACCTCTCGATTTCTGTGTACCCCCACATTATTACTGGAGCCTGGGGATCCCCATTGAATCATTACTGGGTCATTATTATAAGGCGGGGACCCCAGCGAAGCATTCTTGATGATTTCAACCGTAAAAGAATATACTAAAATTACAGAAACCAGCATCCATCAAACAAGTCCACAACTGATGAAGTACTTTATTTAATTCACAAGCAAATCAAAATGTTAATTTTAATGAGACGGTTGGAGCTTTACTAAATTCAACTGAGGCCGCTCATCGCCCACACTAAATTCTTATGTTTGATGCATATACACTGCTCCCACAAATCACTTTGAAGATACTAACGTCATTTTTATACTCCAACTTTAAATTCCTTCAAATTTACAGAACGTGTTAAAATTTTTCTATTTACGTGTTTCTTTATTTATATACTCTTTAACCCCTCCCATGCTCGTGCCTGAACCGCTCCGTCACCAGCCTCGGACACGCTGTGCTGATGACGGAGCGGTTCCGTCATGGCCCGCTCGGCGCGCCTGCGCGGCGCTGATTTCGCGCCTGCGCTGGACGTTCTGTTGAGCAGGCGGGGCTGTGACGGAACCGCTCCGTCATCAGCACAGCGCGCCCGAGGCTGGTGACGGAGCGGTTCCGTAACGAGCATGGGAGCGCTGCGCGGCCCCCCCTCCCCCCTAGCGCTGCGGCGGAATTGCCGCCGCAGCGAAGGGGTTAATAATCTGTTAGTATTTTTTCACTTCCTAAGTAGTCACAAACCCCCTGAGAAGGCTTTTGGGAGCCCCTAGGGGTCCCCGGACCACAGGTTAAGAATCAATGTTTTATGGGTTTCTCTGCAGAACAACATGTAAAACCCAAGACATTTGAGTAAATAACATTTGAGAAAATTGTTCCAAAAAATAAATCCTATGGCTCCATTGATGGAACCTGTTCCTGTGGGAGAACCCATTGGTTTGAGAGCGCTGGCCCATCGCAATAAGTTTTCTGGTTTTAGTTGCTATTCCAGCCCTGCAGTGACTCTCACGCCTCTGCTTCATGACTCCTTCAGTTGTGGGATCTCAAGTGTGGTCTATCCATCAAATATGTATTTCAGTACAAAAAAAGGAACATAAAGAGCCACACATGTGACAAATAACAAACCAAATGTCCTCCAAACTTTGAGATCCAGGTTTCCACATTACCCACCTATTCCAGTTTAATGACATCACTCTGCAGAGCCTCCACAGTGCCTCCAGTGCCTCCAGAGCAGTGCTGTGGGATGCCCCTGGCTGGCTGCACCTGGCATGCCCCACAGTGTCTCCAGAGCAGTGCCGCGGGGTGTTCCCGGTTGGCTACGCCTGGCAGGCCTCCACTTCAGACTGCATGGGGTGTGTGTGAATGTACTGCTTGGATATTCAGTCCATAGTGCTCTGGACGAACGCATTACTGATGTCCTTTGTTCACACAATCACCTTAACTAGAGGGATTTCCACACATTTTTTTTATTTCTAGTTGCGCCTTGCACCTTTGTCGCATGACGTACCCCAGAGGGCAGGGAGAGTGGATTCCCAGCATCTGATACCTAGAGAGTCCTCTGGCAAGGAGGTTGTAACACTTGCACTTGACTGATAAGTCAGCTTTTAGAGGCAGCCTGTGGAACTTTTGTATCTTATGTTTCAAAAGTGTTTCAGGAACGTGGTCTCTAAACCATAAAAGTCTAACTTTGTGTGTAAAGAAGCGTGAAACTTAATCTCTTTACTATAAAGGTCTCGAAAATATCTCTATAGCCAAAATATTCCTCCTGTAGGGGAAAAAAGATACATGTAATTAAGCAAGGAACTGTATAATGCTGTGCATTTGAGAATGGTGAGGACATAAGAAAGGATGTATACTTGAAGCACAGACTAAGGTGTGTGCCTACCGTCAGCAGTTTGCCTGCTTGTTGGTCAGATTGGCTGAAAACTGATAGTGCTCTGTCTGGATGTTTGTATCATATTGCCTTTAGACATCAGTGTCGTGAAATGAATCGGATACTATTGTATTACACCCACTGTGCTTTTCTCCCTTGCAGAGAAGCGTGCTTGAGTTGTTGCACTCCAAAAGCGAGATCGTCCGGCAATACGCTGCCCGGCTCGTCAACGCGTTTGCGTCTCTGGCTGAGGGTAAGAGTCCTGTCCTGCTCTGTGCATTATCTCACAGCTTTCTATCTTGGAGAAATTGCTGCATCAATTCTATGTATTGCAAACATCTGCTTGATGCCAGCATAAACCATTGCCATCAGGATCATGCTGTGATTTCATCCCACTAGACCCCTCTAGGATCCCCAAAACGTTCATCCATTTCTGATGTACCCCTCCACAACATATTCTTTAATTCTCCCTCTGAACTTCGCAAGCAGTGATGGTTGTAACACCATAAAAATGTTGTTGACGAGCTGCATAAAGAACATGTGTATGAGGTAGCCTTCTGAATCTGGTCTTTCATTGATGCTTGATCACACATACATATTTGAACTCCCAATAATGGACTCTTTGCCTTGAAAAAGAATTCTGGTGCATGAATAGAGTTTCCTCCAATCCTCCCTGATTGGTTGTGCTATGGGGTTTGAGAGCAATGGGCCAGATGTATCGAGCATTTTTCCGTTTGCGACTGGAAAAATGCATTTTGATATGTATAGTAACCTGTATTAAATTCATCTTGTTACTTTCTCCCTAGCTGCTCGCCAGTGTGAAAGTCATGCATGAAATGCTGGTGTGATGGTCTTGAATGGCATGTTTGGGTGCCTGGATGCCTTAGTGCGACAGTCGGAGTATGGGCTGAGCAGCAGGCAGACTGCTCCTGGTGGGGCTGCATCACAAGAACACAACTACTTGTACCTTTAAGTAATAAATCAACATGATACTACATCCTGGCCACGGACCTCATTACTACAGATTCTTGGCGATGAGGATGGGATCATTCTGTAGTAGGGGATCTCTGTGTATAGTCATAATCTAGTGAATAGTCCCGCCCATGTGCGCGGACCCCGGAGCAATCAAAAATAATCTCTTAAAGTGTCGAAAAAATGCAGAACTGCACAGACACTTAAGAGAGAATTTAAAGACAGATAATGCAGCCTATAAAAGGCTACACTGTCCAGTACTTCAACTAGAAATTCCACCACAAATGCCACAAAACAGCAAAGCCTGTACAGATTTCCCTTGCTTTAACAGTAAACACCCTCTGGAATGATAGAGAGGAGGACCTGGACAGACAAGCCCCATAGGCTGCCATTATGTGGCTCAGAACAGGATACTGTGCCTTTAAGAGAACCTTCCAGAACTTCACAGTATCCCAGAATGCCCTGCAGGTCCCATTTACTTTCAGTTCTTTTTTCCGGCTCCTGCTAGCAGGACCCTGGAGCATTAGCTCTTCTTTTTTGCGCTTTTTCTATATTATTTTGTGATAAATTTGGATTTTTACAGCTTCACTCGACGTCTTTGGCCTTTATCTACATTCTGCTGTGTTTTTTTTGGCAGAATTTCTGCAGTATTCTTGTCTTATACTACTTCTAGTCTGACAAGTGCTTTGTCTGCAGCTGTATTAACGACCAAAGCTGGAGCTCACAGGTTTGTATTCTGTGTTTGCCTGTGTCTTTTGACACCTGTCTTCTCTGTGACTTCTTTTCTGGGAAGCTTCGGCTCCCAGGTTTAGAAGAGAGGAGTTTGAAGGCATCTTCAGCCTCTGGGTAAGGAGAGGGTGGGTCCTCTACCGAGTCCCATGCTGTAACCTCTGGGGTTCTCCCCAGTAAGGGCACGTCTGAGCTATGACACGGTTCCGGTCGGCTTCGAGGACGTGGAGTGCCTCGACGTCATGAAGTGCCTCGACGTCATGGAGTGCCTCGACGTCATGGAGTACCTCGACGTCGATGGAGTGCCTCGACGTCGATGAAGTGCCTCGACGTCGATGGAGTGCCTCGACGTCGATGGAGTGCCTCGACGTCATGGAGTGCCTCAACGTCGATGGAGTGCCTCGACGTCGATGGAGTGCCTCGACGTCGATGGAGTGCCTCGACGTCGATGGAGTGCCTCGACGTCGATGGAGTGCCTCGACGTCGATGGAGTGCCTCGACGTCGATGGAGTGCCTCGACGTCGATGGAGTGCCACGACGTCATGGGGCAGTGATGCTCGACGTCATGGGGCAGTGATGCTCGACGTCCTGGAGCAGTGATGCTCGACGTCATGGAGCAGTGATGCTCGACGTCATGGAGCAGTGATGCTCGACGTCATGGAGCAGTGATGCTCGACGTCATGGAGCAGTGATGCTCGACGTCATGGAGCAGTGATGCTCGACGTCATGGAGCAGTGATGCTCGACGTCATGGAGCAGTGATGCTCGACGTCATGGCGTCATGGAGCGGTGATGCTCGACGTCATGGAGCGGTGATGCTCGACGTCATGGGGCAGTGATGCTCGACGTCATGGGGCAGTGTTGCTCGACGTCATGGGGCAGTGTTGCTCGACGTCATGGGGCAGTGTTGCTCGACGTCATGGAGCAGTGATGCTCGACGTCATGGAGCAGTGATGCTCGACGTCATGGAGCAGCGATGCTCGACGTCATGGGGCAGCGATGCTCGAAGTCATGGAGCAGCGATGCTTGACGTCATGGGGCAGCGATGCTCGACGTCATGGCGTCATGGAGCGGTGATGCTCGACGTCATGGAGCGGTGATGCTCGACGTCATGGAGCGGTGATGCTCGACGTTATGGAGCGGTGAGGCTCGACGTCATGGAGCAGTGATGCTCGACGTCATGGAGCAGTGATGCTCGACGTCATGGAGCAGTGATGCTCGACGTCATGGCGTCATGGAGCGGTGATGCTCGACGTCATGGAGCGGTGATGCTCGACGTCATGGGGCAGTGATGCTCGACGTCATGGGGCAGTGTTGCTCGACGTCATGGGGCAGTGTTGCTCGACGTCATGGGGCAGTGTTGCTCGACGTCATGGAGCAGTGATGCTCGACGTCATGGAGCAGTGATGCTCGACGTCATGGAGCAGCGATGCTCGACGTCATGGGGCAGCGATGCTCGAAGTCATGGAGCAGCGATGCTTGACGTCATGGGGCAGCGATGCTCGACGTCATGGCGTCATGGAGCGGTGATGCTCGACGTCATGGAGCGGTGATGCTCGACGTCATGGAGCGGTGATGCTCGACGTTATGGAGCGGTGAGGCTCGACATCTTGGAGCGGTGAGGCTCGACGTCATGGAGCCATTGGCCCCTCAGTCTGCGAACCCCCGTGCCTTGAGGCCAGGGATGTGTCTTCCGTGAGTACGGGGAGTCTCTCTCCGACTCTTAACTGGTTGGCGGTCCTTAACTGTCGTCCACTACCACCTGCCAGGAGGTTCTGGCTTCGAACGTACTCCTGACTTGGTCGCAGGGGTGGCGGCATGTAGACATCATGCTGTGGCCCGCTGTTGCTGGGCCGTTGTGGTACGATCCCTGTGTGGGGGTGTCTTCTTCACTAATTAATGGTTCCCCTGCTGAGAGACAGGAGGGAAGCCTTACAAGAGTTAGTCTGAAGGGACTGATGGTTTCAGATCTGAGCATCGGTGTCGGAGCGGAGTTTTCTCTCCTGCCGACCCCCAGGTATGGTGGGTTTGTCCTACGTTGCCGTACTTGTATTCGTCAGGCGTCTCTGCAGCCTGTGGCCCCGCAGTGTGCTTCTACTCTCCTGTTCTTTGGGCAACCCTTGGGCTGCCATGAGGGTAGTGAGTGGCCCGCAAGAAGTCTGCATCGGAGACTTTTGGAAGGCTGTAGGTTTGGGGCGTGGAAAACGGCTTGAGGCCTTCTGCCCTTTACAGCGGCGTTTATCCTCCCAGGATTTGTCTGTGGTCCCGGGCTGCCATTGACTACTTCACAAATATATTGTGCGCATACGCGGGGAGCTTGATGCTCCTCGGCGAACGAAGGCCGGCCGGGTCTAAGTCAGTCTTCGGTTCATTAGCCCTCCGCCAGCAATTCCTCCGGTCAGCTCGCGTTTTTTGCTGCGCGAGATCCAGACGGGGGCCGATGTCCTGTTAAGGAAAATGTACCTCTGTCTCAGAGGGGAAGAGGTCTGTACTCCCGGTTCTTTCTGGTTCGCAAGCACGACAAGAAAGAGTTCAGGCCCATTCTGGATTTGCGACAAGCAAACAGATGGATTCGCAGAGATAGAGAGGAATTTCGCTTGCTGTCGTTGCATCAGGTTTATCCTCAGCTGCAACAGGGAGATTGGCTCTGTGCCATAGGTCTACAGGATGCGTACTTACATGTGCCCATTGCACACAAACACAGGACGTTCCTGCGATTCCAAGTCGGCGTCAATCCTGATCAGTACACAGTACTGCCAGTCGGGCTGAAATCTGCGCCCAGAACATTCTCGAAGTGCATGGCAGTGGTAGCTGCACACCTGGGGAAAAATGTGGTGTTTCTCTACCCGTACCTGGACGATTGGTTGATCAAGGCCTCCTTCTCGGAAGCTCAAACACACTTCCAGAAGAAGTGCGTTTTCTTGAACATGCTGGGGTTGCACATCAACTGGTCCAAGTCTTTCCCGATTCCGGTCCAGTGCAAACAGTGCTTGGGAGCCAACATCAATCCGCTGTCAGCAAGCGTGGCTCCTTCAAAGGAGAGATGATTATCACTCCTTCGGAAGGTTCAGGCTCTTATGACCGCTCCATCTACAACAGTGAGGACGGTGTCTTCTCTACTGGGGTCGATGGGCTCTTGTATCCTCCTCACGCCACACGCACGGCTGCACATGTGACCTTTGCAGGGGTGCTTGGTGGATCTGTGGGATCAGAGGAAAGGATCTTGGGACAACAAGATACGACTGTCTCTGCGTGCTCTTCAGTCTCTGAAGTCTCTTGAAAGGCCAAGAAAACAGCATTCAAGGATCGACTTGACAACAACGCCCACAACAGCAAGGAACTTTTCAACATCGTCAAGGAATTTTCCAATCCCTCGGCCAACTCCAACGACATCACCCCCTCTCAAGCCCTCTGCGACTCCCTAGCCTCATTCTTCCACAACAAGGTTGCTGACATCCACAACAGCTTCGACAACCAACCCAAAGACCAACCCACCCAACCATATGCTGAACACTCACCCCCGCGAACACCCTTAACGACTGGAACCCAATCTCCACTGAGGACACCATCCGCATGATGAACTCCATCCACTCAGGATCCCCCACAGACCCCTGCCCTCACCACATCTTCAACAAAGCTGACTCCGTCATAGCACCGCACCTCCGACACGTCATCAACTGCTCCCTCAACTCCGCAACCTTCCCGGAAAACTGGAAACACGCTGAACTCACCGCCCTTCTGAAAAAACCCACAGCGGACCCCACCGAACTCAAAAATTACCGCCCCATTTCGCTCCTTCCATTCCCGGCCAAAGTAATCGAGAAAGCTGTCAACAACCAGCTCGCCGCTTTCTTTGAAGCCAACAAATCCCTCGACTCCTCACAATCTGGCTTCCGAGCAAAACACAGCACTGAGACCGCCCTCATCGCAGCAACAGACGACATTCGAACTCTACTGGACAATGGAGACACAGTCGCACTCATCCTCCTCGACCTCTCTGCAGCCTTCGACACAGTATGCCACAGCACCCTTTTACAACGCCTCAGAAACATCGGAATACAAGGAAAAGCACTTGAATGGATCACCTCGTTCCTCACCGGAAGAACGCAGAGAGTCCGCCTTCCACCATTCAAGTCCGAGGCCACTGAAGTAATCTGCGGCGTACCCCAAGGGTCCTCACTCAGCCCCACCCTCTTCAACGTATACATGAGCCCCCTTGCGGCCATCGCACGCCAACACAACCTCAACATCATCTCCTACGCAGACGACACTCAACTAATCCTTTCCCTCACCAATGACCCCAACACAGCCAAAACTAACCTACACGAAGGAATGAAAGAAGTTGCCGAATGGATGAAACAAAGCCGTCTGAAACTGAACTCAAACAAAACAGAAGTCCTCATCTTAGGCACATCCCCCTCTGCATGGGACGACTCTTGGTGGCCGGAAGCCCTTGGAAAAGCACCCATCCCGACAGACCACGCACGGAACCTAGGCGTCATCCTGGATTCTTCACTCTCAATGAACAGACAAGTCAGCGCCGTATCCTCATCCTGCTTCAACATTCTCCGCATGCTCAAAAAAACTTTTCGTTGGATCCCCACCGAAACGAGGAAAACAGTCACCCATGCTCTGGTGACGAGCCGACTGGACTACGGAAACACCCTCTACGCAGTTACTACCGCTAAACTCCAGAAGAAACTCCAACGAATCCAAAACGCCTCAGCCAGGATTATATTAGACATACCGCGCAACGAACATATCTCCGGTCACCTGAAAAACCTCCACTGGCTACCCGTCAATAAGAGAATTACTTTCCGACTGCTAACCCACGCACACAAATCACTCTACGACATCGGACCAGAATGCCTTAACTCACGACTGTCCTTCTACACCCCCTCCCGCCAACTACGTTCTTCCAGCCAAGCCCTCGCTACTGTACCTCGCATCAACAAGACCACCATGGGAGGCAGATCCTACTCATACCTAGCTGCTAAAACATGGAACTCACTCCCCGCTTACCTTCGCCTTACCCAGAACCACCTAGCATTCAGAAAACAACTTAAAACGTGGATATTTGACAAGTAATCCTCCTCCCCTTTCT
Organism: Lissotriton helveticus; assembly: GCF_964261635.1. Lineage (NCBI taxonomy): Eukaryota > Metazoa > Chordata > Amphibia > Caudata > Salamandridae > Lissotriton > Lissotriton helveticus. The sequence goes on from NC_136072.1 coordinate 45,283,508, forward strand.
AAGCGCCTTGAGACCCTCTGGGTATGTAGTGCGCTATATAAATTATCTGACTTGACTTGACTTGAAGTGGTGGTGTTCAGCGGAGACTCTCCTCAAGGGGGTTCCCTTCCACAAGGACATTCCCACTCAGACTATCGTGACGGATGCGTCTCTCCAGGGCTGGGGAGCACACTCCAGAGACTTATAGATTCAAGGAACGTGGTCCCCGATGGAGTCCACGTATCACATCAATTTCCTGGTACTCAGAGCTGTCCACTTGGCACTGAAGGCCTTTCACCCGTCCTTCCAGACCATCTCTTTGCTTGTACAGACGGACAATACGACCACGATGTATTACCTCTACAGGCAGGGGGTTCGAGATCGCGCACCCTGTCGCAGGAGGCGCAGGCGATCTGGCACTGGCTTCTGGCCCGAGGACTGGCGATAACAGCCACCCATCTGCCAGGTGTGCAGAATGTTCAGGGAGATACACTGAACAGACTGATTCAGAAAAACCACGAATGGGTCATAAACGACGAAGTACTAGGAGAAGTCTTCGCAAGGTGGGGAACTCCAGACGTAGATCTGTTCGCCACCTCAGGAAACAGCGAATGCCGAGACTTCGCCTCCAGGTACTACCAGCCGGGGACGCTGGGGAATGCGTTATGGATCAACTGGTCGGACAGCTTTCTGTACGCTTTTCCACCCATTCCCCTGATTCCGACGGTTCTCATCAAGCTGTCCCAGTCCAGGGCGCGGATGATACTGATTGCCCCGGAATGGCCCAGACAGTGGTGGTTCACGGACCTGCTTCACCGGTCTCTCCTTCCTCACATGAAGTTGCCGTGCAGGCCGGACCTTCTCACGAAGTTCGGGGGGCTGATGTTGCACCCCAACCTCTCGTCTTTGAGTTCGGCGGCATGGCTCCTGAGATAGTGCAATATGGCCATCTTAATCTCCCAGAGGATTGCATGGACATACTGAAGGAGGCTAAGCGCCATTCCACTCGGACTTCTTATGCTTACAAGTGGAAGAGGTTTTGTATCTGGTGCAAGTCCAAGAAATACGACCCCACGACATGTTAGGAAGATGTCATCCTTCCATACCTTCTGCATCTGGCGCAGTCTGGCCTTAATGTCCATTCCATTAAGATCCATCTGGCTGCATTGACTGCCTACAGGAAATGCCCTTCACAGACTTCCTTCTTCCAGATCCCTGTGATCAAAGATTTATGGAAGGCTTGAAGAAAGTGTTTCCTCCTTAAAGGCTTCCTTCGCCTTCATGGGAACTGAATGTGGTGCTGTCCAGGTTGATGAAGGAGCCTTTTGAACCTATTCATAAGGCTTCGTTGCAGCACCTGTCCTGGAAGGCAGCGTTCCTCGTAGCCATTACTTCGGCCCGCAGGGTGAGTGAAATTCAGGCATTGTGTTGCCAAGAACCTTATGCTGCTAAGGTTGTTATGCGTACTCTCCCTAAGTTTCTTCCCGAGGTTATTTCTGATTTTCATTTCAACCAGACTATAACCTTGCCTACGTTTTTTCAGAATCCTTCATCTCCAGCGGAAAGGTCTTTACATTCCCTGGATGTTCGGAGGGTGTTGAAATTTTATCTGGATACAACCAAGGATATTCGTAGGTCGGACCAATTGTTTGTCACTTATGGATCAGTCAGGACAGGTCTTGCTACCTCTAAGCAGTCCATCTCTAGGTGGATTGTGTCCTGCATACAATTGTGGTACCAAAAAGCTAATAAGACCTTAGGGGGTAAACCTAAGGTTCATTCCACCAGGGGCAAAGCTGCCACGACAGCTCTGCTCCGTAATGTTCCAATTGCAGAACTCTGCATGGCGGCCACTTGGAAGTCGGTCCATACCTTTGCTAAGCATTACTGCCTGGACACTGATGCCAGAGCAGACGCGCAGGTTGGGCAGGCTTCGCTGCGAAGTCTGTTCGCACAATAGTGGTGTTATTCCTCTTTTCTCCACCGCCGCTTTGGTGTGGGGATGGGCTTGCCATTCTATTCACTAGATTATGACTATACACAGAGATCCCCTACTACAGAAGGAGTAGTTTCTGTCCTGTAACTCCAGTTCTGTAGTAGGGGTATCTCTGTTATAGTCATAAGCGCCCGCCCTCCTCCCCGGTGGAGAGAGATATTTATGTCAGGAATGCTACAGGTCTGGCGTGTTACGCCTTCAAAAAGAACTGAAAGTAAATGGGACCTGCAGGGCATTCTGGGATACTGTGAAGTTCTGGAAGGTTCTCATAAAGGCACAGTATTCTGTTCTGAGCCACATAATGGCAGCCTATGGGGCTTGTCTGTCCAGGTCCTCCTCTCTATCATTCCAGAGGGTGTTTGCTGTTAAAGCAAGGGAAATCTGTACAGGCTTTGCTGTTTTGTGGATTTTGTGGTGGAATTTCTAGTTGAAGTACTGGACAGTGTAGCCTTTTATAGGCTGCATTATCTGTCTTTAAATTCTCTCTTAAGTGTCTGTGCAGTTCTGCATTTTTTCGACACTTTAAGAGATTATTTTTGATTGCTCCGGGGTCCGCGCACATGGGCGGGACTATTCACTAGATTATGACTATAACAGAGATACCCCTACTACAGAACTGGAGTTACAGGACAGAAACTACTCCTTACTACAGTATGTATCATTCCCAAATTGCGATTCGGTAACACGTTACTGAATCACAATTTGGAATTGCAAATACATACCGATTCAGTGTTAGGAAGGGGCGTGTTTAGGGCGTCACTTCCTAATACCGAATTGCAGCAGTATGTAAGAATGCTTTGCGACCAAAATGCGATCACTAAACATTCGCATTTTACTGCCTACTTAGAGTTGGTGGTAACTCATTCGCAAATGGGAAGGGATCCCTGAGGAATCCTCTTCCCGTTTGTGAATGGTTGCAAAAACGTTTTTTAAGAACTGCCAGTGATCCTACAGACCTCTGCCTACGCTTAAAAAATGAAAAGAACACTTTCAATTTTTCTTTTTAGACAGAAAGCTCTAAGGAAAACGGGCTGCATTAAAAAAAAATTATTGCTTTATTTAAAAACAATCACAGTCATAGTGGTCTGCTGAACCCAGCGAGCCCATCCCTGTCATTTTAACGATTCCTAATAGGTCACAAATTGCGACCTACCTCGTTAATATTCATGAGGTGGGTTGATTTGGGACTCACCAGGAATGGATAAATGAAACTCATGGAATTTCATACACTAGGAATAGTGATTACCCAATTGTGATTCGCAGAAAATCACACTTTGGGAATCACTATTACTCATATTGATATATCTGGCCCAGTGTCTTCTCCTTCGTTCTTTAGCTATTGACCATGTTAATTCTCTGTATGAAGAGAAATAATGTGCCACTCTGCAAGCATCATTCTCTTGCATCCTTCACTTTGTCAACTTCAGAATTTTTTCAGCCCCAACTTTGCCTGGCATCGCCTGTGCCACACCAGTACGGCACTGGAGTTGGTGGTTTGGTGCTCCATCCTTTCGAAAGTGATAGCAGTGGTCGGTTCCCATCTTCAGAGGTCAGGAGTGCACATATTCCTGTCCCTAAATTACTGGTCATGAAATCGAGGCTCGCCATAGTCATTCAAAGATCACCTCTGCATGTTGGCCAAATTGCTAACATTGTTTGGTTTACCCATCAATGATCCAACGTCCCACATGAGCTCCATTTTGAGAATTCCATTCATGGGGCACTTCTAAACACTGTGACGTTCAAGGCCTTTCTCTACCTCTGCAAGTCTAGGACATTTATGGTATGATCCTAATGTTTCAGGATGATCCTGGGGTTTCATGCGGATGGCTTTAAAGTTACTTGGTTTCCTGACCTTGTGCACCTCATCCCGAATGGTAGGTTGCGGATACTTGCGTGCGCTGCAGTGGACCCTGAGATCCCAGTGGGCCCAGCATCGGGGCTGCCTCGCTGACTCCATTCAGATCTCAAGGGAGACGGCGAAAGACCTACAATGGTGGCTGAACTGCGGTAGCCACTCCCCTTCCCCAACCCAGAGTTCATGGTGATGATAGATGTGCCACATCTGGGTTAAGGGTAGGTATCTTGAACAGGTGGAGATGAGAGCTCTCTGGTGGAGAGCCAACTCTTTATCGATCTTTTAGAGCTTTGTGTAATCTATCTGGTTTTAAACTTCTTCCGGCTATCCATTAAAGGGATGCTGCTGCAGGTCCTCGTAGACAACACAACCACCATAAGGTGCTGCAACAATCCGGGGCAGTTGGATCATTGATCCTGTGTCAAGACATGCTGCCCCTCTGGAGGTGGATGGACCAACAAAGTTTCTTCCTGGTCACCAACCACTGAGCGGGGTACTTGAATACCAGAAGGGACAAACTGAGCGGGTGTCTTCTGGTGGACCAAGAGTGGTGTCTTCATCTTGAGGTGGCGCCGGATCTCTTTGTCCAACTGCCCTGGCGAGATCTATGTGCTGCAGTCGAGATCACACAATGTTAGCAGTTCGGCGCGTTGGCTTTTCCTCTAAAGCATACATTTGGAAATGCCATCCAGACGCAATTAAAGGAAAGACTCCTATACGCACTTTCCCTGTTAACTCTCCTGCCTGGAAAGCTGAGGAAGATCTAGATAGATGGCTCCCAAGTCTTTCCCATCAACTCTGACTGGCCCAAGAGGATGTGGTAGCCTGAGCTCCATGAGCATGTATCCTACGATCAGGCTTCCACTGCGGCAGCACCTCCAGGCAGGGTCCATCATCTGAGTCTCCATAACCTACACCTCCAATCGTTTGACTTGCCGACTGAGGTGGTTGCTGTCATCCTAGTGTTCAGCCGCCTTTCCCTGAAGATGATCTATACTGGGCTCTGGGGTATATTTTTTGCCTTGTGTGGTGCCTGAACCTCCCACTCCTTGCAATCCAAGCTCTTTCCTTAGGCAGCAAAGGAACAGTGAAAGGTCATGTGCCTGCCCTTTGGGCCTTGCCATGTTTACCTGACCAACCGTCTATATTTAAGTCAGCGGTTGTGATGTGTTTCATGAAAGGTTTGACTCACATGTTTCCCACCAAACCATTTGATATGTCTGTTTCTTAAGACTTCAAACACTAAAGACTCTTTTCCTCATTGCAATTATGTTAGCATGCCATGTGAGTGCACTGCAGGCGCTTTCAGTCAATAGCCATACACCACTTCTGTTTCTTGAGAAATTAGTACTGACGACTCTGTCCTCCTTCGTTCCAAAGATCGGCCCTCCTTTCTGCCTTGGTTGATTGAACGCTCTGCCACTGTTTTTTTTTGCCCCAACTCACCGCTCGGAAGAGGAATAGAGATTTCATCACCATGACCCTTAGCGGGCGTTAACGTTTTACATCGGCTGCATGAAGGGCTATGGTGTAGATGATCATCGATTTGTGGGATTTTCTGGTGTAATGAAAGGCAAGGCTTCGCAGAAGAGGGCACCAACAAGGTGGTTAGCGCTCTCCATCAAAATCTGGTATGCACTTACCAAGAAGCAGCCTCCTGAAGACCTATGGGCACAAGCCACGGGGCCAAGCCCACCACAGCGGCTTTGGTGCGAGGAGAACATGTTCTAAACATCTGCCACATGGGTGTCGAAGCACAAGGTCTTGACACTCTGGTCCTCTCGGTGCAGTGCTTTTTGTTCATAGTCCACTTACAGACCCTCCACCTTTGGGAGATACTGCTGTGGTATCTTTCATAGTTGATAAATCTCCAGTTAGAGGTGTCCATCAGGAGAACAAGTTACTTACCTTCGATATGGCTGTTTATGGTGGATAATATGTCTGCATACAGATTCCTTACTGCGCCCTCACACCACCCTGTTCTTTGGAGGGGCCTCTTTACCATCTAAAAGGTTCCAAGTTAGGACATCAGCACGCTGGCTCAGTTTGCTCTGTGCTCCTTATCCAAGGGTGTGGAAGAAATAAGATATAAGAAACTTGCTTCAGCGTGAAGGGGTGGTGTTTATATCCCGCTCTGCTCCTTCACTTCCTGGGTGATATGGAGTCACTGTGGACACTGTGCCACCTACCAGTGTCTGGTAGCACTTGTAGAAGAATTCTTGTAATCCAGTCTGGGCCCGGGATATTCTAAAGGTGCAGAAACTGCAGTTAGGTAGAGTAACCACCAGAAAGAACGCTACCGAAGGTAAGCAACTCGTTGAACTGCGTCAGAAAAAGATTCCTTATAATCACTGGGCAGATACGTAGGTCAAATCATTTTCTGTTTCTGCCTTAATTATGCATCTGTACACCAATGTATTTTTCTAAACGTAGTCAAAGAGATTTCCTCAGTTTTCATTGTGAGTGGATTTTGGATAGACCGACGCAACCACTGCATGATATAACTTCAATATCTGCATTTTATCAACTATTTCATATTTTTGGGAATGGTTGGTAACGGTAATGCCTCTGTAGCTATTGCCCCTTGTAATGGGGCAGTACGTTGAGCAGCTTAGGCATGGAGACACAATAGCTCTCCAACGTGAAGCTTCTTGGATTCCTGTCTTTTCAGATTTGAAGACAAAGCTGTAGGATTTTGCAGCTTAAACAACTAAAACACTCACGTTTGTAAGGACGCTCTTTAGATTGGCAGGAGTCCGCCCCGGCATATCAGAGAGCTGGCATAATCCCAACTGAAGGCACAGATCAAAGCATGCCAGTGAAATAACACTCTTTGCACAAGAGTGTCATTGTGCCAAACTCTGTAAATAACAGGTGTCTCTCTGACCCAACCCACTGGTGCTGGTGTTGATCCACTGTAGGTCTTTGTTTCCTCTCCTCTTCGGCCAGGTTTCGTCCCAGCTCATCAGGAACAAACATCACAGATGAAACAAACTGTTGTTTGTTATCTGGTGACTCATTCTCCATGTCCAGTGTCTTCTCTGGGACTAGCGGCACTTTCATACACAGCTGCAATTTAAAATGAAACCTCACAAAATTGCTTGCAGACCCAGACGTCTTTGTATCTCTGTTACGGTAAGAAAAATTAACTGTCTACAAGACAATCCGTGATTTTCAGAACTTTCCACCTGGGAGAACTAAAAATCTAATTGACAACTCATGATAGACCCGTAAACTAGTTATTGGAAGAAGTGTGGGGTAAGTTGCTTGTGTATTCCTGCATTCTACTTTCCCAAGGCATTTGTTTTGCTGTTCTTTATAAATTAAACATCTGGTGTAGTGCAATAAGTGAAGTATTTTTCCACTGACACCCAGGGTGACCTGGATATCTCAAGGCGTGGGCCGCAGGGCCCAGTGTGCCATGTGGACTCAAGATCCACCTCACTTAACCCATGGGCCACGGAGCCCAGTATGCCATGTGGACTCAAGATCCATCTCAACAGGACCCATGGGCCGCGGAGCCCGGTGTGCCATGTGGACTCGAGATCCATCTCAACAGGACCCATGGGCCGCGGAGCCCGGTGTGCCATGTGGACTCGAGATCCACCTCAACAGGACCCATGGGCCGCGGAGCCCGGTGTGCCATGTGGACTCGAGATCCACCTCAACAGGACCCATGGGCCGCGGAGCCCGGTGTGCCATGTGGACTTAAGATCCATCTCAACGGGACCCATGGACCGCGGAGCCCGGTGTGCCATGTGGACTCGAGATCCATCTCAACGGGACCCATGGGCCGCGGAGCCCGGTGTGCCATGTAGACTCAAGATCCATCTCAACGGGACCCATGGGCCGCGGAGCCCAGTGTGCCATGTGGACTCGAGATCCATCTCAACGGGACCCATGGGCCGCGGAGCACGGTGTGCCATGTGGACTCGAGATCAACCTCACTGAACCCATGGGCCATGGAGCCCGGTGTGCCATGTGGACTCGAGATCCACCTCAACAGGACCCATGGGCCGCGGAGCCCGGTGTGCCATGTGGACTTAAGATCCATCTCAACGGGACCCATGGACCGCGGAGCCCGGTGTGCCATGTGGACTCGAGATCCATCTCAACGGGACCCATGGGCCGCGGAGCCCGGTGTGCCATGTAGACTCAAGATCCATCTCAACGGGACCCATGGGCCGCGGAGCCCAGTGTGCCATGTGGACTCGAGATCCATCTCAACGGGACCCATGGGCCGCGGAGCACGGTGTGCCATGTGGACTCGAGATCAACCTCACTGAACCCATGGGCCATGGAGCCCGGTGTGCCATGTGGACTCGAGATCCACCTCAACAAGACCCATGGGCCGCGGAGCCCGGTGTGCCATGTGGACTCGAGATCCACCTCAACAGGACCCATGGGACGTGAGCCCGGTGTGCCATGTTGACTCGAGATCCACCTTAACAGGACCCATGGGCCGCGGAGCCCGGTGTGCCATGTGGACTCGAGATTCATCTCAACGGGACCCATGGGCCGCGGAGCCCGGTGTGCCATGTGGACTCAAGATCCACCTCAACAGGACCCATGGGCCGCGGAGCCCGGTGTGCCTTGTGGACTCAAGATCCATCTCAACGGGACCCATTTGTGGCGGTTGTGCTTAGCAGGACAGGGCCAAATGCTTTGGCTTGATGATATCTATCGTGTTGGGATGAAGACCCACTTGCATATGGTTGATCCCCTCTCGGTAACAGCACAGTGAACTAAGAGCAGTGAACTGAGGCAGTGCCAATTGGTATGATTGATTCCGGTATTCCTTGAATCACATTTTATGCTCTTGTTGTCCGAGCCCTACTAATGTCACGGTGTGGTGCTCCTGGCACACTGAGTAACCACTGCTTTCTGGAAAACATTTGTCATCGTTTTTTTTTCTTCAACCTTTACTAGGTTTTTAGACAAACAAAACCATGAAGTACAGGTACAGTCGGCAATTTAATCCAGTAAGAGCTTAACTCGTATGCATGTAGGAGTAAAGCTAAGAGATCCATCCGGTGAGCACAGCAAGGATCACACGGTTCATTACTCATGTTTGCTTATTTGCAGGAGAGAATGTCAAGTGTACACAACAAGAGGGAGGATATATAACCTTGGAAACTGGAGGGAGGGGAGAGGGATGGGGTGTGGCGGTATTTTGCGAAGAAACCGTATGGAACGCTAATGCATTGGGCATGAGGGCTGGCCGAGACAGTGTGAATGGGGTAGTATAACATGTAGATGAGCGAAGCGGAGTGGGGAACAGCAGGTACTGCCAGATACGCTTGGTGTGTGGCAGCCACTACAGAGGGAGGTTATCATTTTTAGTGCGGGGCAGAAACTCTCAGAGAAGGGTGGCCCAGTGGGTGCAAATGGGGTGTTTGACGAGAGCCCGGACCTGCTCATAGCGATGGGCCGCACTTCACTTGCGGACTGCGCCGTGCCAGGCGTTCCAGAGAGGGGGTCGCTGAGGAACACCATTGTAGGGTTAGAGTACATTTGGCGAGGAGAAAAGCCAGGGAGGCAAAGCCAATGCACACTTATGCCGCCTGAAGATGCCAACTGAACAAGCCTCCTGTGTGTGGATATCAGTGAGCTCCATGACTTGTCGCAATGTGTTGTGCACTTCTTTCCAGAAGTATTGCAGAGCCATATCATGTGCCCTAGGCCAGCGCCTGGAGCCTGATAGCGAGGGTAATGGGAATTTGCTTACGGGAAGAAGTGATTAATTTGGGCTGGGGTCAAATAGGCGCGATATAGCATGAAGAATTGCTGGTCTTTGAAACGCACCAACGTTTGTCATCTTAACTCGTTCTCTCTTTTTTTGGCACCAGGCCGCCTGTACCTGTCCCAGAACCCACGGCTTATTAGGGCCCTGGAGGAAACACTGAAGGCAGAAGACAAGGACTCGGCTACAAGGGAAAATGTCCTGGGTGCCCTACAGAAGCTCAGCCTGAGGTAAGGAAACCAAACTGGGCTCAACACAGCTTGCCTGATTCCCTCATCTAGATTGGGGCACAAGACTGCATATGGGAAACAGTCATTTAGAGTGAGGCACAGATGGCATGCCTGATTCAGTCTTCTAGAGTGAGGCACAGACGGCATGCCTGATTCAGTCTTCTAGAGTGAGGCACAGACGGCATGCCAGATTCAGTCTTCTAGAGTGAGGCACAGACGGCATGCCTGATTCAGTCTTCTAGAGTGAGGCACAGACGGCATGCCAGATTCAGTCTTCTAGAGTGAGGCACAGACGGCATGCCTGATTCAGTCTTCTAGAGTGAGGCACAGACGGCATGCATGATTCGTCTTCTAGAGTGAGGCAGATACGGCATGCCTGATTCAGTCTTCTAGAGTGAGGCACAGACGGCATGCCTGATTCAGTCTTCTAGAGTGAGGCACAGACGGCATGCCTGATTCAGTCTTCTAGAGTGAGGCACAGACGGCATGCATGATTCGTCTTCTAGAGTGAGGCAGATATGGCATGCCTGATTCAGTCTTCTAGAGTGAGGCACAGACGGCATGCCTGATTCGTCTTCTAGAGTGAGGCAGAGGCAGCATGCTTGATTCAGTCTTCTAGAGTGAGGCACAGACTGATTCAGTCTTTTAGAGTGAGGCACAGACGGCAGGCCTGATCAGTCTTCTAGAATGAGGCACAGACGGCATGCCTGATTCAGTCTTCTAGAGTGAGGCACAGACGTCATGCCTGATTCAGTCTTCTAGAATGAGGCACAGACGGCATGCCTGATTCAGTCTTCTAGAGTGAGGCACAGACGGCATGCCTGATCAGTCTTCTAGAGTGAGGCACAGACGACATGCCTGATCAGTCTTCTAGAATGAGGCACAGACGGCATGCCTGATTCAGTCTTCTAGAGTGAGGCACAGACGTCATGCCTGATTCAGTCTTCTAGAGTGAGGCACAAGACTGCATCTATGATTAACTCATCTAGAGTGAGGCAGAGACGGCATGCCTGATTCAGTCTTCTAGAGTGAGGCACAGACGGCATGCCTGATTCAGTCTTCTAGAGTGAGGCAGAGACGGCATGCCTGATTCAGTCTTCTAGAGTGAGGCACAGACGGCATGCCTGATTCGTCTTCTAGAGTGAGGCAGAGGCAGCATGCCTGATTCAGTCTTCAAGAGTGAGGCACAGACGGCATGCCTGATTCATCTTCTAGAGTGAGACACCGACGGCATGCCCGATTCAGTCTTCTAGAGTGAGGCACAGACGGCATGCCTGATTCAGTCTTCTAGAGTGAGGCAGAGGCAGCATGCCTGATTCAGTCTTCTAGAGTGCCTGATTCAGTCTTCTAGAGTGAGGCACAGACGGCATGCCTGATTCAGTCTTCTAGAGTGAGGCAGAGACGGCATGCCTGATTCAGTCTTCTAGAGTGAGGCACAGACGGCATGCCTGATTCAGTCTTCTAGAGTGAGGCAGAGACGGCATGCCTGATTCAGTCTTCTAGAGTGAGGCAGAGACGGCATGCCTGATTCAGTCTTCTAGAGTGAGGCACAAGACTGCATCTATGATTAACTCATCTAGAGTGAGGCAGAGATGGCATGCCTGATTCAGTCTTCTAGAGTGAGGCACAGACGGCATGCCTGATTCAGTCTTCTAGAGTGAGGCACAGACGGCATGCCTGATTCGTCTTCTAGAGTGAGGCAGAGGCAGCATGCCTGATTCAGTCTTCAAGAGTGAGGCACAGACGGCATGCCTGATTCATCTTCTAGAGTGAGACACCGACGGCATGCCCGATTCAGTCTTCTAGAGTGAGGCACAGACGGCATGCCTGATTCAGTCTTCTAGAGTGAGGCAGAGGCAGCATGCCTGATTCAGTCTTCTAGAGTGCCTGATTCAGTCTTCTAGAGTGAGGCACAGACGGCATGCCTGATTCAGTCTTCTAGAGTGAGGCAGAGACGGCATGCCTGATTCAGTCTTCTAGAGTGAGGCACAGACGGCATGCCTGATTCAGTCTTCTAGAGTGAGGCAGAGACGGCATGCCTGATTCAGTCTTCTAGAGTGAGGCAGAGACGGCATGCCTGATTCAGTCTTCTAGAGTGAGGCAGAGACGGCATGCCTGATTCAGTCTTCTAGAGTGAGGCACAGACGGCATGCCTGATTCAGTCTTCTAGAGTGAGGCAGAGACGGCATGCCTGATTCAGTCTTCTAGAGTGAGGCAGAGACGGCATGCCTGATTCAGTCTTCTAGAGTGAGGCAGAGACGGCATGCCTGATTCAGTCTTCTAGAGTGAGGCACAGACGGCATGCCTGATTCAGTCTTCTAGAGTGAGGCAGAGACGGCATGCCTGATTCAGTCTTCTAGAGTGAGGCACAGACGGCATGCCTGATTCAGTCTTCTAGAGTGAGGCAGAGACGGCATGCCTGATTCAGTCTTCTAGAGTGAGGCACAGACGGCATGCCTGATTCGTCTTCTAGAGTGAGGCAGAGGCAGCATGCCTGATTCAGTCTTCAAGAGTGAGGCACAGACGGCATGCCTGATTCATCTTCTAGAGTGAGACACCGACGGCATGCCCGATTCAGTCTTCTAGAGTGAGGCACAGACGGCATGCCTGATTCAGTCTTCTAGAGTGAGGCAGAGGCAGCATGCCTGATTCAGTCTTCTAGAGTGCCTGATTCAGTCTTCTAGAGTGAGGCACAGACGGCATGCCTGATTCAGTCTTCTAGAGTGAGGCAGAGACGGCATGCCTGATTCAGTCTTCTAGAGTGAGGCACAGACGGCATGCCTGATTCAGTCTTCTAGAGTGAGGCAGAGACGGCATGCCTGATTCAGTCTTCTAGAGTGAGGCAGAGACGGCATGCCTGATTCAGTCTTCTAGAGTGAGACACCGACGGCATGCCCGATTCAGTCTTCTAGAGTGAGGCACAGACGGCATGCCTGATTCAGTCTTCTAGAGTGAGGCAGAGGCAGCATGCCTGATTCAGTCTTCTAGAGTGCCTGATTCAGTCTTCTAGAGTGAGGCACAGACGGCATGCCTGATTCAGTCTTCTAGAGTGAGGCAGAGACGGCATGCCTGATTCAGTCTTCTAGAGTGAGGCACAGACGGCATGCCTGATTCGTCTTCTAGAGTGAGGCAGAGGCAGCATGCCTGATTCAGTCTTCAAGAGTGAGGCACAGACGGCATGCCTGATTCATCTTCTAGAGTGAGACACCGACGGCATGCCTGATTCATCTTCTAGAGCGAGGCACAATACTGGGTGATTCTCTCCTCTAGTCTCCCTGTTTACAAAGTGCATTTTCTTGTATATCCAGGTCCCCGAAGTGCTACCATTCTAAAAGCAATTTTTAAATCAATGAGTAACTTGGTCTACGTTTCAGCTACTTATCACTGCTAGAGACACATGTTCATTTTCCTCCCTGGAGTTTGTGGCTCCTTTATCTGGTTAACCTTGCTAGAACAAAAACATCTAACCTAGGTTTAGTTGTGACATCTGCATAGGTCATGGTGTGTGTTTTTGGACTCTGTCTCCCCTGAATAGCCCAATGATTCACCCACAGTTTAGGGGCTAGGGTTCAGTTGTTGAAGGGTCTGTCGGTGACTGATGAAGCAGAGAGCGGAGTCCTGAATCCCCCAGCAAGCAGCTGGAAACATCTTAGTATGGTAAGACATACCTTGTGCCTTTTCTTTGCCTAGAGTAGTTTACTAAGGTGTGACTGGTGCAGGTATAGATGTGAAGTGGGGGTCATTAATAATAAAGACACTTTGTCCTCTTACCTTCTTTAAAAGGGGAGGCACCACTATTAGTTCTGTCTGTCGCTTCCCGTAGGCCGCTCTTCAGGGATCTATTGTGCGCTCATTCTAAAACTTGACATCATGGGCTTGCCCACAAGCTTTCCTGTTGGCACAGGACCTCCAAACCTCCCCTCCAAACTGCCCTGTTACTGAACACTTCATTGCAGCTGCTTCCGTTGGGCGGGACCCTCTAAATATGTATCGCAGAGCCTTCCCAAACCCAGCTGTTTACTTTCTTGTTGCCATTCGATCCATTTAACCAAAGCACCCACTTTCAATCAGGCATATCAAAAGATTCCTGTCCATGTATGAAAGAAAAACACACCCAAATAACTTTTAGGATCTTCAAGCGCATACAATTATGTATTGACAAAGTGCTATACAGTATACTAATACATACTGGTGAGAGTAAAGGTCAGTGGGTGGAAGTTGAGAGCCCCTCGAAATACAGGAATGATGGCTTTTTTTATTTATGGATCTCTATTTGAAAGCAGAAGCATAATTTTGAAATTTCAGCACATCAATGCAAAAACATTCAATTTTATAGTTTCTAACTTGTTTTAGAGGGAGTTATTTCTCCAGTATTGTATCTTCTATAGATTCACATGCTTGAATCTTCCCTGTCGTCATGGTGGGAGTCCCATGGTAACAGTAGAAATAGTAGTAGGGAATACATTACATAGACCTCCATAGAGAGACAATTCAATTGAGCACTCTATCAACCTCATTTTATAACATCCAAAGTTCAGCCAATCACAGCAGAGAACTCAGAGTAACCCTCTCCCCAGAGCCACCACACCTCAGATTTCTTACCGCACGTCGTGTGATTGGTCTCTCTGAGCTCTGCTCAATGACAGTTGGCTTTTTCAACTTTTGACCTCCAGCTTTCGGCTCAAGGTATTCCTGTCTGTGACTTTCACAATGCTAGACAAGCATTTGCAATGCAATAGGTCTTGCATTACTGAAAGTTTGAGCTATTGGCGTTGCAAATAATAATGCAATACCAATAGCTCAAACTTTCAGTAATGCAAGAACTATTGCATTGAAAATGCTTATTTTAAATGAGCTGCAGCCACGTACTGACCAGGCTGCTCAAAGCACTCTAGCCCACTTCCAACCATCTCCAACAAGCAATGGCAAAGCCAGCAGGTTTCGTCTTCACATAATGTATGGCCTCTGTCAATAGTTTAAAATATTACACAGCACTTGAGCTGCTGTGCAACATGGCTTATAGTTAAAAAAAACACTATGACGCAGTCAATTGTGTGCGCATCATAGCACTTTTTTTTAAACATAAAGTCATGTTTCACAAAAACTCAACTGCTATGCAATATGTAAAAAAAAACATTGCCTAAGCCAACAGATTTCACATGGGAGAAACCTTGTTGTTGTTGTTCAAGTTGGCAGGTATGATGGCCAGAGTGAACTTGTTCTCCCTCTACAGAATGAATGAATGAATGAATGTGAAACTTTTAAAGCGCGGACTTAGCCCAAAGGCATCAAGGCACTAGCACCGATAGCATACAGGCAGAACCGATTACTACTCAAACCCGACTTTCAGGGAACAGCCATGTCTTCAGGGCTTTACGAAAGATGGAAGCAGTAAGACACTGGAGGCAGGGCTTTCAGTGGAATGAAAAAACGTTACTCCTTAGCTGGCTGTCATTACCTTCAATTACCTTCAATCATCTTGGGAAAAACAGGATACGTGGCATTGTGTTTTTCATCAGGGCTGTAGGAAATGCTTGTTTGGATTGCTGTGGCAAGAGCCCTGGGAGGCTGCTGCTGTTTGCTCCTGGGAGATGGTGAAGCAGGCAGAGAAACTTGCAAGAGAGGAAAAAGCACAGAGGCAAATCTGTACTTCCCAACTACCGTGAGTAAACTGTCCCTACGTGTGTGCCAAATGAGGTTAGCGTGACATTTCAAAGCCATTAAAATGGCCCAATGGAAGGACAAAGTTGATCAGACATCCTGGGAATACATTGAAGCGTTACGACCTCAGAGTACATAGTACAAACATCTGAGGAAGAGACAAATAGCCCTGCACCCTGCTCATTCCACAGTAAAACATCAGGCTTTTAATCTTTCGAAACAGTACTCTTCACCCATCGTTAGCGGTGGCGGGTATTGCACAACCATTTATGCAACTCAGGAATGTGAGAGGAAAGCGCCTATGCAGTTAGTGCACAGATGCAGCCGAGAGGCAGAAGGGCGCTATGCAAAAACAAGTAATTGTTGGGCTCAAAAGAGGGACTGGCAAAGAACATTTCCAGGGCTGCAACAGCCGCTAATAACTCTTTTATAAGCCTCTAGTCGCAACACATTAGTCACGTCACATTATACAAGTTACATTGGTTATACGCAGCACACATACAATATATCTTACTTTACATATGATATTTGTACTCCCTGCTCTCGTTGTAAACAGTATTATCCAGTATTATGGGTGTCTTTCATAGATTCACATGCCTGAATCATTGCCCGTCGTCGGGATGGGAGTCCCCGGTACATAAATAAAGTAATGTCCTATAGACATATAGAGAATTAGGCCTACATGCCTTACATTAGTAACATATCCATGTCCTTTTGTAAAAAGGACCAAACTCTAGAAGAGAAAACGGGTATGCCATGCAGTGTCAAGGTGAGAAGAAAATAGCACGGAAGGCGCCTTGATGTCAGACTTTAAAAGCAATGTTGCTCCGTGTCAAAAGCGTATCTAGTACGTTTGTGTACATTCCAATGTGCGTCAGACTCAAAAAGTGTTGTCAAAGCACACACGAGCTGCAAACACTCCGTGCCATTAAAAGAAGGTAGAGCCTGACCATGAATACTCATTTCCTTGCTTCAGGAAATGTTGTGATCCTGGGCATGCCGCCTTATCTCTCTTTTCCCCAGTTCCATTAGTAGTTTAGGCCCAGATGCATCAAGCAAAAAACCGGTTGCAAAGGGGCAGATTCGCAGAATCTGCCTTTTTGCGACCGGTATTTTTGCATTTGGGATGTATCATCCCAAATGCAAAAAATCGCAATTAAGGAATCTCTAAATTGAAATTCCTTAAATTGCGATTGCATTTAAGGAATCCCAAATTCGAGATTCCTTAAATTCAATGCATCAAACTAAAAAAAATAGCGATTTCGCAAATAGGAGTAGCAAATTACCATGAAGTTGAACTTCATGGTAATTTGCAAAAACATTGAAAAATGCACTAAAGTCCATTTTTCAAAGTATCATTTTAAACACACGCATGCCCTTAGGGCATGTGTGTGTGCAAGATGTACCCAAATACAGATTTCAGGGGTGCAACAGGGTGTCCCTGCACCCTTGAAATTGCAATCTCAATTTGCGATTCGCTAATTCCTAATCGCAAATTGAGAATGTCTTCCCATTCATTCCTATGGGCCTCTAGGCCCATAGGAATGAATGAGGAGGTATTCCTTAATTGCGATTCGCAATTTGCGAGTCGCAATTAAGGAATTTTAAGAAATCGCTATTATTTTAGTTATTTCTTCATGCATAGCATTTTGCTATTCCTTATTAGCAAATCGTTATTTTTCGCTAATAAGGATTAGCAAAATGAGTTCTTGATGCATCTGGGGGATAATTTGAGAAGAAGAATAGTACATTATACAAAATGAACCTGCGGTATGTAAAGAGGAACTTACCAAGCGCCATCGGTCGCCCTCAAGGAGCTTGTGAAGCGCGATCACGGCTTCATAACAATGCTCATTTTGTGATTGAATTCCAAAGGGGTTCGGCACTGAATTTCACTGATCCTGCCTCTCACCTGTCACATGCCCCATGGAGAGCAGAGATCGGTGTCGCCCTCCGACTGTGGCAGTCAGGTTCCGGCATGGCTCCAACCCACTTTCTGTCTTCCAATAGTCAGGCTTCTAGGAGCGTTAGCCCATGCCCCTGCGGCGCTTACAAACACTATAAAAACTACTATGGAGGAGAGGCACCTCCTTCAAAAGAAAAGGAGACAGACCACGGAAGCCACGTGGGCTGCACATTAAGACAAACCATTGTTATTCCACATTGAAGAGTAGCCTGAAAGAAAAAAATGTATGCCGGTTAAAGGGGGCAAAAAAAAAAAAACCCACACACAGGGAAAGATCACCGTGAAGCAAACACCCACGCATGAAGTGCATCACTGGGAGATGTCTGCAAATCAGGAATTGCAAATGAGGGGTGGTGGGGAAAAACATTGCATACCTGTTCCTGGTTGCAATAGTATGTATCATTGGTATGCGAGAATGGTCACCATGCCCCTGCGGCGCTTACCAACACTATGAAAACTATAGCGGGCTACCAGCAACTGGTCGGGAGTAGAGAGTGGGGAGTGGTGAATTTAAACCAAGTAGTGCACAAAGAACTTCATAAACAACTACAGCGAAAGTTAACTATAGTTGGCGGGTGCTTCTGAACTAAAAAGACGGAAGTGAAGTTCGGGAGCGCCACCAATAAGGAGCCAGGAATTGCAATTGAGGCATGACTGACCCAATTGAAACAGAAGGCGGGATTACGCTTGGTATAGAGGGATTACATCACATCTTGCAAACAGCGCATGCGCGCCGATGCTCGACCTAATAAAAAAGCGTTGTTTAGGCCCTGTAAAACTTGTGGGGAACCTAGACTTTTCTCAGAAGATCCCCACAAGCAATGTCTTTATTGCCTCGACCCTGACCATAAACCCAGGGAATGCAAGTACTGCCAAACCTTCTCGGCTAAGAACCTCAAGGATAGGGAAGGAAGACTGCTCCTCTAGCTCCAGAAGAAGAAAGTTGTTTCTGAATCTGGCTACGACTCTGAGGAAAAGCCCCATTCTTCCTCCAGGAAAAGAAGGCAGCTCCTCTTTTCACCAAGGGGAATCCAAGAGATCTAAATCACAGGAGCAGGAAAAATCTGAGGAGATACGCCACAGAAAGCAGGTAGAAGGAACTTTAAAATCGACTTCTGCACCATTCTTTGCTTCTATAACCCTTGTGAGAGATCTTCCTTCTCATCCGTCAATGGCATCATCGACGAGAGCTATCTCTGTCAGTAGACCTGAGGTGATTTCTTCGCCATTGACTACTTCATCAGCGACAGCGACATCGACGGTCACTACGCCGACGGCCGCTGCGTCGTTGGGCCTACAGTTGACTTTGACTACGGCGTCATCGTCGACGAGACCATCTCCATCGACGAGACCTTCGGTGAAGAGCCTTCCTCCGCCGATGAGAATTTCTCCGTCTACAACCACTCCGTCGATGACACTGTCCTCCCTCCTTTCTGCTGGCGGTGGTGGTGTCAGCGCCAATACCGTTGACGATACCGTCGACGGGAGAAAAAATCCATTTGTGACCTGATGTGATGAGATAAATTGTACTAAAACTCCAGTCAGAGAAGTCCTGGATATGTAGACTGACAGAACCCTAAATGTCTAGAAAACGATTTTGTGCTATATTGATAAGTAGGTCGTTATATTGGTGGCTTAAAGCTGGAACACAATGCATTGAAATACTATCTTATTCGGTTGTAATGTAAGGCTAGTAGACCTTCTAACTAGAAGATGCCAAAAATCTCCACGCACGAACAATAGTGTAAGTTTCACCCCAATCCATGTCAATTGATTCACCAGAAAAGTAAGTTGAAATAGAACAAAGTACAGGTAGATTGCGAACATGAAAGAGAACACAGCACACATAGACATGTAGCCCTGTCTTTATGGACTCCTTTGGTGTTTTCAGAATGCAGACTCATTTGAGGATATCTTTGTATGTATGAGCCATGAATAAACTGCTTCTGAGAATTGGATCTCTTTGCATGTCCTGGGATCCCCTATCATAACGAATATTTTAATGTTCGACATTCAAGGCTTAGGATGGAATGCCGCACGCATCTGGAGAGTGTGCATCCCAACTTTTGGACTATCTTCCTCCCTGTTGACTGTTGAAGTTCTCATAATCCACCTCAACTCCTCTTCAACACTGTTGCTGGTGTTGGTGAATATTTCACTTATACAGTATTGCGTGATGATCTGGCTGTTAGAATTTGCTTGTTTTTTAAATGCACTTAAAGGGATTCATTCTTTCCCAAGTGGACAAGAGCCATGCTTCTTTGAAATTTAGGTTGCTATGTACATTCATTAAATCATTCTTAGAAGTACTATCTCTTAAACAGTTTTTCTAAATTAATTTTATTTTGTGCATAATGTGTGTTAGAAATGGGGTAGCCAATTCTACGGGGGGTAGCATGGTGCAGAGCGGGCAGGCCAAACTCCTGAGGACATGTGTGAAGCATCCACGCAGTGCGCACAGACGACACACCAGGCACACCACAAAAAGAGACACAACACCAGTTCTGGTTGAAAAAAAATAACTCTTGTATTGTCTCCAATATGCAAAAGCAAACACAGTAATCACAATGCTGCACCAACTGTCGCCAGGGCAATATTTACAAGGGGGATTATGTACAGGGTAACCGAAAAAGGAGAAAAATGTAAGTCCATTAGTTCCAGGGCTGAACTAAAAACATAAAGCGTTAACCTTAGGCGTAAAAGCACATTAGGCATGGCATCAGCATCCCCTGCAAAACGGAACAATAGGTGTACAATATTAGCATCAGGCCTAGACATGCAGTAGGCCTAAATCATGAGGCAGGAAACACAGTGCACATAAAAATGGCATAAACACCTTGACATGAACCTCCTTAGGCATAAAACCTGCTTAACCTCATGCGGTAGGCATCAGGGGCGTGACGGCACTCCCACACTAACCGTGGGTATCACATCTGCGATGCAGGCATAAATCACATGAGGCATGACTTTCGCTGTAGGCACAACCATATCCAGGTGGGGGAAAAACTAGACCTCAAGATATTCAACAGACATCATGACATCTCTACAAGGGGTCTATGCTGTACAAAATCATCCGTATAAATGCAGCCTCCATATATAGGCGGAAACCCTCGGGCTGTGATCCTGGAAGGTAAACATTAGGCCTAGGACCCGGGGGCACAGAAATGTAAAATGCGTAACCAGGTGGGCATTGGCATCTGCACACTGCACTAGGCGTAAAAAAAAGTAACATGAATTATACTTAAGGCCCAAGAACATCAGCGTGGGGCGATCCAGTGGAGCCAGGCATCAGTACCTAACCCGTAAATAACATTAGCAGAATAACCACTGGCGCCACTGCGCCTGGGAGCCCCCCCTACTCTGGGACTCTAACTCTCAAAGTGGCACTCCCTCCTCGTGGGCATGGAAATACAGAATGTCCCCACAACCGTTGTAGCTGCCCACTGTCCTGCAGTGCAACTGTGCCGAGGATGGCGAGTTCTCGTAATGTTGGAGTCCCCTCCGGGACTCGGAAATCACACAGGTCAGTCTTGGGGGGAAGCGAAGACATCACCTTCGCGCCAGCCCTGACAGGCGCAGGCCGCCTCCTCCCCAATCAGTCTATCACGCAGCAGCCCCACTCACCGGCTGCTCCTGGGCTCTGCTCCCTTCCGTGCCAGGCGCGGGGCTTCCCTTTCCAACCGGGAGCCCAGCGGGTCACATGCAGCACTTTCTCGGTGGGGGGGAAGGCGGGGTAGGCTCCCGCTCCGGTCTTCACCCGGGCCCCCTCCTGGGTTCTGGGGCTTCACCCGGCCTCTTCCTGCTTCCCGGCCAGGCAGCCAACCAGTGCGCGGCTTTTGGTGGGTGCGGCCGCTCCCGCCAATGACAGCGCGGCGTTCGGGGGGGCGCGGCCAATGATGCGGCCCGCTCCCTGATCAGGTGACGGCTCCCACCCTGCCTTCCCAGGCCAGGCGTGGCCTTCCTGAACTCTGCGGCGGCCCTCCCCAGGCTTTGGGGGCCGCAGCAGAGGCCCCGGCGAGCAGCGGGCACCTTCCTGCAGGGGCGCCGGGCCACGACGGTGATCTACGGACCTCAGGCGCTCTCCGGGCAGCAGCGGTGATACCAGGCACGGTGCTTCTTCGTGGACATCGCGGGGTCCGCGGCGGTGAGTTCTGCAGCAGCGCATCCTCACACGGGGTAGGCACTCGCTTAGCTTTTAATTATGCAGAAGTGCCTCCCTCTCCCCCTCCTTGCTCCCGGGCTGCGGCGGTGATTCCGGGCAGTCCCAGAGGCGGCGATAACGCGGAGTAGGCACCGGCTATGTCAATAGTGTGGAGAATCAGCACACACGCGGGGTGGGCACCCGCTATGGCGTTAATAACACGGCTCTCCCTGGCGGCACGCTCCTCACCTCCTTTTGGGTTGTGGAGTATAGCGCTTACCAGGCGCTAGGCAGCCCCACCTGCTTCAGGGGCCAAGGGCAGTGCTTCTCTCTCTCAGGTCAAGGCCCAATTAGCACAGCGCTAGCAGGAGGGCAGCAAATTCTTCAGTCTAGCGCTTTAGCAGCAGGTGTCAGCTCCTCACCTCCTGTGCGATAGTAATCTCGCGCTCCAGGGACAGCACAACCGGGCCTCTCTCTCCTGGCACTCCACCTACAGCACTCACGAGGCGGTAGGGGGCCAGGGCACACCGGCAATTCCCAACTGGCGCTCTTTTCTTCTCCAGGGGCCAGGGGACAGAGCAGCAGGCACTACTGGGCCAGGTCAGCAGTTAGTGGGAACTAATCAAGACAGGGCGGTATGCCTTAACCATCCTCCACAGTTGTGTGGCCCTCCTCCTATACAGCAGCCTGAACCCCTGCAGTGGGCCTTCCACTAGCCCTGGGGGCAGCAGAGGGGTTCTAGTCAGGTGCAGGGTCCAGCACACAGGCCCAAGTGGTGGTATCCCCTGGCAGCAGGTCCCCTCACGTTCTTGTCCCTGCTCTGTCTGAGCACATGGTCGCACAGCCCCCTTATTTATATGCCCCTCACCCCACCCTACCATTCAGTGCCATGAGCTTCTAGAATCCCCTGGTGAACTGGTTCTAACTGGTTCAGGGGGAGGAGTAGAGCACCCTGGGTGCCAGGCTTTCCCTCCAAATGCTGGGATGGCTGGGTGCCAAACAACTAGACCGCTAACCCACTGCAGTCAGGTAGCACAACGCACAGCCAGGGCATCCATTTTGAATTCAGCATACTACCAGGGTACATTTCTACAATGGGGGTTAATAAGTGCACACAGCATTGAGTTACATTTTCACATTAAACAGGGCATCTCACACCACACATGGACTATACATGTCTTGACCATGGGGAGACATCCTAAACAGGGGGGTGAAAAGCAACAAGTTTTTGGGGAAAATGAGCCAAGTCCAACAATGTGATTAACTTTTATTTATGTTGGATTTATCATGGATATTTTGCCCACTTGATATTGCAAGGGGGTAATTAGTTTTGCATGTGTGTGGTTGTTTTTTGGTAGTTTCCAAACTAATCAGATACTAAGGATAGACCTCCGGTCTCTTGCTTGGTGTCTGTACCTTGCTCCGATTCTGTACTAGGCACATTTGTGAGTTCTCTGTCATGCGATCTTTGTTTCCTGTCTAAATCCAAACCTGGGTGGAACTCACTAGGTTAATACAATCTACACAAAGTCGACCACATTCATTTCCTTTTTTATCTACCATTCTATGTCCCTCCAATCTGCACAAAACCCCAGAGTGTCCCTAGCTACTTTGTGGTACACGAGCAGCCTCAGGGATCACTTTGTAGCCGAGGGGCTCGCCATTCTGAAGCTTGCATAGCATTTACCCCCCCATCATCCTCTCTCCGGGTATCCCTGTGTGATTCGGAATTATGTGAGAAGTGTGATGCAGTGGTGTTGTTTAATCAGAGAAAGGGACACACTTTTGGCATTAAGAAGGCTTTCACTCATGCTTTCTTGTGCCTGATAACCCTTGGTCGTTCCGCTTACTGTATTCATTAGGTTGCAAATTATGTGCTTACTGTAATATGCAGCAGTACATATTACAACAGAAAATAAAGACAGAGTAAATCCTAATACATAAAGTAATATAGAGAATTTGCAAGGTTACCACACAGAGATTAAGGCCATGGTCATTATATCCACAGGTTGTTTGTGCTCTACACACACTGGTATTGGTATTATCACTCACTCTGTGTAAAATGCTTGGATGCCCAACATTGATATTTGGCCAAATAATTACATAATTAACCAGTGTGCTGCAAAAATAATACTCACAGGGAACTAAAAAGACTTGGACACTTGGAACAAGTAAAATTAATTCTGCCAATTCAGGCGAGGTGTTCTGTAGGTAAGGATTCCAGACATAGAAGGGAGAAGAAGAGTTACATCCTCAAAGCTGCAAGTGTGCCGCCTTGTCCGTGCTCAGCGGTAGCGGGCGTTTGTGCTGAATCCAAAATGGAAGCTCGCTTTCAATCCATTGGTACTGCACAAATGCACTGCAGTTAGATGCACCTGCAGATGCACTCTGGGCGTTCTGTGTGCAAGGAAGTGGGCGAAGCTTTTAGAGCATTGGTAGGTAATAAAGACGTGGTTGCTGTAGCAGCGATATATTCTCACCTGCATCTGCTGGCAGAGTATGATCAGATGTGAATCCCTTGCTCACTTTGCCACTGGATTCAAGCTAGCCTGGCTGATGACGGCTGAAATGCCGGAAACCGGTCCTATGAAGCTTGTTTCTGGTCCAGGGAAGACATGGCTTTGGCAGTTCGGGCTGGACTGTTCCCATGAGGCACAGGGTCAGAATGGTGATGGATTAAACCCAGATCAGTTGACTGGGGGTGAGTGTTTAATTTTCTCAAACGCTTCGTCCATCATCCCCTTTTGTATCGGTGTGTGCATGGTGGCGTACAATTGCATAAAGGAGCAAAGGTAGCGACCTGGCCTCCTGCATTCAGCAGCCAGGACCTCTCTTATGTTGGTGGCTTAAAGCTGGCATAATGCAGTGAAATATTATCTTAATCCTGTCTGGGGGCGTGCCTTTGGTCACCACCATCGCCTCTGGACTTTGCGTTGTATGTGAGTTTCGCAATGAGGAAATCCAAGTGTTCCTCTTGTTCATGGCAGGTCTTCTTCCCATGGCACTGTGACTGCACACTGTCATTCACATTTTGAGATCCTTCAGTAGCCTCCTCTCCTGACGTCATTCACTTCCATTGCCGGTGCCATGCAGGGTTTGGACTTGTGTTTAACCAGCGTCTGATGACCCATCTCTTGGCAAACAGCGGCCAATGCTGGCCACTCCAAAGCACAACGGAGTCCATGGACCCATCGTAAGTCGGCTAAGGGGTCATGAACCATTAAGGTACGAGGAACCTCCGGCACGTAGAGCATCGATGGAACCTGGGCTTGGGAGATGCGGGTGGGGGTCAAAAACCATTAAGGTCCCCGGTGCCACTTGCACCTAGAACATTGATGGCACCTGGGCTGTAGGGGGCATGAGGTCTATGGAGTTATTAGCAACTAGAAGATTGATGGCACCTGAGCTTTAGGGGGCATGAAACATAAAGATCTCTAGAACCACTTGCACCTAGAAGATTGAGGGCACCTGGGCTTGAGGGGGCTCAGAAACTCTTAAGGTCTATGGAATTACTGTAACCAGAGTATTGATGTCATCTGGGCTTGAGGGGTCATGAACTTCTAAGGACTGTGTGTGAACACTGCAAACCATGAAAAGTAGCTAGCTGCTCTTACGGTGCTGCCTACCCTGACGCTGGCCCCATGGGCATGCACCAGTAGGTAAGTGTTGGAGAACACACTCATGAGTACAGTTTGCACTTGACGTATTAAGGGTCCATGGACACGGATACTGGGTGCCGTAGTGGAAGCGTGCACTGAGGACCGCAGTACCTTTCATACTTGGAAAATCTGGTCCATTTGAGCACTGGGTACCAAAGGGCATTCACGGGAATGATTACTCGAAACCTGATGTAGGTATGTTTGAATCTTGGAATTGAGGATGCTGCTACTTATGACCCCAAGTGACCCCAGTACTGACAGGAACGTGCATGGTCACGTTTGATCTGCTGTGGCACCAGCAGGGGCGCTGATCCTGGCATTACTACTACTGCTGCGTTTTCTGGCAGTGCCGCATGACATGCCTACTGGTGGATACGGGAACCTGGACTCCGATGGGCATTGAAACTGGGGGAACTGGGGTTCCTGCCTGTCAAGGGCCCAGGTGACGATGGGTGCTGGGACGTAGCCTCGTATCGGCAGCCATGACTGTAAGTACCCTGGAACGGATGCGTACTGGAGACTTTGGTACTGATGCGCGCTAGAACGAACAGTCAAATGTAATGTGAGAAGGTTGGGCATGGATGTTCCTAAACACCATTAACGAAGGACGTTCCTGGCACTTGTAAGCACTGGCACACATGGGCACCACATCCCAGCATTGGCACACATGGGCACCACACCCTAGCACTGACACACATGGGCACCACAGCCCAGCACTGGCACACATGGGCACCACACCCTAGCACTGACACACATGGGCACCACACCCTAGCACTGACACACATGGGCACCACACCCTAGCACTGACACACATGGGCACCACAGCCCAGCACTGGCACACATGGGCACCACAGCCCAGCACTGGCACACATTTGCACCACAGCCCAGCACTGGCACACATGGGCACCACACCCTAGCACTGGCACACATGGGCACCACACCCCAGCACTGGCACACATGGGCACCACAGCCCAGCACTGACACACATGGGCACCACAGCCCAGCACTGGCACACATGGGCACCACAGCCCAGCACTGGCACACATGGGCACCACAGCCCAGCACTGGCACACATGGGCACCACAGCCCAGCACTGGCACACATGGGCACCACACCCTAGCACTGGCACACATGGGCACCACAGCCCAGCGCTGGCACACATATGCACCACAGCCCAGCACTGGGACACATTGGCACCACAGCCCAGCACTGGCACACATGGGCACCACTGCCCCTCACTGGCAAACATGGGCACCACAGGCCAGCACTGGCACATATGGGCTCCACAGGCCAGCACTGGCACATATGGGCACCACAGGCCAGCACTGGTACACATGGGCATCACAGGCCAGCACTGGCACACATGGGCATCACAGGCCAGCACTGGCACATATGGGCACCACAGCCCAGAACTGGCACACATTGGCATCAAAGGCCAGCACTAGCACACATGGGCACCACAGCCCAGCACTGGCACACATGGGCACCACAGCCCAGCACTGGCACACATGGGCACCACAGCCCAGCACTGGCACACATGGGCACCACAGCCCAGCACTGGCACACATATGCACCACAGCCCAACACTGGCACACATGGGCATCACAGGCCAGCACTGGCACACATGGGCACCACAGCCCAGCACTGGCACACGTGGGCACCACAGCCCAGCACTGGCACACGTGGGCATAACAGGCCAGCACTGGCACACATGGGCACCACAGCCCAGCACTGGCACACATGGGCATCACAGGCCAGCACTGGCACACAGGGGCACCACAGCCCAGCACTGGCACATATGGGCACCACAGCCCCTCACTGGCACACATGGGCATCACAGGCCAGCACTGGCACATATGGGCACCACAGCCCAGTACTGGCACACATGGGCACCACAGCCCAGCACTGGCACACATGGGCATCACAGCCCAGCACTGGCACACATGGGCACCACAGCCCAGCGCTGGCACACATATGCACCACAGCACAGCACTGGGACACACGGGCACCACAGCCCAGCACTGGCACACATGGGCATCACAGGCCAGCACTGGCACACATGGGCACCACAGCCCAGCACTGGCACACATGGGCACCACAGCCCAGCACTGGCACACATGGGCACCACAGCCCCTCACTGGCACATATGGGCTCCACAGGCCAGCACTGGCACATATGGGCACCACAGGCCAGCACTGGTACACATGGGCATCACAGGCCAGCACTGGCACACATGGGCATCACAGGCCAGCACTGGCACATATGGGCACCACAGCCCAGAACTGGCACACATTGGCATCACAGGCCAGCACTGGCACACATGGGCACCACAGCCCAGCACTGGCACACATGGGCACCACAGCCCAGCACTGGCACACATATGCACCACAGCCCAACACTGGCACACATGGGCATCACAGGCCAGCACTGGCACACATGGGCACCATAGCCCAGCACTGGCACACATGGGCACCACAGCCCAGCACTGGCACACAGGGACACCACAGCCCAACACTGGCACACATGGGCATCACAGGCCAGCACTGGCACACATGGGCACCACAGCCCAGCACTGGCACACATATGCACCACAGCCCAACACTGGCACACATGAGCACCACAGCCCAGCACTGGCACACGTGGGCATCACAGGCCAGCACTGGCACACATGGGCACCACAGCCCAGCACTGGCACACATGGGCATCACAGGCCAGCACTGGCACACAGGGGCACCACAGCCCAGCACTGGCACATATGGGCACCACAACCCCTCACTGGCACACATGGGCACCACAGGCCAGCACTGGCACACATGGGCATCACAGGCCAGCACTGACACATATGGGCACCACAGCCCAGTACTGGCACACAAGGACACCACAGCCCAGCACTGGCACACATTGGCATCACAGGCCAGCACTGGCACACATGGGCACCACAGCCCAGCACTGGCACACATGAGCACCACAGGCCAGCACTGGCACACATGGGCACCACAGCCCAGCACTGGCACACATGGGCACCACAGCCCAGCACTGGCACACATATGCACCACAGCCCAACACTGGCACCTATGGGCATCACAGGCCAGCACTGGCACACATGGGCACCACAGCCCAGCACTGGCACACATGGGCACCACAGCCCAGCACTGGCACACGTGGGCATAACAGGCCAGCACTGGCACACATGGGCACCACAGCCCAGCACTCGCACACATGGGCATCACAGGCCAGCACTGGCACACAGGGGCACCACAGCCCAGCACTGGCACATATGGGCACCACAGCCCCTCACTGGCACACATGGGCATCACAGGCCAGCACTGGCACATATGGGCACCACAGCCCAGTACTGGCACACAAGGACACCACAGCCCAGCACTGGCACACATTGGCATCACAGCCCAGCACTGGCACACATGGGCACCACAGCCCAGCGCTGGCACACATATGCACCACAGCCCAGCACTGGGACACATGGGCACCACAGCCCAGCACTGGCACACATGGGCATCACAGGCCAGCACTGGCACACATGGGCACCACAGCCCAGCACTGGCACACATGGGCACCACAGTCCAGCACTGGCACACATGGGCACCACAGCCCCTCACTGGCACATATGGGCTCCACAGGCCAGCACTGGCACATATGGGCACCACAGGCCAGCACTGGTACACATGGGCATCACAGGCCAGCACTGGCACACATGGGCATCACAGGCCAGCACTGGTACATATGGGCACCACAGCCCAGAACTGGCACACATTGGCATCACAGGCCAGCACTGGCACACATGGGCACCACAGCCCAGCACTGGCACACATGGGCACCACAGCCCAGCACTGGCACACATATGCACCACAGCCCAACACTGGCACACATGGGCATCACAGGCCAGCACTGGCACACATGGGCACCACAGCCCAGCACTGGCACACATGGGCACCACAGCCCAGCACTGGCACACAGGGGCACCACAGCCCAACACTGGCACACATGGGCATCACAGGCCAGCACTGGCACACATGGGCACCACAGCCCAGCACTGGCACACATATGCACCACAGCCCAACACTGGCACACATGAGCACCACAGCCCAGCACTGGCACACGTGGGCATCACAGGCCAGCACTGGCACACATGGGCACCACAGCCCAGCACTGGCACATATGGGCATCACAGGCCAGCACTGGCACACAGGGGCACCACAGCCCAGCACTGGCACATATGGGCACCACAACCCCTCACTGGCACACATGGGCACCACAGGCCAGCACTGGCACACATGGGCATCACAGGCCAGCACTGACACATATGGGCACCACAGCCCAGTACTGGCACACAAGGACACCACAGCCCAGCACTGGCACACATTGGCATCACAGGCCAGCACTGGCACACATGGGCACCACAGCCCAGCACTGGCACACATGAGCACCACAGGCCAGCACTGGCACACATGGGCACCACAGCCCAGTACTGGCACACATGGGCACCACAGCCCAAGACACTGATGTCTCTGATCACCACTGGTACTTGTCAACACCAGCACTGTTGGGCACTGGGAGCCTGGCACTGGCAATCCCTGACATGGACGGGTGCTAAAGGCTGTGGAAATAATGCCCACAGGCACTCTGGTACACAGCAGAAGCCACACTTCAAAATGTGAAAAATGACTTTATTGTCCTACTGGAAGCAGGTTCTTGTTTACCCAGTGCCCATAAAAGGGCAGTGCCCTGGTCCCTCAGCTGGTACTAATGTATTTACAGGGCCTTGAACCCGAGCCAAAGCCCACGGCATTGTGAACTGATCTGCCCAAGGACAAAGGGAGCAATAAATACCTGCTGAATGGCACCCGCGACAAGCCCATAAACCAGTAATACTTGTGCTGGTTGCCTCTGTTTGGAGTCAGCATTTGAAGAAAGGGTGGGGGCGCTGTAACTTCAGGAGATAAATGTTGGCTCAGAGAAGTAGCCCTGTTTCCA
Source organism: Lissotriton helveticus (assembly GCF_964261635.1). Taxonomy (NCBI): domain Eukaryota; kingdom Metazoa; phylum Chordata; class Amphibia; order Caudata; family Salamandridae; genus Lissotriton; species Lissotriton helveticus. The sequence continues at coordinate 45,313,733 of NC_136072.1, forward strand.
CCGGTTCTGCGTCTGTTTGCACAAAGGGTTTCTTTCCAGTCAATGGGCCACATCCTTGAACGTCACTCATTGCACAAGCCTTTCTTGTTTCTAGAAAATCACCTTTCTTGATGTAAATAGCTCTAGATGGCTGCAGGGAGCGTCATTAAGCCCTTTACGCCGTTGTGCATTGCAGGCAGCACACCTGTAACTCCTCTAGGTTTGCATGACTCTCTTCTGTAGCCTGATTAATCCTTTACATTTTGCATTTTAAGATAATCTAATCTAACAACCCATTTTCTGAGGGTAGGCAGAACATCTGCTACTCCCCTCAGTGGCCAGAATATTCCTGTACATTCAGCAGCTTAAACCCTTTATCAAAAAACCCTGTGCTGCTAGTAGAGAGTACGGTTGTAACCTCCCGCTGTAGGCACCATATTCCTGTACCTGTGTCTTAAGTGTTGCTGGTTTGAAACAGTGTATTCCAAGTAAGCAGAAGCACAGCTGTTGTGTGGTTCACTGCTCCATATGGCTTGTTTCTTCCAGTTCCTTTTATTCCAACAATTAAGTACAGTAATAAGGGAAGGCGGGTCCTAACATCTCCTCTGAAACACATAAAATGTGATTGGCAGATGCTTGCAATAAGTCTAACCGGTAGCGGGTCTTAACATCGCCTCTAAAACACGCAAAATGGGATTGGCAGATGTTAGCAATACGTCTATCCTGGCAGTCGTTCAGGGTAGTATTCCAAACCCCTCTTTCTTTTGCTGGCCATGCCACCTCAGATTAGACCTAGATATATGCAAATCAGTTTTGACCCTACTCCAATAGGAACAGTCCAACCCAAACTGCTAAACCAGGTCCTCTCTGAATTGACACACAATCAACACAAGACCAGTTTTGCCCTATTTGGGGCTCTTCAGTCAGATGTAGCTTGATTCCAGGGGCACAGTGAGCAAGGGATCCACGCCTGGACATACCCGTGGCCACTTAGGGTGTCGCAATTCCTTGGGGTAGCATTCCAACCCATCATTCTTTTGCTCGCCATGCCACATCAGAGTAGACTCGGCTATATGCAGATCAGTCTTGACCTGGTTCAATAGGAGCAGTCCAACCAGAACGGCCAGGCCCGGGCCTCGCTGAACTGGAACACAAGTAACCCAAGACCAGTTTTGACTTGATTGGGACTCTTCATTCAGGTGTGGCTTGATTCCAGTGACACAGTGAGCAATGAACAATTATGTGTTGACGAGTCTCTGAATGACTTTATTTTTATTGCATTCAAGTGTTTGAGTTCAAACTTTGCCCTTGAAGATGGGACATGGATCCAAAAACGCATTGTGAACTATATCATAAAATGTAAAAAATGCACCAATGTCAGTTTAAAATCAAGCTACATTGAAGTGAGAAGTAGTGCATCATTGACAGTATGAATGAAGGCAAAATAAGTTATATTCAAGGATTCTACTTGATTTCTGTGTGCCCTTACATATAAGGAGAGATTCGCAATGAAAAAATGAGATTATATTTACTTTCGGCAGTCATGAGGAGCTGATAATCTTTTCACAACATTAATAAGAGCTATATCAGAGGGAATTATACATAATTATTTTGTATTTATTATTGGAAATAAGCTTCTTAGCACCCAGCAGAAGTATAGCTGCAATCTGTGTTACAGAACATATCCCCAGATGCATCAAGCATCCATTTTGTGATTCCTTATTAGCGAAAAATAAGGAATCGCTAATAAGGAATAGCAAAATGCTATGCAAGAAGAAATCGCTTAAAAAATAGCGATTTCTTAAAATTCCTTAATTGCGACTCGCAAATTGCGAGTCGCAATTAACCACTTGGATGCTAAGCATCTTCTGGCACTTCAATGTAATTTCCATTGAAATGAATGGGCACTCCATGACGAGTTACCCTTGTCATTAGCATCCAAGTGGTACCTCCCCATTCATTCCTATGGGCCTAGAGGCCCACAGAAATGAATGGGAAGACATTCTCAATTTGCGAATCGCAATTAGCAAATCGCAAATTGAAAATGCGATTTCAAGGGTGCAGGGGTGTCCAAAGGACACCCTGTTGCACCCTTGAAATTGGTCTGTGCACATATGTTGCGCACACACATGCCCTTAGGGCATGTGTGTGCGCAACATGAAACTTTGAAAAATGCACTTTAGTGCATTTTTCAAAGTTTTTGCAAATTACCATGAAGTTCAACTTCATGGTAATTTGCGAGCCCTTTTCGCAAAATCGCTAGTTTTTTAAACTTTAATGCATTGCATTTAAGGAATCTCAATTTGAGATTCCTTAAATGCAAGTAATCGCAATTTCGCGATTTCTTATTTTGCGATTTTTGCATTTGGGATGATGCATCCCAAATGCAAAAATACCGGTCGCAAAGGGGCAGATTCTGAGAATCTGCCCCTTTGCGAGCGGATTTTACCTTCATGAATCTATGCCATAGCCTTCTGGATATCCTAGCAGCACAAAATAGTTACTTACACCGTCTTTGTGTAGCAGAAATCAATGCTAGCTCCGCTGTAATCACTTGGACCTGGATAGATTTCCGCAGGACCAGTGCTTCTCTCCAAAGTGGGCTTTTGATTAGATCCAAGTTGAGAAACTGTTCCATCCATCCATCCATCCATCCATCCACCCATCCATTCTTCCTTCCTAGTGGAGCCCCATAACTCTGCATTGGCACTGATTTTGCCCTGTAAGCCTGCCCCAGTGGCACAGTGTATAAGCCACCAGACATTTTATTAAAACCATGTAATTCTTGCATTGAATTCTTCGCCTCTAACCGTTTTTCAGAAAACAGTGGCTTGCAACATAGTTTGTCATCTGCTGTTATCCCTAAATAGGGATATTTGTGAATCAATTCTAACTTTCTTATCCAACTACCATCTGGTCTTCAAGTTACATGTTTCACCTAATGACATGCTTTTTGATTTGGAGTGATTTATCGCCAACGTATTAACTATACCGTAGCTCCTCAAGCGTGGTGAGCTATGCTGCGTTTCATTTAGAGTATGTGTTAAAATCAATATGTTGTCACTAAAATAAAGAAGGGACTATGATATTCCCCAGTTCTGGGGTTGGTGCTTTGAAGCTTTCAGGGCTGCTACCACAGACCCTTGTTTAACTTCGCAGCCTGAAGTCATTTTCCTACTTGGCACAGTTTACTTGACATAGGTGACATTACCCTGGATTGACTGTGTTGTGCTTACAGAGAATTTAACAGACTTAAAGGAATATTGAGCGCTTCTAGTTTGGGCCGAAGCAAGGACCAGTAAATGGTGCTGAAAGCCGATCTATATAGATTTAGAAGTCTATAAGGATGCAGCAGAGCTTAGATCTTCTTTTCCAAAGAGCAATCATTTGAGTGAGACGGGGATGAGAAATCGAATTAATTTGTCTGAACCCAATCCAGTCGGTGGGTTCATCAGGGTCCGTCGCATTGGTTATCAGTTTTGATCTTCATGCCCAAATCAAGTAAAGTCTCTGTTATCTTCTTGCAGCCCATATACCTATATGTCTTGGGTTACTGGTTAGAAAACCTTCATTGACCACCTGCCCTATCGATTGGATTCAGGGCTTGAGGAAACACCTGTATCTTTGTAAGTACTCTGTGTGGATTGAACGACTGCTTTAATGAGATTGAGTCCAGTATGAGTGTCAAGACAATATTTCTCGTTCTGCTCTTGGTTATGTGTGATGTGAGTATCCATTGCTCCGCGTAGTTTGCGTATGCCTACCTGGTGATGCTCGGTCACGACACATACAGTTAAAAGCACAGGGTGATGGTTGTAAAGAGATTTACATTGAGTCCACTACATGTGAGATCCATGTATGACAACATTTCTCCTTATGTTCTTGGTAATGTGTCACATGAGTATCCTTTACTCCCCATAGTAACTGTATGCCCATCCATTGATGATGGTTGCTTTGTGCTTTCTGCACTCCTTTGTATAAGAGAAAGCGTTTGTGACCTTTCTTCTGAAAAGGAGCATGAAATGTATGTGATCTCATGAAGTGGTACTTCCTAACGTACATGTGACCATTCCCCCTGAAAATGAGAGGAGGTCGGTGATGCATGTTTCTTTAACCCCTTCCCTGCGGGGGTAATTCCCCCGCTGTGCTGGGGGGTGGGGGGCGCTTAGCGCCCCGGTGCTCGTGACGAGCTCAGCTGGTCATGAGCCACGGTGGCCGTGTGCTCATGACGAGCTGAGCTCGTCACGGCCACACCCGTTTCTTTAGAACGCTTAGCACAGCGGGGGAATTAGCCCCGCGTGCGAGCATTGCGGTCGTTATGACGAGCTCAGCTCGTCATGAGCACACGGCCACCGTGCCTCATGATGAGCTCAGCATGGGAAGGGTTAATGAACATTGATCGACCACACCATTCCCTTCTGAAAAGACATTTTATACACCATCATCTGTGCTGTCAACAAAGAGCTCTTTCTAGGGGAAAAGGGAGGGTTATCCTTGTTAGTGGTTCATCCTTGTTAGTGGTTCATCCTTGTTAGGGATCTATCTTTGTTAAGGATCCATCTTTGTTAGGGATCCATCTTTGTTAGGGATCCTTCTTTGTTAGGGATCCTTCTTTGTTAGGGATCCTTCTTTGTTAGGGATCCTTCCTTGTTAGGTATCCATCTTTGTTTGGGATCCATCCTAGTTAGGGATCCATCCGTGTTAGGCATCCATCTTTGTTAGGGAGCCATAAGGGTTCCTGTCCCCCGGGAAGCTCCAGCGGTTCGGATTGACCCTGTTGCCCACAAAGGAAGCACAGTGATGCCACACCAAAACTACATAGAGGACACCTTTCTTACAGAAGGAACACCTTCAGGTGTGAGAGTAAGAATGAAGCTTCCATAAAGCAAATAAGGTTTCATAAATTCACAGCCTGATGTGCATGTATAATGATCATTATTAGCTTTTATCAATTCCATCCTTTGATGTGTCAACTCTCATACTCTTCTCCATTTTACTATCTGATGGCATAAAGATTTGTCAAAGTATCCTAAGAGGTATTTAAATACTTCTGAGAAACCCAAGTATTATTTTTTGGTATATCCGCAGAGATTTAGTAATTGAAGAACAATTGGTCCTATCTCTAACCAACCAAGATATTTCCTTTACGCGCAATGCCTGTCACAGCAAGACCAAAAAATAAACTCAGGTACCTAGTCAATTAAACATTTATTATTTTTCTGGTGGTTAAAGCAGGAAACTGTTGGGATAAATCATGTAATGTCATTATCCTGTTTGGCCAGCCTGAAATAACTATGCGCGGTAGTTACTTTGTAATCGCTTTATTTACAGTACATTGTGTACAGCCCAACCCTTCAACCGCACCTGTTCCCAGTCAGGTAATTCAATGTAATGTGCAGTGTGAGTACAGCATCACATTCAAATTGTGACAGAGCCCATTTGAGAGAATTAATGTCCTCCGGGTATGTTCTTGATACGACACGACTCAAGTTCTCCCAAAGGGGATCCTTATTATGTTTCGAATGTACCTTTACATTGAACACCTAATTCACAAAGCCGTTTGCTGGTGTAAGGTTAGCTTACAAAGCACAAACTTTAAAAAAAGCACAAACCTGCATTTGCTGTTCACTAAAACTAGTTTTACACTAGCTATCATATTTATTTAAACAAAGATTTTGTGACTGGGACCCCCTGAAAGTTTAGGAACATCAGAAACTGTTTTCTGTCTTATTCCCACACAGGAAAAAGAGTGGGAATGTGCTAGGAACAGCCCCCAAAATTGGTGAGGCTGTAGGATAATGGTTTCTTCGAAAGGATCACATATTTACCACATGGATTAGAAAAATTACCGAAAAAATGTAGTTGGGCACATGCCAAGACATTTTCCCTATGAGCAGTTGTTTACTTTGGGTAAGCGTAAATGCATTTGCATGGCTGTATGCTCACACTTACAAATACTTTTCAGCAGAATGTCTGGAAACCTTTGCCTGTTGCAGGATTCCAGCCGTGTTTTTTGGGAAATCTTTGGAATTTTGTAAATTCTAAACTCTACATCCATGCCAGGTCATACACCTAAGCGTGCAGATTTGAGACTTTTTTCTACAATCAGGCCCTGTGCATCTAAGAAGTATTCCAAACTCCAAGTTGGTCCTTTTTCATCCACTCTCTCTTTTTATAACCTTTTACATTCATCAATTACAATCAAATTTGCTTTGATGACTGTACCTTTCTCTGGATATCATTGCTCTTAAACTAACTATTATTCCAGGCAACAAGGTCAAGGACAAAGAGTTCCTGGTCGTCAAGCAGAAGCAATGGTCCCTTATAAAGTTTCTTATTTCCTGCTGACATACTGCTTCTGAGCATACAATGGCATGGGCTTAGATTTACAGAAAGAAAGTTGAGGCCTCGGGAACTCCCACCAAGACCTTCCTAAAACTGCACTGATTTCAGCAATTTAACCTATTTCAGATAGTCTTCTGTTTCCCCTGCAGCTATTGGTAAGTCAGTCTCTTGAAACCATAGGACATGCCCACCAGTGTATTAGGGGAGATACAGTGCTGAGGTGGGCCTTGTTGTCCTCAGCAGTTTCTGCCCCTTTGGGACACCTGTAGTGCCCTTTTCCCCATCGTTCCAAGGGTCACCCGGGGCGGTAGCAGGGCCAGGAAGTAACTTGGTCAAGACGCTGAGGCTAGTGATGAGCTAAGGGCTTATGCAAGGGGACAAACCTGCAATGTTATCTGGGATGAAAGGGTGTGTGACCTCACTTCTACTGCCGTTTAGCAGGATTGATGTCTATGTTGGGAGGACAGCCTAATAGTCATGCACAACAGTTGTAACACTGTCCACTCTGCCACTGGCAGCCAAACCAGTCTACAAAACAACTTGTTCAATTTGAAAAATGACTATTCGGATGACCCTAGCACTCAACAGAGCCCCCACAGCGCCTTGAGACCCTCACGGGTGAGTTGTTGTGCTTTACCAACCCTGATTGATTGCTTGATATCTGTGTTTGAGTAAGGGAAGACTTTACTGACTCTTTCCAGGCTCTGAAAGTGTGTAACGTTAACATGGTCTAGTGTGATTTGGACAATCGCAGTGTTTGGAAAACTTCTGCAACAAGACACTAGGAATTAGTTGAAGCTTCTTGCCAATGTAGCTGTAAGTTACAAGATTTATTCATGTGGGTTCCTTGTTTTTAAACACGTCTTGTTGGTCACACTATATTTCTACGTGTATTTATTTACTACTACCACCACGATTGGTGCTGGGCCCAGCTGATCTAGCGAATGGAATGATGAGGTGCAGTTGGAGCTGCTCCCACGACCAGCAGTTCTGTTTGTGCTCCATCAGAGTACTGAATTATTGTCCCCCAGATGTCACATTGTAAAGCTTAGGGTGATATGTTTGCCAGTGACCGGGTTCTCCGCCTGTTCCTTTCTCCCCACCAACAGGTAAAGAGGTCCTACAAGTACTTGGGCTTCAGACAGCGCACTGAAACAGTCTTATTCCAGACCACCTTACAGCAGGGTTGGGGCCACACCAGGCAAGTGCGCATGATAGGAAGTGCGACTAGTACCTAAAGAACAGTCCATGACGTATGGGAAGTTCTGCTTCTCACCAGTCACTTTGATTTCAAGTGGCTGTGGCTCGGCATGGTATCGGGAAACTGTGGTATCTTGATACCCTGTGTTCTTGGGTCAGGCTATGTAGAGTGTGAAGGCATTCTAGAGCGGGAGTGTGGAGTTAGAAAGTTAGTGCTGTTTTGTTGTGAATACCCAGGTGTAGGAAAGGGCCCCTTTTTGTATGTTTGTCCCCCATTGTTTGCCTGATGTTTGATGCTCGTTGGCTAAGTGTGCCCTGGGTTCCTGCTATACAGGTACCCAGGGCCTGTGTTCTTTCCCAAAAACTGTACCTTTTCTCCCACGTTGGCAGTGGAGTAGTGTGGCTCACTGGTTAGAGGCAGCAGACCCGGAAGCAGAGAACGGCCCGGGACCAGGGTTCAATTCCCGACGCGGCAGGGTCGTGGACCAGGGTCAGCGGACTCGATAATTCTCGCCTCGGTGCCTACTCTAACCATGGATCACACTCGGCAATTCTGGGCATTAGCTTGCCTCATCTCTACAACGGCCCCCCACATTCGCCGGGGATGCCTGGTTTCGCCTTGGAGATAACCAGTAGGGACCATCTCACAGGGATAGCCAGGACGGGTTCCCCAGCGGTCTACAGCGCCACGACCCCTCAGGGCAGCAGTGCGCTTTACAAGACATATACATACATACACTTCTCTGACCTACATATAAGTCCCAAGTAAAAGGTGCCAAGGTCACCAAGGGCCTTGTAGCCAGAGAAAGTCTCTGAGGGCTGAAGCATAAATTTTGCCACCCTCACAGACTCCTCCCCTGACCCATACACACTTCCAGTGCAGTCTGTGTGCCAGGGGGAGACCCTAAAACTACAACTCGACATGATACACATCCATGTGTGCCATGCCCACCAAAACCCTGCCTGTGGCATAGGTCAGTCACCCGTCTGGCAGGCCTTACAGCCCTAGGGCAGGGTGCACTATACTACATACAAGGGCACAATGGCATGAGCCCTGGGCCCCTACACTACCTGTGCCATTTGCAGGTATTGTAAGTGCAGTGAAGCCATTTTAGACCATGGGCTGGGAGTTTGCCATCCCGAACTCAACAACTCCAGGATGGCTTTACTGAAGACTGAGAAGTTTTGTATCAAACTTCTCAGCCCATTAAACCCACACTGATGCCAGTGCTGGATTTAATATAAAATGCACGCAGAGGGTATTTTAGAGATGCCCCCTGAAAAACGACTTAACTCTAGTGTCCTGGCTCAGTGGCTGCTTGCCAGCTGCCACCACCGGACATGTTTCTGAACCCCTGGTTCGCGAGCCTGCTACCCTCGGGGGTCTGGAACAATGCCCATCCTGGGACAAGGTGCCAAGCCTTCTCCCCCAGGATGTGCAGGGTCCACGAAGGGGAAGCTTCTAAGGCTTGCCACATTTGTTAGCTGACCCTTCCTTTTGCTGCTCCCAGCAACTGGCCCCCACTGGTTCTAGCCCCCACTTTGGGAGGAAGAATTGGCAGAAAAACCAAGATAGGAAGCTCACCTTTGCCAACTCCACTCCACTCCTCAGGTGAAGGAGGCAAAGCACAAATCTCAGTCCCCACCATCTTGAAGATGGGGGGACACAGCCAACCAGAGAAAGGCATATGCCCCCTCTCACTGGAGGGTGGCATAATAGGGGGTGTACCCATTCCAAGGAAGGGACCCATTTGTCCTGATCTCTACTTACCTGAACCGCCCCTAAATGTAGTATTTATGAGCAACCCAAACCTTGCCTCCTCACAAAAGTAGGAAGAAGAAGGCCCAAAGAGCTGTGCTGAAGGAAGCAGAGGAGGACACCAACTGCCTTGGCTTCAGCCCTGCCGGCCTGCCCCGACTTCCTCCAGCAGAATCCCAGCGTAGCCAGCAACCCCCAGAACCTGCAGGACCTACCCTGCCTTCCCTACAAAGAATTTGTCTCTCTTGAGCACCGGACTTGCTCAAGAACCAGACTCTGGCCCTGGCTGAATCCAAGAGTCTTCACCCAACTGTGAGAAGTTGGCCTGGCATATGCTGTCCACTATTCTAGTGGGCACCTTGCACCAGTCCAAACGACCCCTTATTGACAACCTATATGGAAAGCTATCCTAGTGGTAGCTGTGGAGAGCAGCCTTCAGGCTAAGTCTTGGAGGAATGTAAAGCAGCTTGTTTTACCAGTCTATTATCTTGTGAATGACCAAATGAAGGGAGAACCACACCAGGTATATATATATAAAATATATGTATTTATTCTAAACACACCCCACTAGTCTCTTTATGAGGCTATTGGCAAAAGTACATAAGGAAAACTTAATAGCACACAGTAAATTAGCACAATATACGTTGAGCCCTAGGGGCCTACCAAACCATATATTAAGAAAGTGGTATAAGAACCACGACTTGACTATACACAAGGCCTAGAGCCTGTAGAAGTGCTGGGGCCACAAGGAACCACTCGTGGTAGTGACACAGGGGACCCACAGGGAACGCGTGCAGTGTCTGAACACAGCCGTGGGTTGCCGTTAACTTCAATGGGGAAAGTCTCGGTTGGAAATTTAAAGATAAAGGACACTCAGGAGAGGACTTTGAGCAAACCCCTTTAGACTTAAGGGGTTCTAGAGCCAACACCCACGGGAGCACCGGAGTACTCGAGTTACCTCACCCAGGGAAGCCGGGTGCATAGGTGTCTTTTGGTGTCGGGAATCGTCGTTGTTTCCAATGGCGATCTGCTGCAAAGTGCTACTGCCATCATAGAGGAAAGTGTCTGTGTGACCCAAGCCTGGATCGAAGATGAGAAGAACCTGAAAGTAGAGGAGAGAGAGCCTGGGTCACTTGCCAGTGACCAGGGGCCCGATAGTCGAATGCCCACCGATGTCGGGTGATTTCAGGTGAAGAAGGTGGAGCTTGACTCTTCAGCCACGAGGACCAGGAGGCATCGACGACGACCAGGATCTGGATTCGAGCTGTCCCACAAAGGATGTCGTGTGCTGCGGTGTCGGTGCCCGGATTGGACCCAACAAGCCTTGGCAACAGCAACCCACGCAGGAATCAAAGGTATGCTTCGGTGCAGACCAGCAAGGTCTGAGGAACTCACCACACGGTGGCGAGTCAGGGCATGTCTGGAGCAACCAGGGAAGCCCAAGGAAAATCAGAGTTGCCTTCACAGGGACCATCCAGTCGACGGACCAGGGATCGCGAAGGAGCCTCGGGCAGAAATGCAAGAAGCGGGATCACGGAACACTCATGGAGTGTAGGCCCACAATCATCGGTGCAGATGGTGCTCAGGGCTTGGACTACAGGTAGCCCAAAGCAGAACTTCAAGAGATGTCGAGTAGTCAATGCACTAGCAAATGTGCACGGTGTCCAGGAGTTCCTGTTCCACGTCACTCGTGAGTGCTGTGGGTCTCCGCTTTGCTGGGGACTCGGGTCGGCGTCTAAGAAGTCTGTAAATCTTCCTGTGTTGCAAATACTTCGGAGTCCAGCAGGAGCTTCGGAAATGCAGACTGGCAAGATCCTTTGTTTGGTGCCTGCCAAGCTGGGAAGTCATTGCTTGACCCCAAGGGAGATTCTTCCGTCCTCTAGTCTTTAGTACAGCGTCGAAGTTCCAGGATTCAGTTTCGGAGTTTCGTCCAGGTGTAATCTAAAGTCCTGTTGCCAGGGGTTACTAACTTATACTAAAGAAAGGGGTGAACATTCTCTGGGGACCCACCTATGGGATGGTCTGGAAAGAGCGGTGGCTACACCCATTTCCTTTGTCCAGTTTCGTGCCAGAGCAGGGGCTGGTAGCCCCTGCAACCGGTTTGAACTGGGCTATGCACAGGGCCACCAAATGTGTCCCCAGTGCAGACTTTCAAAGCACTCTCAGAGTGCACCCACCCAGTCCCAATACACTAAAGCCTGTCTGGGAGGTGGTTACACCTCCCTGTGACAGGAAACCTATTGTCCAGGCCTCCCCTGCTGGAGTTTCGGTCAGCAGCAGGAGGCCAGACTCATGTCTATGGCTGCAGCATCCATTTCATGATGCCAGGGCTCGTTTAAACTTTTACCGGGTAGACCAGTGTGTACATGTCTCTCCCTCTAGAAGGGACTGGGGGGAGGGGGTAGGATTCCAAAGTGTTTGACACCAAACACAACATGTTTCCATGCAGCCATTCCAAAGTTAGCATTTACCGCAAGGTTATAATGCACTTAAGAGTATATGGTCTGGCTGCATCACCAGACAGCCTCAGAGAATAGAATGCGAAAGCTGCAGAGGGGTCCTGCTCATGCATGGGGCCCTCTCACACGAATCCAAGCACCCTGCCTTCAGGATTGATAAGGCCTGCCATTGGAGTGACTGATAGGTTTCTATGTGCAGTGATTTAAGGTAGATATAGGTAACCTATATCTTAGAAAGGGGTGTATGCACCACCTTACCCAGGCTGCAGTAGCAGTCCTGGGGTGTAATTGTGAAAGGCTTCCCAGGGGTGGCATAATACATGCTGCAGCCCCTGGTAGGCCTCTGGGGTACCTATGCCCTTAGTACCTATTGTATCATATACTAGGGACTCACAAGGGTACCCCAGTAACCAAACTGGAGTGTACCTATAGTACATGGAATCAATTTAGAGAGGAAAGCAGATAGGCTGGGGTCCTGGATAGCAGGATCCCAGCCAAACTTAGTCAAAAACCATCAAAACACTAGGAAAAAAAAGTGGGGCAACCATGCAGTCAGATTCCACCTTCCTACACCGACACCCACGGCCCGAGTTTGAGTGACCCAACACCACGAGGAGGTCCCCCCAGCGAAACTGACCTGGGATCTGGTGATCCCTGACCTACCTCAAGCCTCTTGATGACGTTTGCAGTCTCTATCTGGAGGATCCTCACAATCGCGACTGGAGCTGTTAAGGAAATCCTACGCTTAAAGACACCCCTGCACCTGATGCCCGCTGCCTTCGGTGGCCCAACTGATGGTGACCAGGTAACCCCCTGCATCCTAACTTACCTCTACAACAGGTGGTCGCCTCCAGGAAGACTCCCTTCCCGAACCCGCAGTCTTCGTTCCGACCAGAGATCTCCCATTAAAAACAATAGGGCACCCACCCGACACCAACTCAGCACTCTGCACACGCCTGCCTCTGCGCCACTGTGGGTGCACCTTGTGTGCTAACTCTGATCCCCCTTTGCCCTGAGCTTAACCCTAAGAACTTTGCTCCCTCAACCCCATGGCTTGCCCAAGAGCAGACACCAACCGACGGCCCCTAGCCCCATAAGCTAACATTGGGCACTCTGTACCCCGCCGCCCTAATGCCAGTGAGGGTGTTTTTTGAGTGCATCTTTGACCCTGGGGATCTCTGGCTCTAATCCCAGAAACTCAACCCCAAGACCGATTGCTTACCTGCAAACCAATAACCTAATTTTTCTCCATAGGATTGCATTGACTGCTTTTCCTCTGAAGAAGTGCCAAGGGTTGAGTTGTGTTTTTTAATTTATTTATAAAGTTTTAAATAGCGCAAACTTGACCCTAGAAGGGTATCCGAGCGCTTTATAAATGGTTCGATAACTAGAAAACAGACAACAAAGAAACAAACGCTGACACTATTAATTGCAAATCAAGAGTAGGACATTGAGTTAGAAATCATCACTTAGACGGCGAGTGCAACCCTACGTCATATCAGTGTCCAGAGAGTGAATCAGTGGGTTAAGAGTAGAGTTTTGTTCATTGAAAGCAGTCTGACTTCTTTTTTGAATGAAGTGATTGAAGGGGTCAGTCCGATTTCAGGGGCAAGGGAGTTCCAGATTCTAGGGGGCAATCCAGAGAAGTCGCGGTTGTACGTTTTTCCCCCCAACATTTTTGAGGTTTCAGCAGTAAGGTGCTGGTGCTTCTAGACGAACTGCTATCGCCAGACAGTTCCAGTGTAATAGCTGGGTACTTCGGTGTGTTGAAGTGTAGGGATTTGTGGGTCTTGCATGCAATTTTCATCTGTATCCTTGCCTCATAAGGGAGCCAGTTTAGTGCCTTCAGATCTGGAGAGATGTGGTTGTTCCTTGTGGATCTAGTGCTGAGCCTTGCAGCAAAGTTAGGGGATGCCCTTAGTGGAGCTAACTGGGATCTCGAAAGACCACATAGGGTAGCGCTCCCATAGTCTCACCTGGGGATCACTAGAGCTTGCACAGCTGATTTACGGTTGGCGAAGAGGAGGAAGGGTTTTATTTTTCTTAGAATGCTCATTTGAACATTTGTTCCTCTGGTGGCTGAGCTGATGTGTTCCTGCATGTTGAAATTTTTGTCAAGTGTAATTCCCAGTGATCTTGTGAAATCTATAATGTGTGGAAGGCTTCTGAAGGCTGTTAAATGTTTCATCCACTCTTCGATGTTGAGGGATCGTTTTGGTGGGGCAAATATGATGAATTCGGTTTTGAGCGAGTTGAGTTTGAGTTGGTTTCTGGTTAACCAGTTTTGGGTCTTTAGCAGAATTGTGGACTATGATACAAGTATGTAATGTAAGGCCGGCTCAAGGATGTGCTCTCCTACAGGTAATGTAACACTACCTCCAGGGTGTGCTTTTATACAGGTAATGTAAGCCTTCCCCCAGGATGTGCTGTCATACAGGTACTGTCGTGCCACCTCCAGGATGTGCTATTGTACAGGTAACCTAAGGCTGCCTCCAGAACATCCTGCCATACAGGTATGTTATGTAAGGCTGCCTCTAGGATGTGCTGTTGTACAGGTAACGTAAGGCTGCCTCCAGAACCTACTGCCACACAGGTATGTTATGTTAGGCTGCCTCTAGGATGTGCTGTTGTACAGGTAACGTAATGCGGTCTTTAGGACGTACTGCCATACAGGTATGTTATGTAAGGCTGCCTCTAGGATGTGCTGTTGTACAGGTAACGTAATGCTGTCTTTAGGACGTACTGCCATACAGGTATGTTATGTAAGGCTGCTTCTGATGGATACATCTGCCAGTGGATTCCTCACCTTGTGAATATCCCCCTGCGTCAGCAACGTTCAGAAAATTCTTTTGTAGCACGCCGGCGTGGACGACGTCACAGGAGCACGGCATCGCGCGCGACTCCGACTGACGTCACTGACTCTTTATTAGGCCTACGTCGGCGTGATGACATCAGTTCCCTTTTTTCCGCGTCGTCGACGCTAACGGTTTCTTGGGATCTTCTGTTGTACGGATAGTAACTTTGTTACTTTTGTGGATTTCTGGTTTCTGTATCTGTTTGGTGTTGCTGTTTTCTGTCGAGATGTCATCGAGGAAGACAGGATTTAAACCATGCGATTCATGTGGGAGGATGATGTCCATTACCGATCCTCATGGTGACTGTCTATGGTGTCTGGGTTTGGATCACAACGTCAAGGGTTGTCGATCCTGTTTTAAAATGAACCCAAAGGCTCTTCGGGAACGAGAGGCAAAACTTCTTGTTGCCAAATTGAAGGGTAAGGATACCGAGAGCTTCGAGGTCAAGATCGAGACGCTCGAGGTCGAGGTCGAGGTTGAAGTCGAAGTCGAGGTTGAGGTCCTGGTCGAGGTCGTGTAAAAAGTTCAATCGGGTCGGGGACAATCGATATTTGCCCGGCGGTATTGCCTCTGTGACCCTCTAGTTATTTAAATCAATGAAGAGGCAGGCGCTGGAGACTGAAAAGCAGGAAACAAGGTTTTTTTATTCTCTCCGGAGGAGAACACAACGAAACGGACAGAAGGTATCGTTCTGAGGTGCTCTAACTGCATCCCTGAGGCCTGGCCCCTTATATACAGTGTTTATGGTTTTTATTACAGTTTACATACATGTGACAAAGCTTTGATATACGGAAAGACATACCCGGAATCCCCCTTTGGGGCCCGTTCCCACACACATTTACAGTTGAAATCCCCACCCTAGTCATAACAGGTGATGAGCATCGCGCAGCTGGATAATCCGCCGATTCACGGAATGTGGGGAGTTTGATCGGATCTCATGGGGTGGGGGGCTTTGATCAACCCGGGGATTCTTTGATGGGGGAAGCTTTCTATTGTACGGGGAGGGGCAAGGATGGTATCGGCAGAGCTGGGTGTCGGCTTGGGAACGGGGAGGAAAAAACGGGCACACGGGGAAAAAGGGGGTTTGCATCTAAGGGCCGGAGATCATGAAAGGAAAGCAGGGAGGTGTCGCGCTGGGAACAGGATGAGGGCCTGGGGCAGAGCAGCGCCGAAGAGGGGTTTATGACTCAAGGCAGGTGCAAGCAGGGGGTGGTCAGCGTGCAGGCTTAGCGAAGGCAAAGGGCTATGTCAGGGGCCAGCGGCATGCAAAAGGGTTTGTTCTGATCGGGGCATCTTAAAATGGCGGGCGCGCACGACAAAAGTGTGGCATCAGGGAAGAGGCAAGATGGCGCAGATAATGTTCACCAAAACGCACTAATTTTCCACAGTCCTCCCTTTAACATATTCAAGACATCTTGCTGGTTCATTTTCTATTCGGTTCTACTGTGGTGAGCATGAGAAAGAAAACGGTAGGAACCCTAGATGGAAAAGAGTTGTAAACAATACATTTTGAGGTTTCTAGTTTTTTTTTTTTTTGGAGGTGCACCTATTTGATAAAGCAGGAAAGTCATAGGAATGAAATACAAAAACGGCGAGCAGCAAGTACATATCATAACGTGAACTGGCAGGTTAATACATGTTTCAGATTCGGATTGGAGCAGGATCAATACAATGGCGGCTGGGAGAGAAATGAGGCGTAGCAAAACGGTGGTTGAAGATGTCGAATGTTCGAAGTTTTATGAGTTCTCATTGTTCTTTGTGGTCTTTCGTTGGCGCTGTTGAGCACCGGCGGTGGAGCTACAAGTCCAGCTCTGTTCTAAGTTCTGCGTTGCAGGGCACGACCCTTTCCTCGCGTTTCTGGTCGGAAAGGTCCTTTTCGCCCTGTGTCCTTTGAGGTGATTGTCAGAAAGTTCCGATGGAAGAAGAGCGTTCAAAACAGTCCATAGGGTAGGTCAGAGGAAAAAGGGGGATGGAGCAAGGCCAAATTGGGAACAAACTAGGGGAACGAGAGACTTCAAATGGGCGGGCGTGCGACGGAATTCAGAGAGCGGGGACTTGTCGACAGGCACTGGACGTCGAGCAGGGGCATCAGGTCGACCCTTTCTTTTCATGCTGCCGAAAACAGTGCCTCGTCCTGCAGCTCCTTTCAGTCGTGGTCTCGCCTTGGCTAATGTCGCAGGTGTCCCTTAGTCTGCAGTCGGGCCTCGTGCTCCCACATCCGGTCCTTCTCTCCTCCAACAGCAGTACCCTTAAACAAGTTTGAAAAGACAGTCTTTAGAAAATTTGCAGATGAAGATAATCAAAAAGTCTATTTCTCTCCCAGCTCCAGGCAAAGAATGAAAATGTCCGTTATATTTAATGTTCACAACTGGCATATGAATGACCGGTGGCGGACCTGTTGGATTTACTACGACTTTCCATCATAATCATTTATTACAGGCATGACAGTTCATTTGATGGTAACCCACCTTCGGGAGACAAATCTGGCAAAGATATGCCGTTCTCTAGAGTTTCACATTTACAAAAGGGTACAGTGAGTCGTCAACATGGTACTACACAGGTATTTTGCTGAGAGACGAACAGGGCTAAACATTTCCTTTCTATCGGTGCATCCTGTTTTTCAACTACTGCGGGGTTCATTTTAATGATTTCTTTACCTTGGTCTAGTCTGTTAACCTTGTAAAACATCATTCTGGGTCCTACGTAACCTTTTACAGCCCGGTTACTTAACTAGGAAGGACAGGGGTTTTATGGGAAACAACCAGGGACATAGACAGGGGAGGTAACGGGGGTGATCGTTTTTCTGGTTTGGGTATTGCGACGATTCGGGGAGGGGAGGGTCGCGTATTCTGAGGTCCTTGTTTTATACTATAGGAGCCGTTGACATGTAGTTCCCTTATTTCGGGCCAGATTAGGGAACCTCTGTCGTCTTACCTGTCCTTTCCCTTACGGCCCAACCTGGGTTCATTGACTTCTAGCGGAAAAGGAGAGGTAATGACGCGGCCTCAGGGTGATTGTATTAAAGACAAGCGTTTGTGCAAATACTGACGGTATTTGAAGCCAATTAGGTGGTGTGCTAGGGGTGGCAATCTGCCAATTTCGGGGCTAACCACTCGGAAGAGTGGTAGTGCAAAAATAGAGAGAGAGAGAGAGAGAGAGAGAGAGAGAGAGAGAGAGAGAGAGAGAGAGAGAGAGGAGAGAGAGAGAGAGAGAGAGAGAGAGAGAGAGAGAGAGAGAGAGAGAGTGCAACGGCAGGCTAAATAGTACACGTGCAACAGAGAGGGCGGCAGTGCATTCAAGAAAGGCTATTTAGTGCATTACACAGTAAAGGGTATTCACGAGTCCGCGTTAGAATCTTGTAATCATGCAGTTTGAGCATTAGACAGGGTAGAGGGGACGTGCTTTGAGAAAAGGAAAGAAGAAAAAAGGAGGTACCATTTTGTTGCACTTTCTCGCATTCTCGGTCCTTTGACCAGTTGGGTCAACGCCTCAGTCACACACACACATTCCCTCACAGTTTCGCATCATGCGTGACATGGGTTCATTCGTCCGGTCTGGTTTAAGGGTGATCACTTTTTATCAGGTTGTGCTAATTTTTCGGGTTTGTTCGATACGTGAGTAGTTTGCAGGCGTGCTTAGACACCACCCTGCGGCGCTAGTCCGTTTCGTGTATTTAGACATGGCAAGGTCTCAGATCTTCGCCACACCTTGGCGGTAATCTCTGATGTAACCTGCAGAGGAAGGAAAAAAGGGGGGGGGTGGGGGAGACAGCATTCGCGCGCATTCAAATACATGGATTCATAAGTCCTTTACTTACCTCTTACTCGTCTTTCCTCCTTGGGGCAGGGTCCCCGGGGATATGGTTTTCGGAGTCGAGGGGGGGGGTAGTGTGTTCATGTAGGGCGTGTGCGGGGAAACACAAAAAGGAAACCAGAGGTGCCTAGTGCGAGGTATCTAGTCAAAGGATATATCTCACTATCGGGATCCTTAAACCTCTTTCAACGCCGTGGCGTTCTAAAGTTCTTCGGTTCTTGGGTCCCTGCTACTTTGGAACGTTGTACTTTACAATATTTACATTATTTCATTTCACCCTCCTTTTACATTCCCTCATTTACACCATTCGTTTTACCCATCCTTGGAAGTCACGGTCTTCCTCTACGCGAGAGTTCATGAGTCAGTCGCGTACTTTTAAGGCGGAGTGTCGTGTTGTCGATCCGATCCGTCCTCCAGGGCTGGGCAACCATCTTCCTTTAACCTTAAAGAGAGAGCAGAGTAGGGTGCACAGAAAAAGAACTTTCCTACCCATCCCATATTGTTTTAAAATAAAGCATGCAATACCCGTCCATAGTTTCAAAGACTTTATTTTGCAAATTCATTTCAGCATATGGATTAGGAGGGTGTGGTCGTATTTGGTCGGTCGTGGCAATGGCTAAAGTGCGTACAGTGGGGGGTGTTGTTTGCAACAATAAAAACATCGGAAAGTTTTACTCATTCATTTGTAAGAGACTAAAACGTCTATTAATTGGCTGGGGGTTCGGGGGCATATATTTCATAATTCAGAAGCATAATCACAATAGTTGTAATCAGATTTCCTATATGCATACCGTACGTGTGCGTCGTAAATGGGGTTTACATCGGTTATAAAAATATAATACAGTGTACATTTGTAATCAACATTTGTAATGGGGATTCTTTCATACTGTTCGTCGAGTGAGCTCTCCTTGTCTTTTCTAGCCAAGTGTACAAAGGATCACAAAAATCTCAGAACATCAAGTTTATATTAGTGCGAAGGAACACCACGAGGTGTTCGTAAGTTCCGATTGATACCAGCGCCATTTTGGGCGGGGCCGGCACAGTCCGGAAGCAGCATCAGGGGGAAATGTTTCCATTACTGGCAGTTTGGACCAGAGTCCTTTTCGGCAGTTCTAGAATTCATGCTAACAGAAGGTGTGGCAATGTCATGTTTGTTTCGTTGGCGATCGAGGCAGCCGTCCCTTACCGGAAACCTGCAAAGGCCGAAAGCTCCGCCGGGGACCTTTGTATGATCTTCAAGGCTGCGGAGATGCTGTCGGAGATGGGGGCTCGTGCTCCATGGGACAAATGTTCGAGTTATACGGCTGGCCAAAGTTACTCTAGTGGCCGGGGCCCGCCTTCCAGCGGATCCAGACGCCATTTTGAGGCCCTACAGGGGCCACTCTCGTCGAGTTTGCAAGAATGGAAGAGACCCTTCGGAGTGAAAGGAAGAGGTCCCTGTTTTGTGAGAGCGGGACGTCCAGCTGGGGTGCAGCTGTGATGCCCCCACCTGGGGGGGCGAGGGAGACTCGTTCACATCGTCTCCTTCTCCCGGTGCACTCCATGCCGCTCCTTTTCGTCGCCCCGCATGAAGGCCTCTCCACATCCGGTGTTCCCCAAGTGCCACCATTGTACGTTCGGTGCTGCGCAAATACTGGGGTGCCACCATTGTACGTTCGGTGCTGCGCAAGTACTGGGGTGCCACCATGGTGTGTCCGGTGCTGTGGAAGTATGGGCACCATCGCCTGACTGGGGGTGTTCGGCGTCGGGCTGGGGGCTGGGAAACCTCCTACCGGTGGAGGTGGGAGAGGCTCGTCCGCGTCGCCTCTCCCTCCCAGCCCAACTTGGACAAATTGTTGTGGAGGTACGTGCAGGACATCCCGCCGTCCAGGACTGCTGCGGCTGTGACGGAAGAGAAAAGGAAGAGGTGCCTCGCTCTCCTCTTGACATGTGGCGGGACTACCTTAGTCTTTCCAGGCCCGTTGCGGCCGGCCAAGGAGACATGTGGCGGGACTACCTGCAAATGCCCAGGCTGCGGGCTCCTGCCTCTCCTCCGGCTCCCCCATACGTTAAGATTTCCTGACCAAGAGTTGGCGGCGGGGCTCGCCTTATATGGGTTGCCGTTGGTTGGGCGTAGCCGTAACCCTGCCCTACTTTGGAAGGTTCCAGAATGGGGGGGGGGGGCGAATGTTCTGTTTGACTTTCATTTTCTACAGTTTATCGTTATTATTCCTTGTTTGTTGTGTTAAATTAAAAGTTCAAGTTTATTAATGGTCTACGGATTTTGTTTTATCATTTCTTTCTTTCCAGGTTGCTTTTATGCTAAGTTTCTGCTAACAGGGGTCGAGTAACACGGAAACACGTGTAGAGGGATGACGCAGATTTGTACATTACATACACACGAACTCAGACGGGGGACAGTACAAGTACGACATACAAAGACCCAAGACAAATATAAAAACAGTTATTGGTCATAATTATCTCTTTCCGTCTGTGAATTTTAAACGAGGCTGGGTTCCCGTCTTGACATTGCCCGACCTAGGAGAACTTGAGCATGCCGCTGAGATTTTCCTGGCGAAATCTGTGCCATCGGGCATAATCAAACGTGGTGGTTCTGTCTGGTCTGTCTATGTAAGTCGGGTTCTTCTCTGTCTCGCGCCTTTTCTCGTACTGTCGGTCTGTCGTTCTTGTCGGCCCTTTGCCTTTACTCACGCTCAGTAGAGTCGGGCATTGGGCTTTCCAGTGTCCGACATACCTACAAAAAGCGCATTGGTCTGACCCTAAGTCTGGTCGTCCTTTGCATAGTGTCGGGGGATAAGTTGTGGGTAGCGGTGTCCTGGGGTTGTCCTGTCGGTATATTTCCCTACTTGGTTTATCCTCGTCTTTTCTCTGTCGTTTCGTAGCCTCTCTGCGCCACATACCGAGACTGTCGAGCATAATTGGCGTCGTCTTATTATTTCGAAGGGCTATTTCTAACGTTTCTATTTTATCAAGGTCAAAGGATCCTGCCAGTGGCCACTGTTTGTCTTGGCTATCTTCGGTATACCTGTGCCATAATTTATTATAAGCTATGGTGACTAACCCATAGTTTATGAACATGTCCTTATTAGGGGTGCCTTCTAGTGGAGCTATATGGTCCACCTCTAACACCCGGTCCGGGCTAAACAGGCTATTTATCAGTGGGGAGAAGACAGACATGACGGCTCGTAACGAGGGACTAAAAAGTCAGCACTGCCTATCTTATCACTAGGTGCAAAGACTAGACAGAATATTTCTATTCTACGTTGTTTGCAGGTAGTGAATACCTCATGGATCAAAAAACCAAAAGACCAACAAATAACAATGGGGAGAATGAGTAGGACCGCAAAGATCTGCGTTACCTACCCTTTTCACTATCTGCAAAAAGGGTGGTCTCTTCCCTGCTTGCAGACAGGGAATCTCCAGGAAACAATAGTTTGTGAACAACAGTTCAGTTTCAAGCAATTATTGAGTGGGGGAGAAAAAGAACAAGCACGGCTGCTACCCTACCTATCCTCCACTGCTTGCAAAGGGAGAGGGAGCCTGTTGTTTCTCCGTTTGTAGACAGTGAATCTCTAAATAAAAAAAAAACAGAGCAATACTAGTATTTTGAACAATCAAGCAATCAAAACAAATTTCGCAACTTGTCGTGGCAACACGACCTTACCCGGACCATGTGGACAGTTTCTTGTCTTCCGAATCCAGCGCCCGATCGTCCTCTTTTTCTCGTATTTCTCACGGCACTCCTGATGGTTCCCAGTCAGGACCGTAGATCACTCGAGAGAGGTCTGTTCGGAACTAGTGAAGTTCGGATGATCGGCTGCCAGACGAGGGTCTATTGGGCAAGAGCTCTCCCGATCGTTGCAGTCGTTCACTCTGTCGTCGGGACCTCTCCCACTGGATCCACGAGTCGCTGATGGGCCCCACGCTTGGGACGCCAATTGTAAAAAGTTCAATCGGGTCGGGGACAATCGATATTTGCCCGGCGGTATTGCCTCTGTGACCCTCTAGTTATTTAAATCAATGAAGAGGCAGGCGCTGGAGACTGAAAAGCAGGAAACAAGGTTTTTTTATTCTCTCCGGAGGAGAACACAACGAAACGGACAGAAGGTATCGTTCTGAGGTGCTCTAACTGCATCCCTGAGGCCTGGCCCCTTATATACAGTGTTTATGGTTTTTATTACAGTTTACATACATGTGACAAAGCTTTGATATACGGAAAGACATACCCGGAATCCCCCTTTGGGGCCCGTTCCCACACACATTTACAGTTGAAATCCCCACCCTAGTCATAACAGGTGATGAGCATCGCGCAGCTGGATAATCCGCCGATTCACGGAATGTGGGGAGTTTGATCGGATCTCATGGGGTGGGGGGCTTTGATCAACCCGGGGATTCTTTGATGGGGGAAGCTTTCTATTGTACGGGGAGGGGCAAGGATGGTATCGGCAGAGCTGGGTGTCGGCTTGGGAACGGGGAGGAAAAAACGGGCACACGGGGAAAAAGGGGGTTTGCATCTAAGGGCCGGAGATCATGAAAGGAAAGCAGGGAGGTGTCGCGCTGGGAACAGGATGAGGGCCTGGGGCAGAGCAGCGCCGAAGAGGGGTTTATGACTCAAGGCAGGTGCATTGTTATGAACAGAGGGGTCCCCCACTTATATGGAGTTGGTAAGAAAAAAGGAAAATCAACAAATATTTCAAAAGGTTTAGAGAGAAAGATTAATCAAAAAAGGTTCTGGAAATGCATTGTTTTATTCACTATGCATCCATATCGTCACAGTCACGTAATTCATTTGTGAATATCAGAATACACACTTAATTTGTCATAAGTTTATGTGCCCATAGGGAGAAGGAAAAGGGAAAGGAAGGTAGTAAAGTTAGCATAGAATTGTGACTCACTATACATTTAATAGAAACAAAATTACATTGAAATTCATGTATGAGTTCAAAATGATCCCTATCCACAACAGGGTCATATACAATGTCCGCAATGTCTGGTGCTTGTTCAGAAAAGTTCAAGCTCCTATAAAGCCGTGTGTATCATGCTGGTACTAGGAGTTGAAGATGGGTAGAGGAACAGTCTACGTTTCGACCCAGGAATCGATGTAGGATAGTTGGTCCTTACAGAGAGGGTCTTCTTCAGGACATACGGGGTGGGGGGATGGGCAAGCCTCCTGCTGTGTATTGCAAGTAAGCGTATGACCAGCACGGTCATAAACAAGTCGTAGGGTTACGGATTGTGGATATCTAAATTTCAATCGGTATAGTAAGATCCAAATCTTAGTTAGAAGTTTCAAGTAGTGCAGAGAGGAACTATCTTTGTGTGTCAGAAACGGCTCAACTGATTTCCGAGTCCGTATCCATGAGAGCCGGTCCTTCAGCGTGGGACGGGTGTCTCAGAAGAGCTACTCCAAAGTACTCGTGCCTGGAGGGGGCGGGGGTGGGGGCGAGCTTGAATGACTTCGCCGTCGTATCTCTCAGTGCGTCTCCGAAATGTTCGAGCCCGGAGGGGGCGGGGGTGGGGCGGTCTCGAGTAACTTCGCCGTTGTATCTCTTAATGTAATTCTCTCTGCAGTGACCGGGATTCCTCGCGGACAAACACAGCTCCGTAACCAGGAAGTAGATACAACGGCGAAGTTACTCGAGACCGCCCCACCCCCGCCCCCTCCGGGCTCGAACATTTCGGAGACGCACTGAGAGATACGACGGCGAAGTCATTCAAGCTCGCCCCCACCCCCGCCCCCTCCAGGCACGAGTACTTTGGAGTAGCTCTTCTGAGACACCCGTCCCACGCTGAAGGACCGGCTCTCATGGATACGGACTCGGAAATCAGTTGAGCCGTTTCTGACACACAAAGATAGTTCCTCTCTGCACTACTTGAAACTTCTAACTAAGATTTGGATCTTACTATACCGATTGAAATTTAGATATCCACAATCCGTAACCCTACGACTTGTTTATGACCGTGCTGGTCATACGCTTACTTGCAATACACAGCAGGAGGCTTGCCCATCCCCCCACCCCGTATGTCCTGAAGAAGACCCTCTCTGTAAGGACCAACTATCCTACATCGATTCCTGGGTCGAAACGTAGACTGTTCCTCTACCCATCTTCAACTCCTAGTACCAGCATGATACACACGGCTTTATAGGAGCTTGAACTTTTCTGAACAAGCACCAGACATTGCGGACATTGTATATGACCCTGTTGTGGATAGGGATCATTTTGAACTCATACATGAATTTCAATGTAATTTTGTTTCTATTAAATGTATAGTGAGTCACAATTCTATGCTAACTTTACTACCTTCCTTTCCCTTTTCCTTCTCCCTATGGGCACATAAACTTATGACAAATTAAGTGTGTATTCTGATATTCACAAATGAATTACGTGACTGTGACGATATGGATGCATAGTGAATAAAACAATGCATTTCCAGAACCTTTTTTGATTAATCTTTCTCTCTAAACCTTTTGAAATATTTGTTGATTTTCCTTTTTTCTTACCAACTCCATATAAGTGGGGGACCCCTCTGTTCATAACAATTAACTACCCAGGTCCCTTTGACTTCTGGGTTCAACCCTGTTTTATAATACATCAAGGCAGGTGCAAGCAGGGGGTGGTCAGCGTGCAGGCTTAGCGAAGGCAAAGGGCTATGTCAGGGGCCAGCGGCATGCAAAAGGGTTTGTTCTGATCGGGGCATCTTAAAATGGCGGGCGCGCACGACAAAAGTGTGGCATCAGGGAAGAGGCAAGATGGCGCAGATAATGTTCACCAAAACGCACTAATTTTCCACAGTCGGCTTCGAAGTCGGCTTCGGGTCATGCTTCTGGTTCATCAAAAAAGAAGCATAGGAGAAAGAAGCACAGTTCGAGACATCATTCCAGCAGGAAGTCGAACTCGAAAAAGAAGTCATCTTCACGAAAACATCGTAAGGGCATGATATCTACCTCTCCAGCTCGTAATCCTGAAGGTGAGGCCACACCTTTACAATCTCGGGAGCCTACTCCGGATCCGTATCATTCTTCGGTGCATGAAGGACACCTTGCTGAGCCGTCTCTCGAATGTCGGAATATCAGGCAGGGCATGGCTGTGGCTCGAATCATTTCTGAGCAACAGGTCCTTCCAGATCTTCGATGGAGACATGGTCTCCGCGAGCAGGCCGCTGAGCTGTGGGGTCCCGCAGGGCTCCTCCCTAAGCCCTGCGCTATTTAACATCTATATGAGACCACTGGCTGAGGTTGTCCGTCCGTTTGGTATTAAAATCATCTCTTACGCGGATGACACTCAGCTAGTGGTCTCCTTGGCGCAGGAGGATGGCCTATCAGCACCATCGGGGCTAATGAATTGCCTGGAGGAAGTAAAGGGATGGATGACGACATCCTCCCTTAAACTTAATGGGGATAAAACGGAGCTGATGCTTCTGGGCCCCACAACTCCCATACTTTTTAACTCCCTCTGGACCCCATGCCTAGGCACCCCTCCAGCCCCCAAGGACAACATAAAGAGCTTGGGGGTCTGGCTGGACAAAGCTTTATCTTTTAACATCCAGGCCACTAAACTCTCGGCAACCTGTTTTGGTCTCCTTAGGATGTTGAAAAAAGTTCTCCCACTCCTACCTATGGAGGCCAAACAAGCGGCCGTTCAGGGCCTGATCCAGTCCCGATTGGACTTTAGCAATGTCCTGTATCTCGGTGCCCCTGAATACACACTGCGCAAGCTGCAGATAGTCCAAAACTGCGCGGCCCGCACATTGCTCCAGCTGCCTCGTAGACTGTCAGCCAAACCTGGGCTGAGCAGTCTGCATTGGCTACCGGTACGGCAAAGAATTGCCTTTAAGGCAATGTGCATATCCCATCAGGCCTTTTGGCACACAGGACCGGCAATCAGCCGCGAACTAATAACACAGTACCATCCCAGTAGAAACCTCCGCTCAAACCAGGCCTTCCTGGCCACAGTCCCTAGAATAAAAAAGGCAAGAGCTGGCGGCAGGATGTTTTATTACAATGCCGCCAAGCTGTGAACTCACTTCCCGTTCAACTCAGGTCTAACCCTAATCTGTCCTCTTTCCGGAAGCAATTGAAGACTTTCCTTTTTAATGTCCACCACTAATTTCCCAGCGAAATACCTCTGTCAAGCAACCACACCTTCTAATCAGCGCTTGGACGCCTCAGGGCAGCAATCGCGCTTTACAAATATACGTTTCATTTCATTTCATTACGTTTCTTTACTCCGGATCCGTATCAGTCTTCGGTGCATGAAGGAGAAGAAGAAGTTCCTCAGTGCTCGGCGACTCCGGTACATCATCCCGAGGAACAAGAGGTACAGGAGGAGTCGAATCCGGTGCAGCCTCCTCAGGAGCAGCCGGTGGGTTTGTACCCTCAATCTCCTGGTCCTGGTCAGGACCCTTCACATTTTTTAAACGCCTTGTATGGCGGATATGCGAGAGCAATGTACCCCTCTGGTGCGGCGGCTGGTCCCATGGGTCCATTGGCTTATAATCTGGGTGTGCCGCAGGTTTATGCTCTGGCTCCTTTCCTGCCATGTATGCCAGCGCCGACTCCACCATGGCTTCTCTCGGCTCCTCCGAGGTCATCGAGTCCGTGCACGGCTTCACTGGCTCCGGAGTGACCTTGAGACCCAAATCGAAGTTCGACGCCGGTACCAGCTTCACATTCAAAGGCGGCTCCGGCTCCAGCTCCTCATTCGACGCCAGCTCCGACTCCATCAGAGTCGTACCCGGATCCGACGACGTCGGTTCGAATGGAGTGGTCGAGGCGTAGAGCGCAGCACCTATTGGAGGAAAGAAATTATGGAGAAGCTGAGATTGAAGAAGGCGAGCTTCAGGATCAGGAGGATTTGCATGATGCAAGTGGTCTGGAATTTTCACCAGAATGGGGGTTGCCCACGGTATCTGATGCTCCTTCTAAGAATGTGGCGCCTTACCATGTGGTAATTAAGAAGGCTGCAGAACTCTTAAATTTGACTTTGCCATCTGTGGAGTACGAGTTGAACATTCTTACTGAAGTTCTCCATTCTCCATCCTCTGTGGTTGAGCCAATTCTTCCATTTACTGAGGCTCTTACCGATCCCATATTGGAGGTATGGAG
The DNA here is from genome assembly GCF_964261635.1 of Lissotriton helveticus. Lineage (NCBI taxonomy): Eukaryota > Metazoa > Chordata > Amphibia > Caudata > Salamandridae > Lissotriton > Lissotriton helveticus. The sequence goes on from NC_136072.1 coordinate 45,341,249, forward strand.
TAAACCTCTTACTGCTCCTGCAGTTTAAAAGACAGTGGCAAGGCGCTACAGAGTGGCGCCTGGAGATCCTGAATTCTTAGCCACACATCCTTTGCCAGAGAGTTTGGTGGTTCAGGCTGCTTGCTCGAAAAGATCGGCAGGTGCTTTTCCCCAGGTTCCTGGAGATAAAGACTCTAAGAAGCAAGGTCAAAATGCAAAAAAAGTGTTTTCGTTAGGCAGTATGGCCCTAAAATCGACAAATGCTACTTGTTTGATATATCCATGCTTTGATGGATACAGTGAAACCGCTATCTCCTAAGCTTCCTGAGGAGGATAGAAAGAACTTTAATGAAGTGATATCTGACACGCAGGCTGGAGCTCGGCAGGTCATACAAAGTGGTATGGACACTTCAGATTCAGTGGCTGGGATCATGGGGTCTTCGATCACCACCAGAACAGCTGCTTGGCTAAAGACTTCTGAGTTTTCTGCGGATGTTCAGGCTGCTCTGATGGATTTGCCTTTTGATGGCACAGGCCTTTTCAGAAAGAAAGCGGATGTTTCTTTGGAAAGGTTTAAGGGTAGCTGAGCAACGGCAAGATCTTTGGGTTTGCAAACTAGAGGCTCTGTCGCCATAAGATACAAGGGTTTTTGGAACGTCTACTTTTCGTACCTATAAGCAGACCCAGCAGCAACAGCAGCAGCAAAATCGTTTGTACAGGTCTTACAGAGGCAGACAAAGGGGTCATTCTCGTGGAAGTCAAGCCTCCTCCTCCTCCACTTCCTCCTCTTCTACCCACCCCCCGCCGGCAACAGCAAAGCAGCCCTAGATCCACCATTCCGGATCATGCGGGTCCTGTGGTGGGTCGGCTTACTTATTTTCTACAGGATTGGGAATCGGTTACATCAGATCTTTGGGTTCTCAATCTCGTAGAGAATGGGTATGCTCTTCCCTTTCGGGAATTTCCCCCAATTTCCCCTCCTTGCCAAGGTTTTTGCTCGGAGGACCACCTGTTGCTCCTACAGGAAAAAGTACAAGCCTTGTTCAAAAAAGGTGCGATAGAGGTGGTTCCGGAGCAGGATAGGGGTCAGGGATGCTACTCCCGCTATTTCCTGATTCCCAAGAAGGATGGCAGACTTCGTCCAATCCTGGATCTCAGGATCTTGAACTTTTACCTAAAGCAGGAGAAGTTCAAGATGCTCACTCTTGCGCAGGTTCTTCAGGCGCTGATGGAAGAAGACTGGATGGTGTCAATTGAAATGCAGGATGCTATTTCCATATACCCATTCTGAAGTCGCACAGAAAGTATCTCCGCTTCACGGTGGGATTGCAACACTACCAGTTTGCGGTTCTACCGTTTGGTCTTACTACTGCGCCTCGAGTCTTCACCAAGGTGATGGCTGTGGTGGCTGCACATCTCAGAAGGTCAGGGATTCCAGTATTCCCTTATCTGGACGATTGGCTGATCAAAGCAGAATCTCCAGAGATAGTGCGCCATCATCTGCAAGAGACAACTCAGTTGTTGCACAGGTTGGGTTTTTCGATAAATGTACCCTAATCTCACCTGGTGCCCTCCCAGCGCAACCTGTTCATAGGTGCGGTACTGGACACAACTGTATGTCGTGCATTCCCTCCACCTCCAAGGATTCACGACATACAGGAAATGATTCCTTTATTTTACAATGGAGCGGTTGTTCCAGTCCTGAAGGTCCTTCGTCTGCTCGGTCTGATGGCTTCTTGCATTCTGTTGGTCAGTCATGCACGCTGGCATATGAGGGCACTCCAGTGGTGCCTCGCAGGCAGTGGTATCAACACCAAGGGGATCTCGGGGAGTCAGTGAGGATCTCCAGAGAAGCTGCGGTGGATCTGTCTTGGTGGGGAGTGGAAGGCAATCTGTCTTGAGGAAAGCCTTTTCAAACTCCTCCGTCGGTGGCCACAGTGATAATGGATGCATCCACTCTAGGGTGGGTGCTCATCTGGGGGATCTGGAGGTCAAGGGTCTTTGGTCTCCAGAAGAAAGGTTTCTTCACATCAACCTTTTGGAATTGCGGGCAATACGTCTGGCACTCAAGGCATTCCTCCCTTCTCTTCGCGGTCGGTCGGTTCAAGTCCTGACGGACAACACCACCGCGATGTGGTATATCAACAAACAGGGAGGAGTGGGGTCGCAGTGTCTCTGCAGAGAGGCTCTGCGTCTAGTGGCAAATTATCTGGCCGGAGTACTGAACGTTCGTGCAGACAGTCTCAGTCGGCAGTTCTCAGCCAATCACGAGTGGAGGCTTCATCCAGAGGTAGTTTGTCACGTCTTTCGGACATGGGGAACTCCTCAGGTGGACCTGTTTGCCACTCACGAGAACGCTCACTGCCCGTCATTCTGCAGTCTCCAGTATCCGATGCAAGGAGCGTTGGGGGATGCGTTTCAGTTGAGTTAGGGCTCGCAACTCCTTTACGCATTTCCTCCCATACCCTTGATTCCTCGGGTTCTGAGGAAGATACGTCAAGACCGGGCCCGAGTTATATTGATTGCCCCGGATTGGCCAAGAAGGGTGTGGTACACAGATCTTCTCCACCTCGCCTCGTGCTCGCCGCTCTGTCTCCCTCACAGGGCAGACCTCCTCTCGCAGTCGCAGGGGCAGGTTCTGCACCCCCACCTCCAGACCTTACACCTTCATGCCTGGAGATATAACGGGGCAACCTGAATTCCTTTTCTCTCCCACCTGATGTGGTGGATGTCATTCTATCGGCGTGACTCCACCAAGTCCGTCTATTCATATAGGTGGTCTAAATTTGTATCCTGGTGTGAGGAGAATTCTGTTGATCCTTTGAGAGCTCGTTTGTCAGAAATACTTCAATTTACATTGGCGCAGCAGGGTTTTACTGTAGCTACGGTAAAGGGATATCTGTCAGCTTTATCGGCTTTTATCTGTTTACCGGATCAACCATCTTTGTTTAAATCTCCTGTTGTATTGAGATTTTTAAAGGGTTTAACAAATAAGTTTCCTCCTACTCCCTTTATTGTGACTCAATGGGACTGGAACCTGGTTCTTACATATTTAATGGGTTCTCCGTTTAAACCTCTACACAGGTGTCCTTTGAGACTTTTGTCTTTTAAGACTGTTTTTCTTGTCGCAATTACCTCGGCAAGGAGGGTAAGTGAGCTTCAAGCTCTTAGTTCAAAGCCCCCGTTCTTGACCATTCATGCTGAACGAATGGTTCTTAGGACCAGGGCTGCTTTTCTGCCTAAGGTGGTTACTCCTTTCCATTTAGGACAGTCCATTACCCTTCCTACCTTCTATCCTCCCCCTCCCCCTCACCCTTCCAAGGAGGAGGAGCGACTTCACCGTCTGGACCCCAAAAGGGCGGTGAGCTTTTATCTTGATAGGACAAAAGACTATCGAGTGGATGACCAGCTCTTTGCGGGATTTGCTGGCTGCAAAAAAGGAAGAGCTGTGCACAATCGCACACTCTCAAGATGGATCATACTATGCATCAAAATCTGCTACGCCCTGGCTGGTAAGGAACCTCCAGAGGGTATAAGCACTCATTCTACTAGAGCAAAGTCATCAACATCTGCTTTGTCTAGAGGTGTACCTGTAGAGGACATTTGTAGAGCGGCGACATGGGCCTCCCTCCACACTTTTGCAAAGCATTACTGCTTGGATAGCGAGATGAGGAGGGATGGCCATTTTGCGTACTCTGTCCTTCAAGATTTTCTGGTATAGAAGAGTGGAGACCCTCCTCCGGGAGTGGGGACTGCTGTGGGAATCTATTCACAAGGTGAGGAATCCACTGGCAGATGTATCCATCAGAAGAACAAGTTACTTACCTTCGGTAACGCTTTTTCTGGTGGATACAGTATCTGCCTGTGGATTCCTCACATGCCCACCCGCCTCCCCGTTGTCCACTCTTCTGTATCTGAGTTTATGACAATGTTTAAATGCATTAATGTGTTTATATATATATATATATATATATATATATATATTTGTTATATATGGTGTTTTTCATGCATTATCTTCACACTATGTGTGTATTTTTAGGTCGAGCCTATCCCATTCCGCAGGAATGGATAGGGGAGAATTTTAGTGGGCAAAATAAGTTCTCAAACCATCGGGCGGATTTCAAACAGTTCACGTGAAATCACATGAACACAAGCACGCGCATTTCCCCACATCAAAGCCATCAGCCTCCCTCCCACAGGCTTCCCCAGCGTGCGCAGTGCGCGTTGGCCTCACTTCTCCTCCCCCCTAATTGCTTGCTCTTTCACTGCCGCCAGGCCGTGAGCTACATCAAAGGGTTCCGCTGCCCCGCCCCCTGCTTCACGGCTGCTTCTCTCACTGGCAGCACCCCCTTAATTTGTGAAAATAGAACAGGAAAGAGAATCTTTTAATCTCGTATCTGAGGACAGAGAACTTGACTGTCAACGCTTCGATCGCTTAACGAACTGCAAATGTGAGGCACGTTTGTGCTTTGAGGCGTAATAAAGAACACCAGGAGCTCTGCTCCATCAACCCGACCTCCATTTCGCCCCCACAAACATGTTTTTGTAGCACCTCCTTTACACTAAACTATTAATATTTACGTACCATCCTACTTCTGCCACATGCGGCGCCATCACTTATATTACAACAGCCCTTGTATTCAGTGGCAGTTTAATTTTTTTTATGATAACTTTGTGGGTTTTTTCAGGGTACAGAGTGGCACGTTACAAATTAAAACCTTGTTTTTTTTGTTGTCTTCCTACTCGGTGCCCGCAAGCACACTTACACTTGCAGCGCTCCATTTGCTAAACCCCCTCCTTCCTTCCCCCGTCTTCTTGTTCTGTCATACTAAGGGTTCGCACTTCCATTTTGTACAGCGGCTATCTTTCTTCGTACCCACTTTTGACGGCATTTATGGCCATTACTATTCCCTCATTATTCTCAGTGCAAGGTACCAGGACTTTTTTAGAAAGGGGACTCCATTCCCCTTGGCCTGAGAGGAGTCACCTTCTGCCCCATCACTGCAACTGCTAGCATATGCAAAGCCAGGCCTCAGAAGGTTTGCAAACCTCCATGCCACTGGCAGCACCCCCTTAATTTGTGAAAATAGAACAGGAAAGAGAATCTTTTAATCTTGTATCTGAGGACAGAGAACTTGACAATGTCAACGCTTCGATCACATAACGAACTGCAAATGTGAGGCACGTTTGTGCTTTGAGGCGTAATAAAGAACACCACCGAAAAAAAACACAAAATAACAACACTTTTTATTTATCTACTGAAAGCAATGTAAACATGCCACTTCCACGTTCCACACCTCTGTTCGAAATATTTGTCACTCTCAGCCCGTTCCGACCTAAGTACAAATTGATAAGTGTCAAAATACTTGTGATGTGTAAAAACTAAAATTGTCTTTTCACAATATTTTGTGCTGATTAGGTACAGTACATGTGAACACAACCACGCGCATTGCGCACAGCTGCCATTTGCCTGCTGCCACACGCATTCAGCTCACCAGGCTGGACACCCCCCCCACCCCCCCGCTCGCCAATGTCCCTCCCACCCTTCCTTTGATCTCCGCCACAAGGTCTCACAGGCTCCTCTCCGCCCCCTTCCTTTAATGGCCCTCCCCCAGCACAGAGCGCGCATCGCTTGGAAACACTCACTGTGTGAGCAGTCCAGCTGCCTATTGCAGAAACTAAAGAAGCGATACCCAGGAAAACATTATGTATACTGTTATAAACATGTTTCGGATATCTTGCAAACGTATTTACATTTTTAAAACAATACCACGCCGCTCTTCACAGGCGTACTGTTATGGTAGCGTTACAACAAGTAAGTATATTCTAACAGGTTATAGATGATGTGCCTTTTGCTGAAATTAGATTGTGTACAATCGATAGCTAAAGCAAGCACATACTACACTATTCTCTGAGAGCAATCAGCTGTTGATCAACGCCGCACAGTGAATTAGTGAAACATAGCAGTTTACCCCAGGCTATCTTTATTTTCTATGTGCCATGGAACGCAGTTATAATGTTGCTGTGTGGCATGGACTGCTCTCCCAAGCGAGCGCCCTCGCACCACTCCCAGGTGCACCCATCGCCTCCCTCTCCCTCTCTGACACCGCACTTTCAGCACAGCGCAGGTATTCTGTTGACAAAGCCAATAACTGCAAGGCTGGACTGCAGACTTGCAGCTATTGGCTTTGTCAACAGAATACCGGGCACCCGTTTTATAATTATGAAAGCAGGTGCCGTGCTGATACAATGTGATTTTTCTTTTCTACAACTCACTAAGTTTGTCCCATTTGTTGCCTCCTCGCACTCCTCCCTCCTCCCTCTGTTCCTGCTCCTTCAACATGCCTTCAGCTGCACACAGCCCGCCTGCCAGCAGCAAAGAGCGTTGTGAGGAACACATGATGGGGTGCTGGGTATAAAAAGACCAGATCGTATTGCTTCTTGTTTACTTAAAAAAAAATTATTGGTAACATGGCACACAGGCGGTTCATGAAATTACGTTTCACTTTAGCTGCTGCAAAGATTTTAATGGTGAATCAAGCTGATGTAATTTCACAAACCTCGCCTGATTAAGTGTTTAGAGTGATATATATATATATATATATATATATATATATATATATATATATTTGTTTGTTAAATTACTGCTTCTTACTTTATTTAAATGTATTAAGATGCAGTTTTAATCTTTAACGTAACATTTTATGTACGCCTAAACTAGCAAATACATAAGCTATCTGCAGCTTGTATGTTTTGCATTCATTTGCTAAAATGTACATGAATAGAGTGATATACAGTGTTTACCTTATTTTGTTTTAAACTAATCGCTCAAGGTGTTATAGATTGCACCCTTCCTCACTCTATTGATCGCCCTCACTCCATCTATCTATCTATCTATCTATCTATCTATCTATCTATCTATCTATCTATCTATCTATCTATCTATCTATCTATCTATCTATCTATCGCCTTCACTCTATCTATTTAACTATCGCCCTCACTCTATCTATCGCCATAACTCTATCTATCTATCGATCGCCCTCACTCTATCTATCTATCTATCTATCTATCTATCTATCTATCTATCTATCTATCTATCGCCTTCACTCTATCTATCTATTTAACTATCGCCCTCACTCTATCGCCATAACTATATCTATCTATCGATCGCCCTCACTCTATCTGTCTATGTATATATCGCCCTCACTCTATCTATCTATCTATCTATCTATCTATCTATCTATCTATCTATCTATCTATCTATCTATCTATCTACCTATCGCCCTCCCTCTATCTATCTATCTCCCTCCCTCTATTTTTCTTTTGCCCTCCCTCTATCTATCTATCACCCTCCCTCTATCTATCTATCGCCCTCCCTCTATCTATCGCACGCACTCTATCTATCTATCGCATCACCACAGCATCACTCAGCACCACCACAGCATCACTCAGGGGCACCACAACATCACTATGCGCTACCACAACATCACTATGCGCTACCACAGCATCACTGAGCACCACAGCATCACTCGTCGCCACCACAACATCACTCCGCGCCACCACTGCATCAATCTGTGCAACCACTTAAAAACAACTGGTTCAAATATGTTCTCTCAATGTTTCAAGCTTTATTACAAATGTCACAAAAAGATGTTTGTATTTCACTTCTGTTCTTGGACTTTCGTCACAATAAAATACAATGAACATAATCTTCACAAAAGTTATTTACAAAAGTTTAAGCTATTGCCATTATAAACTACAATAACTTGTATTTAAGTATTAATTATTAAAAAAATTAAAAGCCATTGTTATTTGTAATATCAATACTTCTAAGTCACGTAAATACAACACATATTGCATTAAAAATGCTCTAGGTGTCACATTTGCAAAAGTTAAAAGTATTGGCATTGTAAATGACAAAGCTATTCATTTCGGTATTTTCAAAACCAACACATAAATAAAAAATGTGTAATTTACAATATCAGTAGCTCAAACTTTCCTAATGCGAGACCTATTGCATTGCAAATGCTTGTTGGATATTATGTACTGGGTACATTGTATATGTATATGTCTACTATCATTGGTCCGTCCGGGTGCCTCGAAGGCTTGGAAAAAAGGGCAGAACTGATGTCATCACGCCGACGTAGGCCTAATAAGGAGTCAGTGACGTCAGTCGGAGTCGCGCGCGATGCTGTGTTCCTATGACGTCGTCCACGCCGGCGTGCTACAAAAGAATTTTCCGAACGTTGCTGACGCAGGGGGATATTCACAAGGAGAGGAATCCACAGGCAGATACTGTATCCACCAGAAAAAGTGTTACCGAAGGTAAGTAACTTGTTCCTCTAGGATGTGCTGTTGTACAGGTAACGTAATGCTGTCTTCAGGACGTACTGCTATACAGGTATGTTATGCAAGGCTGCCTCTAGGATGTGCTGTTGTACAGGTAACATAATGCTGTCTTCAGGACGTACTGCCATACAGGTATGTTATGTAAGGCTGCCTCCAGGATGTGCTGTTGTACAGGTAACGTAATGCTGCCTTCAGGACGAACTGCCATACAGGTATGTAACGTAAGGATGCCTCCAGAATGTGCTGTCATGCAGGTAATGTAAGACTGCCTCCAGGATGTGCACTCGTACAAGTAATGTAAGGCTGCCTCCGGGATGTGCTCTTGTACAAGTTATTTAAGGATGCCTCCAGGATGTGCTCTCATACAGGTAATGTAAGGCCGCCTCCAGGATGTGCTCTCGTACAAGTAATGTAAGGACGCCTCTTGGATGTTCTCTCATACAGGTAATGTTAGGCTGCCTCCAGTATGTGCTCTCGTACAGGTAATGTATGCCTGCCTCCATTATGTGCTCTCGTACAGGTAATGTAAAGCTGCCTCCAGTATGTGCTCTCGTACAGGTAATGTATGCCTGCCTCCATTATGTGCTCTCGTACAGGTAATGTAAAGCTGCCTCCAGGGTCTGCTCTCGTACAGGTAATGTATGCCTGCCTCTATTATGTGCTCTTGTACAGGTAATGTAAGGCTGCTCCCAGGATGTACTCTTGTATAGGTAATGCAAAGTAGCCTCCAGGATGTGTTCTCGTACAGGTTATGTAAGGCCGCCTCCAGGAAGTGCTCTCTTACAGGAAATGCAAGGTAGCCTCCAGTATGTGCTCTCGTACAGGTAGTGTAAGGCTACCCTGGATGTGCTCCCGTACAGGTAATGTAAGGCCGTCTCCAGGATGTGCTCTCGTACAGGAAATGCAAGGTAGCCTCCAGTATGTGCTCTTGTACAGGTAATGTAAGGCTACCCTGGATGTGCTCTTGTACAGGTAATGTAAGGCCATCTCCAGGACATGCTCTCGTACAGGTAACGTAAGGCTGGCTCCAGGATGTGCTCTCCTACAGGTAATGTTAGGCTACCCTGGATTTGCTCTTGTACAGGTAATGTAAGGCTGCCTCCAGGATGTGCTCTTGTACAGGTAATGTAAGGCCGTCTCCAGGACATACTCTCGTACAGGTAACGTAAGGCCGGCTCCAGGATGTGCTCTCGTACAGGTAATGTATGCCTGCCTCCATGAAGTGCTCTCGTACATGTAATGTAAGGCTGCTCCCAGGATGTACTCTTGTACAGGTAATGCAAGGTAGCCTCCAGGATGTGCTCTCTTAAAGGAAATGCAAGTTAGCCTGTAGGATGTGCTCTCGTACAGGTAATGTAAGGCTACCCTGGATGTGCTCTCATACAGGTAATGTAAGGCTACCCTGGATGTGCTCTCATACAGGTAATGTAAGGCTACCCTGGATGTGCTCTTGTTCAGGTAAGGTAAGGCTGCCTCCAGGATGTGCTCTCGTACAGGTAATGTAAGGCTACCCTGGATGTGCTCTCATACAGGTAATGTAAGGCTACCCTGGATGTGCTCTTGTTCAGGTAAGGTAAGGCTGCCTCCAGGATGTGCTCTTGTACAGGTAATGTAAGGCCGTCTCTAGGACTTGCTCTCGTACAGGTAATTTAAGGCCGTTTCTAGGACGTGCTCTCGTACAGGTAATGTAAGGCTGCCTCCAGGACGTGCAGTCATACAGGTAATGTAAGGCCGTCTCCAGGACGTGCTCTCGTACAGGTAATGTAAGGCTGCCTCCGGGATGTGCTCTCGTACAAGTAATGTAAGGACGCCTCTTGGATGTTCTCTCATACAGGTAATGTTAGGCTGCCTCCGGTATGTGCTCTCGTACAGGTAATGTATGCCTGCCTCCATTATGTGCTCTCGTACAGGTAATGTAAAGCTGCCTCTAGTATGTGCTCTCGTACAGGTAATGTATGCCTGCCTCCATTATGTGCTCTCGTACAGGTAATGTAAAGCTGCCTCCAGGGTCTGCTCTCGTACAGGTAATGTATGCCTGCCTCCATTATGTGCTCTTGTACAGGTAATGTAAGGCTGCTCCCAGGATGTACTCTTGTACAGGTAATGCAAAGTAGCCTCCAGGATGTGTTCTCGTACAGGTTATTTAAGGCCGCCTCCAGGAAGTGCTCTCTTACAGGAAATGCAAGGTAGCCTCCAGTATGTGCTCTCGTACAGGTAGTGTAAGGCTACCCTGGATGTGCTCCCGTACAGGTAATTTAAGGCCGTCTCCAGGATGTGCTCTCGTACAGGAAATGCAAGGTAGCCTCCAGTATGTGCTCTCGTACAGGTAATGTAAGGCTACCCTGGATGTGCTCTTGTACAGGTAATGTAAGGCCATCTCCAGGACATGCTCTCGTACAGGTAACGTAAGGCTGGCTCCAGGATGTGCTCTCCTACAGGTAATGTTAGGCTACCCTGGATGTGCTCTTGTACAGGTAATGTAAGGCTGCCTCCAGGATGTGCTCTTGTACAGGTAATGTAAGGCCGTCTCCAGGACATACTCTCGTACAGGTAACGTAAGGCCGGCTCCAGGATGTGGTCTCGTACAGGTAATGTATGCCTGCTTCCATGAAGTGCTCTCTTACATGTAATGTAAGGCTGCTCCCAGGATGTACTCTTATACAGGTAATGCAAGGAAGCCTCCATGATGTGCTCTCTTACAGGAAATGCAAGGTAGCCTGTAGGATGTGCTCTCCTACAGGTAATGTAAGGCCGTCTCTAGGACGTGCTCTCATACAGGTAATGTAAGGCTACCCTGGATGTGCTCTTGTTCAGGTAAGGTAAGGCTGCCTCCAGGATGTGCTCTTGTACAGGTAATGTAAGGCCGCCTCCAGGATGTGCTCTCGTACAGGTAATGTAAGGCCGCCTCCAGGATGTGCTCTCGTACAGGTAATGTAAGGCTGCCTCTAGGATGTGCTCTTGTACAGGTAATGTAAGGCCGTCTCTAGGACGTGCTCTTGTACAGGTAATGTAAGGCCGTTTCTAGGACGTGCTCTCGTACAGGTAATGTAAGGCTGCCTCCAGGACGTGCGGTCATACAGGTAATGTAAGGCCGTCTCCAGGATGTGCTCTCGTACAGGTAATGTAAGGCTGCCTCCAGGACGTGCTGACGTTACAGGTAACGTTGTATGAAAACCTAAGCAACTGCCTTTTTTAATGCAAAAGTGTTTTACTTTCTTTTGTCTAGGAAATATCCCATTGTGATATCTAAGCATACCACACTGAGTAGAAAAAGTAATCTAAAAAGTGCTCTCAAGAGTAATATGAAAAGTAATCACAAAGTAATTGCAAATATCTATTGTCTTTAAATGATTTACAAACCTGTAACGTAGCCAATTTCATCCAGTTTCCTTATTTTGACCAACCTGTTTTGAAAAGTACAATTTTACTTACCTGCACCAAAGCCCTGCTTGGTTCTAAAAGTAAAATATAACTAAAGAAATATTTTTTTATACAAACAATTGGTCTGAGTTCAGTCTTTGAGTATGTGACATAATTTCTTGCCTGAGTGTGTACAATAAATGCTTAACACTACTCTCTGGTAAAGCCTTACTGCTCGCTCACTGTACCACAAATAGAGAGTAAGGTATGATCTACTTTTACCTCTGTAAGCCTTTGGGGATCCATTGGACTCTGTGCATGCTATACCTTACTTTGGTTTAGTACATACAGAGCCAGTTTCCTAAACCAGGAGGTTGGGACATGAGCTTGCACCCTCTTGAGATGAAGTAGTATTTCTGTCATTTAAAAAAAATATATCTTAAATTTACTGGAAATGCTGTTCGACTTCTCTACAAGATATTTTCACCTTCTAGTCACAAGCTGAATTCTGAACTGTCAATCACTTTCAGAGGTAATTACCATCTGTCAAGGTTACCTTAGGACAGGGTTGGGCCAATTAGTGTATGATTGGCACTCATTTGAAATTACAAAGCTAAAGTGATTGGAAAATGATCCTGTTCAGCCCTGAGGCATTCACCGGTGATTTAGAAGTTTACATACAAGTTCAAGTACCCAAAGTGTGCCTCTGGTCATGTGCATTCTGTGGGTGAGGTGTTTCCATGCATGGCACCCTGGCTTAAAGTGCCTTCGGACTCGAACTGCACTTCACTGATGATTCCCATTGATTGCATTAGACATGAAATCTACCTTGTTTGCCACCGAGTTTCTAAGTACAGTATGTTATTCACATCCCCCCAAAGGCTAACAGGAGGTGTTGTTTCTTCCTAGACGTGCCCTTCAGTCGACGATGATCAGGGACGGCATCATTTTCTGGCTCGTGGATGTCTTGGCGGAGACAGATTGTCTTTCGGACTACACCGTGGAGTATTCGGTTGCCCTGCTGATGAACCTGTGCCTCAGGAGTGCAGGTAGGGGCAGTTGGAGTGTATAGACCATATGAACCAGTTTCTGACACCCTGATTTCACACTTGATCCCACCCTTGTGAAACTCATCCAATTTAAATTTGATCACCAAATAACATGTCTGCTGGCACTTAGATGTTATTTGCATTCAATATATGCATGAACACAAAAAAGTATGGTTTAGCATGTGGCGATAAATATAGTTTAACCCATATTGCTTTCTTCAGCTTACGGCGTCCCTCAAGGGTCTATATTAAGCCCATTGTTGTTTAATATTTACATCAGACCTCTTGCCTCCATCGTAGAGGACGCCGGTCTGTCCATATACTCATATGCAGACGACACGCAGATCGTGTTCTCTCTTTCTAGCAGCAGGGTTCGGGAAGTTTCTGCCCTTAAAGTTGGCTTATCTCGCGTTGCAGCTTGGATGCAAGACCATCTGCTGAAGCTAAACGGCGAGAAGACGGAGGTTATCATATTAGGCAAGCATAAAGATCTGTGGGGCTCTAGACACTGGCCATGTGACATGGGTCCTCTGCCTACCCCTGTGCCTGTCGCTCGTAACCTCGGAGTCCTGCTTGATGACAAACTTTCGATGAGGCAGCAGGTGACCAAGGTCGCTGCAGTCTGTTTTAACACCTTACGATGGCTGCAGAAGATCCTATGGATGCTGCCTGAGTCCACCCGAAGAACTGTCGTACAGGCCCTTGTGATGTCTCGCATTGACTATGGCAACGTGCTTTATCTTGGAGCGGATAAAGCAACAATCTATAAACTCCAAGTGGTACAGAATTCAGCAGCTCGCCTCTTGCGTAATGTTCCACGGAGAACGTCCGCAGTGCAAGCCTTGCGTGACCTGCACTGGCTGAGAATTTCAGATCGCGTGACTTTCAAAACACTGTGTTTTTTGTTCAAGATCCGTCAGGGTTCTGCCCCTACCTACCTGCATAACCTTGCCCAGCCTTATTTACCTGGCCGTTCTTTAAGATCATCTAATAATGGCAATTTTTTGATTCCAAGAATCCGACTGGCAAAAATGGGAGGCCGTTCATTCGCATATCTTGGGCCAAAGATGTGGAATGCTCTCCCGCTGGCATTAAAAACAGAAACTAATCTTCTGTCCTTTCGTAAAAAGTTGAAGACTTTTCTGTTTTGATTTCTTTCCTTCATGATCTCTTTTGCGCCTGCCTGATTTCTTTCTTCAGTCTGTCCCTGGCACCGGGAAACCCATTGCGGGTAGCTGAGCGCAATACAAATTCAATAAAATAAATAAATAAAATAAAATTGCTTGTCTTATTACCCCTAGTGCACTGTTTTGCATTTGCACTTAACCACAAGGTTGGACTTGGTGGACCTTGCCTAGTGAAATACTGGAGTAAGGGCTATTTGCATTTATCTTATCTTGAGACATTAGGCATCTGTTTTTAGATTTGGAGTTAGCCGACATCTTTTGTTTTTTTTACTAAAATTAGATTTGCACTATAATATGTTTACTTACAAGGGACCTTCAGCCAGACCTCCAAGTCTATTGGTCTTTTGTTGTGTAGTAACATTTTATTTCCACTCACTCCAGGAGGCAGCCAGTAGACCAGCCCAGTTTGGCCATTGGCTAACTTCACTGTGATATACTGCATCCTGCTCTTTCACAATGAGCTCCTCTGCACACAGAGTAGTTCCTGCTAAAGACTAGTATGGCAACGTGTGCTTTTTGAGACCAAAATACATTTTTACTTTAAGTCTGTTTTTAGGTCTTGCAAGATGTCTGTTTGCCAATTACTCATTATCAGCTTAAATTGGACTTGGAGTACTCCCACTGCTTACCATTGGTTGGCTTTAGTGTCACTCTGATTTGCTTGCTGCTTATTCGATGGCTTGCATTGTCCAGTTTGTGTCTGTCCCTCCACTTGAGCATAGTTTCTTTACTTGTGTCCTTCCACTGCTCACTTTTAGGGGCTACTTTTTTCTTTTGCGTAAGTACGCCACAGGAGTGCATGTGATTTCCAGCTCTCTGCCTCATGTGCTTCTCTACCCTTGACTCATGCTGCTCTAATTGCACGTGTTCCAATTCTCTGACCACATAGCTATCTCTCGCCAGTGTGCTTCTTCCCACACAGGTCCGCGTTGCTCTGTCTTGTCTGTGTTCTCCTCCTCCCTCTGCCAATGCTCCACGTTACTCTCTCTTTCCTGTGTAGGATCCTACTTGAATTAGTAAAGAAAGAAAAAAAAAGAGCACCTGTGTCTTTTGGTATGTGTGCACATATGTCAAGACACAAGTCTGCAAAATGATGCAGCCGCCGCGTCCTAGTGCTTTTCCCCCCTCGTTTTAGCCATGCTCCACAGCATGGCTAAAAATAATTGGCAAAACCAATAGGATAAAAAAGGCCAGACCTATTGACTTTGGCAGTGATTGTTTATATATTGGTGAGGGCAGAGCAGCTCCCCCAACAGTGCTACCAGGCCACCGCTTGCATTTTATCAGATAATCCCATTGCGTGCATAATTCTTTTTATTTTTTTAATGCTAAAATAATGAATGTGTATGGGCTGCCAGCCATATTGGTAGTAGTTTATGTAACAAAGTTTTACAAAAACCATAAAAAAACAAACTTTGGCAAATCCAAATGTTTTACAGGTGATGCCAGACGTATTGACTTTTCCAAAGCGTATTATTAACACTAGTGTTTGGGTAGAGTAGCCCTGCAAGTCCTTTTACCTCCTTTTTTGATCCTCACTCGCCGTCTTCTGTCAGACGGCATATATATCTTTCCACAATAACTTGTCAGTGCTGCTTGTATTCAGTTGAACATATTGACAATAAACAGTGGTGTCTGGTGCACCAAATATGGTAATTTAGGGGCAGATGTATCAAACTATTTTTTTGTCGCGAATCGCTAAAAAGCAGTGTTTGCGACAAAAAAATAGCAAAATGGAATGTATCAAGAAAAAAGCCTTGCAATATTAAGGAATCGCAAATTTTGTGATTTCTTAATATTGCGTAAGCATTTAAGGAATCGCAAATTGCGATTCCTTAAATGCTATATATGAAGCATTTGAGTTTTGCGAATTTAGGTTAAGAAATCGCAAATTACCACCAACTTGTAGTTGGTGGTAATTTGCTAATTCTTTTACAAATGCACTTTTTGCAATTTGGATAAGGTGCCATGTTACGCTCATACATGCCCTTAGGGCATGTATGTGCGCCTTGTGCGCACACATGTCAATTTCAGGGGTGCAGCAGGGTGTCCTTAAGACACCCCTGCACCCTTGAAATTATTCTCAATTTTCGATTAGCAAATTGCGATTCGCAAATTGGGAATCATTTCACATTCATTCCTATGGGCCTCCTGGCCCATAGAAATGAATGGGAAATTATTCCTAAATTGCGATTAGCAATTTGCTAATTGCAATTAAGGAATTTTAAGAAATCGCTAACAAATAGCGAATTTCTACATACATACCATTTTGCAATTCCCAAATAGCGATTCTCAAAAAAACGCTATTTGAGAATCGCAAAAGGGTATCTTGATACATCTGGCCCTTAATCTCTTTGTATTCTGCTTCTTTTCTGTTGCTTTGTTTGAGAGTTTGTTTTTTTCTCTGCAGGAAAGATGATGTGCGCGAAGGATTCGCGGCATGTGCTGAAAGTGTTATCGGACCTCCTGGGCCACGAGAACCATGAGGTATGGACCGTATGGTAAAAGGACATATAGCCAGTATGTAATGCAGGGCGCGTATTGCTGCTTGCTGGGACAATGGTTTCCAGTGCTAAGGAGGCTGCTCAGGGTTAGCTTGATTGCATGTCTCATTGAGGTCTAGGTAGTATCCAAGCCTGTCTGTGGACATGAACCTGTCTTTGCTAATGGTAGTGAGGGTGTCTCGTTGATTACGCAACCTGTGGGCGTTACTTCTTGCTTTGGTCATCTATGCGTGACAATAGAGGTACCCTAGCTATCCTTCGTAACTTGTATATCAGAAACTTGCCTTAAACACATGCTATCTCTAATTCACAGATTATCAGAATCTTAATGTGTTCCCCAGGGCTGAAAATCTCTGAAGACCAGCCTGAAAGCTAACACTTTAGGTTTATTCTAGCCCTGTAATGCACATGCTCTCTCCTATTATTAATTCTGCATCATGACATGACCCAGTTGACCGATGGCTGTTGCATCTTGGACATTACGTTGGTGCAATGGTCGCCAATGCGGAAGAGATCTCAGAGGACTGCGCATACACATTTTTGAGAAGGCTATTTCTGGTCCCATTTCCTCTCCACATTATAGTCTGATAGGAGGGTCTCTACGTGTGACACTCAGAGATCCGATAAATCAAGGTTGTAGTTGTGCGCGCACAGCCTTGGATTTTCCAAAAAGTTTATGAAGTTTAGTGTGCACTGTGGGTGTGTATTCGGTCTCATACACTCTGATGATATGCAAGTCTTGCGTACCCGTCAATCGGGGGCGTCCCCCTGGCAAAACTCGACCCCAATGGGTTCTTTACTGTGTTTTAATTTTTCAAAATGAATTTCACTCTTCAAGTTGATTTGCAAAACATTTCTTCATGTTTAGTGTTTCATTCAAATGATTTCTTATCTTCTTGATTACATCAGCGTATACTTGCCCATATAAGTTTATATACACTCTATGTTCTGGTGCATTTCGGGTACCAGACCCTTCCTCAGGGAACAACCAGCTGGAATGTGAAAAAACTGTATGTCACTACATGAGGGGACCTTTCTTATGTTACATAAATATAAGGCTTCTTTCTTCAAAATCTAGCTGTTTCAGCAGGATTCGGTAGTTAGGGGGTTGAAATCCGGGGGTGTTTAGGTGACTCTTTAACCCTTTGGGCGCGGGCGCGATTCTGCGCCTGTGCGGCCATTTTAATGAGTGGGCGGGTTCATGACGGCCCCCAGCCGTCATCAGCACATGCCCACCGTGATGCATGACGGCTGGGGGCCGTCATCAGCATGGAAGGGGTTAAATTAACTATCGCCGCTAAAAATGTGAAGCTTGGTGCTCGATAAGCCCCGTGGATAGTAAATGCAACGGTTGCTGACTTGTGGGACTTTAGGATTCATAAGGGGGAACGATGAACACGAACATGGATGCAGTACACGGACAATGTACATGAATTGTATAACACCGCATGTTTATTTTTTATTTGTTATTTTATTTTATTTTTCTTAGGCCAAAAACCGGATTCCTTTGTATCACTGAGGCACACCAAGCAATCCTTTTATGCACCTCAGTTGTTTTATTTAGTTTAAATATAAGGGTGTGCAGTTCCTAAGAGAGGTGGTGGTGGTCAGGTCTATGGAATAACCTCCTAATAGAGGAAGTACCCTCACACACCCTGAAAGGTGTCATGCTTCATCATTTGGGCGTGCCCCTCGTCGGGCCGGTGCTGCAATGCCCGACGGACACCCACGAAGGGGCTCTTTGGCGGAGTTCTTTTCGATAAAGCTGTATGTGGGGCTGTACGAGGCACGACACATGGTGACCAGGTTTAATAGCATGCCTGCTGTATAGAACCTTTATTTCCGATATGAGCTACACTTTTTAGGTCTTGCGACCTATCAATGCGCATGCGCATTGAGCGGAGCGAGAATTCAAGTGCTCAAAATACTCGTCAAACCAAGGGTTTTTTGGTGCAGTTTTCTTCGAGTTCACGTGAATCACGTGACCAAACAAGCACGCGCATCAGCCTCCCTCCCTTCCTCCTAATTGCATTTTTTCACGGCCGCCACCACATCAAAGGGCTTCTCCCAGCGTGCGCTCTGCGGCTTCTCCTCCCCTAATTATTCATGGCTGGCCGGCCGTACTTTCAGTTTCCCGGCCGCTCATCTTCTCGCTTGCTCCCTTTACTAACAAGCATTTACTAACAAAGTCTTGAAAGTCTGCTTTAACAGCGTGCGCATCGAATACGGCTTTATTTGTGTTATTTTACTAACAAAGTCTTGAAAGTTTGCTTTAACAGCGTGCGCATCAAATACTCATCTTCTCGCTTGCTCCCTTTTATTAACAAGCATTTACTAACAAAGTCTTGAAAGTCTGCTTTAACAGCGTGCGCATCAAATACGGCTTTATTTGTGTTTTCTTTTACCAAGTGTCAAGAGACAAAATAAAAAGTGGCGTCTTTCTGGTGCCATAGCTTGAGTAAGCAACGTGTGCACGGAGCAATGCCATTTCAGAAATGGAAGTGTGCTTTAAGGGAGTGTGCTTCAAATACAGCTTTAGTTCATTTTTTTTTTTACTAGGTTTCAGAGCAGCATCCCCAATTTGTCAAACGCAGTCTACTCGCTCATAGGCAATGTCCACTAATTCTCTCAATTCTCTTTTCGTGGGTCACACACAATTGTTCCCTGCGCTTTCTTTTTGCCATGCGTACTTTTAACACTCGCCCCTCCCAACACACCTTAATACAGTCCGCAATCAGTGCCTACTGCACACACTCAGTGCACACAGACATAACTCACAGTGCACACAGCACTCTCTCAGTGCACACAGCTCTCACTCACCCTGCACACAGGCCTCACTCACACTAAAAAAACAGGCGTTACTCAGTGCAAGCAGCCCTCACTCAGTGCACACAGCACTCACTCACAATCCACACAGGCCTCACTCAGTGCACTCAGCCTTCTATCACACTGCATACAGTCCGCACTCAGTGCATACTGTACACACTCATTGCATACTGCACACACTTAGTGCACACTGCCCTAACTCACAGTGCACACAGCACTCACTCAGTGCACACAGCACACACTCACTGCACACAGCACTCACTCGCACTGCACACAGGGATCACTCACACTGCTAACAGGCGTTACTCAGTGCAAGCAGCCCTCAATCAGTGCACACAGCACTCACTCACACTGCACACAGGCCTCACTCACACTGCACACACCGATGAGGCTGCAAGGAGAGGTTGTTACCGAAAGTATAATAAAACAAGCATTTGCAATGCAATAGGTCTCACATTTGCAAGAGTTGGAGCTATTGGCATTGTACATGACACTGCCTTTTATTCATTTGTTTTGAAAACCTTGATAAACACACACTTTGTACGTATAGTCCTTGCTTACGAGAAGCAAAGCTTGCAGTAAAGGAGACTACCAGCCTTGCTACTCATAAGCAAGGACTACAAGTACAAAGTGCTTGTTTAGGCACAGCTTGCAGGTTTTCAAACGCATAAATAAAAGGCATTGTCATTTACAATGCCAATAGCTCAAACTCTCGCAAATGCGAGACCTATTGCATTGCAAATGCTTGTTTTACTTAGGTTAGCGAGATGCATTAATAAAGTTTAATAAGCAGAACTTCCCTAAACCTATTTTAGGTCACTTTGACCATTCACTACACTACTCACCATAGTCCACACACCCTCACTCCCCTTACAGCTTTATCGAAAAGAAAACCGAGCCTATGTCTGCTACCCCACTCGATAGTTGCCTTGGAGGAATTTCGATAAATGTTGTTATACATCTCACTGGAGATGGGCTCTATTGAGGTTCGACCTTGTGGCCAAAAGGAAATCAGAATATCCTACTACAAGTTACAGTAGGCAGGGAGTAACAGGAGCATAACACACCCCTGAGTGCCTGCAGTGTACACCAGATAAACCAGGGAAGCAAAGGCGTTGACCTTGGGCGCCCTGTGCGTGAAGCACCTGCTGCAGGAAGGGCCACTACTGATATCTTGGGTCATACCTGGCGGCCCACAGAGTAGACTTAAACCCCTGCCTCATTCTGTCTGCACACAGTGCAGCATTGGCAGTGTTTTAGAAGTGGCGGCTCCTCCATAGCAGTGGAGGAGCGCCGCCCAACCTCCTGCAAGCACATCAGGCAAACACACATAAATAATATGGCATAAGAATGCCATTTTGTTTTGCCACCAGCTGTCGCTGTGTACAGTGCGAGCGTGAGGCAGGGTTTGAACTGAATCCTGCTATTGCAGGATTACTGCTGCCCCTTCCAGTGCGCATGTCGGGTTGGCCAGCTGGCTACCTATGGCTATCCTGACGTGCGCACTGTAGACCCTGCTATACCCCGGCTGTAAGACAGCCGGGAGATTGCTGGCACAGGCTTGCAGCCTCAAAATGAGTGCTGAGTTAGCCTGCTCCCACCAATCATGGAGTTGCTCTCAGGCTGATGAGAGCACCTCTAGGATTGGTTAACACTATATGCTCCTGATGGTGATTGCTGGGGTGTAGTGAGCACTATCTGCTCCTGATGGTGATTGCCGGGGTATGGTGAGCACTATCTGCTCCTGATGGTGATTGCCGGGGTTTAGTGAGCACTATCTGCTCCTGATTGTGATTTGCAGGGTATAGTGATCACTATCTGCTCCTGATGATGATTGCCGGGGTATAGTGAGCACTATCTGCTCTTGATTGTGATTGCTGGGGTATAGTGAGCACTAACTGCTCCTGATGGTGATTGCCGGGGTATAGTGAGCACTATCTGCTCCTGATGGTGATTGCCGGGGTATAGTGAGCACTATCTACTCCTGATGGTGATTGCCGGGGTGTAGTGAGCACTATCTGCTCCTGATGGTGATTGTCGAGGTGTAGTTAGCACTATCTGCTTCTGATGGTGATTGCTGGTGTGTAGTGAGCACTATCTGCTCCCGTTTGTGATTTGCAGGGTTCAGTGAACACTATCTGCTTCTGATGGTGATTGCCGGGGTTTAGTGAGCACTATCTGCTCCTGATTGTGATGTGCAGGGTATAGTGAGCACTATCTGCTCCTGATGATGATTGCCGGGGTATAGTGAGCACTATCTGCTCTTGATTGTGATTGCTGGGGTATAGTGAGCACTAACTGCTCCTGATGGTGATTGGCGGGGTATAGTGAGTCCTATCTGCTCCTGATGGTGATTGCCGGGGTATAGCGAGCACTATCTGCTCCTGATGGGGATTTTCAGGGTATAGTGAGAACTATCTGGTCCTGATAGTAATTTCCAGGGTATGGTGAACACTATCTGCTCCTGATGGTGATTGACGGGGTATAGTGAACACTATCTGCTCCTGATGGTGATTGCCAGGGTATAGTGAGCACTACCTGCGCCTGATGGTGATTGCCGGGGTATAGTGAGCACTATCTGCTCCTGATGGTGATTGCCAGGGTATAGTGAGCACTATCTGCGCCTGGCGGTGATTGCCGGGGTATAGTGAGCACTATCTGCTCCTGTTGGTGATTGCCGGGGTATAGTGAGCTCCATCTGCTCCTGATTCTGATTGCCGGGGTATAGTGAGCACTATCTGCTCCTGATGGTGATTGCCGGGGTATAGTGAGCACTATCTGCTCCTGATGGTGATTACCAGGGTATAGCGAGCACTATCTACGCCTGACTGTGATTGCCGGGGTATAGTGAGCACTATCTGCTCCTGATGATGATTGCCAGGTTATAGTGAGCACTATCTACTCCTGATAGTGAGTTACGGGGTATAGTGCGCCCTATCTGCTCCTGATGGTGATTGCCCGGGTATAGTGAGCACTATCTGCTCCTGATGGTGATTGCCGGGTCATAGTGAGCACTATCTGCTTCGGATGGTGATTGCCGGGGTATAGTGAGAACTATCTGCTCCTGATGGTGATTGCCAGAGTGTAGTGAGCACTATCTGCCCCTGATGAGGATTTTCAGGGTATAGTGAGCACTATCTGGTCCTGATAGTAATTGCCAGGGTATGGTGAACACTATCTGCTCCTGATGGTGATTTCTGAGGCAAAGTGAAGACTATCTGCTCCTGGTGGTGATTGCTGGGCTTTAGTGAACACTATCAGCTCCTGATGGTGATTGACGGGGTATAGTGAACACTATCTGCTCCTGATGGTGATTACCAGGGTATAGTGAACACTATCTGCTCCTGATGATGATTGCCAGGGTACAGTGAGCACTATCTGCGCCTGATGGTGATTGCCAGTGTATAGTGAGCAGTATCTGCTCCTGATGGTGATTGCCGGGGTATAGGGAGCACTATCTGCTCCTGGTTGTGATTGCCAGGGTATAGTGAGCACTATCTTCTCCTGGTGGTGATTGCCGGGGTATAGTGAGCACTATCTGCTCCTGATGGTGATTGCCGGGGTATAGTGAGCTCCATCTGCTCCTGATTCTGATTGCCGGGGTATAGTGAGCACTATCTGCTCCTGATGGTGATTGCCGGGGTATAGTGAGCACTATCTGCTCCTGATGGTGATTACCAGGGTATAGCGAGCACTATCTACGCCTGACTGTGATTGCCGGGGTATAGTGAGCACTATCTGCTCCTGATGATGATTGCCAGGTTATAGTGAGCACTATCTACTCCTGATAGTGAGTTACGGGGTATAGTGCGCCCTATCTGCTCCTGATGGTGATTGCCCGGGTATAGTGAGCACTATCTGCTCCTGATGGTGATTGCCGGGTCATAGTGAGCACTATCTGCTTCGGATGGTGATTGCCGGGGTATAGTGAGAACTATCTGCTCCTGATGGTGATTGCCAGAGTGTAGTGAGCACTATCTGCCCCTGATGAGGATTTTCAGGGTATAGTGAGCACTATCTGGTCCTGATAGTAATTGCCAGGGTATGGTGAACACTATCTGCTCCTGATGGTGATTTCTGAGGCAAAGTGAAGACTATCTGCTCCTGGTGGTGATTGCTGGGCTTTAGTGAACACTATCAGCTCCTGATGGTGATTGACGGGGTATAGTGAACACTATCTGCTCCTGATGGTGATTACCAGGGTATAGTGAACACTATCTGCTCCTGATGATGATTGCCAGGGTACAGTGAGCACTATCTGCGCCTGATGGTGATTGCCAGTGTATAGTGAGCAGTATCTGCTCCTGATGGTGATTGCCGGGGTATAGGGAGCACTATCTGCTCCTGGTTGTGATTGCCAGGGTATAGTGAGCACTATCTTCTCCTGGTGGTGATTGCCGGGGTATAGTGAGCACTATCTGCTCCTGATGGTGATTGCCGGGGTATACTGAGCACTATCTGCTCCTGATGGTGATTGCCGGGGTATAGTGAGCACTATCTGCACCTGATGGTGATTACCAGGGTATAGTTAGCACTATCTGCTCCTGATGGTGATTACCGGGTATAGTGAGCACTATCTGCTCCTGGTTGTGATTGCCAGGGTACAGTGAGCACTATCTGCTCCTGATGGTGATTGCCAGGGTATAGTGAGCACTATCTGCTCTTGATGGTGATTGCTGGGGTATAGTGAGCACTATCTGCTCTTGGTGGTGATTGCCGGGGTATAGTGAGCACTATCTGCTCCTGGTTGTGATTGCCGGGGTATAGTGAACACTATCTCCTCCTGATAGTGATTGCCAGGGTATGGTGAACACTATCTGCTCCTGATGGTGATTGCCAGGGTATAGTGAGCACTATCTGCTCCTGGTGGTGATAACCAGGGTATAATGAGCACTATCTGCTCCTGATAGTGATTGCCAGGGTATGGTGAACACTATCTGCTCCTGATGGTGATTGCTGGGGTATAGTGAGCACTATCTGCTCCTGATGGTGATAACCAGGGTATAGTGAGCACTATCTGCTCCTGATAGTGATTGCCAGGGTATGGTGAGCAATATCTGCTCCTGATAGTGATTGCCAGGGTATGGTGAACACTATCTGCTCCTGATGGTGATTGCTGGGGTATAGTGAGCACTCTCTGCTCCTGATGGTGATTGCTGGGGTATAGTGAGCACTATCTGCTCTTGATGGTGATTGCCGGGGTATAGTGAGCACTATCAACTCCTGATGGTCATTGCCGGGGTATATTGAGCACTATCTGCTCCTGGTGGTGATTGCCGGGGTATATTGAGCACTATCTGCTCCTGATGGTGATTTCCGGTGTGTAGTGAGCACTATCTGCTCCTGATTGTGATTTCCAGGGTATAGTGAACACTATCTGTTCCAGATGGGGATTTTCAGGGTATAGTGAGCATTATCTGGTCCTGATAGTAATTGCCAGGGTATGGTGAACACTATCTGCTCCTGATGGTGATTGCTGAGGTATAGTGAACACTATCTGCTCCTGGTGGTGATTGCCAGGGTATAGTGAGCACTATATGCTCCTGATGGTGAAAACCAGGGTATAGTGAGCACTATCTGCTCCTGATAGTGATTGCCGGGGTATAGTGAGCACTATCTGCTCCTGATGGTGAATGCCGGGGTATAGTGAGCACTATCTGCTCCTGATAGTGATTGCCGGGGTATAGTGAGCACTATCTGCTCCTGGTCGTGATTGCCGGGGTATAGTGAGCACTGTCTGCTCCTGATGGTGATTGCCGGGGTATAGTGAGCACTATCTGCTCCTGATGGTGATTGCCGGGGTATAGTGAGCACTATCTGCTCCTGGTTGTGATTGCCGGGGTATAGTGAGCACTATCTGCTCTTGATGGTGATTGCCGGGGTATAGTGAGCACTATCAACTCCTGATGGTCATTGCCGGGGTATATTGAGCACTATCTGCTCCTGGTGGTGATTGCCGGGGTATATTGAGCACTATCTGCTCCTGATGGTGATTGATGGGGTATAGTGAGCACTATCTGCTCCTGATGGTGATTGCCAGGGTATAGTGAGCACTATCTGCTCCTGATGGTGATTGCAGGGGTATTGTGAGCACTATCTGCTCCTGATCGTGATTGCCAGGGTATAGTGAGCACTCTCTGCTCCTGATGGTGATAACCAGGGTATAGTGAGCACTATTTGCTCCTGATGGTGATTACCGGGGTATAGTGAGCACTATCTTCTCCTGATGGTGATTTCCAGGGTATAGTGAGCACTATCTGCTCCTGATGGTGGTTCCGGGGGTATAGTGAGCACTATCTGCTCCTGGTGGTGATTGCCAGGGTATAGTGAGCACTATCTGCTCCTGATGATGATTACCGGGGTATAGTGAGCACTATCTGCTCCTGGTGGGGATTTTCAGGGTATAGTGAGCACTATCTGGTCCTGATAGTAATTGCCAGGGTATGGTGAACACTATCTGCTCCTGATTGTGATTTCCAGAGTATAGTGAGCACTATCTGCTCCTGATGATGATTACCGGGGTATAGTGAACACTATCTGCTCCTGATGGGGATTTTCAGGATATAGTGAGCAATATCTGGTCCTGATAGTAATTGCCAGGGTATAGTGAGCACTATCTGCTCCTGATGGTGATTGATGGGGTATAGTGAACACTATCTGCTCCTGATGGTGATTACCAGGGTATAGTGAACACTATCTGCTCCTGAGGATGATTGCCAGGGTATAGTGAACACTATCAGCTCCTGATGGTGATTGCTGAGGTATATTGAACACTATCTGCTCCTGGTGGTGATTGTCTGGCTATAGTGAACACACTATCAGCTCCTGATGGTGATTGCCGGGGTATTGTGAGCACTATCTGCTCCTGATGGTGATTACCAGGGTATAGTGAACACTATCTGCTCCTGATGATGATTGCAGGGTATAGTGAACACTATCAGCTCCTGATGGTGATTGACGGGGTATAATGAACACTATCTTCTCCTGATAGTGATTGCCAGGGTATGGTGAACACTATCTGCTTCTGATGGTGATTGCCGGGCTATAGTGAACACTATCAGCTCCTGATGGTGATTGCCGGGGTATAGTGAACACTATCTGCTCCTGATGGGGATTACCAGGGTATAGTGAACACTATCTGCTCGTGATGATGATTGCCAGGGTATAGTGAGCACTATCTGCGCCTGATGGTGATTGCCGGGGTATAGTGAGCACTATCTGCTCCTGATAGTGATTGCCAGGGTATGGTGAACACTATCTGCTCCTGATGGTGATTGCCAGGGTATAGTGAGCACTATCTGCTCCTGGTGGTGATAACCAGGGTATAATGAGCACTATCTGCTCCTGATAGTGATTGCCAGGGTATGGTGAACACTATCTGCTCCTGATGGTGATTGCTGGGGTATAGTGAGCACTATCTGCTCCTGATGGTGATAACCAGGGTATAGTGAGCACTATCTGCTCCTGATAGTGATTGCCAGGGTATGGTGAGCAATATCTGCTCCTGATAGTGATTGCCAGGGTATGGTGAACACTATCTGCTCCTGATGGTGATTGCTGGGGTATAGTGAGCACTCTCTGCTCCTGATGGTGATTGCTGGGGTATAGTGAGCACTATCTGCTCTTGATGGTGATTGCCGGGGTATAGTGAGCACTATCAACTCCTGATGGTCATTGCCGGGGTATATTGAGCACTATCTGCTCCTGGTGGTGATTGCCGGGGTATATTGAGCACTATCTGCTCCTGATGGTGATTTCCGGTGTGTAGTGAGCACTATCTGCTCCTGATTGTGATTTCCAGGGTATAGTGAACACTATCTGTCCCAGATGGGGATTTTCAGGGTATAGTGAGCATTATCTGGTCCTGATAGTAATTGCCAGGGTATGGTGAACACTATCTGCTCCTGATGGTGATTGCTGAGGTATAGTGAACACTATCTGCTCCTGGTGGTGATTGCCAGGGTATAGTGAGCACTATATGCTCCTGATGGTGAAAACCAGGGTATAGTGAGCACTATCTGCTCCTGATAGTGATTGCCGGGGTATAGTGAGCACTATCTGCTCCTGATGGTGAATGCCGGGGTATAGTGAGCACTATCTGCTCCTGATAGTGATTGCCGGGGTATAGTGAGCACTATCTGCTCCTGGTCGTGATTGCCGGGGTATAGTGAGCACTGTCTGCTCCTGATGGTGATTGCCGGGGTATAGTGAGCACTATCTGCTCCTGATGGTGATTGCCGGGGTATAGTGAGCACTATCTGCTCCTGGTTGTGATTGCCGGGGTATAGTGAGCACTATCTGCTCTTGATGGTGATTGCCGGGGTATAGTGAGCACTATCAACTCCTGATGGTCATTGCCGGGGTATATTGAGCACTATCTGCTCCTGGTGGTGATTGCCGGGGTATATTGAGCACTATCTGCTCCTGATGGTGATTGATGGGGTATAGTGAGCACTATCTGCTCCTGATGGTGATTGCCAGGGTATAGTGAGCACTATCTGCTCCTGATGGTGATTGCAGGGGTATTGTGAGCACTATCTGCTCCTGATCGTGATTGCCAGGGTATAGTGAGCACTCTCTGCTCCTGATGGTGATAACCAGGGTATAGTGAGCACTATTTGCTCCTGATGGTGATTACCGGGGTATAGTGAGCACTATCTTCTCCTGATGGTGATTTCCAGGGTATAGTGAGCACTATCTGCTCCTGATGGTGGTTCCGGGGGTATAGTGAGCACTATCTGCTCCTGGTGGTGATTGCCAGGGTATAGTGAGCACTATCTGCTCCTGATGATGATTACCGGGGTATAGTGAGCACTATCTGCTCCTGGTGGGGATTTTCAGGGTATAGTGAGCACTATCTGGTCCTGATAGTAATTGCCAGGGTATGGTGAACACTATCTGCTCCTGATTGTGATTTCCAGAGTATAGTGAGCACTATCTGCTCCTGATGATGATTACCGGGGTATAGTGAACACTATCTGCTCCTGATGGGGATTTTCAGGATATAGTGAGCAATATCTGGTCCTGATAGTAATTGCCAGGGTATAGTGAGCACTATCTGCTCCTGATGGTGATTGATGGGGTATAGTGAACACTATCTGCTCCTGATGGTGATTACCAGGGTATAGTGAACACTATCTGCTCCTGAGGATGATTGCCAGGGTATAGTGAACACTATCAGCTCCTGATGGTGATTGCTGAGGTATATTGAACACTATCTGCTCCTGGTGGTGATTGTCTGGCTATAGTGAACACACTATCAGCTCCTGATGGTGATTGCCGGGGTATTGTGAGCACTATCTGCTCCTGATGGTGATTACCAGGGTATAGTGAACACTATCTGCTCCTGATGATGATTGCAGGGTATAGTGAACACTATCAGCTCCTGATGGTGATTGACGGGGTATAATGAACACTATCTTCTCCTGATAGTGATTGCCAGGGTATGGTGAACACTATCTGCTTCTGATGGTGATTGCCGGGCTATAGTGAACACTATCAGCTCCTGATGGTGATTGCCGGGGTATAGTGAACACTATCTGCTCCTGATGGGGATTACCAGGGTATAGTGAACACTATCTGCTCGTGATGATGATTGCCAGGGTATAGTGAGCACTATCTGCGCCTGATGGTGATTGCCGGGGTATAGTGAGCACTATCTGCTCCTGGTTGTGATTGCCAGGGTATAGTGAGCACTATCTGCTCCTGGTTGTGATTGCCAGGGTATAGTGAACACTATCAGCTCCTGATGGTGATTGCAGGGGTATAGTGAGCACTATCTGCTCCTGGTTGTGATTGCCAGGGTATAGTGAGCACTATGTGCTCCTGATGGTGATTGCCAGGGTATAGTGAGCACTGTCTACGCCTGATGGTGATTGCTGGGGTGTAGTGAGCACTATCTGCTCCTGGTTGTGATTGCCAGGGTATAGTGATCACTATCTGCTCCGTTGTGATTGCCTGGGTATAGTGAACACTATCTGCTCCTGATGATGATTGCCAGGGTATAGTGAGCACTGTCTACGCCTGATGGTGATTGCTGGGGTGTAGTGAGCACTATCTGCTCCTGGTTGTGATTGCCAGGGTATAGTGATCACTATCTGCTCCGTTGTGATTGCCTGGGTATAGTGAACACTATCAGCTCCTGATGGTGATTGCCGGGGTATAGTGAGCACTATCAGCCCCTGATGATGATTGCCAGGGTATAGTGAGCACTATCTGCTTCTGATGGTGATAACCAGGGTATAGTGAGCACTATCCGCTCCTGATAGTGATTGCCAGGGTATGGTGAACACTATCTGCTCCTGATAGTGATTGCCAGGGTATGGTGAACACTATCTGCTCCTGATGGTGATTGCCGGGGTATAGTGAGCACTATCTGCTCCTGATGGTGATAACCAGGGTATAGTGAGCACTATCTGCTTCTGATGGTGATTGCCGGGGTATAGTGAGCACTATCTCCTCCTGGTAGTCAGGTGGCCTGCTCTAGTGTGCAGCACCCTCGTGCGCACAGGCCTGCGGGCTTGGGCAGACTGGGGCCCGCGTGCCCTCTGTGCCAGGGCAGAGGCAGTGGGTTTCCAGACCAGGAAGCGGATGCGCTCATCTGCTGGAGGCGCCCTCGGGCCCTCAGAAGTTCGTCTGATGTCTCAGCCCGTCTGCGACCTTTGAATGAACTTTATTAAAGTCCTGGCGCTTCCTCAGTGACGTGGCCCGTCCGCGTGGACGATAAGCCCCTGGCACGCGCTCCCTGTGCGCACTCACCATCTCCAGTCCAGATGGCAGCGCCTGACCTGGCAAGGGTACTCTGGCAGGGGCATCGGCCTCCATGCCAGGGTGAGGGACCAGCCAAGCCATCTGCCACACACACGTCTGGTGTCTACGGGGGCGCAGGAAGCCGATGATTGCAATTGCATTTATTAGCGCTGACTACCCCTGACGAGGCGTCGAAGCACTTTTTTGGCCAGTAGCAGGCTACTCCGGAACCCAAAAAGGATTAGTGATGAATTAGTAGAGGGAGATTTTAAATTCATTTGAGCGGTGGACATGGGAGTTTGTTATTTGGATTTATTTATTTACTTAATTTATTTGAGAGGTTTTATATAGCGCTGGCTGGACCCGGAGGTATCAGAGCGCTTTACATGATAGAGCTAGTTGCGGTCGGAAAACAAATTACAGCATCATGGAATAACAAAACATCAGCGGACTTTACGCGACGGAGCTAGTCACAGTAACACAAAATACACATCATGGAATAACAGCAGGTAAAAACAGAAGAAAGAGCGGCCTGAGATTACACATATCAAGTAAATAGCTAGACAGAACAAAGAGTTAAATGCCTAGAAGATATGGCAGATCGAGTTTAAGGCGCAGGTAAAGACCCCCAATATTTGTTGAGAAGGTGCATTTTGAGGTCTTTTTTAACCCCTCCCATCATCTGCCACGGTGCTCGTGAGCTCGTCATGGCCGTTAGAACGCTCACGCGCGGGGATAATTCCCCTGCTGTGCTGAGCGTTCTAAGGAACGGGCGTGACGAGCTCAGCTCGTACTGTGCGCGACCCCCGCCCCCCAGCACAGCGGGGGAATGTGCCCCTCAGCCAAGGGGTTAAAGCTGGATTAGGAGGGGTTACATCGTAGGTCTTTGGGGAGGGCGTTCCAGATGTGGGGGGCATTTCCGGAGAAGGCGCGGGATTGTGTAGACTTTTTTTTTTAGCAGGGGTGGGAGAAGGAGGAGTGCGTTAGTGCTTCTCAGTGGTCGTGTGCTGCCCGCTTTGCAGAGTTTATCTGCAAGGTATGAGGGAACATTTTGCTGCAGGACTTTGTGTGCGATGCATGCGTTTTTGTAGGCGGATCTGCCTTCGACGGGGAGCCATTGGAGAGTTTTGAGGGCAGGGGAAATGTGGTCGATTAACATGGGTAGTGGAGGGATGAAAGAGGGAAAGGTTTGCATTTATATAGCGCTTGTTACCCCTGATGCGGTGTTGAAGCGCTTTTTTCAGCGAGTAGCACGCCACTCTGGAACCCATAAAGGATTAGTGTTGAATTAGTATAGTGAAATATGAAAGTAATTTGACTATTGGACAGGTTAGTCAGTTATTTGGATTGAGAAGGATAGCGGAGGGATAGAAGAGGTAAAAAGGTCTGCATTTATATACTAGTTGACATACATTTAGTAATGCAGAAGTATTACGGGTTTTGTAAAATTGCCTTCACCTTTCGATATCTTTTGATAACATTTGCTATAAATAGGCACCCTCTAGGCTACGCTCAAACACAGGGACAACAGGTGAGGTGTCGAAGTGCTTTTTTGGCGGGGCGCACGCTAGTCCGGAACCCAATGACCGTGGATAGTCCGTTGAGGTCACCCTTGCAGCAGAGGCGCGGGTGCCTCCACAGCTGGACGCACCTCTGCCTCAGCAGCAGAGAGAGCATTTATTAGCCTTAAAATGTTCTGACCGTACCTGAGCCGTGTCTGGTGGCTCAGTGGACTAATGCGCCCACTGTAGGGGCCTGTGTGCGACTTCAAGGTCACCGGTTCAAATCCTGACGGGTCCACTCAGCCTTTCATCCTTCTGAGGCCGATAAAATGAGTACCATTGAGTTGGGGCACGACAAAAATCTGTTATTCAGCTCCAAGAGACCTATGGGTGAATGTGCACTTTCCAAATACACGTTACCTTTGCTTGGAGAACACAGTGCCTGTAGGTCTCAGGATTCATGTTGATTTTTGTACTGGGGTGGCTGTCTCACCAGATTGAGATGAAAATGTCCTTTTCAGCTCCCGTCCCTCCCCTGCCCAAATAAACCATACATAATATACATACAAAGAAAAGCTTCTTTCATTGGTCTGTTACATTTTCAGCCATGGAAGCATGCAGTCACAGAAAGAAATTCTAGGGAGAACAGTCTATCCATTTGGGTCCAGTTCTGGGAACCAAAATGGCGCGATCCTCATAAACTCTTCTTTCAGAATGAAGCAGAAACTGCTGCTACCAAACGGGGTGGTGGGACAGGGGTGATGGGAAGAGGAGGGAAATTACATTTTAAAAAGGACTTACCTTTAACGACTGGCCTGCCGCCGGGTCTCCTCCATCCTTGTTCTCTTCCTGTCCCAGCTGGCAGCAGGAAGCACCCGGGCAGGCAGGCTCCCCTGAGCCAATCACAACGCTGCACTGCAGCGTCGTGATTGGTCTGAGCTCCGTGGTCCGGCGCTCAGACAGGAACAGGGAGCCTGTGCATGTTGCTGACCAGGCTGTGTAATGTAGTCTAGTGGGCAACATACAGAGTGCGCATGACTGTTTGGCCGGCGCAAGAGGGCCGACCAAATGGTTCATGCGCACTTTAGGAGTGCGAAGCTCTGGCCAACCTCGCAACATCTAGCTACTGACTGCAACTGGGAAAATACAATGATAATAATGATACGTTATTATTATTTTATTTTTCCTTTTCAGCAGTAGGGCGATGCTCCTCTGCCTTAGCCGAGGAGCCGCCACTGGAATGAAGAGATAGAGATGCATAGGACCTCGAGCTTATTAATACATATGGATGAAGCTACCATGGTTAGAAATGAAGTTTTCCAAGAGAGGAACCACAAGTCACAGCAGAAAATGGGCTGGAATACTGCAAAACCTTGACCTCGGGGGCTCCTTATGTTTTGAGTTGGGTTGAGCCAGAGCCGGACCCACTCATTGTGGCCTTCAGAGCAATGTCGCCAGCTCAGCCCTAGCAACTTCAACCATTGCAAGTTAGATGGCATCTTGCATTTCCCCTGCTGCATGGGACATCTGGTGTGGGATCACACTCCATTCAAACTAATGCGGCTTGAGTGGAGTTTTAGTAGGCATGTCCCTCCTCTAAGTAGTGTAGGCACATGGGAACACCACGAGCATTCTACAGGGATTGCGTGCTTGAGTATTCCTTTGGAATGGTGCATAATGTGGCCAGGTGGTTCGCGGTGCTTTCTTGTGTCAGTCTAAACTGCTGGATTCTGACATCTTGTTCTCCGTCCCTATTCTGTACGCTATGGATCGCGTCCAATGGTGGAGAATGGGAGAGAGTCAAGACGTAGAAGTTGGATAAAGTTACCTTCATGGCGACTCTTTTACTCCTAGTCCACAGGGTACTTCCTATGAAAACAACCTCCTGGTAACCCATCAGCCATCGGCCATAACTTACATTGAATTACTCCTTTTTTTAAGTGAAGGGAACCTATGTCAGTTAACACAAGGAGATGATGGACGGAGCGCTGAAACTTTTTAGACCCTCACCCCCAGTCACAGATTTGGTTTGAATCCATCATCGTTCTTTAGTTCACTTCACCACCCCAGTTCAGACCCAGCCATATGCAAATCAGTCTTGACCCTGTGTCTCATGGGAACAGTCCAGCCCGAACTGCCAAACCATGGCTTTCCTGGACTGGAAACAAGCATCCTGGGACCGCTTTCGGGGTAATGCCCCTCATCAGCCCCACTATCTTGAATCCAGTGGCCAAGTGAGCAAGGGACCCACGTCTGGGCATACCCTGCCAACTTTCAGGCTGGACTGTTCCCATGGGGAACAGGGTCAAGACTGATTTGCATATTGCTGGCTCTGAACTGCAATGGCATGGGGTGCAAAACAACGATGGATTTAGGCCCAGATCTCTGTACTGGGGTGAATGTTTGTCATTGTTCAGCATTGTGCCATCAATTATTCTTTTTGCATTTGTCACCCCAAGTGGAACGGGTATGCATAGACGTGGGTTCCGTGCTCTCCGGTGCCACTGGAGTCATGCTAGCTTGGCCGATATGGTGTCATACCGCAAAACAGGTCCCGGGCTGCTTGTTTCCAGTTCACGGAGGACCTGGCCTGGCAGTTCGGGTTGGACTGTTCCCATTGGGCGCAGGCTCAAGACTGATTTGCATATGGCTGGGTCTGAACTGCAATGGTATGGGGAGCAAAATCACAATTGATTTAGACCCTAATATCTGTATTAGGGTGAATGTTTGACATTGTGCAGCATTCTGTCCATCAATTGTTCTTTTCACCTATGTCTCGTGCCATATGCAAGGCAGATGGATGTGTTCCAACATATTACTCACACCCATGTGGTACGAGCACACAGAACTCATGAAATGTCCAACCCTGCTAGTGGGTGGCGCAGGACACACAGCTTGATAGTGAAAGTGAGCCTACAGGCAAAGAGAAATGGATTCACCATCAAGGTAACTTTATGCAATTATTGTCTATTTTAGTGATGATCATAGTATTGATCTCAGTAGGCGAAAAGGCTTAGGTAAACCCCCTGGGATTTGAACATGTGATCCGCAGGCCTCAGCGCTGGTACTGAGCTACGGCCCCTTGAAACTTGTGATGTAGGTGGCGTGGGCACTACACCTTGTGCAGGAGCTCAAGTATCTGAGTGAGATATGGAGTGGTGGAGTAACAATGTTTAAAATTTAGGATCCAGATGATAACAAATATTCACCGGATTGGGTGGTCGGAACCCTAGTACCATGGAGAATGCACCGGATGGGAACACAGAAGTTGGCAATAGGAACAGAGAAGGTTGGCAATCCAAAAATAGGAAAGATAGTACCGGCCTAAGGAGATTACTCTAGCTTCTGGGAAGGTGCGAAGCAGAACTTGACATGGAGTGAAGAGCGCCGTCAAAGCCACGTAGATGCTTAAGTTTTATTGGTAAGTGTGACCCCACTCGCAGATCTGCCTGGCCTGAGGGGCCTTTATCTAGAGTTTCCTCTCCTAATTCAAGGGCTGAAGAACAGTGGCTTTGCAAAATCACCTGTAGGTTTTGCTTTCTCACAGATTGTAGGAGGTAGCTCAGCGGTGGGCAGTCTAGACATATGCAGTGTATTTGTAATTGAGAGTTTTTGTTTTCAGTGCTTCTTTTATGAGAGTCTTGGGTTACATTTCTGTCTGTGTTCATGTGAGAGTGAAAGACAGGATCTGTAGTATGTCATAGGGTTATCCGAGTGTGATCCGGCTGCCTCTGTGTAACATTTTTAAGGATAGATATCTGTATTACGCAAGTTACGATGGAATGGAGTTCCCCATGTCTTGACATAATGGGTTTTCACTTATTAACCTGTGAATGAGTGACGCATACGAATGTCAACCACTCCTTGTTGTAACTGAGTACCTGCATGTTTTCCACCCTCAGATACGACCCTATGTCAATGGAGCCCTCTACAGCATCCTTGCCGTCCCATCCATACGAGAAGCGGCACGAGCAATGGTAAGAGATATGACTTCGACCAGACCAGCTCGGTTGGAAATACCTGATTTCACTTCAACAAGAATGTTATATGATTTGTAAATTGAGATCAGATGAATCATTGGAAATTCCTGTAATTAAATACACATTCTATGTCTTTTCATAAACCCTATCCGTCAATGCACAAGGAGGGAGCTGTCACAGAGAGAGAAAGAACATCCACCAAACGATGGCGCGATGCCAGGGCACTGTTTTGGCAGCTCTTGTCTACCCTCTGGGTGTTTTATCATCGGTTGGGTGCTTCTTGATCATGACATCCTTTCTTTGTGTGTGGCCTTCTTCTTTAACAGTTCTGTCCACCCTCTGCCCTGTACGACCACAGCGAAATCCGGGTCTGAACACAATGTGGGAGATACAAAGGGTCAGATGTATCAACATTAGGAATAGCGATTTCCCAATTTTCATTATATCTGAATCGCAATTAGGATACCGCTATTCCCAATGTATGAAACCCTGGTGGGTCCCAGATCAACCTACCTCATGAATATTAATGAGGTAGGTTGCAATTAGTGACAGACTAAGAATTGCTGCCATCACAAGGATGGTACAAAAGGGGGTGGTGATGGACGGAGCATCTGAGCCAATCAAACACTCTCACCCAGTCAAAAGATCTGGGTTTAATCCATCACCGTTCTTTAGCCCACTTTGCCACCCCAGTTCAGACATGGCTATATGCAAATCAGTCTGACCCTGTGCCTCATGGGAACAGTCCAGCCCGAACTGCCAAACCATGCCTTCCCTGGACCGGAAACAAAATTTCGAGGACCGGTTTCTGGCATTACAGCCGTCTTTAGCCCGGGTTGCTTTTGACTGGGTGTGAGTGTTTGATTGGTTCAGATGCTCCGTCCATCACCACCCCCTTTTGAACCGCTTTGGCCGCCATAAGTGTGGCAGGGTATGCTCAGACGTGAGTCCCTTCCTCACTTTGCCACTGGATTCAAGCAAGCCGGCTGAAGACGGCTGTAATGCCAGAAACTGGTCCTCGGAAGCTTGTTTTCGGTCCAGGGAAGGCATGGCTTGGCAGTTCGGGCTGGACTGTTCCCATCAGGCACAGGGTCAGACTGATTTGCATATAGCCATGTCTGAACTGGGGTGGCAGAGTGGGCTAAAGAACGGTGATGGATCAAACCCAGATCTGTGACTCGGTGTGAGTGTTTGATTGGTTCAGATGCTCCGTCCATCACCACCCCCTTTATTACCATCACAAGGATGGTGGCCTGCTTGGGTCAGCAGACCCCCATCTCTGTGATTGCTTTTTAATAAAGCAATCTTTTTTAAAAAAATGTATGCAGTCCATTCTTAAAGGAAAACGAGATGTATTTCAAAAAAGAAAATTTAACTTTTAAGTTTCATTTTTTAAGAGTAGGCAGTGATCCCTGGGACCACTGTGTGCTCTTGAAAAATATTTAATTTAAAGGGGAATGGGGGCTTGTGGAGACCCCTCCCATTTGCAAATGGGTAACCAGCAACTTTGAAATAGTGATAAAGTGCTCCTGTTTCTTGACATGAATTTGGTCACAAAACTTTAATATGTACCTCTGTGATTCAGTTTTGTGAAGGGACACCCTAAACACGCCCCTTTCAAGTACTGAATCAGAATTGGGAGACCCGCAGGCCTTGGCCCCCAGTGCTGGTGACAGGCTGTAGTCTTGCCAAGCTTCTTCTTCTGCTCGGCAGATGATAGATTTTTTATCTCAAGCTCCTCTTCTTATAGTCCATTTCCAGACAGCAAATGTGATTTAGGTCCTGAGTCTTTGAAGTTTGTGTATGTTGTTGAATCCTTGTGATAGGATGTTTGAGAAGGAAGATCACTAACAACTATATTGTTTTTTTTGTTACACATTGCTTTCTTTCATTTGAAAAATCAATAAAAACATTAAAAAAAACTTAAAGAGAGTTGTACGCCCTACCGGATTCAGGGGCAGGCGGCCCCAGCGTTACAGAGCTTCGTTCAGTCTAGTTGTGAAGGGGTTTAAATCGAAGTTCCACTCCAAGTCCAAGAGGTGGGAGATGTAAATTTCTAAATAATTGAAGGAGAGGCGGCACTGTGGGATTGTGGCACACCAGGACCGGGCATCTGGGTCGCCCTCAATTGGTACCAATAAGGACATATATTTGTTGACCCGAAAGCCAAAGCCATCACCATACAAGCAGAGAATCTCCTGACACCGGGTGCCTGAGGACTGTGTGTCCGCTAGGAATCGCAGTAAGTCAGCAGCGTACAGTGCTATGCGTTCCTCCAGTCCCCCTCCCCATGACCAACCTCGCCCCCTTGCAGCACAAAAGATGAGATGGGCCAGAGGTTCAATCACCAGGGCTAATATAAGAGGGGACCGCCCTGGCGGGTGCCCCTGCCTATGGGGAAGCGTGGTGAGAGTGTCCCATTGACCTGGACCCAGGCAGCGGGATTAGCGTAGAGAAGCCCCACAAGCTTGTGGAAATAATGCCCAAGGCCCTCCCTTGCAGCACCAAATCCAAGAAGACCAATCCACTCTATCAAAGACCTTTTTTTAAAAAACATCTATAAGGCGCAGAGCTGTGGGGTGGTGGGACGCAGTGTGCCTGGACGAGGGCAATGTGGGCCTTGCAGATACAGTGTTGGGTACTTCTATTTGGCATGAACCCAGAATAATTCGTATGAACAAGATAGGAAAGTGTCTGGGTGAGCCCGGCAGCCAAAGGTTTCGCAAATATCTTGGCATCCCCATTTATAGGGGAAATGGGCCTAAACAATGAGCACCTGTCTGGGTATTGACCTGCTTTAGTGTTCACAGCAATCATGGCCGTGCCCATCTCTGGGTGGGGAGGAAGGGGGGTGGGGGAGTCTGGATCTGCTGCCTCATCATACCATGCCATGATGTGCAGGAGGAAAAGGGATCAAAAGTGTGTAAAGTATTCAACTGGGAAGGTGTTCGGACCCGGTGTCCTCTCTGAGGACATCACAGGCAATGCCTCCCCAACCTCCTCCCCTGTGAGTGGTTGGTCAAGATCTTGTGCCAGAGACATAGGGATAGTGGGCAATCATACACCCAGATCTCTAACAGTGGAAAGGTGGGGAATGTGTGCGTCCAGCAGCTGCAGGAAGGATTACTTGTGGGAAATAAACCATAGGTTCACTGCCTTTCCCCCACTTCTGTGATCCTTTGTGGGTGGGTGGATAACCAGTGTCCTTTAAGTTTAGGATGTGATCACTGGCAGTTATTGGGCTATCCAAATGATTTTTCTAGCTACATTATTATTATTCTTAATTTTGAACTGGAGGGTTCCCATACATAAAATCATTTCTTTACAGACCATTGCAGCCTTTTGAATCTGGACAGCCATTGTAGAATTTTCTTGATTACCAGAACCACAGAACGTTCAAATAAATGTAAGACCTGCTTTAACCCCTTCTGTGGTCATGACGAGCTCAGCTCGTCATGGCCACACCCGTTTTTATTGCTGTCCATCACAGGAGAAGAATATCATCAGCAGCGATGTGGCTAGACATACATTTTGTAAACAAGGAAGAGAAATTCGCATTTCTAGTTTTACTGGAGTGGTGGTTGGAGCTGATCTCTCAAAGAGCAGAATATGTGTTGATCATATCTGGATGAATGGTTCATCATATTGAATTTGGTACGCCTATCACACCCTCACCAAGAGCATTCATTGTTATTTCAACTTTAACGGTTCACTTCCTAGTTTCAGAAAGCTGCAGTTCTGGAACCAGAGTTTACTTAACACTTTTTGCAAATGTTAATGCTTCCACCTAGATTTCAGTGCAGATTATTAGGCGGTACAGACCCTGCCCAAGAATCCCTTTTGAGAATATTTCTCCTTTTTCTTGATCTTAGTTTCTCTTTATCTTCTTCTGAGAGGCTTGCTATTCTTTCCTAAAGTTCCCTAAATATTAGGATGCACATTGTGGAGAACTGTGATCACAGGTAAGTAACTTTTATTTACCTTAGCCATCTGATACTTGAGAGGACGGCCAAGAGGTAGAACTCTACACAGTACCCCTCTTCTCACTTCCTAGTGTATTGCACGCTGAGTTTGTTGTGCAGGTAAATTTATGGGAACAATAAGATTTGATCATTAGAAATTGAAAGTGCTGATCCCAGGAATAATATAAGAGGGAGAACACAAAAGTTATTTTGTCAAATTTACCAGGTACAGAAAATCTCAACAATGTTTATTTCATTTTTGGGAAATGAAAATGTATTAATGTTGTAAAATATGTGCTAACCCGGGTCCCCCTATCTATTTCCAATTCTTGAAGGGCATGGAGGAGATGTTGCGGTGTTTCATCAAGGAAGGAAACGCGGAGATGAATCGTCAGATCGAGTTCATTATCAAGCAGCTGAGATCAGGTCAGGAAAAGAAGCTTCAACTAGTCCTGACATTTGATATTTCTAATGTGTGCATGCCTGTCTGTGTGTATATTTTGTGGAGGTTTCCATACTGGCCACCAGTGGATGCAAATGGCACTCGTCCAATCTTCCCTACTGATTCTTCCTGGCAGCGACAGGACCATTATTGGGAGGCGGCTTTTGGAGCTCTAGACGAACATCATACTGAGTGCTAAGGTGATCCATGAAGTAGCCCTAAATTTAGAAAGGTTTGGATACAGAGAAATGAAGACCCCTTTAAGCAAAACCTTGAAAAGCAAACAATAGGGACCACAATGAAATAATTTCCCCTTCCCTCTTTCTCCTAGAGGCCTTTATTTATATTGTCACATGCTGTTGTATATTCGCAAGGTGGGCTAAACTGTTAACAAAAATCAACTTGAGACAAAAAATTCATGCTACCCCTACAGTGCATTTCACTGATTGAGCTCGACTGTCTGAAGAGAGAGTTCAGGTATTAGGGCAGAAAGGGTTTCAGGAGAGCTGGAAGGGAAAATGATCCCTTCCTCAACAAAAAAGTTTGGAATAATGTAGGATATTGCAGTTGAAGTTTTTGGATATATTACTTAAAACCAGTAGTTAAATTGAGCCGGAGGTTGTAGGTGGGGCCCCACAGTACTCATTTTTGGGGACCAAACTTCTTTTTCCTCATAAGACTTTGATCCAATGCAAGAGAGAGAAAAAAAGGGGGAAAGGAGAAGGAAGAGAAAGATAAAAAATACTATGACAAAGGGGGAAAGTATGTAGGAAAAAGAAGATGCAAGAGTGAGATAAAGGGACAAGGAGTGTACGGTGATGGAGGTAGGAGCTACGAAGTCAAATCAAGACTACGGAGTGTTGATATTTGGCACCTTTGTCATTCAGCAGCGCCGGCCGTATGTTTCTGAGATTTTTTTGGGCACCGCCACGTATTATTTTCCAAATTAACCCCTGCTTAAAGTAGAGTGTTCTTCACAGGCATTTGTAACGTAAAAAAAGTAAATATCATAATACATTTGAGTCTGCCACAGTAACCTGGCGCAATTTTTCTCTACGTCATCAAATTGTACATATGCCTTTAAGAAAATTCTCTGCACAAAAAAAGATATATTTATAAGGTACCGCAGGAGAAATGATACCTATCTGATACTTTTCCAACCTTGGAGGAAGTAGACAAGTTTTATATTCTGTGCCGATTACTTATCCGTTTCAAGAAATAAAATACTGTCACACTTGGCACTATTTAAGTCAGAATGCTGTCATCTTCCAGGAAATGTCTAAATTGTATGTGAATAGTTGAGTATTGCTTAGATATTCTAGCAACAGCAATTAAAATTCATGTTTCTGTTCAAATATACCCAATTTCTGTTAATAGGATTAAGATACTGCTGAAATATGCTTCAGTTGTTCTCTATGTGGATGCTCTCAGTGTGATCACCACTGTCGGAAAAGCAAGGGTGAGCAGATTAAAGATTATACAGGCTCTGGCATGAAACATTAGAATTACCTGTCAGGTTACAAATAGGACCCTGTCACCGAAGAGATAACGTGTCAATATCAATATCACCTTCAGCTTATAAAGCACACCTTGCCATTCCAGGTGCCCATAGTGTGTAAAAAACATTTGGACACGTTTGTTTCAATTTTTTTAGTCCTGGTTCAAGTCCTTTTCCCATATTACCCCAGCATTTATATTGCGCTTGACTCCACCTCCTATCCTCATAATGTGAAACACCAACAGTTCTAAATAGCGACTTCACTCATGTCCTGTTCCTTGTCCATTTTTACCACATTGTCCTCCTCTTGCTCCTTTTGTTCTTCTATTTCCATTTTGCATTCCTCTTCCTTTACAACACAGCCTGGGCTAGCAGGAAATGATGTAAGAGCAGGGCTGCTGGGAGATTTTTAATGATGAAAGGATGGGACCGTCATCTCAGATCCTCTCTCCGGTCTCCATCGTTGTTTATTTAGTTCCCCCGGTCCCTTCTCCTCCTACCATCCCCACTCATTCAGGGCAGTGGAGCGAAGAAGAATCCGTCCTACGGTATTAAATACTTCATCATTTGAATCATAGTTCATCATAGGTTGTGATCCTGCACAATCAGTATTCAGACATTCCCAGGCATCTGGCCTTTTTCGGTCTCGCGCTTCCACCAGCATTGCCAAGTAGTGATGCCCCAGATCCACTAAAATGCCTGGTTGCCCAGTTTGGCCATGTTCAAAACATCAGTACAGTAGTATTTGGTGCTAGATTTTCTAGAAATCATACATTAACATGGCATGATACTTAGCAATCTCTGTGTAGCAAGCCCAATATATGAGATGCTCTTGAACAAGTATGCAGGAATGAAAAGCTTGGGCTCTGTGCATCCACCCTTGCCAACAAGCCCTTTCTCATGTTTTTCTAACCTTCTTACAGTGGCCTCAACAGACCAGGCTCATTGGAGCTGAAGCAAGTTTTATTTTGTATGGCATATTAAGTTATTGGTAAACATTGTCCTATGTG
Organism: Lissotriton helveticus; assembly: GCF_964261635.1. Lineage (NCBI taxonomy): Eukaryota > Metazoa > Chordata > Amphibia > Caudata > Salamandridae > Lissotriton > Lissotriton helveticus. The sequence continues at coordinate 45,383,646 of NC_136072.1, forward strand.
TAGTAAAGACCTATTATTTTTTAACAATATTGCTGTGATTAGAAATGGAGTTTGAGAGTGGAAAAAGAAAATTGAGTTTGAGAGTCATTTGTGCATAAAATATTGTGAATTGCAAATCAGTACTTCTTCCATTGGTAAGTCTTGATTGTTTGATCTAGCTGTAAGAAGGATTTTTGCTACGTTCTCTTTGTGTAGAGTCCGTCTGGTTCCACCTGGTGGGAACATCGAAGGTGGTCAGCTGGTCATGTCTCGCTGAAATGCTGTCCTGCATGCCTTAACTATAAGCTATTGATGTGCTGACAGTTCTGTGCTTGTGAACAAAAGGGAAATGTGGTTGTTACTGTAACTACCAACAGTGATGCTTCCCTCACGAGGGCATTACAGAACTCGTTTAGTTGTGTACAAGCTACAAAGGAGGGCTTACCTGTGCCATCTGGGGGATTACGTGATCCAAATGTAAATGTTGCCCATATTGCACTTTTTAATTAACCTAGGTGTTTTTTTACATTTTATTTAGAAGAGGCACTTGATGGTGATCCCGAGTCGGATGATGAAGAGGAGGAAGACGATGATGACGTAAGTTATCTTATTCTATTCAACATTGAACAGCATATTTTTATCATTTGAATCGACGCTTAGCATTGGCGGGGTTCTCCCAGTGTGCTCAGGCTACATGGCCATTCTTGTACAGAAGAGTTTGGTTCTGTGTGGGACAATGTCATTGGATTATAAAGAGGGTAGTGGCCTTGAAACTATTTGCACCAACCTCTGATATTTCATCATACCACCTTAGGCACCCATAAATGAAAAATAATAATCAGTAGGCAATCATTCACTTCTGCCTTATAGCTCTTCAGCATTGGGCCTGGGGCATGCATTTTTTTATGTCTATGCAGATTTTACTGAATGCCTGTCTTCTAAAAAATGTAATAATTCCCTCCTACTGATGATTGCAGAACTTTTTGCTTTCTTGAACTGATTCCTTCAAACAGAAGCAGCTGCCTTGCCAATTTGATGCTTTACTAACTTACAGGTCATGGCTGTAGTGGTGATGTACTTTTGCCCATACAAATGAGAGTAGACGTATCCTGGAATGATCTTGTGTTCTTTGATAGGCTAGTGTTAGGGATTTATGGCGTCTTTCCATATTCGGCAATGTAGAGTGTATGTTTGTGAGTGATACTGTGTACTCCTGCTGACAACGACTGAAGTACTCGCTTTTGGTGTGATTGGATTAAAGGATTGATCAACCGGGTGATTGATGTAATGTCCTTCTATGCGTTAGGACTCCCACTGTGGGACACAGTTCTGCCACTCTGAGGCATTGCCTCCTCTAAATCTCACTTCACAAAGCAGTCCTATAAGGACAATGTCTTTCCAGTTCCCGGTACCTCATCATCCCCAGTGGTAAACTTCCCCCCTGTTGGAGGAGGAGAAGGCTGTGTGTTGCGTGTGTTTGGAGGGAGTTTTGAGAAGAAGAGGAAGAGGTCAAGGGACTTAAGGGCAGATGCATCAAAAGGTTTTACCCATTCTGTGTCTATGGGAAAATGTGTTCATATATATGGCCCTAAGCTCCCAGTACTGTGCTGTCGCAGTCCTATACAGAAGCGCTGCTAGTGGTTGAATTGTCCTCCTTGGTCCGTGGTTTCTTGTGCAGGGTCCCTGCCACAATCCCAGGAAAATGTGACAATGCCATCCCCTTTTCAGTAGATCCTGATGGGCAATTGCTGCGCTTTTGAGTTTGTGTCCCCTTATCTCCATGAAGCACTCATTCAGTTCACCCCTGGTGTTACCTGAAGCCATCCTCAGTCAAGTCCGTCTGCATTCGGTTCTCCACGCCTGTAACTCTATTCCGAACAGTTCACACTGCAGGGGTGTCTCCTTCCATTGTAATCAACTCAAATACATAATTAATCGGTAAGCCCAGAAGGTAGGCCTACCAACTAGGGACCTCCACAATGTCTCGCCATCCACCTGGTTCTGGACATCATTCTGGACATGGACTGGTTCTGGACATCACTCCATATCCTCACAAATGCACTACTGGTGCTATCCATAGAGGCTACTGTTAAGCTGTCACAGCATTAGGTTTTTTATGCTCGTTGGTGACTACATCCACTCCTCCACCAAAACCTTCACTCCGCATTGAGCCCCGCGTTCTCATGCAAGTGTAGGAGGTTAGGCATAAGCTGTGGTAAATGAAGATGCACGGTAGCCAGTAGTAAGGTGAAACAGGATCACGGTTTATTCGCATAGGAATGAAGATACCACATAAGCCTTACTCCAAGACTATCATCTCCGGGTTATTGGGCACGAAACATAGATCCTAAAGGGATCTGTCTGTCTGTGATGGCCATGGTTCCCTCTCCAAATTGCAAGGTCCTCTTCCTACATGAACAGCTAAGCCAAGGACATTGAAACTATAGTCAACAGATGAATCAATCCATTGGTCTCTTCCTAAGGCAGCCAAATTCCAACATAAGCATGGCTAGTTATAGGAATCATCCGTGTGCATGAGCTTTATGGTTCTGTTGGCCTTTCACAATCCAGGGGGAATATATGTTTATGCTCAATTGAGGCAAAGAGGTGACTGAGTAGAAAATTGGGATGTTCCAAAAAATCAGCACGGGCGCCCGAGCTATGAGCATTGTCTTCTCCGTGTGGCCCTCAGCTTGATTGAGATCTTCAGACTCAAAACAGTAATTAAGACAAGGCCATGAACCTACATTTGATGAACAGAACCTCTTCAAACTCTCTGTGGAAGTGGTCTAGTAATATAGGAGTAATAATGATCAAAGCCAAATAAATTAGCTCCTTTTAGGAAGAGAAGCAAGGCATTCAGTCGTCAAATGGAGGATCAATATTTCTCCAGACCTTTGGACAATGCTGCTGCCTTCATGTTGCCCCTACAGTTCAAGAAGAGGTGGTTAAGAGAGAAGATTGTCCCGCCGCCCAGGCCTCATCTGTGGCCAAAGGGTCCCATTGACTTCTTAACGGGCCTGGTCTTTTTCGCATTAAATTTGCAAGCCAGCGATTTAAGCTTTAACTTTCCCCTATCATTATTGAGCACGAGTCATGAAAAAATCATGCTCTTGGTGTTGAACAAGAGTAATTCTCTACAGCTACCCCAGCCACCATTACCAAGACTAGTGGTGCTTCAGTCAATATTCCCAAAACATCTGGTGGTACCCTTCCTGTGGCATGAGAAGTACCACCTCTACTCTTATCTAGACGAGTGCCTAATAAGGACATCCTTCCAGAGAGCAACTGCTTCTGGTTTGACCCCGTTCCTTTAGATGGGTCTGTATACATGTCGTGCCTTTAATCTGAGGTGCAGCCCCGATTTCTATGGCTTTGACTTTGGACGTCACATCATACCACAGGTTGACACGGTGACAGGGCACCTTGTCGGACACCAGTAGACGCGCATGTTTACCTGTCACAGTGCAAACAGACCTGCAGCAGCCTAAAGCCATATGAAGGAAGGTAGATCCATAGGTTTCTGGGAGCAGCTTGAAAAAATTATTTTATTGGTCACTTGTCCTGGAAATAACGGACCCACGGTCATATTTCAGTTACCCCTATGAGTTTATTAGTTATCAGATATGGAATGATCTTGGGTCCCAAAAAGGCGCATGTGTGTTTTACAACTCTGTACGGTGGTCAAAGGCAGGTGACGCAGATGCTAAACAGGGCAGTGGTGGTCTCCCTGGCACTAGCATGATGTGCAAAAAGCTGTAGGTTCTAAAGAAGAAAAAAGTTACATTACTAGCCATAAAAAAACATTAGCAAGCATGAAGTATAGGGTTGTGCAAAATTAATGTAATTTGCTTTTGTGTAATTGCCCAAAACTTTAGAATATTATACGAAATTACACATTAATTACATGACATGCAAAACTAGCTGTTGGTGTTATATTTCAGCTGGAAATGCTTCCTTGCATCCTTCAAACAAAAAAGCTGAACAAACCTAGTGCTGCAAATAGCAGCCACTCGCCTTCTTCTCGTTTATGGTGTACAGCACCCTTGCTTTAAAGTCTTGCCAAGAACTGCACGTAATTACGCCACATTGCAAACAGGATAAAGTCGGAGTTTGACATAACGAAGGTGAAGTGAAATTACTAAAATTACGCAAGATTATGCCCGCGTAATGAACATTTATTTGGCCAGTGCTTATTAAAAACGTGCCTTGATGCACAGGTTTTTCTGTTGTACTCTCTGGAATCTTTTCAAGTGAACTGCTGTAAAGACTCCTGCATAACGTCACTACCTTTTTGCCTATTTCAGTTTCTTTTCTACAGGAGAGGGGTAGACTCCACTCCAGTTGTTTGTTTGCATAAATACAACACTACAATGACAAAGGTGACAATTGTGTGTCTGAGTGAGGTACTGTAAATGTATGCTGTATTATCACTGCTCCATTGATGAGCTCTTTCCAATAAGTAATACTTATGTCCAGAGCTGGTATTTACTGCTGTCCCCAGTACTAAAGGATGACTCTATGAAGGTCTGGAGATGGAGGGGTGATTGGTAACACCATAACTGCCTGTCCAAGAAAACTGTAAATGTGTTACTTCCACAGCTCTGGTGACTCTTCAGCAAAGGAGCCTCTACCTGTGTTGTCAATGGAGAGCATTTGTAGTCAGAGGGGAGGGTGTAGTTTCTAAGTGGTGGAACTAGGAGGCATAAGAAAGCTCTGCCTCAGACCATCAAAAGGTATCTACATTTGAGTAAATGTAAAAGGGCTCAGTGTAGGTTTTACAAGTGATTCTCCCAAAGGAGCAACCCTCATACTGCAGTGAAAAGGGGAGGGCTGAATGTGGGAAATTTTTAGGCCTTGGACTATGGACACCAAGCAGTGACAAACTATGTATTTCCTTTAAAACTCAGGTGGCGTAATGACATTTTAGGACAAGAATTAAAACCAGTAGGGTGGTTGTGGATGCACGCACAACCTTGTGAACATAAATGTGTTTACTGAATTTGTACCGCAAAATCAAACTCACCTCATCAGGCCTTTGTGAGATACAAACTTTGTTCCACTGATCTACTGCAAACTTTTTAAAAAGCCATACCTGTATGTAATTGTGCCATTTTTTTACATGGGCCTGCTTCTCTATTCAATACAACTATAACTACTCATTAGTTAGCCTCTGATGGACCTTTCTCTCCGAGTGAGATTTCACAACCAGTTATCCAGCATGCATTGAGGCGTCCCTCTCACATTTCCAGCCTCCGGGTTAGAGTTTTTTTGCTTCTACATTTCTTTGTAAGTTCAAATGTAGAAATCCTCCCCAGGTCCAGTCACAACCTTCAATCCAACTGCCAGCATTCTCATTTTAGCAGCTTGAGGTGCCTCCAGGGGACACTTTACATGTTTGCTTTTTTCCCTTTTTCAGTTGACATTTAAGGCTGCACCTTTGGTCTTGTCATGCTTAGAGGAGTCAAGCTAAGTGAATGTGCTGTTGCGTATGAAATTCATTAATTATTGTCAAATGTCACAACAAGTGGCCCACTATTCCCAGGGCCTGGAGAACAAGTTACTCTGCTACAAGTTACTTAACAGAGTCAGGCAGGTGAGATGCGTTCTCCGCATGGCATTCTTCTACAGGTCTTTGCAGTTCATCGTAAGGGGCCTAATCCAGCATGGACAAGACCAAATAAACTGAGCCTAGGAATAGAGTGTAAGAAGCTATTCTTTACCACATGGTCAACCTATGGCTTCCTGAAAGCCTCCAAGAAAAATTCACAGTATGAGGTGGTTCTGGACAGTCCCATGGAAGGTGGTCCTGCTGGTGGACACTTGCAGGTTTATGTTTATTATGTTTATGTTTATTAAAACTTTTATAACGCGCTCAATTACCACAAGGTATCCTGGCGCGGTGAGTGACTTGGCAACAGGAGTGATGGATCAGAACCAGAACGATCTGTTAGGGTGGAGCATTAAACAGATGAGTCTTAAGTTCCTTTTTAAAAATAGTGATGGTCGGCAAGGCTCTAAGGAACAAGGGAAGGGCATTCCATGCGGATGCTGCCTTAACTGAGATTGATTGGCCGCCCATACGTGCGTATTTATATTTGGGAGTGGCCAATAGGCATTGATTGGCTGATCGTAGAGCACGGTTTGGAGTATAGAATGAAAACCGTTTCTGTAAGTACGTCGGTCCCAGGCCATGAGCTGCTCTGAATGCCAGCACAAGAATTTTAAATAGGATTCGGTGTTGTACAGGAAGCCAATGTAAACTTCGTAAGTGGCTCCGCACGCTCAACCTCCTAGGGAGAGAGAAAAGCAGACGCACAGCAGCGTTTTGTAACACCTGCAGGCGATGAACCATGTACGCAGGTAGGCCACTAAATAAAGCATTGGCGTAATCGAGCCGAGATAAAATCAGGGCTCGAAGAACAGTCTCCTTGGCTGCCCTGGGCAGAAGAGGAAAAAATCTTCTCAAGGATCGCAGGGTACCAAAACAAATGCCGGTCAATTTTTTTATATGATCCGAAAACTTCAGATCCTGACCAAACCAGACCCCCAAGTTCTTAGCTGGGCCTCCAGTCGCACTAGGGCAGGGCAGGTCCGGTGGCCAAATCTGATCCTTGAAGTTGTCAGGAAAAGAACCGAAGAACAGGACTTCGGACTTGTCTTCGTTGCACTTAAGTTGGACTTGTGCAAGCCACCGAAATACTTCCGACAAACAATGCTGGACTGCTGATGGATCAAGCACACCCTTAGGCCAGGTGAATAACAGCTGTGTGTCATCAGCGTAAGCCATTATCTTGGCTCCCAGCTGTTCCGCCAGATATAGTAGAGGGGTCATATAAACGTTAAACAATAGAGGGCTTAACGTAGAACCCTGCGGAACTCCAGTTGTCAGTCTCTTCGGAGCCGAAGAATAAGGGGGCATCCAGACCTGCTGAGTTCTGTCGCTCAAAAACGAAGACAACCAGTCAAGAACCAACCCTGAAATGCCGACGGCTCGCAGTCTTGCAATAAGCAAGGCATGGGGCACCGTATCGAAGGCGGCAGAGAGGTCCAATAGAATCAGGACCGCTCTGCCGCCCCCGTCCAAGCACTCTCGGACTGCCTCCGAGACCTCGACTAGTGCTGTCTCGGTACTATAAGCCGCTCTGAACCCTGACTGAGCAGGATGTAGGGCGTGGGAGGACTCAATGAAGCTATCCAGCTGTTTAAAAGCCACCTTCTCACACACCTTCGCCAGAGCTGGCAACAGCGAGATGGGCCGATAGCTCGATGGCATTGCTGGATCTAAACCAGCCTTTTTTAACAGAGGAAGCAGTTTTGCTTCCTTCCAACTTCTCGGAATCAGGGCCATGGAAAGGGAGAGGTTAGTGATTTGAGTCACCTCTTGATTAATAATATCCGCTATCCCTCCCAAAACCCTGGCTGGGCAGGGGTCTGAAGGAGATCCGGACTTCAACGCTGCCAGTAAATGCCATATGTCTGATTCCGAGGCCGGCCGGAAAGCAACAAACTGATCCTCTAAACATCGGCTATCCGATAATAAAAGGGCGGGTGGGGTCATGGAGGACTTTTGAGCCAACACAACCTTGGTGCTCCGTCTTTATTTGGTTGATGGACAGTAGATAGTTTGTAAAGCCAATAAGGCACATAGAGGCGATCATTTCCTTAAGTTCCTAAATAATTTGAGTATTGTTAACGCACTTTTAATATATAACCCTACAAGGGTTGTCAAACGTTGGAGATTTTTTTTTCAAAGGGTCCATGTCCTTTTCTACCACACAGAATCTTGAGGCGGATGAAGAATACTCTGAGTTGTTCGGAGGTACTACCCGTTCTGTTTGGCTCATTACCTGATATCAGCCTGCTTCAGGCAGAATCGTTTCAGACATAATTACAAAAATATGGCTTTTAGGAAACCAAGCTAAGTGCAAAATTAAATGGTTAATCTTTTTCAAAGTATTTCTGCTCTGGTGGATTATTGCCTTGCTGAGTCGTGGACTACGAGTCTTGGGACGCATTATATACTATTGAGTTTAAACTTAATTTAAAGATGCCCTTAATTGAGAAGCTGGGATGGTGAGGTGTTTGCTCCCTCTGGTCGAGATTCCCCTTTGAATTACCGTTTCCATAAAATTGAGTTTTCTCTCTGTGTTGTGGAGACAGCGAAGGACCAAAGTGTTATCCTTTTTTTATTTGACTTTTTCAGGAGAGTGTTCTCGGTGCTTCGGGTGTCCGGGTTAGTTTCCTCACAGTCACTGTTAATTTGGCTACTTCTAAAAATTAGTGTTTTATAGATGCAGACAGCTAGCTGGTGTCGCCTACGACCATGGCAAGTACCGCCTTCTTTAACCGCTGTATACAATATATACCTTAGTGTGTTGCGGTTTTCACACAGTTCTCCTCTCAGGTCTGTGGGGCAGAGTGATGTCCATGGGACATTCAGGGATTGGATTAGGATGAGCCACGCGGGCACTGTACTGGACAGAAATGGGGCAAACTGTGTGTCCTGGACTGGGCTCTACTGGATTCAGAAAACTGTCTATGCCTTTTGTAAATATTGGTGCAGTAATGTGAATTTGCCAGCATTTTTTGTGTTTTCTTCATGTTAAGAAATAAGTCCCATTACAGTGGCAGTATGTGCGTATTCATTTTGGATAGCACCAAAACCTGCCAATGTTTATTTGTGGCATGGGCTAACTAGAAGGGCGGATGGTGTGTTGCCATCTTTGATGTTTGCTCCTCGTCAAAGGAAGTATTTTTGAAATGGGAAGCATTTGGTGTATTATCCAAAGTGAAAACTGCTCCTGCATCTAAAACGTTTGATTCTTGAATTTCCAGTTAAATTGAACTAATTCCATGTTTTTATTTTTAGTGGCTCCCCAGTGTGATTGATTTTGTGAGATTGATGGTGATATTCTAGGTTCAGGATGGTCTTTTATTCTACCTGTGGCATCAGCAGTGTCCTGCTTGCTGCATGTGGATTGCATCAAGTAATGTAGGATTTATTTAGGCCTAGGCGGTGAAGCGTGGAGATCAGGACCACAAATGCCCTAGCAGAGGCCCTCCGGTATATGCAGGGGTTCCCACATGCGTGGCGGGGAACTCAGTGCTTGAAAGAGAGCTACAACCATGGAGGCTCCCTTAACAGCACAGAAATTTGCCCAGTGGGTGCCATATTGAAAGCGCTCATGATGAAAACTTTTTTGTTCAGAGAAGACTAACTCCTTAATTAGGTTTGTTTTTTCTCAACAGAAAATAAAAGATCTGACGCGTATGGAGTGTTCTTCCAGCGTGTGGGGGACAATCTGCATTTTCCCTGCCTGTCTCTGCTGTGCCTTGCATGATGGGCACGGGTAGGTAAAATGAGTGGCAGTCAACCCACTCACAATTTGGCGAGACGACTCTCAATTGAACTGACAGGCTGCTAGGTCAAAGGACTAATTCGTCCGAGGTAGCGGAGGCGACACCGCTGTGAACCTGGTCCTTCCCCCCCAACTCCAAAAAGAGCGGGGGACCGTGAGTTTGGTGTAAAGGGGCCGGACCAATTCTTGGTGGTGCTCCCACTTCGCAAACCCTGAATGAGGTCCTTTGTCTACGATGGGGTGCGGAGTTAGCCCACCTAAGCCTTGAAGTTTCCAACCTGACACACTGATCCCCTAGAGAAAGGGCTCTGCTGAATTAGACCAGGACCTGTGAGACCTGTTCTAACCCGAGGGGCAGCTCAGCTATCGCTGCCTTTAAGATATCTGTACTCTAGGGCCAGCTGTGTCGCCAAAGCTCTGAGCCTGCACAGTGTGAGCGGCATGAGAGGTTTCATTACAGTCTAAGATCTCCACCTGTATGATCAGCATTGCCTGAGTAAGAAGTGTTTCTGAAAATCTAACACTGTTTATTTATTTCTATTTATTTGTGGCTTTATAGAGCGCTTGAATCGACTCCCAGTGGAGTATCTCTGCGCTTAGGAGCCAAGAACAAAGAGAACAGAATAACAACCGCAGAATCTAGATCTGATTACTGAACAGCAGGGTTTTGAGCTGCTTTCTAAATTTTAGATGCTCTGAGCACTGTCTGAGGGACAAAGGGAGTTTGTTCCACAGTGAGGGTCCCGTTATAGATAAAGCTTTACCGCCATGCCTGGCCTTTCTACCACCAAAAGAAGGTTGTCGCTAGATCTGAGAGAACGGGTCGGAATATATGGGGTAAATTTCTTTTCCAGGTAGGCAGGCCCTTGTCCGTTAAGACTTTTATTTATTAAACAGCATACTTTAAACTTCGTTCTCTGCCGGATTGAGAGCCAATGCAGTTGTTCCAGAAGAGGTTGAGATGCTGTTCTTGGGGGGACATTCAGGACTAAACGGGCCACCATGTTCTGGATAACTGGGAGCTTAGCCAGCACACCCTTATTTGCAGAAAGTAGTAGGCCATTGCAATAGTCGATCCAACTTAACACAAGAGCCTGTACCAGAGTTCTCCTGAAAGAGTCTGGGAGCAGAGGGAAAACTTTGCGCAACAGGCTGATAGTGTGGAAGCAAGAGCCTATGACAAAGTTGCTGTGTTGTTTCAGCGATAATTCTTGGTCTAGACGTATCCCTAGATTTTTAACGACCTGTTTGGGTTCTGGATCTGCTCCCAGGTCTTGTGGCCACCAGTCAGGAGTCCACAGTATTTTGGCCTCCCCGAACAACATGACTTCTGTTTTGTTAACATTGCATTGGAAGCAGTTGGAGGACATCCATTGTGCTACAGCCTTCATGCCTGATGAGAAGGAGCTTATTACCTCAGTGGAGAGAGTTTTGAAAGGGAAGAGGAGCTGAGTGTCATCCGCGTATGACACTGAGATGAAGCCATACGTGCGCATCACTCTTGCCAGGGGTGATGTTAAAAAGGGTTGGGCTCAAACAGGAGCCCTGTGGCACCCCTTTCGAAATCTCCACCTCCTCTGAGCGGTAAGCACCCATGATGACGCTCTGGGTGCGATTAGATAGGAAGCTCCTTAGCCAGGCGAGAGCTTTGTTCTTTATTCCACTGTTAGCCAACCGGTCAATTAAGATGGTGTGTGACACGGTGTCGAACGCTGCCGACAGATCTAATAGTACCAGGATTACGGTGTAGCCTTTGTCCTGATACATATGCAGGTCGTCCGTGACTGATAGAAGGGTGGACTCTGTACTGCGCTTTGGCCTGAACCCTGATTGAGAATAGTCCAGGCCACCAGCAAGTTCAGTGTAGTTAGACAGATGATGGTTGACATGTTTTTCGGTCAGTTTCCCTAAGAATGGTAGTAGGGAAATGGGCCTAAGATTGGTTAGTTCGGTCCAAGGTATGGCAGTGTTTTTCCTGATTGGTCTTACCAGGGCCCGTTTCCATTCCCTGGGGACGTCACCTGAAGTTAGTGAAAGATTCACAAGCCTCTTAATCACAGGGCATAATTCTTCAGTAAGAATGGGCATTATTCTGGCTGGGATTGTGTCGTCCGGGCTTCCACTCTTAATCTGTGTGGATAGCGATGATACCTCCTATGCAGTGATGGGGGGGAAAGAGTCCAGGGTATGTGTAATCTGATTCGGTTCATCATTAGTCAGAGGGAGTGATGGGATTGTACTAGTTGCCCTGTTGGAGTTAGTTATTTTCTAGTAAATTGTGTCTATTTTCTTAGTAAAGAACTGGGAAACATCATCGCATAACTGTTGCGATGACGACTCAGAGTTTTCACACGCCACTGGTTTTACGAATGACTGTAAAATTTGGTACAAAACCCTAGGGGAATTTCCTGCAGCTGTAATTCGGGACGTGATGTGCGTTTTGCGTGCTGTACGGATGGCTTTATGATAAATGGACAGAGAGTTCCAGTAACTTTTCTTATCGTCCGCCTGGTGAGACGATCTCTACCTCTTTTCCAGTTTTCCGGCGGCTTGTTTTAGCGTTCTTAATTGTTCTGAGAACCACACTTCTTGTTTGTGAGCTGGTCGGGATTTAAACAGTTTCAGAGGGGCTATGTCATCTATGGCTGCCCTAGTTGCCCTTTCGAATTTCTTTAGAGCAATTTCGACGTTCTCTGAGAAAGTGATGGAGGGTTCGACAAACCTCTCTTTAAATGAGATTTTACTGATTTTGTGCCACTGTCTTCGTTTATTGGGCAGAGAGATTGGGCCTGAGAGGGTAGGTTTAAAGTGGAAAGTATAGAATTCAATAATAAAATGGTCTATCCACTTAACTTGTGTTGGAGGCAGGCAAAGGACCGAAGGGGAATTGGATAGGACCAGATCCAGGGTTTGACCTGCCTGGTGGGTTGGCCCGTAATTTCGTTGTATTAGTCCCAGTAGGGACAAATCAGTCAGTAAAGACTGTGCCTCACAACAATCTTGTAATTCGCTGTGCACATTAAAATCCCCTACTAATAGAAAATCGCTGTCATCATTTACATATGGGGCAAGTATTTCAATCAGTGTGTTAGAGAAGTTTGTGCACAGTCCAGGAGGGCGATACACCAGCGCTCCCATTCGACTTTCCTTAGGAGAAGTGGTAATTTTGAAGATCAGTAATTCTAATTCGGGTGTGCGAAGTTCCTCTGATATGGTAATAACAATTCCTTGTTTATGAACAATCGCAATCCCTCCGCCTATCTTGGTGGGGCGGTCTAATCTGACTATTTTGTAGCCCATCGGGATACCTAAAGTTATGGCGGGGGTCGAATGGGGCTTTAGCCATGTCTCAGTAAGAAAGCACAGATCAGGTTCTCTGGAAGAGATTAGATCCCATACCTCGGCTGTATGTTTTGAAAGTGATCTAATATTACAGAGGAGATTCTTGTTCCTCATAGAAGCCTTAACGATGTCATTGCTAACAGGGGTGGGGTGGTGCCTGTTAGTGCGACCATTAGGGCTAGCGTTCTCCTTATGGATGTTAAACTGGGTGCGGCAGTGACGGCAGGAAAACGGCCCCTCTACATAAACGTTTTCCCCGCTTATGCATCCCTGTAATGGTTTATCCCGTAGTTTTAGGAGTACCTGTGGTGACTAGGTAGTCCGCATGGTAGAGCGCAAATCCAGGTTTGCAGATATAGCCCCCATGGCCTCCGGCGCAGACGGGCTGGTCTTTGGCTCGTCTTCGGCGCTTACTTAGGCGCCCCCACTGCGCGCAAAGGCTGCGCGCTTATGCCGACGAGTGGCTAAATAGCCCTTTGAGCTTGAAGGCTAGAGCGCTAACCGCTCGACTGTCAGGAAGTGTCTGGGCATGTCTCTCTGGCTCTTACCTGTCCCGCCCTCCGCTCAACGGTATTGGATACCGAGTTGGACCGGGGCGGGCAGGCTGCAACACTGAGCACAGACTTCCTAAATGAACCCTAATGCCCCTTGCAGCTCCGTGAATGAGCGTAAGTGCACAGAGAGTGAGTGTTTTAAAATTAATATTCAATTCCAACACGACGTAAGTGATTTAAAAAATCGTAATCAATTTTTTAAAAGCGTGACATTTAAGTTTTAAAATGAGATCCACAAAACCAACAGTGTGTTCTGCTCTGCAAATGTTTACCTGGCGCCAAGCGGGGTCGGGAGACACTGCCACTGTCTACCTTTACCGCGATCAGCCTCGCCTCCTCGCAGCCTAAATAGCCCTTTGAGCTTGAAGGCTAGAGCGCTAACTGCTCGACTGTCAGGAAGTGTCTGGGCGTGTCTCTCTGGCTCTTACCTGTCCCGCCCTCCGCTCAACGGTATTGGATACCGAGTCGGACCGGGGTGGGCAGGCTGCAACACTGAGCACAGACTTCCTAAATGAGCCTTAATGCCCCTGGCAGCTCCGTGAATGAGCGTAAGTGCACTGAGAGTGAGTGTTTTAAAATTATTAATCAATTCCAACACGGCGTAAGTGATTTAAAAATTCGTACACCACTGTTGGTCCAAACGCCTCTTTGAAAATTCTTTACATTTTTCAGACTATCCCTAGTATGTGACCTCTAGTGTTTATTTATTTTACCTTTTCTCATTTTCTTCATTATCTTGCTTTTACTGCATAGTTTCAGGTTTGGAATATAGCAGTAAGACATTTTGTACAGGTGATGTATTCTGCACAAACAAGGAAAGCGGTGTAATGACATTGGCAGTTTGTTTAACCTGACAGAGTCGGAGTCGCTTAGGTCCATTTCACAGGTGGAGTCATTCTCACAGGAAGTACAAATTAGTCCACACTCAGAGGCTCACCATGTGATAACAGTGACCACAAATTCAGAATTTTTATGAAACTATGAACTGTGGGTGTTTTACTTGTGTTCGCAAGATGACCTGCTCACTCTCCCTCCCAACCCACCCCAAACTCCCTACCAATGTCAGATACACAGAAGAAACAGGTGGTACTGGAGCACAGTGAAAAACAACCACCACTCCTTGCTGAAAAACTGAAGCCTTTTAGAAGGATTTATTAAAGAAATGTATCGCTGAACCTCAAAGTGTTTGGCACAGACATTCAGTTCATAAGGGATATTTCTGAAGGGAACTAGGTGAGTGATCCTACTCCACGAGTGTGTCTAAGAAGATGGTTTGCATCCTCACCATGGCCCTTGAACACATAATAGTATTCGAAGGGAGATGGCCAAACACTCTTGATATCTTCACAGAGAAAGCGAGACTCCCTTCAGAGGCCCTTTAATTCCACCCACACCAGTGAGAGGAACACACATCAGTCAGAGTCACTCAGGAGTGCCCATTAAACTCCACTTGCACCAGTGAGTGAACTGTACAGCAGTCAGCGTCTCCAGGTAGTGCCCTTTAATCCCATCGACACCATTGAGGGCCAGCCCACTGCAGTCAGCGTCACAAGGGAGTGTCCCCTTATTTCCACTCACATCAGGAAGGGGACTGCGCAGCAAGCAGGGTCACTATGCAGTGCCCACGTAATTGCATTTTCACTGGTGAGGGGCATTGTGCAATATTTATTGTCACTAGAGAGTTCTTCCTTAACTCCCCCGACCCCCACACCTCTAGAGTGGGCTCTCAGCAGTCAACAGGGAGTGCCTGTGAGCCGACCGCTGTGTTAAATACAGCAGGGAGGGGTTTGCCTGCTGTAATACCATGACAAATTCAGTAGGAAGAGTTTTTACATTGTGAACTCCACAACAAACACCCTACGAAAGGGCTTCAAGTTGTTTAACGCTGGGAGAAGGACTTTGTGCCTCTGTTGACCTTCTTCTCTTCACGGATTTCATTGGTCATCAGTTTGGTTATTCTGCATTTTAAGTCGTTCCATTGCCATGCATGGATAGTGAGGTCTCTATGTAATGCCTTGGGGTCCTATTGATTTAATATATATTTTCCTCTGACATCTTTAAAATAAATCACCTATCTTTATTATTACTATTTTCCAATTGTGTGGGCTAATTTAAACAGTGTTTCTTGTTATGCAGCAACATTGCTGGCTTGAGGCCACAAGACACTGGCGATTCCCTGCTTTAAAGATGGGCGCAGCATTTTAAAGTTCTAATGTGGATGGATATGAGCTCCAGCAGATTCTTCATTAAGGCCCCTTCCAAAAACGCCTGTTTGAATCCAGAAATGTTTCTTAGCTGTTCTCATACACTAGTGTCAGCTGGCTCTGATCACTCAACCATGACATCCTATCTGGTCATCTGGAAATGAGGTGTCAACAACTACATAATGTGCTGTATGACCTGGTAGCATACTCTCCTTTGTCTCGACTCCATTGATATGGGATCCAAATGTTTGCCCAGACTTCAACTAAATGTCACATCCCAATCTTGGGCCTTCAAGCCTTGTAAGACTTACTAGAGTACAAAATAATGTATTGACTCTCATGCTTTGTGTAACTGAGGAGTGGTTATGACCCTGCATCCTTTAATCTCTGCCAACTGATGCCTCCTAAAGCATTGAGGGAAAGTGAGATCATACTTTACATGGCCTCATAGAAGGAGAAGTCGAAAACTCCTAGGTTCCTCTTCGCCTTTCCGACCCATCCCCAAACAGATATATTGGTGATGGGGACTTCGGTCCTCTTGGAGAAGGATGCTGTAGATATTTTATCACCTTCACAGAGAATTAAGAACTTTTATTCAAAATATTTTCTGATTAGACTAATCATCATCATCATCATGATCTTAATTTCGGCAACATATGCCATAAAAGGTACAAATAACATTGCATCTGGAACAACTAATGCTAAAATGTATAAAAATATTAAAACATATAAAACCAATGTACAGATATAGGAGCCAGCCATTAAACATACTGATATTGTCGATGTCATAAATTTAATTGTAACAGTTGTCCTACTTCCCCAACTAAAAGATATCTTCTCTTGTACCAAACTATCTCCAAATATTTAGCTAATGCAAAAACTATATGCCCAGATAGGTCGGTCTTAAAGACCCTGTATGCATGCAAACAGTGAGAGAACCCCAGGTTTTTACACACTGGGACAATCCATTTCTTCCTCGCCTGCGCATAAGCATTACAAAAAAACAGTATGTGCAAATCAGTTTCCTGTTCGAATTTACACCCTGGGCAATGGGTCGGGGAAGATTCGGTCCATTTGCTAGTATAGGCCCGTAATGGCAAACTGCCATACCTCCATTGGAGATACAGTTTCCTGATAGTTGTTGGGAATATGACATCTAATACAGTTTCAAACCTATAGCTGTCCTTGTTTATTAAAAATGATACCGTTAAAGTGCCTAGTCCTGTTCCTTGTAGATGTGTGGCAAGTTTACTTTCCTGGTACTGGGTGATAAGCTGCCTCCGTGTGACCCTGGGGCATGATGACAATGGGTCAGACCATAGGGTGGATAAGACTAATGAAAAAGGCTGCCTGCTCCTCTTCGTAGACCTTTGCTACCTGAAGACTTTTTTTAAAAACAGAGAAGCTCAAGATGCTGATGTTATATCAGGTATTTCTGGTACTGCAGGGACAAGGCAATTTCTTAGGTTCAGTATTGGAGCACTACATTTGTAATTCAAAGTGATACACTTTGGTTCTTCTGCAGTTCAGAGGATCTTCACAAGAGTCCTAACTGCAGGTGTGGCAGCTCATTTGGTTATCACTCTTGCTGGAAATTACCCTTATGTGGACCAGTGGTTAATCAGGGACAGGACTACTGTTCCTGTGCCCCAGACCATTTATATTAAAACCATGTTTCTGACCGGGACTTCTAACCGCAGATTCCTCACCTTTGAATATTCCCCATTCATCAGACTGGATCCTGAAAATCTTGAGCAGTACCTCTGCGTGCTGGTAGATGGGGTCGATCGTCTCTGCATCATCTGCATCGGAAGTGATGTCGCAGTACCTATATACGTGCCAGCACTAAAGTCATGATCATATTGTTTGAGGAAAATTCAGTTGAGTCTGTTAGACCGACTTTTAGTCTTTAAGGCTGAAGGCCTCGTGCAAGTTTCTTGTCACTAAGGTTCATTTGTAAATGTGATGCTTTCAGTGGGTTTCGTGAATTCAGTGCAATCAGCTCAGTAGGGACTCGAAGGACGGGATTTGTCTCCACCTGCAGGTACTTCGGGACTTAGTGATGGAAGTGCCCTGAACGCCTTCTGAAGACTGAGTGGTTTCATGTTCTTGAGCCGGATTTCGCGTGGGTACCGATGCCTCGCCCAAGGGATCTGGAGCTCTGCCAGTGGATCATACACAAAGCCATTGATCTGTCAGCTACACATCTGGTGGGGACGGATAACGAGACAGCACACTTGGTGAGCAGATGCCATAAATGGCATCTTCATCCAGATGAGGTCGCATCATTTTTCAGATAGGTGATGTCCTGGAGATGGACCTTTTCACCAGCCGGGGGAACGCAATGTGTCACCAGTAGTGTCCTTGGGACCGGGTGTTTCTCCAGGGGCTTACAAAGAGATGCTGTATCTGAAATTGAGCTTCCTCCTGTGTTCTACACTTCTTCCATGATGGGGAGGTTCATATTGAAGAACCTCATGTAGTTCTCACCACTTCAGGTTGAGCAGTAGACCTTGGTACCAGGACCTCCTCTTCAGCTCTGCGCCTCCATGGCCTCGCCCTCTGAGAGAGGACCTTCGAACTCGTAACCGTGGATAGTTATTTTGTCTCAATTTTTAGGTGCTTACGCCACATGCCAGGAGCTTGATGGGTCCACTCTCTCTTCTAATTGCCTTGCATTGGAGGTTTTAGATCTCCTTTTAATTAGAACAGGGAGGTTTATTCTAGCAGATGGGCTGTCTTTGCTTCTGAGTGCTATTTTCTGTCTGTTGATGCTATGCAGGCCCTAACAGGTCACAATTCACTCCTTCTTTGCTGAAGAAAGGCCTTAATATTGTCTAATTAATGGCTTATTTCACGTTATTTTAGCTTAGCAGAGCTCTTGTGTTTTTTTTTAAGTACGCTTGATAGCCAGGTTCCTTAAAGGACACAGAATAAATGAACTCCCCAAGGATTTTTCATGCAGCTGATTGGGATTTTGAGGTTGTTTGATAGGTTCTCTCTTTGGACTGATGCATTTCTGTTAGCTAATGTTTCTTTCAGGTGGCTATCACTCTTGCTAGAAGAGTATGGTGCTTCGGGCTCTGACTTCTCCTCCTTTCATTCACTACCTTTCATAAAGACATAGTGACTTTGTGAAAGCAAAATACAATGGTCCAGCACACTTGATTGTAGTTATAAATCACAGTAAAACAAAAACAATTATTTCATATGTATTAGCAGAGCTTATTCAATACAGATGATAGTGATTCAGTGGAGTTGTTTGAAGTGTATTATTTATTCATAATTTTTCTTCCAATAAAAAGACCGTAGCTGTAGCCAACGCGTTTCGTCCTTCACGGACTTCTTCAGGGCAAATGATACATTTTCATGTGGTCCGTACAGTGCTTCTATAGTTTCTCCTTTATGAGGTCCAATATGATTCTAATGTATCTTAAAGAGTATCTTTATTTTTTTGTATATAGATGGTGTGATTCATAAATTTCTCGCACTGATTGGTCAGTTCCAATAAACCGTCCTCATTCCCCAATAAGTGCAAAAACGTGGTTTAGCCGGCTCCTTAGCGTGGCGTCCATCGCGGTCCTTAAAGGACACAGAATAAATGAACTCCCCAAGGATTTTTCATGCAGCTAATTGGGATTTTGACATTTTTTGATAGGTTCTCTCTTTGGACTGATGCATTTCTGTTAGCTAATGTTTCTTTCAGGTGGCTATCACTCGTGCTAGAGGAGTACGGTACTTCAGGCTCTGACTTCTCCTCCTTTCACTCACTACCTTTTGTGAGTCAAACCATCTTCCCCACTGAAAGGGGTGTCAGAGTTTCATGTTTCTCAGTCCCTTGTGCTTACTTTCCTCCCACACATCCCTCGAAAAATGTCTTTGAATTGTATACATAGGTCTGATACATTTAGGAGGGAGGATAATTTGATCACATTCTTTCAAGGTCCAAGAATTGGTCCTTTAGTCAGGAAACAAAATATTGAATCCCATTCGGTGTCCATGGCAGTGAAGCATTGCTCTGAGCTGGCTGTGAAGTCTCCTCTTTCCACAGCAGATGTGCCTGAGGCTTGGCTCTGTGAATTGCAAGGTGCCCCTGTACAGGTCACCTGGATGGCCACACCTGACACCGATGGACGAGAAGAGGTAAGAAAAACACACTGTGGGTGCAGTCTGGTGCCCGACAAGGGGTTCAAGCATTAACAAGTCTGTGAGGGCTGTCACACCCCTCAGAAGGAATGTTACAGATGGTAAGCAACTTGAGAACAATGGATCCTCTTTAGGTCGAGCCTGGGCACGCATGCGCTGCTCTGCAGCATGCTGTAGTCGAGAATGGACTTGAAGCTCCACCCACTCTCAGCCTATATTTTTAATTGGCTTGTGTCACTGTCCTTTGCAAATTCTGGCTTCTGATTCGTTAATAGGCTTGTTAGTCCCTCCTTAGCACCGCCTTGTCTTCATTTGTAACCTTCCATGAGGACCGGCCCTTTTACTTCGGTTGTTATTTATTCATATGTGAATTATCAAAAGATAAATAAAAGGCATTGTCATTTACAATGTCAATAGCGTATGCTCTCGCAAATGCAAAACCTAGTGCATCGAAATGCTTGTTTTAAATATGATCTAAAATCTTGTCCGTACCTATAAAAACCTGTCGGGGCACTTTTTCTTGCACGATAAAATCACGTTTCCTCCAAGCCTTGATAGGTACAAGCGACGCTGTCGGTGATCTGCGTGTGTAGTTAGTTCTGTATTAAATTAAGACCCCCCCCCTATCACAAGGGGCTGCATCAGGACTGCTGCTTGGGGCAGAGATCCCTGTGATTAAGGTAGCATGGAGGGGGGGAGAGTTTCTTTAAAACTAACTGACTGCATATTTTTGTAAATATGGGCTAGAGACCCCGAAGCGAACACAATCTCCACCGAGCCACAAGAGGCCCCCACCCAGGCCCTGGCTGTTGTCAGCCCATGCAGCAAGCAGTAGCCGGGTTTAGCTCTCATTTATGGCCTATGGCGTTTTGCTTATGCACAGTTTTTAATGCAGTTTCATTGGTGCCTGCATTGCAGCTTCAGTGTTAAAAAAAAAAAAAAAGTTACTGCATCCGGCAAGGTGCCAGTTAATGCCAAGATTGGTTGGTTTTTTGTAGGGCACTGGGCCACGCCATCCCCAAACTCGTATCACACAATAATAATAATAATCCACATTTGTAAAGCGCACACTCACCCGTAAGGGTCTCTAGGCGCTGGGGGACGTCGGGAAGATTAAGCAAGCTATTGCCCAGAGTCACATGGTGCTGGGCTAATCTGCCGCCAGCGCCGGGAATCGAACCGTGATCCCCAGATTCCAGCGTCAGTCTCCCTGGCCGCAGCGCCACACCTAGCCACTCCAACAGTAAAATAGATCAACCCGTACGAAGAATGTGAAATAACAGAACTGGGTTTCAGGTTCCGTGTAAATGCCTGGTGTGGATAGCCAGGTACATCTCAAAATAGATTTCTTTGAACGTGGTCCTTAAGCTTTAAAAAATCTGAAAGATGAGCAGAAAGGAAGGAGAACCCCAGCGCAAGATGGCGCTCCATTGACGAGGTTAGACGTGTGTCATCGATAGAGTTACCAGATCTAACAAGCATTGGTAAATACATTAGGGATCGCCTATGTGATTAATAATAAGCTGTTTTTGTTGTAAGTTGTAGCTGGCTGAGTAGTTGTACAAGTTACTAAAAGTGTTAAAGTGTCAAGACTTGTTTATGAACAAAAAGGCAATACATTGTGCTGTTACTAGTTGTACAGTGCGGGTAAAGTAATAGCGACATTTTGAAAATCGAAAGAGGGAAATAATAGAACTAATTGATGTAATAGCAATGTTATGTGTTTAGAGGAGTTCTGATAACTTTTGGGCCCGGTGCAACTGCACCTGCTGCACCATTCAAATCATGCCCCTTCTGCCTGCAAGATAACTGCACATGAATGCCTGTTTAATGGTAAAATATAGCAATATTTGGCGTTTAGAGGAGTTATAACGGTGCTTGGGCCCGGTGCCACTGCACCTGCTGCACCAGTCAAATAATGACCCTATTGCCTATACGGTAACTGCACTTGTGACTGCCTGCTCCGTAGTAACATATTGCAATATTTGGTGTTTAGAGGGGTTTCTAGAGCTTTGGGCCCCAATGTCACTGCACCTGCTGCACAATTGAAACGTTAACCCTAATGCCTGCAAGGTAACTTCACTTGTGACTCCTTATTTAGTTGTTAAATATGGCAATATTTGGTGTTTAGAGGAGTTCTGACAATTTTTGGTCCTGGTGCCTACACCTACAGCACTATTGAAAGCATGGCCCTAGTGTCTGCCAGATAACTGCACCTGCAACTGCCTGATTAGTGGTCAAATTTAGCACTATTCTGCGTTTAGTGTGGTCCCTTTAGCCTTTGCCCCGCGGCCACTGCACCTGCAGCACCGTTCAAATCAAGCCCCTTTTAACTGAATGATAACCGCAATTGTGCCCGCATCTATAGAAGTCAAATATATCATTATTAGGAGTTTAAAGGCGTTCTGAGAGCTTTTGGGCCCGGTGCTACTGCACCTGCTGCACCATTCAAATCATGACCCTGTTGTGTGCAAGGTAACTGCACTTGTGAGTGCCTGTTTAGTAGTAAAAGATAGCAATTTTAGGTGTTTATTAGGGTGCCTGGATCTTTTGATCCTGGTGTCACTGCGCCTGCTGCACCATTGAAATCATGACCCTGTTGTCTGCAAGGTAACTGCACTTGTGACTGCCTGTTAAGTTAATTTTTTTTGCAATAATGCGGGTTTAATTGAGTCCCTATAGCTTTTGGTCCTGGTGCCACTGCACCTGCTGCACCATTCAACCAGTACCACCCTTTTAACTGCAAGCTAACTGCAATTGTGACTGCCTGTTTAATAGTAAATTATAGCAATATTAGGTGTTTAGAGGGGTAAATAATAGAACTAATTGATGTAATAGCAGAGGAGTTCTGATCACTTTTGGGCCTGGTGCTACTGCACCTGCTGCACCATTCAAATCATGCCCCTACTGCCTGCAAGATAACTGCACA
Source organism: Lissotriton helveticus (assembly GCF_964261635.1). Classification (NCBI taxonomy): domain Eukaryota; kingdom Metazoa; phylum Chordata; class Amphibia; order Caudata; family Salamandridae; genus Lissotriton; species Lissotriton helveticus. The sequence goes on from NC_136072.1 coordinate 45,406,162, forward strand.
TGTGACTGCCTGTTTAGTGGTAAAATATAGCAATATTTGGCGTTTAGAGGAGTTATAACGGTGCTTGGGCCCGGTGCCACTGCACCTGCTGCACCATTCAACCAGTACCACCTTTTTAACTGCAAGCTAACTGCAATTGTGACTGCCTGTTTAATAGTAAATTATAGCAATATTAGGTGTTTAGAGGCGTTCTGACTGCTTTTTGACCCGGTGCTACTGCACCTGCTGCACCATTCAAATCATGACCCTGTTGTCTGCAAAGTAACTGCACAAGTGGCTGCCTGTTTAGTAGTAAAATATAGCACAGCTCTTGTATATTAACTTTATTTTTAACTTGCAATGTGTATTACAACATTTCGAAAGTGATCATAATGACAAATCGATAAAGTGGAAAAAAACTATTCGATAATGCTCACAAAGTGCAAAGAAAGGTACTGCGGCATGAAAAAGAAATACCATTAACATTCTAAGGCTAAAGCATCTACTTTACACAACTAAGTAATAAAAAGCAAGCATTGCAGCATTAGAAGCTGTCTGCCTCTCCCATGTGAAGAGATCTTATCTTGACAGTGATGGGGCTTACCCAGTGTAACCAGTTTTAGTAGAAGTATTCTAAATGCGTGTAGCCAGGGGAAGTTAAAAAAAAGTCCCACACTAAAGCAAATGAAAACAGTAATTTGGCAACGGGAACTGATAAGAGCCCCCTTTGTAGGATATATTAAATACAAGAGCTTTCACAAGTAGGTACACTTAATATTTTTTTTTTTAAATGGGTAATTTCACTAAAATAGAAGCAGGACTATTATTTTTCATCAGCCAAGCAGCACCGAATGACAGCGCGTATCAAACTAGAAAAACAGAAGAAATAAATAAAGTGCAATTCTCAAACCCACTATCACACCTGTTAATTATATTGCTTTCTGAGAACCTCTGCTAACTAGTCCTGCTTTGGACGTATAAAAACTTGCCTCCCTCGGTTTTCAGTCGACCCTCTCTGAAAACCGAGACATGAGCCGAATTTGCTGAAACCTCAGGGACAGCTGTTGAAAAACCGGGACTGTCCTGGCAAATCCGGGGAGCCTGGTCCCCTCGGTCAGTGAACATTCTGATTTAGACATATTTCCACACTGCCTGGATCTGGCTGAAGTGTCTGTGCAAGCAGAGATTGGAGTTGGCCTAATGGCTAGGGCGGTCGACCTCGAATATGGGGAACTGGGTTCGAGTCTCGGCAATGACGCTGAACATCCTGTGATTCTGGGCACATGCATCAAGGGTTTTTGCATTCGCAAACGGTGCGAATCGCAAAAATCGGCCGTTTGTGAATGCAAATCCCTTTTTTGGGATGCATTAAGGTTTTGGCTTTTTTCGCAATTTAAGAAATCACAATTTATTAGCGATTTCTTAAATTGCGATTGCATTTAAGAAATCGCAATTTTGCGATTTCTTAAATGCAATGCATGATTTTTTAAAAATTGCGAAATCGCAAATAGGAAGTTGTAAATTACCATGAAGTTAACCTTCATGGTAATTTTCCAAAACTTTCAAAAATGCACAAAAGTGCATTTATGAAGGTTTCCTATGGGCCCATAGGAATCAATGGAAAGGGATTCCTTAATTGTGATTCGCAAATTGTGAATCGCAATTAAGGAAAAATAAGGAATCGCAAAAAAAATTGCGATTTTTATTTTTTATTTTTAATGCATAGCCGTTTGCGAATTCTTAATTGCGATTCCTTAATTTTCGCAATTAAGAATTCGCAAACGGGAACATTGATGCATGTGGCCGTTAATCTCCCCGTGTGTGACAAAAATTAATGTGTCCTCATGTAACGCAACTGGTGCTATGTAAAGCGCTCTGATACCCAATACCTTCGGGTCAAGTTTGGGCTATATAAAACCCCATTAAAAAAATAACGCCCTGCCCATAGGTCATCGATGACGGAGTCCCAGCCAGCCAAGGCTGTCGCGAATCAATGACAAATTAATTCTGTGAAATCCCTGGCTCTGACAGATGAGGCGATGACAGCTCAGCGTCCCAGGCATTGGGTAACATTGGTGCATTCTTGCTGGCATTACCGGCTTTGGCAGAGTCAAGACTGGTCTTTGTTCTACCTGGTCGCCTGAAGCCTCTGTCTGCTCTCGGAGCTCATTTCTAGCAGACAAAGGAGGTGTGTGTCCTGCTGCCCCACCCCCAGCACTGCGTGGTACCTGGCCAGACCTCGCAGGACCCCGGGCTACTAACTCTTGGCTCTAATCTCTCTCAAGTGCTCCTGGGGTGGTCCCAGGTACCTCACTCAGACACTCCTGGAACGTCTGCAATCTCATTAACTGACTTGAAACTCCTTTCTCAGAATGAATGGGCTTGAGAAGTCTGTGCTGCTCCAGGGGTTGCAAAAACAACAAGGTGATGGATGGAATGCTTAAATTAATCTCAGCCACTGGCAATCGCTCGGGTCGCATCCCAATCCATTGTTTTTTGACCACCATGCCACCACCGTTTGCACTCACGCATATGCAAATCAGTCTTGACCCTGCTCCTCATGGGAATAGTCCAGACCGAACTGCCTGGTCAGGTCCTCCCTGAACCGGAACACAAGCATCCTAGGACCCGTGTTGGCCTAGTTAGGGCTCCTCAACCAGGTATAGCTTGATTCCAGCGGCACAGTGAGCCCAGGAACCACGTCTGGGCATACCTGGCGCACGTAGGGTGGAAAATGCAAAAACAAGAAGGTGAGGAATGGAATGCTTGAATTAATTTCAGCCACTGGCAATTGCTTGGGCCACATTCCATCCATCATTTTTTGTGTATACTTTAGTGTGTTGCCCCTTAAGTGGGAAGGGTCTGCCCAGATGTGGCTCCCGTGCTCACTGTGTCTCTGTAACATAGCTGTACCCGGCTGATGAGCCTAGTTTTAGGGCAAAACCGGTCCTGGGTTGCTTGTGTTCCAGTTCAGTCAGGATCTAGCTTGTCAGTTTGGACTGGACTCTTCTCACTGGAGCATGGTCAAGCATGGTGGGCAGAATAACGACGGATCGGGATACCGACCAGAGTAATCACCAGTGCCTCAAATTAATTAAAGCATTCCATCCATCGCTTTTTGTGTAAACTTTAGTGTGTCATCCTAAGTGGGACAGGCATGCCCAGTCATGGGTCATATGCACACTATGTCACTGAAACCAAACTGTTCCTGGATGATGAGCCCATAATTAGGGTGAAACCAGTCCTGGGTTGCTATTGTTCGTGTTCAGTGAGGATCTGGCTTGGCAGTTCGGGCTGGATTATTCCAATTGGAGCAGAGTCAAGACTGATTTGCATATAGCTGGGTCCAAACTGAGGTGACATGGTGTGCAAAAAAACTATGGATCGGGAAGTGGCCCAGAGTAATTGTCAGTGGCTGTAATTAATTGAAGCATTCCATCCATCCCTTTTTGTGTATATTTTAGTGTGTCACCCGATGGATTGGGGTGAGGCTTGTTATCTTTAGATTTAGATGATTTATGTAGCCTTCTAAAGTCTGCGCTGCTCGAAGGATTGGTCTGGGGCTTGCTACCTGTAGGTTTATGTGGCCTTGTAGAAGTATTGGGCTGGGGCTTGTTACCTCCAGGTTTATGTGGCCTTTGTGGAGTCTGCGGCTCGATGGATTGGACTGGGGATTGTTACCTCTAGGTTTATGTGGCCTTGTAGCGTCTCCGGCTCGAAGGATTGGACTGGGGCTTGTTACCTGTAGGTTTATGTGGCCTTGTGGAGTCTCCGGCTCGAAGGATTGGACTGGGGCTTCTTACCTGTAGGTTTATGTGGCCTGTTGGAGTCTCCGGCTCGAAGGATTGGGCTGAGGATTGTTACCTCTAGGTTTAGGTGGCCTTGTAGAGTCTCCTGCTCGGTGGATTGGACTGGGGCCTGTTACCTGTAGATTTATGTGGCCTTGTGGAGTCTCCGGCTCGAAGGATTGGGCTGGGGCTTGTTACCTGTAGGTTTATGTGGCCTTTGTGGAGTCTCCGGCTCGAAGGATTGGGCTGGGGCTTGTCACCTGTAGGTTTATGTGGCCTTGTAGAGTCTCCTGCTCGGTGGATTGGACTGGGGCTTGTTACCTGTAGGTTTATGTGGCCTTTGTGGAGTCTCCGGCTCGAAGGATTGGGCTGGGGCTTGTTACCTGTAGGTTTATGTGGCCTTTGTGGAGTCTCCGGCTCGAAGGATTGGGCTGGGGCTTGTTACCTCTAGGTTTATGTGGCCTTTGTGGAGTCTCCGGCTCGAAGGATTGGGCTGGGGCTTGTTACCTCTAGGTTTATGTGGCCTTTGTGGAGTCTCCGGCTCGAAGGATTGGACTGGGGCTTGTTACCTGTAGGTTTATGTGGCCTTTGTGGAGTCTCTGGCTCGAAGGATTGGGCTGGGGCTTGTCACCTGTAGGTTTATGTGGCCTTGTAGAGTCTCCTGCTCGGTGGATTGGACTGGGGCTTGTTACCTGTAGGTTTATGTGGCCTTTGTGGAGTCTCCGGCTCGAAGGATTGGGCTGGGGCTTGTTACCTGTAGGTTTATGTGGCCTTTGTGGAGTCTCCGGCTCGAAGGATTGGGCTGGGGCTTGTTACCTCTAGGTTTATGTGGCCTTTGTGGAGTCTCCGGCTCGAAGGATTGGGCTGGGGCTTGTTACCTCTAGGTTTATGTGGCCTTTGTGGAGTCTCCGGCTCGAAGGATTGGACTGGGGCTTGGTGCCTCTAGGTTTATGTGGCCTTTGCGGAGTCTCCGGCTCGAAGGATTGGGCTGGGGATTGTTACCTCTAGGTTTATGTGGCCTTTGTGGAGTCTCCGGCTCAAAGGATTGGACTGGGGCTTGTTACCTCTAGGTTTATGTGGCCTTTGCGGAGTCTCCGGCTTGAAGGATTGGGCTGGGGATTGTTACCTGTAGGTTTATGTGGCGATGTGGAGTATTTGCTACTTGAAGGATTGGTCTGGGCCTTGTCACCTGTAGGTTTATGTGGCCTTGTAAAGTCTGCTGCTCATAGGATTGGGCTGGGGCTTGTTACCTCTAGGTTTATGTGGCCTTTGTGGAGTCTCCGGCTCGAAGGATTGGGCTGGGGCTTGTTACCTCTAGGTTTATGTGGCCTTTGTGGAGTCTCCGGCTCGAAGGATTGGGCTGGGGCTTGTTACCTCTAGGTTTATGTGGCCTTTGTGGAGTCTCCAGCTCGAAGGATTGGGCTGGGGCTTGTTACCTCTAGGTTTATGTGGCCTTTGTGGAGTCTCCAGCTCGAAGGATTGGGCTGGGGCTTGTTACCTCTAGGTTTATGTGGCCTTTGTGGAGTCTCCGGCTCGAAGGATTGGGCTGGGGATTGTTACCTGTAGTTTTATGTGGCGATGTGGAGTATTTGCTACTGGAAGGAATGAACTGGGGCTTGTCACCTGTAGGTTTATGTGGCCTTGTAGAGTCTGCTGCTCATAGGATTGGGCTGGGGCTTGCCACCTGTAGGTTTATGTGGCCTTGTAGAGTCTGCTGCTCATAGGATTGGGCTGGGGCTTGTTACCTCTAGGTTTATGTGGCCTTTGTGGAGTCTCCGGCTCGAAGGATTGGGCTGGGGCTTGTTACCTCTAGGTTTATGTGGCCTTTGTGGAGTCTCCAGCTCGAAGGATTGGGCTGGGGCTTGTTACCTCTAGGTTTATGTGGCCTTTGTGGAGTCTCCGGCTCGAAGGATTGGGCTGGGGATTGTTACCTGTAGGTTTATGTGGCGATGTGGAGTATTTGCTACTGGAAGGAATGAACTGGGGCTTGTCACCTGTAGGTTTATGTGGCCTTGTAGTGTCTGCTGCTCATAGGATTGGGTGGGCTGGGGTTTGTTACCTGTAGGTTTATGTGGCCTTTGTAGAGTCTGTGCTGCTTCTTGGATTGGTCTGGGGCTTGTCACTTGTAGGTTTATGTGGCCTTGTAGAGTCTGCTGCTCATAGGATTGGGCTGGGGCTTGCCACCTGTAGGTTTATGTGGCCTTGTAGAGTCTGCTGCTCATAGGATTGGGCTTGGGCTTGCCACCTGTAGGTTTATGTGGCCTTGTAGAGTCTGCTGCTCATAGGATTGGGCTGGGGCTTGCCACCTGTAGGTTTATGTGGCCTTGTAGAGTCTGCTGCTCATAGGATTGGGCTGGGGCTTGCCACCTGTAGGTTTATGTGGCCTTGTAGCGTCTGCTGCTCATAGGATTGGGCTGGGGTTTGTTACCTGTAGGTTTATGTGGCCTTTGTAGAGTCTGTGCTGCTTCTTGGATTGGGCTGGGGCTTGCCACCTGTAGGTTTATGTGGCCTTGTAGAGTCTGCTGCTCATAGGATTGGGCTGGGGCTTGCCACCTGTAGGTTTATGTGGCCTTGTAGAGTCTGCTGCTCATAGGATTGGGCTGGGACTTGTCACTTGTAGGTTTATGTGGCCTTACGAAGTCTGTGCTGCTCAAATGATTGAGCTGTCACGACTTGTAATGTTCTTACCAGTTCTTGCGTGTTGGAGAGGATCTCGATTTCTGTTCTTGAGGGTTCTGGTCCGTCTGAGGTAAGGGCAACCCTTTCTGGTAGCCACGGTGCTGCAGTCAATGAAAAGCCAGAGCAGACTGTGCCTTCCAAAAGGAATCCAAAGAGGAAAAAACCCTGTAAGGAAAAACCTCTGTTGAAGGTGGAGACTCCTGGAACAGAAAAGAAGGAAGGAACCCTCAAATAAGAGCAAACACCAACAGGGAGTGGAGAATAGAAGGCAAAAATTCCAAATAGGAGTGGAAGGTTAAAAGGAATCCAAACTGGAACAGGAAGTGCCAACCGGAAACAAAAGTGCGCCAATAGGAAGCAAAAATACACCAAGTTGGAGTAAAGGACGCCAACAGGAGCGACGAGTGTTGCAATGCAAGGCAATGAAGGATTCAGCCCCTTAAATGCCCATATGCAGGAAGTGATGTAACAGGAAATGGGCAGTTGGCATCTTGGATTGGGAAAAGGAAACTTAAGGAATAGGAAAGGTCGCCATCTTTGAAAGGGTAAAACAAAGAACCTTCCCAAGGCCCTCTGGGAAACAGGACTGAGGACTCATGGGAACAAGAAGTAACAAGATGTCACCAGGAGAATATACTGGAAGCCGCAGTAAAATGTGCAAAACAAAAGGTGAGTGAAAATATGCCCAATAGAAGTACTGAAAGCCGCAGCTCCAAAATTGGAGCTGCGGTGTTCCTACTGTGTATTAATGATCATTAATGGACACCCACGTGGGTCTGCAGCGTGCCAGCTAGACATAAGCATCACGTAGTGTAACCGCAATGCTGAAACAGCAGGCAGCCATGCAGCACCGCAACACACCCTGGAAGAAAGAGGCACCACGGGGGGATTCGCAGGCTGCACCATGGCCCGCGATGATGAAGCGGGCTGCGCCATGGGCTGACTCCAGGCCCACGGCCCAACATGGGCTGGGGCTTGTTACCTGTAGGTTCATGTGGCCTTCTAGAGTCTGTGCTGGTCCAAGTATTGGGCTGGGGATTTTTCACTTGTAGGTTTATGCAACTCCAACTGTAAGTCTATTGTCTGAGACCCGTCTCTGAGCTGTGTCCTCTGAAAGGCAACTCTGCTACTTCAGACGGTGTCCTACTGCTGAGGAATATGCATTACTTAAAGTATAGCTTTACTGTCTAGATTGGGCCTGTACCATCTGTGCGAGGAAAGGCCTGCAGCGTATAGGCTGAGCCTGTGACATCTTTTCACCAGAAGGATACCTCTGCTGTCTAGTTTCCATCAGTGTAATCCATGCAACTAAACGGATAGTCCTGCTTTCTGAGGGCTGACCCGGTTTCAGCTGTGCCACCTGAAAGGTACCACGACTTGAGCCAGCCTTGTGCTGTATGAGGTCTAAGAAATGTCTGTTACTCCAGATATAGCTTTACTGTCTATAGATAGAGCTTTCCTGAACTGTGTGATTGAAGAACATAGAAACCTTCTCAGGAGCCTCCTTTTAAACCAACAAAGAAGAAATTGGCACAGAAGCTGTAATATAAAAGTAACATCTTTAATAACCTCAAATGGGGGAGACTACGTCACACAGAAGCCTTAGCAACTGAATGAGGCAGCTTAAGGAGTACAGAAAACAGAGGCCTTATATATGCATAGGGTTCCATAGTCAGCATAAGACCAAGGGGCAGTCCTGGCTCATGTAAGCATGCAAAATACCTAATATGGGCATATAAGATCTGCTTGCTCAACAAAGTGGGAGGAGAGTTACTTCTGCATAAAACAGCAAAAGTAGCCTGACAGTTCTATACTAGGAGCAGGTGCATTCTACTAGCTAGGCCTTTCTGAGCATGTGCAAGGCCCTGAAGAGGGAAACTGCACATGGCGAGCACATGGCTAACTAAAATGGCTGCCACATTCAAAATGGATTTCAGCTCATGCTAACAAATCCCTGCAATATTTAACACGGTGGGTGTTCCTGCTATGTATAGTGCCATCCATTGACTTCATTGACTGTGGAAGAGGTGTGGCTCAGCGACTGACGCCGGACGCTGGGGATCACGGTTCGATCCCCGGCTCTGGCGGCAGCTGAGCTCAGCACCATGTGACTCTGGGCAATAGTTCACTTAATCTTCCCGATGGCACCCAGCGCTGGGAGGCCTACGGGTAGCTGTGCGCTTTACAAATACTGGATTTACATTTACATTTGACTCATAGGATACTCCTTCTGCCATGTAGCTTGAACGAACACGATCTGTGTGAGGGGTGGCTCTGCTGTGTACAGGCTGAACCTGTGACATCCATTGAGCCAAATGATACCTCTGCTGCCTATAGCTTGAACCTCTGCACTGCTTGTAGCTAGAGGGATAGTTCTGCTGTATGAGTCTGTCTGACTTCTCTCTCCTCATTCATACTTCTGCTGGGAATGCCTTGAGCCTTTAATGTCTGTGTGACTTTGCAAATTGTTCTGCTGTTTATAAACTAAGCCTTTGAGACATGTATAATCTGAGGCATACCTCTACGGTGTACGCCTTGAACCTGTAGGACCTTGTAATTTAACAGATTGTTTTTTTGTTTAACTCTTGAGCATTTGAGATATGTTTGACATGTGGTATATCTCTACAGGGTAATGCGTGAACCAGTCCGCCCTGTGTAATTTGAGGGATAGTTCAGCTGTGTAGAACTAGAGCTGATGACATCTTTGTAGAGCTGGAGTCTATGGTACGTGGAAATGGCATGTAAGCTTAGGCATGGCTCTAAGGTGCTATCTAGTAGCGAGGCATGCTTTTCATCAACTAGAAAGATTGCTTGAATTGTGGGAGAATAGAATGCTTAGCCAGGAACTTCCTGCACAATAATAATGGGTGGAGCTCTGGCAATTGATGTTTGTGAGCAGAGTCAAGATTTCTGATGGGTATTTTTACCCCGGGCCCCATTGGAACCTAATATTTCATATTCATGAGTCAAGGCCTGTCCTGAGTCTGTGTGCAGTTGTCCTATCTTCTGTGAGTGCATGTTTGCCTCTGCTTTCGCCAACTTTTACTCCTACGAAAGGCTGGACAGCGACTACCTAAAAATTTTCTGCCACATTAACAGCACCCCTGTACCCGCCTCTTGAATCCCACTGGATCTGCCACCTCCTTGTGTATGAAGGGCTCAGACAACTGTCTCTTGAATGCTCTGCGGTCACCGCCTCCTAGTGTATGAAGGGCTCAGACAACTGTCTCTTGAATGCTTCGTGGTCACCGCCTCCTAGTTTATGAAGGGCTCAGACTGTCTCTTGAATGCTCTGCGGTCACCGCCTCCTAGTGTATGCAGGGCTCAGACTGTCTCTTGAATGCTTCGTGGCCACCGCCTCCTAGTTTATGAAGGGCTTAGAAAACTGTCTCTTGAATGCTCTGCGGTCACCGCCTCCTAGTGTATGAAGGGCTCAGACTGTCTCTTGAGTGCTTCGTGGCCACCGCCTCCTAGTTTATGAAGGGCTCAGACTATCTCTTGAATGCTCTGCGGTCACCGCCTCCTAGTGTATGAAGGGCTCAGACTGTCTCTTGAATGCTTCGTGGCCACCGCCTCCTAACTTATGAAGGGCTAAGACTGTCTCTTGAATGCTCTGCGGTCACCGCCTCCTAGTGTATGCAGGGCTCAGACTGTCTCTTGAATGCTTCGTGGCCACCGCCTCCTAGTGTATGAAGGGCTCAGACAACTGTCTCTTGAATGCTCTGCGGTCACCGCCTCCTAGTGTATGAAGGGCTCAGACAACTGTCTCTTGAATGCTTCGTGGTCACCGCCTCCTAGTTTATGAAGGGCTCAGACTGTCTCTTGAATGCTCTGCGGTCACCGCCTCCTAGTGTATGCAGGGCTCAGACTGTCTCTTGAATGCTTTGTGGCCACCGCCTCCTAGTTTATGAAGGGCTTAGAAAACTGTCTCTTATGCTCTGCGGTCACCGCCTCCTAGTGTATGAAGGGCTCAGACTGTCTCTTGAGTGCTTCGTGGCCACCGCCTCCTAGTTTATGAAGGGCTCAGACTATCTCTTGAATGCTCTGCGGTCACCGCCTCCTAGTGTATGAAGGGCTCAGACTGTCTCTTGAATGCTTCGTGGCCACCGCCTCCTAACTTATGAAGGGCTCAGACTGTCTCTTGAATGCTCTGCGGTCACCGCCTCCTAGTGTATGCAGGGCTCAGACTGTCTCTTGAATGCTTCGTGGCCACCGCCTCCTAGTGTATGAAGGGCTCAGACTGTCTCTTGAATGCTCTGCGGTCACCGCCTCCTAGTTTATGAAGGGCTTAGAAAACTGTCTCTTGAATGCTCTGCGGTCACCGCCTCCTAGTTTATGAAGGGCTTAGAAAACTGTCTCTTGAATGCTCTGCGGTCACTGCCTCCTAGTTTATGAAGGGCTTAGAAAACTGTCTCTTGAATGCTCTGCGGTCACCGCCTCCTAGTGTATGAAGGGCTCAGACAACTGTCTCTTGAATGCTTCGTGGTCACCGCCTCCTAGTTTATGAAGGGCTCAGACTGTCTCTTGAATGCTCTGCGGTCACCGCCTCCTAGTGTATGCAGGGCTCAGACTGTCTCTTGAATGCTTCGTGGCAACCGCCTCCTAGTTTATGAAGGGCTTAGAAAACTGTCTCTTGAATTCTTCGCGGTCACCGCCTCCTAGTGTATGCAGGGCTCAGACTGTCTCTTGAATGCTTCGTGGCCACCGCCTCCTAGTTTATGAAGGGCTTAGAAAACTGTCTCTTGAATGCTCTGCGGTCACCGCCTCCTAGTGTATGCAGGGCTCAGACTGTCTCTTGAATGCTTCGTGGCCACCGCCTCCTAGTTTATGAAGGGCTTAGAAAACTGTCTCTTGAATGCTCTGCGGTCACCGCCTTCTAGTGTATGAAGGGCTCAGAAAACTGTCTCTTGAATGCTCTGCGGTCACCGCCTCCTAGTGTATCAAGGGCTCAAACAACTGTCTCTTGAATGCTCTGCGGTCACCGCCTCCTAGTTTATGAAGGGCTCAGACTGTCTCTTGAATGCTTCGTGGCCACCGCCTCCTAGTTTATGAAGGGCTCAGACTGTCTCTTGAATGCTCTGCGGTCACCGCCTCCTAGTGTATGCAGGGCTCAGACTGTCTCTTGAATGCTTCGTGGCCACCACCTCCTAGTTTATGAAGGGCTTAGAAAACTGTCTCTTGAATGCTCTGCGGTCACCGCCTCCTAGTGTATGAAGGGCTCAGACAACTGTCTCTTGAATGCTTCGTGGTCACCGCCTCCTAGTTTATGAAGGGCTCAGACTGTCTCTTGAATGCTCTGCGGTCACCGCCTCCTAGTGTATGCAGGGCTCAGACTGTCTCTTGAATGCTTCGTGGCAACCGCCTCCTAGTTTATGAAGGGCTTAGAAAACTGTCTCTTGAATGCTTCGCGGTCACCGCCTCCTAGTGTATGCAGGGCTCAGACTGTCTCTTGAATGCTTCGTGGCCACCGCCTCCTAGTTTATGAAGGGCTTAGAAAACTGTCTCTTGAATGCTCTGCGGTCACCGCCTCCTAGTGTATGCAGGGCTCAGACTGTCTCTTGAATGCTTCGTGGCCACCGCCTCCTAGTTTATGAAGGGCTTAGAAAACTGTCTCTTGAATGCTCTGCGGTCACCGCCTTCTAGTGTATGAAGGGCTCAGAAAACTGTCTCTAGAATGCTCTGCGGTCACCGCCTCCTAGTGTATCAAGGGCTCAAACAACTGTCTCTTGAATGCTCTGCGGTCACCGCCTCCTAGTTTATGAAGGGCTCAGACTGTCTCTTGAATGCTTCGTGGCCACCGCCTCCTAGTGTATAAAGGGATTAGAAAACTGTCTCTTGAATGCTCTGCGGTCACCGCCTCCTAGTGTATGAAGGGCTCAGACTGTCTCTTGAATGCTTCGTGGCCACCGCCTCCTAGTTTATGAAGGGCTCAGACTATCTCTTGAATGCTCTGCGGTCACCGCCTCCTAGTGTATGAAGGGCTCAGACTGTCTCTTGAATGCTCCCCTGCCCCAACCTCTTAGTGTATGAAGGGCTCAGACAGGTGTCTTTTGAATAACTTGCTCCCACACTGCCGCAGTCTTCATTAATCCCTCCTACGATGCCTTCTCTTTTCACCTTCACCCAACTAACTCCTCCTGCCCCTGTTCATCCCCCTTGTTCCCCTAGTCCGAATTGTTACATCCTCTCCCATCCTTCCCTTTAGGCACTCCCCACCTCCCCTCACAAGCCTATGGTTCCTATTCACCGCCCACCCGGCCCTCTCCTTGCGGCTTGTCATTAGTGCTACCGGGTCTTGCTCAGAAACAAAAGGCTATCTATATTGCAAGCTCCTTATGTAGGAAGCTGGGTTTCTGTTGCAGTAACCCCCCCACATTTTTTGCCAGATTTCTGATGCACTTTTACTTGATGTGCCCTGGGTCCCTGCCAATCAGGTTTCCAGGGCCTGTGTTCTTTCCCAAAACTGTACCTTTGAACCGCCAACTGGTACCTCTCTGGCCACATGTAAGTCCCTTGTAAAATGTACCATGGGTACCAAGGGCACTGTGACCAGGGAAGGCCTCTAAGGGCTGCAGCACATATTGTGCCGCCCTTAGAGGTCCTGTACCGTAACACACACTGCCATTGCAGGCTGCGTGATTAGGTGCAGTGAAAAGTGAAGATTCGACATGGCACACATACCTGCGTGCCATGCCTGCAAGCCATGGTAAGACACCCCTCTAGCTAGGTGCATTATACCACTGGTGATGGTACAGTTGGATGAGCACTGTACCCCTACCGTGTCTGAGTCCATTCATAGACATTGTAAGTGCAGTAAAGCCATAAAGAGTATATGGTCTGTGAGTTCGTCATTACAAACTCCACAACACCATAATTGCTTTACTGAATTCTGGGAAGTTTGGGAGCAAACGTCTCAGCATAAGAAACCTACACTGTTGCCAGAAACACAGGAGGGGATGGTGAAGGGAAGCAGAAGCAGCATGGAGGAGGGAGAATGGGATGGACAAAACAATGCAGGGCAGGGTGTGTGAAGCACCGAAGTAACACAGTAAGGGATGGTGAAGGGGAGCAGATGCTGCAAGGAAGAGGGTGGGTGGGACGGACAAAACAATGCAGGGGAGTTGTGTGGGGAGGCCGAAGCAACACAGGAGGGGATGATGAAGGGAAACAGAAGCAGCATGGAGGAGGGTTAGTGGGATGGACAAAACAATACAGGGCAGGGTGTGTGGGGGCACCGAAACAACACAAGAGGGGATGGTGGAGGGGAGCAAATGCTGCATGGAGGAGGGTGGGTGGGACGGTCCAAACAACGCATGGCAGGGTGTGTGGGACACTGAAGAAACACAGTAGGAAATGCGAAAGGTATACAATGAATTACTTTTGCATTAAGGACAACAAGGGCCTGAGAGATAAGACGCTGTGAGAGAACAGGAGCTCTAGCATTTCGGTGGACGTCTGAAGAGTTCCACACTTTAGTTTGGAAATACCATACAAAGTAAGAAGGACACGCAAGCCTTTGGTCAGCCTACTTAGAGTAAAAGAGTACCAGTATGATACTCGGAGAACTGCTCCGTGCGTGACCTTGTAGGCCTACAGTTTTTAAGATGAGCGTATTGCTGGGAACAGTGATGCTGTTGGCTTCCATTAATCCTGACAATGAGATTACCGTAGTAAGGGGTGTCTTGAGAGGTTCAGATTCTGTGTTGCGGAAGGAGTTGCAGGTGCAACAAGATATAGGGATTAAGGCAAAAAATGCCTGCACCACTATTAAATGCCACACATATGGATTTATTCAGAAGGTGCTAGTAACCAGGAACGCAATCCCTATACGATCCTAAAGGGGAACAGGGAGACCCTGTTAAAATCTAGATTGTGGCATAAACATTATCGGCGCCATCTTGTCCCTTTTCAGACTCGTACGTGCGCGTAAGCAGCAGCCATTTTGAATGCCATGGCCTCTCTGCCCGCTTCCGATAGCCAGCGTCTCACTCTCACTCTCTCTCTCTCTCTCTCTCTCTCCCTCACTCCCCAGCCTCGCAAGCATACCCGACAGCCCCCGGTCTCTCCTGCTTGAGTCATAACGCACCTCCAGCGCGACCCTGTCTTCGAGCCACATCCCGTGCTGCACCCCCCTGTCAGGTTTCGCCGTTCTGTCCCCAGGATGGTATTGATGCTCAAAAAGGGCCCACCTCTAGATCATCCCTAGTCTGGCTAAGGTCACAGACTCTAAAGGAGATCAAGCGGGGGAAAATGGGATGTCCGGAGGGGAACAGCTGGGCTGGCAGAAGTGGAGACCTGCAAGACACACAAAGCACGAAATAAATGGTATATCCCTGGTGATACAGACTCCCTATATTAGGAATGCTTAAGAACAACACCTCACCTGTAATACTAACAGAAAAGACTGCAATAAGAGTGAAGTAGAGCGGGCTTCTTCTCATTCCCTAGGGATGCCTATATACATAAAGGAAAGAAAACATTGGAATTACCTGCTTCTCTTCTTTCCCCCATAACCAGTTATAAAGGTGAGCTAGATGAACCTACCCCAACCAGGATTGAGGATGTCTTTGACGCCCAAAGAAACAGCAAAACCTTCTACTTCACTCCACTTCAAAATAAACAGAAGAAAGTAAAATCGAGGAACCATAGGTTCGTTTCCCAATGATAGTCTTGGTACTCCCTCCGAGGTGTGTATTTAGGGTAAGAATCAGGAGTTCAACAAATGGCATACGAAGTCTCACACACCCTTCTGGCTCATACACACCATACCTAGAGAAAACAATATTATGCTCCAATGTCCGAGCACAAATACAGCCCAGAACAGTATAATGTTATGCTCCAATGTCCGAGCACAAATACAGCCCAGAACAGTATAATGTTATGCTCCAATGTCCGAGCACAAATACAGCCCAGAACAGTATAATGTTAAGCTCCAATGTTCGAGCACAAATGCAGCCCAGTAACGTGCAACAGAAAACACTGGCCGTTGCAGATCCTTCTCTGCAAAGGCAGCACAAAGAAAACGCTGTCAGTTCTAAGCGTTTGTCAGGAAAACAAAGAAAGTCACAACCCCCCACAACGAGACCTGAACCAGGGGATGTGTTGAACAGATGCGGGCGCTTCCTAAGCCCCACCGAGGAATCCGAAAAGGAACACTGGCAGCTGGAACTGATGAGCCTCGGGTGAATACCGCACACACCCAAACAACAGAACTGGAGGCGAGCACCCGTCACGCCACTTCAGGCGCTTCAAGGCCCCGCCAAGATAATCCAAGGGAAAACACACAGGAATGCAAAAACAAATCTGGCAAGCCAAGTACACTGAATAATCGGCGCCGCGTCCACAGAAGACGCCGTATATGACTGTTACCTGACGCCTGGCGTCATACTGCCGCGCCTCCCCAGGCATCATGGGAATTGTAGTTTCTTGCCTTGAAAGTCCTTAACTACCGCAGGCAGTGATCTACCAGCGGCCGGGGAAGCCTGACACCCCCCACTCTTTCATCTCATTCATAGAACAGGCCCTTTGATAACCTCTTCCTCCCTGCCCGATTGTCCGGCCTGACCCCAAGCCATCGCATAGCTCAACAGATGCAGTTTATTGCCCCCACTGCAGGAACTCACCCCACATCAAAGGAGCAGAGATTAATCAATACCTTCACACCGCTAGACCCGACCGATCGCCTACATTCCCAATCCCAGCGGAATGTCCAGCTGCGCGATTGCCATCACATGCTGAGATCGGGGTGGGAACTCTACTATAGATGTGTGTGGGAACGGGTCTGTACCGGGGATTCCGAGGATGTCATGCAGTACTTCAAAGTAATATTACGGATGCAATGAATGCAATAAAACCATAAAACTGTGTATAAGAGGCCAGGCCTCGGAGATGTTGTTAGAGCACCTCGAAATGATACCTCGTTGTCTGATCTGATGTGTCTGCTCCGTCGGAATAAACTCCTGTCTCCTGCCTTCCAGTCTCCAGCGCCTGCCTCTTTATTTGATAAATCGTGAGTTGGGTGAGAAGCGGCTGACGCCGGGCAAACCTCAAAAAGGGGTAATTGACCTGATCTGCCTGAACCCTTTTGTTTACAATTGGCGTCCCAAACGTGGGGCCCATCAGCGACACGTGGATCCAGTGGGAGAGGTCCTGACGACGGAGTGAACGACTGCAACGATCGGGAAGTGCACCTGCCCGATAGACCCTCGTCTGGCAGCCGATCATCCGAACTTCACTGGTTCCGAACAGACCTCTCTCGAGTGATCTACGGTCCTGACTGGGAACCATCAGGAGTGCCACGACAGGAGATAGAGGACGATCGGGCGCTGGAATCGGAAGACAGGAAACTGTCCACGCGGTCCGGGTAAGGTCGTGTAAACACGACAAACTGTGAAATATTTGATTGATTGATTGGAAAATACTAGTATTACTCTCCGAATTGTTGGTTCTCTTGGAGATTGTCTGTCTGCAAACGGAGAGGAATAGAAAGTATTCTCTCTTCCTTTGCAGGTAGTGAAGGGTAGGTAACGCAGGCCTTTGCCCCCGTTGTAATCCGTCGTGCCTATCTTTCTCCCCCACTGATTGATTGTTTGCCCGAACATTGTTTGTTCGAGGATTGCTTTCTCGAGAATTCTCTGTCTACAAACGGGGAAGGATAAACGTATTCTGTCCTCCTTTGCAGATAGTGAAGAATAGGTAACGCAGGCCTTTGCCCCCGTTGTAACCCGTCGTGCCTATTTCTTTCTCGTCACTGATTGTTTGATTGAACGGACATTGATTGTTCGATATTGGTTCTTTGGAGGTATTCTCTGATCACAAATAACGTGGAATAGAGATATTCTGTCTAGTCTTTGTAAGCAGTGAAAGGATAGGTAGTGCAGACCTTTGTCCCCATTGTAACCCGTCATGCCTATCTTCTCCCCATTGGTCAGTAGTTGGTTCAGCCCGGACCGCTTATTAGAGGTGGATCATCCGGCTCCTCTGGAGGGCACCCCTAATAAGGATATGTTTTTAAAGTATGGACTAGTCGCCGTAGCTTATAGTAAGTTATGGCATAAATATACTAAAAAGGATCAGGAAAGTCAGTGGCCACTGATAGCATCCTTCGATGACGCAAAAATAAGCGTGCTGGAAACAGCCCTTTGTAACAATAAAACAACGCCCACTATGCTTGATAGTTTCGGCATGTGGCGCAAAGAAGCAGAGCAACGAAAGAAAAGAGAAGAAGCAAGAATAGGAAAAGAGTTACGAAAGGCAGCCCATCTGACCGCTAAGAAACTAGAAGAAGAAATAAAAGAAAGACAGGGAAGCAGACAAAAGCAGGAATCTGAGTCGGCAGGTCAATGCCCTGTTAGGACCCCCTCTACGCTCTACCCTGAGCTGCCCTCCAAACAACGGGCGAACGATGAGTTACTGCTAGGTCCTCCGATCATCTACATGCCCCCCCATACGCCCCCTCCCAACCTCTAGTACAGCACCTGCCAGCTCCGAGTGCAAATGAGAATAACCTTGGAGCTAGTACCCCAGCCCTTACGGCCTCCGCACCGGCCGCATTAGTAACGACATCAGATGAACTCGAGACTAGCAAGCAGCCACCAGCCAGACTGAATAGATTGAGCAAAGATGAACGGGAGGGAATTGACAAGATAGCAAAGACACTGGTAGAACGGAAGGAGAGCGAAGAATACACGATAGATATGCACAATTCACATGCCGGTAGCCACAGACGGTATTTCATTTTACGGTTTAGCTACCACACCCTGAACGCATATGAGGATAGGTATCAGAGTCAGGGTCCTGCTAAACTGACCGCTTTATATAGAAAAGTCAATGTTGGAGACGAGGCTGAGCACGACGCGACGGACCTCTTCATGCAAACGCTTGAGGTCTTCCGCCACCTCACGGAACAGAAACCAGAAGTTAAGATTACAGTCCCTGAAACGACTGGGTCCTCATCAGAAGTAGCCAACACTATGATGCCTATCAGAGAAGCCGCCCCCTACTGGGTCCCCCCGCGAGGTCAGGGGACAAACAACGATATCAACCACGCAGATGCGAAGGGAAGGGTTGTGTACAACTGGGTTTATCAACCATGGGATCGGCAAGATATTTTAACTTTTAGGCAAACCCTGCCCGATTTAAGAAAGAACCCGACAGCATTTTATACCGAACTAGGTACAGCCTTGGGTTCAACGATAATGACTCTAGCGGACATTGACTTGTTTTTCGGGTTATGTCTGCCGGCTGACGTGTGGAAGCAAATCCGGAAAACCGACCACACAGATCTGTTCGGACATACCTGGAACCAACTCAGTGAACTAGATAGACAGCGAGAGCCCGGAAAGAAACCGGTAAAAGACATACTGGAACTCCCGGACAAAATAGTTCAGAAGCTAAAGACATTGATCCCAGAGAAGAAGGTAGACTGGTCGATAGTCACGGCTTGCCGTCAGAGACCCCAGGAAGACGTATCAGAATACTTCTCCCGATTTGAGATGGTGTTCTCCGACTCCAGTGGCCAAGACATGACCTCTGCAACCGGACAACACCTATTCGTGCAAAACTACGTAAAGGGTCTATCGCAAGAAGTCTCCCAGAAATTACAGACGAGCGAGAGTAGTTGGGGGGCCTCCAAACCTGCAGCTATCCTTCAGATGGCTCAGTACTACGAACACCAAAAGAACGAGAACGATAGGGCGACTGAGAAAAAGAAAAAGGACTTGAAAGAACGAGTGATGATTGCTCAATTGCAAGGAGTGACGACAGGAAGGGAACAGTATAGAGGAAATTACCAGTCGAATGCCCCTAGAAATCCACCCCCTAGAGACCGCACACCCACATCCGGCGCTCCACGAACAGACCTCGATGAGAACCAGTGTGCGTTTTGCAAAGGATTTGGCCATTGGGAGTCTCAATGTCCGGTTCTTCTGGAAATGATTAAAAATAAAGAGACGAGGGATACGACGAATGGCTCCAAGACTAGAGAGCAGGGACGAGGGCACACCCATAACACCAACAATGACAGACCTGGCAGATCGAACACATTTGACCGTCCCCGGCAGAATCAGTGCCAACAGTCTGACTGCGACAATGCCCGCGACTTTGCATAGGACTGCCAAGGGCAAGGAAGGGATCCAGTCCAGCAAGGTCCTTATGTCACCGCTAAGGTCCTAGGTACGAAATCTCCATTCCTGGTAGACACTGGCGCAACACGTAGTGCGTTATCTAAACGACTGATTCCAAGGGCACCCTTGTCTGGCTCACACATAACATCAATAGGCTTTGATGGAACGCCCTCCACTAACCCCTTATCCGCACCGGTCTCCTTCGACTTGGACAGTAACCCCACTGACACGACGTTTCTGCTTTCCTCCAACACCCCCGATGCCTTATGGGACTTGACTTACTGAAGCATTTCCGAGCTACTATCAGGTGTTCACAGGACGGAGTTCGAGTCATTCTGTACGATAACCCGACTCTTCTCAGACCCCATCCCGCACGACACATGTTCTCCATCTCTGACACTGACGCATCCTTACTTGACTCTCTACCTCTGTATCTGTGGGCTAAAACTGACGCTGATGTGGGACGAATGATGATCGACCCCGTGCGCATAACTGTTCGCCAAGATGCGATACTCCCAAAACTCCCACAGTATCGGATATCGCCGGAAGGTGAGAAGGCATTGGTAATGATAATCCAGTCCCTGGTTGAGGCAGGAGTGGTAGAGGAAGTAGTCAGCAATATTTGCAACAGCCCTATCCTACCCATTGTAAAGAAGCAAGGCGAGGGAGATGAGAAAGCGTACCGCTTCATCATCGACCTTCGAGAGGTCAACAAGGTAGTGGTACCTCAGTACCCCGTGGTCTCAGATATCGCCACCATTCTGACCCTGATTCCTTCCACAGCCACCACCTTCACTGTAATAGACCTCAAGAACGCTTTCTTCTCCATCCCCATCCACCCAGACAGCCGCTACCTTTTCGGCTTCACGTTAAAATCCCGCTCATATAGATTTTGTAGAGCTCCCCAAGGTTACACAGAAAGTCCCAGCATCTATAGCCAGGCTCTCAAGAGGCAGCTGGATGCCGTTCAGCTACCGGAGGGAGTGGTGCTGATACAGTACGTCGATGACATCCTTTTGGCGGCCGACACCACTCCGCTTGCAGTCACAGCCACCATTCAACTCTTGCACTTCCTTGCGGAAAATGGCCACAAGGTCTCCAAGAAGAAGTTGCAATTCTGCCAAACCCAGGTCACCTACCTAGGCCACCTCTTGTCCAAAGATGGGAGACAGCTTACACCCGATCGAATCCAGGCCATTCTAGACACCCCTGTCCCAAAGACCCAGAAACAAGTCCGCTCCCTGGTAGGCCTCACCTCCTTCTGCCGGCAGTGGTTGCCAAATTTCAGCCTCATTGTAAAGCCACTACTTTCCCTACTAGCCAAAGATGTCCCCTTCCCACTCCCTTGGACCCCCGAATGCCAATCCTCCTTCAAAGAACTTCGAGACGCCCTTTGTTCTGCACCAGTCCTAGGAACCCCCGATTACATCAAACCCTTCTCTCTCTACACCCACGAAAGGGAGGGGTGCGCTTTGTCTGTCTTGACTCAAACCATTGGCCCCAAGCAACGACCATGTGCCTATTTCTCTGCCACCCTTGACCCCGTAGCGAGAGCCTTGCCTGCCTGCCTTCGAGCCGTAGCTGCCGCTGCTGTCTCTATCCGACAAAGTGGGGGATCGTACTCTCGAATTCCCTCACGGTATTGGTGCCTCATGCTGTTGACACCCTCCTAAACCAGACTAAGACACAACACCTGACTAGTGCACGACTGACCGGATACGAACTGACTCTACTGGCACCCCACATCACGCTGAAAAGATGCACCACACTGAACCCAGCCACCTTGTTGCCTCTGCCCGAAAACGACCCAAATGTCCCCCCTATACATGACTGTGTGACCCTCACAGATGAACAGACTAGGAGTAGAGTTGACCTCCGAGACACCGCCTTCACAGACCCTGACGGAGAGCTATGGGTAGACGGCTCTTGCATAAAACTCCCCGACGGCACCACCTCAGCTGCCTATGCAGTTACCACAGCCCGAACTGTAGTTGAAACCGCCCGTATCACGCAACGATCCGCACAGGCGGCAGAACTGATTGCCCTCACACGAGCATGTATTATAGCAACAGGGACTACGGCAAACATCTACACGGACAGCCAGTACGCCTTCGGGGTGGTTCATCATTTTGGACTCTTGTGGAGGGAAAGGGGATTCCTGACGTCCCACGGCACGCCCATCCTCCACGGAGATCTAGTCTCCGCCCTGATTGAAGCAGTTCTCCTCCCCAAACGATTAGCTGTAATCAAATGCCAGGCACACAGGAAGGTGACAGACTTAGTCGGACAGGGAAACGCGCTGGCCGACATCACCGCCCGAACCACAGCTGAAAATAGGACGACGACACGCATGTATGTGACCAGGTCACAAGCAGAAAAATGGACTGACGCTAGGGAGACAATTAGGGACATCCAGATGGCCAGCTCACCACACGAATTGACTGAATGGACACGGGTGGGAATGAAAGACGATGAAGGCTGCTGGCAGACAAAGGACACTAACAAATGGTTGCTACCCAACTCATACCTGATCCCCATACTGACTATGGCTCACTCCCCTGCACACATAGGATCTGCCCCCATGATCGAACTCATCTCCAAGGTCTGGCACAACGACAAAATCCCCGACTCAGCCAGACGCCTGGTCCAGCAATGCCTTATCTGCCTGCAACACAACCCTGGGAAAGGAACTGTGGTACCCCGGGGAGGGTTTGGGGTCCCGGACCATCCTTTCGAGGTCCTCCAGATGGACTACATCCAACTAGAAAGATGCCAAAGCCTGAAGTATGTATTAGTCATTGTGTGTGCTTTCAGCAAATGGGTAGAAGCCTATCCAACCCGTGATAACACTGCCATGACCACTGCCAAGGTACTGCTGAAAGAGTTTTTCCCTCGCTACGGTCTTTGTCGAATTCTATGGAGCGACAACGGCCCCCACTTCATAGCCGAAGTTATCCAACTAATCTTGAAAGGGTTGGGTGTAAAACAGAGATTTCATGCAGTTTTTCACCCCCAATCTGCTGGCTTAGTTGAGCGACACAACGCCACACTGAAACTAAAACTGTCGAAGATAGTGGCCACCACAAGACTTAAATGGCCGGATGCCCTCCCACTGGCATTGCTATCGATGCGCTCCACTCCCACTAAACACCATTTGACCCCCTACGAGGTTGTATTTGGGCGACCGATGAACCTCTGGACTGCCCCTAAACCGACCTCCATTCACGACGTCCCGGACGTCCTACTGTCTGATTACTTGTGCAAATTGACTAAAACATTGTCTGTCATTCATCAGCAGGTGCAGCAGGCCATCCCCGACGCTTCCAGGGGTCCGGGTCACGATATCCAACCGGGGGATTATGTGCTGATCCGAAATTTCCAACGGGCGAAGAGTCTGGAACCCCGGTGGACGGGCCCCTGGCAAGTACTGATCACCACCCGGACGGCTCTTCGAGTGGAGGGGAAACGCCACTGGCTGCACGCACACCACTGTAAGAAGGTCTCCTCGACCCTGGCCACGACAGAAAACGTCAGCACCCAAGAAGAACTGCTGAACAAAGACCGGCCATCACTGAACTGTTATCCTGATACCGAGGCACTCGAACTTGCAAAAATCTCTGATCCCACTGTGCCATCCAGGGAAGGGTATTTCCTGTGTCGAAAGGAGGGAGCTTCGGCTAAGTAGACCACAGACTGAGTTGAATCTCAGAACGGTAGCCTAAACTCAACCAAGGGTTACCCGGAGTGAAGCAAAACGAAGTCTGCGGTTCTGCCCACTACCGAGCACCTCGAAGGTGATGGAAGTGCCAGATAAGAAGATGATGGAAGCAACCGGAAATACCCACTACCGGAACCCAAAGACTGACAGTATACACAAATCAAAGACAATTGCCCTTTTCATTGTTCTCCTCTTTTGCCTCCTCCTCATGACTTCCTTCTGGATCGTGGAAGAGAGCGCACCCGCTCATCAGATATTGATGACCACTGCACAGCCAATCACTATGAAAGAGCATCACCTAATCTCCCTTTCGCCTCAGCTCCGAGAAAGGCGTAAGGAGTTCTGGAACAATTCCTTCGTGCAACTGTTGCACCAACACAACCTTGCCGCTAACGCCACCAACTGCTGGATCTGCGGGTTGCTCCCGCATGCCACCAGACACTCCATCCCTTTCATCCCTTCCCCTTTCTCAGTTCACGGCTCCTGCCTCGCCTGGCTGATTCTCTTGCAAGAGAGCTACAAGGACAACGCCACTTCAGGTCAAACAGTATCACACTTCTACCATGGGTTCTGGCTGAACAAAACCGGAAGAACATCTGCTCCCTTTTGTCCTTTGACCTCTGGTCCCTCCTTCCAGATGGACATCCCTGCCAAGGAACGAGTTGAAATGCAGGTGTTCCATAATCCAGCCAGACCCACCTTCTCCTACCTACGGAAACGAACTGCTGCCACTCTGACTGTGGCTCTGTCTGTTATCAATGTCACGGGCCTCGTGTGCCTCGAAGGACTGGGAACACAGCTGGTGGGCCACAGTTCCTGCCACATCACCAGAACATTGGACTCAATTGATCCCCCCTCCTTTGTTGCTTCTCCGAACATGTACTTTGTTTGTGGCACCAAAGCTTACACTTGGCTTCCAAAAGGTTGGGGGGGCACTTGCTACATTGCCTTCATTCTCCCCCAACGTACGTGGCCCCAGCAAACCATCACCGGCAGAAGCGCGCAAGAGACATTGACCAAGCCGACTCCACCGGAGCACAGTTCCTGGATGCAGTGAAGGGACTTGTTCCTCTGTGGGGCCCAATGGCAAACAGCCGCGCCATCCGACACCTGACCCAGGCAGTAGAAACGACCATGAACATCACGGCTGGCATCCTCACTAACAATACGGCCGAGCTTCAGGCAGTCCGCCTGGTGACTCTTCAGAACCGCCTTGTTCTAGATTTGGTTCTAGCTGACCGTGGAGGAGCATGCCGCATCATCGGGTCCAGCTGTTGCACCTACATGCCAGATAACTCGCCCTCAGTCTACAAAGCAATCGAACACCTCCACAGACTTTCCTCAGAGGTTCATCAGGAACAAGAAGAATGGTCACTTGGGAGTTGGTTCTGGAGTGCTGTAAAGGACTGGGGGTGGAGGTTGTTTATGATTGTATTGATACCGATTGTCGTAATATGTGGATTCTGCCTGGGTATTCAATGTTTGCCACCTCTATGCTCACTTTTGACTAACTGTATCTGCCGTAAGACTCTGGACTTTGAAACCGAACGCATGAAAGCCTTGTATGACCTTGAAGTAAGAAATATAATGGGGATTGACGTAAATTGACAAGCTGGCTAGATATGTTGAAAAGGGAAGACTGTTAAAATCTAGATTGTGGCATAAACATTATCGGCGCCATCTTTTCCCTTTTCAGACTCGTACGTGCGCGTAAGCGGCAGCCATTTTGAATGCCATGGCCTCTGCCCGCTTCCGATAGCCAGCGTCTCACTCTCTCTCTCTCTCTCTCTCTCTCTCTCCCTCACTCCCCAGCCTCGCAAGCATACCCGACAGCCCCCGGTCTCTCCTGCTTGAGTCATAACGCACCTCCAGCGCGACCCTGTCTTCGAGCCACATCCCGTGCTGCACCCCCCACTCTTTCATCTCATTCATAGAACAGGCCCTTTGATAACCTCTTCCTCCCTGCCCGATTGTCCGGCCTGACCCCAAGCCATCGCATAGCTCAACAGATGCAGTTTATTGCCCCCACTGCAGGAACTCACCCCACATCAAAGGAGCAGAGATTAATCAATACCTTCACACCGCTAGACCCGACCGATCGCCTACATTCCCGTTCCCAGCGGAATGTCCAGCTGCGCGATTGCCATCACATGCTGAGATCGGGGTGGGAACTCTACTATAGATGTGTGTGGGAACGGGTCTGGACCGGGGATTCCGAGGATGTCATGCAGTACTTCAAAGTAATATTACGGATGCAATGAATGCAATAAAACCATAAAACTGTGTATAAGAGACCAGGCCTCGGAGATGTTGTTAGAGCACCTCGAAACGATACCTCGTTGTCTGATCTGATGTGTTCTGCTCCGTCGGAATAAACTCCTGTCTCCTGCCTTCCAGTCTCCAGCGCCTGCCTCTTTATTTGATAAATCGTGAGTTGGGTGAGAAGCGGCTGACGCCGGGCAAACCTCAAAAAGGGGTAATCGACCTGATCTGCCTGAACCCTTTTGTTTACAATTGGCGTCCCAAACGTGGGGCCCATCAGCGACACGTGGATCCAGTGGGAGAGGTCCTGACGACGGAGTGAACGACTGCAACAATCGGGAAGTGCACCTGCCCGATAGACCCTCGTCTGGCAGCCGATCATCCGAACTTCACTGGTTCCGAACAGACCTCTCTCGAGTGATCTACGGTCCTGACTGGGAACCATCAGGAGTGCCACGACAGGAGATAGAGGACGATCGGGCGCTGGAATCGGAAGACAGGAAACTGTCCACGCGGTCTGGGTAAGGTCGTGTAAACACGACAAACTGTGAAATATTTGATTGATTGATTGGAAAATACTAGTATTACTCTCCGAATTGTTGGTTCTCTTGGAGATTGTCTGTCTGCAAACGGAGAGGAATAGAAAGTATTCTCTCTTCCTTTGCAGGTAGTGAATGGTAGGTAACGCAGGCCTTTGCCCCCGTTGTAATCCGTCGTGCCTATCTTTCTCCCCCACTGATTGATTGTTTGCCCGAACATTGTTTGTTCGAGGATTGCTTTCTCGAGAATTCTCTGTCTACAAACGGGGAAGGATAAACGTATTCTATCCTCCTTTGCAGATAGTGAAGAATAGGTAACGCAGGCCTTTGCCCCCGTTGTAACCCGTCGTGCCTATTTCTTTCTCGTCACTGATTGTTTGATTGAACGAACATTGATTGTTCGATATTGGTTCTTTGGAGGTATTCTCTGCTCACAAATAACGTGGAATAGAGATATTCTGTCTAGTCTTTGTAAGCAGTGAAAGGATAGGTAGTGCAGACCTTTGTCCCCATTGTAACCCGTCATGCCTATCTTCTCCCCATTGTTCAGTAGTTGGTTCAGCCCGGACCGCTTATTAGAGGTGGATCATCCGGCTCCTCTGGAGGGCACCCCTAATAAGGATATGTTTTTAAAGTATGGACTAGTTGCCGTAGCTTATAGTAAGTTATGGCATAAATATACTAAAAAGGATCAGGAAAGTCAGTGGCCACTGATAGGATCCTTCGATGACGCAAAAATAAGCGTGCTGGAAACAGTCCTTTGTAACAATAAAACAACGCCCACTATGCTTGATAGTTTCGGCATGTGGCGCAAAGAAGCAGAGCAACGAAAGAAAAGAGAAGAAGCAAGAATAGGAAAAGAGTTACGAAAGGCAGCCCATCTGACCGCTAAGAAACTAGAAGAAGAAATAAAAGAAAGACAGGGAAGCAGACAAAAGCAGGAATCTGAGTCGGCAGGTCAATGCCCTGTTAGGACCCCCTCTACGCTCTACCCTGAGCTGCCCTCCAAACAACGGGCGAACGATGAGTTACTGCTAGGTCCTCCGATCATCTACATGCCCCCCCATACGCCCCCTCCCAACCTCTAGTACAGCACCTGCCAGCTCCGAGTGCAAATGAGAATAACCTTGGAGCTAGTACCCCAGCCCTTACGGCCTCCGCACCGGCCGCATTAGTAACGACATCAGATGAACTCGAGACTAGCAAGCAGCCACCAGCCAGACTGAATAGATTGAGCAAAGATGAACGGGAGGGAATTGACAAGATAGCAAAGACACTGGTAGAACGGAAGGAGAGCGAAGAATACACGATAGATATGCACAATTCACATGCCGGTAGCCACAGACGGTATTTCATTTTACGGTTTAGCTACCACACCCTGAACGCATATGAGGATAGGTATCAGAGTCAGGGTCCTGCTAAACTGACCGCTTTATATAGAAAAGTCAATGTTGGAGACGAGGCTGAGCACGACGCGACGGACCTCTTCATGCAAACGCTTGAGGTCTTCCGCCACCTCACGGAACAGAAACCAGAAGTTAAGATTACAGTCCCTGAAACGACTGGGTCCTCATCAGAAGTAGCCAACACTATGATGCCTATCAGAGAAGCCGCCCCCTACTGGGTCCCCCCGCGAGGTCAGGGGACAAACGACGATATCAACCACGCAGATGCGAAGGGAAGGGTTGTGTACAACTGGGTTTATCAACCATGGGATCGGCAAGATATTTTAACTTTTAGGCAAACCCTGCCCGATTTAAGAAAGAACCCGACAGCATTTTATACCGAACTAGGTACAGCCTTGGGTTCAACGATAATGACTCTAGCTGACATTGACTTGTTTTTCGGGTTATGTCTGCCGGCTGACGTGTGGAAGCAAATCCGGAAAACCGACCACACAGATCTGTTCGGACATACCTGGAACCAACTCAGTGAACTAGATAGACAGCGAGAGCCCGGAAAGAAACCGGTAAAAGACATACTGGAACTCCCGGACAAAATAGTTCAGAAGCTAAAGACATTGATCCCAGAGAAGAAGGTAGACTGGTCAATAGTCACGGCTTGCCGTCAGAGACCCCAGGAAGACGTATCAGAATACTTCTCCCGATTTGAGACGGTGTTCTCCGACTCCAGTGGCCAAGACATGACCTCTGCAACCGGACAACACCTATTCGTGCAAAACTACGTAAAGGGTCTATCGCAAGAAGTCTCCCAGAAATTACAGACGAGCGAGAGTAGTTGGGGGGCCTCAAAACCTGCAGCTATCCTTCAGATGGCTCAGTACTACGAACACCAAAAGAACGAGAATGATAGGGCGACTGAGAAAAAGAAAAAGGACTTGAAAGAACGAGTGATGATTGCTCAATTGCAAGGAGTGACGACAGGAAGGGAACAGTATAGAGGAAATTACCAATCGAACGCCCCTAGAAATCCACCCCCTAGAGACCGCACACCCACATCCGGCGCTCCACGAACAGACCTCGATGAGAACCAGTGTGCGTTTTGCAAAGGATTTGGCCATTGGAAGTCTCAATGTCCGGTTCTTCTGGAAATGATTAAAAATAACGAGACAAGGGATACGACGAATGGCCCCAAGACTAGAGAGCAGGGACGAGGGCACACCCATAACACCAACAATGACAGACCTGGCAGACTGAACACATTTGACCGTCCCCGGCAGAATCAGTGCCAACAGTCTGACTGCGACAATGCCCGCGACTTTGCATAGGACTGCCAAGGGCAAGGAAGGGATCCAGTCGAGCTCTATGTTGACCAGCAAGGTCCTTATGTCACCGCTAAGGTCCTAGGTACGAAATCTCCATTCCTGGTAGACACTGGCGCAACACGTAGTGCGTTATCTAAACGACTGATTCCAAGGGCACCCTTGTCTGTCTCACACATAACATCAATAGGCTTTGATGGAACGCCCTCCACTAACCCCTTATCCGCACCGGTCTCCTTCGACTTGGACAGTAACCCCACTGACACGACGTTTCTGCTTTCCTCCAACACCCCCGATGCCATTATGGGACTTGACTTACTGAAGCATTTCCGAGCTACTATCAGGTGTTCACAGGACGGAGTTCGAGTCATTCTGTACGATAACCCGACTCTGCTCAGACCCCATCCCGCACGACACATGTTCTCCATCTCTGACACTGACGCATCCTTACTTGACTCTCTACCTCTGTATCTGTGGGCTAAAACTGACGCTGATGTGGGACGAATGATGATCGACCCCGTGCGCATAACTGTTCGCCAAGATGCGATACTCCCAAAACTCCCACAGTATCGGATATCGCCCGAAGGTGAGAAGGCATTGGTAATGATAATCCAGTCCCTGGTTGAGGCAGGAGTGGTAGAGGAAGTAGTCAGCAATATTTGCAACAGCCCTATCCTACCCATTGTAAAGAAGCAAGGCGAGGGAGATGAGAAAGCGTACCGCTTCATCATCGACCTTCGAGAGGTCAACAAGGTAGTGGTACCTCAGTACCCCGTGGTCTCAGATATCGCCACCATTCTGACCCTGATTCCTTCCACAGCCACCACCTTCACTGTAATAGACCTCAAGAACGCTTTCTTCTCCATCCCCATCCACCCAGACAGCCGCTACCTTTTCGGCTTCACGTTAAAATCCCGCTCATATAGATTTTGTAGAGCTCCCCAAGGTTACACAGAAAGTCCCAGCATCTATAGCCAGGCTCTCAAGAGGCAGCTGGACGCCGTTCAGCTACCGGAGGGAGTGGTGCTGATACAGTACGTCGATGACATCCTTTTGGCGGCCGACACCACTCCGCTTGCAGTCACAGCCACCATTCAACTCTTGCACTTCCTTGCGGAAAATGGCCACAAGGTCTCCAAGAAGAAGTTGCAATTCTGCCAAACCCAGGTCACCTACCTAGGCCACCTCTTGTCCAAAGATGGGAGACAGCTTACACCCGATCGAATCCAGGCCATTCTAGACACCCCCGTCCCAAAGACCCAGAAACAAGTCCGCTCCCTGGTAGGCCTCACCTCCTTCTGCCGGCAGTGGTTGCCAAATTTCAGCCTCATTGTAAAGCCACTACTTTCCCTACTAGCCAAAGATGTCCCCTTCCCACTCCCTTGGACCCCCGAATGCCAATCCTCCTTCAAAGAACTTCGAGACTCCCTTTGTTCTGCACCAGTCCTAGGAACCCCCGATTACATCAAACCCTTCTCTCTCTACACCCACAAAAGGGAGGGGTGCGCTTTGTCTGTCTTGACTCAAACCATTGGCCCCAAGCAACGACCATGTGCCTATTTCTCTGCCACCCTTGACCCCGTAGCGAGAGCCTTGCCTGCCTGCCTTCGAGCCGTAGCTGCCACTGCTGTCTCTATCCGACAAAGTGAGGGGATCGTACTCTCGAATTCCCTCACGGTATTGGTGCCTCATGCTGTTGACACCCTCCTAAACCAGACTAAGACACAACACCTGACTAGCGCACGACTGACCGGATACGAACTGACTCTACTGGCACCCCACATCACGCTGAAAAGATGCACCACACTGAACCCAGCCACCTTGTTGCCTCTGCCCGAAAACGACCCAAATGTCCCCCCTATACATGACTGTGTGACCCTCACAGACGAACAGACTAGGAGTAGAGTTGACCTCCGAGACACCGCCTTCACAGACCCTGACGGAGAGCTATGGGTAGACGGCTCTTGCATAAAACTCCCCGACGGCACCACCTCAGCTGCCTATGCAGTTACCACAGCCCGAACTGTAGTTGAAACCGCCCGCATCACGCAACGATCCGCACAGGCGGCAGAACTGATTGCCCTCACACGAGCATGTATTATAGCAACAGGGACTACGGCAAACATCTACACGGACAGCCAGTACGCCTTCGGGGTGGTTCATCATTTTGGACTCTTGTGGAGGGAAAGGGGATTCCTGACGTCCCACGGCACGCCCATCCTCCACGGAGATCTAGTCTCCGCCCTGATTGAAGCAGTTCTCCTCCCCAAACGATTAGCTGTAATCAAATGCCAGGCACACAGGAAGGTGACAGACTTAGTCGGACAGGGAAACGCGCTGGCCGACATCACCGCCCGAACCACAGCTGAAAATAGGACGACGACACGCATGTATGTGACCAGGTCACAAGCAGAAAAATGGACTGACGCTAGGGAGACAATTAGGGACATCCAGATGGCCAGCTCACCACACGAATTGACTGAATGGACACGGGTGGGAATGAAAGACGATGAAGGCTGCTGGCAGACAAAGGACACTAACAAATGGTTGCTACCCAACTCATACCTGATCCCCATACTGACTATGGCTCACTCCCCTGCACACATAGGATCTGCCCCCATGATCGAACTCATCTCCAAGGTCTGGCACAACGACAAAATCCCCGACTCAGCCAGACGCCTGGTCCAGCAATGCCTTATCTGCCTGCAACACAACCCTGGGAAAGGAACTGTGGTACCCCGGGGAGGGTTTGGGGTCCCGGACCATCCTTTCGAGGTCCTCCAGATGGACTACATCCAACTAGAAAGATGCCAAAGCCTGAAGTATGTATTAGTCATTGTGTGTGCTTTCAGCAAATGGGTAGAAGCCTATCCAACCCGTGATAACACTGCCATGACCACTGCCAAGGTACTGCTGAAAGAGTTTTTCCCTCGCTACGGTCTTTGTCGAATTCTATGGAGCGACAACGGCCCCCACTTCATAGCCGAAGTTATCCAACTAATCTTGAAAGGGTTGGGTGTAAAACAGAGATTTCATGCAGTTTTTCACCCCCAATCTGCTGGCTTAGTTGAGCGACACAACGCCACACTGAAACTAAAACTGTCGAAGATAGTGGCCACCACAGGACTTAAATGGCCGGATGCCCTCCCACTGGCATTGCTATCGATGCGCTCCACTCCCACTAAACACCATTTGACCCCCTACGAGGTTGTATTTGGGCGACCGATGAACCTCTGGACTGCCCCTAAACCGACCTCCATTCACGACGTCCCGGACGTCCTACTGTCTGATTACTTGTGCAAATTGACTAAAACATTGTCTGTCATTCATCAGCAGGTGCAGCAGGCCATCCCCGACGCTTCCAGGGGTCCGGGTCACGATATCCAACCGGGGGATTATGTGCTGATCCGAAATTTCCAACGGGCGAAGAGTCTGGAACCCCGGTGGACGGGCCCCTGGCAAGTACTGATCACCACCCGGACGGCTCTTCGAGTGGAGGGGAAACGCCACTGGCTGCACGCACACCACTGTAAGAAGGTCTCCTCGACCTTGGCCACGCCAGAAAACGTCAGCACCCAAGAAGAACTGCTAAACAAAGACCGGCCATCACTGAACTGTTATCCTGATACCGAGGCACTCGAACTTGCAAAAATCTCTGATCCCACTGTGCCATCCAGGGAAGGGTATTTCCTGCATCGAAAGGAGGGAGCTTCGGCTAAGTAGACCACAGACTGAGTTGAATCTCAGAACGGTAGCCTAAACTCAACCAAGGGTTACCCGGAGAGAAGCAAAACGAAGTCTGCGGTTCTGCCCACTACCAAACACCTCGAAGGTGATGGAAGCGCCAGATAAGAAGATGATGGAAGCAACCGGAAATACCCACTACCGGAACCCAAAGACTGACAGTATACACAAATCAAAGACAATTGCCCTTTTCATTGTTCTCCTCTTTTGCCTCCTCCTCATGACTTCCTTCTGGATCGTGGAAGAGAGCGCACCCGCTCATCAGATATTGATGACCACTGCACAGCCAATCACTATGAAAGAGCATCACCTTATCTCCCTTTCGCCTCAGCTCCGAGAAAGGCGTAAGGAGTTCTGGAACAATTCCTTCGTGCAACTGTTGCACCAACACAACCTTGCCGCTAACGCCACCAACTGCTGGATCTGCGGGTTGCTCCCGCATGCCACCAGACACTCCTTCCCTTTCATCCCTTCCCCTTTCTCAGTTCACGGCTCCTGCCTCGCCTGGCTGATTCTCTTGCAAGAGAGCTACAAGGACAACGCCACTTCAGGTCAAACAGTATCACACTTCTACCATGGGTTCTGGCTGAACAAAACCGGGAGAACATCTGCTCCCTTTTGTCCTTTGACCTCTAGTCCCTCCTTCCAGATGGACATCCCTGCCAAGGAACGAGTTGAAATGCAGGTGTTCCATAATCCAGCCAGACCCACCTTCTCCTACCTACGGAAACGAACTGCTGCCACTCTGACTGTGGCTCTGTCTGTTATCAATGTCACGGGCCTCGTGTGCCTCGAAGGCCTGGGAACACAGCTGGTGGGCCACAGTTCCTGCCACATCACCAGAACATTGGACTCAATTGATCCCCCCTCCTTTGTTGCTTCTCCGAACATGTACTTTGTTTGTGGCACCAAAGCTTACACTTGGCTTCCAAAAGGTTGGGGGGGCACTTGCTACATCGCCTTCATTCTCCCCCCAACGTACGTGGCCCCAGCAAACCATCACCGGCAGAAGCGCGCAAGAGACATTGACCAAGCCGACTCCACCGTAGCACAGTTCCTGGATGCAGTGAAGGGACTTGTTCCTCTGTGGGGCCCAATGGCAAACAGCCGCGCCATCCGACACCTGACCCAGTGAGTAGAAACGACCATGAACATCACGGCTGGCATCCTCACTAACAATACGGCCGAGCTTCAGGCAGTCCGCCTGGTGACTCTTCAGAACCGCCTTGTTCTAGATGTGGTTCTAGCTGACCGTGGAGGAGCATGCCGCATCATCGGGTCCAGCTGTTGCACCTACGTGCCAGATAACTCGCCCTCAGTCTACAAAGCAATCGAACACCTCCACAGACTTTCCTCAGAGGTTCATCAGGAACAAGAAGAATGGTCACTTGGGAGTTGGTTCTGGAGTGCTGTAAAGGACTGGGGGTGGAGGTTGTTTATGATTGTATTGATACCGATTGTCGTAATATGTGGATTCTGCCTGGGTATTCAATGTTTGCCACCTCTATGCTCACTTTTGACTAACTGTATCTGCCGTAAGACTCTGGACTTTGAAACCGAACGCATGAAAGCCTTGTATGACCTTGAAGTAAGAAATATAATGGGGATTGACGTAAATTGACAAGCTGGCTAGATATGTTAAAAAGGGATGACTGTTAAAATCTAGATTGTGGCATAAACATTATCGGCGCCATCTTGTCCCTTTTCAGACTCGTACGTGCGCGTAAGCAGCAGCCATTTTGAATGCCATGGCCTCTCTGCCCGCTTCCGATAGCCAGCGTCTCTCTCTCTCTCTCTCTCTCTCTCCCTCACTCCCCAGCCTCGCAAGCATACCCGACAGCCCCCGGTCTCTCCTGCTTGAGTCATAACGCACCTCCAGCGCGACCCTGTCTTCGAGCCACATCCCGTGCTGCACCCCCCACTCTTTCATCTCATTCATAGAACAGGCCCTTTGATAACCTCTTCCTCCCTGCCCGATTGTCCGGCTGACCCCAAGCCATCGCATAGCTCAACAGATGCAGTTTATTGCCCCCACTGCAGGAACTCACCCCACATCAAAGGAGCAGAGATTAATCAATACCTTCACACCGCTAGACCCGACCGATCGCCTACATTCCCGTTCCCAGCGGAATGTCCAGCTGCGCGATTGCCATCACATGCTGAGATCGGGTGGGAACTCTACTATAGATGTGTGTGGGAACGGGTCTGGACCGGGGATTCCGAGGATGTCATGCAGTACTTCAAAGTAATATTACGGATGCAATGAATGCAATAAAACCATAAAACTGTGTATAAGAGGCCAGGCCTCGGAGATGTTGTTAGAGCACCTCCAAACGATACCTCGTTGTCTGATCTGATGTGTTCTGCTCCGTCGGAATAAACTCCTGTCTCCTGCCTTCCAGTCTCCAGCGCCTGCCTCTTTATTTGATAAATCGTGAGTTGGGTGAGAAGCGGCTGACGCCGGGCAAACCTCAAAAAGGGGTAATCGACCTGATCTGCCTGAACCCTTTTGTTTACAACCCTAGTTCCCTTAACAAAATTCACAGGAGATGGTCTGCACCCTTCAACAATCTAGTACATATATTGCATCTTACAAGTAAAGATCTTATTAAATATACATAATATCAGTATTATCAGTTTTCCTAAGAAACAGTTAACCGAGGCTTCCTCAATTCAATTCAATTCTTTATTCAATTCTCTTTGTTAAAATGCAGATAGCCAACGCGTTTTGTCCGTTACCGGACTTCTTCAGACCTGATTAAATTTCATAAGCGTCATCGTAGTGATTCCTTCCATGTCGAAAAACAGTTATTACATTTTTAAAAAAAAAGTTTTTGTAGACGTGCTTCTCAAGAAAAAACGATAGATTCACCTTTAGTATTTTCCGGCGAAATGTAAAGCCGCAGTATTTTATCGTCCGAGTCACCGTGTGGTCATCTGGTTTTGGAAAGCTTTTGACCAAGGGTGGTGGCAGGAAGCGAGGATTTGAACAAAGTCATGATGATCTTCATGGATGGGGTCCAGGGTGGTGGCTAAAGGTGATATGGCCTTCAAGGGTGGCTTGTGTGAGGGCTACAAGGCTCAGTAAGAAGTCTGTTAAGGCCAATTAAGATTATGAGTAGTCAAGTGATGAATGATGCGTGTATGGGCATGGATGTCATAAAGGGAAGGGTTCGAAAGCTGCATTAGTTGCCTGGTTTCTGTGAAGATGTGGGGCAGGAAGAGTAACATTCTGTGCAAGAAGCAGATTGTGATAAGCTGATGGTAGAAGGTCATAGGGTGATGTGGGAGAAGGTTGCTTTGGCTTTTGAGGCTCCACAGGACATTTTAGGTGTGAGATAAATTAGAATGGAAATTGAGTTTGTGGATACTGTTGCAAGTGATTAGACGGTTGCATTATTGAGGAGAGCGGTTGCTAAGGCGCGAATATTGCGTGCAGTGGGCATTGAGTATCTGACAGCGGATCTGGGGTGAAAACGATATTCAACATCGGAGAACCACTTTGTCGGATCCCAAAGTGATGGAGTTATAAGGATCTCCAGAGTAATGACGGAGAGTGTCCTGTTTCTGGTTGGGAGTGGTTGAGTGGTTTGGCGTGGCACATTCCACGATCTTGGATTGTTTGGGCACAGAGGATGTTGACGCCCACCAATCCAGGATCCACCTCTGTTATCGATGCGAGAGGTAGGTTTGTTGGATGTGGTTAGTCCAGCGGGAGGTGGAAAAGAGAAGAGCTGGAACGCGCTATTTGGTGATGCAGAATAAGGATGCTGGGAAAATTGGATTCCAGGAGGACAGTAGTGGAGTCTAGAGCTGCCAATGGGTTATTATGATCAGGTCGTCTGGTTGTGTTGTGTGTGGAACGTCTGTGTTTATGGACCCAGTAGAGCAATGCTTGTTGGTAAGGTTGATGGTGCTTTTGAGGGTGGCTGAAGGCAGAGCCCTGGTCCTGTTATGAAGGTGGGTGAAGAGGATACGTGATTGGGTCCTGTTCTGAGGTACTGGGTTTTTCAGAACCGGTACCGAACCGGTAACCCAGTGGTGTCAGGGAACACACCCAAAGACCTCGAGTCCTTTCCTGATTCAGACCACAGAAACTCAGAGTCTTCTAGGTGAAGTCAAGGATCGATTTTATTGGCTGCAACCAAGTAACAGGTCCTAGAAGTACAACACACGGGAAGTATATTCTCAGGAGTCTGCTCAATCTTACAAAGTCAGGCTTCTCTTCTTATACAAAATATTGTGCTTCAGGCAAACATTCTCCACATTTCAGTATTCTGTTCTCATGTGTCCACTACAAAGGAAAAGCAGAGTCATGATGACAAGCCCATATTTCAGTTTGTCCATCCCATAACAAATTACCCGGCAAGGCCCAACATTCTCATCAGATATCAGTGGACCCCCAATAAAAACGGTCACCTCCCCATCATAAAGCAAGTGAGAGAGAAAAGAGCAGGGACAGGTGTGAGCAAGATTCGGCAGGGTGTGTGTGCGATGAAAAGGTTTATGGTAGGCTGTGCCTTGATGCTATCTCGTTCGGCCACTGGGAGAGGAACTGACCAAACAGGTTCGGCCTGGGGCAATGGTTCCAACTTGCCCAGGTCATAGAAAAGTCGATTAAGGTGTACGTGTCCTTTGGAATCGAATCTAGCTGGATTATAAGCCTATGTAAAGGGCAACTCACAAAATGGCTGCTGTCCATAAAATGGAAGCCAAGGGTTCAGAACGAAAATGACGATTTCGAGGTGAAATCGTCACTCGAATATGCCGAAAATGCTTGTACATAGTGTACTCGTCATTCTCGGTCTTTTGATACTAAATTCGTCGTGTTACGACGAAGTTTTATTCTCGAGTCCAGAATTATTACATAAGTCCAGGATTTTCAGAACCACAAACCCTCCTTTTGCCCTTACATAGGCAATTTAACCTAATCTCATGCTAATCTGAGTCCAGGTCTATATTCCTAAAGTCATTGAGATGTTGCTGTAACATCATTCTAGTACTTAGCTCGTCTCTTGATACAGGTGTCCTTACACATGATGTAGCACAGAGGCCACATATTGCAGGAGCACACTGCACGCACAGACAGAACAGGAAAAGAATGGCTAAGACCATCCCAATGACCATCAGAATTTTCCATCCCCAGGCGGATATCAGTTCCCAGAACCATCCCATTAATGACCAATCTCCTTTATCCACATGAATAGATTCGGAAATCTTATGCAGTTTAGAGATGGCCTGGTACACTGTTGGAGCGTTATCAGGAATGAAAACACAGCAACTCGATTGGATCAATTTACATACCCCACCTCGGTCTGCAAGTATGACATCTAAAGCGACCCTGTTCTGAAGGGTCATAAGACGATCCGACTGGAGCTCAGCAGTCAAATTACTAAGGGCACCAGCAGTTTCAACTACTGTGGACTCAACCACCCTTGTCAATTGCCTTATGTTCCTGCTGTTAACCATTGGTCCCCAGAACGGCAGAAAACCCTTTGCGAAGTCCCCAAATTCTTGACCTGCAGTGTCTTCTTTACTCAAGACACCTCTAACTACCCTTGTCTTGTGGTAATCTGCCGCTGCTGTGTAGGTGGGGGGCAACAGGAACGAAACAAAACATGAGCCCGAAAAGTCAGGGGGCAACCATGTATAGGCTCTATCATGGCAGATGAAATAGGTACCCTTAGCTGCTAAAAACGCAGGGGAAGTCTGAGACCCAAAAACATATGTTTCAGTACAGACACTCTTCCCTAACTGAGCTCTGGGATTCTTGCCAGTAGCTTGCAGACACAGGTGACCCTGATGGGGTACAATCCAAATCGGGGACGATCTCTTAGCTTGCTGTTTCTCACTCAGGGTAGCTCCATATCCGGTTACGTTCCATCCTATATAGGCAAGTGTCTCATCTTCGGGGGTAGTTTCATAAGAAATAACTTCCTTAATCATGTCGACTATACCCTTAACTAGAGCGCTATTCTTAGGATTATCTTTTACAGAACGTAGGGGGTGGACTTCACGTGCATATATGAACATTGTTCTGTATGCCCACACAGAACCATTGTGGCTGAATGGCAGGACCAGATAAGGGATACCTTTATCCGTTGTGTGAGGCATAAGACCGCACACCCAACAGTTAGTCGTGTTCATTACTAGTTGGTGTTGGTGCAAAAGCTGAATAAAGGAGTTATTAATAAACTCTAATCTCCTAGCGGATTCGTGTTCAGGAAGGGGTTGAAAAGAATGTGAGGAAACAGTGGAAGGAGGAGGTATAGGCGATGTAGTGGGTGCAAACGTTACTTGAAAAGAGAACAAAACATAACTTATTAAAAATATCATCACACTGAATAACATGAAAATGCACAATATCAAAAAACTTTTCTTTGTCATTATATTACATATTCTGGCTTTAAAGTTCACTCTTTCGGCAGGTCTCTCCATCTCGGAAAACTCCATCCTCTCTAAAGTGCTGCCCGCGATGGGAGGTTGATTCTGCTAAGGAATGCTTCTGTCAGTCCAGGGCAACTCCCTTAGACCAACCAGAACTGCCGACCTAACGTCGTCAGCTGCACCCCAAAGACTTTGGGCAATCGCGGCCCTAGCAGCGGAACCCGGATGGCGGTTCGAAAAACAAAAATAAGCAAGTTTCTCAGATGGGAGAGCTGCACTTTCAAAAATAGTACTTGGAGGGAAAAGAATTATTTTTATTTGTCCATAGGTCTCGGCCTCAAATTGTAGCGTTTTTTTCCGGGTACTGTCTGATCCTGAAACAGGAGTTCAGGCTCTGTAGTGTTCAATCGCTTTGATGGGGATGGTGTTGGTTGCAAAATATTGTCGCTCTCCTGCTCAGTAAGTGTTCCTTTTACATGTGCATCACTGAAAGGCAGAAAACGTGGCACGGTTTCAGTCTCTGAGTCGGCGACACCCTCCTGGACCCACCGGTCATACGGCAGAGGCAGAGGGATCCGTTTGCAGTGGATCCCGTGGATCCAGTTTGCCTTCCCCTCCACTCGAACCGCTGATCTCGTGGAAAGAAGGACGAGGTATGGGCCGGTCCACCTGGGCTGGTCGTTTTTGGTTCGCTGGAAGTTCTTGACCAGCACCCAGGATCCGGGGTCGATCTGATGTCCTGGAGTTTCAGAGACCGGAGGCAGGGTGTTGTGAACCTGTTGATGCAAAACACGCGATTTAGCCGTCAATTTGTACAGATAATCAAGTAAAACAGGGTGTTCAATTTCGCTGAACTTAGTGGGCCTTGGCACTCCCCATATGTTGGCCGGGCGGCCAAAGACTATCTCATAGGGGCTAAGTTTCACTCGCGAATGCACAGTCATTCTGGTGGACAGGAGTGCTAAGGGCAGAGCGTCAGGCCATTTAAGACCTGTGCTCGCTTGAATTTTGGCCAGTTTTAGCTTAAGCGTGCCATTGTAGCATTCTACTAATCCAGCTGATTGGGGGTGATTTGCAGCATGGTACTTTTGTTGGATGCCTAGCCCTTCACACACTCTCTTCATCACTCGACCCACAAATTCACTCCCATTATCACTCCAGACCATTCTAGGCATTCCAAATCTAGGGAAGAACTCTTTCACAAGGGCTTTCGCTGTGGACAAGGCAGTATTGTCCTTTAAGGGATATGCTTCTACCCATCTTGAGAAGGCACAAACAACAACGAGTACGTATTTTAAATTGTTGCACCTCTCCATGTGGATGAAATCTAGCTGCAAAACCTCAAACGGATACGTAGGAGGTGCAAAATGACCAGCTGGAGTTGGGGTTCCCCTACCAGGATTGTGTTTCAGACACACCATGCAATTCTTGACCACATTCTCTGCACACATGGGAATTCCTGAATTTTGCCATACTGGAGCCAACAACTTGCAAATCCCTTTCACGCTGATGTGAGCCATTCCATGAGCCATTGTAACCACTGCAAGCACATATGCATCGGGTAACAACCATCTCTGATGCTCTGACAATTCAACCCAACAACCATTTGTATCCATTTTACCCGTACTTTCTCTCCACATGCTCAATTCTTTCTCTGTAGCCTCAGCTTGAATAGATTTCACACTCTCTATCGTGTCTTCACACATTCCAACATCACCAACCCATCTTGCAGGGCCTGCAACATACATTCGGCTCATCACATTCCTTGCAGTTTCTTTCGCGATTTCATCAGCAAATGCATTTCCACGACCAACATCATCAGTCACCTTCTTGTGAGCACTACATTTCACAATCGCCATTTGCAGAGGCAAGGTCAGTGATTCAAGAAGCTCATTCACCAACTGACCATGCTGAATCTTAGTTCCATGCGAAGTCAGGAACCCACGTTCTTTCCACAATCGTCCAAAATTGTGAGCCACACCAAATGCATACTGACTGTCGGTATAGACAGTCATTTCATTTGTAATCTTTATTCGGTTCTTAAAAAGACACCATAAAAGCACATCAACAATATACACACAAAATATAAAATGAATAACATTTCCATTTAAAAGAGATGATGAAAGAGAAATGTAGCTAAAAACCATAATTCATTAGGCTAGTGGGTGAGGGAGTTCATTTTTTTTTTTTAGAGGGACAAAGAAAATGTTGCTATCCTGGTTCTCTAGTGTTCCGTAGCCGTAATGCCACCCGGATAAAGTTTATAGTGCAAAGAAGGGTATAGGCATCTTCTGCATCCTGGAGGAACCTCAGGGCCAGTTTCGCTTGTCTGAACTTCGATTCTTTCAGAATCCCCACCAGGAACTGGCGTCTTGGTACTGTATAAAATGGGCACAATAAAACAAAGTGAAGGGTATCCTGCGGAGACCTGTTGTCGCAGCCGCAGGTACCCTTCTCTTCCACTGTGTGAGTAAACACAGCCGGAACCGCAAATAGATGGTGAAGCATGTTGAGTCTAAAACGGGTCATGAGATAGCGATCCTGAGTGTTATACATGACCCTCAGATATGGTTCCATTCCTTGCTTCGCTGTAAGCTTACAATACGCTGAGACAGTAGATTTATGACTCTCGTTCTTAGCCCTCATTATTCGTACCCGTTCA
Source organism: Lissotriton helveticus (assembly GCF_964261635.1). Lineage (NCBI taxonomy): Eukaryota > Metazoa > Chordata > Amphibia > Caudata > Salamandridae > Lissotriton > Lissotriton helveticus. Next base: position 45,447,766 of record NC_136072.1, read on the forward strand.
GAAAAAAGTTTTTTTATCACGGATTTGCTCTCAGCAGTTAAGGATTCTGGGGAAGTGAAGAAGTTTGTGCAGTTAATCTCTCCTAGTGAATTCTTAACGTACTTCAACCAAGGTATGGTGTGTCCTTTATCCCGTTTGAGGCAATCCGAGATAATTTGTCTTGTTAAGGCCGCCTCAGGGTTAGTCCATATTTTAACCCATGCCAAAAGGGGTTTTATTTTAATCCGATCTTCTATAAAAGGTTCTCCCACTTCCTCATGGATAATGTACGCAGGAACGCACTGGGGCACTTTCAGAATACGTCTCAAAAATTTGTTTTCTTCTGTCTGTATTTGCTGTGCTTTGTTGTTTATAAAGCCCCATACTTCGGCACCATAGGTTACCTTCGCACAGCAAATTGCCCTATAGAGGTTTAGTATTTGTTCTGGGGACCACCTTCCCAATCTTTGTCCATACCCCATGATGGCTCCTACTGACGCCGCCAATTTCATAGCGTGTTTCTCCGCCAGGGGTTTAAAGTTGAGCTGATTATCGAACAGTACCCCCAGATATGAAAAGGTCTTGACCTGTTCAATTTTGTGTGACCCAATGTGGTAACTGAAATTCCCTTTTTTTGTTTGCCCCAATGACATGATATAGGATTTTTCCAAGTTTGTTGTTAAATCCAGTTTGCCCATGAACTCAACAAAACCGTCAATCAACTTTTGTAATCCTAAAGGGGTTCTGGCTAACAGCACCGCGTCATCGGCATAGAGAAATACCGGCACTGCACGATGACCAATTTGGGGAGAGTCCACCTTTAATTTCAGGAGATCTTTTTCCAGGGAGTTGATATATATAGTGAAGAGGAAGGGTGCAAGAATGCAACCCTGCCTTACTCCACTGGTGCAGGCAAAGGGGTCGGTCTTGTTTCCCTCTTGATTATATCTCACACTTGCAGATGTATTCCAGTGTAAAGATTGCAAGGTATCCACAAGGGGTTGATCCACTCCTAGTTCTGACAGCAGGGACCAAAGCTTACTTCTGTTTACACGGTCAAAAGCCGCGGAGAGGTCCATAAACCCCATGTGAATGGACCCCTTACCAGCAATGGTGTATTTTGCTGTCAGAAGATATAAATTCAAACATTGGTCAGTGGTGGATCTGCCCTCCCTGAAACCATATTGGATATCTGAAAAGACCTGCTGCTCCTCTACCCAATCTTGCAAACGGTGTAGGATGATACGCCTCAGAACTTTTGCAGTCACATCGATGAGAGAAATGGGGCGATAACATTGAGGGTCATCACGGTTCCCTTTTTTGTAAATCGGAACTATGGTTGCCGTTGACCAGGAGCGAGGCAGTCCTGCCACCACTGCCTCAATCAAAACCCTGGTGAGCAACGGGGCCCATAGCTCTGGTCTGCTTAGGAAAAGGTCGGGTGGAATTCCGTCCGGACCTGGTGCTTTGTTTTTGCTAAGCCCTGCTATTCCCAATTCTACTTCCTTCAAGGTAAAATCCAATTTAGCCGGCTGAATCCTCCCTAGATCATCCCCCTTAATCGATTGTTTTGTGTGATTATAGAGACTCTGGAAGTGATTCTGCCATTGTTGTGGTAAAATGGTGTTCAAAATTTTTGGTGCTCCTTGGTCCTGGAAACATGGGGAGTTGATAACTTTCCAGAAGCTTGAAGTGTCTCTCCTTTCTGCAGCGTCCCTTAAATCCTCCCATGCTTGATTTTGTAAGCTTTGTTTGCGATTTTTCAAAGCTTTTTTATATTCTAGTCTGTTCTGAGCTACTGTGAGCTTGTCCCTTGGTTTTTCATGAAGGCTAAGCTTCAATTTTTTGTGCGCCTTAGTGCAAAGAGAGTCAAACCAACGAGGCGTTGAGGGTATTTTGCTGGATCTAGAGGTCTTCAGGAGGTTGTTGACATGAGACGCAATATCTTCAAATGCCCTGACCACCTGGGCTCCTTCCGCCCTAAGATCCAGGCATGTGTTAATTGCATTTAGACCCTTTGTAATCAGACTTTTATAGAATCTGTCCCCATCAACCCTGGCCCATCTGATTCTCCTTCCCTGATCCACTGCCTTTTCTATTATGTCAGTTCTCTTTGGGCCTAATTTAAAATCAAATCCTTTTGTTATAAGTATAACAGGGTTATGATCGCTAAAGATGCTAGCGTCTATTATGATTTTACTGATATTTCTTTTTAGAATGGGTGAGACTAAGATAAAATCAATGTAAGAATGGCAACCTCTGCCTCTGTATGTTGGGTTTAGTTCTCCTGTTTCGCCCAACTCTGCGAGATCTAGAGTTTGAGTCAGATTATGCCTTTTCACAAGTCTCTCAAGATCCCATCCCTCTTTCACATGAGTAAAATGTGGTCCTTTCACTATGGTGCATCTTGACCAATCTTTGTTAAAAGGTTTTAGGTTATCACAAAGGTGACAATTAAAATCCCCCAAAAGTATTATATTTGGGGAGTTTGGTGTCTTATTTGAGAAGTTCAAGTTTTCTAAACAGGAGTCCAGTTCATTTACGGCTTTTCCCTTTTCAATTGTACCAACAGCATTATACCAGTTAATTAGAAAAAGGTTTAGACTTTTGGAATAAAACCTTATTACTTGTAGGTTGTGTGAGGCCCAGTTAAGGTTTGACCAAGTGACCTGGATGTGTAAGTTAACGTATATTGCTAATCCCCCACTGGCTCTCCCTGAAGATACCTTTGTGGCAGGGACAAAGAAACTTTTATACCTATCTAGGCTGTAGTCATATGATTCAGTCGCCCATGTTTCCTGTAGGCAAATGATTTGGAATTTATTTATATAACTGAGCCACTCTTGAGACTCAAATTTAGCCGCCAATCCTGCTATATTCCAGGATATAATTTCTAGATTTTCATGGGTGACCACCTCGGATTGTCCAATTTGACCTCCTGATAAGTGTGCTACTTGCTCTCCCTTTTTAATTGGTGTGGCGGTATTGGGTTGTAGGCTGCAATGGGTAGCTAATCCTCTTTGTTCAGAGGCTTCCATATGATCTGACATTTTCATCAAATCGCTACTATCCCTACTTGATGTTGGGGATCTATAACCACCTTTCTTACAAAGGACAGGTATTATCCTGTTCACAACTTCCCTATCCGTTCCTGTTACCAGTAATTCTACCTCCTTCAGCTTTGTATGTTTAGAGATTTGCTTTCCCCATGCGTGTCAATCGACCTGTTCCAATACACTGAACCTGTTCCAGTGTGCGTGCTGCGTTAAAAAGGGATCATAAATTGGGGCCATATGAGGGGGCCCTTGCCACTGGGATGGTCTATGTTGGTGGTTCATTTGAAAATTTCTAATCGTTGGGGGTCTATTGGTCTGCATGGCTCTCTGAGATGCGTAGGGGTAGAAGTAGGATAAGTGTACCGGATGGATTTGTGAATGGGTACCGTTGGGAGAGGCATTGCAGATGAAATTAACTGCTGCAATGTCTCTGAAGTTCACCGTAATTATGTCCCCTGCTATTGTCTTTGTGCCTTTACCAATCCAATCCCCCCTTCTTACTGAGAGAATCTCTCCATGAATATTGGGGGGTAGTGGTCTGTGTATTTGTAGCCACTGAGCACATTTATTTTTTAACTCTATTTGTGTTTCTCTTTTACCTTCTCTTAGAGGTGGGACTCCTGTTAGTACAACTACAAATGGAGAGGATTCCGGTGGGAGGTTAATTGTCCTAAAATAAGATGCTGTTTTATTTTCTTTAATATTTACGGGGGGAATCGAATTTGCTTTAGAGCTTGGTTTAGGAGTCTGTACATTATTTCCAGCTAATGATTGAACAGATGCGTGGGATGATTTGTTTGTTTCCAAAGATTTTTGTTTGTTAGTGTTGTTCATGTTCAATATAGGAGTAGCTCTCTGTATGTCTATTGTGCTACTTTGTGGGGCTCTGGGGGGATCATTTGATGCCGCAACTTTTATTTGATTGACCTTATCGGTAGTTGGTATTTTGGTTGAGGCTCCCCCTAAATCTGTTGGTATTGAAGCACCCCCTTGTCCTGATTGACATTTCAGTGCGATACCTTTGTTGTTTACAAGAGAAGTTAGCCTGTCGATTTTGGCTATGAGAGGTTTTATCAACACAGTAATAGAGTGTTCTAAATCTGTTTTGAGGTCAGCCACCATATTGGTGATCCAGCAGGGTATTCCTGATGTGGTAGGATTTATGGGAGTCACCAAATTATGGTTTCTGCTTTTAGGTTGGCCTTTTTTCCCCCCACATTTCGAGCCTTCTCTAGGCCAGATGTTTTCCGAGTTGATAGATTTCCTCTTGGTATTATTTATTTGTGAGTCCGTGCGCTCCCCATTGGTTTCATTGGGAGCCTGGGCGCATGGGAGGTCGACAAAAGAGGAGTGGGTGATGGCCAAACTAATGTTGGGGTCCTCTTCGGGGTCTAAGGTAACTACTGAAACATTGTATAAAGTTTCCTGTGTATCTTGGATGATGGTCACAGGTGGGAAAGACATCCTTCTCTCTGTATTAGCGATAGCGTTAGAAACCGCCCCTATGGTCTGTTTGAGCATCTTATCGATAGCAGTAAGGGTTGGTAATGATTGTGGGGGATCGGATTTCTGTTTGGAGCTTGATCTTAATGTAGGCATTTTAGGCTTTCTAACAGTCTTCCTCATAGTATGTCAGGAGAGGGTATATTGGCGAGAATGGATTTTGCTGCCTAATAAATGGTAAAGGTGATTACCTTAATCGCAGAGTGCCGTCCAGGGATTTGGGGGGGTGGCCCAGCCCAGCCTCTTCTGGCCGCTGAGGGCCGTAGAGGGCCCGCCCTTTGCCCGGGCTTAGCCTGGGCATCCCGCTCGCGTCCCGCGGAGCTGAGGGCTTGCTATTTTGAACGCCCCACCTGGCGCCTTGGTCTGGCGTCAGGGAACGCGCCTCCGCCACAAAGGCTGCCGGGATTTGGAGTCCCGGAGCGGCGGTGGCGTGCCTGGTTTAAGCGGTCGCTGGTTGCTGCAATGAAGCTGTGTGGCGTGGGTCCGCAGGGCTCCTCGATCCTCTCTTGTCCCTCTGGTCTCTCTGTCAGGTATGAGCTGATTCTCTCTCCCCCCGCTCCACCGAGGGCTTGCTGTTTTGAACGCCCCTCCTGGCGCCTTGGTCTGGCGTCAGGGAACGCGCCTCCGCCGCAAAGGCTGCCGGGATTTGGAGTCCCGGAGCGGCGGTGGCGTGCCTGGTGGAAGCGGTCGCTGGTTGCTGCAATGAAGCTGTGTGGCGTGGGTCCGCAGGGCTCCTCGATCCTCTCTTGTCCCTCTGGTCTCTCTGTCAGGTATGAGCTGATTCTCTCTCCCCCCGCTCCACCGAGGGCTTGCTGTTTTGAACGCCCCTCCTGGCGCCTTGGTCTGGCGTCAGGGAACGCGCCTCCGCCGCAAAGGCTGCCGGGATTTGGAGTCCCGGAGCGGCGGTGGCGTGCCTGGTGGAAGCGGTCGCTGGTTGCTGCAATGAAGCTGTGTGGCGTGGGTCCGCAGGGCTCCTCGATCCTCTCTTGTCCCTCTGGTCTCTCTGTCAGGTATGAGCTGATTCTCTCTCCCCCCGCTCCACCGAGGGCTTGCTGTTTTGAACGCCCCTCCTGGCGCCTTGGTCTGGCGTCAGGGAACGCGCCTCCGCCGCAAAGGCTGCCGGGATTTGGAGTCCCGGAGCGGCGGTGGCGTGCCTGGTGGAAGCGGTCGCTGGTTGCTGCAATGAAGCTGTGTGGCGTGGGTCCGCAGGGCTCCTCGATCCTCTCTTGTCCCTCTGGTCTCTCTGTCAGGTATGAGCTGATTCTCTCTCCCCCCGCTCCACCGAGGGCTTGCTGTTTTGAACGCCCCTCCTGGCGCCTTGGTCTGGCGTCAGGGAACGCGCCTCCGCCGCAAAGGCTGCCGGGATTTGGAGTCCCGGAGCGGCGGTGGCGTGCCTGGTGGAAGCGGTCGCTGGTTGCTGCAATGAAGCTGTGTGGCGTGGGTCCGCAGGGCTCCTCGATCCTCTCTTGTCCCTCTGGTCTCTCTGTCAGGTATGAGCTGATTCTCTCTCCCCCCGCTCCACCGAGGGCTTGCTGTTTTGAACGCCCCTCCTGGCGCCTTGGTCTGGCGTCAGGGAACGCGCCTCCGCCGCAAAGGCTGCCGGGATTTGGAGTCCCGGAGCGGCGGTGGCGTGCCTGGTGGAAGCGGTCGCTGGTTGCTGCAATGAAGCTGTGTGGCGTGGGTCCGCAGGGCTCCTCGATCCTCTCTTGTCCCTCTGGTCTCTCTGTCAGGTATGAGCTGATTCTCTCTCCCCCCGCTCCACCGAGGGCTTGCTGTTTTGAACGCCCCTCCTGGCGCCTTGGTCTGGCGTCAGGGAACGCGCCTCCGCCGCAAAGGCTGCCGGGATTTGGAGTCCCGGAGCGGCGGTGGCGTGCCTGGTGGAAGCGGTCGCTGGTTGCTGCAATGAAGCTGTGTGGCGTGGGTCCGCAGGGCTCCTCGATCCTCTCTTGTCCCTCTGGTCTCTCTGTCATGTATGAGCTGATTCTCTCTCTCGGTATAGACAGTCACTTTCATTCCTTTTGACAACACACATGCTCTTGTAAGTGCAATCAATTCTGCTGCTTGAGCTGAATTATGTGGAATACGTGCAGCTTCAACAATTGTATGCAAAGTCGTAACAACATATGCTGCAGTCGTGTCACCATTCGGGAGCTTGAAGCATGAACCATCCACCCATAATGTACCATCACATTCAGCAAGAGGAGTGTCCCTAAGATCTATTCTCCCTTTCGTTTCTTCTTCTGTCGCCCCAGACAATACAATCATGCTGCTCTGAATCATCTAACTCCTCTACAATTGGTAACAACGTAGCTGGGTTTAATGTGCTACATCTTTTTATGTGCACATGACTCGCTAACAATGTTAATTCGTAACCTGACAATCGAGCACTAGTTAAGTGCTGTGTCCTGGTTCTGTTTAACAACATGTCTACTGCATGTGGGACCATTACGACTAGCATGTTATTCATCACTAGACCAGCAGACTGTGGAATAGAAACAGCTGCTGCTGCTGTAGCTCGCAAACAACTTGGCAATGCTTTAGCTACCGGATCCAAGGTCGACGAAAAATATGCACATGGACGCTGCTTGCCTCCAAACAACTGAGTCAACACTGACAATGCACAGCCTTGTTTCTCATGGACATACAATGTAAAGGGCTTACTGTAGTTGGGTGTACCTAACACAGGAGCCGAACATAATGCTGTGCGCAATTCAGAAAAACTCTTCTGACACTCTTTAGACCAAGGAACGGGATTGGGTGTATCTTTACACGTTAATGCCACCAAAGGTTTGGCTAATAACGAAAAATTTGGAATACACTGTCTACAGTACGATGTAATGCCCAAGAAAGCAGGCACTTCTCTCTGTGTTCTTGGCACACTCAATTTCGCTATTGCCTGAATTCTTTCTGGGGTCAGTTTCCTTCCCTCCTTCGATAAGAGATGACCTAAGTAGGTCACTTCTTGTCGACAATATTGCAATTTGGAAAGTGACACCTTGTGATGCAAATCACACAGATGGCGCAACAATGACAACGTGGCTTTCTTACATATTTCCTCAGTATTTGCAGCAACAAGCAAATCATCAACGTACTGTACGAGGGTAGCACCTTCAGGTAAAACAATCGTATCAAGCTGTGTTTTTAGAGCTTGACTATATATTGATGGACTTTCACAGTAGCCCTGGGGAGCGCGTTTAAAGCGGAAGCTGCGTCCTCCTAAACTGAAGGAAAAAATATCCCTGCTCTCCTCAGCAATCGGGATGCTGAAGAAAGCATTCTTCAAGTCGATCACCGAAAACCAGGTGGCAGAAGCTGGAATTATAGTCAGTAGTGTAGTAATGTCGGGGACAACTGGAAATTGTGGCACAACTATTTTATTCACCTCTCTGAGATCAATCACAAATCTGTACACAGGTGGCTGGGAAGGGTCAATTCGTTTTAAAACAGGCAGAACAGGACTATTGCAAATGTTGCCTCTTGTCTCTTCGATCACATCTTTTTCAATCAGATCGTAAACGATCGCTAGCAAAGCCTTTTCACCTTCACTAGAGATTTTGTATTGGGGAATTCGTGGCATTTTAACATTGGCTTTCAATGTTACAACATATGGTGGTATTTCCAAAAGACCTACATCATTAGGACCAGTAGCCCAAAGAATATTAGGGAGATATGACAATTCTGTTGGAAGTTTGTCCCTTGACAAATACATTGGAGAAACCACTTTCTTACCCAGTGTAAGTTGTACTCCAGAAGGAGAACAGTACAAAGTCGCATACAATCTTTTTAACAGATCTAATCCTAACAAGTTTTCACCACAACCTGTCGTCAGAATAAGGGGTGCTTCGAATTCACAAGGTCCAACAGAAAGGGACAAAGGGTCAGAAATCGGATTTCTAACTGGGGCGCCAGAAAAACCTACAGAAACATTCATTTCGCCAGACAAAGGTGCGCCAGGGAGTTTTGAGTGCATAATAGAACTCTTTGTAGCACCAGTATCCAACAGAAAAGGCTCTGACACACCTGATGTAATCACCTCAACGTATGGTCCACTCTGATCTACTGGAACTGAAACAACTCCCTCTCTTTGTCTATGGCGGTCCTAGCAATCATTACCTTCCCAATGCTCATCTTCTGTATAGTAATCATCGGCATAGTACTGAGCTGTCCTACCAGATGCATTATTCTGCTGATCGAACCTATTCATAGAATTTTGAGGTGGAAGGGGACGTGCGTTCTGGGGGACGTTTCCACGTCCTCTACCTCTAGGCGCTTGCTGAACACCACGACCTCTTACACCAGAAGCACCATTTGCACGCTGTAACAAAATAGGACAACTATACTTTAAATGACCCTCTTCCTTGCAATACGAACACTGATTGGGCCTACAGGGACACGTGGCTGAGTATACTCGACTCTTTGCGAGTTCCTCTGTGTTAGACCTGTCTGGATTTTTTGCGCAGTCCCTCCTCATTATTATTTATTTTGTCCCCTTTTTGCCCCTCATATCCTTAATATTTTTCTGTCTACTATTTTTTTAGGTGTTGGTCAAGGGGATAGGTGTTCTTTTTCCCCCCATAATCTTTTACCTCAGGCCCTGAGGCCTGTTCTGACAGGAAAGTTGGCACTACCTAAAATGGTGGCCACCAACTGCTCTAACTGTCACACCCAGAACTTGGCCATAGCCTAGCATAGGGCATTCTAGAACCTTCTGGTCCACTCTGGACCACTGAAGGGCAGCCTATATAAGGCGGAATGCGGGGCAGCCATTTTGTCTACCTGTGGAAGTCAGCTGGAGGACAGGCTGTAGCCAAGGGTGGGAGAGGTTAGACATAGGGTTGACCTCCTAGATAGGGAAGCTGCCTTGGGTTGTCACCTCATTATCCCCTTTTGGGTTACTTGTCCTGACCCCGCTGTGAAGGGTTACTGGAGACCCTGGGCGCCTAGCTTGCCCCTTGTCCAAACTAAACAGGGGAAGTCCAAGGAGAAGGAGACTGCAGTGCTGCGGTGCGCAGTCCTCTGCCCAGTGGGAGGATCGGAACTAAAGAAGACTCCTGAACCTGTCATCCGTCCAGTAAGGTGGGCTGGGGTTCCAGTGCCTTAAAAGTGCACAGTGACTGTCTACTGAGGAAGCCCCCCCTTGATTCCCTCCTCCCTTCTGAGGATAGGAAGAAAGCTGGTGGCCTGGGTAGCGCTGTACACCCCTTACCTGTGGCAGGACTGCTAGTGAGCCGATCTCCCTCTGAACGCTAAGGTGGTGAAGTGTGAAGGAAAGTCTCATCCCAGCTGAGGAGTCCTGAGCGCTTCTGCCGTGATTGGGACCCCGGGGGCCCTCCCGCGCTGTAATTACATTGTTGGGGAGTGACCCGGTTGCCAGGGAAGAGCCAGAGCGAGACGCTGCAAAAAGGCGCCTTCGCGCATGCCCAAAGCGGGTTCATCGTCTCTTCAGGAAGGGCCTAGGGTCGGGCAGGTCCGTGAGTAGCGTTTTCCTTCCTGAGAGCGGGTGCGAGCGCTTCCGCGCATGACGAGGAGATCAGTGGCCCCGCCGATCATCGTGAGGAGGAGCATCGGAGCGAGCGCTTCAGCGCATGCCCGCGGGAGCAGAGACCCCGCCGAGCAACGTGAGGAGCCGGCTGCAGCCAGAGTGAGTGTCTCCCTGCTCCCCTGCTCGCGCGCCACGCAGAGGAGCTGGCCGAGTAGGGAGAGGGAGTTGAGAGACTCGGCTGTTTTTGGGGGCATTGGGAAATCGGCCCTGTTCTCCGCTTGAGCGCCCGGCAGAGGAGCTGGCCCGAGCGAGGAGAGAGCAGGGGAGCTTCCAGGGAGCCTTCGCCCCAGTTAAGTGATTGACCACCTTGGTGGTGTACTCAGCCCCCCCCCTTTCTCATCTTGCTGCTGAACACAGAGAAGAACTTAACCACGCGGTGGAAACAAGTAAGGAGTGGAAAAGCAGGGGGAGTGGCGCTAGTGCCTACAAAGGAGAGAATTAGATACTGGTCAGTCAATCCCTGCTAAACACAGGTTGGGGAATAGCATAAGGAAAGCAGATCTGGCCAATGTGGTGAACTTATTAACTGTACTGTTATCAATAACAAGTAAAATAAGTAAATATCCCTGAAAGTGGAGCTACTGTTTATATGTTATCTGGATGTAATGAGAGAATACTACTGATGTGGAATTTTTTATGACAGTTAACACTGCTGAAAAGTACCCTATTAATTCCATGAAATCTGCATGTACTTAAATTGAGTGGTAGTTTTCTCTCCCAAGGTTCTAGCAGATTATTATTTCACCTGTGTGATTATAAAGTAATGAACTGTGAATCCTAGAGTAAAAAGTGTAAGAGTACTGACAAGTTAAATGATTAATTGCTTAGCAGTTTAAGTGATATAAGTGCTGATACAAAAGTGACCTGCAATGTTCTAAGTTATATTTATATATTTTGAGGATAAGGAGAATATTATTTTTATAAAGCAGCTCGTATTTTTCTACAGTTTTGGTGTAGTGTTTTCTTTTGAGTGCTATTGCGTGGAATTACTTTTGGGTGGTCTGCAACCTTAACACTGTGCCTCTGAAATGTTTGTCTTGCCCTAGGCCAGGCTACCCCAGTTCCAACATTTGGTGCCTAGCGGTGGGATTACTGACTTGGTTGCAGCTACTCACTAGTAATTTAACGCAATACACTAAACCTACACCAGGAGTTTTCTCCTTGCGGCCCTCCTAATTTACATTTTTGTTTTTTCTAAATTTATTTCTGGTGGTGGGTGGAGGTTGACCCTAGGACACTTTTGGTTTCCTCCTGTGTGAAAAGTTTATACTCTAGCAAAAATGGAGATAAATGTGGAAGAGCTAGATAACTATACTGTGACCCAACTAAAGGACTGGTGTCAGCAGCAAGGTGTGTTTTTCAACAAGGGTGCCAAGAAAGGCGAGCTGCAGACAAGCATACGGGCATGGGTGGAGGCTCATTCCGGGGAGGTACCAGTGTCAGAAGGGAGTGACAGGGACACTGTCGTTGAGACTGCCATGCTGTACCAAGGGGAGGGGGGAAATCTACTGACAGGTTCCAAGACACCTCCCAGGGCGGGCAGCAGCGTCTCGGAGAAGGGTTTAACTGAAGCCGAGCTAGAAGATAGGAGGGAGGAGAGGAGAATGAGGCTGGAGTTAGCTAGGATGGATATGCAAAGGGAGGAAAGGAGGTTAGCTCATGAGCGAACCCTCAAGGAGATGGACCTACAGGTCCTGATACGAAGGCCTCCCACTCCAGACAATGGTGGCAGCGAAAAGAAAGTAGACACCAGGGAATCCAGACCCTACTTACCTAAAGATGTCATCGCTAGTTATACCTCAGGTGATGACATTGCCAAATGGTTAGCCGCCTATGAAGTTTCTTTAAGGGCTCACGGGATCCTAGAGACTCACTGGGGAGGTGGGCTGTACAAATACATGCCACCTGCTGGCAGAGACACTTTGTTGGCTCTGGAGCAGGATGAGCAAACCCACTACCCTGCCATGAAGGTGGCACTGGTGAAAAAGTTTGGACTTACCCCTGAAAAGTACAGACAAAAGTTCAGGGGAAGTCACAAAATGAGTACCCAGAATTGGGTAGACTTTCTAGACTACGCCAAGAAAGCTTTAGAGGGTTGGGTCAAGGGCAGCGAGGTAAAAGATTATGAGGGGCTGTACAATCTATTTTTGAAAGAACATCTCCTCGAGAAATGCTTTCCCGAGTTGCGCCAACACCTGGTGGACAGCAAGCTGACCGATCCCCGGAAACTTGCAGAGGAGGCGGACACTTGGGCAAGTACCCGGGTGTCCTCCAAGGGGACTGGAGGGGACTGGAGGGGATTCTCAAAAAGCCGGACAGGGCGCCCCCCAGAAGAAAGAGGGAGGAGACAAAAAGAAGGAGTTCTCCAAAGGTCCCCAAAATAATTTCCAAGGTAAGGGAGCAGGTTTCACCCCTAGGGCAAACCCGCCCAGAAACCCTAATCCTGGCCAAAGCCAGCAGCCAAGGGTTCTCCACTGTTTTGAATGCGGTGGTGTTGGACATTATAAGGGAGATGTCAAATGCCCAAAGAGACCACCCCTCCCACCGGAGGAAAGTCACCGGGAGTAGCTAGTGTAGCGCTCGGGGAGGAGTTGCCCTTAGATAAGGGGGGTGAGTGGGCGGGTGTCACCTTAGTGTCCCTGGGAGAGCGGGAGATGGTGCCAAAGATCCAGGTGCCCCCAAATACTACAAAGTATGGGCAGTGGGTTACCATCAATGGCCAAAGAGGGGAGGCTCTGAGAGATACAGGAGCCAGTATGACTACGGTGAGAAGTCAACTGGTGTCTCCAGAGCAGGTTGTTCCTAATGTACTCCACCCCGCCGCGATGGCTGACGGCAGAATGGGCCACTATCCAGTGGCTGAGGTTCCCTTTGAGTGGGAAGGGGTTGCAGGTTCACTTCGAGTTGCCGTAAGCCCTGCCGTGCCAGTTGATTGTCTGTTGGGGAATGACATGGAGCACAACACTTGGAGAGAGGTGGAATACCGGACGCATTCTGCGATGCTGGGTACACCTGACTGGGCCTGTGTAAGCACACGGTCTGCGACTGCCCGGAGAGGGAGTTCGCCTGGGTTGGAGCCTGGAACAATGGCCCAACCCGCTGCCAAAAAGGGTCAGAAACGGAGACAGGGACAGCCTGCTCCGGCTTCCACGCCCCATGTGACAGATCGGCCACCTGCAGTGGTAGGCCAGGAGTCCGTGGAGGGGGAAGTAGATTCTCTGGAGGATTTGCCCATCCCTGCTGAATGGCATGTGGAGGGAGGTCCTACCAGAGAGGAATTCTGTAAGGGGCAGAGGGAGTGCCCTACCCTTGAGGGACTGAGGCGTCAGGCTGAAGCCCAGGCAGCAGGTGATGCTACGGGACACCACCATATTTACTGGGAGGATGGCCTCCTCTACAGTGAACCCAAGATACCTCTACCTGGCTCATCAAGAGCCTTGGTGGTCCCGCAGCAATACCGAGCCTTTCTGCTGGAATTGGCTCATGCGATACCACTGGCAGGACACTTAGGCCAGGACAAGACCTTTGCACGGCTTGTCCTCCACTTTTACTGGCCTCAGATGAAAGTGGCGTCCAACACATACTGTAGGACATGTGTATCCTGCCAGGCCAGTGGGAAGACAGGGGTGAAGCTAAAGGCTCCCCTGGAACCACTTCCTGTCGTTAGCACCCCCTTTGAAAGGGTGGGCATCGACATTGTAGGGCCATTGGATCCACCAATAACAGCTGGACACAGGCCCGAGGTCATTTTGATGTTGGTGACTGATGGTGCTGAGGAAGCAGAAAGCGAGCCTCTCCCAGATCTCTTTTCATGTCAAGAGAAGGATGGGTCGGTGGAGGGAGTAATTCTCTCCCCGTCTCTCACTCCTGAGCAACGAGAGGATTGCCGACAGGTATTGGGGCAGTACTCTTCACTGTTTTCCCTTGTCCCGGGAAGAACCCACCTGTGTACCCATGATGTGGACACAGGAGACAGCCCCCCAGTGAAATCCAAGACCTATAGGCTGTCGGACAAGGTGAAGGCTAGCATCCATGGCGAAGTCGCCAAGATGTTAGAGCTAGGAGTGATAGAACCGTCCAGCAGCCCTTGGTCCAGTCCGGTGGTGCTAGTCCCAAAAGCCGCCCCACCGGGCACCACACCAGAACTGAGGTTCTGTGTGGATTACCGAGGACTGAACTCAGTTACCAAAACTGATGCTCATCCAATCCCCAGGGCGGATGAGTTGATTGACCGGCTAGGAGCTGCCCAATACCTAAGTACCTTTGACCTCACTTCAGGGTACTGGCAGATCTCCTTGACAGATGGAGCAAAGGAAAGGTCAGCCTTCTCCACGCCTGAGGGACACTTCCAGTTCTGTGTGATGCCCTTTGGTCTCAAGAACGCTCCTGCCACATTTCAGCGACTGGTGAACCAGGTCCTCTCTGGAATCGAGGGTTTCTCGGCTGCTTACCTGGATGACATTGCTGTCTTCAGTAGCAGTTGGGAGGACCACTTGCAACATTTGCAAGCAGTTCTCCAGGCGCTGAAACAAGCTGGATTGACCTATCAAAGCCAGTAAATGCCAGATTGGGCAGGGGTCGGTTGTGTACCTTGGACACTTGGTGGGTAGGGGGTCAGTGCAGCCCCTGCAGGCAAAAATTGAGGCAATCATGGCCTGGGAACCCCCCAAGACACAAACTGAGGTCCGAGCTTTTCTGGGCCTCACAGGTTACTACCGTCGCTTTGTGAAGGGGTATGGCACTATTGTAGCGCCCCTCACAGAGCTCACCTCAAGGAAACAACCTCGACGGGTAGTTTGGACAAAGGCTTGTCAGCAAGCCTTTGAAAAGTTGAAGCAGGCAATGTGTGAAGCACCGGTCCTGAAGGCTCCCAATTTCTCCAAGGAGTTTATTGTGCAAACAGATGCATCCGAACATGGCATTGGGGCAGTGTTATCGCAACTAAATGAAGAGGGCCTGGATCAGCCTGTAGTCTTCTTATCCAGGAGACTGCTTCCCCGGGAACAGAAGTGGAGTGCAATTGAGAGGGAAGCTTTTGCGGTGGTGTGGGCTCTGAAGAAGCTGCGGCCATACCTCTTTGGCTCGCACTTCCTAGTTCAGACTGACCACCGTCCCCTTCGTTGGCTGATGCAAATGAAGGGGGAAAATCCCAAGCTGTTGAGGTGGTCCATCTCCCTACAGGGAATGGACTTCCGGGTGGAACATCGGCCTGGAGTGGACCACGCCAATGCAGACGGTCTCTCCAGGTATTTCCGCCTTAGTGATGAGGACTCCCAAGGGGTTGGGTAGTTCTCCCCACTTTCAGCTGGGGGGGACGCGTGTTAGACCTGTCTGGATTTTTTGCGCAGTCCCTCCTCATTATTATTTATTTTGTCCCCTTTTTGCCCCTCATATCCTTAATATTTTTCTGTCTACTATTTTTTTAGGTGTTGGTCAAGGGGATAGGTGTTCTTTTCCCCCCATAATCTTTTACCTCAGGCCCTGAGGCCTGTTCTGACAGGAAAGTTGGCACTACCTAAAATGGTGGCCACCAACTGCTCTAACTGTCACACCCAGAACTTGGCCATAGCCTAGCATAGGGCATTCTAGAACCTTCTGGTCCACTCTGGACCACTGAAGGGCAGCCTATATAAGGCGGAATGCGGGGCAGCCATTTTGTCTACCTGTGGAAGTCAGCTGGAGGACAGGCTGTAGCCAAGGGTGGGAGAGGTTAGACATAGGGTTGACCTCCTAGATAGGGAAGCTGCCTTGGGTTGTCACCTCATTATCCCCTTTTGGGTTACTTGTCCTGACCCTGCTGTGAAGGGTTACTGGAGACCCTGGGCGCCTAGCTTGCCCCTTGTCCAAACTAAACAGGGGAAGTCCAAGGAGAAGGAGACTGCAGTGCTGCGGTGCGCAGTCCTCTGCCCAGTGGGAGGATCGGAACTAAAGAAGACTCCTGAACCTGTCATCCGTCCAGTAAGGTGGGCTGGGGTTCCAGTGCCTTAAAAGTGCACAGTGACTGTCTACTGAGGAAGCCCCCCCTTGATTCCCTCCTCCCTTCTGAGGATAGGAAGAAAGCTGGTGGCCTGGGTAGCGCTGTACACCCATTACCTGTGGCAGGACTGCTAGTGAGCCGATCTCCCTCTGAACGCTAAGGTGGTGAAGTGTGAAGGAAAGTCTCATCCCAGCTGAGGAGTCCTGAGCGCTTCTGCCGTGATTGGGACCCCGGGGGCCCTCCCGCGCTGTAATTACATTGTTGGGGAGTGACCCGGTTGCCAGGGAAGAGCCAGAGCGAGACGCTGCAAAAAGGCGCCTTCGCGCATGCCCAAAGCGGGTTCATCGTCTCTTCAGGAAGGGCCTAGGGTCGGGCAGGTCCGTGAGTAGCGTTTTCCTTCCTGAGAGCGGGTGCGAGCGCTTCCGCGCATGACGAGGAGATCAGTGGCCCCGCCGATCATCGTGAGGAGGAGCATCGGAGCGAGCGCTTCAGCGCATGCCCGCGGGAGCAGAGACCCCGCCGAGCAACGTGAGGAGCCGGCTGCAGCCAGAGTGAGTGTCTCCCTGCTCCCCTGCTCGCGCGCCACGCAGAGGAGCTGGCCGAGTAGGGAGAGGGAGTTGAGAGACTCGGCTGTTTTTGGGGGCATTGGGAAATCGGCCCTGTTCTCCGCTTGAGCGCCCGGCAGAGGAGCTGGCCCGAGCGAGGAGAGAGCAGGGGAGCTTCCAGGGAGCCTTCGCCCCAGTTAAGTGATTGACCACCTCGGTGGTGTACTCAGCCCCCCCCCCCCTTTCTCATCTTGCTGCTGAACACAGAGAAGAACTTAACCACGCGGTGGAAACAAGTAAGGAGTGGAAAAGCAGGGGGAGTGGCGCTAGTGCCTACAAAGGAGAGAATTAGATACTGGTCAGTCAATCCCTGCTAAACACAGGTTGGGGAATAGCATAAGGAAAGCAGATCTGGCCAATGTGGTGAACTTATTAACTGTACTGTTATCAATAACAAGTAAAATAAGTAAATATCCCTGAAAGTGGAGCTACTGTTTATATGTTATCTGGATGTAATGAGAGAATACTACTGATGTGGAATTTTTTATGACAGTTAACACTGCTGAAAAGTACCCTATTAATTCCATGAAATCTGCATGTACTTAAATTGAGTGGTAGTTTTCTCTCCCAAGGTTCTAGCAGATTATTATTTCACCTGTGTGATTATAAAGTAATGAACTGTGAATCCTAGAGTAAAAAGTGTAAGAGTACTGACAAGTTAAATGATTAATTGCTTAGCAGTTTAAGTGATATAAGTGGTGATACAAAAGTGACCTGCAATGTTCTAAGTTATATTTATATATTTTGAGGATAAGGAGAATATTATTTTTATAAAGCAGCTCGTATTTTTCTACAGTTTTGGTGTAGTGTTTTCTTTTGAGTGCTATTGCGTGGAATTACTTTTGGGTGGTCTGCAACCTTAACACTGTGCCTCTGAAATGTTTGTCTTGCCCTAGGCCAGGCTACCCCAGTTCCAACACTCTGATACTGTTGAGGCTGCTGAAAATTACTCTGACAGTTACTCTGACCACCATTATTCTGACCACCACCACCACGTGGCGGGTATGCTTGCTGTAACGAAACCTTCGTTTTCAGCTCCTTAGTTTTCTTTTCTGCTCTATCTTTCTCGTCTTTGTCTCTATTTTCATAATATTGTGCAGTAGCCAATATCTGTGCTGAAGACGAAACTGCCCAAGAACTTTCAGAATCTTTTAACTTTTTACACAACTCTGGAAGCAGATTGTGCACAAACTTATCGACGAACAAACGCTGACCACCTTCTGTGCTCATATCTTGACCACTGTGGTCGACAAATGTTTCTTCAAACCTGGTGAAGAAATCTGACACCGTCTCATCTTTCATCTGCTTACACGCAGACAATTTATCCCAATTTACTCGCATGGCAGGCATTAAAGTTTTCATGTAATTAATAATCCTGCCAGGGAGGTCTGCTACTAAAGGCTCAGGTTTAGCACCACCAATTTGTAGGGCATCTGCAGCAGCAATATTAGCCCATGAGTCACCTAACTCCTGATCATGATCTGTATGACAAATCTTTCCCCATAGAGGCTGTGGAACAACGTTCCCAAACAACATGTCTATATCTGCTAAATTCATGATACATGACCCTGCAGTCTGTGACAATTCTTTGTAATACCCTGCAGGGTTTTTACGGGGATCAGGCAATGTCTGTTTAAGGGCCAAAACTTCAGCTCGCTTCCATGGAACATGTACCCACACATGCTGAAAGTGTGGCAGAATAGGTGGGTTAGCATTTGTGTCACCCTCTCTCCATTGTGGGGGAACTTCTCTCATGGGGTATTGTCGTGCCTTTTTCCTTCCGGATGTATCACGCTCAAATAGCGATCGAGACGTGCCCCCCTTACTCCTATACGACAACACTGTCTCAACCGCTCTCTCGACATCGGGCCCTACGATCATGCCCTCTGCGAAATCGAACCGCACACGACACAACTCGGGCGGGTTGCATTCCAGATCATTGTCTTCCAAATCTTCACAGAGAAAAACACACATTTGTTCAAAAACATATCTCTGCTTCGGTGCTTCCCATTGACGGAAGACTTCCATGACAGACTCTACATCATACCTTACAGCGTCAATAACCCATTTATGTGCTAAACGATTCAGTAAATCTCTCTCTCGATAGTCAGGCAGTTGACTCCGCAACTGTCTTCGCTCTGGGTTAGGGGTCATATTAGGCGACCCGAAGAAGGGTGAGAGAAGATTAGTAACAGTGTTGGCCATTCTTTGTCGAACGGAAGGAGAAACTGACGGCAGAACGGGCAGAAAAACAGGGTGAGATAAGGCAGAAGTAGAGGCAATAGCAGAGGGAGCATCAGGAGAAGTAGAAGGTGCACTAGGCAAAATCGTAGAAAGCATAGGTGAAGCAGATGTGGTCGGTGGGCCTGGAGGAGGCTGCACCGAAGGAGCAAGAGCCAGCTGAAAAACAGCTGGTGGGTGCTGTGGAGGAGCAGGAGGCAATGCAATCACAGGTTGCGCAACTAAAGGTTGCGGGGGTGCCGTGGCATTTTGCGCATAGGGGGGTGGCGAATTTAATAAATGTGCCATTAACGGATCTTTTTCAAGGTTTTTCGCTGCATCTTGTTGAAGAGGCGGAAAAACTGGATAGCATTTATCTATTACCATTTTACGTTGCCTGTGCAACTGCTCACTCATCTGTTCTCCTTCATTGTCTTTAAACTGCATAGCAGCTTGCATTATCGAAATACCCCTTTCTCTCTTATTTTTCTTCGCTAATTTCATTTCCTTCTGTTTGGCTTCCTTACGCCATAGGCTGAAAGAGTCAAACATCGCCGGCCGGGCTTTCTTCTTGAAAAGTTTAACTTCGAGGTTATCTAGGATTTCGGTATCAAAGCTACCATATTGGGGCCATTTTAAAACACCATCTTTTCTGGTGTATTTGATCCACACTTCATTATATGTGATGGGGCCTACTCCATGTTTCACATACAATTCATAGGTTGGAGTTCCAATCGGAGGAACCGGACACGAGTCCTCCAATCGGGAATCCCTATTATTACAACCAAGACAAAACAAATTTCCAAGTCTGCTAACACCAGGCATCTTCGCTCTCTAGTCTAGCTTCAAACTTCAAAGGATTATCGATTACGATATTTCTCGTGAATACACGAATCCTTCGGTTTTGGCACTTGCAAGTTCCAAAAAGTGATCCCAAAAGGATACCCAAGACTAAGAACCAACTAAGAACTGGGAGACGCTCCGCTTATACTTAACTGAGATATCGATGACGTCACCAGAAGACTCGTCTTATCGTTTTGCTCTACCAAACTTCAAGGGTCCAAATCAGGGCGATAGCCAGGGCAGCAGTCCTTTGTAGCCGTCGGGACGCGGGGAACCTCGCAGCAAAGACTTTCGGACCACGTCGACATGCAGGGGTCGATGAAGTGGTTGGCCGTCCTCCAGAATTTTCACACGAAGCTCCTCACGAACCTCTGGCTGGACCAGTACCGCTGGTATCGCCCCGCGTTAGGCGCCAACTGAGGTACTGGGTTTTTCAGAACCGGTACCGAACCGGTAACCCAGTGGTGTCAGGGAACACACCCAAAGACCTCGAGTCCTTTCCTGATTCAGACTACAGAAACTCAGAGTCTTCTAGGTGAAGTCCAGGATCGATTTTATTGGCTGCAACCAAGTAACAGGTCCTAGAAGTACAACACACGGGAAGTATATTCTCAGGAGACTGCTCAATCTTACAAAGTCAGGTTTCTCTTCTTATGCAAAATATTGTGCTTCAGGCAAACATTCTCCACATTTCAGTATTCTGTTCTCATGTGTCCACTACAAAGGAAAAGCAGAGTCATGATGACAAGCCCATATTTCAGTTTGTCCATCCCATAACAAATTACCCGGCAAGGCCCAACATTCTCATCAGATATCAGTGGACCCCCAAAAAAAACGGTCACCTCCCCATCATAAAGCAAGTGAGAGAGAAAAGAGCAGGGACAGGTGTGAGCAAGATTCGGCAGGGTGTGTGTGCGATGAAAAGGTTTATGGTAGGCTGTGCCTTGATGCTATCTCGTTCGGCCACTGGGAGAGGAACTGACCAAACAGGTTCGGCCTGGGGCAATGGTTCCAACTTGCCCAGGTCATAGAAAAGTCGATTAAGGTGTACATGTCCTTTGGAATCGAATCTAGCTGGATTATAAGCCTATGTTAAATGTTGTATACTTGTAAAGCGCACAGCTGCCCCAGCAAAGGGGCGTCCCGGCGCTGTATACCGCTGGGGAACCCGTCCTGGCTTTCCCTGTGGGATGGTCCCTATTGGGAATCCCCAAGGTGGAGCCAGGCATCCCCGGCGTTGGTGGGGCCGTTGTGGAGATTAGGCAAGCTAATGCCCAGAGTTGCCGAGTGGGCCCCCAGGTTAGAGTAGGCACCGAGGCGAGAATTGTCGAGTCCGCTGACCCTGGTCCACGACCCTGCCGCGTCGGGAATTGAACCCTGGTCCGGGCCGACTTCTGCTCACGGGTCTGCCGCCTCTAACCAGTGAGCCACACCACTCCACTATGTAAAGGGCAACTCACAAAATGGCTGCTGTCCATAAAATGGAAGCCAAGAGTTCAGAACGAAAATGACGATTTCGAGATGAAATCGTCACTCGAATATGCCGAAAATGCTTGTACATAGTGTACTCGTCATTCTCGGTCTTTTGATACTAAATTCGTCACGTTACGACGAAGTTTTGTTCTCGAGTCCAGAATTATTACACGAGTCCAGGATTTTCAGAACCACAGTTCTTTTTTTTTTTAAATCTTTATTTTTCAGAGATTCAAAAATTTTAACCATTATTACGTCCACGAACCATTGTTACAGTAATGAGGTGAATTAGCAATAAAGGAATCGTTAACAAAGCACATAGTTACATCGTAGCAGTATCATTCTATCATGCACATATACGATTTCCCTTTTGTCAATAACCTCTGTCCATATCACCCCTCATATCCTACTCCGGTATCCTTCCAATGTCCGTCTGGATTCGGTATAGCATTATATTCCTGGCAGATTTAACTTACAATAAA
Source organism: Lissotriton helveticus (assembly GCF_964261635.1). Classification (NCBI taxonomy): domain Eukaryota; kingdom Metazoa; phylum Chordata; class Amphibia; order Caudata; family Salamandridae; genus Lissotriton; species Lissotriton helveticus. The sequence goes on from NC_136072.1 coordinate 45,469,446, forward strand.
ACAAAAACACAGAAAAACAGTAAAACCTAACTTAGGTCATCACTTGGCCGATGGCCACTCCCGCTTAAGATCATTCGTTAGCCAACACACATATACAGCACCATATCAAACATAACACCACAAACCCGCACCACCCCGTCACCCGCCCGAGACAACACGAATGCCCATCCACACTAATCCACCTCCTCCTCAGAGTCCAAGTCCTCGTGTTCCGGTAGGGGTTCACATGGGTCTCCCCTGTACTTATTCCAGGGTGTCCACACCTTATTCCACTTACGCGGGCAGGCCCGCAACAGGTATACCGCCCTTTCCTTCACCATGAGGAGGTCTACATTTCTGATCCATCCATCTACCGTAGGCAGTTCCGGGGCACCCCACTTCTGCGCAATGTCCCTCTTGGCCACTGTCACCGCCAGTGTGACCCATAGCCGGCTATACCTGCCCAGGTCAGTAGGGTCCCAAACGTTCAAGAGGCACTTATGGGGTTCCGGCAGGACTGAGCCTCCAACAGCCTGGGAGATGGTGCGCATAATTTGCCTCCAGAAAGCCCGGACTAGGGGGCAGTCCCATAATGTGTGGAGCAGAGTTCCCTCCTCCCCGCAGCCCCTAAGGCAGAAGGGGTGTGTCGCCCTCTGTATTTTATGGAGAAGTGTTCTGGTGTAGTAAGTGCGGTGTAAGATCTTGAGCTGTACTAGTCTGAACCTAGCCGAAATGCCCACCTCCCTCGGTGACGCTACTGCCTCGTTCCACTCCGCATCATCCATTTCGCCTATTTCTTCCATCCATCTCTCCCTGAGTTTCTGTGTGGGGTCTGGCAGGCTATTAACCAGTTTTTTATATGTGAGAGAGGTCGCCCCTTGCTCCATAAAGTCTGTCAACAGTCTGTCCTCCAGTGGCGACGATTCTGGGAGTGCGGTGTCATGCGGAATTGCCTGTAAGAGTGCGTGTCGGATCTGCACATATCTAAATGTTTCAGTGGAGCTCATACCATATTGTTGTTGGAGTTGTGAAAAAGTAACCACCCCGTCTTTGTCCCACAGATCCCCAACCACGGAGATCCCTATGTGGTCCCACCGCTCAAAACCCTTACAGGATCTTAGGCCACCCAGCGCCTTCGTGTCCCACAGTGGCGTCATCTTGGTGAGCCTCCCCTTCCAACCCAACCTAGACTGCGCTGTATGCCATAGGACTGCCGTATGAAACGTCGGACCGAGTAAGGTCTTAACTTGTGGGAAATTGTACAGTACTGAAAGCATGCTGTCCGTCCCCAGCTGCGACCAGTCCGCCCTGTATGCGGGGTCTACCCGCGGGGCGTGTAACCACTGATTAATCACCTTAAGCTGGGATGCCCAGTAGTACAACTGGAGGTTGGGCAACGCAATCCCCCCTTCAAACCAGCTTCGCACCAATTTATCCTGCGCTATGCGGGCCGGGCCGTTATTCCACATCAAGCTGGACACTAGAGCCGCGACCTGCTTGAAGTATCGCGGCGCCACCACAAAGGGGGTGTTCTCAAGCACATAAAGAAATCTGGGGAGAGCCATCATCTTATATAGTGCCGCGCGTCCAAGGAGGGTCAGCGGTAGAGTAGCCCAGTATTTAACGTCGGTACGCAGGCGTGCCAGAGGCGGCAGCAAGTTCGCGGTATGAAATTCCGCGGCGTCCGAAGTGATGTAAACACCCAGGTACTTAAAGGCGGTGGTCGCTAATTGTAGGGGACAGTCGTCCCGCAATAGTGGGGCTGGGCCGTGCAGTACGTAAATAACCGACTTTGACCAATTCAGGGTGTAACCCGACGCCTTGCCGTGTTCATCACACAGAGCCAACAGGGCTGGGATTCCGTCGTTAGGATTAACCATATATATCAACATGTCATCCGCATACAGGGAGACTTTATCCTCCCAACTGTCCTCCCAGGCGATGCCCCGAAACAGTGGCGTCGCTCTCAGCAGGATGGCCAATGGCTCTAATACTAAAGCAAATAGCAAAGGCGAGAGCGGACAACCCTGTCGAGTCCCGCGTCCCAGTGTGAATGGCGGCGAAATGTGTCCGTTTGCCACCACTTGCGCCACCGGCGACGCATATAACAGCCGTACCCATGCAAGATATTTCGGGCCAAATCCCATTCTAGCAAGGACAGCAAACAGATACTCCCACTCCACCAGGTCGAACGCCATTTTGGCATCTAAGGACAAAATTACAGCCTGGTCTGAGAGAAGATGTGCCCGCGCCAGCACCCCATGAATCCTCCGCAGATTCAACGCCGTACTCCTGTGGGGCATGAAACCCGACTGATCGGGGTGTATCAGAGCGTGTAGGTGTTGTGTCAGGCGATTGGCCAGCAGTTTCGCCAGGATCTTCACTTCAATGTTGAGCAAAGAAATGGGCCGGTACGATGTACACACATTCGCCGGCTTGGCTGGTTTAGGAATAGCCACTATTGTGGCCGTGCGCTGATCAAGAGGAAGTTCCGCCCTCTCCACACTTTCAGTGTACATATCCAACAGGGGTTTGGCCAACACGAAGGCTGTCGCCTTGTACCATTCGACGGGTATCCCGTTAGGCCCCAGGGCTTTGCCGGATTGTAACGTCTGTATGGTCAGCTGGATTTCGTCCTCGGTCAGGTCCGAATCCAAGTCTAATTGCGCTTCCTGCGGAAGCACGGGGATAGCAATGTGTTCGAGCGATGCCCTCGCCTCCCTTTCCGTGACGGCCCGCTCCGGGGTGTATACCTCCTGATAGTGACGTGCTAATGTGCGCACTATGTGTTCAGGGTGTGTCTGTAGTTGTCCATCATGTGAATAAAGACCCTGGATCCCTTTGGCCGTGCCGTCCCGTTTGTCCAACCAGGCCAGCATCTTCCCGGCCTTATCCCCCACGTCGTATATTCTGTGCGCGGTGTTCGCTAGATGCCCTTTAGTGAGGATTGTGAGGTGCGCCTGGTGTTGCTGCTGCTGGATTTGCAGTGTATGCAGGGTGTCAGGGGTGGGGTCCGACGCGTGCGCGGTGTGTGCGGTGTGGAGCGCCAACTCCAAGTCAGCGAGGACCTTTCTAGAATCACGTTTGTGCCCCGTGATTGCCGCTATGGCCACTCCACGTAAGACTGATTTATAAGCCTCCCAAAGCACTGAGGGCGAGGAAACCGATCCCACATTTCCCTAAAGTAGTGTGTTGTGGCCAATTTGAGTTTCTTTCTAATGTCAGGGACCGTCAAATAGTTGGGGTATATCGGGTACATCCTGGCGCGCTTCTTCTCCTTGGTTGTAAGGTGGAGGGACACGGGGGAGTGATCAGATACCCCTCTGGGCAGAATCTCCAGTTTGTCCACCATTCCCATTCCCATCCCCAAGAAAAAGAAATAATCAATGCGTGAAAGGCTGTTGTGTGTAGATGAGTAATGTGTATATTGAGTCGCCGTGGGGTTCAACTGACGCCAAACATCCGTGAGGCCCAGAGCACTCAGAAAACCAGGAAGCGTCGTCGCTCCTCTCGGGCGGCTTCGCATGGAAAAGGTGTCTAACAAGGGGTCCATTATGGCATTGAAGTCCCCCCCAAGTACCATATCACCTTCGGGGAGGTCAAGGAGAAACTGGCCAAGCGCCGGCAGCGCTGTAGAGTGGAGAGCCGGGGGGATGTACACAGACACAACATTGAGGGGCCTCCCCTCCCACTGGCCTGAGAGTGCCGCAAACCGTCCCTGATCATCCGCCTTGCGGCTATCCACTATAAAGGAGGAGTTCTTTTTAAGTAATATCCCAGTGCCCCTGGACCCCGTGGTGAATTCTGCGTGTACCGCCATGGCATAACCACGTCTATCTAGCGCTTTACAAGTAGACCCTGCCAGGTGTGTTTCCTGAAGCATCACTAACTCAGGCCCATAACGCTTGATGGTGTGTAGGACCAGACCTCTTTTTATTTTGTCCCCCAGCCCTCTAACGTTCCAAGTGAGCAGCTTAAGGGCGGGCACCAGTGTCATCGCAGACGCGCCCTCAGTGGGATCAAGTCGTTCCTGTCTCGTCATCTAGACGCGTTTCAAGTGTGACTGAAGTGAGGCAGTGCGGTGCTGCGTGTGAGCAATAACGTGTGCTGGGGTGCCATAAGTGTATGGCCCGCGACAGGACCCATTTCCTCAAGAGAGTAGTGATGACCGTTAACAAAAACCTTAACAACACAACTTCCCCCCCCCCTCCCCCTCCCTGCTCCCCTGCACCTCGGACGAAAACCCGCCCGCAACCCCAACTTGGCAGAGTGCTTGATCCCATCCCTGTCTATCTTACTTGCTCGTGGGGTGGTGAGTCCCCTACAGGCACCGGCCGAATCCCGCCCTACTCAGCTTTATCGGCTTCAAGGTCCCAAAGGCTGCAATCGTGTTGTCCCCCTCGCAGCAAAATGCAATCAAACCCTGACAGGCTGTCCTGAATCGAAGGGGTCCCTCTCGAGATCAGAGTCCAATCTCGCTGCTCCTTCCTCACGTGTGGGGCTGCCGGACTGTTGCTCCGCCGGTCGTCCGCTGCGATGGTTCTGGCGTTCTTTGTGCGGGCGCTGGGGCTGGCCCACCTGTCGCCATCCATCAAGCCATTCCCGTGCCACCTCCGGCGTATCAAAAAAACAAGTTTTTCCTTCGGCCACAATCCGCAATTTGGCGGGGAAAAGCATTGAATAAGGTAGGCCCCTGTCTCGCAGTGCCCTTTTCACTTCAGTGAACGATTTCCGGCGCCTGGCCACCTCTGCTGTGTAGTCCGGAAAGAAGGCCAGAGTCGCGTTCTGAATCTTGACCGGCGGCGACACCCTCGCCGCCTGCAGAATGGCGTCTCTGTCTCTAAAATTAAACAGCCTCGCTAGCACCGGCCGCGGTGTTGCTCCCTGCTTGGCCGGTCCACCGGGCACTCGGTGCGCTCTTTCAACAGAGAAAAAGTTCGACAATCCCTTGGGTTGCAATTTGTTTTTGATGAGGTCCTCAACGTAGAGGTCCATGGCCCCCTTCCCTTCTGTTTCCGGAAGGCTTAGGATGCGGACGTTGTTCTCCGAGAGCGCCCTTCTTGATCGTCCAACCTATCCTGCAGCTGCTTGGTGACCTTCTCCATCCGCGCCATTGCTACTTGCAGATCCGAGGTGTCCTCTACGAGCGATTTCGTGACTACTTCTACTTGAGCCACCCTTTCTGACATTTTCTTAAAGTCCGCCCTCAGCAGAGTAACCTCAGAGGAGATCGAGCCCACCGTCGTCTTCACCTCGGTGAGGGTTATCATGACGTCCTCCAAGGTGATCTTTTTCGTTCCCTCTGTGTCCGGGGGCGTACCTGCGGAGTGGCGCCCCCCACCCTGAGAGTGTCCATGCTGGCTGTATGCAAACTTGTCGAGTTTTGCCTGTGTCGATGTACTTCTTGTGCCTTTGCCCGCCATGGCGTCGTGGTCGCGGAGGAGTAGCCTGATGTCTGTGGCAACAGCGGTGTTTACGCGTTAAGTGGCCGTGTGACCCTCTGTCCACAGGCTGAGCGCAGCTGAGTTGGTGTCCCACTGTCTCCCAGTGCACCGCCACACACTCACGGGGCCCAGGCGCGACCTAGTCGGTCGCTGCGACGGTCAGTTCGCTGGTTTCCGCGCTGTGTGTGAGCGGGCTCCCACTGTTGTACTCCTGTTCCACGCTTCACCGCGGCAGGGTTCGTCTCGTGTCCTCGGGGTGACGCTAGCGGGTCCCCTGCGGGGGGTACCCCTCGTTCCTGGGCAGCGTTATGGCGCCCCTCAGTGGGCCCGACCCACTACAGCCGCCTCCGTGGCAGTCACCCCCAGCACCGGGAGCCAGGGTCCACCCAGTCGTCTAAGGTGAGGAGCGTCACTGCGGGGGGTCGGCAGGGCCCCCGGCGCACTCCCTCTCACCTTACCGGAGCGCCGCCGCCAACCCTCCTCACTGTCCAATATGGCGCCGCCCGGGCTCAGGGCTATCTCCGTCTTCGTAGGCACCCGCTGTGTAGTCGAGGTGGGGCGGTGCAAGCAACCACACCAAGGCGTTATATTCCCCTCGCTCCCACGGCGGTCTGTATTAGCCAAGCCGAGCGCCGTAGTACTGGTCGGCTCCGTGCCCCGCACTGACCAGGCGGAACCACCGCTCCCCCGCCGTGCAGGATGTACTTCCGCCCGGATCTTCCAGTCACTCCAGGCCGGTGCGGCCAGGCAGGCACAGGCCCCAACACACCGCTGTCGAACGGAGCACTTCCCGGCAGCCAAAAATCACCGGGGTCGGAGGAAACAGAGCCGCTTGGGTCCCCCAGCCGATGCCGCTTCTTCGGGCGGGTGAGAACACGGAGAAATGTGCGGATATTTGACACGGGCCGCTATGCCTCGAGGAGCTCCCTGTTTAAGCTGCCTCCATGCTCGGTAGTTGGCCACGCCCCCCGAACCACAGTTCTTTTGTGTTTCTTTTGTGGTCCTGTCTGCCTGCTTGTGAGTGTGAGCGCTTTCATCTTCTCATCTCATCTTTGCCCAGGGGTTGACCCTGCTTGATTTTCCAGCTGTGGGATGTTTTTGCTATCTAACAGTGGCAGTGTTCTGTGTCCCTCTCAGCTGCCCTATAGACTGTGGATGATTCAGGAATGTACTGATGGAATAGAGTACTTGTCACCTGAGATGGACTCAGCCTCCACTCCACAATGTACGATTGTGGGTAAGGAACCCTGAATCCTGTCTGTGGTGGACCCACGGTCTCGTGTCAGTTGCATTTGTTACCTTTCCCTGCTGGTTTATTTTGTAGGGCGAGATGACGTTCAGTCTCGGGAACAGCTCTGTTCTTGTTCCTTGGACTAACCAGGTGTGAGAAGTTGGCCTGGTATATGATGCTCACTAGTTCTAGTGATCACCTTGTACCATGCCAAGCAACCCTTATGATGATTGGTTGTAAGTCAACCTTATAGACAAGCTATCCTAGGGGTAGCATGGACTAAGCAGTCTTAGGCTAAACTCTGTAAAGGCATGTGAAGCAAGCTGTTTTACCATACACAATCCCCTTGAATACCAAATGAAAGGACACCACACAGATATATATTGAAAATATATATAGATTTATTTCTACAAATATCCCCTATACTCTTTATGAGCACAGAAGCAAATGCTTTAAAACAAAACACAGTTTAAATATACAAAAGTTGCACAATATGGATGAGCCCTAGGGGCCCCACCTAAACCATATACTAAAATAGTGGTATAAGAACCACTATGGGGAAAGGAAAGGACTCGGGTGCAGCGCTTAAAGCGCACGCATGCACCAATGCAATGTCAATGGTGCGTAAAAGTTACAAAGTTAGTGTTTAAGGAACCTTCCGATGGACCTACAAGGATAAAACTTTAGACACAGGCACTAGAGGTGTATACCAGTGTGGGAACACCGGTGTTGCTGAGTTACCTCACCCACAGGAAGCGGGTGCACAGGTGCGAAGTAGTGTTGGGTTTCGTCACGCCGTTCGATGGTGCTTGGAGCTGAAGATGCTGCAGGCGGGTCATTGAGGAGAGTTCCGGTGGATCCAAGGGTGGATCTGAAGAGGTGAAGACCTGAAAGCAGAGGGGACAATGTTCAAAGTCACAAGCCAGTGACTACCGTGGAACCAGGATGGAACCAGGCGATGTCGGGTGCAAACAGGTGAAGAAGTGAAGATTGTCTCTGCAGCCACGTGGACACGAAGAGGTCAAGGACTTCCAGGCATTGGACACGAGCTGTCCCACAAAGGCTCTAGCTGTTGGCGGTGTCGGCTTCTTGATCGGAGCAAACAGGCCTTGGCTAATGCAAGCCAAGCAGGAATCGATGCAAGCTTCTCACTCGGGCCAGCAAGGTCAGAGCGAGTGCTCCTTTTCAGGGGAGCAAGGGCCAGTCTGGAGCAACCAGACCAGCGGTGTAAGTCGTAGTTTTCGTCGCCAAGATGGCCGCTAGCCACGTGGCAAGTGGCCGGGATGGCGCGTCGAGTGGCAAAGTGCAAAAGGGCCCCACGCAGATCATGGAGATGCTGGGGGGCTGATCTTCGGTGCAAATGCTGCTCGGTGTCGGGGCTTCTCAAACCCCAAAGCACAGCGCCGAGGGTGCCTCGGGTGCTGCGCAGTCAGCTCTTCGGGGGTCTTCCAAGATGTCCGGTCCCACGTCTCTCGGTGCCTCCATGGGTCTCTTCTTTTCAGGGACTGTGGATCGGGCTCTGAGATGTCTGGGTCTTGTCAGGCTCTGGGCTCGGGCTCCGGCGGGAGGCGGCGGCAAAGCAGACGTCGAGTTGCTGGTTGGTGCCTGTATTCACAGGGTGGTCACTCCTTGGCCACAAGGGAGATTCTCTTCAGTCTTCTGTGCAGCAGAATGTCGAAGTCCAGTTTTCTTCTTAGTTTCAAGTCGAGTTCAGGATGATCTGAAGTCTTGGGACACAGCTCCTACCCTTATTCCAAATCTAGGGGCCGGATTACCTGCTAGGTCCCTCCTCTGGGTGGGACCAGGAAGGGGGGCGGTTACACCCCCTTTCCTTTGACCAGCTTCGTGCCAAGACTGGGGCTGGAGAGCCCCAGCACCGCTTTGAACTGGCCTATGCACAGGGACACCTTGTGTGCCCCAGGCATGTCTGATTCTATTCAGCCCTGTCCTACCCAATACACAAAATCCTGTCTGGAGTGGTGCTAGCACCTCCCAAGGCATGAAACCCTTTGTCCAAGCTGCCCTCGCTGGAAGGACTCCCAGCAGCAGGAGGTCAGACTTGTGTCTGTGGTGGCAGCATCCATTTTGTGATGCTGAGGCTCTGTTTAACTTTAACCGGGGTTCAGGTTATGTACATGTCGTACCCCTCTAGAAGGGTGGAATGCTACCCCCCTCGCCAGAACTGGCGAGGGGGTAGTATTCCAATTTGTATGACACCTTACTCGACATGTTTTGATACAGCCAAACCAAAGATAGCATTTAACCGCGAGGTTCATAATGCACTTAAGAGTATATGGTATGGCAGTATCATGAAACAGCTAAAGGACATGATTCCGAAAGCTGCAGACAGGCTCAGCTCATGCCAGAGCACCATCTCACATATTTCCAAGCATTCTGCCTCCAGGATTGATGAGGCCTTCCATAGGAGTGGCTGATAGGAACATATGTGTCCATTTTAGGTTAGGCATAGGCATACTACACCTAAGTAAGGGGTGGTTGCACCGACTTACCCCAGCTGAGTTATCAGCCAGTTGTGTCAAATATGGAGGCCAGGCCAGGGGTGGCACAATACGTGCTGCAGCCCCTGGTAGGCCTTGGAAGCACCTATGCCCTGGGTACCTGGGGTACACTGTTACAGGGGCCAATAAGGTGAACCAGTTCCAATTTCGTGATGCACCTAATGTGCATTGGCATTAATTTAGAGAGAGAACAGCAGGCTGTGGGTCTGATTAGCAGGCCCACAGCCACATTAAGTCATAAACCAGTGAAGCAAAAAGCAAAAATTTGGGGTGACCATAGGATAGCAGACCCTACTCTCCTACACCAGGTACATCTTAAGTTTTTGGGGGGCCTGGGACAAACGTTTTTTGGGGGCCCCTGTTTGGAACAGCTTTGAATCCAATTTCAGTTTTCTCATGCCCTCTTTAGCCAGGTCATTGACAACGCATAGGACACGGGTACACATTTTAAATATGTTTACATCTAAAATTCAGGGATCGGGACGTGCGTTTTCGATATTGTACCACAGCAGCAGCTCAGTAATATTACTGCAAATAATCTGTGTGACACCCTCCCGTGTGTCATATATGAGAGGTTCTGTCTTGATTTATTCTTGCGTTCTTCTCTTGATATGTTGCTCTTCTATTTTTGTAGCTGATGATTATCTGTTATGTACTTGCTGTAAAGCGCTCCGATGCCCCTGGATCAGGCCAGCGCTATAGAAAACTTCCTAAATAAAAAATTAAAATAAATACGATTTTAAAAACTTTTTTATGAATGTTGCATGAAACAGAAACTAATTTCTCTGCAACATGTATGTAATAGACTCTCAAACATGACTCAGGTTACAAAATAAATTAAAAGAAAATGGTATTTAAAACAATCTGTTTAAGAATTATTCAAGGTCACCAGGGCAAGACTGCAGAACAGAGCTGGCTCTTTCAGGGGCCCCCTTTACCCACGCCTCAAAAGGTAGGTCTCTGTGAGGGACCATTCCTGTAGGGCTCTGGCAGTGCCACCCATACCTGCCCATTGGTCTACCATGAGCCTGCATGGGCATGAGTGGGCCTGCACCCCCCTCCACCCGAGGCTCTGGTGAGACCCTGGGTCGGCCGGCCGGGCCTGGCACGGCGCCGGGGCAGCCGCCCCCGCCGCCCTGGGCCGCTGGGCAGATGCCAGCGGTGCCCGTGCCCGTGCCAGGGTGAAATGATACCGCGCCGCCGCCCTGATTGCTTTCCATGCGCACCCGCTCATTTGTGGAGCTCGGCTCTCGGGGTCGCCCCCCTGGCTCCGCTGCGACACACACTGCTATTGTCTGCATGTGGGGGCCCTGGGCGCCCCCCCTTTGTGCCGCCCTGCAGCAGGCCCGGGGAAGGACTGATACCTGTGCGGGATGAATTAAACCAGAAGCCTCTGGAAAGAGCGTTTGTGATCTCCGAAACTGGGAACAAAAGGGGGGGTCAGCCAAGAATGGCCCGGACCCCCCTGTGCTCATCCTGACCAGAGCCCGGGGGTGCAGCCAGGCGGGAAGAAGGCCTCAGCTGCGTCTGTGTTGCCAGTAGTGCTTTAAATGGGTCGGTACTGCTTGGTACTGAGTACCGGCACTTCACACGAGGCACACAGCACTCAGAGCTGAAGGCACACAGCACTCAGAGCGGACGGCACACAGCACTCAGAGCTGAAGGCACACAGCACTCCGAGCGGAAGGCATACAGCCCTCAGAGCGGAAGGCACAGCACTCTGAGCGGAAGGCATACAGCCCTCAGAGCGGAAGGCACAGCACTCTGAGCGGAAGGCACAGCACTCAGAGCGGAAGGCACAGCACTCAGAGATGAAGGCACACAGCACTCAGAGATGAAGGCACACAGCACTCAGAGCGGAAGGCACACAGCACTCAGAGATGAAGGCACAGCACTCAGAGATGAAGGCACACAGCACTCAGAAATGAAGGCACACAGCACTCAGAGATGAAGGCACACAGCACTCAGAGATGAAGGCACACAGCACTCAGAGCGGAAGGCACACAGCACTCAGAGATGAAGGCACAGCACTCAGAGATGAAGGCACACAGCACTCAGAAATGAAGGCACACAGCACTCAGAGATGAAGTCACACAGCACTCAGAGCGGAAGGCACACAGCACTGAGAGCGGAAGGCACACAGCACTCAGAGCTGAAGGCACACAGCACTCCGAGCGGAAGGCATACAGCCCTCAGAGCGGAAGGCACAGCACTCTGAGCGGAAGGCACACAGCACTCTGAGCGGAAGGCACACAGCACTGAGAGCGGAAGGCACACAGCACTCAGAGCTGAAGGCACACAGCACTTCGAGCGGAAGGCATACAGCCCTCAGAGCGGAAGGCACAGCACTCTGAGCGGAAGGCACACAGCACTCTGAGCGGAAGGCACACAGCACTCTGAGCGGAAGGCACACAGCACTCAGAGCGGAAGGCAGACAGCACTCAGAGCTGAAGGCACACATCACTCAGAGCTGAAGGCACAACACTCAGAGCTGAAGGCACAGCACTCAGAGCTGAAGGCACAGCACTCAGAGCTGAAGGAACACAGCACTCAGAGCTGAAGGCACACAGCACTCAGAGTGGAAGGTACAGCACTCATAGATGAAGGCACAGCACTCAGAGCTGAAGACATACAGCACTCAGAGCGGAAAGCACACAGCACTCAGAGCGGAAGGTATAGAGCACTCAGAGCTGAAGGCATACAGCCCTTAGAGCGGAAGGCACAGCACTCGGAGCGGAAGGCGCAGCACTCAGAGCGGAAGTCACAGCACTCAGAGCGGAAGTCACAGCACTCAGAGCGGAAGGCACAGCACTCAGAGCAGAAGGCACAGTACTCAGAGATGAAGGCACACAGCACTCAGACCTGAAGGCATACAGCACTCTGGGCTGAAGGTATACAGCACTCAGAGCTGAAGGCATACAGCCCTCAGAGCGGAAGGCACAGCACTCAGAGCGGAAGGCACAGCACTCAGAGCGTAAGGCACAGTACTCCGAGATGAAGGCACACAGCACTCAGATCTGAAGGCATACAGCACTCAGAGCGGAAGGCACACAGCACTCAGAGCGGAAGGCATACAGCACTCAGAGCGGAATGCACACATCACTCAGAGCTGAAGGCACACAGCACTCAGAGCTGAAGGTACACAGCACTCCGAGCTGAAGGCATACAGCCCTCAGAGCGTAAGGCACACAGCACTCAGAGCTGAAGGCATACAGCCCTCAGAGCGGAAGGCACACAGCACTCACAGCTGAAGGCATACAGCCCTCAGAGTGGAAGGCACAGCACTCCGAGCGGAAGGCACACAGCACTCTGAGCGGAAGGCACACAGCACTCAGAGCGGAAGGCAGACAGCACTCAGAGCTGAAGGCACAGCACTCAGAGCTGAAGGAACACAGCACTCAGAGCTGAAGGCACTCAGAGTGGAAGGTACAGCACTCAGAGATGAAGGCACAGCACTCAGAGCTGGAGGCATACAGCACTCAGAGTGGAAGGTTCAGCACTCAGAGATGAAGGCACAGCACTCAGAGCTGAAGGCATACAGCACTCAGAGCGGAAAGCACACAGCACTCAGAGCGGAAGGCACAGCACTCAGAGCGGAAGGCACAGCACTCAGAGCGGAAGGCACAGCACTCAGAGCGGAAGGCACACAGCACTCAGAGCGGAAGGCATACAGCACTCAGAGCGGAAGGCACAGCACTCAGAGCGGAAGGCACAGCACTCAGAGCGGAAGGCACACAGCACTCAGATCTGAAGGCATACAGCACTCAGATCTGAAGGCATACAGCACTCAGAGCGGAAGGCACACAGCACTCAGAGCGGAAGGCACACAGCACTCAGAGCTGAAGGTACACAGCACTCAGAGCGGAAGGCACACAGCACTCAGAGCGGAAGGCATACAGCACTCAGAGCGGAAGGCACACAGCACCCAGAGCTGAAGGTACACAGCAATCAGATCTGAAGGAATACAGCACTCAGAGCGGAAGGCACACAGCACTCAGATCTGAAGGCACACAGCACTCAGATCTGAAGGCACACAGCACTCAGATCTGAAGGCACACAGCACTCAGAGCGGAAGGCACACAGCACTCAGAGCGGAAAGCACACAGCACTCAGAGCGCAAGGCACAGCACCCAGAGATGAAGACACAGCACTCAGAGCGGAAGGTACAGCACTCAGAGATGAAGGCACAGCACTCAGAGCGGAAGGCAAACAGCACTCAGATCTGAAGGCACACAGCACTCAGAGCGGAAGGCACACAACACTCAGAGCGGAAAGCACACAGCACTGAGAGCGGAAGGCACACAGCACTCAGAGCGGAAAGCACACAGCACTCAGAGCGGAAGGTACAGCACTCAGAGCAGAAGGTACAGCACTCAGAGATGAAGGCACAGCACGCAGTGCAAGGTGTTGACATGCAGGGATTGGGCTGAGAGTGTCACCGCAGTCAGAGCTGATCAAGACCGATGTGGGGGCGAAAAAGCCTCGGAATGGTGCCCCCCCCTGCCCTGAGTGGTGTCCAACTGGACGCGAAACTAGTGCTGCTAGCTGTGAGTATAATGAACTGCATCTGGAACATTACCTTTTGAGGCACTTTTGAATACTGTAAGAAATACTGCTTTTAACTACATCGTGCGCTTGTGAGCCCCAGACCCCGTTCTGACGCGGCAAGTGCCGATTGATCGGAGGGTCAGAGGGGGCTTTGTAACTTCCGGGACATCTTCCCCAGTTGCGAGGTCAGCGGTCTAGCTGGTTTCAAACTTCCTATCTAAGCAGGCACTAATGTGCACGCGCGGCGGACGTGCGCAGCGGGCGCGCTGGTAGCGCGCCAAAGGCAAGCCCGTCCGCGCCCGTCCGGGCCTAGGGCCCGAACCCCCGCCTCACAAGACCCAGCACACATAACCTATTCCAGAGCAGTCCTTAAGAGTCTAAATTCAAACTCAGCTCTTCTCAGCTGCCCTAAACTTGATCCATCCTAAGAACCTAAAGAGTGTGAATACTGAAAACTGTAGTGGTGGATAAACTCACTCCTTTTTTAGGAACCAGTATTAATTATGCAACCTATACCATACTAGGCGATTTTAACCATCACTTAGAGAACATTCTGGACGCCAGGAATGTTGAACTTTTTGATATAATGTCAAGCCTAGGGATGGATCAAATAGTTATGGAGAGCACCCATATAGCTGGACACACATTGGACAGTATCTTTACATCCAATCCCAACATCAAAATTAGGGAGATCCTACCAGTGGTATGGTCAGACCATAGAGCTATTATGTTTACCATCAAGGCCACACCGCAGCCTAAGACAGAAGTCATTCCTACAGCAACTCACTTTTATCGCGCCTGGGCAAGTACTGATGCTGATCGCCTTCAGGCATTGTTACTAACAAATAAGCCTAATCTACAGGTTAAAACTGATTTAGCAGTACAGAATATAACGTCCTGGATCACCAATGCAACTGACATCGCAGTTCCCCTAAAGACCACTACCTCAAGAAGGAATAAACCTTCCGAGCCATGGTTTTCTGATAGATGAAGGAAACAAAAACAGCTCTGTAGGAGAACAGAAAAACGATGGAGACAAAACTATAGTAAAGATTTGAAAAAGCTTTACACACAGGCTTTAGCCACCTATAAAAAATAATTATGGAGGAAAAAAGTAACTATTTCACCACAAAAATCTTGGCCGCTAAAAACTCGAGCAGAGAGCTCTTTGCAACTGTCAGAAATTTAGCAAAACTACCGTCTAAAACTAAATCTGACAATAACCCAGATTTTTACAACATCATTGGCCAGGCTTTTGTGGATAAGATGGAGCTGGTATACAGAACCTTTTCCAATCTCCCCAACAATTTTCCACCCAATAAGATTTACCCTCCCCCTAATCTACCTGGCTTTTCCTTTACCTCCCCAACGCGAGAACAGATTACTGAAATCATATTAGGAACGAAATCAGGGGCACCATCTGATCCGTGTCCACCTAAAATCTTCCATCTTTTCCCTGACATCCTCAGCGAACAGCTATTTGAACTGTTCTCTGAGATTTTACTCCAGGAGCAGTTTCCTGTTGCATGGAAAACAGCTTCTGTACTGCCTTTGTTAAAAAAAAAACATCTGGACCCTGCCGAGCCCAATAATTACCGTCCCATCTCTAGAATCCCATTTTTTCCAAAATCCTGGAAAAACTATTGAACATCCAGTTGGCGACCCACATTTCCACCAATAATCTACTCGAGCACTCACAATTTGGTTTTAGAGAAGGCCATGGAACTGAAACTGCCTTAATTACTGCGAGTGAGGAGCTCAGGAAGACATTGGATGAAGGAGGGAAGGCCGCCTTGATATTATTAGATCTATCGGCGGCCTTCCATACCGTTAATGATAACATCCTAATCTCCAGACTGTCTGAAATGGGCATTCAAGATTCTGCCACAACTCTTTTAACAACCTATCTCACTGAAAGATCTTTTAGAGTCGAACGCAACAAAACCAGCTCTCAAACTTTCAAGCTGCAATGTGGAGTACCACAGGGTTCCTCTCTAAGCCCTACGCTATTCAACATTTACGTGACACCTTTGGCAGCATTGATAAGACAGCATGGGTTTTCGGTAGTTTCATATACAGACGACACACAGTTAGTCGTCTCAATTACCAATAACGTGGAGGAAACTGCCACTCGTTTTAATAATTGCATGCGCCACGTTAGCTCTTGGATGCAATCCAACTGTCTTAAACTTAATGGCAGTAAGACCGAAGTATTGTTGCTGGGCACAAAACCCATTGTTTGGTCTCTGAATTGGTGGCCTTCAGAGCTGGGTGAGTGTCCTATACCTGCCCCAAAGGCAAAACACCTGGGGATTACCTTTGACTGCAGACTGACGTTTGACAGCCAAATTAATTGCCTTTCTTCCAGTGTCTGGTTTACTCTTAAGATGATTAAGAAGATTCGTGCCTTCATTCCGCCTGAGGCTCTAAAAACAGTAGTAACCGCTCTTGCCATTTCCAGATTTTATTATGGTAACGCACTGTATTTGGGGATCCAAGTCAATTCTTGAAGAAGATATAATGACTGCAGAATGCTGCAGCCAGATTGATTTTGGATATACCGAAATATGAGTCAGTTTCTAAGCAGCTGGATGTATTGCACTGGCTACCAGTCAAGAAAAGATTAGTATTCAAAGCCTTGTGTATCACCTTTAAAGCACTTCATGGGAAAGGCCCCTCATACTTGACAGTGCGTTTAAAATACTACGCTCCGTCTAGGAACCTCCGATCTACCCAACAAAAACTGTTGCAAATTCCGAGGTTCAAACAAGTATGATGGGGAGGCAGGAGTTTCCTGCTTAGCGCTGCCAAATCCTGGAATCTTCTACCATTAGCAATCAAAAACAGCGCAGATTTGAAAACATTTAGGAAAGCAGTAAAAACATGGCTATTTCAAACCGACCTCTAACGCTCACTCACATGCTAACCTTACACTAGTTTAGTCCCTAGCGCAAAGATGCCTCCGGGCAATCGTTGTGCTCTAAAAATCAAATCAAATCATGTCTGGATCCCAAATTCTGATTTTTGTTGTCATAGGCAAAAACAAATCATATGTGTGAGCCATGACATAGGCTGTCTCACGAATTGTGGTCTTGTTGGACCAGGAATGGTGCCCAAACTGCTCCCTTCATAGTGGTGAAAGGCGAGCATAGAGTGATCAGTAGGAGTGAACAGGTCCTTTTTAGGTTTCGCCTCGCCGAAATCTTATGTCTAGAGATGTGTACTCATGTCCCGCCCCTCTGTTCCATTGGCTAGCTCCATAAATGGAGGCTAGCCATTGGAACAGAGATCTGTCCGTCAATTGCGGAGCAGATTCGGGGGCGTTCCGGCCATTTTTACTCATCCTGCCCCTTTGACAACGTCATGCGGCCGTGGGCAGGGTTTATTTATTTTTGTCGTCCATGTTTGTTTTGGCCATTCCGCGGCCGACTGCCGCCGGAGGAAGTCCAGGTCCAGGTGAGTGCTGGCCGTTCCCGCCGCCCCCCCCCCCTCCCGCTGTCTGTGCTTTTCACACACCCCCTCCCGCTGTCTGTGCCTTTCCTGCCCCCCCTCCCGCTATCCGTGTGCCCGTAGGTGCATCCCCACCTCTCACCCCGCTATGCCCCATCAGTCCTTTTGTATAGCTTTCAACAAACTTCTATGCGCACAAAACACTGCTCCGTCCCTCGACAGTGACCCGCCTGCAGCTGTTTCTAGGCCGACATAATATTTATCCCTGCACCAGTCCTAGCCTGCCTGGGGAAGGTGTGGTGGTAGCTGCCGGCAGCAAAGTGCTCCGGTGTGTTCGGGGAAGTGCTGAGCCCAGCGAGAGTCACGGGCAGCTCACGAAATCTGCCTTCGAAGGGAGAGCCCACCAAACCTGGGAGAAGGGAACGTCCGCTCACGCACCAAAATGTCCCGATTACGTTGGACTCACCAGTGTGATCTTTGGCATAGGTGGGTTTGATGAAGCTCAGAGCGGCTGGGATGGACCCCACGACTGTTAGGTTAGTAAAAGAATTGGTGTGGAACGTTCCGTATATAATGTGCCGAGACAAGACATTTGCACAAAACAATCACTGAGCAACAAACGTGTTATTGGAATGCTTTATTACGGCTCACAGCTTGAGTTCAATAAAGTCCAAACTTTTCTCAAAAACGTTCAACAATCACCGACAGGTTTGGACCTGTGTGAGGCTCAACGGTGTGGTAGTTTTAACTAAGAGTGGGCGATGTACCGTTTCAATTTAGGGGCATCCTTTCAGTAATGTGCAGCCGACATGATGCTCGTCCGAATATCTCTAAACGCATCCATTGCTCCATGGTTTCACACAGGCACAGTCTCTCTCTCATATAAAGCACACTCTCTCTCGAATAAAACACTTTCTCTCGAGCAAAGTTCGGAATAAAACATAAGTCAAACGATCACAAACCCAATTGACATTTATATTGAGGGTACGGTATCCCCACTGTTCCCCTGATGTACATCTGTGCCTGTAGTAGTTGCTGTGAGTGATGTCCCACTCCCAAAGGACCAGGTTCACAAAACTCTTTATTTAAGTTTTCTCACTGCTGAAAACTCAAGAATAACCTTCCTGCTTAATTTGTAAAAGAATAAGTCCTGGGGTCCAACGTTTTCAATAGAAACTCACGACTGGCGCTGTGGAAGGACCTAATGTCTCTTTCATCCACCACCAGACCCTCTTTGCCTCTTTATCTCTCTCCCTTTACCTTTCCGTCATTCTCTTCCTCCTTCTTTCCTACCTTTCAGAGACCTTATAAGGCATGGGCAAAGTGGGCTTTGGCCCAGGGCCCCAGCCTTTCAGGGGGCCCCCAGTTCTGCTCTGCACATTGTACAAGAACAGAATGCAGTCCCTCAGTCTGGTAAACCAATGGCTGAAGTGGGCTCGCCCTGTGTCCTGTGATGGGCAGAGGCAATAGGGGATTGCCACTGCTGAGATCAATAGATGAAGATAGAAGAATGAACAACCAAAAACTGTTAGCTAATGCCAGAACTAAACAAGCATTTACAATGCAATGGTCTCGGCATTATTAAAGGTAGAGCTATTGGCATTGCTCATGACATTTTTTTGTTTTTTTAAATCATATATAAATGGCATTGTCATTTACATTGCCTCACATCTGCCCACTTGGAAGCCGGCGGCCCGACCCTTAGGCGCTGGATTCCAGTTCCACGCCCGCCTCTCCTTGCAGAATAATCCCGCAGACCAGACCCCGCCGTTTACAAACAAAACCCTGCTGTTGGTCTGCCCGCAGCTGTCCTCGCCCACTCCAGCATAGGTGGGCGCTGACAAACGTGGAATAATTAACTTGTTAGCTCCTGCTGTGACAGGCCTGCTTTCACGCAGCGCTATAAACAGGCGCTCCTATTTCACTGATGCCGGTTTTATAAACTTTAGCCTATTTGTCAACCCTGTGCTATAATTCACATGGATTACTGCGGCAACCTTGTTTAACCACTGCATTTTCATCACTGTTTATTTATGCAGTCAGTCTGGTGTGTATGTGTGAGAGTTTGGTACAAAGGAAAACAAAAACGCGATGGGTGAAATGCCGGAATTCATCTCGGGCACTGTTAATTGCTCTGGGCCACATTCTGCTCCATCCTGTGTTGCTCACCATGATTTGATTTAATTTTTAGGTTTGGCTCTGGGTGTGTGTGTGTGTGTGTGTGGCTCTGGGTGTGTGTGTGTGTGTGTGTGTGTGTGTGGCTCTGGGTGTGTGTGTGTGTGGCTGGCTCTGGGTGTGTTTGTGTGGTAGTAATTGATGTCTGATGATCTCGTCCGTAGGGTACAATTGGTCTCACATTTGCGAGAGATTAAGCTAATGGCAATGTAAATGACAATGCCATTTATTTATCTGTTTTCAAAACCAACACATAAATACAAATTTTGTCATTTACAATGCCAATAGCTCAAACTTTTCCAAAGGCGAAACCATTGCATTGTAAATGCTTGTTAATCTGTGTCACTGGAGTAAGGCCTACATACTCACTCACTTTTCAGAGTTCCGCTGCTGTGTGCTTAACTCATCCATTGCTTCAGTGCTGCACAGCGCAGAAGTGCTGTATCTGCGCGTAATGTATGTGTGCCTGGGGAGGGTGTCATCAAGGTACAGTGGAGTAGTGAGTAATGTGTGCATGGTCTATGCTTTTGCTGGAGTTTTATGTGGCTGAGCATGGTGCAATACCTGAAGGATGTTGTGCTGTGCAGTGCAAGTGGGATAAGTGCAAGTGCTGGGTGTATGTGTGCCTGTGAGTGCTACAGTACATAACGGATACAGTGCTGGACCGTGCATGCATGTTGAATCAAAATGCTGGATGTATGTGCGCCTCTGAATGGTGCAATACATGGAGGATACAGGAATGAGCAGTTTGTATATGCTGTAAACATGCACTAGATCTATATATGTCTGTGGATGGCACAATACATGGAAGGCCCTGGGTACCATGTTGGCAGACTCAGGCCTTCGTGGTGAAACATGGAGGGGAGGTAGAGAGATAACCTAAGACTGATTTATGGCATGCTGCATTCACGGAAGCTAGGTGAGACGCACACTGGAGAGGGGAGGACCAGGCCTCCTCTGTGCACTTTAAAGGGTGCTCTTTGATTCAGTGAGAGGTCACAAGGAAGAGGCCTGAGCACATCTCAGGAAGGAGAAGTCGCTGATCAGATAATCATAAAGAGTAGGGTGGGTGCAGTTGGCTAACCTTTTGATGCACATATCACTGTGGCTGACATCCAAGTGGGAACTCTAGTTACACCCATAACTGGTGTTGTAGGACTATCAGCTTTAGAGACATCCCTGCTCTGACGGACTACTTATCAAGAGGAAGAGAGAGCAGATGAGTGCGTACTTCAAAAAAAGACACACCCTCAACAAACAAATTTCAAAGACTGAGTATCTAAATCACATTTGGTGTCTGGAAATAGACTATAAGAAGGGGAGATGAGACCCCAAAAATCATCATCAGCCATCAGCCAGATGGTCTGTGTGAGAAGGAGAAGCTCTGCAAACTCTGCCTGTGACCTGGGCGGGCTCCAGTCCCGGCTAGTTTCCCTGATGGGTGAGGGTACATCACCTAGGGAATCTAAGACCCCCTGCCCTGGACCCTGGAGTACCAGCACCTGCCTGCTTGCCAAGATCAGTGTGCCTTGTGAGGAAGAAGAGAGCGCTAGAGGGAGTAGTGCCCAGAAGGGAGCCCTGTCGAGTGGACTCTAAAAGCGAGGTGTGAGGAAACAACTGCTGCACCTATTGGTTTGTTGCCCGGGTGCAGGATTAAGTCAGTGACCCCTGTATACCAGGAGAGAGCCGCTGTGAAGATAGCTGTTTGCTGGACTGCCGTGCGGTAAGGGCTCAAACCGTGTGCATTAGTAGTGCGGCGATGCCATATGTCAGCAGGACCCTCTGTGGTAAAGACTGCCGTGGTGTAAGGGCCACTCACGTTCTCGTCCGAGTAAAAGGTCTAATTCAGTCGCGGAGCCCACACTCCTTGCACTCCAAGTCATCAGAGAGATCCTTGGGTAAGTCAGGGAAGAACAAAAAGAAGTCGAAGAAGCACAGGCGTTCTTCGACTTCTCCCTGTCGGTCGGCCAGCGCTTTGCGGGATTCCAAGCATCGTCGCTCTACTTCTGAGAAGGTTTCATGCCTCCCTCCCTCCCTTTCCGGGAGCTAGACCGTCTCCTGCCCAAAATCCAGAAGTTCTATGATGCCTTGTAACTCATATTTGGGCAGCGCAGCTCTGTCGGCACACCTTTGGGCCCCGTGGAGTCGGTCTGGGGCCCGCAAAGAAAAAAGAAAAACCAAAGGTGGTTTTTCGTCGGTCTGGGCCCATCAGACTTCGACACCAGCGGCTCCGGCCTCGGCTCCGGAGGGTCCTCTTGGATCCAGGCCTGGATCCGGATTGATGCCGGCCGATCTTCACTAATCCGACGACAACACTCCCAGCATCGACAGTGCCCCGGTCGGTGCCGACCCCATCCTCATATCCGAAGTGGGCACGGAGCCAGACGGATGTCGATTAGACGCCGGAAGGGACTTTTGTCCCTGTATTCATTCCCGGGCCAGAAGGTGAGAAAAAAGACTTAGAGGGGCCCCTGGACCCTTTAACCGACCAGGTTGAGGAACTGGACTGGAAAATGGACCTGGGTAATTCCAGTGCTCTGGACACTTCTCCTGACGTTTATGTAGGTCCTGTGCACTCATCCAGGCGCACTCGGCGTTGACGACGAACTCTGAGCCAACCGACAACACCTAATGATGGACATGGGTGGTGCTGAAGAAAATAAAAAAATCTCCAGAGCCAGACTGACATCTGGGGGAAATCTACAACTAACATATATATCTACCAGATACATCATTAGCGAAGGTAAGTAACTTGTTCTTTTTAACCGTAGTCCATGTCTTTATCAAAGTATTGCAAAGCATGCTATTACCTTCTTGCAAACTTCACAGCAAGTGTAGTTTTTGGCACCTCCTTGCTTCTGCCTGTACCATGGCTCCGGGATGATGACTTTTGATCCCATGCTTCTGGCTGCGGATAGCAAGTATGTGGTGCACGCAGGACTCATTTGCACAGTGTTGGTTTAGCATTCTTCCTTACAAAGGCAGTCTCTGTTTATGTAATTCGGCCCTTTACAAGAACCTGGATGGTGAACAGTGCAGGGCAGGACAAGTCAAATAAATAGAAGAGTAGCAAATCCTCTCAAATGTAGTACATTGTATTCACAATGAATGGCAAAATCTCTTTTCAGACAGATTTAAAACAATTATTGGCTGATCCAGTGGCCTGGCCTTGACTGTCGACCTTTCAAATTTCTTGTTTTGTCTTGACTTTTGCAAATCTTCATTGTTCAGGAAGTTGCTGGGCCCTTATTAAATCTAAAAAAACAAAAAAACAACATCTAAGGGCAAAATAAATTTTCAGGTCTCAAAATAGTATACACCTTACCATGGTACAGCCGACATTAAAGGGAACTACCTTGTATGTGGATGTGCTCCTTGTGAAAGGGCAGCATGCTGTAACTCTTAATGAAGTCAGTCAATGGCAACAGTTCGCTAACATTGGCTCTTGATTCATGCTAGAGTGGGTGGAAGGAAAACGTGAATGACACAATGAGAATGCTATATTACAGTGCCTGTGGAGGAGGGTAATATACTGACGCAAAGAATCTTGGAATCACGGCAGCCCATAAAATTGGTTTCCTGGAATATAGCTGGGGTATCAAAAAACCTAAGGGATCCAGAATGGGCAAGTTTTATTGACACTTTTGATTTCTGCATGTTGCAAGAGACTTGGTCAGTGGAAATTACACACAGGCTAGGTTATAAATCATATGGTATCAGTGCGATTCCCTCTAGGAGTGGAAGACCCTCAGGAGGGCTGTTGATCTGGGCAAAAGTTAATCTAAAAGTGAATATAGAAGTGATGGATACTAATTCCCCTGATATACTGATTTTGAAAATTAATGTTTACAAAGGGAAAAAACTCTATCTGGTTAACGTTTATAACAGACCAACAACTACTAAAAGAGAATCATCCTTACTAACCCATCTTGACCTCCTACTGGGTAACTTAGACACAAGAGAGAACTATGTCATCATGGCAGGCGACTTTAATTGCAATTTTGAGCCCATGATAGGGTTTAGCGACATCTTCTTAGAAGAAGATGAGGCAAATGGGATCCCTGTTTTAGATGACATTAAACCAGTTAAATGTTCTCCTTTAGCCTTCCAAATGATGAGACTATGTGCAGAACACTGCACTCGAGCGTGTAATGGACGGCTACCATCTGATACTAAGAAGAAGCCCACCTTTTATAGAGGGAACTATAAAAGTAATATAGATTTTATCATTACCTCAGTGTCGTCATGGGAATTTCTCCTTGACATGGAGGTAATAGAAAGATTAGAAAGTGATCACTTTCCTCTAGCCCTTCAAATTAAGGATTCCCTATTTGGAGACGCAGCTTCCCCTCTGGCTGGAGAAGTAACCAATGGTGATCATAATGAGATACATATTAGCAACAACAGACGTTCCCTTAAATGGCCACTAATATTGGGCAATGGTGAAATTATAGCAGAAATTTACAAGCTCTTCGCTAGCATCTGTGGAGCATATTTAAGTGATACCTCAAAGGAGGGGAATGGTAGTCACTTTACGAAAGTACACCAACACTTTTTTGATGCTTTAAAGCCCTTAGTTACTAAGATGCCGAAGAAAGGGCAGCAGAAGACACACAATCTGTCCCATAGCAAACCGTGGTATAACAAGGATTGCAGGGAATCCAAGAGGGCACTTTTAACCGCGATTAAATCGAAGGCACAACCGGACATTATGTCAGCCAGGAACAATTACAAATTGGTCCAAAAGGCATGCAAAATGGCATGGGAGGAAGCAAAATGGGCAGATTTGCTGCACGCGGCAAAAACACAAGACAATATAGCCTTCTGGAGGCTGATAGCGAATGGGAATCATCAAGGCAGAGTGGTAAA
Source organism: Lissotriton helveticus (assembly GCF_964261635.1). NCBI lineage: Eukaryota > Metazoa > Chordata > Amphibia > Caudata > Salamandridae > Lissotriton > Lissotriton helveticus. The sequence goes on from NC_136072.1 coordinate 45,493,661, forward strand.
GGACGTCTACTTAGACGAACAGACTTGGGTAAATCATTTTTCCAACCTTTACAAGGAATATGAGGAACCCATTTCAGATAGGTCCCCAAGTTATGTCATTCCAGGGGATACCTTGGATTTTACTCTAGGTGAGACAGAATTGGCAATAACCCAGATAAAGTCTGGTAAAGCCCCTGGGTTAGACAAGATCCCAGGAGACTTGTATAAACACGAATTAAAAATTTGGGCTCCTTATATTAATCATTTGTGTAACGAGTTATCCAGGAATCTTGACTTCCCAGAGAGTTGGAAGGGGGCTGAAATTGTTTTAATTTATAAGAAAGGAGACAGGATGGACCCCTCAAATTATCGTCCAATAAGCCTTATGGATATACTACAAAAAATCTACGCAAGACATATCCTATTTCGTGTTAATGACTGGTTGGACGAAAAGGCAATCTTGTCTAGATACCAAGCGGGATTTAGATCTAAAGTTAGTACAATTGATCAAATCATCCGCTTTTGTTGCCTTTATTGGAAATACATCAAGATTAAAAAGGGTCAACTATATGTCGCGTTCGTCGACTTAAGGGCGGCGTTCGATTTAGTACCGCGTAATTTATTGTGGGAAACATTAAGTTTGGTAGGGATGCCACCCACCCTGATAGTGCAAATAAAAGAGCTCCATAGAGGCAATTTTGCCAGAGTACGATGGGGCCCAAAAGGCGAATTAACACCCAAAATTTCGATCGAACGTGGCGTGCGCCAGGGGTGTGTACTGGCCCCCACATTGTTTTCGCTATTTGTGAATGATATCCCCTCATATCTGGAGGGATGTAAAAATGATTCTCCTAAGTTGAACGGCGAAAAAGTCACTTCCTTATTATTCGGGACGACACTATTTTAATTTCCCAGACAAAAAAAGGTCTCCAAGCTCTCCTAAATTCCTTTAATGAATACTGTATCAAGAAAGGACTGGAGATTAATGGGAAAAAGACAAAGTGTATGGTCCTAAACCCAACAAAAACTGATAAGGGCTGTCTAACTCTAAATGGATTAAAATTAGAATCAGTTCCGTATTTTGGATATTTGGGGGTAACATTGGACTCCAATTTTACATGGAAAGCCCAATTGGAAAAATGTAAGATGATGTTTAACCAGAATACGAAACCCATTCTCAGAGAGCAAGGCCAAAGTACAAGCAAGGCCGTGTCTCCTGCAGTTGAACTTTTTAAATTTAAGGTCCAACCTGCAGTGCTATACGGTTCGGAAATTTGGGGCCCAGGGTCCAAAGATACCTTCAGGGTCCTGGATAATAACTTTTTGAGAAGTCTGGTCAGGGTCCCAAGAAGTACTCCTTTGGTCCCACTTCAGCTTGATCTAAATTTTCGTAGAACGGACCATCATATCACTCTACGTCCTTTATTGTTGTGGATCAGGCTGTGGCGTGTACCCGAGCTGCAAGTATACAAGGATGGGCTAATTGAAATCATGGAGCTTGACAGCTTCAAGGTGATACCCTGGTTTAAACATGTCAAATTTTGGCTTGTCCGATTAGGCCTGTCGCATTACTGGGAACATCCTGATTCACTTCCACCACACTCAAAAATTATGGTTAAAAAGCGTTTCTGGTCGTACATTACGGATATGATCAAAAATGCTTCTACTGGTGGGACACTTGTAACAAGGTTTCTTACCTTTAAAGAAGATCCATTCTTCGAGCCCTTTTTGGATGAAATAGAACCACCTTTAGCAAAGACCTTATTCCTAAAATTTAGATATGGAAATCTCCAAATTGGTTCTACATTGGTTCGTTGGCATGGTGGTGCAAACTTGGAGAACCATGTAGAAGATGAATTATGTACCATATGTGGATGTAATCAAAAAGAAAATGAATCACATATCCTCTTTTTCTGCCCAGTATACGAACAGGCAAGGAGAAGATGGATTAAACCAATATGTTCTCAATTAGGTGTAAGATCATGCTCTCAGGCCTTAAGGATTCTTTTGTCTAATACTAGCCAACCCATTGTATTTAGTGTAAGTAGATTCTTACATAGTATATTTTTCCTAAGAAGAAAGTTGGGTTTTAAGCTGTAAACTGTTGATATGTCAAATTTGTTGTCATTTTTAATTGAGGGACATTTAATGTAATTCCACTCCTGTCGCCCACAACTGTTCTCACCAAGATTGAATAGCCATTATGAATGTTTTAAACATTTTGACTTTTAAATTTTAGAATCGACATGAAAATTGAATGAATTCATATAGTATGTTGTGCATTTTTAAAGAAATGTTTTATTGTGTTAATGTATGTGTTTTTTTATGGTGTTCATGCCGAAATAAAGATTGAAATGAATGAATGAATGAATGAATGAATGACACAATGAAAGACTAATGGATGAAGACTGGCTGAAACCCCTATAAGAAATATACCTTTAGTAAAATCGAAAGGTCTTGGCTAACACAGGCCCAAAAAAGCCATCTATCTGGCATTGGCTGCTACCATCGCCTTTGAGAATGAAGTCAAGAAAGAAGGGAAGAAAGTACGGAAGGGAAGAACAAAAAGGAAGGCAGACAAAAGGAAAGAAAACCTAAAAAGGGCAAGATTGGAAAGAAAGAAAGGGCAACAAAGAAAGAAAAGAGAAAAGAAGACCAAGAAAGAAGGAAGTAAAAAAGGAAGACAGAAGGCAAAACGAAAGAAAGAAGCAAAAAATGAACGGCAGAAGGCAAAACAGAAAGAAGGAAAGAGCAAAGGAAAGAAGGCAAAATGAGAATGAAGGGAAGTGGGTGAAAAAGAAGGAAAGAAAAAGAAAAAAGTAAAGAAGGCAAGAAACAAAGATGCAAAAATGGAAAGGAAGGAAATAATAATTAAGGCATGAAAGCAAGAACGAAGGAAAGGAGAATGAAGGGAACAAAGAAAGAATAGAAGAAAGTAAAGAAAGAAAAGGGGACGAAGGCAAAAAGAAGAAAAGAAAATAGAAAGTCAAGAAAGGAAAAAGGAAAGAAGACAAACAAGAAAGGGATAAAAGAAGTAAAAAAGGAAAGAAAGAGGGTTTACTGTATAAAATATTGGATATTAAAAAACATATTACACTCCATCTATGTTTAAATAAAACTGTTGCAAGTGTGCTGCCAATTAGGCATCATAAAGTTTGGGTTTCTTCCAGGGCAAAGTTTATCATAGAACCATTGGTGAAACCGCATCTAGAAACACAATGTGGTATACTGTGAAATGGTAGCAGTCCACTTCAAAAGGAATTTGCAATAGTATTGGAAGGAGTCAGAACCTGATAAAGCTGGAATGTGTCATGTACTCACTTCCAATGTATCCTAGTTTCCCATCCCACAACACGGGCACTAAAGGAACTCCTTGTGGAGGATGTGCACCTTGTGAAAAAGCAACATGCAGTCACTCAAAGTGACGTTAACCAGAGGCTTAAGTTGGCTGACTCATTGCCCCATGCTGTATGCTGCAATGGATGGAAGCCAAAAGGAATGACACAACAAGAGACCAATGGGTGAAGGCAGGGAGCCTACAGCCCCTTTAAGCAAGTATATTATGAATATTAATTTAGTAAAATCAGAAAGTCTTGGCTAATGGCCAACCTAAAAAAAAGAATCATCGGGACCAGGTCTAGTGGGAAGAGACTGTGGACAACTGGTGGAGCAGTTCTATACTTCTGTGTGCTGGGGATCTGGGTTCGAGTCTCGGTAACGACGCCAAAAAAAAACCTCCTGTGATTCTGGTCAAATCACGTAATCTCCCCGTGCCTAAAAACGAATGCGTTTCCTCATGTAACGCAACTGGTGCTATGTAAAGCGCTCTGATAACCGATTCAGTTCGGGTCTAGTTCGCGCTATATAAAACTCTGCAAAAAAAAAAAAAGCAGAGCAGAAGGATTGAATGGACTTCATAAGCCTACCCCGACAGACAGACACAGACACAGACAGACAGACAGACACAGACAGACAGACACTTACAGACAGACACAGACAGACAGACACAGACAGACAGACACAGACAGACAGACACAGACAGACAGACACAGACAGACAGACAGACAGACAGACAGACAGACAGACAGACAGACGCAGACAGACAGACACAGACAGACAGACAGACAGACAGACACACAGACACACACACACACACACACACACACACCTCCCCCCCTCTTAGAGAGAACCCCCTCCTTAACCCCAGATCCTTACACTACATGGTGCTATGGCTGATGCTGAGAGCAGGTGATAATACATCTGAAATGTCACCTGAATCAATACAAACCTGTGTCTTATGACACAGTAACTCAGTGTCAATGAGTTCATTCCCCATTCTGGGTACTGAAAATAACAATGCTGGAATTAGGGGTGGAAATACAGCCCGGAGTCTGCATTTCCAGCTCCGCTATTTCCCCTTCAGACTAAAGATATCTCATAAGAAAGCCCTCTGTGTGAGGCTTATAATTGCAGTCCTCCTAAGTTAAATGAAAGGTAGTTCTGGAAGTGGCACCATTTACTTGAGAGGTCACTCACACCCGCACTCGAAGTAACTTTGACACCGTATCGAAGTAACACAAGACGAGAAGAGTCTGTAAGTGTCCCATGGAAGAGATGCTTGAACAGGCATTTTGTATAACTTACGACTGTGAAATGAATTGCTTATGGATTTATAGAGAGTTAGCGTAGAGATCAGCATGATTTCCATAGAGCCCGTGTAGGTTGAGGGCCTTCCACCACACGTAAGTGGTCCTTGACTGGTCGGAGGTGAGGATAATTTCTATTTTCAGGACCTTGCATACTGGACACACACGCCAGAATCCCAGTAAAAAGCTGTGTGCCGTTCACGGTTGTACTCCTATGGTTTGGTGCCAACAAGGAGAGCAATTACCACTTACTAAGAAAATACAACTCAAAAGTGAGAACCACACACAGAACCATTTAGAATTTGAATAAGTTGGGAAGGAATGGAATCTCGCCTTTCCCAGAGTTAGTATTGGGTAGTTATTCCCTTTTCAAACCCAAGCATGGTCAATTGGCAAAAACACTGACTGTATTTTAACAAAAGCAAGGTGGTTGGAGGTATCATCACACACTTATTTACAAATTCCAATCACATTATATATGACACTGTGGTATCACAAGCACATAGGTATTGACCTGAGATTGGGATAGGAATCCTACAAGCGTAGATCTAATACCTTCATAATATCCAGGAAGCAGATGAATGGCCGAAATAGGATTCATGCAAGGGTCTCAGGATACCTGATCATCAGTTTCCTAGTCGCAAGCTTTGAAGGCCGTAGGGTCTCACTCAGGCCTAACTGACATCCATGGGAACAGCCAGGTACTATGACTCTCTGAAATAATCAACCTAAATGAGCCACTTTGTGTTTTGGAACTAAAAATGTAATTTTTCTTTTCATTCCCTCTGGCTTGATCAGAAAGAAACAGGGACAGGTGCCCAAAAGGCCACAATTGTGAGATGCCTTCACTAGAGAAACACATTTTTTGATTATAAGGCAAAAGTACATTGTTCAAAATTAAATGGTTTACCGAAGGGAAAAAACACAAGCAGTGAACATGTGGTAGAAAACTATAAATTGGAAATATGGGATGCAAACTGATAGCGTGAGTTTCATATCCGGCATCAGAACATGCATGGAGGGTATCATAGTAGGATGTGCTTGGAGGAGCAAAGCAGTATTACTACTAATGGTGGTGTTTGAGTTCAGTCGAAGTAGCCGCTTGGAGTGGGCAGTACCAACAGGCACACCCTGCGAAGAGCTCAGTGTATGGTGCTTGGGCAAGTAAAGGATGTTTGGGGAGGCCTCTTGAAGAATCAATGCTTCTTATATCTTTGAGGTACTTAGAAGGAGCATGTACGTTCACCCACTTCTCACCAATGGCACATACCCAGTAGAAACTAGAATGGCACTCGAGGAGATTGCCTATTTAGTGAGATGGATAATACCTTGCTGGAAAAGTTTAAGGAAGTTTATGGAAGTATTTTGAGGTGGGGCTTGAAGCAAAACTGGCTTTGGCGAATGGTGAGTTTCATGGCCTGACAACTGCTTCCTGCGGTTAAACCTCCCACAATCTTCAGTGCGCCTGTTTTCCCTTTCAGTGCATCTTTCTTGGGTCCGGATTGTTGGCCAATGCCATGGATCGTTGTGCTGACTTGAGAAAACCATGCATCAATCATTGGTTATTATTTACTAAGCTGTCTCTAGAACTCAAGCCTAGACTGCTGATAAGTGTGTTTTACCTTCACAGGAGGACCAGGATGCGATGGAGGCTGATTTGGACAAGTCCGAGCTGCTGCAGGCTCAGCTGGGAGAACTGTCTGGAGAGAAGCTGCTGACAACAGAATACTTGGGTGTAAGTGGTACCTTGTCATTCCTCTCACAACTTGATCCACACGTATGTCTGGGTTGTTGTGCTAGGAGGCACACAACGCTACATGACAATTCTAAATGTACATTTCAAAGAAGCAGGTATATTTCCTTTTATGTTACTACTTATACAATGTGCATGCACTACAGCAGTGTCCCCTTTAGGTCTAGGGGTCAACAGCATTGCTGTAAAACAGACTTATTGCTAACAATATGCAAAATATGGGTTCACCCCAATCAACCATTAGCTTCCTTTAACCAGCCTCCTTCTGCCATTGGCCGAAAACTCTCAATCATGTCCAGGCTTGATCAGCCAAGCGGAGTACACATCTGTCACCTAGTGCTATTGGCTGTTTGGGTGTATCCTTTCACCGCCATGTGAGTGCATATGTAGAAATGCATGAGGAATTATTTTAAAACTATAACCCTCTCTCTCCGCTCCTTTTGGCTCCCTCTCAATTATCTCTCTCTAATATGCTAATGCTGTATGTGTTAACACATTCCACCCAGATCTAATGGTCTTGCCAATGTTTGTTTTCCCTGTGATCTGGAGAGTGTTGGGACGAATGTCATGGCTGGTGTGCTACGGACGAGCCGGTTGTAGATCACTTTAGAAGCACCAGTGGTCCGTTCGATCTTGTAAGGGATTTTTAAATCGGTCCCTTGTCTACGTCTAGGGTGGACAATGCGATCCCACCAGAGAGAGGCTAGGAATCAGGTGCAGGTTTCTACAGACGAGCAGACAGTTCTGGACAAAGCAGCCGTGACATGTGTTTATAAAGTATAACAGACACACCGCTGTAATGCACAATGTACGAAGGCTTCAAATCAGCGCTTTTTGCCAAGGGAAGTCATCGGAGGGTGATGAAGTGATTGTGTTGCTTCATCTTCCGTAGCCATCTGGCTGCAGCCCTTCATACGATGAGAGAGTAGGGGGGTATTGGTAGGGATTGCTCAAACAGACCTGCCCAGCAGAGAGGAATATCCATTAATGTTGTTGGAACACCAGGCAAATCATGATCTTACTCCGATCCAGAGGGTGGCGCTACTCGCTGCTCCATACAACATACGATGCAGTGTTTGAGGCTGGCGCTGTGGTTGGCAGTGTGACCCAGCAGCGCTGAGCCAGCAATACCCTCTTCCCTTAGTATCGGCCCGCACAACATTCCAAGGGACTCCCTGAACCCAAGAGAGACAGACACAGGCCTATGAAATTTGATCAACCTTAGTATTCGCTAAGATTATCTTGCCCGGGGGGCGCGAACACCCCCTTGAAAGAGAATACCAGCGCAGTATGTGCAAGAGAACACCTGGAAAATCCCCTTTCCCAGGATTGCTTGGCTTCCATGGGAAGGTCATCCTGGGGATTCTCATGGTCGTCTGCCTTAGGGATATCCCAATGGCTGCACAAAGAGTAGACCCTGGGGTTTGCCAAGGTCTTGTGCATTGTCTAGCAGCGCCATAGTCAGACTGGCAGTGCACTGGAGGGCCAGTAACGTTCCTAGGCAACCTACACTTTATCACAATGGAACAAGTTACATGCAATAATGAAAATAGTAAGAAAAGAGCTCAGTGTAACTAACAAAGGAGTATCCAACAATTTACTTAATATAACAAGCACAAATAAAATTAATTTAAAAACAAAAAATACTGTTAAAAAGACATCAGATTGTAGATGATACATAATACATCGAAATTAAATCTTTGAAGATTTAATTTCTGCCACTTTTTATTGTTACTTTTAACTGTTGATACATTAGGTCAAACTGTGTTTAAATAAATTAAAAGTTTGTCAACATTGAGTGTTCTGGGTATGAACTGACGAATATGAATTCACAGATAGATCAAGCCCCAACTGAGATTAGGGAAGGAAAGTGTGTGTCTTATTACCTATCCTGGAAACAAATGACCTGCAGCTGCTGGGTTTTAGATATAATGTATATCTACAGGACAGAATTGCTAACAGAGACACCACCATAGCCCCTGAGAAAGGAACATCTTACACATCTTCAGGAATTGCAACTAGAAATTATCAAGCTTCTTCAAAAGGCAACCATGAAATTGTGCAAACACAAGATGAAGGTCCGAGTCCTGAAACGTTTCAGACACTCACCCACAGTCACAGATCTGGGTTGAATCCATCATTGTTCTTTGGCTCACTTCCCCCAACCCAGTTCAGACCCAGCTATATGCAAATCAGTCTAACCCTGTGCCTTATGGGAACAGTCCCTCCCAGACTGCCAAGCCAGGTCTTCCCTGGACCGGAAACAAGCATCATGGAACCGGTTGTGGGGTAACACCCCTCATCAGTCAGGCTAGCTTGAATCCAGTGGCAAAGTGAGCAAGGGACCCACGTCTGGGCATACCCTGCCAACTTAGTGCAAACAAAGCAAACACAAGAGGATGATGGACTAAGTGCTGGAACTTTTCAGACACTCACCCCCAGTCACAGATCTGGGTTGAATCCATCATCGTTCTTTAGCTCACTTCACCACCCCAGTTCCCAGAAGTCCAAAGGAAGCAGAGCTTTGTCTCCAGAGTTTCCTTTATCCACTAGAAAAATGGATGGAGGATGGCATTCTATGTGATATTTATTGGCAGTGAACAAATTTATATAAAAGTAAACTTGAAAGATATCTCTTATGGACATTCAGTCAGTCAACCGTTCAGACAGCCTAGCATCAATAGATCTGAAGGATGCTTTTTTGTATCTGCCAATTCACTTTTGACACCAGAATTACCTCTGTTTATGGTGAACGGACACCACTACCAATTCAAGGCCTTTCCATTTGCCCTAAAGTCCACACCAAGAGTGTTTTCCAAATGCTTAGTTCCTGTTGCTCCACATCTGCAAAAACAAAGAGTGTGAATTTTCCTGTACCTAGAAAAATGGTTAACAAAGCTCCTTCTTGAAATCAAACTGTATCAACTGTGGCACAACACTACAAATTCTAGAAACCTTGGGTCTCACCCTGAGTAAGAAAAAGTCAGTGCTTACTCCATGGCAGCTTAGCCTGTTTCTGGGAGCAAACATCCACACAGACACTCTAGTCTAAAGTCATATCCTTCTGAGGAAAGTGGCCAAAACTAAAGAACCGGCTGTAGATCACCATGGAGAGATCTCAGATACCAGGACACAAGTTCAGAGCATTATTAGGAAAAATGTCTAAATGAATCCCTTCAATACCACTATGCAGACTAAGGATGAGCCCTCACCAGAAACACACCGCCTTATTTGTACTGGAGACAAGTCTCAGACCTTTTGGACAATCTGATTCACATAACAGCAGAGATCAAGAGCACCTTGAAAAGGTGGAAAGACAGACAACATTTAAAGAGGCCAGGATCTGTACATCATGGAGTCACAATATACTTTGACAGCAACTGTCTAGTTAAAGGGTTTGGGGTGCTCATTTGGCGTATAGCACAACAAGCAGTCTGTGGACCATTTAGGAACAAACGCATCGCATTAACATCCTGAAGCTCAGGGCAATCAGGCAAGCCCTTGGCCTCCCTGCTGCAAAGAGACCGTTGGCAAGTCCTAATAGGAAAAGACAATAGAACTGCTCTTTATTACATAAAGAAGCAGGGTGGAACAATATTTGAGCATCTTTGGTATCTGGTGTTGACAAATGGAGTCACTTGGGTCACACCTCCAGAACTGCATGACAGATGCATTAAGCAGATGAGACAAAGACCACCTCAAATGGAAGCTGGACAATAGACAACTGCAACTAGTTTTTCAGAAGTGGGGCTCCCCTGTCCTGGACGGATTGGCAAATCCAGAAAATTCCAAAGGCTGACACTTCAGAGGCTGGCTATGGTTCCTGGGGACTCAGGGGAAGCGCTTTTGATTCTTTGGTGAGGAAGATTTGCTTATCCCTTATCACCGAGGGTTCTCTGGAGGCTGACTAGCGGATCATGAACGATCAATCACTTCCGCATGGGCCAGGCAGCCCGACACATAGACTTCTGGAATCTGTTGATAAAGACCCCCACTACATTCAAAGAGGAACCTTACCTTTTATCCAAGACCAGGGCAAAGTTCTTCATCACGACCCTGCCTCCTGCACGTGTCTGCCAGGCTGCTGCAGGCCTAGAATACTGTCTTCTTTACACCCCTTCCAGCTGGTGCAGGTCTCTCAATGCAGTGAGAGCGACTTCTACCATCACTGGCCACTTGTAGAAATGGAAACACTTTTGCCTCTGGGTAGCAGTAACCATTATTGATCACCTGCCTCATGACATCTGACTTTGCCTCTCCTACACCTTGATGAATCAGACCTAAAACATTCTCCAATTAGAGTCTTTTTAGCTGCTGTTTTGAGATATCTTGGAATGCTGATCACAACACCTCTTTTCTCGACTGGAGTATTTAAAGAATTCATGCCAGGAATCTTTCGCATATGACCTCCAGTAACCAGAAGTCCACCACGTGGGGACCTTAAACACTGTCACTAGGGGCTCTTATGATCCACCCTTCTGAGCCCATACATGAAGCATCACTTCAAAAGCTTTCATGAACCACTGCCTTTCTTTTAGCCCTCACCTCAGCAAGTCGTGTGATTCAGGCGTCTTCCATCAAGGCATCCTACCTTAAACTTTAACAAAGGTAAGCTGACACCAACCGAGAATCCAAAGTTCATGCTGAAGGTTCCCATGACTTTCACCTCAAAGAAAACAAAACATGTATTTATCAGCATTGACAACCTACTACTTACTACATAAAGAGCACTACATTCTTTAGGTGTCAAACTCTGTTTGAAAGTTTACATGGATGGCACAAAAGACTTTTGTAAAGTGACCAACCCTATGCATCCCTCAGAAATGTCAACAGAGATAATCCTCTTTCAAAATAAGGCATTGAGGCTGGCTCACAGCTTACAGTTTTTGCCTTGGCAGGGCTGGTTGCCCTTTATGGAGAGGTATCAAATCACACTCCAATAAATGAATGGTGGCCAAAGTGCTATTATTTGATGAAGTGCCTTTATAACACATTTGTAAAACAGCAACTTGGATTTTGATGCAACCCTTTACCCAGGTTTCACTACATTGATAAATGCAAAAACAACAGTTGATGGCCAGAATACAGAAAAATGTCATACAGTCACCCCAGTACAGAGATCTGAGCCTAAATCCAACGTTTTTTTGCTCACCATGCTATTCCAGTTTGAACCCAGCCATATGCAAATCAGTCTTGACCTCATGCGAACAGTCCAGCCCGAACTGCCAAGCCAGGTCCTCCCTGGACTGGAAACAAGCATCCTAAGACCGGTTTCGGGCGTTCAGCCCTCATCAGCCAGGATAGCTTGACTCCAGTGGCAAGGTGAGCACGGCACCCCGGTCTGAGCATACCCGACATTGATAAGCAGCAGTTGGACAGGCGGTGGTGTGTAACTGGTTTCGATAAGGTGAGACTTATTTCCACCTATTTTACTTCCATATTAGTAAACTGCTTTGGTAATCGTAAGCCAAGCATGTTAATCTATGAAAGAGCCAATGATGAGCAAGAAGTTGTTTACCTGTAACTACAGTTCTCGAGCACTGAGATATTTAATAGATTCAAATGCACCCTCCCTCTTCCGTGTGCATGAAGCTGCTACATGAATGCAGCTGAACTCTGAAAATGTGACAGTTGTGTTTCTGTTCCACCCGATAGGGTGGACCATGGGTCATAAAATGGGGTGGATGGGGTTCTTGTATGCTGAGGAGGTTTTCAGTGTTCATTGCTGCATTGTATTCTGCAGTGTTAACAGTGACTATTGAGGGTTCCCTCTCTGATATCAGGGGAATAATTTAAGCACGTGACTGTATGAAAGATACGAATACGGGAGAACCCTTGTTTTACTGGACACTGTCACGACAGCAAGCACAAGAAAGCCAAAGAATTACAACACTGTACTAGCAAGTGCTGAGATTGATCGTGGGTAGCAAGTGCTGGCTAATAGTATGAAAGTACTCAAAATCCATCAAGGAGAAACAAATCGGGTTCTTGCTCTCGGGAGCGGTGTGGAAAGGATAGGTATACCAATCAGAAGCGTCAGAGTTAGACAAGGATGGAGCCCCATGTATGTGCACAAAGAATCAAAACCAACTGAGATTCATCTAAAGTAGGAAAGGATAGCAGACCAACTCTGATTTTCAAAGTAGCTAGCAGAAGAGTCAAAGAGAGGGTCTCTAAGGCAGTCAAGGCCGACAATCGCATATAAAATGTAGACCAGAGAGTATTCGTAATTCTGGACTTGGCATCAGAAACAATGAAAAAATGAACAGGTCTCAAGAAAATTATGAAAAAGTTCTGGCCCACGACTCGTGGTGGGTTTGTTACTGCCGTCAAGGCTCTTCAAGGGATCGAAAGGCACAACTCTTTCAGGTGTCATTGATGTCACAGATGTAAGAAGAGAGCAATAGTTAGGGATTAAGGTAAAGGTCAATAAATGCTGTTGGACTCGGCCCTTTCTGCAGGGTCATCCCAAACCTTTTGGCTTCACCCTCCTGTTTTCTGAATCCGTTTTTGTTTGCTTTTAGGACTCTTTGCACTTTACCAGTGCTAAAGAGCTTGTGCTCTTTCCTTTAAACATGTTAAAATTGGCTTGTGCACATTCAGTTTACTGGTTAGTCCCTACTAAATTGATCAAACATGTACCCAGGGCCTGTGAATTAAATGCTACTAGTGGGCCTGCAGCACTGATTGTGCCACCCACTTAAGTAGACATTTAAACATGTCCCAGGCCTGCCATTGCAGCCTGTGTTTGCAGTTTCAAACTGCCATTTCGACCTGGTGAAATAAACCTTTTGCCAGGCCTATGCCTTCCTTTTTTAAGACAAATGTGTCACCCCTACGGTAGGTCCTAAACAGCCCATAGGGCCGGGTGCAGTGCTCTTAAAAAGGTGGACATGTACGTTTACGTTTTTTATGTCCAGGTAGTGAAAAACTCTTACATTTGGTTTTCACTAGTGCAAGGTCTGCGTCTCCCATAGGATAGTATTGAATTAACTTATTACATTTAATACATGCTAACTTTCAATTGGGAGCAAGTAGGAATGGCAAGTTTGGTTTCTACATTTTTAAAATTTAAAACTCCAACTTTAATGGTGTAGTCAAATTTTTTGTTCAATTTTGAAAAGGCCACTTTTAGAAAATTTGCATTTTCCTACCCTAACTATTTGGTGCCTGCAGCCTGTCCTAAGTCACATGGCTGGGTGTAGTTGGCAGTTGGACTTTGTTTATTCCTCCCAGACAGCCGCACAATAGAGGGATTAGGTGTGCCTGGATAGGCCATCAACTGGCTGGATGTGTGGTTTGAGCTAAGCATAGCCTCACTTGCAACTCAATAGGCTGTGTTCTGCCTTCACACAACGGATGTGTCACCCCTCCATTGTTCATGAACCACTTTTGAGCCAGGGCAGGGGAGGCCAGAAACTTCAAGAAATTCCAGGACCACCAATGTGACTCCAAGGGCTAGTTGACAGGCCTCCTCATCAGAACCTCTGAACAGAAAAGACTCCAACCACTTTGAACCCAGCAACTGGACTCTCTCTGCTGTGAGTCTTGTCCCCTGAGTGGTGCAACTCCTGTTCTGTGAGAAGAACAGACACAGCGCAATGCATCTCCTTGCATGCTCATTGTAACCGCTGCAGTGTAATACTTCCCAGAAGCAGAACCTTGCATCACAGCCAGTTTACTCCCTGGAACCGCCACTTTACAATGCATCCTCCACGCAGGACTTTGCATCGGAAGCCACTGATCAAAAGCATCCTCATCCTCATTCTCAATAATGATGCAGAACTTCGCATCGCAGCCTCACAGCTCTTCAGAACTGCTGCTGTGCGACACATCCTCAACAGGGGATCTTGCAATGCACCGGAAACCAGGATTTAAGGTACTTTGTTCATTTGTCTTAACTTTGCCCCTGTATTTGGTCCGTGCTCTATCACGGGCAGCCTAAACTTGTGACTTTGTTCTGTTCCGGTGCGACCAGATGACCACAGTTGGCGCTTTGTTCTTCTAGGCCCTTTTTCAGTTAAACATTTAAAATTACACATATCCATTTCTACTAATTGGATTTTTGTGGTTTTGATCTCAAATAATTTATTACATTTTACCACATTTAAAAGAAATTGATGTGGGGTTTTTCTAGTGGAGTAGTGTGGCTCACTGGTTAGAGGCGGCAGGCCTGAGAGCAGAAGTCAGCCTGGGACCAGGGTTCAATTCCCGACGCGGCAGGGTCGTGGACCTTGGTCAGCGGACTCGATAATTCTCGCTTCGGTGCTTACTCTAATCAGGGGTTCCACTCGGCAACTCTGGGCATTAGCTTGCCTAATCTCCACAACGGCCCCACCAATTCCGGGGATACCTGGCTCCACCTTGGGGACTCCCAGCAAGGGATCATCCCACAGGGAAAGCCAGGACGGGTTCCCCAGAGTTATACAGCGCCGGGACGCCCCGTTGCTGGGGCAGCTGTGCGCTTTACAAGTATACTACATTTACATTTACATTCTTGTTTGGTGTTTGTACGGTATAACTGATGCTGCATAAATACGTTATACATTGCCTCTAAGTTAAGCCTGACTGCAGTGTTCCAAGCTACCAGAGAGTTGAGCACAGGTTAATTTGGGGTTGCTTGAGACTTCGCCCTGACAGGAATTGTGGTTGCTGCTTCAAAGGGTTTTACCAACCTCAATCACTAACACAATTTACAACACATTCCTATGTTCAGTTAAGAAATGTAGTGATAAAAATGTGGCCTTTGTACCGCTAAATTTTTTATTTTTCATAGCCACCTTTGGGGGTTCTGAGTGAGATTTGAAGAGTGGAATGCCCTACCATAACAGAAACTTTACAAAACCATCATGGAAACCTTTAAGATGTATCCCGCATGTAGACCATTTCCTTCCTTCCTCTTCCCCCTGCTGCTGCTGTAGGTAAGGCTGTCTGCTGGATATCACTACTGGTTGCAGGCCCAGTGCTTAATTTGTAAAAAAACATAAGTGCCAGGCCCTCTTCTGGAGGCGACTGCCGTTTGCACCACCCATTACCATTGCAACCACTGCCAGGGACAGTACCAACATTACTAACCATCACGTTCCTACAAGTGAGACAGTTCAGACTATTCCAGGACCCTAAAGCTATAAGAGTGGCTCGGGTGGCAGATCATAGTAATTTTATTGTATAGTGGATGAATAAACAACTGTTGTTCTTATCTCTAAATTAGGCAAGCAGCGCCACTATGTGGTAGACTGTCATATGTGCCAGTGTTGACAATTAAGTGCCGTAACCAAGCACCGGAAACCACTGGCTCAAATTAAGCACGGGTTGCAGCACAGTTGACAATGAGACACTGATGAAATGAAGACTTGGATAGACGGGTAGAGAAGAAGAATGGAACTGCTATCATAATGTCATGTGAATTTCTTCTTGATTGCTATGGCTGACCTGATATCTACGAACGAGTTGTTACAAGTGGTTCCTCCTTATTGCTTTCTAATATAAGTGTATCGTCATATGTCAGTGATAACTTGCCCAACCTCAAGTTGTGTCTTGTCTGCTTTGTGGCAGAATTCTTCATTGGCAGGTAGACATTACAAACCTTCTGGAAAACTGTATTCAACTTTCAATGTATTTCCTCGAATGTTATGTGTGTTTGTAAAGTGCACTGTCACCTGCGAGGGTATCCTGTCACTGAGCCGGGATAGGTGCCCAGTGCTGACTATGGTAGGTTCGTTAATTGAAAAGTCAGGTTTTCAGCTTCTTGTGGAATTCAAGAAGAGAGGAGGAGACCCTGACGTGGAGTGGCAGGTCGCCTACCCTTTAGGAGCAATGCAAGGAAACGCCTTTTCGCTCTCCTCATCCTCATTCTGTGTATGCGTGGGATGTGTGTGAGTTGGAGTCCTGCGAACCGGAGGTGTCTGGGTCGTTTATGGAAGGAGAAGCAGTCACAAATGAAGTAATGGTTGTTGGTGTCTTAGCTCCCAGAATTCCACTCACTGCTTCCTCTTGTTCCTGTTTACTCATCACAGATTATGACACACTCGCAGAAGGCGAAGAAAAAGATGTTCCCTGGAGTCCATCAGAGCATCGATGAACCTCTACAGAGACCCGTCACCCCTAGTTACCACCGAGCTGCTTACCCTCCGTAAGTCTTTCACTTGGATGGTGAGGTTATTTTGCTAAACATGGGGAATACCATAGGAATGCCTTATAGCACCCATTTTTTAACACTAATGCCCATATTTTTCATCCATTACACACCCACACATTTCAGTAGCTTTAACCTGGTGAAAGGTCCAGGGAGAGGTGTGCTTTGGAAGTGAGGCATTCCCACATCTCCCACGGTTACCACTTTGGCCAGAAACTGTTGCCGGCCAAACTGCAGACCACCCAGCGGTTGGAATGGACGCCTGGATTGCTATCAATAGGGGGGGAGGTGGAGGTCCTGCATATAAAGTGGAGTGGAAGCAAGGACCAGTCCTTGGGTGAGTAGGAAAATGGGAAAAAATTGTGAAATTGAAAAAACAGGCTGAAAGGTGAGTACTGCAGCTAAAACTAATAATCAGTAAGTTCAATTATGTGTTTCAGCTAACACTTCATTCAGCACATTGTATTTGATAGTTGAGGGACACAAGTTCTTGCTTAACTTGAAAAACTTCTGCCACCCTGCCGTAGAACTTATTTTATGTTTGCTTTGGATTTAGCATCATTGGATTTGACAAGCTGTGAGTCCACAAAAAGCAATTCCTCTTGGTTCTTTGTCTGGTAGCTACTGGCACAGGCAGGGTGCAGCACAAGCGATAGTTTAAGGGGGCTATTGCCCATGCCTACCCAGCTACCGGGACATTGCGCTTTCTTGGAGCCGATTATTCTTATCTGGACTCCATAATGTGGGCGGCACTACTGGCCTCACCTGTTAAACCCATTCTGCTCCTTTCTTAAGTGGGCTCCTTTTCCCCAAAGTGTGTGGTGTGATTTATGTGTGTAGAAGACAGAGAGATGCATGAATCCTGTTCATTGAAGACACAAAGCTTGGAAATAACTATAGAGGGCTTGGCTTCAAAGACATGAAGAAGGTAGGCTTCCCAGCATGCTACAGGCCTTGTGCACCACCTGCCGCCTCAGTTCAACACCTAATGACTTGGAAACATGGATAATTGCTAAGAAAAGAGCTCCTTGGATTAGTTTGGTTGGACCAACTGAAGTGGGGTGGTCATGTCCCCATTCCCCCTCTGATTCAGTGCTTCCCAAACTTTTTAGAACCACCACCCACTTTCCAGAACCACAAACGTTTGCGACCCACCTACCTTTAATGGACGTGAACTGGGCGATTTTTTAAATATAACCAAACATCAAGTGGCAGTGCACAGTCATTTGTGGACAACACCTGTTCCAATGAAATGGACTCTAAATTTGCTCAGAAATACAGTTTCACTGATAAAAACTATATTGCGCACAAATGATAAAGTGTGGTGGTCGGGTTTCAGTGAATATTTCTCATTTCTGAATCTCCAAGTAAAGAGGTTTGATTTGTTTTGATCCTATTAAAATCTTTCCATCCATCACACTTCAGAATTACAAAAAAGTTGCTTAATTTTTCTTTACCAACTGCTGAATGTGTACAGTTGATTTACAGATATTTAAATTTTGATTTGTTACCAAAAAATGAAATCCTACAACCTTTTCTTTTACACACTCCATACCCCAGCAAGATTGTCACATAATTCACTTTACTTTTATTTCTCCGACTGCAGTGACAACAGTTTCTAAATAACAATCCCTATGTTAAAAAAATAAGCAGCAATGTTGTTAGAAGACATAGCCTGGCATTTAACCAATGTCTTTGAAGCGCAGCAAATGTGACAAGATAAATACAACATTTAAAGGCCTTTTTATTTGTTGCTTGAACTTTCGGCCCAACAAGATTTTGCTCAGGACCCACTAGTAGGTCGCGACCCCCAGCTTTGGAATCACTGCTCTGATTCATTGTTTCATTCTAGTTTTGAGTTTTACTTTCACATTCTTCTGAAAGGAATTGTCTCCAGCTGATAAGCCCCAACCATTTCATATTTTGTTTTAACCCCTGGGCCGCGGGGGTAATTCCCCCGCTTTGCTGGGGGGCGCGCACAGCGCCCCTGTGCTCACGAAGAGCTCGGCTCGTCATGCAGCACGGTGGCGTTGTGCTCATGACGAGCTGAGCTCGTCACGACCACGCCCGTTTCTTAGAACGCTCAGCACAGCAGGGGAATTGTCCCCGCGTGTGAGCACCGGGCAGGTCATGACGAGCTCAGCTCGTCATGAGCACAGCGCAACCGTGGCTCATGACGCGCTGGGCTCGTTATGAGCATGGGAGGGGTTAATGAATCATCTTTATTAGGTACAGAAGTCCTGCTCATGAACTGGATATTCATCCAAAAAATATGAGCTTCTTGGTAAAGCTCAGCTTGAGCCAAAGGATCTGAGCAGTCCATGCTAGAAATGGGATTCCACATTCTCAGTTGTGATAGCTCCATCGCTTCTACCATGGCTTCCAGCTAGAAGAACTCTCTGTTCTTGGGGATTTTATATTTTCATTTGCCCCTAAAATGCCCTAGGCACGTCCGGAATTACCACTCTTCAAGTACCAAAGCTTTTACCTCGAGAGTGTTAGGTGTGGGAAAAGTGGCTTTGACTGAAATGGAAACTATAATGTTTTCCTGTGGTGGTCCATAGGCCTAGCCACACAAGTGGGTTGTCGTTTTTATCGACATGAACGTGGAAAAGCTGGGAGGTAGGTATTTTGTGGATCCCCATAGATTATGGGAACTTTCCATCTCAGAATATGTGTGATTTTAGCCAAAGCTTAGTGTTTGCATGGCATCTGGGTCAGAAAACATTGGGTTATCCACGGATATCGCACCTCCCTAGACTCTCCAGAAACGTATGGGTTTGCTGAACTTCACTGGGTGGCGGCTTGGCCAGGCACTGCTTGTACCCTCCCATATTACGTCCCTGAAGGCATGTTCAATGGCTGGAATGATAACATCCCCCATGACATCCGACATGACGACATTGTAACTACACTGTCCATGACGGGGCGCCAGTTGTTGTTACTTTAGAGCACAAGTTAAAGTTACTTGAGACAACTATAAAAACTGAATTACAGTGGTTTTTGTTAGTTTAAAACTGCGTTATTGAAGCATGAATGGTAAAGTCTTGCGTGGTATTAAAACACATTATAATGCCTGGAGGGTAAAGGCATGCCTTGTAAAAGCATGTGTGGTAAAGTCTGTTATTCATATCATCTGCTGCTTCTATAAACTTCTACCCAACCCATCTATGTACTGGTGATGTCCGGTGGGCTTGGGGTCATTTCCAGCACTTTCATTGACTAAAGTAAGCTGGTGGGTGATTGGGTTAATCTCAATCTCTTCAATGGACTCATCGCGTCCGGATGGGTTGGTGTTATCTCAAACAATTCCCTTAGTACCATCCAATGAATGTACCTGTACCTTTTTTTTTGTTTAAACAAAGAAAAGATAACAAGCCTACTTCAGCACTCCTATCTGTATTTAGTTAGTGTATATCCTAGATACTCATATGTCTGTATTGTCAGTCCAGACTCATTGACGTATCAATTATTAGTCCATAATCATAGTTCATATGATGTCCAATGGTCGTAATCAAACACCTCCAAATTCAGAGATCCAACTCAAGTGTATATTCTTCCAAACTTCTTTTATTAGGTATCAAAAGTAATAAAATGACTTAACAGCTCACAGGCGGTGTGATACGTCAATGAGTTTGGACTGACAATACAGACATATGAGTATCTAGGATATACACTAACTAAATACAGATAGGAGTGCTGAAGTAGGCTTGTTATCTTTTCTTTGTGTGATTTAGGCACTTGTGCCTTATTGACATCCTTGGTGGTGGATGTATATCAAGCCACAAAAGCACCCTTTTTTTCCGACAGCCTAAATAATCATTGTGCTCTTAATTATACGTCCCATTAAATTAGACTGTGAGGAATATTGCTTTATGTGCGGACGCTTTCCCTTTGTTTAGGGAAAACACTACCACCGACTTCTTTGTTTGTAACCTTTTTTTTTGTTTAAATGAATTTTATTGCAATTTCATAATGAAAAAAATAATAGAATTACAAGTATGTAAATCAATTCATGGGTAAAGATTGCAAAACGTTGGTAAAACTATTATAATAAATAGAAGACATATAAAAAGAGAATGATATCTGTAGTCATGTTTACTACAGTGTAAAAATGCATGTATTAAAGTAATAATTTAGGATTTGTATGCGAATGAATTGCGGTCCTTAGTAAAAGAAATGATGTTTCTTTCATGCCACTTCAATTGATCCAGAACGCTTTCTTTTTCCCCTCAGACCAGAGAGCTCGTCGAGGTCACGACAAGCACCAAGTCCCATAAGAGACGGCAGAATTCAGTTCCAGCAAATCTCCAGACCACCAACACGGAGTGGAAGCAGGAGCAGCATCTCGGAGTACTGCATGTCCTCTGCATGTAAGTACCGAAGCGGGTACTGTGTGTCATGAAATGATTCCTGGACAGGCTGCACGGTACTGTGTGAAAAGCTCTTCTAGGGACAGACCCTTACTGTGTGGTTAAATGCCATGGGGATTTTCTGATTCGCCATAAGATTTGTTTGCTAAACATTTTTGTTCTTGTTCCTATAATTTTGACCCATATTCCACAATCAACAATGGCCTAGGTGGCAGAGGAAGACCTTACTTTCAGTTTGAAGGGTTGACCTAGCTGGAGTCTGTACACACGTCTTCTCAGTAGAATACATAAACACACCACCTCTTAACCGATCAGTAGACTTTACTTTAGAAGGTGACGCGCACCATTTGACAGCCTCTGTTAGGATAAATGTGATTTAGGATTTGACCTAGCATGCTTACATATAAGGCAGTCGGGGAGTTCAGCAAAAGTGTGAATGAGCAGCTATTCTTGCCCCTCATTACTCATCGGCAGCTGCAGGGTGGTGTTTTCCAATATGAATCTCTTCTTGTTGGGTTGGCAGTGGTTGTTTGAATTTACTAAGTGGTTTATCATCTTCAATGCACAGTTGTGCACTTCAGGCCCTGCAATCACCGATAGTTTACATGCACAAGCACTTCTGTGATCACAAAAAGTCAGAACACACACCCAGATGCCGTGTTGGGCACAGTTTCTCCATGAATTGATCCCCAGCTGTACAAATCCCTAAGCTGACTGACTGAGACCATCTCTCCACACTCGTCCCTGTTAAGTCCACACTGCCCACTTGCTCCTCGCTTTGAGATGAGGGCCCAACCATTATAAGGATGAGATTGACTGACCGGGACCTCTGTGCCGCAATGAAAGAAAAACGTCTATGATTTCGATGAATGAGGTGAGTTGAGAAGGTACAAAACGCAAAAAGTGTTCAGAAAGTTATTAGTGCCTACCAAAGCCCATTCTGTCTCTGCTATCACCACTCGGGCACCTTTGCTCTCCCAGCTTTGGCACACATCATTTCACCACACTAAAGACATCTACCTCACCTAATCCATGCTAGCTGAATTCAGTGTCAACAACAATACTTACAAAACCTTTAAATATTCACCTATTGACAAGCATCACCCACATTTCTAGCTTCCCTCCTTGCCACACGCCACATCTATGCAGCACCACATATAGCTGTAAGGAAACTTGCCACAGGGATCACTGATTATGCAGCTCGAATGCCAGATTTAGCTGCATTGCTGATATTGTAATTGCCAATCCTTTCCACTCTTGTTACCCACTCTGTGCCTTCATCATCCTTTCTCGGTCATGGATTACAGGATGTCCCCTCCACACTGATAATACCGCGTTCACCCACTCCCCAAGTGTCTTTAGAAAAAGTGGATGAGGTAAGATAGTGTAATGCAAACCATCCACAACACCCCCACTAACAGCCCTGACCTCTCCACCCCATGGTCTGAGCATATCCTTTCATCCTGCTCCCGCATTCCCCTTGTGGTTGCTTGTGCAGACCCCACACCTTAGCTTTTGTTTGTCATCTTATGTGGCATCTTCATCTTGCGTCAGTGTTCAACCTCCGGGGTGACTACAATTGCTTTTTACCTCTCATGGCCGGAAACTTCAGTTCAGTCTCTGTGTCTCCAATGATCACAAGCTCTTTCTCGCTAAACTCTCTTTTTCCCTGACACATGAACCCCTTGTCCTGCCTATGAATACAAGTGATAAAGGAGACATTATCCATTCCCTCACTTTTCTCCCCACTTTTGCTCTTCGAACAACTACAGAATGGTTTGACTCACTCAATAAAACCTGATGATGTAGTTGGTCTGCCTTCTGTGCAGTCAGCACCTTCACCCCATGAGCATGCGTTCTATCCCCGGCTCACAGCCGCCACGATCTCTAGACTCCGACGCTGCCAGACTGCAGCTGGAGCACCAAACGTTTACACCATCGCGGAATCTAAGCCTCAGGAAGAGGCAGAGAAAACACACTAAGGATCTGTCTTTATTTAGGACTAGCAGCCCGTCCCGACGTTGTCCGGGTATGAAATAGAATGTGTGTAATGTGTGTATTTGGCAAGGCAATTTATTTTAAAATCTCGCGGTAGACAACATTTTTTGTTTCATTAGACTAGGGACGGAGAAGGGCCAGCTGCAGCCCTGGTTGATGTTAGCAGGCGCGTGTAATTGGTGTAGTGATCCGCCGCCTGATCCCAGCTACATCCCTGGTTGATGTTAGCAGGCGCGTGTAATGTCGTTGAATGAGAGAGTTATCAGCCGCGGGTAAATCCGTTTAATGAGAGAGTTCAGTGACACCGAGTAGGAGAGGCTGCAGTAATTGTCCCTGCAGACACGCTCATTTGCGTGTTCCCCCGCTTGAGGCCCAGATGCAGGCCTGTTTGATGTTAGCAGGCGCGTGTTCCCCCGCTTGAGGCCCAGCTGCAGCCCTGGTTGATGTTATCAGGCGCGTGTAATTAGTGTACTGATCCGCCGCCTGAGCCCGGCTAGAGCCCTGGTTGATGGTAGCAGGCACGTCTAATTTCGTTGAATGAGAGCGTTCAGTAACAGCTCGCAGGAGAGGCTGCAGTAATGTTACTTACCAGGCCTCCAGCTGAACGCGTTTGTCATGCCCCCAGCACACGGCCACAGCAGACGATTTTCTGATTAATGTACGACCCACATGGCATGAAGGGCGGAACGTAGCACACGCCCCCAGCGTGCCCCTTGATGCGGCGCAATTCCGTTCACATGGCATGAAGACCGGACACACGCCCCCAGCGTTTCTCATGCCCCCAGCATGTCACGCCCCCAGCGTGTCCCTTGAGGCTGCGCAGCAACGTAATTGGCGCTTGTGTGTACGACTCACATGGCACGAAGGGCGGACACACGCCCCCAGTGTTTGTCACGCCCCCCAGCACACGTCCTCAGCCCACGATGTGATGGCCGTACCACACGCCCTCAGCGTTAGTCACGCCCACAGCACAACGCAGACACGCCCACAAGGGACTACTTTGCTGGCACGGTTCTTTTACCTTTTAAATGTATATGGTGTCCTATGGTACAATTGTATGTCTTGCATTGTATGATTGTGATGAACACCACTGCTTCTTGAAAAGTTAATAAAAACAATTAAAAAAATGTATATGGTGGCCGTCTGCATAGCCTATGTCCTTCTGCTGCAACTGCCCTTTCCAACGCTGTATTGGGTGTTGTGATTGGTGCTGTGGTTACTGAGATTACCCGCCTCAAAGGTTTGGGCTCTCTCTTTATAATATTAGTATGGATATGTCAAGAAGGTCCTCTCCGGGGTCCGCCGGCTGATGCCAATGCTACTTCTCCTCGTCAAGCGCAGGGTAGCCATCCATTGGGATTGGGGGCGGGCTCCTATGAGGGAGGCGTGGCTGGGTGACGCCGCGATGTGACAGGAACTGCTAAACGCATGCTGGGAACCGATGCCCGCATGAGCCCGACCTAGTGAAATTTGGTCTCCCCTGAAACGCTATCTCCAAATACTCAGTGACTCGGGGGATCCCCCAGCTATAATGTTCTCTCTCAGGAGATATACTATCCTACACCCCTCCTGCATGGTGCCGAATCACCTGTACGCCCCACTGAGCATGGCGAGCGACTTACCAACTTGACTTGACCAGAAGCATCTACTTCAGCTCTAACCAACATTTTACAGGCAGATCAATTTTGAGTGACTATATCCCTGTTGAATCCTTTGCTTGTCTTACCTCTTCCCTACTACTAATTTCCCCCCTTTTTATCTCACTCACATTTTGCAAATGGAAATGTTACTCTACGGATTAAACGCTTTATTACATAGATGCTTTTTGTCCTGTTGCATTTTTTGTTGTAAAACTCAATACATAAAAAATAAAAAAGGTTGTGTCTTTATAAATGCTGCCCACAGGGACCACCTCTGGGTACAACATGGAGTTTTCTATCACTCTACAGTGAGATTACAAGTTGGCGGAGGAGAATCCCTACTCGCACGATACCATGGACATGGCTATAAAGTGTTTGGACCAGGAATAAAGTTTTAGATATTATTTGTTAACATTTCTCTAGCCCGGGGAAAAAAGTGATCTCTGAGCATCCTGCTTAGAGTACACTATATGGTGCAGCGTACCCCGGCACGCGATCATGAGCACGGATGCTGGCGTTAAATTGCTGATATTCTCCTAATGTTGATGGGATTATTTTAATTAGGATTACGATTATAAAAATGATTTTATCCCACTGTACACTGATAAATATCATTGCCTCCAATGTGCAGCTATAGAAACCGAATCGTCAAGGATGTTCTCACCACCGTACAGAACAGAGCAGCACCTGAAGGGGGCCGGTGAACCACTCTCGCCCCGCGCCATGGACCTCAGTCTGGAGAAGGGCAGCGGTCAGGCCAGCACGTAAGAGATTGTCAGCCAAAGCTGCCTATGTCATATCCTGCTTTTTTTAGGCTTGGTTTCTTGAATGAATTCATAATCAAAAATGTTTAGATATACTAAGATTGCTATACGATATAATAAGATTATACGACTTTGACATCCCAGGCTTTGCTATTGGCTGAACGAGAAAGGAATTCCAGTGTCCTGCTTCTGGATTGGAGCTTACCTTTGAACATTCTCATTTTACGTTTACAATTGTCATTGGTGGAACGGATAGAAATACATTTTCCTGGATTAAAGACAGTTTTAAAGCAGGTACAATGTAACCCAGTTTTAACAGAAGGAGGGCTAGAGGAATGTTAGAGACCTGCAAGGATTTGCTCCCCTAGTGAGCGAATCAAACTCAAAATGGAACCCTTCAGTCTATTAATATTGTTCAACCATGTTGAAGTGCGCCTTTTAAATGACGGTTTCCCTCACCCACCATAGATGGCATGCGTCATCATTGTGAACCTCCTCGACACCGTGATGCCTAGTCACGATATAGGTTACAAACCCCTCACCGAGAGGGAGGAACTCAGGGTCTTTTGTTGAAAGAGAGGTATAATAAATACCCAATTGATGAGCTAGGGGTGATGAGGGCAGCCGTTCAAGTGAATGTGATGATTATAACTAACTACAGGGCTCACAAGTAACTTTATTGGGACATCCCTGGGCTAGGATTAAAAACCAAGAAGGCACTGTGGGAGTAATTAAACCTGCTTTAGTGTCACAAAAAGGTCGACATGTTTCAGCCTGTAACCCTCAAATGTGTTGCGGCTTTCTTCCGGACACAAAAGTCACTGCTGCGGCTCAAAGTGCTCAAATCAAAAGACAAATTATATTCATAACATTTACGAAACCATCCAGGGATTCTATGAGACATCACAAGGTGGATTGACTGGCGGTAACCCGCTATTGCCTCAACTCGCACCCTGGCATGGGGCTCAGAAGGCTCTATTCTTACAACGGAGATCCTGCCCCCGTTCGCCATACCAAGGGTACGTTTCTTTATTCATGCACTGAATGACCTAACAGGCCATCGCTTTCAAAATAATTAAACTGATTTAGTACATAAACTTCAAAGAAAGGAAATTAAATGAATTTCAATTATGAAAACCAAGTACGTGTACAATATGAAAATACAGGTTTTCTACCGTGGGCTGAAGATGGTGATTTTATTAAATAAGCACAGGCAATTACCAGTATTTTGACTCCTTATGAAGGGAAATACATTTCCAAAAATGAACTCAGATGTGATATTGATTGATAAATACTGTGATGTAGAGTTGTTAATCATTAATATTTGAAAATATATTTTCTCTAAAGATATATCCTTTAAAAAGATTACTGCGGTTTTCTAAAGAATTTGTTAACGGGGGATGATGACAAATATCTGTAGGTCATTCATAAGACGTTTCTGTAGAAGTAAGTGTAGTGGTGTGTGTATAGCTGTATATGCAAAGTAAATGGATGTTTGATAGTTTATTTGCATGTGTGAGTATGTGTGTGAGTACCTCTATGGATGAGTATCGGTGTGTAACAGGATGTATAGTTGTATGAGTACTTATGATGAGTGAGTACATGTATGAGTGACTATATAGAACTGTTGGTGAATGAGTGGATGTGTATGTAGATGTTGGAATTACTGAATAGGTTGTTGTAACTGGTATTGGTATCTCCATTGTTTTGAAAATGTTAGTCTCTATTTTTGAATGTGTGTATCAAAGGTTATATTACACTGAGGTCTGCCACTCTTTCACAAGGATGATGTCATCTGTGATGCCATCAGTGATGTCATTTGAGATGTCATCAGTGATGTCATGAGTGATGTCACTGACCATGTCATGAGTGATGTAATATGTGATGTCATCAGCAGTGCATTGCCGGGCGCGCCAGTTATAGTTAGCTGAACTAACTATAATGGGGGAATTTCAATGGTTTTGTATGAGTGAAATGTCCAGCTAACTATAACAAGTGTGAAACCTATGGTTTTTTCCAGTGAATTTCCAAGGTTTTTTAAATGCTAATTCCTAACTATAACGTGGCTGACACCTATGGTTTTTTCGGTGAATTTCTAAGTTTTTTTTAAATGCTAATTCCTAACTATAACGTGGCTGAAACCCATGGTTTTTCAGTGAATTTCAAAGGTTTTCTAAATGATAATTTTTAAATGTATTAATTGTTAAAAGAATTTATACTGATTTACTACATTGTTTGAAAGTATTTATTTTTAGATATATTATTTTTTAATTACATTACATATTTTTTATATAAATTGAAAAAAGAATGTTTTTAAAAATATTGAAATTGTAATATTTTTTATTTTTATTTTATATTTTTTTAATTTATATATATTTTATATAGCAGGCAATGATATGGATATGGAAGGAAATTCAAGTTACTGGTAAGTACAGTTAAAATTACTTTTCAGGAACAGTAGTGAGCTGAACGATGCAGCACTGAGGTCTCTCCTGATAACAGGTGAGTAAATCGGAATTCGTAGTTCGGCTGATTTTTGAGGAATTTTTTAAAGTCCCAAAACTCCACACTTAGAAGAATTTCCAAGTGAAACCAGTAAATTTTAGCCTATGGAAGGAAATTCAAGTTACTGTAAGTATGGTTAGAATTACTTTTCAGGATCACTAATGGGCTGAAAGATGCAGCACTGAGGTATCTCCTGATAACAGGTGAGTAAATCGGAATTCGTAGTTCGGCTGATTTTTGAGGAATTTTTTAAAGTCCCAAAACTCCACACTTAGAAGAATTTCCAAGTGAAACCAGTCAATGTTAGCCTATGGAAGGAAATTCAAGTTACTGTAAGTATGGTTAGCATTACCTTTGCGTACATATTTTATTTCTACTCACACCTAGAAGGACAATTTTAAAAATGTGAAAATGGACAATTTTCACAAGCAATACTGGGAGGTGAAAATGTGTGATTTTAACTTTCAACACTGAAATAATAATAATAATAATAAGGGAAGCTTGTAAAGCGCTTGGTTACGCTCGTGAGCGTGTCCCTGCGCTACAGCTGAAATTCACTCCAAGCCAAAGTGAGGAGAGAGCTCTGTTATCTTGTAAACAGGTAAGTTTTTAAGTTCTTCCGAAAGCTGGCTTCAGATGAGTCCAGACGTAGATTAGGAGGCAGGGCATTCCAGCTCTTCGCTATCAGATGTCGGAAAGAGCGCCCTCCCATGCGGGCCCTTTTAACCCTGGGGACCTTAAGTAGGCCTCCATTTGAAGAGCGCAAAGTACGTAATGGTACGTACTTGGAAACTCGGTTCTGAAGTGGTATTGGCGCTTTTTTAGCAAGAATACGGTGACAGGTACAGAGGGCTTTAAATTCCACTCTGCTTCTCACTGGCAACCAGTGGAGGGTCTGAAGAGCAGCTTTAGAATCCAATCTTTTTGGGATTTTTAAAACAAGGCGGGCAGCCGCATTCTGTAATATCTGGAGCCGATTCATTGCCTTGCAAGTGGCTCCCAGGTATAGCAGGTTGCCGTAATCTAGGCGTGAGGTCACGAGGGCATGTACCAGCGTTTTCCGAGCGGACCTAGGAAGGAGGACAAGAACCTTCCGTAAGGTTTTCAAGACGCCAAAACAGACACCTGCTACTCGGTCTATCTGGGGTCCAAAAGACAGGTCAGCATCGAGCCAGACGCCAAGATTTTTAACTTCCTGACGGGGCGTAGGAGCCTCACCTAGGCATGGAGGCCACCACGCCGATGACCAAACAGATGGGTTCCTCCCTACCACGAGCACCTCAGTCTTGTTGCCATTTAATTTAAGGCAGTTGGTGGACATCCAGGTTGCAAGATCTTGCATGCAAGCCCTGAAACTGTCCATAGCAGTACCGGGTGCACGTGAGAGGGAGACAACCAGCTGCCTGTCATCGGCGTATGACACAATGTTCAATCCATGACTCACGGCGATCGAAGCCACTGGAGATACATAAAGATTAAACAAGGTTGGGCTCAGGGACGATCCCTGGGGAACGCCCTGTCCCAATCTCATGTCTCTAGAGTAGTAATCACCCTGGCGGACTTGGAAGCTTTTCCCAGTCAGGAAGGATTGGATCCATTGGAGTGCAGCTCCAGATATTCCTCCGTTATTCAGACACTGTAGCAAGGTGGTATGAGCTACAGTGTCGAATGCTGCACTCAGGTCCAATAGGATGAGGGCCATGGTATGACCCTCATCCGTCCCCTGACGTAGGGCCTCCACCGCTGTTAGGAGTGCAGACTCCGTTGAATGATGAGGTCGGAAGCCGAACTGAGTATCATGTAATAAGGCAGCCCTTTCCACAAAGTCCATCAATTGTATATTTACCATTTTTTCAGCTACTTTGGCCAGGTAGGCTAGGAGTGAAATAGGACAGAGGTTCTCTAGTTTCTCGAAACTGATAGTAGGTTTCTTCCTTAAGGGTAGAACCACCGCCTTTTTCCAATCTTTAGGTACGGTCTTGGTGCTGAAAGACACGTCTAATATATGTCTGATGTAAGGTTCTAATACCACCAGACTATCTGCCAGACGCTTAGGTGTGGTAGGGTCCTGTGGAGAACCCGACCTCACAGATCTACAAATTTTTAGGAGATCTTCTGGGGGCGGGGTAACAAAGTCAGTCAATTTGAGTCTGTCTCCCCATTCCCTTGGACTTTCTACAAAATCAGTCCCATTTATGGGCTGCGTTGGAAATGCCGAGTAGATTTTGAAATGTAAAATTATATATGGCCCTTCATAGACGTGGCAGCAGTCAGACTTTGTGCATGGTTGAAAGGGTTGGCAGTGCGTGCACCCGCCCTTTTTGTGCCGCAAATCACTGGGGCATGTGTCAATGTGTGCATCATTATATTCTTGTTTCAGGCACAAACCTAACCTTACACCCAGTTTTGCCGGTCACTGTCTTTGTTAGAACAGATTCACAATTGCTTTATTAACCTTCCTGCTTTCTCAAATTTGCTTGAAAATCCACCATTTGCCCACTTAGGGGGTTCGGGCTCACACACTATGCTTGCTACACTGCCTTACCGTGTCGCGAAAATGATGCATGTCTAAAAAGTGTGTCACCAACATGAAAAGTTTGGAAAGCTGTGCCCTAGGGACATTAATGGCTTTTGGGAGGGTAGGGGGCATGGCCTCCCTTCCTTTTAAAAAGTTTAGCTTCCTGGGGGGAATGGGATCCCCTGGACTTTTACAGGTTAGGGGAGGGTGCCGTGTAGCCCCCTTCCTGTTAAAAAAATGTGTTGGGCCCTGTGGGATGGGTCCCCATGGGCAAAAATGGCCTGTGGAGGGGGCTGCATGCCTCCCTACCCTGAAGATTACATTGGGCCCCGGGGATGGGTAGCACGTGCCCACCTCTCCTCTAAAAGATGTCGGGAGATGAAGTTCCAAGGGCCGAAATCAGCCTGTAGAGGGGGCCGCATGCCACCTTCCCCATATATAAAGATGTTGGGGCCCGGGGTATGGGGTCCCCAGGTAGGAAAGTGGTCTGGGAAGGACAATTAAGTGTTTGAAATCATGGCAGATTTTTCATTAAATGTACAAGTACATTCGCTCAGCCTCACTGATGACTGGCCCTCTGAGGTTCGTTCGTGGGTTGCATTGTGTTAGATACTGAACCTTGCCAAGTTAACCTTGGCTGATGCTGGTAAAGGATGCTTCCTTTTAACCAGTAAAGGATTGTTGCTGTGTGGAATGGCTCCTGAGTGGAAACATTTACAGCCCATGCACAATCTTTTCCAAAGGGCTGATCTTCTTTGACTGAAAGCCGAATAGTGGCAAAGGGTAAATGTTTCTCATTCTTCTGGCATCATTGGATAATTCTGCATCAGGTGAAGTCTCATCCCTCCAGTGTGATCGGATTAGCTATTGTCCGCCACTCCTATGGGCAATTTCCCATCTCTGGTTGCTTGGTCTTTTGTTCCATGGTGTGCGGCTGATCTTCTCAGTTACTTTCACTGCACAGCAATGCTCATTGTAGGAACACAAGCGATCCATGCTTATGTTATTGTCTTCCTTGTGCTGTTTTGCCCTAGAGGCTGTTTTTTGCACAATTGCCTTCTCGCTGAATAGCGAGCTGGCAACGGCTGTTTTGTTTCAGAGGAAGATCCAGTTTCATGCCTTTCTCAGACTCTGAATTTTCAAGCTTGTCTATTCAGCCTGTAAATCGCCTGCCTCCGAGCTGAAGCTCCACAGACATCAGCAGCCCAAGCTACTACACCAAATCTTTTAGGCTATCCAGGAAAGGCCTGGTGGTCCATTTCTCTTCGCACATGGATTAGGATTGAGAGCGATATCCACCGGAGAGGGGTCTACGGAGAAAGTCTTCATCTGCCTCTGGTAGCGCATCAGATGCTTGGAATTAGATAAGTGAGCGGAACAGCCTGCTTGACACATAATGCTCAATATGCTCACAGAACTAGCTTAGAAAAGTGCCAAGCAGGCTTTGGGTGAGGCAGAGTGCCATACAAGTACAATGTAAGTGTACTGTCCTGCTGGTGAAGGGCTCTCTGAAATGTGCAAATTGACTCCCACTTCTTGAAGACCATTTACCTTTTTCTAAAACGACTAGCATTGGGTGGGACTTTTCATTGTTGCATCTACTGTGTGGCTTTGCTGAGTCTCCACTCTCTACACTACTTCTCTACTCCCTTCATTGCTCTTATGAAGAGGATCTTGCACCGGCTGTAGGTGGGATTTCGGTTTGTTGAAGAAAAATCTCTGGGGTGACTGATATAACTAGGTGGTCCAAAACTGACCGTGGCGTGCCCACCTTCAATAATCAGTGATTGAGGTACGGCAATACACGTATCGCAGGCCTGTGTAGTTGGTCCGCGGCCACCGACATTACCTTTGTAACCACTTGAGGAGTGGAGGTGAGGCAGAAGGGTAGACTTGCATGGGGGTGCTCTACCCTGCCTTGAACCAAAGGAAGAATCTGTAGGACTGCACGACCAGCACATGAAAGTATATTTCTTGCAAGTCCAAGTACACTATCTAGCTCCCTGCATCCAGGGCGTAAAGTACCTGGACGAAAGTCACTATCTTAAGCGTGTCATTCAGAAGTAAGGTGTTCAGGAGCCAAAGGTCCACGATCGTCCCAACTCCTCCATTTATTTGTGGGGTACCGGAAATAAGAGGATTAGCATCTCCCTGTTTTCTCTGCCTCCGTGACTTGTGCATATCATGATCTGTAGTGTCTAATGGTCTTAAGTTATAGCACATCAGCTGGGCAGGAAATATCGAATTCATCCACCTTTAGGTACAGGGGTGGCGGTTAGAGGGGTTCTTTTTTGTGTTCTGCATTGCAAATCACTCTTGACCCTGTGCCTCATGGGAAAAGGCCAGCCCAAACTGCCAAGCCAGATCTTCCCTGAACCGGAAACAAGAATCCTGGGACCGGTTTCTGGGTAACACCCTTCATCAGCCAGGCTAGCATGAATCCAGTGGCAAAGTGAGCAAGGGACCCACGTATGGGAATACCCTGCCAAGTTAGGGCGAACAAAGCAATCACAAGGAGATGATGGACGTAGCACTGAAACTTTTCAGACACCCACCCTCAGTCACAGATCTGGGTTGAATCCACCATCATTCTTTAGCTCATTTCGCCACCTCAGTTCAGACCCAGCCATAAGCTAATCAGTCTTGACCCTGTGCCTCATGGGAACAGTCTGGCCCGAACTGCCAAAACAGGTCTTCCCTGAACCGGAAACAAGGGGTCGAACAGTAAGCCCATCCTAAGGATAACAGGTCTAACACTAAGCCCATCCTAAGGATGACTAGTCTAACAGTAGGACCATCCTAAGGATGGCAGGTCAACTTGTATGTCAGCTACAGCACGGAGTCACTTTGGTTATGAGTACAGCGGAATTTTGAGACAAGACTTGAATCGAGCAAATGAGGCCTCTTTTCTAGGTGTCTGTTAGCAGGTTCCATGGTAGACAGATGGAAAGGCCAATGTCTAACAAAGATTTAATGGAAGCTGTCCGCTCAAGAGTTGTTCATTGGTAGCAGTAACTGGTGTTTGAAGGAGCTAAAGTGTGGGCACATGGCATTTGCAAACTTTAGCCTCCTGCCTTGAGCCAGTACAATTGTAATCTAGAGTCTGAGATATGTTCTCCCCTTTGAAGTCTCAAGAGTAGTCGAGCCGCTAGCATTTGTGCAATCTGTAGTTTATGGACAAGGACTTTGGTATCCCCAAATAGTTAGAGTTAGCATTGAGCATGGAAGAAGGTTGCAAGATGGAAACGATTGTGCCACAACTATAAGATGTCAATGGAGGAGCATCCCTAGATTGATCACTTTTGCCCTTGGCGTAGTTCATTGTTCAAAGATAGAGAAATTAAATCCTGCCCCTGCACCAAAATACAGGGACCTGGTAAAGGGTCTGTGACTGGTCGCGTGCCGCTAGAAGCTGTGCTTTCAGCGTTGTTGAGGTGTGTCTGTACAAAAACATGAACTTATATCTCCAAAGTCAGGTCCGGAAGGAGAGAATGCAAACCTGAGAGTGGGCTGTATTAGAACAACAACAGAAGCTGGCAAAGGTACAGCTGAGCTTTCACAGAGGAGCTTGTGTCCTGGGACATAGGGAGGGACACAACCCATTCATTCAGTGGCAGTGGACATATCCTGTTCCATCTGTATTCGCACCTGCAGTGTCATCTGACAGCCGATCACCCACCCAGGACTTGCCACCACGTCTGGGGAGCTTTTGTACCACACACGGCAGACGCTGGGGTGAATAGGCCGCTGGTTCTTGTTACCTTCCTCTTGTTCACCCTTTGTGCCGGGCACCTCCGTTCCTGATGAGTGTTGCTGGCTCTGCCTCGCATTCTGTGTGCCGAGATCCTGTTCCAGGCTATTCTCACGCGTACTCCTCAGTGGCGTCATGCAAAATGATGCTCCCCTATGGATGATGATGATGGGGGGAGTCCAAATCTCCCATGTGTCACAAATATCCATTGGCCTTGGGCTGAACGGGGCCCGCTGAAGTGTTGGGGGATGTCCAAGGGCTGCTGGAGCCTGTGTTACGTCCCGGCGCTCTTGTAAGGTGGTGCAGATTCAGAAGGTCATGAAGTTTTACAGGTGTGAAATGAGGCCACAAGATATGCAAATTCATGCATCAGTGGTTTGCACCATGATTGCGGTTGCAAACCATTGCCAACTGACTGCTAAAAGGGAGTGGCGTCCATTTGCAAAAGGATCTTAAGCTGTTGTCCGCAGACCCTTGGGGGGGGGGGTCCGCGATACAGTCATTCATGACGTCAGGTTAGTCAGTGAATCTCATGCCGTTGGTGAATGTAAACAACTTGTTACATTGTAGCCTGCCTGAACCCAGAGCGACCTGAGGCAGCCTTCCCCCAAGCTTGACGCAAGCAGCGCAGTCCGCGCGCTGCTAGCTTTCTGTCAGTTTGCTAATTTAGCAGCACTTCGGGTTGTTGACAGATAAAGAGGTTCTATAAATGTGTGACTTTGCATTTAAATGGGGTGATGCGGACCACCACACTGAAATGCATTGGTCTAACGCCTGATGCGTGGTACCTGGCAGGGCTGACTCGGGGGTGCACAACTGTTTACAAAATTAAATATTAAGAGTAGTAAACTACATATAAATAAAAAAGCAAAATGGAAAAATGTTAAAGCATTCTTTAAATATGAAGGAATTTTCAATTGAAGGCAAAAAAATTCCAGTCAGGTATTCCACAATTTTCTTTCTTGTTATAACTGCAGTTTTTGGGTAGCCTTTCGCCAAATAGTTCCTACATTTCTCTTTAAACCCTTCCCTGGTGAGGTCAGTGATTCCCTATTACTGTCGGTGAAGCATATACGCGTGGGTCCTGTACTTTTTAAGTAACTAAGCCAACATTCAACCTGATTTAGCCTTACACTATTTAGAGTCTTTGTCTGGATTGCGTAGGAGTACACTTGTCTAAGCTATCCCAGGTGTCTTCTCGCCATCTCTTGGTGTCTACTAATTGGTGCATTTTATCTGCATTAAGTGCCACCTCTTGCTCAGGCCTACAAGTGTTGTTTCTGTATATTGGAGTGTGTGTCCTTTTGCATTTTCACCTGTGATTTTGTTTTAAATGCACTCCCCTCTCAGTGCTACATTATAAACCTCCCACTCCAATGCTCTGATCCCTAACATTCCTGATTATGTTGGATAAACTGACTGATGTATTTCTTAATATGTGAGAGAAAGGGTTGGTCAGTAGGGCCTTGATCCGAAGTCTGCACAGTGGTATTTTGGGTCTGGCCTTTGTCTTTTAACGTGAGTACTGATACAAGTGATCTGAGAGGAACCTATTCAAGCTATCTCACACATCCCCAAGAGATGTTCTACTTTCATGAAGATATAATCAAGTCTGCTGCAAGTGTGATTTATGTAGGAGTAGCCTGAATAACTTTTCATTCAGTACTGAATTGTCTACCCAATTAAGGGCCATATGTACGAAATGATTTTGAATTTCTTAACGGACTGAATCGCTATTTCAAGCCGTTAAAAATTGCAAATTAGGCTTTCGGTATGTACGAAAGGCATAAATGCGGTCGCAAAAATCGATATTTACCCAGCAATATTTGCATTTTTGGAAATGGACAAAATAGGAAAACGACTTTGCATCTGTAGGAATCGCTGTTAGTAAATCGCATGGTACAAACATTCCGATTTGCAATTCCCAAATAGTGATTTCTACAGATTCGCTATTTAGGAGTCGGAAATTAAGGACTTGGTAAATATGGCCCTAAGTTCTCTTATTATGTGTTCTAGTGCCGATACCATTCCCGATTTCAATTCAACTGTGGGAGTGAATATATTATTATGCCCATGTAGGACACAATATAGAACGCCTGCCCTGATGAATCTGGTATCAAAGTAGGGAGATGAAATCTGCAATATTTCCCCAAAGAATAAATTGTCATCAGTGTTGGGTGTGTAAATGTTTACTAAGCAAGTTTCTGTACCGTCTGGGAGGCCCACAACCTATCTCTCTAGAGGATCCAGAAATGTTTCCTGTTTCTGAACTAGGACCCCTGTAGCGATGATTCTTACAAGGACCACCTGGAACAAGCAGAGTAGTGCACAGCGAAAATATGCCACTCCATTTTTTTCTTAGTTTATCAATCACTGGCTATAGTAAGCGTGTTTCCTGTAACAGTGATTTGTATCTCTCGTCTCTTAAGGTAAGCGTGTATCCTGTATCTTTAAGGATACCATTTCAGCTTCTGTACATTCCAGATCATCAGTTTCCACTGCATCAACATTGAGTTGTTATCATCAATATGTCCAGTATTTTTGCTAGCTCCCACCAACCACATAAGTATATGTACTGCTAATCCACATTTCATTGGACTTTAGATGTGTGCATCTGATTCCCAATTCACCCCAAGGCTGCTGATTAACATTGTGTTTTCTATAAAACAAATAACTTCCGCTCCCTGCCCCCATCACAACTAAGGGCTGGTGCGAATATAAACCCCCCGAATTACAAACTAGTAGCCCATCCAAATGGCTACGATTGTACTCCTCTAATATAGACTGTAGAGCTCACTAATCTTTCTCCTGGTCCTTTAAAACCTCCAATATCAACCACTCCACTATTGTGAACTAGTGGGTTTCACTCTGATGATAACAAACTAATCCTAAATCCACATTCATTATCTCTAACTTTACCTAGTGGTCAGATGGTGGCTAGCTCATACTCTCCCTTCCTTAAGCAGAGAACTTCTACGCCAGCCAGCAAACACTCTCTGCCCCAAGAGAAATGTTTATATGGCCTATCAGCAATTATGTATATTGTATTTGGAAGACCGATAATGCTCTGTCCCTTCCCCTCACAACTTGTACTTTGATTATTAGCCCCCCTACTTTTTTCTCCCTCTTCTTGTAGATGCATTCTATTACTTCAAGAGAAGTATGTGTTAATGTTACAATATTGATAAAAAGCGGTTTGGGTTCATTATTACATTGTTCAAAATGATTCAAGCGTAAGGATTAATACTCTACAAAGAGTTCCAGGTTCTTGTCACCAAGTTCAGGTTTTGCGGCAGGGGTGGACAAGTCCTTAAAGATGTCCGTGTTCTCATCTAACATGGTGTCATCTGATTGCACAAGTATTGTATTTCATGGGGATGTGGGCCTTGTTGTTCTTGTGATCTAATTCTGCCAGATTTCCCAACCCCCTTCTGCCCGAGCTGTAATGGTTGTGCCACTAAATCTTTGAGGTGTTTTGTCCCCCATCTCTAGCCGAGTTCACACTTCCTCTGGGGTATCGAAGAAGTAACTTTTTCTGTTTGTTATTACTTGTAGGCAAGCTGGATATTATAACATGTATTTCAAATATAATGCCTACAGCTTTTGCGTCACCTTGTTATATGTTTTTTAATTTGCACTTGCACCTATTTTGTATGGTCAGTAAAGATAGCAATCAGGATTTTCGGGGGATCGGAGTGTTGTGCTTTTTGTAGGATATAGTCTTTGTCTCTGTAATTGAGGAATCTGGCGATAAGTCCTCTCTGAGCGGCTCCCATTGATCGTCTGGAGACAAGGGATCGCTGTGATATTTCTAATACAGACGTGCCTGAGAGGCCTTGGGGTTTGAGCTCGTGTAAAATCCATTGTTCAAGGAATAATTCAGTTGATGTTCTTTCTGAATGGGAAGCCCAAAAACCTCAAGTTATTTCGCCTGAATCTGCCTTCTGCGTCTTCCACTCTAGTTTCCAGAGTTCTAGTTAGCGCATTCAGTTTGAACATCTGTTCCCATAAGGTGCCAATTTCAAGTTTCAATCCAACAGTTGAAAACTGCAAATGTTAAGGTTTTGATGTTCTCTGCAGTTGTTTGGACCCACTCCACCATTTTTCTCAAGTATGTGTGCAAAAGTTGGGTTCAAACATCACTGCATGGATTTTGTTTTCTAGTGGCCCCTTCAAGTTTTGAACGGCTAGTAGTAAGTCAGTCAAGATCATCTCATCTCTTTCAATATTCTGGTCATATTTACTGTGTGTTACTCTAAGTTGCTGTTTAAGGAGTTATATATATTTGGTGATAGAATTTCCTTGCACATGGTTGGCCATTTTATTCTTGCCCCTGTTTAGTGATTTGGATTATGTAGGTCTTTGGCAGTACTTTATTGTCCCAAAAGCCTGATGCTTGTAGGAACAATACAGAGCAATACCTCAGTTTATTGTGGATTATTAAGGACAACTTTCCCAGAGCGTACACGAGGGCTGACGCAGCAAACCCCACGATGACACCAATCGGGATGCCCCCCGCCCCTTTATATCCTATATCAGAGCAGAGACTGTATCAGTGTAATTCTTTCACATACTTTTTCTGTAACTGCAAGTCTCAGTGGTCAGTTTGTTTTCATAGCACATGGATTAATTTATCCTTGGCTTGGTCATCTGTCCCCAAGGAGACCCTTCGGCTAAATACCCTGCTCCTAGGCATGGGCACGGGCATCTTGCCAGGCCATGTCCTTGTTAGTCTAGTTTTGCTTGCTGATGTGAGGCCTTTAGGCTGGAGTGAATATGTCAGAAGGTGAAGTGAATGGAGGTGGTAGCATCCTTCTTTAACCACTGCAGCTACGTGGATGGTATTGTCACATTGGCCAGTCTGATGGAGCAGGAGGCAGACGAGGCATCAATATTGTTTGTGGCCAAGATGGTGAATGCTTTTTCACCCTAGTGCAGGTGTTGACACTATGATGCTTGTTAGCTGGTCTCTTGTCAAAGTCATGCATGACACTGGTGCTCAACAGACTCAGTTAGCCACATTCTCTTCCACCAAGGCCCCTGCAGTAGTTTGCCCCCCTTTCGTCATCTGTACCTTTTCAGCAATGACCGCAAGTTCCCTGACCAGTGGCCCTATGAACCAAATCTGAATAGACAACAGACTTCCTGATTGTGAAGCTTGGAGACATGCCTGTATCCAGTGTCCTGAGTGCAGTGGCTGGAGACAACCACCCTCTACTGCATTCTGGGGAAACCAATGACACTAATCCTATAAAGAGGGGAAAAGTCTGCCATTTAGGAGTGAGTAAATGACACTGTCCCCTTCTTATATACTTTACATTGTTAATGAATTGGCATTTATGTTCCTCTTTTCTTGTTGTGTTAGGATCTCAAACGGTAAACATTATTGACTATTAATATACGTTTTGGCAGATTCCTCTAATGTGAAATATACTGATTGTCATCGGCTAGTGATCACGATCAAAAACTGTTTGCAAACATTATTTAACCATTCCTTCAGTTCTGTAACCACATCTCTGTGGTTATTGCACTTTTTGCTGCAGCTTCATGACGAGGTTTGCAATTATCAGTTGTTTGTGAACGTTAGACAGCGTGCATAGCAAAGGACCCTGACTTTACTACTATCTTGTGTTATAGCATTGTTAAATTGTCTATAGTGGTGTGTGTGACATAGTCTGTGGCTTGCCTTGGCATTTATACTGTAAATATATTCATGCATTCTTGTGTTGTTAGTAAAACAATACGTGAACTCAACTCTGGCTAGCTGTGATAGTTGTGTTCTTACACTAGAGTCTCTTTGCGCCACGCGCTGTGCGCCCATACGTGCTGGTGGAAGCATGGAGCCTTGGTGAGGCTTAAGGCTAACCTTCGATGTCAGTCACTTGGGCCAGGAGCTCTTGACCTCTCCAGCCTTCTCGCTTTGTAAGTGCTGCTTAGTGGCCCCTGTAGCAATGGGCCGAAGAAAAAGCCTGCCAAACCGTCCCGTGGAACCGTTGACCATCCAAAGCCAAAACAGAATGATACGTTGTTGTATTTGTAGTATTTTCAGCAGTATGGGGATAACTTGCAACACTGTTCTGCTGATCCAAATGTGCATCGGAGTCCTATTCGACTTGTGATAATGTGTTTCGGGCATTATGTTCTGATCTGTCTTTCAGTTCTGCAACTGCCTTATTCACTGAGCCCTGGTTGTGTGGTTTTAGTAGTAGTAGTAGTATCTGTTTATTCATCATTAAAAACCATAAACATTATTAAAATATACAATTAACATCACAAATAAAAATAACTAAAGAGGAGGACAGCCAATCGTGAGGTCTATGTGCACAAAAAAGCTTCCGATGGATACATCTGCCTGTGGATTCCTTACCTTACAGGCAGATACTGTATCCACCAGAAAAAGCGTTACCGAAGGTAAGTAACTTGTTCATCTAGCAAATAACAGGTGTTACAGGTGCGTGCAAAATAGCGCATGAAGTGCAACAGTGCGGGTCTTCTGTCATGGTTAATCAAAAGATGTAAGCCAATGAGCCCTGATTCTGCCTTGCATCCCATAGTGGTGATGCATCTGTGTGAAATTAACAACGCCCTAAGTTGTTTACAGAATTACACGTAAGGTGCAGCAATGCTGGTATTTGGTCATCTAGGGATATTCGGATAGATTGGGGCAGGTAGGGAACAAATGAGCACAGGTTGTCCCTAGCAGCCCGCCATGACGTGGAAAGGTTCCAAGGATTCTTAGCGAGGTCTTTCTTAACCATCCACATTGACCCCAATAGGGTCTGAGAGTTGACTCCGACAGGGAATTTAAAAGTATCTAAAAAGGGTGCCAGTCTAACGTTAAGCATTGTGGTCCTTGGGTCTAATGACTCAATTACTGCTGATCTGCAAGACCTAATCCCTAGTGCATTAAATTCCTTTTTCGCATGATTCTTCACTGGTTGCCTAGAGTGGGACAAATACAGATAACATGCAGCAGTTTCATCTGTCTAGTGACATAAACCGCATTTCTAGTACCCCCTTTGACCTTCTTCCTTCCACTCTGGTATAAAGTCTAGAGTTGGAAGATCACCAAGCCTCAGTGGCAATAGCTTCTGCTAGCTCTTCAGAGAGTTAGTGGCTTTCAGAAAGGGGAGCTCTTTTTGGTCATCAAAGGATTTCAACACCAGCCACCAGTTTTTTTATGGCTGATCGTGGTTTATGGCCACATTTAAAAAACTGTGAAAACTCCAGCCTAACTTGGTTGGGCGATGCAGATCTCGGTAGCCGGAAAGCTTGTTTATAGGACCGTATCACGACTTTGTCCTCGGATGGATTTTGCTAACGTTGTAAAGGTGCAGTTGAGGGCTTGCGCTTTTTCCTTAACCGCATGCGTGCGGGCGTTTTTCCCGCTGTATGCGGCATTTTTTGATTTACCGCGTTACATGACGAGCTCAGCTCGTCATCAGCACACGGTAGGTAACGCTGATGACGAGCTGAGCTCGTCATCAGCATGGAAGGGGTTAATCACCTCCCTTTGGGGTGCCAAAGAAGCCCTCGAGTCTATCTTGACGCCTAAGTACACTTATGCAGGGATATCATCAATTGTAGCTCCACTAAGATGCCATTTGCGTTGATTTAAGATGCTTCAAATAAGCAAAATGACTTTGGCCTTACCGTTTATTTCCAGTCCATTATCCTCTGCGTACAATCCTAGTCAGTCCAGTAATCTGTGCAAACCTATTCTGGTGTTATTGAGCAACAGCAAGTCATCTGCGTACAGGATGTTTGACAATGGCTGGCCACCAAAACTCGGCCATGAGATACCTGTCCGTCTTATAATGCCAAGGAAAGATCCGCAATATATAGGTTAAAAAGAAGGGGAGCGAGAGCGCAGACTTATTTTAGTTGGTCGATGTTTTCACTTCCCTTGACAGGTGGATGCCATCCCTGGTCTTGATCTTGACCCAAGTGTCGAGTATAAAAGCCTGATAGCCCTTAAAATGTTGGACGGGATTCCCCACTGTTGGAGTGGGTTTAGTATTGGAGAGCGGTGAGAAAGGACTTTACCAATTACTTGCACATCTCATTGCTGAGTAGTTATCTGCATTGCTTAGCAGACCGAAATAGTCTGAGTGTGTTGTTGCTGGGTATGTGACATGTCTGAGTGCAAGTAAAATGTGAACCCCAGAGGTGTGATCATGGGAATGAGGTCTTCAGTCACTTGAAACCAGTTCTGGGGCAGCTCTCTCTCCTCTCTGTGATTGAAGCCTGATGGACTAGCGGAACAAAGAAGAGCATTTGCAGGCGTTATCTCACATCTGCCTGTGACTGGAAGAACCCCTTTCACAAGAATTAGGTTTCTGGAGACTGGCCTAATAGTCATCCTGCCAGAGGAACAGAAAAAAGTCCCCATACTCAAGCATTTGCCTTTCGCTCTGGGAGCAGTTTTCACACCTCATTTAGAGTTGAGCACTCAGAGGGTTGCACCTGGAGGCAAATACAAATTAACATCTACAGTCTCTAGGCAGGGGAAAAGCTAGCATTTCTAGGTGTTTCCTATCCAGAGATAGAATCATTAAATTGAATATTGCATCCTAGTGTTTTCCTGTGGAAGAGCCAGCCTTACTGCTGTGAAAATAGCTTTTGAGGCTTTTTCTCAGTAACAACATGTTTAAAATTACATTTCTAATCCTAGTCCTAATTTTCCACGTTTCCAAATTTTCTACATGTCCTACTTTTAAAAAACATACAAAGGGTTTTCTTTTGACAGGTCGAATTGCAGTGTAAACACTGCTTTAGCCAGGCCAAAATTGTAGGCCCGAAACCATGTTTTACACTGTCACTGTATTGGATGGCACAATGGGTGCTGTAGTCTACCAGAGACATTTAACTTACAGCCCCCTGGGTGCATTTTCTACCATATACTGTGGACATGTAGGCGAGATGAATATGCCAAGTAGAGGTATACCAGTTTCATCATGTTGAAAGTAGGAGCACAGGCACTTTACCTGTGGTTTGCAGGGGTAAAGTGTAAGGGCTTCTACAGCCAGTAAAAACAGATAGGGCCAAAAGTCGAGCAATACTTCAGCCAAAAGATTGTCATTTCACCCCAAAAAATAAATGGATGTTTGTATGTTGGTTATGTTTTACTGTATTTTTATAATGTGTACAAGGACTACTGCAGTAAACAGCGACAGTAGCCCAGTGTGTGTTGAGGCTGAAGAATCCTTATTGATTGTGTTTTGGTGCTGTAAAAGCATTTCTCCTGGTGCAGGACTGTTAATAAATTAAATATATAACCTCTAATTAATGAATCCTATTTCTCTTCCAGCGATATCTCCTCAGCCTTCAACAGTAAGTCTAAGATGCCACGCAGTGCTGAGTCTGTGAGCCCAAGGAAAGGGAAAACGCCAAACATTGCCCCGCAGTTCTCGCAGTCTGGACCGCAGCAAACCAGTCGCCCCAGCTCCGCCGGATCCTCTACGCGAAGCAGGCAGAGTAAGCACTCTTAGTTGTGTAATCCACTAATCCTCCAATGAGATCCCTCTCTTACACTGCAGCACACACCCCATTCGAAAGGTAAACAGGTCCTTGAATAATGACGGCCAATGAGATTCAGGAAGTTTCTGAAATGGCTTATGCGGAGTAGCCGCAGTAGCCTTGTGGATGCAACCGTCACACAAGTTATACTTGTGTGGCCTTTCT
This sequence comes from Lissotriton helveticus, assembly GCF_964261635.1. Lineage (NCBI taxonomy): Eukaryota > Metazoa > Chordata > Amphibia > Caudata > Salamandridae > Lissotriton > Lissotriton helveticus. The sequence goes on from NC_136072.1 coordinate 45,537,407, forward strand.
TTGTTTTCTTTTTTTTTGTTTTGTTTAATACTGCATTCATGAGTAGGACCCTCAACAATTGAAGCAATAAAATGTTGATGAAGTTTTATGTTCCCCAGTGGTGTTGGTTCTGCCAGTTCTCTCGACTGTCAGCCCTGAGTCTTGTCTCTCCGCCGCCATGTTCACACTGTTAAAGCCGCAGTGAAGGCTTCTGGCCCAGAGGGTATTCATTGTCCAGCCTACATGCCTCCCATACTGATTCAGAGCACATCCTGCTAAAGGGGTCTGTCAAACCATTGAGTCCACACTAATCAGTAAAAAGTGTTGCTCTCTGTTCAGCTTCATCTCAAAGCAGTGGAAATGCATCTCAAGGCCCCTGACAGTAGGAAAAGGATCTAGCTCTCCCTACAGAGCAGTCTGTCCCTTACTTCATTCATCTTTACCTCTCTACCTTGGCTGAAAGTGATTCTTTTTTAGAAACCTAATAGGTTTTTAAATCAAAAATTGAAAAAATGTTTTGAAAACACAGATAGTTTTGTTTCCAGTAAACTATTATTTTCTTTCTTTTCCAGAAAAAACTGTTCTTTTCTTCTTTTCTTTTATTCAGACGTCTATTTCTGACTTTGCTGCAATGCAATGTAAGAACTCCTACTCAGCTGCCCAAACAGTAACAGAATAAGGCAAATGCAAGTGAAATGGGCTGCATGGGTAATATGGTTAGTGATTGGTCCTTTGATTGATTCCATTTTCGTGAATGCTCAGGAAGTGGTTCAGTGAACATGAAAGGGGGCTCATGCATTGTCAGTGAGCATAGTACTGGGATGTCAAGTCCTGTAGATGTATCTTATCAGCAGAAGGCTCAATAGGTTTTTCTATAAGCTACGATTCAGGCAAAGGTCTTATGTATGCCTTCATTGAATCCCTGTCCTCTTTGGGCAAGCAGAAGGCGCAAGCAGAAGACACTACTTTATACGAGACTCAAATAAATGTGATTGCTATTCAAAGCGAAGAGACCTGAAGACCTCCTCTTGCCTGAAGACAAGAAATACTTTTCTCTGGGCAGCTTCAGATAGCCCTCCCGCAGAGTCCTGTCTACTCTAGATCTGAGAGTAGCATTACAATTCCACTGTTTTAAATACCTAGGTAGACTACACAGGGTCCCCAACAACGACCCCTGCTCTCTTAAGTAATTGCAGCTTTTGGCCATCTGTAAGGATGAAGAAAATGCAGATGCCATCTTGCTGGAGGAAATGAACTTAGAATACCTCTGGGTTATTACACCATGCAGCTTAGCCGCAGTAGCCACTTAACCAAAAGATCAAGGCCCGTGTGTACTACCACATTTTCCCGAAGACCCAGAACAGATACAACCCTTTGCTCCATCAGGCCTAAAGAGGCTATCCAGATTTTAGCAAGTATGTGAGGAGCTTCATTGCCTAGATAGACCATGGTTGCAAAGCAGGAGATGGTGGGTGACTGTAATCAAGGGGATACGTTTAATACTCCAATTCTTTGTTTGTACTTGGACAAGAACACGGTCTGCGACAAGCTTGGTCTGGGAGGTGGCGAAACCAGCTGGTAAAACAGGAACTTTATGAAAATGAACACCCCTGTTGTTTGTTTGTATTTAGACACAAGCAAGATCTGCAGCAAGTCTAGTCCTATGAGTGACAAACCAGCCAACGAAACTGGGATAAGCCGCATGTTTACTATGAGGAAATTGGGCCACGGTTGGATTGAGTCAATTTCCAGTGCTCCTCAGGATCCTCGGGTGCTAATTCCATATTCAAGGCACTGTACGCATCAACAAACACAGTGATGCTCCACGCTACTTTGGCGTGGGCTTGTATCATCCCTGGGCTTTTTTTTTTCAAACGTCCCTGTAGTAACGTAGGACATTTGTAAATTGCAAGAAGTATATTAAGCCTGGACTAGGTGAATGGTTCACAAGACAATATCCTGAAAAGCGTATATTTTTCCTCTACATTTTTTAACAGAGACACGTCTTCTCACTGAACTATCAGAACAGCCAGTAGTAGTGGTTGCGGCCAGGGGTGAAACCAACTTAATTTCATTTGGCAACCCGCAGGCTGTCACCAAAATGGTAAATTCTGTGTATTTGCTCAAGTTAATGAGAGGGACAGATGGATGACAATTTTTTTATACCTCATTATATGTATTCCTGCTTCTGCTGACCCTGCTCAAAGTAAGACAAATGCATGCGTCTTAACACTTGGTGGATTCAGTGACGAAGGAACTTAAAGGCACTGGTTCCAGTCTCCTACCTGCAGTGGTGGGCATGAAGCCTGCTGCCTATCACAGCAGATGGAGAATACATGTAGGGACACCTTTCGTAGGACACTTCTGAGTGCATCATTGGTGTTACCCATGTTATGTTTTAAAATACTACGCTGACCCTGCACTCGAGAAATATGTATTATGATAGTATGGCTAGTGCGGTGCAGTTTATATAAGCCACTCAAAACCAAATATATCAAACATATAAAGACTTCCCAGACAGAATAATATCATATAGTCGTATATCTTGATAATAGTTGTATCAAAAAATCCTTTATTAGTGGTGATTCAGTTTTCCTTCTTTTCCAATTAAAAACACCACATGATTGCTTTGCCGCCAATGCGTTTCATCCCTCTTGGGACTTCTTCAGGGCTTATTATGGCACTGAGTCTTTTATTGTTGATTAGTATTACTACAAGTCAACCTTAACAGCAACGTCGGTAAAAAAAGGTGTATTGGTAATAGTAATTCTCGTGCTTCATAGGAATTGGAACAACTCATGGGGACAACGTGAACTGACTATTGGAGACAATCCACCCTCCAGGAAGACTATATATAAGCAGTGAGCACCCATTACTTTAGGCGGATGTAATATTAGAACAAAGAAACTCTGATTATGGTATTCCTATGAAGCACAAGAATTGCTGTCACCAATATACCGTTCTTTACCGATGTTGCTGTTAAGGTTGACTTGTAGTAATAATTGCAAAAAACACAGTTGATGGACAGAATGTAGAACAATGTCATACATTCACCACAGTACAAGGATCTGGGCCTAAATCCATCGTTTTTTTGCACTCCACACCACCCTGGGTTAGACGCTGGCTATATGCAAATCAGCTCTGACCCTGTGCCTCATGGGAACAGTCCAGTCCGAACTACCAAGCCATGTCTATCCCAGACCGGAATCAAGCATCCAAGGACCGGTTTCTGGCTATCAGCCTTCATCAGCCTGGATAGCTTGACTCCAGTGGTGTGGAGAGCCTGGGACTCACGTCTGAGCATACCCAGCCCACTCGGGGTGAAAATTGCAAAAAACACAGTTGATGGACAGAATGTAGAACAATGTCATACATTCACCCCAGTACAAGGATCTGGGCCTAAATCCATCGTTTTTTTGCAATCCACACCACCCTGGGTTAGACACTGGCTATATGCAAATCAGCTCTGACCCTGTGCCTCATGGGAACAGTCCAGTCCGAACTACCAAGCCATGTCTTTCCCAGACCGGAATCAAGCATCCAAGGACCGGTTTCTGGCTATCAGCCTTCATCAGCCTGGATAGCTTGACTCCAGTGGTGTGGAGAGCCTGGGACTCACGTCTGAGCATACCCAGCCCACTCAGGGTGAAAATTGCAAAAAACACAGTTGATGGACAGAATGTAGAACAATGTCATACATTCACCCCAGTACAAGGATCTGGGCCTAAATCCATCGTTTTTTTGCACTCCACACCACCCTGGGTTAGACACTGGCTATATGCAAATCAGCTCTGACCCTGTGCCTCATGGGAACAGTCCAGTCCGAACTACCAAGCCATGTCTATCCCAGACCGGAATCAAGCATCCAAGGACCGGTTTCTGGCTATCAGCCTTCATCAGCCTGGATAGCTTGACTCCAGTGGTGTGGAGAGCCTGGGACTCACGTCTGAGCATACCCAGCCCACTCGGGGTGGAAAGTGCAAAAAACACAGTTGATGGACAGAATGTAGAACAATGTCATACATTCACCCCAGTACAAGGATCTGGGCCTAAATCCATCGTTTTTTTGCACTCCACACCACCCTGGGTTAGACACTGGCTATATGCAAATCAGCTCTGACCCTGTGCCTCATGGGAACAGTCCAGTCCGAACTACCAAGCCATGTCTTTCCCAGACCGGAATCAAGCATCCAAGGACCGGTTTCTGGCTATCAGCCTTCATCAGCCTGGATAGCTTGACTCCAGTGGTGTGGAGAGCCTGGGACTCACGTCTGAGCATACCCAGCCCACTCGGGGTGAAAATTGCAAAAAACACAGTTGATGGACAGAATGTAGAACAATGTCATACATTCACCCCAGTACAAGGATCTGGGACTAAATCCATCGTTTTTTTGCACTCCACACCACCCTGGGTTAGACACTGGCTATATGCAAATCAGCTCTGACCCTGTGCCTCATGGGAACAGTCCAGTCCGAACTACCAAGCCATGTCTTTCCCAGACCGGAATCAAGCATCCAAGGACCGGTTTCTGGCTATCAGCCTTCATCAGCCTGGATAGCTTGACTCCAGTGGTGTGGAGAGCCTGGGACTCACGTCTGAGCATACCCAGCCCACTCGAGGTGAAAATTGCAAAAAACACAGTTGATGGACAGAATGTAGAACAATGTCATACATTCACCCCAGTACAAGGATCTGGGCCTAAATCCATCGTTTTTTTGCACTCCACACCACCCTGGGTTAGACACTGGCTATATGCAAATCAGCTCTGACCCTGTGCCTCATGGGAACAGTCCAGTCCGAACTACCAAGCCATGTCTTTCCCAGACCGGAATCAAGCATCCAAGGACCGGTTTCTGGCTATCAGCCTTCATCAGCCTGGATAGCTTGACTCCAGTGGTGTGGAGAGCCTGGGACTCACGTCTGAGCATACCCAGCCCACTCGGGGTGAAAATTGCAAAAAACACAGTTGATGGACAGAATGTAGAACAATGTCATACATTCACCCCAGTACAAGGATCTGGGCCTAAATCCATCGTTTTGTTGCACTCCACACCACCCTGGGTTAGACACTGGCTATATGCAAATCAGCTCTGACCCTGTGCCTCATGGGAACAGTCCAGTCCGAACTACCAAGCCATGTCTTTCCCAGACCGGAATCAAGCATCCAAGGACCGGTTTCTGGCTATCAGCCTTCATCAGCCTGGATAGCTTGAGTCCAGTGGTGTGGAGAGCCTGGGACTCACGTCTGAGCATACCCAGCCCACTCGGGGTGAAAATTGCAAAAAACACAGTTGATGGACAGAATGTAGAACAATGTCATACATTCACCCCAGTACAAGGATCTGGGCCTAAATCCATCGTTTTTTTGCACTCCACACCACCCTGGGTTAGACACTGGCTATATGCAAATCAGCTCTGACCCTGTGCCTCATGGGAACAGTCCAGTCCGAACTACCAAGCCATGTCTTTCCCAGACCGGAATCAAGCATCCAAGGACCGGTTTCTGGCTATCAGCCTTCATCAGCCTGGATAGCTTGACTCCAGTGGTGTGGAGAGCCTGGGGCTCACGTCTGAGCATACCCAGCCCACTCGGGGTGAAAATTGCAAAAAACACAGTTGATGGACAGAATGTAGAACAATGTCATACATTCACCCCAGTACAAGGATCTGGGCCTAAATCCATCGTTTTTTTTGCACTCCACACCTCCCTGGGTTAGACACTGGCTATATGCAAATCAGCTCTGACCCTGTGCCTCATGGGAACAGTCCAGTCCGAACTACCAAGCCATGTCTTTCCCAGACCGGAATCAAGCATCCAAGGACCGGTTTCTGGCTATCAGCCTTCATCAGCCTGGATAGCTTGACTCCAGTGGTGTGGAGAGCCTGGGACTCACGTCTGAGCATACCCAGCCCACTCGGGGTGGAAATTGCAAAAAACACAGTTGATGGACAGAATGTAGAACAATGTCATACATTCACCCCAGTACAAGGATCTGGGCCTAAATCCATCGTTTTTTTGCACTCCACACCACCCTGGGTTAGACACTGGCTATATGCAAATCAGCTCTGACCCTGTGCCTCATGGGAACAGTCCAGTCCTAACTACCAAGCCTTGTAGTAATACTCATCAACAATATAAGACTAATAATAAGCCCTGAAGAAGTCCCATGAGGTATGAAACGCGTTGGCGGCATATAAACTGCATCGCACTAGCCATACTATCATAATACATTATTTTTGAGTGCAGGGTCAGTGTAGTATTTTGAAGACCGTGGAATTTGTTCCGCCATAGTGGGATGTATGTGGGTCACATCCCAAATCAGTGGCACCAAGGTTAGAAAATGTACTGAACAGGCGTACTGAGCAGTGACGTTTGGTGCGGGAATCTTTAAAAGCTCTGACCCTGATTCCATGTTATGTTTTAACTTCTCATGAAGATCCGAACATCCATATTTTTCTTAGCGTTAAACTGAAACTGGGTGGCAGAACGCATTATACTTATTTGTAGTCCTTTGCTGTCTTTGGAACCTCATGTAACTGTGTCATAGATTTAATAAATACTGCCCGCCTGATGGTGGCCTAGCTGGAACAGACCTGACCGTCTAAGCGTTTATAGAAGATATGGATTTGTAGTAAATCACTGGTCGCAGAATAAAACAATTGGTAAAGGGTTCACCTTTGAAAGCCTGAGGTATGGAAAGAAAACCTTACAGTACCTTACCTTATGACCCAGACACATGCATTTACACTGTAGTTATTGGCTGACTCACAGACAGTGTGAGAGCTGAATTTGCTGGTCTGTGTTGAAGGCACAGATCAGGAGCTCTCCTAGATCTGGCTGCTCTGAAGTTTCTGGTTACACAGATGTCTCTGTAGTTTTCATCCAGACCCTCTATTGAATTGGATGTATGTTTTTGTGGATAACCATTGGGGTTTGTTGCCCCGGTGTCAGCCTTCTATACCTAATTCCTTGACCAGATACAACTGTCGCAGGTCTCTTATCACCAGCTGATAGTCAGGGTAACCTACTCTTCTTGTGTGGGGTGTGCGGAGCGTGTGCCGTGAAGCCCTAGCTAAAGTTCTGTAAATTTTGAGCTCACTTTCTATTGCATTTATGTCTGCCATCATCTGCCCGGAATGCCCGGATGAAGCACTCTACTATGAATAGAAATGGCTCAACGTCTTGATGGGGCGCTGCAAAGGCTGTCACTAGGGCGACGTCAGCTTGTGCTAGTCTGACAGCTTGTGAGCCCCAGTGCTACTTGGTCCTCAGCAGCTTTTGTGTTTGGTGTCAAATAAAGAATGTTATTTTTGTTTGTGGTGATGGAGCCCTACAATGTTTTACACCCAAAGATTTGCCGATGGCGCACACGTTGAGGGAAATCCTTGCGTTGCAGGAAACTCTTTCATCTGAGCCTGAATGGGCAGTTACCAAAGCTCCTGTGTCTGGAAGAACAAGTGAAGGTGGTAAGTGGGGTGAACAGCACAGTCATCCTCCTCAAAGTCCAGAAGCTCTTGGAGACATGAGCGCAGGCCCAGAGCGGTCCGAGACATCACCATTGTGACCGCCTCTAGCGATGGGGCTTTCTTCTGTGATGGTTGGGTTGGTGTAGGTAAAGGCTTTGAAGAAGATCCTGCAGATATTAAAGGCAATTCAAATAAAAAGTTGTAGCTGGTGAAGGAAGGTGGGTAGGATTATGTGATCAGATATATTCACCCAGGATGAGTCTAGCTGATAGCGAAGGAACACTTTTAGCTGACCATGTGTGGTTTTTATAATACAACCAGTGAGAGGTCTACCACCACCATCTGGGGAACTCACCCAGAAAGAGGCCCTGATCCTGAAATCAGTGGTGGGGGGAGGGGGGGGGGAGGGGCTGCACTGTTGGATTTTGCTCAGAAGATGCCAGCAGAAGGTAGCAGCACTGGTTGGTTCAACAAGGTTGGTACATAAGTTGTGATTGAAGAACAAAATCCAGCGTTGAGTGAAGGTCACCATGGGTGAGGATCATGGAAAAGCTGACATTGAGATTAAGGCTGGTTACCATTACCTAGGGTTAAGAAAACTATCTGTTTACTTTTAATTTCATTCACATCTACAGATGGTTTATGTTTGCTGAATTTCTTCAGAAGGTGGCTTCCTGCAGTCAAGCCAGGTGTCATCTGCATGCTTTGAGATGGGGAGAGGGCGGTGGTTTGTAGAGATACCTAAATAGAGGGTCCTTAACTTGTCATTTGGGAGCAGCGCTGCGCTGAACAAGGTTGAAGGCCCAGGGATGTCATTTAGGGTTGTTCACAATAGGGCTCGCTACACTCTAGATTCACATAATAGTACTATTCTTTAATGAAAAATAATGGGAGTTACATAACATAATGTAGGTCTTTATGTAAAAATGCATTTTGGTTCGCTTTGCATAGCGCTGCGCATCACAGAGGCCACTTCAGAGCGCTAAGTGACATTCACTTTGGACGCTGTCGCTTGTCTCTCATTCTAAGCTCATGATAATTTGACGATCTGTTGAAGTTAGAGTGACAGCGCTGAAACGTTCATATGGTTTTATTTTGGGGGTGGTTTTATTTGGAGTTTTATTTATCGCGAACTCGCCCCAAAGGTATCAGAGCGCTTTACATAGCACCAGTTGCATTACATGAGGACACATTCATTTTTGTTAGGCTCGGGGAGATCTATGGCCAGATGTTGGTAAAATCAAATTTGCAAGTCCTTAATAGCGAATTTTACCGATTCGCTATTAAGGACTCGCACAATTGAATGTAGGTAGGAATTGCAAAAATATTAGTGATTCCTTAATATGCCTTAATCACGAATCGCAAAATGAGATTTTCTAATAAGGAATACCTACCCATTCATTCCTATGGGCTAGGAGGCCCATAGGAATGAATGGGAAGATATTCACTATTTGTGTTTCGCTATTAAACAATCGCAAATAGCGGGAGCTATTTCAAGGGTGCCAGGGTGTCAAAAGGACACCCTGTTGCACCCCTGAAATGTGCATGTGTGCACGTGGCGCACATACATACCCTAAGGGCATGAATGTCTGCCACATGGCACTTTTAAAGAAAGCAAAAAAGTGTTTTTTAAAGGAAATCGCTAATTACCACCAACTTGCAGTTGGTGGTAATTAGCGATTCCTTAAGGCTAAAGTGCACTTTCTTTTGTGCTACTTACATTGCGTTTAAGGAATTACAATTTGCGATTCCTTAAATGCAAGAGCAAAATAAGGAATCGCAATTTTACCATTCCTTATTTTGCTACTAGATATAAACTCACCCACATTGCTCTCAGCCAAATAGCGAGCACAAACGCTGAAATTCTGCGATTCACTATTTGGCCACCTACATCTGGCCCCAAGTGATTTGCCCAGAATCACAGGATGTTGAGCGTCCCTGCCGAGACTCGAACCCACTTCCACAGCTTCTAGTTTAACCCCTCCCATGCTCATGACGAGCTCAGCTCATCATGAGCCACCGTTGCCGTGTGCTCATGACGAGCTGAGCTCGTCATAACGGCTGCAACGCTCGCACGCGGGGCTAATTCCCCCGCTGTGCTGAGCGTTCCAAAGAAGCAGGTGTGACCGTGACGAGCTCAGATCGTCACGAGCACCGTGGCGCTGTGCGCACCCCCTGCCCCCCAGCACAGCGGGGGAATTACCCCCACGGCCAACGGGTTAAAAGCATTGTACATCTAATGTCTGTAGCCATGGACTGCACAGAGTCAGGGGCTGTAGGAATTCCTGTCTCTGTTGCAGGGCTGAGACCTTTAAGTTGCACTGGACGTCGGTGCCCCATGAGCCATTTCCACCACTTTTCAGGTTTTAAACTGATTGCTTTGTTTCATGTGTTCAGGTGGTCAGTGTGGGCTCTGGTGAGTTAGTTTTATATTATGCGCTACAGCCGATTTCTGTCTGGGACATATTCAAAATGTTAGCTTCTGTTTTTTAAATTGTCTGCAGCATGTGCCTAGGTTGTACGAAAGGGTATGTGTTGTGATATATTCTGTCTCATTTAATTTGGTTATAATGATTCATGTCCTAGCGCTCATGTAGCCAACACTCTATAAACATTTCAAATAAATCATTAAGCTTCCTTTTAAGCTTCTGTTTTTCTGTTGACTTTATCATTGATGCTGTCCTGCTGGGTCATCTGTTTGTTTTTGCTGTCCTCGAGTTAGCTTTCCCATATTTTTATATATTCTTTCATATGGCGCGTGTCGCAATCAATTTCTCCATGTTTTCCTCTTGTTGCCTTCCCAGGCGTTATGTTTTACCTTGTTTATATTGCTCCCTATCTTCTCCTCCTCTCTATGGATGGTATATTTATAAACTGGGTCTGTGCTTGTGTGTGCGCGCGCAGCCCCATGTAGGCTCCTTCGTTGTCCCCAATGTTCGCTTTGTCTTGGTATATCGGGCTCTCTATTCCTAAATCTACTCTCTTCTGAAGTCGTTCAAAGAAACACAGAGGGTCGACTGTCCTCAAATTTAGATGAAAACAAATTCCTCTTCCCCCCTGTCCACAGTAACTGATAGCGCCTCTTCTCCTTTTCCTCCGCAGGCAGCCAGTCTTATAGGAAGTGAGGACAGCAACTGTCCCCTGGGAGGAGCTGCCAAACGTCGCCTCACGACCAAGCCAAGTTCCGATGATTGGAGCCGCACAACAACAATTTGCTTGGCAGACACAGCGGGATCCGGCACGCAAGCGCTCAACACTGCAAATCTTTTTCAAAGCAAGAGGGTCAGACTTATTTAGTCTTCTACAGGTTCAGCCAAGACACTCAACCCCATAAGAACCTTGAGAGAATCATGGACAACCTCTTCAATCGATCATCGAGACATCTGGTCCACTCAGCGTCAAAAGAGCCTTTGAGAGAATTGGTGACCAACTTCTTCCTTCCATCAAACTCCCACCTGAGCCGCCCAATGTTAGAAGAACCATTCAGAGAACCAGAGGTCAGCATTTTCAATCCATCATACTCTAACCTAAGCACCCAACCTCATAAGAACTGTTCAGAGCATCAGGGGCAAACCTCTTTCATCCTCGATGCACCCAGCAAGCCAGACTCCTCAACCTCACAATGACCATTCAAAGCACCCGTGGCAAGCCACTTTAATCTTCCGCACACCCAGCCCGGCTCCTCCGACTCTCATGAACCATTCAGAACATTAATGTTGAAACCCCTCTTGGGTCTTCCATACACCTCGAGACACAGGAGCGAAGAGGTTTCCACGGCTCTGTAGTGATCTAGTGTACAGACAAACTATTTATCATAATTTATTTTTATAATCTTCACACATTGATGCATATTATTAAGGAGTTTCAGATGCATGTAAAGCTTGAACACAAATCACCCTGTGTAGTGTGGAAATAAAAGGCATTTGGATGACAAAAATTGAGTGGAAGTCAATATATTTGCATCATTGCCAACATTCACTCAGGTTGCGTACAAGTGTTCTGTGCGCAAAATAAAACTTACCCGTGGCAGACATAGGAATACAGTGGCAAGGTCTATCCGGTGGTTGCTGCTGTGTTACGTTCATACTCCCACACCACAACCCGTTTGCTCCTTACAGTTGGATACATGACAGCCTTTAGAAACAGGAAGAGAGAGATTTTGGAAAATAAATTGGGAGAATGTATTTTCTCAATTGAATTGCATTGAAGGGGATGCCATTTTAGGGATGAAACAGCTCAAATATACCCATATTTGACTTAATAAATTGAGTGTCTCCCACCCGATTTAGAGGGGGTAGCTTCTGGGGTTTGGTGTTTGAGGTGTGACACACCCCAAATCATTAGTGTATAAAACAAGGACCCCCTGAGAAAAGAACAAACTGTACTCCTAGGTCAGGGATAAATCATATAGGTAAACAACAACCTAGGCAGACAAAATGCTTATCAAGTAAATGTTACATGGGCAAGGGACCATATTTAAAGTGAGGTTAAAAACAAAATTTGTATTTGCCAATACATTTTGTTTTTAACCTCACTTTAAATATGGTTCCTTGCCCATGTAACATTTACTTGATAAGCATTTTGTCTGCCTAGGTTGTTGTTTACCTATACACCCCAAATCATGGCATTCTTTGCTTGGTAGTCTGGTCTGAGAATCATGAGTCAGGTCTGATGTGTTTTCTTTTATTCTCCTGATTTCACGGAGAGGTTTTAACCTGTTCATTTCTTTGGATCAGAAACTTAAAGATATATATATATATATATATATAGTGGCAGATTTACCAAAAAAGTAGTAAGTCACACGCTAAGTAGTACTCCTTGAATGGATATACATTTACTACTTTTTGGGATTCACAAACATTGGCAGTAGTAGTTTTGGAATGCTATGCCAGACTCTAGTTTCCAGCCATACTACTGGCAGTCAAACACCCAGAAGGTGATTGGATCAATGCTGGCAAAGAGTCTCACCACTCTTACTCGCTCGCTGTAGCATTCCAAACCATTGTTTTTCACCCACTGTGCCACTCTAGACAGCGAGCCTGATTAGAGGGAGTAAAGGCAGAGACGTGGTGAAGGAATTTGTGTCCACCAGTCTGCCTTTAACCTACCCACCAAATTTAAAGATGTATGCCGGCCCTGAAGACATCTGTAAATGTTGCCAGGAACTGCAGACATGACGCCTCCCGTCAATGTAAAAAACGTTTGAGGGGCTCCTCTGCCAAACATGACAGCCGCCTATCAAAGTTTCACAAAGTTTTTTATTTTTCAAAAAGAAATTACCAAAGTGGGAGTTTTGTTTTGAAAGAAAAAATAAACTAGTGACCTAGTGACTAGTTAGGAGATCATTTTTCTTTTTTATAGTCCAACAGTGACCGACAGTTTAAAAAAAATCAAAAAAATCCAACTCGGAGGAGCTTCGCGCGCATCCAAGATGGTCGCGTGAGCACAGGGCTCCCGGACCCTCGCCACCTCCGCCGACTATCCTGACTTTTATCCTGAATTGGACGACGGGTTGTTGCTGGCACAGCCCCGCTGATCAATTCTCCGTTCACAGATTTTGATTTGGACATTGGGTGCCGAAGTTACGGATCTCTGACTTTTTAGGCCTGCTCCATGGCACTGCCCCGGTCTCTGTTTTTCTGCCAGCCGGACTGCAATTGAACAACAACGGACCACCCGAGTCGTCTCTGCTCGGTCGTCTACTTTCGGTTTCGTTTCTCACCCAGGGGCCTCATTGACTCAGCCTGAGTGACCTGTTTCGACCGCCTCCCACCCTATTATTTCTCGGAACAGTGACTCTGGTCCATTTGGTCCACTATCTGGTGAGAGGCCCGTAATTCATCCTCCCCACTGAAGTGAGTGACTTGGTTGTAGCCATTTTTACCCAGTATCAGGCTACCCTCCGGGGCTCTAGATCTAAAATGGCCACCAAGCCTGAAGGTGAAAGATGCAAGACCAGGCCGGGCGTCCGGGGGGATTCCGTGCAATCGAATTTCATGGATAGATATACCCTCGCTAAGGGCTCTCCTGGAGGACCGACTAAATCCCCGACTATTGCTGCAGAAGAATCCTCGACTGGTGAGGACCTGTCGCTACGGGACGTTATGGGCGCCATCTCTGCGATGAAGGCCACATTGGGACAACAATATGAGGCCCTGTCCCACAAACTGGACACTGTCGCTATTGATGTTAACTTGATCAGGGCTGACCTTGCAAAGACCAACGAAAGGGTTAAGTCCCTCGATCTCAAGACATCTAGCCTTACGACCGTCGTCTCTGATTTACAAGTTGAGTTTGGTGACTTACGGACCGCCCAGGCCTCCTTCTCTCGACGCCTGGAAGATTTCGAGAGCCGGGCCCGGCGGAACAACGTCCGCCTGATTGGTGTCCCGGAAATATCGGGGGGCCTCTCCGGTGGACTTACTGGTGGAAGACATCGTATTGAATCATCTAGCACCCAAGGGCCTTAGTAAGTTCTTTGCAGTGGAACGTGCTCATAGGATCCCGGGAGGCACGCCTAAACTGGGGGCCACTCCGCGTCCCATCATTGCTCGGATTTTTAATTTTTGGGACAGGGATGCGATCCTACAAGCGTCACGCCAGTCGGGCCCGACTGCCTTTGAGAACACTACAGTCAGTTTCTATCCGGACTTTACCCAGCAGGTCCAGAAACAGCGATTTGGTTTCCAAGGAGTGAAGAAGAGGCTGAGAGACAGAGATATGAAATATGCTATGCTTTTTCCGGCCCGTCTACGTGTGGTGTATAATGAGCGGACATTTTTCTTCGACCATCCTGAGGCCGCAAGTGACTGGCTGGACTCGCTGCCTACGGGGCAGGAACGTTCTGAGAACTTTGGACATTCCGGAGGTGCCGAGGGTGGCCTGGTGGAACAAGACTAGAGATCGGGATCGGCCCCCTTTCCATTGAATTGACTTTCAGCTGTGGTTTGATGCCATGACATTATTGCTTGCAAACGTTTTTTTTCCTTTTGGGGGTGGGCGGGGGGTGGGTGACCATTCCTCCTCTGGGGTTCTTTTCGTAGATTAGTTGGGTATTTGGGCAACAGGCACACTGCAAGTTGGGGTGGCTTTTTAGTCTCACGTAAGGGTGCGGGGTGGGGGGTGAGATGTGTGGGGTCTTTTGGGGGGAAGGGGGGTTGCAGTTCAGGTTTTATGTTTATTCACAAGGCACAGTAATGTTGAGCTTCTATTGTACAGCGTTGCGCTGGGTGTGGGATGTAGGCGGGGCTGCATACTGGGATGGGGGGTAGGGGACTTCGATTGTTGTGTTGGAACGTTAACGGGTTGGGGGATAGGATTAAACGGGGTGTGGTCCTGCAACTGTTGAGACGTCTATCCCCTGATGTTGTTCTGCTCCAGGAGACGCATTTGCTTGATAATGGGTGTCAGGCGCTGAATAGGCGTGGCTATCGTCTCCTGGCACACTCAGGTTTCACTTCGGGATCCAGGGGGGCGGGCATTTTGGTTCGGAACTCCCTCCCTCTTGCTGTTGATGAGACCATCCTTGACGATAGGGGACGATATGCCGCCATTGTTTGGCGTTGGGAGGGGAAGGTGATAACCCTGCTCTCAGTCTACATACCACCTGGCTCCAGACTACTACCTATGCTGACCTAGGAAGGGTTATCCTGGGAGTCCCGGAGGGTCTGTTGATGGTGGGCGGGGATTTTAACTCAGTGGTTTCGGGGATGTGTGATCGCTATCCTCCCCGGGAACTAACGAAGACTCAATCCTGGTTAAGTGACTTCCTTGAGACTCTGGGGCTTACCGATTGTTGGCGCTTGCTTCACCCGGGGGCATCGCAGTACACCTTTCACTCTGGGGCACACGGCAGTCTCTCGAGACTTGACTATGTTCTGGTGCCCTCTTCCCAGGCCTCCGCAATACGGGAGGTAAAGCATCTTGCTAGAGGTATATCAGATCACTCCCCGATATGGTTGGTGGTAGACGCGCAGCTGGGGACGGAGGGTCGTATGGCCCTGATTAACCCCTGGTACCTCCGTGATCCCAAAGTTAGAGTGGAATTGATCAAGACGCTTGACCATTATTTCTCGGAGAATGTTGGCTCTGTATCCTCCTCGGTTTCATTGTGGGAGGCATACAAAGCTGTTGTCCGGGGCCAGGCTCTCTCCCTGATTAGTAACATTAAGAGGAGTAATCGAGAGGACATCGTCCGCTTTGAGGGTGAAATTACTGCTCTGGAGGGGGAACTGGAGTCCGAGGTCACCCCAGATGGGTTACACCTATTGGGTCTTAAGCAATTTGAATATAGAGCGTTGGTCACGGATGCTGCGAAAGTGATGAGCAGGGAACAGCAGGGACGCCTGTATGATGTTGGTGATAAAGCGGGGAAGCTGCTTGCCTGGCTGGATAAAAGGAAGAGTGCGAGTCGAGTGGTTCCTGTTATTGTGGATGTGCATGGTGTGAGTCACACTGATCCGGTTGCAATAGTTGAATGTTTTGCTGCTTATTTCCAGGAAGTATATTCCCCTGTGTCCGATAGACCTGAACAGGACTCTCACTTGCTTTTGCGCGATATTGCGCTGCCCTGTCTGTCTGATCCCGAGAGGGAACTTCTTGATGCGCCGCCCACGGTGGAGGAGGTTGCGCTTGCTATCCGCTCTGTTCGTTCCGGGAAGGCCGCGGGCCCCAACGGGCTTCCTATTGAGCTCTACAAACTCCGCCCAGATACGATAGCCCCACATTTACGTTCGATGTTTCTGGAATCACTGGAGACGGGTTCCCTCCCTCCTGACCAGCGACTGGCGTCTATAGTGGTGATTCCTAAGGAGGGTAAGCCTCGTGATCGCTGCGCCTCCTTCCGGCCTATATCTCTGATCAACGCTGAACCGAAGATCCTGGCTAAATTGCTTGCTAACAGATTGGTCACTGTTATAGGCAACTTGGTTCATCCGGACCAATCCGGCTTTATACCGCGTCGCAATACTGTGCTTAACCTCCGGCGATTGCATGGCGTTCTCGCTCGAGCGGGGACGTTGCGTGAACCGGACGTTTTGGCGTCTTTGGATGCCACTATGGCGTTTGATACGCTAGAATGGCCATACTTATGGGCGGTCCTTGCTAAATTTGGTTTCGGTTCGGCTTTTATTAGCTGGGTGAAACTGCTCTACACCGACCCTCTGGCTCAGGTGGTCGTGAATGGTCGAGTTTCTGCTTCCTTTGCGCTTGGTAGGGGTACGCGCCAGGGCTGTCCCTTGTCTCCTCTTTTGTTTGCCCTTGCCCTGGAACCACTGGCGGCCTGGTTGAGGTGGGAGCCGTCCTTGAGGGGCATTAGATGGACTCCGGAATTTGAAGACCGCATATCCTTATATGCGGATGATATTCTGCTATACCTTACTTCACCGCGAAAATCACTGATAGTCCTCTTTGACGTATTGACCTCGTTCCGCAAGAACTCTGGCCTTGTCATTAACTGGTCGAAGTCTTGTGTCTATGTTCTTTCGGGAGACGCTCCTATTTTGCCCCGCGGCTGTCCCATTACAGTAGTGCGGGAGGGATTCAAATATCTGGGAATCTTTGTTACCCTGAACCCAGGACTTCGATATGAACGTAATCTGCTACCTCCTCTCCTACGCCTCCGTGCCGATGTCCTTGCTTGGGGTAGACTCCCTCTCTCTCCCCTCGGAAGGGCGGCATTGTTCAAAATGATGTCGCTACCCCGATTCCTCTACGCGTTGCAGAACACACTAGACGCCGTGCCTGCTAGTTACTTCTGAGAGATTGAAAGTTTGCAGAGACAATTGGTGTGGGGTGGCCGCTCTCGTATTGCTATTGCGAAGATGACGCTTCCGTGGTATGATGGCGGTGTAGCACTTCCTGATATTCGCCGATACTACTGGGCGTCTCAGCTAGGGGCTATTAATCACGGTACCTACGCTCCTCCACCGAACCCGGCCTTCGAGATGGATAAGTGGCTACTGCCTGGCGGAGATTACAATAGGGTTCTCTATTCTAGATCTGCCGGTAGGACTCTTACGGGCCCAACTAGGGCGGCGGTCCAGGTCTGGCATCGCGCTACGGTGGCTCTGGGTTGGGCTGATAGGTTGACCCGAGCGACTCCGTTGTACACATCGGATAAACTTGGGTCCCTTTGGCGGTCGAAGGGTTTTGACAGGTGGGATGTGATCGGTATTAGCAAGGTGAATGACGTGTGGACCAAGGGCAGAATCAAGACGTTTGATGAGCTGCGAACTGAATATGACTTGAATGACAGGGAATTCTTTCGGTACATGCAAATTCGACATGCGGTACTGTCAGTCTTTCCCTTAGGTACGGATATACCGGAGGCTTCCCCGCTAGAAGATAGGATATTGGATGGGTACGTTCCTGATAGCACGATCTCGCCTATATATAAAAAATTGATCAACTCCAGGGCTGATCTCTTGTGTCACCTTCGAGAGGTGTGGACTAACGATGGGCTGGAACTTGATGATGAAGACTGGCAGGCTGCGATCTCCTCCCCTAAGGAAGTGGCGATCCCGGCGCGCCTCCGGTTTGTCCAGCTCAAGATTTTACACAGGGTGTATGTGACCGGTCCTCGTCTTGTACGCATGGGTTTTTCTGTTGATGGATTGTGCAGGCGTGGTTGTGGTCTCGTGGGAACGTTTCTCCATATCATTTGGGAGTGTCCTGTAGTGATGCGATACTGGTCTTGTGTGCATGAAGTTATGAGTGAGGTTACGGGTGTGCGGTCGATGCCTGAGGCGAGGCGATGTTTGCTGAATGTTTGGGAACCAAATGATTATAGTGTGGCACAGATTCGTTGGGTGACCTTAGGAAATATGGTTGCCAAGAGAGACATTGCCAACTATGGGGTGCCCAGAGACCGCCGACAGTTCAGTTATGGCAACAGAACTTGGATTGGTGTATGTTCAGGGGGAAAACGGTGTACGTCTCCCGGGGCACGCCCCGAAAATGGGGGAAGATATGGACTCAATGGAATGTGTATCGTGGTGAGATATGTACTCCGCCCCCACTTCCAGCCCTTGATATTGAACCGCTATCTCCCCATCCCAATGTTTCCTCCACACAGACTTAGATATGTTTGGTTGTTTCTGGTCCCTCTGCCCCCACTCATAAGAGATGTCTCTAAACTCCTTTTTGATATGTGCTTCTTACCCTCCCACACGGTGTAACACTGCGATGTACGTACTGCCTTGTATTTGTTTTTTGTTTCTGTTATTGTTTTTGTAATTTTATATCTAATAAAAAGTTTTAAAAAAAAAAATCCAACTCTCCACTCTAAATACGGCAGACAGTCGACTGGCATACCTCCGATGGCTCCTACTCTGTCAGAGGAGATTTTACATCAACAGACTAAATTTGAAATCCTCAACGTAAAACTTGGTTTCCACCCAACTCTAAATCGAGTAGGTGGACCTAGACTTTGGCGGACAGGGTCCTCCTCGCCGTTGTGACGGATCCCTATCCACCAAACTCTAAATCTTCCCCAGAGTTCTACCTAATGCAGATCAGAACTGACCTAGATCCACATGGCAACAGTCAATCCTGCACCTTGGTCACCTCCTAAATTCAACCTGCAGCCCAATGCTTTTTTAGTTGGGAAAATTTTGACTAAACCTTCTCCCTCCCCGAATCTCACTGATTAAGTTACGCCTCTGCTTATTTGGTTTTGCCAGCATGTCTTGGCATGTGCCTCTTGGGGCAGGAGAGGAACGGTGATCTAAAATGAAGTTCTGTTTTTCCTTGTTTTTTTCATATTGCAAATTTTACTTTCCACCTCAGCTTACGTGTTCCCAGATCCCGCTCATACTGTAGGAATTGCCAAAGGCGATCCTAAGAGCTTTTTCCTGTAGTTCATGGGTGTGCAGCGTATACATGCAGTTCTCTGCGGCCTATGTCCTTCACGGCACCTCACAAGCACCTCTGTGAGGATTTCTCCCATTCCTGTGCACCAGCAGAGTTCTGCAATCTTGATGCACATGCAAGAACACAAGAAGGCCTCTAGACAGGGGCTAAGATTATGTCAAGCATTCTTTTCGTTTTTTTAATGCCAACTTGTGCAACATTTTAACATTAGGGAAAATGAGACCGTTGAGATAATTAAATAAATACTATGGCGCTGAAGGCAGTGACGCTTGCTGGAAAAAAGGCTATGGCGGGTCTTCAGGTGACCATGAATTAGGGGGATCGGGCACCCACAATCATCTGCATCTTTTTGTGCTTACTGTCCCCTCAAAAGGCGAGAAGATATCCAATTGTTCAAAACCATAGGTATGGGAGGGGGGTTTAATTCACTCCAGATATGTCTTAGCCAGTCAGAGATTAAATGAACATTATGGGTGGGAGGGCAGAGAGTACATACTCTTGCCTCAGATGTTATCAAGAGGTCCTTTTTTTATTCCAAGAGTCGCTTTGTGCACCCGACAAGCTGAAATGTTGGATGTTCCACAAACCAGTTGGTAGACGCAGGGGTTTCCTTGATCCATTCCATACACAATAACTTGAGCGAGATGAGCAGAGCAAGGCCATGCAGGGCAGACAGTTGCATCAAATTACCAGCTGTCTTACTTGTTGTTCCACTTTCCTTGCTTTACACGAGGAGGTGGGGGAACAAAACCATCTCAGACTCTGGGTTTTGAAGGGGTGAGTGCCCAGCTATGATACACTGCTCAAATTTTGCAGTGAAGGGTCATTAGACAGGCTCCCCAACAGAGTGGTAGAATTTTTTTTTTACCCCTAAAACATAGGCATAGATGCATCAAGCTAAAAACCGTTCGTAAACGGGCAGATTCTCAGAATCTGCCCCTTTGTGACCGGTATTTTTGCATTTGGGATGCATCATCCCAAATGCAAAAATCGCAATTTAAGAAATCGCAAAATTGTGATTACTTAAATTGCGATTGCATTTAAGGAATCCCAAATTGAGATTCCTTAAATGCAATGCATTAAAGTAAAAAGATTTGCGATTTCGCTAATAGGGGGAGCAAATCGCCATGTAGTTGAACTTCATGGTAATTTGCAAAAACTTTGAAAAATGCACTAAAGTGGATGCTTGATGAATCTATAGGATAATCGCTTGCCATCAACCACTAGTCCTAAAGCAACATGGGTGTAGGGGACATTAGCAACCTTATTGAAAGAAGGTACGCCTGCTGTGAGTCAGCATTTCCAGAGAGGTGAGCACACAACTGGGATTCAACTTAAGAATATAACCTCGAAACACATCTCAGGGGGCATATGGTAGTTTCTTGAGCAGGAAACATACACGTGTTCTAGGTGAGGAATCTGTAGGAAGATTGTGTATCCACCAGAAACAGCGTTACCAAAGGTAAGTAATTTTTCCATCAGGAGTTGAACGACACACTTTGACTGCACTCGGGGTTTTCAGCCGTGTAGTTCCATGTACCAGTGAAGGAAGAACATTGCTGCTTCCTGAAGTTTACTGTTGGAGATCATCACATTCAGTACAGATGCTCTGATTTTGGAGGTCTGGTCTTAGTGCTCAGTTCCTCGACCCTTTACATTAAAAGGGTGTATTTATTTGTGATCTGGTGCAACATGTTGAGTGTTCCATAACCTTAGAAAGGAACTCTGCCTAAGACCTCCTTCATGTATATGGTTATGGAACTCCTCGGTGACTTGCAATATGTACAGCAGGAGGTATATATCCCTTATATAGTTCCTCAACAATTATGTCCTTCAAATATGCATATGTGACCCATTCCCTTCCCCATCGAAGCAGATTCTGAAAGAATATAACTTGAAAGCACAAGAAGAGTCTAGAATGCCTCCTAGTGTTGGCGCTAGAGTAGCCTCAAATATACACAGTGGATATGTTGCAAATGAAGGCCAAAAACTCTGCTGCTATGTTGCATGTGGGTTTTGTCAACTTAAAAATCTCTGGGGTCTCACTGCATGACAGGGGAAATATTAAAAAATGTGAATCTTTAAAGGATACTAGTCTTAGATAAGTACATGTGCAGGACTGTATTGGTTTGTTTTTACTTTTTGCAATGATGCTGCTAAAGTCCTCCTAGGTCAAACTACTGCATCAGTTCTATCCCGACAATGGGCCATCAGGGAGGGCTACTCATAGGATTTCATATGTCTTTGATCTGGCGCAGAGTAATGTGCATGCACAGTGGAGCAGTGGTTCTTTTTTATGCAAATTAATGCTTTGCAACCTTTGAACAAGAAGCCCTTGTTTATGGGAATCAAGAGTTGAGGCTGTTGTTCCATCATGGTCCTCTTCTGTGTCAAGGCCTGTCAAGTGTGGGAATGTAAGTGTTGCTTAAGTCATTGCCATGTTGGGACAACTCTCTCCATGCTGCACACGCAGAGCCAACATTCTTCTCAATGCACGCGGGCCCCCCCCAAAAAAGCCATTATTTAGAGTCAATGTTAGCCATTTTGTTCCCATCTTGGAACCTGCAGGAAGAATAAGAGTTGGCAAAAGGACCTTTTATCGTTGATCAGATTATCCTGAGATTTGTGAAATTGGTTTGAAGAAAGGCTCTAGCTAAACCGTTATGATGATTTACTCTGTGCCCGAACTAAGAGATCACCTCTCTTCCGCCTGGACCAACAATTAACTCTTGGTCAGTTTGATCCTTTTACATTCTCATGTGCAGCATCCGCACCAGTGGACGGGTAAGTTTTGAAATTGGAATTTCTTTGATGTTGGAAATTGATGGGGGTGTTTGTACCCTGGGTAATGATTTTCTGAATCAGCATCTAGGTTGACGTGACTAGAGTAAGTACTCCAGCGATTAACATACTAGGATTATTGATCCCGGAGTCATTTCCTGATACTATAAAACTCTTTCTGCGATACCTTCTCCTCAGTTGAGGGCGCACACCTGCTAACGTCAACTACCAGGTCATATCTTCAAAATATAAACCCCATTCTCCTTCTGTTGAGCTTTCATCCTCCAGCGCTCAATCCACAAGAGGACATCTAGGAGACAGAAAAGCCCCTCAACCACAAACCTACTCTCAGGGGCTGCATGCAACCTGTAATGTCCTGCCCAAAGAGGGCAGCATTTATGGAGCATGTCTCTAACCCTAATGCTCTATGTTATGTTAAATGTTTATAGAGCGCTCACATCACCCTGGGGCATCGCGTCGCTAACCAGAAAGACAGGTATCCTAAGAAGCAGCGAGGGAGAAGATAGAATCAGTTCTACACAAACTGATTTTCTATAGCAAACACTCTAGCAATGTATGTTTTCAATCACTCATGCTCTGACTTGAAATTCCTTCCAAACAAATCAACAGTGTTAAAATAACACACCAGTGGCAGCTGCACGCTATGCACATGCCGTAGAATATAGCCCAACGTTCCATGGACTGAAGGATCCCCCCTGGTTTTGTCCATGTGGTTCTTTACCATCAGGTTTTGACAACTAGCAAATGGCAACAACAGCAACTAATACAACAGGACGAGAGTGACTTCTGCCCACCCTCACAGTTGGACCTGGCACTTGCTGTAGCGTCACCCCAAATTTGTGCCAACATCTACTTTTGTAGCCGAACCCTTTTTTGGCTTTTAGAACTCTGTGCATATAAAAATGGGACCGTCAGAATCCTTCATCACAACACTCCTGTCCATGTGAAGAGTAAGAAGGACTGCCCTGCTGTCTGAGGAAGAGGGACGGTCCTGCTGACTGAAGAAGGAAGGTTGGACCAACTTGCCTTGAACCCAGGCTACCCAGAATGACTCCAAGGGTCAGCTGGCCAATCTCCTATTTGAGCAACAAGCTCCCAGAGGCTTCCCTGCAACTGACCAGCACCAACTGGACATGTCTGCTCCTGCCAGAGCCCTGCTGTTGGCCTCTGCTGAAGTATGTTCTGATCTCCAAGATGTGCCCCACATGTCCTGGACCCTTGGCTGGCATCAGAGTGAACTTCTCCTGAAAAAAGGGTGATGATACTGAAGTTTTGGGCTCCTTGCAACCATAAAAATGAACTCTTCATGTCGAAAATAGACCACTCGAAGCTCCAGCAGGGCCTGCTCTTCGTACCAACCACGACCATCCAGAGAGCCAGCAACTCAAGCACTTTGTGCCGAAAGCCCGTCGTTATTGCCATCGGGAAACTCCAGTGATGACCGGCTCTTCGTGCTACAGCAATGACCATCCGCGATGCTCGACCTGCTGCTCACGCCGTCAACCTCCTTCTTGTGGCCCCCACTTATGCAAATGGCACCCTTTGCGCAGACTTGAGAAGGTAACTCTTCAGCAGAGCTAACTCTGGTCCCTGTATCCAACCCATGCTTCACTGCGTTTTGCCTGAACTTGTGACTTTCCCCCGTCCAGCTCAACCATATGGCTGTGAGTGGCGCTTTGTGCTTTTTGGCGCACATTTCTCCTAAACCTTCAAAAACGTGTGCATTTGGTGCTACTGATTGTTTTTTTTTGTCATTTTGTTGCCATTTTGTTTATTAAATTGTAAAATATTTTTTCTAAATTGGTTTGTGATTTTTCATATGTTCTGTTTTCACTTTATTACGGTCTGTGCTACAACTACAACTGACCTGTAAGAATAACCTTCCCCCTCCGCTGCTACACTCATGGTGTTCTCAGCCCCCTCCACTTCACACTTGTCCTGAGGAAGACCCCGATAGTAAGGTTCAAGATACCTACAAATATAAGGGCCGAAACGTCAACTTTATAACATCTGCCAATACTGAATCGACAGTGATAAACAAACTGTGATCCTATATGTTATATGGCGAATATGTATATAAGCTTTGGACTTTGACTTTCTGGTATATGATTAATATATACCAAAATTGTATGTGATATTTTTGTCACCATCACAAAACTTTCTCTCCCACCACTCACTATCTCACAACCTTCCTCCCCCCCCCTTTTTTTTTCCCCTCCCCTGAACACCACACTTTTTAATGTGAGACCTAGTTAAGGTATTTTCGTAAAACTGTTTATAAAAATGCATTTCCCAATGTGATTAAACAACATTGGTGATACATTATTGTTTTTCTTCTCTCATATTATTTCATGACCTGTGTTTCTGTTTTGTAAAGAATTTCCTTCCTCCCCTCCACGTGAAAGCCAGTAACACACTGGGACCAGTAGTAGCTTTGGGGCAGAGATACTCAATTGGAATCTGGCTCTATAACCACCAGTTGTAGGTTTATAATTTTGTAAAAGAGTGAGTGCCGGTGTCCGAAGCTCCTCTCAGAAGCCCTCGACTGATGCAATTAAATGTCAGTGCTCCAAATACCAATGCTACACAGTCTAAATTTCACCTCATGCCTCTCTAGTCCAACACCAGACACTCCCTGCCCATTTCTCTCACACTTACAGGATCCTTCTTTCTCCCTTTGTGGTGTTTTTATCTGCTTTCTCTTTCTCAATCTTTCAGCCTTGTATGTTTTTCCCACTCTTGCTTAATGTTTGATGCGGGATAATAAATATGGTCCCCAAACATGAGTGCTGCAGCCCCCACCTGCTCCAATTAAGCACCGAGTACAGCTTAGGCCTGCACCTGGCGGACATTGATTCAGGGTCATAGATTGGCATCGGTATCAGGTCCTCAATCAGTGCCGGAGGAGTATGTGTGGCTGCCCGCACAGAAGGAATGGGCTTGGACGTTAACGTCGGTGTAGAAGATAGTGCTGCAGTCGGCAAGGTTCCAAGAGCATGCCCCTTGGGAGCAGATGGCATTGGGGGTGCACCTGGTTGCAGAGGTGCGACAGTAGTCACCTATGGCCGCGTGACACCCAAAGGCACGTCAGAGGGATGCAGAAATTGCGTCAAAGAACTGTAGCATGGTCTTTTTGCGGGCCACTGTTTGCTGCGGTGTTTACAATTATTTCTAAAGACAGTGGTCCCTAGACAAGGATTAATGAGAGCAAACAATAAGCTTGAATTGTTGTACACCATATACACCTCTTTATTTAATACTTATTATGTGTAATGGTGTCTCTTCTATAATATGTTTGTCCTTCCAAAATGTGTCTCATACAAACAATTTACTCTGGCTGAGTCTTTTTGTTTCTTGTTGTACGTCCTTCCCACTAAGTTGGATACAGGCTAGTGTCCCACTTTATTTGTTTCTTGCTGAATTTTGTGTATATTTAAGCAACTATATTAAAATCACCTGTCCAGCTGGACATCTGTAAAATATAGTACTGATTAGGTCTATATTTATTGTTTGCTCTCATTAATCCTTGTCTAGGGACCACAGTCTTTAGAAATAATTGATTACCCAAGGTCCCTGACCAACCTTATTTCGGTTCCCTTATTCTTCATAACATGCGGTGTTGACAATGGCTTTGCAAATTTTAGGTGCACTGGGACCAAGTGGAGAATTGGTTTAGACTCAAGAGATAATCGAGGAGTGACTTTTTTTTCATGATGCCTTTGTGTCTTCTTGCAAGATTTCAGTTTGCGAGATGGTATTGTATCCTGCTTGGTCTTCTTGCACTTGTGTATAGATTTTAATTTGGACTTACCAGAAGACTTCGATCAAGAAGTGGATTTTTCTCTGAAGCTTCTCGCGACCATGACCCCGACTGGGCCGGCAACATGGCGGGGAGGTGAACCTACAATTCAACCATGACCTCTTGTTGTGCCCAATGAAGAAGAGTTTTGCCTCCTTGTCCTAAATTGTCTTATGATCATGGAGGGGCACACTTGTTGCATGATTTTGGTGTCCGTAACCAAGATTAATATACTCCCCACCTACATGCCTGTGACCAGCATCTGCTTTCGGCCCTCTCAGCGCAGTTTGAATCCTGACGTTTTCAGTTGAGTGGAGCTCTGGATTTGCATTGAAGGGGGTAAAAAGGATGGAGCTGATGTTAACATGAAGGCCTACGCTTGTATGTGGCTCTGCTCCATGCCTTCTGGGGCTGTATGGGAGTCACTTCTGACCCACACAGCAATACCTTCCAGTACGCAAGAGCATTGATGAAGAATTCTCTGGATCCAGACTTGCTCCCGGGGATATTCTAGAGGTGAGGAATCTGCAGTTAGAAGTATCCATCAGAAACAGAGATGATAACAAGTATGCACACAGACTCAGTGATCCGTGTATGAGTGAAAAAGGGTGGTGAACAGTGGTGTAGCAAGGGGTGGGGGGCGGTCCCACTGGCGTAACGAACCTTGAGGGGGCCTCCCTGCAAGGCAGCTCGTGTTAAAATCTGGATTGTGGCGTAAACATTATCGGCGCCATCTTGTCCTTTTCAGATCCATACGTGCACGTAAGCAGCAGCCATTTTTATTGCCATGGCCTCTCTGCCCACTCCCGATAGCCAGCGCGTCTTTCCCCCCTCACTCTCTTGTTTCCCCAAGCATCCCCCCCGCGCTCCGGCAACCCCCGATCTCTCCTCCTTGAACCATAAACAAACCATAAGCGCGATCCTGCCTCTGCGCAATATCCCGAGCCGAAACCATATAACCTTTTCATCCCTTCACGGGAACAAGCCTTTGATATCCTCTTCCTCCCTGCCCGATTGTCCAAGCTGTTCCCAGGCCACTGCCAGGCCCCGCAGATGTAGTTTATTGCCCCCTACAGTAGGAACTCACCCCATCAAAGGGACAGGGATTAATCAACGCTTTCGCACCCCGAAGATCCGACTGATCACACACATCCCCTTTCCCAGCGGAATGTCCAACTGCGCGATAACCACCACATGCTGAGATCAGGGTGGGAACTCTACTGTAGATGTGTGTGGGAACGGGCCTGGACCGGGGATTCCGAGGATGTCTTTTCTGTCCTTCAAAGAAACATTACGGATGCAGTGTATGTAATAAAGCCATAAAACCTGTGTATAAGAGGCGAGGCCTCAGAGATGCGGTTAGAGCACCTCGAGAAGATACTCTGTTGTCTGATTTGACGTGTTCTGCTCCGTCGGAATAAACTCCTGTTTCCCGCCTTCCTGTCTCCAGCGCCTGCCTGTTTGTTTGGTAATCTCGAATGGTATGAGAGGTGGCTAACGCCGGGCAAATACTGAAGGGTTCTTGGTCGAATTCGGCCCTACCTTTCGACAATTGGCGTCCCAAACGTGGGGCCCATCAGCGACACGTGGATCCAGTGGGAGAGGTCCCAACGACAGAGTGAACAACTGCAACGATCGGGAAGAGCTCCTGCCCGATAGACCCTCGTCTGGCAGCCGATCATCCGAACTTCACCGGTTCTGAACAGACCTCTCTTGAGTGATCTACGGTCCTGACTGGGAACCATCAGGAGTGCCACAGCAATTACGGAGAATAGAGGACGATCGGGCGCTGGAAGCGGAAGACGAGAAACCGTCCATGCGGTCCAGGTAAGGTCGTGTAACACGACGAATTGCGAATTGATTGTTTGATTGTTTGAAAATACTAGTATTACTCATTTGATTGTTTCTGAGAGATTCTCTATTTGCAAACAAGCACAGAGTCGCCATACTCTGTTTAGTCTTTGCAGATAGTGAAGGGTAGGTAATGCAGGCCTTTGCCCCCGTTGTAATCCGTCGTGCCTGCTTTCCTCTCCATTTGATTGATTGTTATCCAAGCATTTACTGTTTTGGAATTGGTTCTCTTTGGATCATTCTCTATTTGCAAACAAGCACTGAGTCGCAATACTCTGTTTAGTCTTTGCAGATAGTGAAGGATAGGTAACGCAGGCTTTTGCCCCCATTGTAATCCTTCGTGCCTATTTTTATCCCTCATTTGATTGATTGTTTATCCGAACATTGATCGTTCGGAATTGGTTCTCCCTGGGTTATTCTCTATTCACAAATAAGCACAGAGTCGCAATACTCTGTTTAGTCTTTGCGGATAGTGAAGGATAGGTAGTGCAGACTTTTGTCCCCTTTGTAACCCGTCATGCCTATCTTCGCCCCGTTTGTTGGTAGTTGGTTCAGCCCGGACCGCTTATTAGAGGTGAACCATCCGGCTCCACTGGAGGGCACCCCTAATAAGGACATGTTTACTAAATATGGACTAGTCACTGTGGCTTATAGTAAGCTGTGGCATAAATACACGAGAAAGGATCGGGAAAATCAGTGGCCACTGATAGGATCCTTTGATAACGATAAAATAAACGCGCTGGGAACAGCCCTTTATAACAATAAGACAACACCCACTATGCTCGATAGCTTCGGCATGTGGCGCAAAGAAACAGAACAGCGGAAAAAGAGAAATGAGGTCAGGTTAGAAAAGGAACTACGCAAAGCAGCTCACCTAGCCGCTAACAAATTGAAGGAAGAAATAAAAGAAAGAGAGGAAACCAAGCTAAAACAAGATTCAGAATCATCGGGCCAGTGTCCCGTCAGGACACCCTCTACACTTTACCCCGAGCTACCTTCGAAACAGCGAACAAACGAGGATTTACTACTAGGTCCCCCGATCATCTACATGCCCCCTCCATATGCCCCTTCCCAACCCTTAGCGCAGCACCCGCAACCCCCAACGACAGGCGAGAGTAGTGCCGGGGCCTCGGTCCTCATGGCCTCTGCGCCGACCGAACCCCTCGCACTCAGCGCAGCGCGAGCACCAACTTCAGATGATCCCAAAGCTGGGAGAAAAGACCCTGCGAGATTGAATAGATTAAGTAAGGATGAACGAGCTGGGATCGATAAGATTGTAAAGACACTGGTGGTGCGAAAGGAAAGTGAGGATTATGTAACGGATATGTACAATACATATGCCAATAGCCACAGACGACACTTTGTCGTACGCCTTTGTTACCACACCCTTAATGCCTACGAGGACCGATACCAAGGAAAAGGCCCTGAAAACCTAACGACCCTGTATAGGAAAGTTGATGTCGGAGAAGGGGACGAGTGTGATGTGACGAACCTCTTCACGCATACGCTTGAAGTTTTCCGCCACCTCACGGAACTGAAACCAGAGACTAACACCACGACTCCTGCAGCGACTGAAGCCAGAGTAGAAAAAATTGACACTATGATGCCCATAAAGGAGGCCGCTCCCTATTGGGTCCCCCCACGAGGACAGGGAACACACGACGATATTAACCACCAAGATGCGAGAGGGAGGGTAGTCTACAACTGGGTTTACCAACCATGGGATCGGCAAGACATCCTGACTTTCCGAAAGTCCTTGCCTGATCTGCGAAAGAACCCCACAGCCTTCTATACAGAATTAGCCACCGCTTTGGGTTCGACGATTATGACCCTAGCGGATATCGATTTGTTTTTCGGGTTATGTCTGCCAGCTGATGTGTGGAAGCAAATCCGGAAAGTCGACCACCTTGAGCTGTTCGGACATACCTGGATACAACTCGGTGATGTAGACAAACAGCGAGAGCCGGGACAGAAACCTTTGAAAGCCATTCTAGACCTACCAGATAAGATCGTGCAGAAATTAAAAACCCTAGTCCCAGAAAGGAAGGTGGACTGGTCGATAGTAACGGCCTGTCGCCAGAAACCCCAGGAAGACGTATCAGAATACTTCTCCCGGTTTGAAACGGTGTTCTCCGATTACAGCGGCCAGGACATGACCACTGCAACCGGACATCACTTGTTTGTCCAGAACTATGTGAAAGGCCTGACACCAGAAGTCTCGCAGAAACTACAGACTAGCGAGAGTAGTTGGGCGGCCTCCAAGCCCGCAGCTATCCTTCAGATGGCTCAATACTATGAGCGACAAAAGAACGAGAACGATCAAGCGACTGAGAAAAAGAAAAAGGACTTAAAAGAGAGGGTGATGATTGCTCTGTTGCAAGGGGTGACTATAGGAAGGGAACAGTATAGAGGGAACTACCAGTCGAATGCTCCTAGAAATCCACCCCCTAGAGACCGCACACCCGCACCCGGCGCTCCACGAACTGACCTCGATGAGAACCAGTGTGCGTTTTGCAAAGGATTTGGCCATTGGATGTCTCAATGTCCAGCTCTGCAAGAAGCACTCAGAAATAAAGACACGAGAGACGTAGCGGGCGGGCCAAGAAATAGAGGACAGGGACGAGGGCACACAAACAACACCAACAATGACAGACCTGGCAGACCGAACACGTTTGACCGTCCCCGACAGAATCAGTGCCAACAGTCTGACTACGACAATGCCCACAACTTTGCATAGGACTGCCAAGGGCAAGGAAGGGATCCAGTCGAGCTCTATGTTGACCAGCAAGGTCCTTATGTCACCGCTAAGGTCCTAGGTACGAAGTCTCCATTTCTGGTAGATACTGGTGCAACACGTAGTGCGTTGTCTAAACGATTGATTCCCAGGGCACCCTTGTCTGGCTCACATGTGACATCAATAGGTTTTGATGGAACGCCCTCCACTAATCCCTTGTCCACACCGATCTCTTTTAACTTGGACAATAACACCACTGACACGACATTTTTGCTCTCCTCCAACACCCCCGACGCTATTATGGGACTTGACTTGTTGAAACATTTTCGAGCTACTATTAGGTGTTCACAAGACGGAGTTCGAGTCATTCTGTACGACAACCCAACGCTGCTCAGATCTTGTCACACACAACTCATGACATCATCAATGACAATCAAATTAATCATCCTGTAGGATGTTTAAGCTAATTTATCAACATTAGGAGCCTATCTGTGGTAAAATGCACTCTGAGAGAACTCAAACCAAAGGTGATGATGACTTTTTGGGGCATTCGTTTTTACTTGGGGTTCTATCGGGTAATTGGATCATGATTGTGTGCTGAGGGACTACCCATCATCATTCTTCAATTATGTAAGACTCATAGAAGCACAGCGTAAGCGTCAAAAGTGTGAGTACAAGCGTCGTATGCAGAAAACATATGAAAAACAACAATTAGGCATCTCTAGATCGACAAGCTCCCAATCACCTGTGCAGTACCCCAGGGTTCCATCCTGTGACCAGTCACTTTCAACCTCAATATAGAGCCACTCAGGACACAACACACAGACAACAGAGTCACAATTCATCAGTGTGACTTCAACACACAATGTACATGAAAGCCTCTTCTGCTCTCAATGCTCAGGAACTCCTGCACCTTCTCCAGATATGGATCTCAGTTTCCTGCCTGAAACTCAACCCTGCACCAAGACTGAATTCCTCCTCAAGTTTATAAACAGAAACAGACAACAACTAATTCAAAGCTGGGGCCACAGCATGAATCTGGACGGATTCAACCACCAACCTTCACCCACTTCAAAGCCACTCAGAATCATTGTCAACGCTGAACTCTGCCTGAACAAAGACACATCACCAACAAAGCATGTCACCAGCTCTCTGTAGTAAAGAAAGAGAAACCATTCCTCCTGGAGAGGGACTTTAGAACCCCAGCCAAGGCCATCAAACCATCTGGAAGGTGTTCACCCCGTGCTATATGACATCCCACACGCCGCACTGTCCCCGCTGAAAGGTATCCAAAATGCTGCGGCACTCCTCGTCGAGGGCCAAACGAAATTTGATTACATCATACCTGCCCTAAAGGAACCCTACTGGCTCTCCTTGCTTGCACCATCTTGAAAGATGTCGTTCGTGGTAATGTTGTAAATTATGCAATTTATGACACTGCCGGCATCTTTGAGTATCTTGCGTGAACCATTTTCCTGACATTTTTAATAGTAATGGGGACACGATGGAGGCGCCGGAAAGCGATGTTAGAAGAGGGAATAAACCACCTCCCTCTGAACATCACTAATGAGGAAGTCATCCAGGCAATTCATGCAAGCGCCAAGGGTCGGGCCCCAGGGCCGGATGGTGTCCCAGTGGACCGGTTTAAATCTGCCCCTACTTTATCGGGACCCATCCTAACTAGGGGCTTCATTTATGAGGCCGTGCGTCACTTTTACGCCGCCGGTGCGTCACTTTTTGTGACGCACCAGCAGCGTAAAAAATATGCCTTGTTGCACCATATTTACAAAGTGATACATCTAGGTAGATGCGTCACTTTGTAAACCCCTGCGCTACATTATACCTGCGTCAGGTGTAATGTATGCAGGGGGGGCGTATTGACGCAAGAAAGGGTCGTAGAAGTGACGCAGTGAAATCTAGAGATTTCACTGCGTCACTTCTAGGACTCCGTCGCGTCAAAATCTTGCACCCGCCCCACAGCAGGCGTAAGGCTTATGCAGTCCCTTTCACATGGGCCTTGCCCCATGTGAACGGACGCATTGCTGGAGTTGCGTCACTCTTGTGACACACTCCAGCAATGCGTCACTTTTGCGCTAACAGATACGTCAGAAATACTGACGAATCAGTAACTCCTTGCGACATGATGCGTCATACAGTAAATATGACGCATCAGGTATGTCTCTGTTATGATTCGTCTGGCACTCCACAATTATTCCCTTTTATCAAAAGTTCACAAGTTCATTTGTGCTACTCACTCCTTTTAAGTGCTTTGTCTAGGAGCACTATTATTAGATGAGTTAAAAATGGAGAAAGTGGAGATTCCACTTGCAGGTGGAGTTGTGCACAGTGTTATCCTGACCCTGATGGTCTCATGCTCATTCTTGCATTTTTTATGTGAAAAAACTTATTCACTCTTTGTTAGAAATTTCACATCATTTCTTTTTATTTTCGTCGTTTTTCAAAGTCAATTGAATTACTCCATTCATTTATGACAATTAAAGGTTCTAACATTTAACTTCTACCCAATGCATTTCGGGTCGAGGTTGACCCTTCCTCGGGGGTCTGTGAGGGAAACAAGGAATTGTATGAGCATTACAGCGATTACAACTAGCTTTCACAGTAATCAGTATATAACTGTTCAGTCTATTCATATCAGCAAAAATATCAAATCGAGAGCAATATACCACATTTATCATGATGTTCGAGTGCATCCCACTTCTATTGTGTAATATCAGTAAACTTCCCAAACATTTGAACTAAACAGTAAAAAACAATCAAATTATATGTTCTACACGTCAATTTAAATTTGCCATGACTAAAACAAGCGTTTCATTCTTATTCGCATTGAAATGACCAAAAGCAAGTTTACCGCGATTAGGACAAACGTTTCGTTCTTACTCACAGTTAAATGCCAAGAGTTACGCGCCGTTTCCGCTCAACCAATCGTTATGCGTATCACACATCCAAGTCTAATTTTACTGGTTAAAGCCTCCGTGATTGGTTCCTGTCGCGATCACATGATCGCTACTCGATTCTGTACATGATCAACTGCGAATACTAATTAAAACCACAATAAAATGTGATTTAACATCCCGGCTAAATCAAAAACGTCTGTTTTTGTGTAACCTCCTATTTACATGATATTATTCTAAACTTATTAGTGTTAAACATTTTAAACAAAAAATCAAGAGTACAATGTATACTATGTGCATATGAAAAAATAAATAAAAACCAAAAAGAAATATATGTATCTAAACAGTGTAAACAAGAAAAAGATTCAACATTTGAGAAATGTGGCAGCCATCTTGGAATGGGATCATAGTACTCTCTTCAGTGTGTTATAAACAGGAATAAAATAAAGCTTTTTTAACTGTTCATAAAAAGCAGGATAGCTCTATCCTGTCATTCAGTCCCTGTGGATGTAGGCTTCCCAATTTATGAATCCAGAAGTATTCTGATCTTAATCTTTGTTTATGAGTGTCCTGATCAGATCTGGGTTTGATCACCTCTAGTATGGTGAACCGTAATTGAGCTATATTGTGACCTGTTTCAGCCCAATGAGTTGCTACTGTTGACTTGACATTTTTTAAACGGATATTGCTTTTATGTTCCGTAATTCTTATTTTAATCTTGCGCTCTGTTTGACCAATGTATAATTTGCCGCAAGGGCATTTAATGCCATAGATCACTCCTTTGGTATCACAAGTACTTGAATGTAATAAAGGAATCTTTTTGCCTGTCATAGGATGTGTGAACATTCTTCCCACTATCACGTTGTTGCAATGCATGCAATTTTCACATCTCTGCATCCCTTTATGAGTTACTTCAGAAGCCTCAGGTGTTCGCTTTTTAAGTAATTCTTGCATGTTCTTTGACCGATGATATGCAAAAGTGATCTCTTTGGAAAATAATGAATGTAGATCTGGTTCATCCGTGACCAAATGCCAGTGTTGTCTCATGATATTCGCAATTTTTGCTGATTGCGTAGAATGTTTCAAAACACATACTGTGAGTTTAGTGTCAGACTTTTCTTTAGGATGTAGCAATGTTTCTCTATTCATGGTTAATACTTTGTTCTTAGATTCTTCTAGCAAATTTTTGGGATATCCTCGTATTAGGTACTTTTGGATCTGTTTTTCGAACGTGGTGGCAAGATTCATGGGATCAGATGTAATCCTTTTCTGTCGTATGAACTGAGATAATGGTAAATGCTTTTTAAGTGAATGAGGGTGAAAGCTAGTAAAGTGAAGACAGCTGTTTCTATCAGTTTCTTTTGTGAACACTCTCGTGTTGATCTTTCCTTGTTCAATATTTTTTAACACATCCAGAAATGGTAATTCTTTCTGATCCATTTGGTATGTGAATTTCAGTCTCTCATGTTGTGAATTCATCAGGTATGTCGTAAGGAGGGCGCACTGAGAAGTGACGCATAGGTGCTTTTACGCAGCGATGTGTAATTTCTCATAAATGAGGCCCTAGAGTGTTTACTACAGCTGCCACAGATATAATCGCAAAGGCATGGCGAGATTCTATTATTATACCATTATTCAAAAAGGGGGATAAAGAGGACCCTAAAAATTATCGTCTGATCTCACTTTTAGATACTGCCATGAAAGTGATGAGTAGGGTCCTGTTGTTAAGATTGGAGGAATGGGCAATTGAATATTCTGTTTTAACCCCGGTGGAGTATGGGTTCAGAAAGCGAAGAGGGACCATTGAGCAACGCACAAACTTAGCACTACTTATCGGCATGTATACCAGGGCAAAGGCCGGCTCTCTATATCTATGTTTTGCTGATTTAAGTAGTGCTTTTGATCTGGTGGACCGTCATTTGCTCTGATCAACTTTAATCTCGATGGGAGCACCAAGACCTATTGTTGAGTTTCTCTCCTGTCTGTATGAAAATGTATTTAGCCAAGTTCGTTTCGCCCCACAGGGGGAATGCACGTCCAAATTTAAAGTGGGATGGGGGATACGGCAAGGATGCGTCCTAGCACCAATATTATTCTCCCTATTTATTAATGGGATAGATGATTATCTGCAGAAGATGCAGTCTGATGCCCCTATGGTGGCAGGCTGTCCGATACCTGTTTTATTATATGCAGACAACGCCGTACTTCTAGCAAGAACTCCGATAGGTCTTCAGAGATTGCTGAACGCATTCTCAGCCTTTATGATACAAAAGAAAATGGTTATAAACAAATCCAAAACATACACTATGCTTTGTGGGCCCAAACCAAAACCTCTTAATACTTTTTTTTATTGAAAAAGCCCTATTAAGACTGTTAATTCCTTTTGCTATCTTGGTATTTCTATCATGGATAATGGCTCTTGGACACAACACTTTTCAAATAGCAGAACAAAAATTAGCAGGGCAACTCAGGGAATTTTGAAATTCTCTTCCAAATTGGGGAATAGGCCTACGAATGAGATGGTGGTCCTATACAAAGCTAAAGGAGTAAGTCTAGCCCTTTGTGGGGCAGGGCTTTGGGGCCATGTAAAAAGCAAGGACCTGCAAACACTTGAAAATCTTTTCTTGAAACGCCTGTTATATCTGCCACCATCTGCTTTGAATACTATTGCACATTATGAGGCGGGTCTTACGTTTTTAGAAGACCTCCTACTGGCCAGACCACGTTTATTGTGGGACTCTAGTTGGAAAAGGAAAGAAACTGATTTTACTAAATCGATTATTTTAAACTGTCTTAAATTGCACAATGCACTTAAAATCCCAATGGTGTTACATATTAATACTGACCTAGAAAATCTGTATAGAACATCGGTTTGGTCTGAAACATCAAAAACCTTGTCCTATACCAAGAAGGAGATCAGGGATACTTTTTTACAATATAGGTTGGTCTTGACATCTAAGGCTGAGAAAGATAAATCTACTGTTGCCCTGTATAGATCATACAGTTTAGTTGCAAGTACTACTAACTATTTGACATATGTGTCTTATGCCCAGCACCGCTTTGTTCTAGTTAGACTGAGATGCGGCATAGTTCACCATCTTGTAACCTTCCCTAAAATGAGGTCTCATCCGACGGAAGAGTTTTTATGCCCGTGCGATAATAAAAGCAAACAAAGCACATTGTACTTTATGTTGTTTTGTAACTTTTATCAGAATTTTAGATGTTTCCATTTAAAACCATTGCTTGTCACCCACAAAATTAGGTCACACAAAGTTGCTATGAAATTTCTGGTGACATTAGGTGACCCCCTGACTTGTTATAGTGTTGCCCTGTTCATCCTGAAAGTAATCAATTTTAGGAAACAATTAAATATTGCAGAATGGAACTGATCTGATTCTATCACATCTATAGCTTTTTTTTGATATGTAACAAAAATGTTATGTCTCCTTTTCTTTGACGTCCTGATATGAGATTGTGTATGGTCATAACTCAAGAGACGGAATTTTAGTAACTGTGATCTTATCTGTTTTAATATGTTTTAAATGTAATATGATTGTACTTTTGTGACTACCTTTTGATAGTCGAATAAAGATATTGATATTGAAATTGAGTATTTTGTTGACTAGCTCACCGTATCCGGTGGCACTCGACACACTGGCAGCCAGGACACCGCTAGTCGCGAGTGTAAT
The DNA here is from genome assembly GCF_964261635.1 of Lissotriton helveticus. Classification (NCBI taxonomy): domain Eukaryota; kingdom Metazoa; phylum Chordata; class Amphibia; order Caudata; family Salamandridae; genus Lissotriton; species Lissotriton helveticus. Next base: position 45,574,512 of record NC_136072.1, read on the forward strand.
GTGAAACAGGGAACAGACCATCTCCATCTACAGCCTCAGGATCTGGTACAGCATCCCTGTACCCTCAGGACTTCCGCAATCCTAGTCAAACCAGGAAAGAGCTGAAGACGCATCTCCTCAAAAAGCGTTACATTGTAGCAACATAGTAGGTACATCTTCACCAGACTAAACGTAGCAGTCCCTCCACCGTTAACAATCATTGAGTGTACCCATTGCCCTGTGCCGCCTGTAGCATTCAGTGTCTGAGTGGGTCTGTGACTGGGTGCATTAGTGTCTAAGTGAGAGTGTGAGTGGGTGCACGAGTCTGGGTCTGTGAGTGGTTGTCTGAGTCACTGAGTGGGTCTGTGACTGGGTGCATTAGTGTCCGAGTGAGCGTTTGAGTGGGTGCATGAGTCTCTGAATGAGTCTGTGAGTGGTTGGCTGAGTCACTGAGTGGATCTGTGACTGGGTGCATTAGTGTCTAAGTGAGAGTGTGAGTGGGTGCACGAGTCTGGGTCTGTGAGTGGTTGTCTGAGTCACTGAGTGGGTCTGTGACTGGGTCCATTAGTGTCTGAGTGAGCGTTTGAGTGGGTGCATGAGTCTCTGAATGAGTCTGTGAGTGGTTGTCTGAGTCATTGAGTGGGTCTGTGACTGGGTGCATTAGTGTCTAAGTGAGAGTGTGAGTGGGTGCACGAGTCTGGGTCTGTGAGTGGTTGTCTGAGTCACTGAGTGGGTCTGTGACTGGGTGCATTAGTGTCCGAGTGAGCGTTTGAGTGGGTGCATGAGTCTCTGAATGGGTCTGTGAGTGGTTGGCTGAGTCACTGAGTGGATCTGTGACTGGGTGCATTAGTGTCTAAGTGAGAGTGTGAGTGGGTGCACGAGTCTGGGTCTGTGAGTGGTTGTCTGAGTCACTGAGTGGGTCTGTGACTGGGTGCATTAGTGTCCGAGTGAGCGTTTGAGTGGGTGCATGAGTCTCTGAATGAGTCTGTGAGTGGTTGTCTGAGTCACTGAGTGGGTCTGTGACTGGGTGCATTAGTGTCTGAGTGAGCGTTTGAGTGGGTGCACGAGTCTCTGAATGGGTCTGTGAGTGGTTGTCTGAGTCACTGAGTGGGTCTGTGACTGGGTCCATTAGTGTCTGAGTGAGCGTTTGAGTGGGTGCATGAGTCTCTGAATGAGTCTGTGAGTGGTTGTCTGAGTCACTGAGTGGGTCTGTGAGTGGTTGTCTGAGTCACTGAGTGGGTCTGTGACTGGGTCCATTAGTGTCTGAGTGAGCGTTTGAGTGGGTGCATGAGTCTCTGAATGAGTCTGTGAGTGGTTGGCTGAGTCACTGAGTGGGTCTGTGACTGGGTGCATTAGTGTCTGAGTGAGCGTTTGAGTGGGTGCATGAGTCTCTGAATGAGTCTGTGAGTGGTTGGCTGAGTCACTGAGTGGGTCTGTGACTGGGTGCATTAGTGTCTGAGTGAGCGTTTGAGTGGGTGCATGAGTCTCTGAATGGGTCTGTGAGTGGTTGTCTGAGTGACTGAGTGGATCTGTGACTGGGTGCATTAGTGTCTAAGTGAGCGTTTGAGTAGGTGCACGAGTCTGGGTCTGTGAGTGGTTGTCTGAGTGACTGAGTGGATCTGTGACTGGGTGCATTAGTGTCTAAGTGAGCGTTTGAGTGGGTGCATGAGTCTCTGAATGGGTCTGTGAGTGGTTGTCTGAGTGACTGAGTGGATCTGTGACTGGGTGCATTAGTGTCTAAGTGAGCGTGTGAGTAGGTGCACGAGTCTGGGTCTGTGAGTGGTTGTCTGAGTGACTGAGTGGGTCTGTGACTGGGTGCATTAGTGTCCGAGTGAGCGTTTGAGTGGGTGCATGAGTCTCTGAATGGGTCTGTGAGTGGTTGGCTGAGTCACTGAGTGGATCTGTGACTGGGTGCATTAGTGTCTAAGTGAGCGTGTGAGTGGGTGCACGAGTCTGGGTCTGTGAGTGGTTGTCTGAGTCACTGAGTGGGTCTGTGACTGGGTGCATTAGTGTCTGAGTGAGCGTTTGAGTGGGTGCATGAGTCTCTGTTTGGATCTGCGAGTGGATGTGTCACTGTCTGAGTGGGTGTATGAGTCTCTTAGTGGGTCTACGAGTGGGTGAATCAGGGTCTGCGTGCATCTGTGAGTGGGTGTTTCCATCTCTGAATGGATCTGTGAGTGCATGAATCAATCAAGCATTCAGGGAAGTGTGAAGTGTGTTACTCACCCGTGAGGGTTTCAAGGGGCTGGGGAGGGATGCGTCAGTCTCTGAATGGGTCTGCGAGTGGGTGTCTGAGTCTCTGAATGGGTCTGTGAGTGGGTGTCTCGGTCTCTGAGTGGATCTGTGACTGGGGGCTTTCGTGCCCGAGTGGGTATGGGCCTGGGTGCATGAGTCTCTGAGTACGTCTGTGAGTGGATGCATCAGTGTCTTAGTAGGTGTTTCATCAGGTGCATTGCTCTCTGAGTAGGTTTGTGAGTGGGTGTCTGAGTCTCTGATTGGGTCTGTCAGTGGGTGTCTCAGTCTCTGAGTGGATCTGTGACTGGGGGCTTTCGTGCCTGAGTGGGTATGGGCCTGGGTGCATGAGTCTCTGAGTACGTCTGTGAGTGGATGCATCAGTGTCTTAGTAGGTGTTTCATCAGGTGCATGGCTCTCTGAGTAGGTTTGTGAGTGGGTGTCTGAGTCTCTGATTGGGTCTGTCAGTGGGTGTGGCAGTCTCTGAGTGAGCCTATGACTGGGTGCTTTAGTGTCTGAGTAGGTGTTTGGCCGGGTGCATGACTCTGAGAAGGTCTGTGAGTGGGTGTCTAAGTCTCGGACTGGGTTTTTCAGTGGGTGCATCAGTGTTTGAGTGGGTCTGTCAGAGGGAACATTAGTGTCTTAGTGGGTCTGTGAGTGGATACATGAGTCTCTAAGTGGGTCTGTGAGTGGATACATGAGTCTCTAAGTGGGTCTGTGAGTGGATACATGAGTCTCTAAGTGGGTCTGTGAGTGGACACATGAGTTTCTAAGTGGGTCTGTGAGTGGACACATGAGTCTCTAAGTGGGTCTGTGAGTGGACACATGAGTCTCTAAGTGGGTCTGTGAGTGGACACATGAGTCTCTAAGTGGGTCTGTGAGTGGATACATGAGTCTCTAAGTGGGTCTGTGAGTGGATACATGAGTCTCTAAGTGGGTCTGTGAGTGGACACATGAGTCTCTAAGTGGGTCTGTGAGTGGACACATGAGTCTCTAAGTGGGTCTGTGAGTGGACACATGAGTCTCTAAGTGGGTCTGTGAGTGGATACATGAGTCTCTAAGTGGGTCTGTGAGTGGACACATGAGTCTCTAAGTGGGTCTGTGAGTGGACACATGAGTCTCTAAGTGGGTCTGTGAGTGGACACATGAGTCTCTAAGTGGGTCTGTGAGTGGACACATGAGTCTCTAAGTGGGTCTGTGAGTGGACACATGAGTCTCTAAGTGGGTCTGTGAGTGGACACATGAGTCTCTAAGTGGGTCTGTGAGTGGACACATGAGTCTCTAAGTGGGTCTGTGAGTGGATACATGAGTCTCTAAGTGGGTCTGTGAGTGGATACATGAGTCTCTAAGTGGGTCTGTGAGTCGGTGAATGAGCGACGGAATGTGTCTGTCAATGGCTGCGTGAGTGTCTGAGTTGGTGTGAGTGGGTGTGTGAGCCTCTAAGTAAAACTGAGGGTGGGTGTGTGTATAGTTATTTTTTCATCAATCTTCACAAAGACGTCACGTTCTTCGTGAAATCTCGGCGACGTTACACGGGGGCCCACGCTGATGGTTGCGGCGTATTAGCGAATATCGTGCTGTGGTAAAAATCCATTTTTCAACACTTGACTTGTGCCATTAACACCTCCATTTGTCAAACATGGGGTCAGAGTACCTCTACCCGGACCCCTCATATCAGCTGTGACCTCAGTTTTCAGCCCCGGGAATCGTTCCCCGTTTTATAAAATGGCGGGCGCAACTTTCTCTAATGATTGCAACCAGCCAATCACAGCGTTCCTGTTGGCGCGTGTATTTGCGATTAATTGTGAAAAGGTCACGGATTAGCCGCGGCCGCAGACATCACTATCTTTATTTTCTTACATTTCTCAACAACTACTGAACGGAGTTACACCAAACAACAACAAGCATTCGCAAATACAATCGGTCTCGCTTTTGGTACCTCATGTGTTTAACCAGAGCTATTGACTCTGCTAATGTGTTTGAACAGAAGAAGAATAAACGAAAAATTGGCGAGTTTTATGATGAATGGCCAGTGTCAATTGGATAATAATCAGCCCAATCCATTCAGTCCATTAGCTAAAAATCAAGAGAAAATGGAAAAACCAGAGGAAAGACCAACAGAAATACCATGGGCCTCTCACATATCCCTGTGTAGAGCTTAAAAAGCGCTCAAATCACTTAGATAATCAGGCCAAAAAGTTCTGTCCCATCCCAATGTTAGATGCGAAAAGGCATAGGGAAGAACTTTTATTATGGACAGCAATGGCATCTGGAGAAGGGGGCTTTCCATTCAAACTTGCTAATCTCCGGAGCTAACTGCAAAATGCACATATGTGTTTATTACTCGCCATAGTAATATCCCAGTGTTAGATGCGAACAGCGAAAGCGGTGAAAATGTTACTGGTGTTTTTTACTTCTGCATTAGTGCAGGGAACTTATAAGAACGTTCACTGTTGAAAGGTGTTTATTGACGTGTGTACTAGCGCGAGATTTCAAAGGTTTAGGTGAAAGAACGTGGGCCCAAAGTGTATTTTCTTCTCTAAAGAGGTGATTGGGGCAGAAGGGATTAGGCAGAGTCCTGTGAACTGGCCGTGGTACTTTGAAGAGTGTCTTACGTTTGTGTGTTTAATAAAGTGGCACAAACGCTGTTTAATAAAGTGTCACAATCTGTTAGTAAAGTGCCATAAACGCTGTTTAATAAAGTGTCACAATCTGTTAGTAAAGTGTCACAAACGCTGTTTAATAAAGTGTCCCAAACTGTTAATAAAGTGTCACAAACGCTGTTAATAAAGTGCCACAAACCGCGTTTAGGCGCTTCAATGAAAGAATCAACCGAACAGTTACTTTGATATTAATTGGATTGTGTTAGGATTAGTTCGATGGGTAATAAGGTCTGATGTTGGCACGCCATTCTTTAAGACAGCTGTATGGAATACCTGTTGTAGAGAGGAGAAAATGCGGTCTTTAGAGGTGGATAAAATGCGTGCCATTAAGTGGGCTCACACGCACCCTCTCAGCAGTGAAGCGCCCCCTATAGGGATGTCAGGGCGCCTTCTATAAAAGATGAAAGCTCTCATCACCCAAGACAATTTTTTGGGGTTTTCTAAACATTATAGGAAGAAATCACCCCACCATGACTATAGTTTGTGGCCACGTTCACAGGTGACGTCATTGACCCCAGGCATGGGGCCTGCACAGGGGTCACTGCAGCGCCATGGACAGGCCATGGGGCTCCCTGCAGGCTGAGGGCGCAGGGCCTGTCCATGCCTCTCTCCTGGCCGCCCCCCCCGCAGTCTGTGGCGGGCTCGCTTCCCGCTGGTGAGAGAGCGGAGTTGCTGACAGCCGACCCCTGGCTGAGGACAGGCGGCCTGTCCCCTCTCAAGGGCAGCGGGGCTGGCAGGAGGCCCGATCCGGCGCCAGGGACGGATGCTCGAGTGTCCCTCCTCGGAGCCCGGAGTGCCGCAGAACTTCCCTCCCTCCCGCCTGCCCTCAGCTCTCCCTCCCTACAGTCCAGTGTTTAATTTGAGCAGGTGCTTAGCACCGGCACCTAATCATCAGCACCTGCACTTATAGCTCAAATTAAGAACATACTTATTTGCAAGGCACATGATTCTCCCTGGATTCACAGGATATTGAGGAGGGCGCACTGAACCCACAGGTATTCCAGCTGGCTCATGGCGACCCCGGCCATTCTTCCCTCGGATGCATCCGTTTTCTGAACCTTTCCACTCCCTCCCTTGTTTCCGATTCACTTCCACTGCGTTGGGGTCAGGGCCAGGTTAGAGTTTGATGGCAGAGTTTTTCTGCGCGCTCTGTAAGTTTAGCTCATGTCCTCCCAAATTCTATATCTCCCAATTTCCATGGCTCAGTACGTCAGGTGGAGTGAAATTACCACATCGAATTTTCCTCCGTCTGATTCCAAGTGAGTGGAATTTGTAAAAAGAAATAAAAATAATAATAATAAATGCCAGGGCTCGAGTCGGGAGGCCTCTGCACCCTGCTCCACCCATTGCCACTGCTGCCAATGACAGAACCTACACAACTACTAACCAGCACACTGCTACAACTACAAGTGTAAAAAGAACAATTGATGGACAGAATGAAGAACAATGTCATACATTCACCCCAGTACAGAGATCTGGGCCTAAATTCATCGTTTTTTTGCTCACCACAACATCCCAGTTTGATCCCAGCCATATGCAAATCAGTCTTGACCCTGCGCCCAATGGGAACAGTCCAGCCCGAACTGCATAACCAGGTCCTCCATGGACTGGAAACAAGCATCCTAGGACCAGTTTCGGGCTTTCAGCCCTCATCGGCTAGGATAGCTTGACTCCAGTGTGACATTTCAGCCTATTCCAGGTCACAAAAGCTACAAAAATAGCTTGGGCGGCAGGTATGAGTTGCTTTTAATGCATACTGAATTAATAAACATTTGCTATGCTGCTCATCTCTAAATTATACAAACAGCACCACCATGTGGCAGCGGTCATAAGTGCTGGTGTCGACAATTAAGTTCCAGTGCCCAGCACCAGAAACCACCAGCTCAAATTAAGCACTGCACTTGGGTTTCCAGGTGTGGGAGAACTAGATCCCTTTCTTTTTCCAGCCACTGATTCTACACAGCAAAATTGCATAAGGCTTTGGCTGCCGCAGGCAAAAGCCACATTGTTTGTTTTTTTCTGACATAGTGGAGCATAGTATTCTCCCCTGTCAAAAAAACACCTTCTCTCCCCTACTCCCCCCAACCACTTCCTCTCTCCCTACGCCACCCACAGTCGAGGATATACATTTATCACGTCCTCACAGAAGGTAGTAAATGTATGTGAAAACCCCAATGATTTTACAACTATTAAAATCGGTTCCACATTGAAATTCCCCATTCTGTGGAGTTTAACTTGCAATTGCTTAGTGCTAGGGCTGATTGACTGTTTGGTAAAATAAAATTGCATGTGAGTTTACCGAGCCCCGGTACCGTGCTACTCGGAATGATGGCCGTCTTGGACTGAAAATGCACCCAGAGCTATTGGCCCCATCGCCATCCCTGTAGGTTCTCAACAGAAAGGTTTGGGTAATAGTGGAAAGATTCCAGATTTTCCCCATGCACCAGACTGGATCCGGAAACTTTTGTAGCAGTTCCCTCAAGCGTCGTTAGGTGGTTTAGTATGACTACACATTAGATCCATCCCACCCCAGATGGGGCAACGGACTCCATATTTGCGCCACCTCTGCACACTGACAACCGTTTTTTTCTTTCTGCACCTCCCGATGTTCCAACTTTAGGCGGAGAGCAGCTCCATTATGTGGTGCACCCTACAACACCAGCGACACTCTGAATCTGCTCACCTCAAATGCCTGTTTTCTAACAGAGTTTGAAGCATATGTTTAGCACAATCAATCAATCAATCAGTGGCACTTATAGAGCGCGCTACATACCCTTAGGGTTTCAAGGCGCTGGGGGGGGGGGGGTGGACGGTGCCGCTACTGCTCGAACAGCCAGGTCTTCAGCTTCTTCCTGAAGGAGAGGTGGTCTTGGGTCAGGCGTAGGTCGGTCGGGAGGGAGTTCCAGGTCTTGGCGGCCAGGTAGGAGAAGGACCTTCCTCCTGTCGTCGCTCTTCGGATGCGGGGGACGACGGCGAGGGCGTGGTTGGCTGATCGGAGGTGGCGTTTCGGAGCGTAGAAGTTGACTCGACTGTTGAGGTAGCTCGGGCCTTGGTCGTGTAGGGCTTTGTGTGCGTGGGTGAGGAGGCGGAAGGTGATTCTTTTGTTGACGGGGAGCCAGTGAAGGTCTCTCAGATGTCCGGAGATGTGGCTGGTTCGTGGGATGTCGAGGATGAGTCTGGCTGAGGCGTTCTGGATCCGCTGGAGTCTCTTCTGGAGCTTGGCGGTGGTACCGGCGTAGAGGGCGTTGCCGTAGTCCAGTCGGCTGGTGACGGGGGCCTGGGTGACGGTCTTCCTTGTCTCGGTGGGGATCCACCAGAAGATCTTCCGTAGCATGCGTAGGATGTTGAAGCACGACGAGGAGACGTTGTTGACTTGCCTGGTCATGGAGAGGGAGGAGTCCAGGATGAAGCCCAGGTTTCGTGCATGGTCTGTCGGTTTGGGTGCGGTGCCCAGGGCGGGAGGCCACCAGGAGTCGTCCCAGGCGGAGGGTGAGGAGCCCAGGATGAGGACCTCCGTCTTGTCCGAGTTCAGCTTCAGGCGGCTGGTCGTCATCCACTCGGCTACCTCTTTCATCCCTTCGTGCAGGTTGGCTCTGGCGGCGGCGGGGTCGTGGGTCAGGGAGAGGATCAGCTGGGTGTCGTCGGCGTAGGAGATTATGCTGAGGTTGTGTTTGCGTACGATGGCCGCGAGGGGGCTCATGTAGACGTTGAAGAGGGTGGGGCTCAGAGATGATCCTTGGGGGACGCCGCAGATGACGTCGGAGGCCTCTGACTTGAACGGTGGTAGGCGGACTCTCTGTGTTCTACCGTCGAGGAAGGAGATGATCCATTCCAGCGCCTTGTCCTGGATTCCGATGTTGCCGAGGCGCCGTACTAGGGTGCGGTGGCAGACTGTGTCGAATGCCGCGGAGAGGTCTAGAAGGATGAGGGCCGCTGTTTCTCCATTGTCCATCAGGGCTCGGATGTCATCGGTGGCGGCGATGAGGGCGGTCTCGGTGCTGTGGTTGGCTCGGAAGCCGGACTGTGAGGGGTCGAGGGATCCGTTCGTCTCGAGGAAGGCGGCCATCTGTTTGTTGACGGTCTTCTCGATGACTTTGGCTGGAAACGGGAGGAGCGAGATGGGGCGGTAATTCTTGAGGTCGGTGGGGTCCGCTGTTGGTTTCTTGAGTAGAGCGCTGAGTTCGGCGTGTTTCCAGCTCTCCGGGAAGATGGTGGTGTCGAAGGATGTGTTGATGATGTCTCGCAGGTGGGGTGCGATGACGGCGTCGGCCTTGTTGAAGACGTAGTGAGGGCAGGGGTCAGTCGGTGAACCGGAGTGGATGGAGTTCATCGTGCGGATGGTGTCTTCGGTGCTGATCGGGGTCCAGGCGTGGAGGGTGGTGGTGGGGGGTGGTTGATCGGTCATGGTGTGCGTTGGTTGGTTGTTGAAGCTGTTGTGTATGTCCGCGATCTTGTTGTGGAAGTATGACGCGAGGGAGTTGCAGAGGTCTTACGATGGGGTGATGTCGTTGTTTCCTGCGCTGGGGTTGGAGAGCTCTTTCACGATGTTGAAGAGTTCCTTGCAGTTGTGTGCGTTGTTGTCCAACCGGTCCTTGAATGCTGTTTTCTTGGCGGCGCGGATCAGCTGGTGGTGTTTCCGGGAGGCAATTTTGAAGGAGGTCCTGTTGTCCGGTGTCGGTTCCCTTTTCCAGACTTTCTCGAGGGCTCGGCAGTTCTTCTTGGAGCTCTTGAGTTCATCGGTGAACCATGGGGCCTTCTTGCTGCCGGGTCTGCTAGGCGGGGTCCTCAGTGGCGCGAGTTCGTCCGCGCAGTTGCTGATCCACGTCGTGAGGTTGTCGGCGGCCTGGCTGGGGTTCGCTGAGCTGGCAGGAGGGTGCTGGCTCAGGGAGGTGGCGAGCTGGTGTGCTGTGATCTTGTTCCAGCTTCTGCGGGCTGCCTGTTGCTGGTGGTGGTGAGTCGTCGTTCTCTTGAAGGTGAAGTGGACGCAGCTGTGGTCCGTCCATTGAAGCTCTGTGGCGTGGCTGAAGTCGATGTCTGTGCTGGACGAGAAGACTGCGTCGAGTGTGTGTCCGGCGAGATGGGTGGGGGTGGACACCAGTTGCTTGAGTCCCAGGTTGGCGAGGTTGTCGAGCAGGGTGCTGGTGTTGCGGTCGTTGTTGTTCTCCAGGTGGAAGTTGAGATCCCCCAGGAGGATGTAGTCGGCGGAGGGGAGGGCGTGCGGGCTGACGAAGTCGGCGATGTCCTCGCTGAATTGTGTGCGTGGTCCAGGGGGTCGGTAGATCAGGGTGCCTCTGAGGGTGGTGTTCGGGTTGGTGTGGATCTGGAAATGCAGGTGTTCGGCGCTGGTCAGGGTGTTGTCGGTGCTGGTTGTGAGGCGGATGGTGCTCCTGTGGACGATGGCGATGCCTCCTCCCATCTGGTTGGCGTTTCGGTCCCTCCGGACGATCTTGTAGCCCTCTGGGATAGCGATGGCGATGTCAGGAGCTGAGGAGGTGTTCATCCAGGTCTCCGTGAGGAAGGCAACGTCAGGGGCTGTGGCGTCTAGGAGGTTCCAGAGTTCGATGGCGTGTCTGTGGACGGAGCGGGTGTTGAGCAGGATGCACTTGAGGTGGGTGCTGCTGGAGTTCGACTTGGCGGGTGTTGGTGCGAGGCAGGTCCGGGTGCAGGAGAACTTGCAGGCGTGGCAGCTGAAGGGTCCCTGGGTGCGTCGTGGTGTGGCTTGGTGGCACTCTGGGCGTCGGCCGTTGTTGAGTGCGCTGAGGGTGGCGGCTGAGTACGTCCTGCGGGTCGGTCGGGATCGTCGAGGACCAGGGGTCCTGGCGCTGGTCGCGATCCGGTCGCGGACGGGCGCAGACGGGCTTACCTTCGGCGCGCCCGCTGCGCGTCAACGCTGCGCGTTCGCACGGTCGCCATTTAAGGCGAAGTGCGCGGGTGGGCGGAGCAGCTGGGAGGCGGGAGCGGGGAGGGTTACAGAAGAGAAGAAAGGGGCGGGGACAAGCAGCGGTCGCGGGAAGGGAGGGCGGCGGACAACAAGGAAGGAGAGCCAGAAACACGGGCAAAAGGTGGTTAAAGAAAACAGGCACAAATCTGCGACAACCAAGGGAAATAAGGGAAAAAATAAGAAGTTACACGGAGTAAACTAAACAGGCACAACAATTTGACAAAACAAGGGAAAAAGGAGATACACGAAGTTTTGGCAAAAACAGGCACAAATGCTCGACAAAACAATCCCCGCAGCGGAGGCAGCCGGCAACCGGCAAAACGAGGCAGCAGCGAGGCAGAGGGCAGGCAGGGGCACACGCAGCAGCTGGTGGCCGTGCGGCGCGGGGGTGTCCCACAAGTGGGTCACACTCACCTGCGTCGCACGGTCGCCATTTAAGGCCAAGTGCGCGGGTGGGCGGAGCAGCTGGGAGGCGGGAGCGGGGAGGGTTACAGAAGAGAAGAAAGGGGCGGGGACAAGCGGCGGTGGCGGGAAGGGAGGGCGGAGGGCGGCGGACAACAAGGAAGGAGAGCCAGAAACACGGGCAAAAGGTGGTTAAAGAAAACAGGCACAAATCTGCGACAACCAAGGGAAATAAGGGAAAAAATAAGAAGTTACACGGAGTAAACTAAACAGGCACAACAATTTGACAAAACAAGGGAAAAAGGAGATACACGAAGTTTTGGCAAAAACAGGCACAAATGCTCGACAAAACAATCCCCGCAGCGGAGGCAGCCGGCAACCGGCAAAACGAGGCAGCAGCGAGGCAGAGGGCAGGCAGGGGCACACGCAGCAGCTGGTGGCCGTGCGGCGCGGGGGTGTCCCACAAGTGGGTCATCCACACAGTGCCATCCACACCAAGCTAGAAAGGAGGAAAGCCTTTTGCCATTTTTGCAGCAAAGTCTTTAGACATAGGATTAGCACAGCACCATCCACAACAAGCTAGAAAGGAGCAAAACCTTTTGCCATTTTTGCAGCAAAGTCTTTAGACATAGGATTAGTACAGCACCATCCACAACAAGCTAGAAAGGAGCAAAGCCTTTTGCCATTTTTGCAAGAAAGTCTTTAGACATAGGATTAGTACAGCGCCATCCACACCAAGCTAGAAACGAGGCAAAGTCTTTTGCCATTTTTACAGCAAAGTCTTTAAGCATATAAAATGACAAAATCCTTTTACCACTCCAGGCACAGTATTTCAGCTTCAGATTGGTAATCGATGCTCTGATCTGTGGCGTAAGTCTTGGTGCGGGATGTTGTGGCAGGGCTGTAGCTGGCGGCACTGACTCATAGAAGGGGCCGACCCTGGATGGAGGTCGAGTGACGGGGATGGGGCTGCCGACATGGGTCCAACTGGCAGGCACCTCGAATCCTTGAGGCCCCAAGGCGCTCCAGTGGGATAAGGTACCAAAGATTTTGGTCACAGCCTCTCGCAGCTGATTTATCTTGTCCGCTGCTGCTGTCCACTGATGATGGAGGTCGCTGTTGCTGTCCACTCTGGAAGGAGGTTGAGCAGCGGCACTTCAGTAGTTCCATCCACAGGATAGTTTTGAGTCCTGGAGAAGCCAAGAGTGTTGTGAAACTCTGAAAAGTGTGAGTGGAGGAATATTAGGGATCCATAGTTGGACCTTTTGTGTTTCTTGTGCGACCTTCTGGACTTACCTGAGTTCGCCAACTTCAATTAGGAACGTTCACAGTAGTTGGCTTTGGAACAAGAACCATGCACGTACTTGAGTTTGACCGGGACCACTTTGTCCTACGGAGTTCATTGATGCCCACTTTGGCCTTGCAGTCGCTGATGGCTTTGTCGTCACCCTTGCTCTGCAAGGACACGTCTTCGAGTTGTGTAAGGTGCAGAGGCACTGGAGGCAGATGTTGTGGGTGTCCGTCACTGCCATCTGGCATGGTCACAGCAGGGAATAATTCATGGCATTTTGGGAAACATATCTACACATGTTTAAATGAGACATTTCTAACTTTCAGGGAGAAAAGTCTGTCAAGTAGACAGATTGCCAGTTCTGGATCCTCAGCGGAAGGAGGATGAGGTGGAGAGAGAGGAGGGTGAGGTGAAGAGAGAAGAGGGTGAGGTGAAGAGAGAAGAGGGTGAGGTGAAGAGAGAAGACGGTGAGGTGAAGAGAGAAGAGGGTGAGGTGAAGAGAGAAGGGGCTGAGGCATAGAGGAAGGAGAGTGAGGTGGAGAGAGTGGAAGAGATAAAGTGCATGAGTATAAACCTTCAGAAATCCAGAGTAAAATTAGTGAACCACTCAGCATGCCCAAAGCCAGCTCTTGACACCTGGGAGACGCTAGTCAACAACGCGCTTCTTGATGGTCCTCACAGATCCTGAATCCTGGAGCTGTGCCCGGTTTAAAATGTGTTTTTGGGCTTAAAAACTTTGCTGTTGTTCGTTGCTGTGTATGGTCAGTTGTCTATAGCCTGTAGATTGCTTTTTAGACATCCCTCTAGCCATGTATAGTGACATGTTGTGAGCTGGAGGATGTGGTGTGTTAGACAAACATCATCTGGATGGTTCTAGGATGTATGTTTGTGGGGTGCGCTGGAGTGCCGTTGAGTTGGCAGTGCTTTTTCACCTAATCCGCTTTGATGGTGTGTTATACACATGGGGTTATAAGGGCTCTTTCTAGTGCCACCCTTTTAACTTTCATGGCACCACCGTGTGTCACATTATATCGGCCCTCTTCACATGGTCACTCTAAGGGTCTGATATCATGCAGTGGCAGCGGGAGCAGAGTTAGAACCCACTGAGTAGGTTTCCAGCTCGTCTTTGGGGGCTACTGTCTACTGCTCCATGAAGCTTAACATCCTGTCTGCCCTGCACATCTAATCAGCTTTATCAGCATATTTTCTTAAACATGTGTTCCTTCAACGCGGGCCTGTGGCCTTGACTACTGCACTCTGATAGATGTTGGAGCTGGCAAAACGTTGGTTCTCGCAGGCCACACACAGATCCATGGAACAGCCGCATTACTCTTGAACCAGACTAAGGGATTGGAGCATGCGACTGGCAGGGTAAACCAGGTCTAAGAGAGAAAAAGAAACGGGGCTCCTATAAGGAGCAAGGGCCCTCACACACCCCGAGAGTTGTCATACTTCATCATAGAAGGGGGGGTGGTGATGAACAGAGTGTCTGAATTAAGCAGACCACTCTTACCCAGTCCAAAAATCAGGGCTTGATCCATCACCGTTATTTAGCTCACTGCCCCATCCCAGCTCAGAACCTGGCTATATGCAAATTAGTCTGTCCCTGGCCCAGTGCATCATGGGAACACGGCAGACCAAACTACCAAGCCAATTCTTCACCAGAAAGGAGACAAGCTTCCGGGGACCGGTTTCTGGCATTTCAGCCGTCGTCGGCCCAGCTTGCTTGAATCCTGATGGAGCAGTGAGCAAGGGACTCATGTCTGAGTATACCCTGCCACACCTATAGTGGCCAAAAACGATTCAGAAAAGGGGGCTTGTTTCCTTCCCAGTATAAGAATTGGCTTGGTAGTTTGGTTTGCCCTGTTCCCATCATGCACTGGGACAGGAACAGACTAATTTGCATGTAGCCAGGTTCTGAGCTGGGATGGTGCAGTGAGCTAAAAAACGGTGATGGATCAAGCCCTGATCTTTGGACTGGGTAAGAGTGGTCTGCTTAATTCAGACACTCTGTTCATCACCACCCCCTTTTCTGAATCATTTTGTCCACCATAAGCGTGGAAGGGTATACTCAGATGTGAGTCCCTTGCTCATTGCACCATCAGGATTCAAGCAAGCCGGGCCGACGACTGCTGAAATGCCAGAAACCGGTCCCCGGAAGCTTTTTTCCTTCCCAGTATAAAAATTGGCTTGGTACTTTGGTTTGCCCTGTTCCCATCATGCACTGGGACAGGAACAGACTAATTTGCATGTAGCCAGGTTCTGCGCTGGGATGGTGCAGTGAGCTAAAAAACGGTGATGGATCAAGCCCTGATCTTTGGACTGGGTAAGAGTGGTCTGCTTAATTCAGACACTCTGTTCACCACCACCCCCTTTTCTGAATCATTTTGTCCACCATATGCGTGGAAGGGTATACTCAGATGTGAGTCCCTTGCTCATTGCACCATCAGGATTCAAGCAAGCCGGGCCGACGACGGCTGAAATGCCAGAAACCGGTCCCCGGAAGCTTGTTTCCTTCCCAGTATAAGAATTGGCTTGGTAGTTTGGTTTGCCCTGTTCCCATCATGCACTGGGACAGGAACAGACTAATTTGCATGTGGCCAGGTTCTGAGCTGGTGCAGTGAGTTAAAAAACGGTGATGGATCAAGCCCTGATATTTGGACTGGGTAAGAGTGGTCTGCTTAATTCAGACACTCTGTTCATCACCACCCCCTTTTCTGAATCATTTTGTCCACCATAAGCGTATACTCAGATGTGAGTCCCTTGCTCATTGCACCATCAGGATTCAAGCAAGCCGGGCCGACGACGGCTGAAATGCCAGAAACCGGTCCCCGGAAGCTTGTTTCCTTCCCAGTATAAGAATTGGCTTGGTAGTTTGGTTTGCCCTGTTCCCATCATGCACTGGGACAGGAACAGACTAATTTGCATGTGGCCAGGTTCTGAGCTGGGATGGTGCAGTGAGTTAAAAAACGGTGATGGATCAAGCCCTGATATTTGGACTGGGTAAGAGTGGTCTGCTTAATTCAGACACTCTGTTCATCACCACCCCCTTTTCTGAATCATTTTGTCCACCATAAGCGTGGAAGGGTATACTCAGATGTGAGTCCCTTGCTCATTGCACCATCAGGATTCAAGCAAGCCGGGCCGACGATGGCTGAAATGCCAGAAACCGGTCCCCGGAAGCTTGTTTCCTTCCCAGTATAAGAATTGGCTTGGTAGTTTGGTTTGCCCTGTTCCCATCATGCACTGGGACAGGAACAGACTAATTTGCATGTAGCCAGGTTCTGAGCTGGGATGGTGCAGTGAGCTAAAAAACGGTGATGGATCAAGCCCTGATCTTTGGACTGGGTAAGAGTGGTCTGCTTAATTCAGACACTCTGTTCATCACCACCCCCTTTTCTGAATCATTTTGTCCACCATAAGCGTGGAAGGGTATACTCAGATGTGAGTCCCTTGCTCATTGCACCATAAGGATTCAAGCAAGCCGGGCCGACGACGGCTGAAATGCCAGAAACCGGTCCCCGGAAGCTTGTTTCCTTCCCAGTATAAGAATTGGCTTGGTAGTTTGGTTTGCCCTGTTCCCATCATGCACTGGGACAGGAACAGACTAATTTGCATTTAGCCAGGTTCTGAGCTGGGATGGTGCAGTGAGCTAAAAAACGGTGATGGATCAAGCCCTGATCTTTGGACTGGGTGAGAGTGGTCTGCTTAATTCAGACACTCTGTTCATCACCACCCCCTTTTCTGAATCATTTTGTCCACCATAAGCGTGGAAGGGTATACTCAGATGTGAGTCCCTTGCTCATTGCACCATCAGGATTCAAGCAAGCCGGGCCGACGACGGCTGAAATGCCAGAAACCGGTCCCCGGAAGCTTGTTTCCTTCCCAGTATAAGAATTGGCTTGGTAGTTTGGTTTGCCCTGTTCCCATCATGCACTGGGACAGGAACAGACTAATTTGCATGTAGCCAGGTTCTGAGCTGGGATGGTGCAGTGAGCTAAAAAACGGTGATGGATCAAGCCCTGATCTTTGGACTGGGTAAGAGTGGTCTGCTTAATTCAGACACTCTGTTCATCACCACCCCCTTTTCTGAATCATTTTGTCCACCATAAGCGTGGAAGGGTATACTCAGATGTGAGTCCCTTGCTCATTGCACCATCAGGATTCAAGCAAGCCGGGCCGACGACTGCTGAAATGCCAGAAACCGGTCCCCGGAAGCTTTTTTCCTTCCCAGTATAAAAATTGGCTTGGTACTTTGGTTTGCCCTGTTCCCATCATGCACTGGGACAGGAACAGACTAATTTGCATGTAGCCAGGTTCTGAGCTGGGATGGTGCAGTGAGCTAAAAAACGGTGATGGATCAAGCCCTGATCTTTGGACTGGGTAAGAGTGGTCTGCTTAATTCAGACACTCTGTTCATCACCACCCCCTTTTCTGAATCATTTTGTCCACCATAAGCGTGGAAGGGTATACTCAGATGTGAGTCCCTTGCTCATTGCACCATCAGGATTCAAGCAAGCCGGGCCGACGACTGCTGAAATGCCAGAAACCGGTCCCCGGAAGCTTTTTTCCTTCCCAGTATAAAAATTGGCTTGGTACTTTGGTTTGCCCTGTTCCCATCATGCACTGGGACAGGAACAGACTAATTTGCATGTAGCCAGGTTCTGCGCTGGGATGGTGCAGTGAGCTAAAAAACGGTGATGGATCAAGCCCTGATCTTTGGACTGGGTAAGAGTGGTCTGCTTAATTCAGACACTCTGTTCACCACCACCCCCTTTTCTGAATCATTTTGTCCACCATATGCGTGGAAGGGTATACTCAGATGTGAGTCCCTTGCTCATTGCACCATCAGGATTCAAGCAAGCCGGGCCGACGACGGCTGAAATGCCAGAAACCGGTCCCCGGAAGCTTGTTTCCTTCCCAGTATAAGAATTGGCTTGGTAGTTTGGTTTGCCCTGTTCCCATCATGCACTGGGACAGGAACAGACTAATTTGCATGTGGCCAGGTTCTGAGCTGGTGCAGTGAGTTAAAAAACGGTGATGGATCAAGCCCTGATATTTGGACTGGGTAAGAGTGGTCTGCTTAATTCAGACACTCTGTTCATCACCACCCCCTTTTCTGAATCATTTTGTCCACCATAAGCGTATACTCAGATGTGAGTCCCTTGCTCATTGCACCATCAGGATTCAAGCAAGCCGGGCCGACGACGGCTGAAATGCCAGAAACCGGTCCCCGGAAGCTTGTTTCCTTCCCAGTATAAGAATTGGCTTGGTAGTTTGGTTTGCCCTGTTCCCATCATGCACTGGGACAGGAACAGACTAATTTGCATGTGGCCAGGTTCTGAGCTGGGATGGTGCAGTGAGTTAAAAAACGGTGATGGATCAAGCCCTGATATTTGGACTGGGTAAGAGTGGTCTGCTTAATTCAGACACTCTGTTCATCACCACCCCCTTTTCTGATTCATTTTGTCCACCATAAGCGTGGAAGGGTATACTCAGATGTGAGTCCCTTGCTCATTGCACCATCAGGATTCAAGCAAGCCGGGCCGACGATGGCTGAAATGCCAGAAACCGGTCCCCGGAAGCTTGTTTCCTTCCCAGTATAAGAATTGGCTTGGTAGTTTGGTTTGCCCTGTTCCCATCATGCACTGGGACAGGAACAGACTAATTTGCATGTAGCCAGGTTCTGAGCTGGGATGGTGCAGTGAGCTAAAAAACGGTGATGGATCAAGCCCTGATCTTTGGACTGGGTAAGAGTGGTCTGCTTAATTCAGACACTCTGTTCATCACCACCCCCTTTTCTGAATCATTTTGTCCACCATAAGCGTGGAAGGGTATACTCAGATGTGAGTCCCTTGCTCATTGCACCATAAGGATTCAAGCAAGCCGGGCCGACGACGGCTGAAATGCCAGAAACCGGTCCCCGGAAGCTTGTTTCCTTCCCAGTATAAGAATTGGCTTGGTAGTTTGGTTTGCCCTGTTCCCATCATGCACTGGGACAGGAACAGACTAATTTGCATTTAGCCAGGTTCTGAGCTGGGATGGTGCAGTGAGCTAAAAAACGGTGATGGATCAAGCCCTGATCTTTGGACTGGGTGAGAGTGGTCTGCTTAATTCAGACACTCTGTTCATCACCACCCCCTTTTCTGAATCATTTTGTCCACCATAAGCGTGGAAGGGTATACTCAGATGTGAGTCCCTTGCTCATTGCACCATCAGGATTCAAGCAAGCCGGGCCGACGACGGCTGAAATGCCAGAAACCGGTCCCCGGAAGCTTGTTTCCTTCCCAGTATAAGAATTGGCTTGGTAGTTTGGTTTGCCCTGTTCCCATCATGCACTGGGACAGGAACAGACTAATTTGCATGTAGCCAGGTTCTGAGCTGGGATGGTGCAGTGAGCTAAAAAACGGTGATGGATCAAGCCCTGATCTTTGGACTGGGTAAGAGTGGTCTGCTTAATTCAGACACTCTGTTCATCACCACCCCCTTTTCTGAATCATTTTGTCCACCACAAGCGTGGAAGGGTATACTCAGATGTGAGTCCCTTGCTCATTGCACCATCAGGATTCAAGCAAGCCGGGCCGACGACGGCTGAAATGCCAGAAACCGGTCCCCTGAAGCTTGTTTCCTTCCCAGTATAAGAATTGGCTTGGTAGTTTGGTTTGACCTGTTCCCATCATGCACTGGGACAGGAACAGACTAATTTGCATGTAGCCAGGTTCTGAGCTGGGATGGTGCAGTGAGCTAAAAAACGGTGATGGATCAAGCCCTGATCTTTGGACTGGGTAAGAGTGGTCTGCTTAATTCAGACACTCTGTTCATCACCACCCCCTTTTCGGAATCATTTTGTCCACCATAAGCGTGGAAGGGTATACTCAGATGTGAGTCCCTTGCTCATTGCACCATCAGGATTCAAGCAAGCCGGGCCGACGACGGCTGAAATGCCAGAAACTGGTCCCCGGAAGCTTGTTTCCTTCCCAGTATAAGAATTGGCTTGGTAGTTTGGTTTGCCCTGTTCCCATCATGCACTGGGACAGGAACAGACTAATTTGCATGTAGCCAGGTTCTGAGCTGGGATGGTGCAGTGAGCTAAAAAACGGTGATGGATCAAGCCCTGATCTTTGGACTGGGTAAGAGTGGCCTGCTTAATTCAGATACTCTGTTCATCACCACCCCCTTTTCTGAATCATTTTGTCCACCATAAGCGTGGAAGGGTATACTCAGATGTGAGTCCCTTGCTCATTGCACCATCAGGATTCAAGCAAGCCGGGCCGACGACGGCTGAAATGCCAGAAACCGGTCCCCGGAAGCTTGTTTCCTTCCCAGTATAAGAATTGGCTTGGTAGTTTGGTTTGCCCTGTTCCCATCATGCACTGGGACAGGAACAGACTAATTTGCATGTAGCCAGGTTCTGAGCTGGGATGGTGCAGTGAGCTAAAAAACGGTGATGGATCAAGCCCTGATCTTTGGACTGGGTAAGAGTGGTCTGCTTAATTCAGACACTCTGTTCATCACCACCCCCTTTTCTGAATCATTTTGTCCACCATAAGCGTGGAAGGGTATACTCAGATGTGAGTCCCTTGCTCATTGCACCATCAGGATTCAAGCAAGCCGGGCCGACGACGGCTGAAATGCCAGAAACTGGTCCCCGGAAGCTTGTTTCCTTCCCAGTATAAGAATTGGCTTGGTAGTTTGGTTTGCCCTGTTCCCATCATGCACTGGGGCAGGAACAGACTAATTTGCATGTAGCCAGGTTCTGAGCTGGGATGGTGCAGTGAGCTAAAAAACGGTGATGGATCAAGCCCTGATCTTTGCACTGGGTAAGAGTGGTCTGCTTAATTCAGACACTCTGTTCATCACCACCCCCTTTTCTGAATCATTTTGTCCACCATAAGCGTGGAAGGGTATACTCAGATGTGAGTCCCTTGCTCATTGCAACATCAGGATTCAAGCAAGCCGGGCCGACGACGGCTGAAATGCCAGAAACCGGTCCCCGGAAGCTTGTTTCCTTCCCAGTATAAGAATTGGCTTGGTAGTTTGGTTTGCCCTGTTCCCATCATGCACTGGGACAGTAACAGACTAATTTGCATGTAGCCAGGTTCTGAGCTGGGATGGTGCAGTGAGCTAAAAAACGGTGATGGATCAAGCCCTGATCTTTGGACTGGGTAAGAGTGGTCTGCTTAATTCAGACACTCTGTTCATCACCACCCCCTTTTCTGAATCATTTTGTCCACCACAAGCGTGGAAGGGTATACTCAGCTGTGAGTCCCTTGCTCATTGCACCATCAGGATTCAAGCAAGCCGGGCCGACGACGGCTGAAATGTCAGAAACCGGTCCCCGGAAGCTTGTTTCCTTCCCAGTATAAGAATTGGCTTGGTAGTTTGGTTTGCCCTGTTCCCATCATGCACTGGGACAGGAACAGACTAATTTGCATGTAGCCAGGTTCTGAGCTGGGATGGTGCAGTGAGCTAAAAAACGGTGATGGATCAAGCCCTGATCTTTGGACTGGGTGAGAGTGGTCTGCTTAATTCAGACACTCTGTTCATCACCACCCCCTTTTCTGAATCATTTTGTCCACCATAAGCGTGGAAGGGTATACTCAGATGTGAGTCCCTTGCTCATTGCACCATCAGGATTCAAGCAAGCCGGGCCGACGACGGCTGAAATGCCAGAAACCGGTCCCCGGAAGCTTGTTTCCTTCCCAGTATAAGAATTGGCTTGGTAGTTTGGTTTGCCCTGTTCCCATCATGCACTGGGACAGGAACAGACTAATTTGCATGTAGCCAGGTTCTGAGCTGGGATGGTGCAGTGAGCTAAAAAACGGTGATGGATCAAGCCCTGATCTTTGGACTGGGTAAGAGTGGTCTGCTTAATTCAGACACTCTGTTCATCACCACCCCCTTTTCTGAATCATTTTGTCCACCACAAGCGTGGAAGGGTATACTCAGATGTGAGTCCCTTGCTCATTGCACCATCAGGATTCAAGCAAGCCGGGCCGACGACGGCTGAAATGCCAGAAACCGGTCCCCTGAAGCTTGTTTCCTTCCCAGTATAAGAATTGGCTTGGTAGTTTGGTTTGACCTGTTCCCATCATGCACTGGGACAGGAACAGACTAATTTGCATGTAGCCAGGTTCTGAGCTGGGATGGTGCAGTGAGCTAAAAAACGGTGATGGATCAAGCCCTGATCTTTGGACTGGGTAAGAGTGGTCTGCTTAATTCAGATACTCTGTTCATCACCACCCCCTTTTCTGAATCATTTTGTCCACCATAAGCGTGGAAGGGTATACTCAGATGTGAGTCCCTTGCTCATTGCACCATCAGGATTCAAGCAAGCCGGGCCGACGACGGCTGAAATGCCAGAAACCGGTCCCCGGAAGCTTGTTTCCTTCCCAGTATAAGAATTGGCTTGGTAGTGTGGTTTGCCCTGTTCCCATCATGCACTGGGACAGGAACAGACTAATTTGCATGTAGCCAGGTTCTGAGCTGGGATGGTGCAGTGAGCTAAAAAACGGTGATGGATCAAGCCCTGATCTTTGGACTGGGTAAGAGTGGTCTGCTTAATTCAGACACTCTGTTCATCACCACCCCCTTTTCGGAATCATTTTGTCCACCATAAGCGTGGAAGGGTATACTCAGATGTGAGTCCCTTGCTCATTGCACCATCAGGATTCAAGCAAGCCGGGCCGACGACGGCTGAAATGCCAGAAACTGGTCCCCGGAAGCTTGTTTCCTTCCCAGTATAAGAATTGGCTTGGTAGTTTGGTTTGCCCTGTTCCCATCATGCACTGGGACAGGAACAGACTAATTTGCATGTAGCCAGGTTCTGAGCTGGGATGGTGCAGTGAGCTAAAAAACGGTGATGGATCAAGCCCTGATCTTTGGACTGGGTAAGAGTGGCCTGCTTAATTCAGATACTCTGTTCATCACCACCCCCTTTTCTGAATCATTTTGTCCACCATAAGCGTGGAAGGGTATACTCAGATGTGAGTCCCTTGCTCATTGCACCATCAGGATTCAAGCAAGCCGGGCCGACGACGGCTGAAATGCCAGAAACCGGTCCCCGGAAGCTTGTTTCCTTCCCAGTATAAGAATTGGCTTGGTAGTTTGGTTTGCCCTGTTCCCATCATGCACTGGGACAGGAACAGACTAATTTGCATGTAGCCAGGTTCTGAGCTGGGATGGTGCAGTGAGCTAAAAAACGGTGATGGATCAAGCCCTGATCTTTGGACTGGGTAAGAGTGGTCTGCTTAATTCAGACACTCTGTTCATCACCACCCCCTTTTCTGAATCATTTTGTCCACCATAAGCGTGGAAGGGTATACTCAGATGTGAGTCCCTTGCTCATTGCACCATCAGGATTCAAGCAAGCCGGGCCGACGACGGCTGAAATGCCAGAAACTGGTCCCCGGAAGCTTGTTTCCTTCCCAGTATAAGAATTGGCTTGGTAGTTTGGTTTGCCCTGTTCCCATCATGCACTGGGGCAGGAACAGACTAATTTGCATGTAGCCAGGTTCTGAGCTGGGATGGTGCAGTGAGCTAAAAAACGGTGATGGATCAAGCCCTGATCTTTGCACTGGGTAAGAGTGGTCTGCTTAATTCAGACACTCTGTTCATCACCACCCCCTTTTCTGAATCATTTTGTCCACCATAAGCGTGGAAGGGTATACTCAGATGTGAGTCCCTTGCTCATTGCAACATCAGGATTCAAGCAAGCCGGGCCGACGACGGCTGAAATGCCAGAAACCGGTCCCCGGAAGCTTGTTTCCTTCCCAGTATAAGAATTGGCTTGGTAGTTTGGTTTGCCCTGTTCCCATCATGCACTGGGACAGTAACAGACTAATTTGCATGTAGCCAGGTTCTGAGCTGGGATGGTGCAGTGAGCTAAAAAACGGTGATGGATCAAGCCCTGATCTTTGGACTGGGTAAGAGTGGTCTGCTTAATTCAGACACTCTGTTCATCACCACCCCCTTTTCTGAATCATTTTGTCCACCACAAGCGTGGAAGGGTATACTCAGCTGTGAGTCCCTTGCTCATTGCACCATCAGGATTCAAGCAAGCCGGGCCGACGACGGCTGAAATGTCAGAAACCGGTCCCCGGAAGCTTGTTTCCTTCCCAGTATAAGAATTGGCTTGGTAGTTTGGTTTGCCCTGTTCCCATCATGCACTGGGACAGGAACAGACTAATTTGCATGTAGCCAGGTTCTGAGCTGGGATGGTGCAGTGAGCTAAAAACGGTGATGGATCAAGCCCTGATCTTTGGACTGGGTAAGAGTGGTCTGCTTAATTCAGACACTCTGTTCATCACCACCCCCTTTTCTGAATAATTTTGTCCACCATAAGCGTGGAAGGGTATACTCAGATGTGAGTCCCTTGCTCATTGCACCATCAGGATTCAAGCAAGCCGGGCCAACGACGGCTGAAATGCCAGAAACCGGTCCCCGGAAGCTTGTTTCCTTCCCAGTATAAGAACTGGCTTGGTAGTTTGGTTTGCCCTGTTCCCATCATGCACTGGGACAGGAACAGACTAATTTGCATGTAGCCAGGTTCTGAGCTGGGATGGTGCAGTGAGCTAAAAAACGGTGATGGATCAAGCCCTGATCTTTGCACTGGGTAAGAGTGGTCTGCTTAATTCAGACACTCTGTTCATCACCACCCCCTTTTCTGAATCATTTTGTCCACCATAAGCGTGGAAGGGTATACTCAGATGTGAGTCCCTTGCTCATTGCAACATCAGGATTCAAGCAAGCCGGGCCGACGACGGCTGAAATGCCAGAAACCGGTCCCCGGAAGCTTGTTTCCTTCCCAGTATAAGAATTGGCTTGGTAGTTTGGTTTGCCCTGTTCCCATCATGCACTGGGACAGTAACAGACTAATTTGCATGTAGCCAGGTTCTGAGCTGGGATGGTGCAGTGAGCTAAAAAACGGTGATGATCAAGCCCTGATCTTTGGACTGGGTAAGAGTGGTCTGCTTAATTCAGACACTCTGTTCATCACCACCCCCTTTTCTGAATCATACTTCATCATAGGGCAGCTCCTCATTGGGCCCTGCAAGGTGGCTTTTTGCCAAAGATCTTTCACAGACCGTGGTCTTAGCCGTAGATGAAGTGGGTGCGTGTGGGGCGTGTGGTCTATTTGCAACAGGGGCTCAACTCTGACAGCTATCTCATTTCGGTTGGAACCTGTCATCTGCAGGCTATGAGCTGGTTTGCAGCACTGCTCACCTCTTGCTTGTTTTGTTTTTTGCAACCCAAGAGGTGAAACGCGATTTAAGAGCATTTCACTGCTACTCGCCATACTCGAAAAAGTGATTTAGGGAACTTTTCAGGGAAAGCAGGTAAAATAGGCAGCATTTGTACTGCACATTGTTAGCAACTTACTTTGAAGCAGTTAATAAAGGGAGATTTTATTCATTTGATCAACTGAGGTAATTTATCAGCCTTGGAAGGGTGAACAGTTGAGTTGAGTCCTGCAGGATTTGAAACTGTGACCCAGCTCATTGAGCAAACCTCTGGTGCATGTGTGTTAACTAGCTGACCTAACAGCTAGGGTGGTCAACCTCAAATCTGGGGAACTGGGTTCGAGTCGCGGCAATGACGCTGAACATTCTGTGCTTTTGGGCAAATCACTTAATCTCCCCGTGCCTAACAAAAATGAATGTGTCTTCATGTAACGCAACTGGTTCTATGTAAAGCGCCCTGATACCCGATTTGGGTCAAGTTTGCGCTATATAAAACTCTGTAAAAAAAAGAAGAAAGAAAGAGGGACCCGCCTCACTCTATAACAGAAACCTTTTTGCAAAATGCATTTCAAGAGTCAGTGTCTTGAGTCAGTATCTTTCTAATGAGTTTCCTGGGTGTCAGAACAGAGTTGCTTTGAGAGAGCTCAGTCGGTGCTCCTGTACTGATATATCGCAGAGCCTGATGCCAGTCAGGATTATGATTGTGGCATGCAGTGCCAATCCCCCTGCAGGTGTACTTTGATTGCTCTGTAGAGGTCTCAGTACTGTTTTTGCAAATGCATCTGGCAGGCCACAGAAGTGCCTTATAAGTAAGTATGGGCGAAATTTGCGAATTCGCGGTCCGCAAATTCGCGCAAAATTCGCACCGATGTCCCTTGAGTTAGCTGGCCATTATAGTGGGGACGGGCGGGAAGACGTTTCATACCTCTAGTGTGTGGTGGACGAGGCCAAACGGGCGGGGCTTCTATGCAAGTTCACATGCATCCTGTTTATAAAGGGTCAGAGGCCGAGCAGAGCAGCAGATGAGGAGAAAGCAGCCTCCTGGTCACAGGAGCTATACGGGGATGGCGCTCGGGAAACTCATGGATATAAAATACTTTTGGCACAGGACCCCAGTATCCTTCAGATGTCCAAGATAGCTCTGCTGCACGAGTTGGTACAAAGCCATTCTGATCCTGCTCAGTGGGTTCAGGCGCATGCAGCTGCTGCTGCTGGACAATGTCCCATCTCATACTAAACTGCCCCGTACAGGCATATGCTGGCGCTGGGCAGTAGGGTGCAGTGGCATGCGGGTGCTGCAAGCCTGGTACATGCGCATGCCGGTGGTATCACGTACACGGATCAGGAACATCCAGGCACCAGACTTTATGGTGGAAGAGCATAATGGTACTGTGCGGTACGGTATATATGTACTGGGGGCAGGGGGCACTTAGCACAATGTGTGCTCACACCCAGAGGGCTCCCAGGCAAATGAGCACAAATGATTTTTACACTAAGAGGGCTCCGGGGCAGTTCAGCAGCACGTGGGCTCACACCCACTGGGCCCTGGGGCAGTTCAGTAGCGTGGGGGCTCACATCCCCTGGGCAGCTCAGCAGCGCGGGGGCTCACACCCACAGGGCTCCCGGGCAGTTTAGCAGCACCACCCTCTGGTTCATAACTGCCACCCTCTGGTTCATTACTGCTACCCTCTGGTTCACCACTGTCACCCTCTGGTTCATCACTGCCGCCCTCTGTTTCACCACTGCCACCCTCTGGTTCACCACTGCCACTCTCTGGTTCACCACTGTCACCCTCTGGTTCATCACAGCACCCTCTGGTTCACCACTACCACCCTCTGGTTCACCACTGCACCCTCTGGTTCACCACTGTCACCCTGTGGTTCATCACTGCCACCCCCTGGTTCATCCCAGCACCCTCTGGTTCACCACTGCACCCTCTGGTTCACCACTACCACCCTCTGGTTCATCACTGCCACCCTCTGGTTCACCACTGCCACCCTCTGGTTCACCACTGCCACCCTCTGGTTCATCACTGCCACCATGTTCATCACTGCCACCCTCTGGTTCACCACTGCCACCCTCTGGTTCATCACAGCACCCTCTGGTTCACCACTGTAGATTATGGGGAGAAAGCACACCTGCCCAGCCAGCCTCAACCGAGACAAATTAATTTGGGGCTGGTTAATGTGTTACTGAATTTGAGCTTCAAGTCCGGCACCTGCTTCCTTATCTGTAAGTGCTTCCTGTTGCGGTTTAATTTTTGTGACAGGAGCATTGTGCCATACTTCTAACTGTTCTCTGACCCTGCTTTAAGGGTCAGAGCAGGGTCAGAGAATAGTTGCAAGTAGGCAACGAACTCTGGAGGTGCCATTCAGGAAGCACTTACAGGGTTACAGCAGGTGCCCAAGTTGAAGTTAATTTCTTTGTAACCATTTTGTAAATGGTTACAAAGAAATTAGCTTGTTCGGCCCGCTCGCGGATTCGCGGATTTTTCCCCAATTTTGCGAGATTCGCAGATCGCAAAATTGCAGAAAATCCGCATATTCCGCGAGCGGAACGAAATTTTGGCCCATACTTACTTATAAGAACCATGAGGGCCTAATTTATGAGGAATGGGCATAGGGCAGCGCCTTAAGTCCTCTTGTCGCGCTGCCGTATGCAAATGTGAAAGGGCAGGAATGCACCGTATTTATGAACTACAACGCATTGCTGTACTTTCCCACCTTCGCTGGCGCACAATTTGCTGCCTAACACCAATATACAGACCCTCCAGGATATCGCGATTTCGCGATTTGCCGCGAAATCGGCACTTTTTAAAAAATGCCGCGATTTTTAAAAAAATGCCCGCAAAATCGTTTTTTTTGTAGAAATCGCTGCATTTTTCGCTATATCCTGGGGGGCCTGCTTTATGTGGCTATCGCCTGTGAATTGGGCTAGCAGCCAAAGACATCCAGTGCTGAGTTTTCTACGCCACGCCCAGCCTTCACTGCCACGCCTGTCTGCCCACACCATTCATGGAGCATTCTTCACTCTGATGCTGCACCAAAGCTCCTCAGATACTCAGCAGCACTGGAGAGGCACAGCGGGGGGCAGCCCTCACACCTCCAGCCCTTGATGACCTGTTAAGAGGTGCTTCGAAGGTGACTGAGAGGGAGGGGCTGCAGGTTCAGGAGCAGCGACAGCTATTCACATGCAAACAGCCCTGAATGCATCATGTCTCTGCAATTTAGATGGGCCTCACACATTCCATTTCTACCCAGGGCCCCCAACATCCTAGACTCGGCCAGATTACACCCCTGATTACACCGAGGCAGCACGTGCTTCTCTTCACAGAGCGTAATTACTGTCACTAAATTGTAAGCAAACCTCGGTTCTTCAAACATGAAGTCTATAATGTAAGAAAATAAAGAAAAGGCACAATCGCACCCACACTGGCTAACAAAGTATGGAGGAAAATCAGTTCAATCAGTTCTCTTAGAGTATCTCCTGTAGTGCTGTACATCACAGTGGGGGATGGCATTTTGGACAGAGAGCCTGTCTTCTCGTTGTCTTGTGCAAGAGGGGGCGAGGAGCCCAAGATGATACTAGAATACTGCATGCCCCCGCCCACCCCTGTGCCCACCCTGGTGGATCCTGTTCCCTCTCCTGTGATGGCTCCTGCCCTCCCCTCAGTGGTGGCTCCAGTCCACCCCCACCTGTGATGGCTCTTGTCCCCCCTGTGGTGGATCCTGTCTCTGCCCTGGGTGGCTTCTGTCCCAGTCCTGAAACGGCCCCTACAGCGAGGGTGAAGTTCTTGATGGGCCTCTTCTCAAAAGGGCTCAGCTCAAAATTAATATGGAAAGGTGGGCGAGTAAGTAAGTGAAGTGATGGGTGAATGGCTGGATGAATTAGTGAAAGGGTGAATGGATGAATGAAAGATTGAATAAATGGATAATGAGAGAGGATGGATGGATTGATGAGAGGGGAAGGATGGATGAGAGAAAATGTAAATAGCTGGATGTATGGGTGGAAGGGTAGCTGGATGATGGATGAGGGGAAAGATGGATGAGGGGAAGGATGGATGGATGGATGGAGGGGATGGATGGATGGAGGGGAAGGATGGATGGATGAGGGGATGGATGGATGGATGGAGGGGAAGGATGGATGGATGAGGAGAAGGATGGATGGATGGATGGATGGGTGAGGGGAAGGACGGATGATGGATGAAAGGAAGGATGGATGAGGGGAAGGATGGATGGATGAGAGGAAGGATGGATGGATGAGGGCATGGATAGAGGGGAAGGATGGATGGATGGGTGGGTGAAAGGATGGATGGATGGATGATGAGGGGATGGATGGATGATGAGGGGAAGGATGGATGATGAGGGGAAGGATGGATGGATGGGTGGGTGAAAGGATGGATGGATGGATGATGAGGGGAAGGATGGATGATGAGGGGAAGGATGGATGATGAGGGGAAGGATGGATGGATGGGTGGGTGAAAGGATGGATGGATGGATGATGAGGGGAAGGATGGATGATGAGGGGAAGGATGGATGGATGGATGGATGATGAGGGGATGGATGGATGGTTGATGAGGGGGTGGGTGAAAGGATGGATGATGAGGGAATGGATGGATGATGAGGGGGTGGGTGAAAGGATGGATGGATGATGAGGGGAAGGATGGATGGATGATAAGTGGGTGGGTAGATGGATGGATGGATGATGAGGGAAAAGGATGGATGGGTGATGAGGGGAAGGATGGATGATGAGGGGAAGGACAGATGGATGGATGGATGGATGATAGGTGGGTGAAAGGATGGATGGAAGGAAGGATGGCTAAGTGAAAGGGTCAATGGAGAGAGAAAGGGAGGATGGATTGATGACTACAAGAGTGGATGGGTGGAAGGATTAGTAAGTGAAAGGATGACTGGATTGGTGAAAGGGTAAATGGCTGAATAGATGAGTGAATGGATGGATGGGATGAAGAGTGGATGGATAAGTGTACTGATGGATAGGGTGAAAGGGTGGATGGATAATGGAGATGAGTGAAAGGATGGATGAGGGGATGGATGAAGGGATGGATGAGTGAAATGATAGATGGAAGGATACATGATGGATAGGTTTGCAAACGGTTGAATATGTTTGGAAATGGCTGGGCTTACTTATATACTATTGCGCGACCTCTGATGTGTCTGTAAAACGTAATAATAATAATAATAATAATATCCACATTTGTAAAGCGCACAATCACCCGTTAGGGTCTCTAGGCGCTGGGGGCCGTCGGGAAGATTAAGCAAGCTATTGCCCAGAGTCACATGGTGCTGGGCTAATCTGCCGCCGGTGCCGGGGATCGAACCGTGATCCCCAGATTCCAGAGTCAGTCGCCCTGGCCGCGGCGCCACACCTCTTCCTACCTATTGTCCTGAAGTTTTGTCCTGAATTTTGAGCTCCTGTCCTGAATTTGTGTCCTGAATTTTGACCCTTTGTCCTGAGTTTTTATACTCACCGTCCTGAATTTGCACCAATGCCAGTTGGTCACCCTATTCGCGGGCTTGGAGACGGAGCGCCGTGCAGAGATGTCTGTCCCTCAAGATAAACAGACAGAACCACTCAGCCGAGAGAGCTGAGGCGCACACGGGACGGGGTATCTGCAGAGGCGCGCTGGACAAGGGATGAAGTCAGAGGGTTGAGCTCACCTATTGCAGACCATTTCCCCCTGGGAGTGAGCCATGGGAAAAATCCTAGAGGCGAGAAATTTAACATGGGCGTCAAGTGGCCCCATGTCATGGGTGTCAACTTCAACCAGTCCCCGCTTTTAAATCGGACACGATTTGCAGGCTGAAATTTTGCAACGAAACTACAAGTACCAACATGCAGTTCGCTACTGTTTAACAAGTGACCACTTGGCGGTTTTCACTGCTCTTTCTCTAGTGTTTAGGTCTGTCGAACGGGCATCCGGTGGGATATCAGGTCGTGTTCAAAATACACTGTATTATTTAACGTGCTTACTAATAAAAGGGGCGATAGGTATAGCCATCATTAGTGCAGCAGGTACAGTGGCACCAAGCTCTAAGGCTATTGCAAGACACAAACTGACCTGCAATGGTACGCCTCTTCTGGCGCAGGGCTTTGCAACGTGATGCATCTGGGAGATGCGTCACGTTGTAAATACCCCGCACCATGGTGCATCTTTTGCGCCGCCTCTGCGTCACAAAAGTGATGCAACGGCGGCGTAAAAGCAGCGCAAGGGGCTTGTAAATCTGCCCCAAAGTGTCTACATTGTAAAGAAACCAAATATACATAGCTTCATGTTGTTAAATAACTAAAAAAACTAAGATATCTGTGTTTGTTGTAGGAAAAATGGCCACATAAAATGCCGCAAAATTGCCGCTAAATTTCCATATTTGTGCCGCTAAATTTCCATTTTTGTGCCGCTAAATTTGCTAATCCATGCCGCTATATCCTGGGGGGTCTGAATATAGGCACCCTTGCACCAAAACAAGGTTGAGTAACTCACCAAGTCTGCTCCTTGCTTTCGGGTTTGGTAGCACAGCGGGCTAATGCACCACTAAAAACTGAGGTTGGACTTGGTCCATCCCTACCAGCCCATGTAATCATGTCCTTAACTTTACAATCAAACGCAGTTACCTATGTCTGGGCAACGAGTGTAAGAGCCATCAAGGTATCCAACGCCAATGGTTTGCCATTTTAAGGATTTTTGTGGCCCAAGATAAGACATACCGCAAGGCTCCCTGTTCGTAATAATGTTGAATAAATTAGGCATTTTAATTGAATTCAAAGCCCCCTTATGCCAAACAAAATTGATTTATACATTAAACTGTCAGAAATGTTGGCTCCCACTGAATGTTTAGGCTGCCCAGCGGCCTCCAGCCAAATAGAACTAAAAGGCAGTTTGAACAAGCATTGCTAAAGGCCTTTCTTTTTGTGCTTGAATCTAGATTTTACTTTCTTGCAATACAAATATTCGAATATTTTAAGTGGAATCCAATGTCTAACTAACCTGTCCAACCCAATATATGAAAGACACGGTAAATGTGACCTAGGGCCCGATGTAGGTAATTCTTATTTACCACTTCTTAAATACCGAATTTTACCGATTCGGTATTTAAGAAGTGGTAAATATGAAGGGGGGAGATGTAGGCATTTCAGAATCTGTAAATACCGAATCGTTAAGATTCGGTATTTACCGATTCTGTAAATACCGAATCGGTATTGCCCATTGATTCCTATGGGCTTTGAAGCCCATAGGAATCAATGGGAAATACCGATTCTGTAATTACAGAATCGGTAAAATTACCGAATTTGCAAGGGTGACAGGGTGTCACTTTGACACCCTGTTGCACCCCTATTCCTGGCTTGTGTGCCATGTGACACACAGACATGCCCTTAGGGCATGTCTGTGTGCCACATGGCACAGGTGTACATGCACAGATGTGCATGTACACTGGAATTCGTTATTTACCATGGAATAGTATTCCATGGTAAATAACGAATTCTAAAGGCCCTGTAGCACTGTTTAAAGTGCTACCTACATAAGAAAATACAGATTCGGTAATTTTACCCATCGGTAATTTTACCGAATCTGTAAAATTACCGATTCGGTAAAATTACCGAATCTGTATGTTTTTCACAGCCCTACATACCAATGTCCAAATACCGGTCGGAAACGGCCGAAAATCGGTATTTTCGGCCGTTTCCGACCGGTATTTAGACACCTACATCTGGCCCCTAGTTGTTGTTTAGTGGACTACGGATATCGCTTTAAAAAAATCTATTTTTAATCATCAAACATTCCTAGTTGCAAATAAATCTCCCTTCTTTACTGGTATTCTTGCTGCAACTGTGAATATCAAGTCACTATTTCCAAGACTTTCACTATTCCAACCCATAAATCTAATATTCTGTTTTTTTAATAATTCTCTTTCCCTGTCTTGTCTCCTCTCCCTTCTTTCCATGTGTACAGGTCTCTGGCCAGACAGGGGCCCCTGACTGTTTTGTTATGGAAGTGGGAGGAGGCAGGGGCAGCAGAATGACAGAGAGGTATAGAGAAAAGTATAGAGAGGTGAAGAAGGGAGAGAAGGGAGACGAAGATAGACATGAGGTAGAAAGATAAGTGAGGTAGGGAGAGGCATAGTGTAAACAATAAAATGTGATGCAACAGTAAAGAAGGATACACAGAAGTAGAGACAGTGGCATCTGGAAAGAGAAGAGTCCAGTGCAGAGAGGTGTCTGAGAGAACAAGAGTTGAGGTAAAGAGTTGGACTAAAGAGATTGTGATGAAGAGGTAGGCATAGAGGGGCCGATTCACAGAACTAACTTAAGACAAAATCATAAACTTACTACTTTTGGTATTCACATAAGGCATTTAGTAGTCTTAAATTAGGATTTGTCTTAAATTAGAATTTTGTCTTAAGTTAGGATTTTGTCTTAAATTACGATTTTGTCTTAGGTTAAACTTACGTTTAACTTAAGTTTAGTTTAAGAGAAAATCCTAATTTAAGACAAAATCCTAATTTAAGACAAAATCCTAATTTAAGACAAAATCCTAACTTAAGACAAAATCCAAACTTATTTCAAAATCCTAACTTAAGACTACTAAATACCTTCTGTGAATACCAAAAGTAGTAAGTGTATGATTTTGTTTTAACCCTTTCGCTGCATGGTTTATTCCCTGCTGTTCTGGGGGGGGGAGGGGGGCACTCTCAGCGCCTGCATGCTCATGACGAGCTCAGCTCGTCATGAGCGACGGCGCTCCTGTGCTCATGACGAGCTGAGCTCGTCACAGGTGCATTGGCTCCCGTGGAACGTTCAGCACAGCAGGGGAATTCTCCCCGCACCTGAGCGTTCCACGGGCCATGACGAGCTGAGCTCGTCATGAGCACCGGAGCACCGTGCCTCATGACGAGCTGAGCTTGTCATGAGCATGGGAGGGGTTAAGTTAGTTCTGTGAATCGGCCCCAATGTCACAGATTAATCAGAGGACTGCACTGCCCTTAAATCCAGCCGGGCGTCGAAAAGGCAACTCGATCCTTAAGTCAGATTTACCAAAGAATGCAGGGCCGTGCATTGTTTGGTCAATTTGTCGAAACACAGGGCAGCGCAAGCCGCTTCCTAGCCTTACTCCGTGCCAGGAATGCGTTACATGGGAGGAGATTGGGTGATCACACTCATCCTCCCATGGATTTTGACGCTTTCCCAGATATACCAAGACCGGTAAACCTGGCAACGTGTCAGAAATGTACACCTCCCTGATACAGGTGCAACTAGGGGAAATCTCTTTATTTCTCCTCGATGCATTCTGCAGCGCACTTAGAAAGAGGAAAATGCCTCTCAGTGTTGTTTTTGTGCCGGAAGCACAAAACAACCCTGCATGCTATGCAGGAAGCACGGCAGCATGTCGCAAGCGTGCCTGCGCTAGACAGACACTAGTGCGGCAGCGCAAGGAGAGAGCAGGATTGCGCTACATCTTGGTAAATATGGTAATTCCTGACGAGTCGCTTTGACACAGCACAAAAAGTTGTCTTGCTGCGTTGCGCTGCATCAAACTTTGGTAAATCTGTCCCATAGTGTGGCAGAGGTGAGGCTGTGAGAGAAAGCTAGAGAGATGTGGGTAAGAAGGTGTATTGAGGTGACGGGGAGGTAGAGAGAGAAGAGATCATGAGAGGCGGGACTAGGCACATAGACAGGGTGAGAGTGGGTACAGAGGGCCCGATTCACAGAACTAACTTAAGACAAAATCCTAAACTTACTACCATTTTGGTATTCACAGAAGGCACTTACTCATTTTGGTATTCACAGAAGGCACTTACTCATTTTGGTATTCACAGAAGGCACCCTGGGCAAATGCTCCCTTTGTCCCAGCATTAAAATAGCTCTATGGGTTTATACAGCACAATGCTGTCTGGTGTATATGACCCTATTCCCTTAGAGTATTTCTTTTTTTGCAGATGTTGTGTTTCTGTATCACTGAACGTTACACATGAGACTTGTATACTGCAAACTATGAACCGAGGGGCAGATTTAACATTCTTTCACGCAACGCAACAAGCCAACTTGCTGCGCTGCATTGCATCAAAGGGAGAGGACAG
This sequence comes from Lissotriton helveticus, assembly GCF_964261635.1. Classification (NCBI taxonomy): domain Eukaryota; kingdom Metazoa; phylum Chordata; class Amphibia; order Caudata; family Salamandridae; genus Lissotriton; species Lissotriton helveticus. Next base: position 45,609,353 of record NC_136072.1, read on the forward strand.
AACTGCTCAATATTTACAAAGATATGGAGTGTTCTGTTCTCTCCTGCACTGTGTGCTGCCTAGTGCCAGTGTAGGCTCCCTTGCACCATAGTGTAGGGGTGTTTGCGTTACAGGCAGGATTATTTTTGGCCCACCTTCCTGCACAAAAACAATCCTTAGAGGCACATTCCTCTTTTTATGTGTGCTGCAGAATGCAGCATACGTGGAAAGAGGAATTAACAACATTTCTCCTCCTTACGCCTCTGTTGGGAAGGCGCACCATTTTGGTGTTAACCCAGGTTTACAAGTCTTTGTAAATCTGGGTTTACTTCAAAATACATGAGTGGATGCTTGAGAACGCCCATGCATCACCGTGTACCACCTACCCAAAGCAAAGTAGCGCAAGGCAGCGCTATGCGCTGCTTTACTTTGTCTTTACATAGTTTGCAAGCTTAGTAAATCCCATATAAGGACTTGCGTTGCCTTGTTGCCGGTCGACAAATTTGGTTGTATGAGGTCAACGCAAGTCCTTAGTAAATCTCCCACTGATTGTCTTGATAGGTAACTCTATAGGTGACAGTTCATTAAGGGGCTGGACAGGTCTGGAACTGAGGTAGAAGGCAGGACGAGTTTCCCAAAGTGCTGTCACTGAGTCAAAAAGGACTTGAGAATACATGCTCCACCTATTCTTAGCCCTCTGCAGAGTGCACAGAGCGACGGGCATATATGTGTGAATTGTAATTACAATCCTATGGGAAAGTTTGTGAACAAGGTACACAGTTGTCGAAATACTGACATCCTCAAAGGAAAATAATTCAGCATATACACATGGTGAGTAGTGGGTGTGTCTGTGCATCTTTTTGTGTGCACAACGAATTTGAGGAAATAAAAGGAAAGGAAATACGTGCAGAAGGACAGAGTGAATAGACACCAGTTAAAAGGAAGGTGATGAAATGTGAGACATACAAATTAGGGAACTTCAGAACTGATAATTGGGGAGAAAAGGAGCTTAAAAGATTAAGGCAGAGGGAGATATTGCAGAGGAAAATGGGGAGAGGGGGAGACCAGGAGTGACTGAGGCACTCAGGACACTCCCACTTAAACAGATCTTTGCAACGTTCAGTTCACAATCTCATGTTTTCAGAATTTGTAGACTCTCATATTTCTAGGATTGAAATATTTTCAGTTTTAACCCCTTGAACACTCATGACGAGCTCAGCTCGTCATGAGCCACGGTTGCGCTGTGCTCATGACGAGCTGAGCTCGTCATGACCGTTGGAACGCTCGCACGCTGGGCTAATTCCCCTGCTGTACGAACGTTCTGCACAAACGGGTGTGCTCGTCATGAGCACACGACCACCGTGGCTCATGGCGAGCTGAGCTCGTCATGAGCACCTAGGCGCTGTGCGCGACCCCCCTGCCCCCAGCACAGTGGGTGAATGAGCCCCGCATGCAAGGGGTTAAATTAGTCATTGTTGCTCATTTATCTGACAATGATAAAAAATTAGGGCACAAGCATTGGTGAATTAGGTCTGGCTTGTTTTAGGCATACAGCGCTTAGATAGCCTCACGAAGACAACAAGTGCTCTACAAATCTACTGATTGATTGATTTTTGTGTCGTATGTTTGGGTGCACTCACAGAAAACACACATGAGGCACCAGAACATGGGTCCGGTGGCTGCTGTGTCGAGCACAGAATCTTAGTTCACTTATTTTGGGCCACATCCTTAGTTATGCCTCTTATGAAGGCCGCCCGGTGATCCATCCGCTCTGCCAAGAGATCCCCTTAGGGCAGAGTTTTCCAAATTCGATCCCGGAGGGTCGGATCCATGGCAGATTTTTAGCATATCCCCATTTTGATAAATGTAGTTATCTTCAAAATCATGCATGGATCCGGCCCACCAGGATCGACTTTGGAGAACCCTGCCTTAGGGGATCATGTGTGCTTTCAAATGCACCTGCTTCTTTATTCCTGTAAGTGTAGTTTTACTTTATCCATGAGTGTTACTATTTTAGAACAAAAATACATTGACAGGCCTGCATACTTTAAAAATAAATTTTCTACGTGAGAGGGGGAGTGACCTTCAAGGGACAGGGCCTGGAATGGGTTGGAGCATTGAGCCCTTCACCACCTGGCTACCTATGGAGGGGCGGGGCTTAGAGCACAGCACTGCCCAGCTGACCCTCCCACTAAACAAATAATAAAGGTTTCTGAGGCTACATTCTGTGGCGGTTGTAAAACCCCTGATGGACATCTGCTGCCCAGAGCCTCCACACACCAGCTGGAAACCCGCTCTCTGCAAGTGTTTCGGCCCACTTTGTGTCAGCGGGTCTTCACCAGGAGCCCATGTCAACAGAGCCAATGGTAGGGCATAATGGCTTAGAAACTGACAAACTTGAAGGCTGCCTTCTCCATTCAACTGATCAAATGCATGGTGGTTTTGATCGAAGAACAAATCTCCAAGGCTGGCTGTTGCTGTTCTGGGCTGCATTGCTGCGTTTGAAATTGATTTGATATCGTGGAATATGGAGTATGTCCACAGAGGTTTTTCCAGGGAGTATACCTGCTTTCATCAATACCGTCTATAAATTTGGGTTCCTCTGCGTTACGGTCACAGCAGCATCAAGCCTACCATGTTGTGAAGCAATACAGTAGTTCACGTAAACCTGGAGAATTGAGGCCTCCTTCCTAAGTAGGCAACCTCAATTTCTGAAGTGCAATTATATTTCTACCCTTGCCCCGCCTCAAGTTTGAGCAATAATAAATTCAACGTTTTGAAAATATTTTTTAATTCATTTTTTTAAACTGGATTGTTTGCAAAAACTAAAGGAGACAGGACAGAAGAATAAGCTATTATAGAGCCGCCATTTTGGATAATGATCATTTATTCCAGAATTATATGGACATCATAATGGCTCTTATGACCACACCCACATTGCCATCTGTAGTATCTTCATATTTGTGAATCACCTGAATTCCTAATTATTTAAAGGTTCTGTAAGCCTACTATAGGGGTGCTTTACCTGATGTGGAAAAGAATCAGGCAAGATGTATCCTTGTTAAATTTGAGGCCAGGGAGTGATCTAAATTGGTTCAATTGGCAAAGCAACAGGGGCAGCTCTTCCTATGAATGTTCTAGATACAAAAGGACATCATCAAAATATAATGAGAAGAAGTGGCTGTGTCCATACGGCAAAACACTTATAACGATTTCTTCTCTTCTGATTGCTAGTATATAATAAAGTGGTCCCAGTATTGTAACATCAAAAAGTGTCAGACAGACAAACAAATCACTATCAGATTAAATTGTAGAAAACAAGGTGTAAACAAAACGTTTTAGTTGTTGCAGTGTTATTTAATCACACTGAAACTGATCGTCTTTTTTTCAGGCACATATTGAAAAGCATACATTTGTAACATAGTTTCAACATGACACTGCCCCAAGTGGAAAGGAAAGGGTAGGGGGAGGCTGTGACTTAAGTGCGGTAGTGAGGTAAAGTTTAAAATGGTGGAAAAAAAACAATCACAGACAGTTCAGGCATATATTCCTCATATGACTGTGCAACAAGTGGTCAAGTACACATTCTTCATGGTACAAAGTCTATGTACAGGCTTGCCATGTAGCACGAGGTTCACAGTAAGGTAAGTACTGTTGAAAGGACTGGCAAATCTCAAAAGTCGACGTTTCGACCCCAATTGTTGTGTAGGTTTTTTCGGCCTTATGCGGGGGTCTTCCTCAGGACAGTGGTGTGGGGTGAAGATGGACCTACAAGGAAAAAAAATCTCTTCTGATTGCAGCCGCCAAACGTTTCATGATCAGTGCAAACAGCAGGGAGGAAAGTGAGTGTAGTAAAGTGCCCCTTTGTCATGGTCACTCCCGCTTTTTGCCACTGGTACTGAAGTTTTTCGACTGATGTACACTGGCTCCCTGCTAACCAGGTCCCAGTACCAGTGCTCGTTCACTTAAACAAGGTAAAATAGTCTAATTGTCACACAATTGGCACACCTCTGTAAGCCACACTAAGGGACACTCACATAAATTGCATGAAGCCTGCCACCGCGGACTGCGTATCATGGTGCAAACTATGAGTGAAAACATGAAATGGCAGTCTTACTGTGTGCCATGTCATAGTGACTGCATGTAATATATGTAAGCCAGGTCTTGTAGTCCTAAGGCAGGGTGCATTATTTTTCATGTGAGACCATATCTGCATGAGGAGATATGCCCATGTGCTGTCTAGCTTAATTACTAGATGGTACAAGTACCGGGTGTCAGGAGTGTACGCAACATATAGACCTACGGCGCTTCATGCAACAGATGCTTGCAGAATAAGTAACAAAGGGCCAGATGTAGGTCGCCCAATACCGGTCGGTAACGGCCAAAATGACCGAATTTCGTCCGTTACCAACGGCATTTTTTAGGATTCGGTATTTTACCGAATCGGTATTTTACCGAATCGGTAAATTAAGGATTCGGTAAAATATCGAATTCTTAACATACCGATTCGGTAAATTACTGAATCCAGGATGTAGGGAGTACTCAAGTTAGTGCATTCCTCAGTTAAGGATTCGTTATTTACCACCAACTACAAGTTGGTGGTAAATAATGAAAACCTAAAAAAGCATTTTTTTTGCTTTTCCAACAGTGCGATGTGGCAGACATACATGTCCTTAGGGCATGTATGTGTGCCACATGTGCCCCCATACACAATTGAGGGGTGCAACAGAGTGTCAAAGTGACACCCTGCCACCCTTCAATGTTTTCACCCTTTTACCGAATCGGTATTTACCAATTCGGTAATTCCCATTAATTCCTATGGGCCTCCAGGCCCATAGGAATGAATGCTTCAATTACTTACCGGTAATTGCATTACTCTGAGTCCTACTCCCTCGCTTCCCTTCCTTACGAAATTGAGGCATCCCTGCCTCACCAGACACCCGTACCCACGTGATTTGTCACGTGGGGACTATATATAGCCCCCAGCCCCCTCATACCTCCTGTAATACCACACAGATCGAAACCATACCAAAAGGTTGGCCTGGACCATCAGGGAGGGAGGGAGGGATGTAAGTAAGGGAAGCGAGGGAGTAGGACTCAGAGTAATGCAATTACCGGTAAGTAATTGAAGCATTACCTCATCGTCCCTCCCTCGCTTCCCTTCCTTACGAAATTGAGATGTACAAAGCCAAACAGGACAACCAAAGAAGGTATGCAAAAAACAGGTTTATTAAAAAACACAGAAGACCAGGGGAAAAACCACTATTCAGGAATCATAGTGGAAAGAACCCTGTGTCCAAACACATCCGCACAGTCAACCTCCTGGCCAATCCTGTAATGAGAGGCAAAGGTCAGCGGGGAAGCCCAGGTGGCAGCCCGGCAGATCTCCGAAATGGAAGCCCCTTGGACCTCCGCACAGGAAGCAGCCATGGAGCGAGTGGAACAACCCTGAACCCCCAAAGGAGAAAGGTGCCCCCCCTCTTTGTACGCCAAAGAAATCAGAGAACGAACCCAACGACTCAAGGAAGGAGTAGAAGGACGCAAACCCCTATTCACAGGACCAAAATTAACAAAAAGGGAATCTGAGAGACGGAAAGGAGCGACCCGCTCCAAATAGACCAGGAGAGCCCTCCTAACATCCAAAGAGTGAAGCCGCACCTCAGACTCCGAGGACGGGGAACCAAAAAAGGAAGGAAGAACCAACTCCTGATCCCTGTGGAATTGAGAGTCCACCTTAGGACGAAAGGAAAGAATAGGTCGCAACACGATTCTGTCATCAAAAACCCGACAAAAAGGGTGTTTGGAAGAAAGAGCACCCAGTTCACACAGGCGGCGAGCAGATGTAATGGCCACCAAAAAGAAAGTCTTGAAGGACAACAGGCGCAGATCCACAGAAACCAACGGCTCAAAGGGAGACGACATCAAGGCGTCCAAGACCAGAGAAAGATCCCAGGATGGAAAATGCCGCCGAGGGGCAGGAAGAACGTTATTCAAACCCTTAAAAAGGCGACTGACCAACACCTCAGAATCCGAGAGAATGCCCCAAGAGCTCCTAAACGCCCGAATCGCAGCCCACTGCAAACGAAGGGAAGACACCTTCAAGCCCAAGGAAGCACCCTCCTGAAGAAACAGCATCACCGCAAACAAAGAAGAGGAAGAGGGGTCCAAACCCTTGACAAGACACCACCGACTGAAAGAACGCCAGTGCCGTAGGTAAGACTTGTTGGTCGAAGCGCGTCTAGCCGCCTGCAGAGTAGAGGTCAAACCAGCCGGAACCCCTCGTCGCAGAAGACCTAGGCGTTCAACCTCCAAGCCGCCAAGCGCATCCGGCCCAGAACATCCTGTTGAAACGCCGGGAAGACCAAAGGGGGAGGAGACAGAGGCAGCAACCACTCCACCTCCAACCTCAACTCCACCAGGAGAGGAAACCAGGAGGCACGAGGCCACGCCGGAGCCACCAGAATCACAGAAGCCCCCGAGGACCGGACCCTCAGCAGGAAGCGGAGAAGAAGGGGGAAAGGAGGAAACGCATACAGAAGCCCGCGGGGCCAAGGGCAAGAGAGAGCATCCACCGCCCAGGCCGACCTCTCCCGACAGCGGGAGACAAACCGGGACACCAAGGCATTTCCCACATCCGCAAAGAGGTCCACCACAGGAACACCCCAACGCAACGTCAGAGCCACAAACAATTCCCGACGAAGGCAGAAATCCACAGACGACGGAATGGCCCTGCTGAGGGCATCCGCCCGGGAATTGGACACCCCCCGAATATGGATCGCCGAGAGAGCCAACAGATGAGATTCCGCCCAAACAAACAACCGCCCCGCCACTAGGGCCAGAGAAGAGGACCTCGTCCCCCCCTGCCTGTTGACGTAAGCCATGGCCGTGACGTTGTCCGTCCTGACCAGGACCACGGAACCCTGCAGAAACTGGGAGAAGGCCAACAGAGCCAAACGGACAGCCTCCAACTCCCTCCAGTTCGATGACATCCTGCTCTGAGCGGGAGACCAGAAGCCCCTGGACTGATGAACCCCCAGCCATGCCCCCCAACCCGAGAGGCTGGCATCGGTCGTCACCACAACCGGAGCCGGAGGAGAGAGAGAGACACCCTTCAGCAAATGACCCCGAACCAGCCACCAACCCAGAGAAGATCTGATCTGAGGGGAAACCGGGATTGGAGAAGAGAGGGGAAGGCAATGGGGAGACCAATGCGCCAGAACATGAGCCAACAGCGTGTGTAAATGAAATCTGGCCCAAGGAACCAGAAACACCGTGGCAGCCATATCCCCCTGAACCTGCAGCCAACGCGCCGCCACCTGTACTGGACCTGACAGCAGAGACAGGATGTGAGACTGAATCTTGACCACCCGAGCCTCGGGCAGAGTGACCACTCCCAAATCTGTCCGAAACCTGGCCCCAATGAAGAGACGATCCTGGGAAGGAACAAGGAACGACTTGCCCAGATTGACAAGAAAGCCGTGCCCCCTCAAAACGGCCAGCACCAAGTCTGTGTGATCGACAGTCAACTGGAAAGAGGGAGCATGAACCAGCCAGTCGTCCAGATAAGGATGTAAAAATATCCCCTGACAGTGGACCAGGGCCACCAAGGGGGCCAAGAGCTTGGTGAAGACCCGAGGGGCGGACTTCAGCCCGAATGGCAAAACCGCAAACTGGAAGTGGAAGCCGCCAACCGCAAAGCGAAGAAACTGCTGATGAGTCTGAGCCACAGGAACGTGAAGGTAGGCGTCCTGCAAATCGATAGACGTCATGAAGTCCCGGACCCCCACCAACGGAATGATGGACTGCAAAGTCACCATCTTGAAGTGAACGGTCCGAACCCAACCATTCACCCTCTTCAGGTCCAGAACCGGCCGGAATCCCCCTGACACCTTCTGGACCAGAAACAAAATGGAATAACATCCCAGACCTCGCTGCGCCAGCGGGACCGGAACGATCGCCTTCTTTGACAGAAGATCCCGTACCCCTTCCAGTAGAGCCTCCCGCTTGGACGGAGACTTGGGGATAGGAGTAAGGATGGTGCCCCAGCCGGGCGGAACGGCGACAAAGTCGATAAGATAGCCTCTCCTGACAATAGTCAATGCCCAGCGATCCCTCACATCCAGCAGCCAAGCGTCCAGGAAAGACATCAGCCTCCCGCCCACAGGACCTGAGGGCGAAACACAGTCGACGTCAGGACTTCCTCTTGAAGGTATCCGCCGGAAGCTTGGGACCAGGCAAGGCCGAAGATTTCCTGGGCCTGAAATGGCGTTGACGAGCAGAAAAGTTCCTGGAGGACTGGCGGGAAGACTGAAAAGATGCAGAGGAGGAAGGAGCAGGATTCCAAAAACGGCGAGAACCAGAGGCAGACGCCTTGCCCTTGTAAGGCAGAGCTTGCTTACGGTCCTTGAATGCCTTAGTGACCATACTATCCAGCTGGTCACCAAAGAGCAATTTGCCATCAAAGGGAATCTTAAGGAGTGAGGACTTCTCCGAAGAATCAGCCTTCCAGTCACGCATCCACAAGTTCCGACGAGCCAAAACCAAGGAGCCAGAGGCCATGGCCGCAGAGCGAAGAACATCCGAAGAGACGTCAGCCAAGAGCTTAGCCTGCTGCTCCATGTGGACAAGCAAGCCAGAGCAGTCCGACTCCTCCTGAACAGCCGTGGCCAGCTTGCCAAAGTCAGACACCAAAGACTGCGCCGCATACGCAGAGTAGATGCCAGCACGTAAAGACAAATTCCCAGCGGAAAAGGCCTTCTTCAGCGCACCATCCACCTTCTTATCCGTGGCATCCGAAGGCGAACAATCCTCAGGATTAATAGAAGTGCGCCCAATAAGAGTGGCCAACATGGCATCCACCTCCACAGAGTGAGGAAGAGAGACCTCCCCCTCCTCCAGGGAATAAAGCTTTTGTAAAAAGCGAGGAACAGAGGAGCGCACAAGGTCCCGCCATTCCCCCGAAATCAAGTCTTTGATGCGGCCATGAAAGGGCATAGCGAGTTCAGGAGGCTTAACATATTGGGGAAAAATGTCCTCGGACCCCATGGGAGCAGAAAAAGGAGAAAACCCCAAGTTCTCCCTGATGTGCTGGAGAATAGCAGGCACCTCCTCCCTACGCACAAACTTCCCCGAAGATGTAGAAGGCATGGCAGAGTCCGAAGAAGAAGACGAGTCCTCAGAGGGAGAGTCCACCGGACCCCCCGCAACACGAGAAGACCTGCGCCGTGGCCTAGCACCCCTCGCCTCCAAAGCACGAGACACAGCAGCCTCAATCATGGACTGCACCTCAGAAGCAGACAGGAGGGCAGAAGAATCCACCGGACCCTGGGACCTGGTCCTACGAGCCGGGACAGGCACCTCATCATCCTCATCAGAGGAGGACAAAACCCTCAAGCGCTTCGAAGTCCGTTTAGCCATAGTGAAACTGACAGGGCAGAAAGCCGAGGCAAGCCCTTAAATAAAGTGTAACACAGCCCCAGCCGGGAGAAAACCAATAGAAACAAAGGATACACGAGGCAACCAATAAAGAAGCCTCGCAGACAATGAAACCAATCATCAAAAACATGAAAATGTATAAAAAACGACCCCAAACGAGGCCCCTACCGCATGGGAGCATCGGAAACAGCCAGCCGAGAAGCTACAGCACATCCGCCAGCCGCCACCTCCATTCCGGTCATCCGAACCGGAACCACAGCCCCAGCCACTCAGGGCCGGTGACTCCGTCACCCGGAACCTGACCGCCCAGCCGCCGAGAAGTGCACCGCAAAAACATCAACGCGGTGGGGAAGGCTTGCATACACCAGGACGGCGCCGCCAGACCCAGGAAGGCGATAGTAAGTGAGGGAGAAGCCCTCAAGAAAGAGAAAATGACCGCAGCTCCGCAGAACGGCCAGCGCGTGGGACGCGCGTCTCACAGTGGTGAGACAGAAAAAAACAGGAGGTATGAGGGGGCTGGGGGCTATATATAGTCCCCACGTGACAAATCACGTGGGTACGGGTGTCTGGTGAGGCAGGGATGCCTCAATTTCGTAAGGAAGGGAAGCGAGGGAGGGACGATGAGGTAATGGCAATTACCGAATCGGTAAATATCGATTTGGTAATTACCGAAACTTACAGATTCGGTAATTTTTACAGAATTATTACCTACATAGCATTTATCGATTCTAAAATACCTAATCGGTAAAATTCGGTATTTTAGAATCGGTAAATCCTGTTTACCTACAACTAGCCCAATATCCTTTTCGATGTTACTACACTAGCACACAAACATATCCACCCCTCAAATTACTTTCATATTCCACTATACTGATTCACCACTAATTCTTTATGGGTCCTGGATTAGCGCGCTACTCACCAAAAAAGTGCTTCAACACCTCATCAGGGGTAGCAGGCGCTATATAAATGCAAACCTTTTCCATCTTTTATCCTTCCACCATCCTTCTTAATCCAAATAACTGACTAACATATCCATCACTCAAATTACTTTCACAATTCACTATACTAATTCACCACTAATCCTTTATGGGTTCCGGAGGAGCGTGCTGCTCGCTGAAAAAAGCGCTTCAACGCCTCGTCAGGGGTAGTAAGCTCTATAGAAATGCAATTACAATACAATACCATACAATGTGACGTGGTGGCACCATGTGAGCTGCACACCTGAAACAAGCTCTCTGAAAGCGACTCGACTGGCATGAGGCAGCGAACTCGAAGGCGGGTATGGCACGGCAGGGGCAGAGGGCAAAAGGGGGCGGGCCCATATTCACACCCTGCTTTTTTCCATGCGTAGGTGTGATTTTCTCCCAAAATTCAACAGTAGGAGAGGAATAAATCACACTCACTCACAGAGCAATCTTTGTGAGCGAGTTCCCGCGTGTTGGCAAAGAGCCTTTTTAATGAATAAGGGAGATAAAAGGGGAATGAGGGGAGGGGGCATGCCTATCCATCAAACCAGCCCCCCTCTCCCTGACCTTTCTGTTTACAAGTTATCCTTTTATTTGTATTTACCTGACTTTATCACACACACTGTGGATTTAATTCTCTGCCCTCTGCCTGCATCCATTTAAAAGAGATGGCTGTGCCCGGGGTAGTTGCTGCCAGCCCCCCCCGGGGGTACCTGGGAAGACTGGGGCTCTGTTGTTGCCAGTTGCCGGCCTGTGAATGAGCCAGTGTGCACTGCCCAGGAGACACCGGGCCCAGTGAGCGCCAAGACGCGCTGCACGGTCGCGTGGCGCTCAGCTCTCTGTGTACACAACTCCCATGAACAGGAAGCTGGGCCTCGTTAACTTGGAGAGGTGGGAGAAAAATTAGTTTGCAAACTGCAACAATTTGGAAGTGTTTCCCCTTTCTAAATTGAGCCTTTATTGAAGCGGCTGTCAAATTAAAGAAGGGATACGCTTAGCTGGGCTGAGGTGCTGTGCTGGGCCAGGCTACATAATGGGATGCTATTTTATCGAGGGTGACTACGGGGCAGATTTACAAGCCCCTTGCGCCTCTTTTACGCCGCCGTTGCGTCACTTTTGTGATGCAGCGGCGGCGCAAAAGATGCACCATGGTGCGGGGTATTTACAACGTGACGCATCTGGGAGATGTGCCATGTTGTAAAGCCCTGCGCCATAAGGAGGCGTCCCGGCGCAGCGGGGGGGGGGGGAGGGGGGGGGGGTGTTCCTGCGCAGGAACTCCTCCTAAAAGTGGCTGAGTGAAATCTACAAGATTTCACTCAGTCACTTTTAGGCCAATGTTGCGTCAAAACCCTGCGCCTGCTTGAAGCAGGCGTAAGGATTGACGCGGCATTAGAAGAATAGGCCCCCCAGAGCATTGCTGGAGCCGTGTCGCAACTCCAGCAATGCGCCGCCTTTACGGCACAGATGCATGACGCATCTGTGCCGTTTTTGCCCCATGGTGCGCCGCATTGTAAAAGCGGCGCATCATGGTTGGCGGAGCTGCGGCGCACAATAACTGGCGCATCCCTGCTAATTTGCAGGGATGCGCCAGTAATTTTTTTTTAAGTTCAGTATATAGTTTATTAACAGTCATATAAATCACGTATACAAATTAAAAACAACAATGTAAAGATAAAGTATACAATAGAATAAATAAAGAAATATTCAAAAAGAAGAAATCATATAAATAACCAGCTATAATGAAATATGCAACAAATATTGATGTATTGATATACTAAAGAATGGTAGAATATTTGATAATATAAAGTAGATAAAACAATGAAGGGAACTCAAGGAGGTTTAGCAACTTCCTGTTGAAAGGGGGATTGAGGCAGAGAGCGGAGAGCACAAGTATCAAAAAAGGAGGTGACTGGGTCCCACAACTGTTTTCGTTTTGGAGCCAAAGCGAGTGGATAAACAAACGTTGTATCCAGCCTATGATTATAACATACAGCGTACCACCAAGCCTGATACGAGAGTTTAGTGAGATCCTTCCAAGCCTTGGTAATCTGCTGAAAAGCGACTGCAATGAGCAAGTCAATTATTTTTATGCTGAAAGTGCAGTGATCCCAAATGGGGGAGATACTACCTAAAAAAATATGAGATACATGAAACGGGTGTGTAGTGGACAAGATATTATTAATTTGAGACCACACCTTAACACAAAACGTGTGAACCGAGTGCAATTGAAAAGCAAGTGTAACAAATCAGCATCAGGTGCAGAGCAAGTCCAGCATGTATGAGACAAGTCAGGATGTCTTTTACTAAGAATAAGTGGGGAAAGTAAGAGGCGATTATAAATAAAAAACAAAGTCTGAACAGTATTTGCAGCCCTTGAGGATTTCCGTAACCTTAACCATAGCTTATCCCACAACTCAACAGACCATGAGATAAAAATGTCTACTTCCCATGCCTCCTCCACTTTAGTCTTTGTGCGTGGTGATGCTGGAGCATGTAGCAAAGAATAAATCCTGGATGCCCTAGTCCCTCTGATAAGTAGAGTGCGCAATTGAGATATGATATGAGACTCCTGAGGTAACGTGGAGGGCAACGTGATGTGCACTTCATATGCTGATTTAAGTGCTTGTATTAATTTAAGATACTATGGGGGTCATTAGGATGGCGGACGGACTTGCGTCCGTCCGCCACCCCTGAGTTTGAGGGACCGTCCGCATGGGCAGCGGCGGTCCCTCCATAGCAAGTAGGATGTGACCGCCACCCTGGCGGTCACATCCTGTATGTTTTACATTGCGGCGGATGCTGCTTGAAGCAGCATCCGCCGCAATGCAAAAAACGAAAGGTGTGCATTTGCATGCACAAAGCGGCAGGCACCGCGTGGTGCCTGCCGCTTCGTGCACGCAAGGGCAGGGGGGTACCATAGGTACCCCCCATGTGCACCCCCCACGCAACCTTCACCCAGGGGGCCCGCAACGGGCCCCCAAAGTGACTGTCCGTATGCTTTTCCACGGCGGAAAAGCCGCCGCGGAAAAGCATGACTCACCCTGCATCCTAATATGGCTGGCGGTGTCTGATAGACACCGCCAGCCATGTTATTGCTTTTCCGCCGTGGTCGCCTTCCGACCACGGTGGAAAAGCGGCGGACGGATTGGGAGACCCACCAGCCATCCTGATTTGGCGGTGGGTCTTTCAGGCCTCCTCGGCGGATTTCCCGCATACTCCGGGCCGGCGGTGGCTTCCGCCGGCCCGGAGTATGCAGGAAATCCGCCATCCTAATGACCCCTTAGCGCGAAAAGAAGAAGGAAGATGAAAAGACGACATAGCTTCTGAAAAAGAAACAATACGAGACTGCTGAAATATTTGATGCACCCATATGACACCCCGAGTTCTCCAAGACTTCCAAAAAAATGGTTTATTATTTATTAAAATCGATGAGTTATGCCAAATAGGTTGTCCAAAAAAGGAAGAAATTAACGGAGATGGCAGAATTTTAGAGGTGTATTTGAGGATTGGAGTGGAGATAGACTGCGGTGGACGAGAAAAAGAAAGGTATTCCGGAAAAGAAAAGGGAGAGATATATGCCAATTCTAGCGTTGTCCACAAGGGAGAGAATGTGGAAGAATCGTCAAGCCATCTAGAAGCCTGGTTTAATAGAAAGGATTTGTGATATAAAGAAAAATTCAGGAACTTCACCCCACCCTCTTCCTTTGGGCGCGCTAATTTAAATATAGACATGCGAGCCTTTTTACGTCCCCACAGGAATGAGGATAAGATGGAATTAATTTTCTTGAAATGAGATCAAGGAATGGAGAATGGAATGTTGGAAATTATGAATAAAACCAAGGGGGAAAGCATCATTTTGATAGTGTCCAATCTGCCCCACCAGGATAAATATAAAGGATGCCATTTTGTGGTGAGGTCCGTCAATTTTTTAAACAATCTTCCATGCAACGCGAAACCGTACCTGAGAGAGTAGGAGTAAAGTGGAAACACAAATATTTGATACAGTTAGGGTTCCACGTGAAACCGGAAGTAATGAAATCCGATTTAGAAGTAAATTTAGTCAAGGGTAAGATCTCGCACTTATCTTTATTTAATTTATAGCCAGAGACAAAGGCAAATTAATTGACTTCAGATAAAAAAGCAGGTAACGAAGTCGTGGGCGCAGACAAAAATAATAAAACATCATCCGCATACGCCGCCATTTTAATTGTGGACTGCTGAAACGTAAAGCCCTTTATGGCAGTATTTTGGCGAATTCACAAAAGGAATGGCTCTAAGGCAAGATTGAATAAGAAAGGCGAAAGGGGACATCCCTGGCGAACCCCTCGACCAAGAGAAAAATAGGAAGAAATACCACCATTCGCCGCAATAGCGGCTCTAGGATGTGAATATAGAATAGAGATCAGGGTTGACATTTTTGGGCCAAAGCCGAACCACTTCAACGTCTGAAAAAGATACAACCACTCAACTCTGTCAAAAGCCTTTTCCGCGTCTAAAGCAATTGCAGCGATAGAGTGAGAAGAATGTGAAGTCTTAGAGAGAATATCAAAGAACAATCTAGTATTATCGGAAAGCAGTCTCCCTTTGATGAAACCAGACTGCTCTTTCCCCAATAGATCTGGCAAAAAGGATTGTAAACGAAGGGCCAAAGTTTTAGAAAAAAATTTGTAATCAATATTCACTAGAGAAATAGGTCTATAATTTTCACAGTACTGTGGGTCTTTGCCTGGTTTGGGAAGGATGCAAATGAGAGCGTCAGAAAAGGAACCTGAAGAACCAGAATCTAGAAAATTGGAAATTAGTGAACGTAATTTTGGGATTAGTAATGCCGAAAAATGAAGAAAAAATTCCACTGTAAAACCATCTGGACCCGGGGCCTTATCTTTTTTAAGAGATTTCAAAGCACCAAGAAGTTCTTTCTGAGTTAGATCTGATTCTAATGGAGAAAGGTCAGGAGGGGTAGCGAAAGGTGACTCAATATCAGAAAAGTAGGAGCAGATATCCTGGGTCATAGAGGTTGCCTCAGAAGAATATAGTGTTTTGTAAAATTGAAGAAATTCCTTTAAGATGTCTTCATCTTTGTGTCTCAAAACAGAATCATGACTATAAATATTATCTATATTAGTCCTATTCTTTTTAACTTTCAAATAATTTGCCAACAATTTGCCTGCCTTATTTTGACCCCCGTAGAATTTAGCACTGGAACGTAATAAATAATTGGAAGCATTATTTGTGGTATCTTTATTAAATTGCAGTTTAGTAGCAATGAGCTCATTTAAACATTCTTTGGATTTAGAAGCAAAATAGGAATGTTCCAATTTCTTGATCTTGGAGAAAAGCTCATTGGTGATTTGCTCTGTTTTCTTACGTTTGTGGGAAACATACCCAATAATAGAATCTCTAGCGGATGCCTTAAAGGCATCCCACACAACAGGAAAAGGCACCTCGTTGGATTCATTACGTAAGAAAAAGTCATGAAAAAAGGCAGTGAAGAATTAAACAAAATCGGAATCAAGAAGCAGAGAAGTATTGAAGCGCCATTTCCTAGTGAGGGGCGATTTCTGCAAGATATCAAGGTGAATGGAAACTGGAGCGTGATCCGATATCAAAATAGAACCAATGTCAGATGCAAACAAAGACTGAGAAAGATGATGCGAGATAAAAAAGTAATCCAAACGAGATTGAGTTTGGTGAGGTGGAGAGAAAAAAAGAGTGCTCTCTTAGAGTGGGATTACATAACCTCCAAGCATCAATAAGTTTAAACTGATGAATGAATTGTTTGAAAGCTTTATGTGATTTATGGGGAGTATATGTGCTGGTGGAGTGCCTATCCAGAAAGGGGTCAAAAACTTCATTACAATCTCCCGCCAGGATGAAATTGTCCTCATAATGTTGGGTAATGTGAGGAGATAACGACGACCAAAAAGAAGCGTCCCCTGTAGTTGGAGCATATACGTTTAGAAGTGAAACTGGAGTATTATCTACACCAGATTTAACCAAGGCCCATCTACCAAGCTGATCTGCTGAGTTAGCAGCTATCTTGACTGAGAGGGATATATGAAATAAAATGAGGACCCCATTACGCTTTCCGTCACCTGGGGAAAAGAAGACCTCCCCTACCCAACCTCTTTTAAGTTTGACAGATTCTTCAGGTGAGAGGTGTGATTCTTGTAAACAAGCAATGTCTGTTTTAAGCTTGGCCAAGTGTGTTAAGACTTTCTGCCTCTTTATGGGGGAGTGCAAACCTCTAACGTTCCATGAAACAATTTTTAAAGGCATTCAACAAGACAAAAAAAATACATATTAAGCTGGTTAAGGCAAAGCAATAATATAAGGGTATCAACAATGAATGGATAACAATCAAAACAAAGTATGAAGAATAAAAGACGGAGAACTCTTAAAGTGGGAATATATGAAAAATGTATAATACAACATGTTTGTATGCAGAAAAAATTGAGAATAAACAAGAGATAGCATTCAATATAGTAACCTATGGAAAAAAAACTGTACTCAATAACAATTAAAACAAATGAAAGAGCAAATGATAACGGACACAAGAGTATGAAGAATACAAGAGAAAAGAAGAGAAAACAGGAAATCATCCAGGAAGAAATAGGAGAAGAGGAAAAATTGAAAAAAGATTGGAATCCAAGGGACGAGAAGGAGAAAAAAGCAAGAAAAGAAAAATATTTGTAAGAAAGATATGAAGGAAGAAAAATGACTTACAGAACATCCAGGACACGTACGGGTAGGGAGGATGGAGACCACATAGGACAATGACGGGACTGTAACTCGGAAGGGAGGGCGGGAAGGAGAGACGACTCGGCAAACTCCAGGAGTAAAATTAGGGAAGAAAGAACACACGGGGCAATGATCTATAGAAATGGAAATAAAAGAACATATGAAAACCATTAACAACTAGAAACTAGAATATAACCCAAGATAAAGCATTACCTAAGAGCTAACAATTAGAAGCAGTAAGTACATGTGAATAAAACCTTAAGTCAACAATAAGGAGCATCAAGCAAAATGAGACGCAGAAGCAACATCCATCGCAGTAGAACTGTGGGAATTGAGAAAACTCTTCAGCTTCAATGGATCCTCATAAGTTGTGGTTTTGTTATTAAGAGTCACCCTAAGAAGACAAGGATGGAACAAACCATAACGTGCTCCAAGCTAGCGCAATTGAGGACGTAGGGACAAGAATTCCTTGCGCCTATCAGCGGCAACCTTGGCATAGTCCTGAGACAAGAAAAGAGGATTGCCTGACCATATAATTCGCTTCATGGCTCTTGCAGCTGATAAAATTTTGAGCAAATCAGTATATTCAAGGAAGTAAATGATAACTCCCCTTGGCTTCCTGGCAACCGAGGTGGACATTGCATTTTGAGGTGAGCCCAGACGGTGTGCCCTCTGTATATTGAGAGTGGTGCTATCAGGTAATGAAAGGACTTTTGGTAGGAAGGTCTTGAAAAACACCAAGGGGTCCGACCCCTCTGTCCCCTCCGGAAGCCCGTAAATTCGTAGGTTGTTTCTTCTATTGCGATTTTCTAAATTTTCGAGTTGTTTATGCATGACTGAAACCTGCGCACACAACGGGTCAACCTTAGAGACAGACGAACTTAAAGAAGTAACATCTTGCTCCAATTGGGTAACACGTCCGTCTACAGTTAGTAATTTGTCCGTGATCGTTTGGAGCGTGGCTCTGGTCTCATCAATGAAAGGGCGCAGCGCCCTTATTTCCTCCAATAGGATATCCATAGTGGCCAAGTTGGGCTGCTTTGGAGGAGAGGGAGGATCTTTTTTTAACCTTTTCATAGGGCCTTTAATAGCTGCAGACATGGACGGATTTGACGATGATGATGAATGTTTAGAAGAGGACTCCAACGAATCCTCCATTGCAAGGCACTGATATCTGGAGCTCGTATGAATTAGGAATTTGCGTGAAGAGGATGAGGGTTTATGCAAATCCTTAGATAATCTGCCCATTAAGGAGAGAGTGAGTTCAAAAAAGCACAAGTTGGGAGCGAAAAAAAAAAAATAGTAAACCTCACAGGACACTGTAAATGTAATAAAACTATAGAAAATCCAATGTAATATCAGAATTCCTGCTTACAGAGATATGCAAGAAGTACAATGATGAAGCAATAAGTTAGAGTGAGGATGCAAGTGCCACTTATGCAGATAGAATGAAATCTAAATCCTACTATGCACATGGTAATACATTACAAAACACAGCATAATGTAATCAGAGGGCAAATCGCAAACATTTAAGACAAAAGCCAACCATTGCATAATAAAAAAGGATGCGAGGAAAAACATGCATGCAAATACTCATGAGAACATTGTGCAGAAACTGCAGTGTGGTAAACCATGCAGAAAGAAACTGTGAGGAACAATACAAATAATTGGCTGTAATAAAAGTCAGTAAGCATGTAGAAAAAAAAACAAGCATCAACTGGAATGGATATGAAATAAAAGGCGTCAAAAAGTCAGGAATAAAAATGAAGGTGAAGCATTAAACACAGGCTAATGCATAAATAACCATCAAGGCTGTAGCCAGAAAATTGAACATTGATAGAAAACCAGCTGAGGCTTGAAGCAGTGCAGAGGAAGTGATGAATCATAAGTAAACGATCTCCTCATGTGAAATTCAGAGGCTGTGTTATGAAATGAAACAGGCTGCTGTGACGAAGAAATAAGGAATAGCCTCAACCGTTCATTTAGATGAGTTACATTTTAGGAAAATTAACATGTGGCAGCAAAAGACAGAAGGGACCATCTCTCAAATAGGCAGCAATAGAAAATAGGTAGAGCTGGTCAAGCGCGCAGCCCTCAGCAAAAACACCGAGCTACCGCTAGGAGCCGAGCTCCGTCAGCGGGGCTCATTAAATGGCAGCTGCGTCACCTTAGAGCTGAGCTAATACGTAGGATGGCACTGAAGAAGCTGCGCATGCAGAGTTAGTTTTCCACATAAAATTGGGCCAGTCAAGCGCTTGAACAGGAGGGAAGAAATAGCCAGAGAAGCTGTTCACAGCAGCGTGAGGAAACCGGAATACCACTAGGAGCGAGGCTCCGTCAGCGGGGACCGGAAAATGGCTGCAAGCTCACCAGGTTCCACAGAGAGCTCGGAGTATGGAAACAGACCCTCTAGACCTCGTAGGCTCCATGTAGTGGGCTATTCTGACTCAGCATGCCTTCGGATAATTAGACCCGCGGTTCTGGCATCACAAATCGCCAGAAGGAGTCACGCCATGCCCTCCGTCACCGCCACTGCCCGGGAGAGTCACAGAGACGCCGCCATCTCCTGCGGGCGCTAGCCACGCCCCCCCGCGCCAGTAATTTTAAATCTGCCCCTTTATTTCTAAAAACTCAAAATCGGAACATGCTACAGACATAGAAGTGGGACTACAGTTTGCCATCAACCCAGCTTGGGCACACAAGGACTTAAGTACCAGCTCCCATTGCTGGCTTTAGGGCGGTGCAACCAGTGCCACCGCCCAGGGCGCCATGGTCCGAGGGTCACCCTGTGCATGACAGGCTGAGGCGCGTTAAGAGTATTTGTATTTATTACATTTGCCTAGTTACTGGAAACCATTGCAATACAAAATTTTGATTAAAACCATAGGATCATAATAAAATATTAATTATGCGTTTATAAATTCCATAAATAATTAAAACTTGGAAACATTTAAATTGCTGACAGATTAAAAGTACTTTGTTACTCGTGCAGCTAGCTGCCAGTGTCAGTAATGCCGCCAGTACAGAGTTCGTTGCCCAGTCAGGAAGTGATATTTGTCTGTAAAGATGCATTATAAATAAGGCTCCCTGGTTTCCAGTTTACGTATTTTTCCGGATAAATACAGACAGAAAATAATGTGCTTTCTGTCTGCATTTATTTTTTAAAGTGGATACGTGCAGAAAATTGTGCTTCTTTTAACCCCATCCGTGCTCATGACGAGCTCAGCTTTACAATATCATGTATGGGCCCCTAAAGGTTCAAGCTTAGGCAGATGGATAAGTAGACCACATGATCACAGCTGCTAGCACTTTTTTTTGTGAAAGCCAGGCCCGGACTGGCCATTGCGAGCACCGGGCAATCCCCCGGTGCGCAGCATGGGTGGGGGACGGTTTTGGGCCCCTGGGGGACGAAACCGGCCCTGGCAAAGAGCACGGTCGCACCCCCAACCCCCCACCGTGGGAGAGATGGGGGGCTGGCTGCCAAGCACTTTACCAGGGCCGGTTTTGGTTCCCAGTCCGGCACACACAACTTCCGCCCAATCAAAACATGTACTCCTGGCTCCCAACAGGGGGGTGGAGCTAAAGCCCTTCACTGGTAATTGTCGCATAACTCCCTTGCAAACAAAAACAAAGAGGGCCCCAGGAAACAGATATTCCAGCAGGTTCATGGGAAACATACCAGTGTACAAAAAGAACAAACCCTGCCTGGTAACTAAAAATAAACAATATATAAAATAATATATCAAAAAGAGCCTAACGCCTCAAAACAGCCCACAGAATTAGAATCCCCACAAATCTCATGACCCAATTATTCTCAAGAAATTGAACATTTATTCATTTTTGTTAACACATAAAAAAAGGTGTATCCGTATTTATACAATGTATACAATAGAAAAAGGATCACTGACATAATATCGACGTCACAAATATCGAGATACACAAATATCGAGTCAAAAATATCGATTGACAAAATATCGACTCCCTATCTTCAAACAGGTAAGTACCAAAATATCGTCTTACAAAAATATAGACTGTCAAAATATCGATTTTTTTAAATGTCTTAAAATTAAGTTAAAACTAATATAGTAATAAATATATTTAATATAAACTTAGAAATAATTAATAAAAAAATGTAATTTTAATAAATAATTTATATAATTAAAAAAATTATATCACCAAAAATAATACATATATATATATATATATATATATATATATATATATATATATATAAAAAAAACATATTATTAAATAAACATATATAACATTTTTAGCGTAGCATAGAAAATGGTTAAAATTTATTGTTACAACTATAGTGAGTTCAACATTAGCAAAAGTGTTGGATAGCGTAGAGGTAAAATTTACTATTCCCACTCCAGTGGGTGCAACAGTAGGGAAAGCGCTGGATAGCGTAGGGGTTAAAATTACTATTCCCACTCCAGGGATGTATGACGTTACAACGCATACTTTTACAACGCCTACCATTACAACAAAACTTTTACAACGCAAAAACTTTTACAACGCATACATTTACAACGCAAGATTTTACAACGCATATACCTTTACAACGCATACCATTACAACGTAAGTATTGGTAAGTATATAATAATTTTTTGAATATAAATTAATAAAAAATATTATAATATAATTTAATTTTATTAAATAAATTTAATTTAAATGTAATTTTACTTTATTTTTACAAAGTACCCCTGTACCCCAAAAACTGAAAACTGACCCTGAACCCTAAAAATACCCCTTTACCCAAAAACTGAAAACTGACCCTGAACCCTAAAAATACCCCTTTACCCCAAAAAACTGAAAACTGACCCTGAAACCTAAAAATACCCCTTTACCCAAAAACTGAAAACTGACCTTGAACCATAAAAATACCCCTTTACCCAAAAACTGAAAACTGACCCTGAACCCTAAAAATACCCCTTTACCCCAAATACTGAAAACTGACCCTGAACCCTAAAAATACCCCTTTACCCCAAAAACTGAAAACTGACCCTGATCCCTAAAAATACCCCTTTACCCCAAAAACTGAAAACTGACCCTGAACCCTAAAAATACCCCTTTACCCAAAAACTGAAAACTGACCCTGAACCCTAAAAATACCCCTTTACCCCGAAACTGAAAACTGACCCTGAACCCTAAAAATACCCCTTTACCCAAAAACTGAAAACTGACCCTGAACCCTAAAAATACCCCTTTACCCAAAATCCCAAACATATAACATTTTAAAAATAATTATATACTTACCAATACTTACATTGTAATGGTATGCGTTGTAAAGGTATCTGCGTTGTAAAAACATGCTTTGTAAATGTATGCGTTGTAAAAGTTTTTGCGTTTTAAAAGTTTCGTTGTAATGGTAGTGCATAGTAAAAGTTGCGTTGTAAACGTTGCATACCCACTCCAGTGGGTGCAACAGTAGGGAAAGTGTTGGATAGCGTAGGGGTTAAAATTACTATTCCAACTTCAGAGAGTGCAATAGTAGGGAAAGTAAATACTTCACAAATAGTTATAAATAAGATAAATAGTAATGCCAATTACAAATAATTAAAATATTTAAAAAGTGTATAAAAAATATTAAATATTTATTTATAAATACAAAATAAAATTATTTAATTATAAAAATTGCCTACTCATACTAATTAATTACCTATTAACAATAAATTAATTTACAATTTAAAAATTAATAAATTAATTTTAATTACCAATTATATTTTAATTAATTACCTATTAAAAATTAATTAACAATTAATTCAAAATACATACCAATAATTTAAATGACATATTTAATTAATGAGAATTAAATTATTTCCCACCCTATTCCCCTATAAACCCACAACCCGCTACAGAAAATAAATGAATGAAATTAACATATTTATCAATTAATCAATTAAAATTATTTACCAATCATATTTTTATTAATTACCAATTATTATTTAATTAACAATGTATTCCAAATAAATAAGAATAAATAAATTAACATATTTAATTAAGTATAATTAAATTACTTCCCACCCTATTCCCCTATAAACCCACAACCCGCTACAGAAAATAAATTACTAAAATTAAAATATTTATCAATTAATCAATTATAATTAATTACCAATTATATTTTAATTTATTACCAATTAATAATTAATTAACAATTAATTCTAAATAAATATCAATAAATAAATTAACATATTTAATTAATTATAATTAAATTACTTCCCACCCTATTCCCCTATAAACCCACAACCCGCTACAGAAAATAAATTACTAAAATTAAAATATTTATCAATTAATCAATTATAATTAATTACCAATTATATTTTAATTAATTACCAATTAATAATTAATTAACAATTAATTCTAGATAAATATCAATAAATAAATTAACATATTTAATTAATTAGAATTAAATTACTTCCCACCCTATTCCCCTATAAACCCACAACCCGCTACAGACTTATATTACACAAAAAATAAAAATTATTATTAACTTACCTTAAATTCGATATTTTTTTGTCTATATTATGTCTAGTCGATATTATGTCCATTCTATATTTTTGATTCGATATTATGTCCATTCTATTAGATATTAATTTTCTCTAGTCGATATTTTTGTTGTCTATATTATGTCTAGTCGATATTATGTCCATTCTATATTTTTTACTCGATATTCTGTCCAGTCGAAATAAAAGACTCGATATTATGACTGCACACCATAGAAAAACATCCAAAATATAATATATACATTAATGTATGGCAGTGGCAGTTGTTATCGCTGCCACTGGTGCATTGCATTTATGTAGCGCTTCATCACATGATGGGTTTGTGATTGCTCGGATATGCATCGGCTCCTAGGTGTCCTTTTAGGGAGGGCATGGTGGAAAAAGGTGTAGTTGTCTGAAATTAGTAACAGTGTAACAAAAGTTACCAAATATTGTGGTGGCATTTACCATCTGCGCTTGAAAGTGACCTAAAGTAACTCAACGTAGCAATAAGCATTACTTTGCATTAAGGGGCAGTACCATAGGTGGTGTGTGAACGATGTCATGCAACCACCCATGGAGATTGACGCAAATAACTATCTAGTAACATTAGTAGACAGGGATATACGACAAACAATTATGATGCCCCAAGGCAGGTGGGACAGTGGAACACTTTTTTCCTACTTTGCATGTGTGTTGTCATGCACCGCACACAAAGTGACAACAATTTTTAAGCACAGTTATGCTAATGAAAGGGTCCCCTTCCAGTACAAAACCTTTGCTTAACAGAACGCTTACACATTAGACTATGGTGCAAAGGTGTGTGTGTGGTGCATGGCAGCTTAAAATGAGCCAGCAAAGGGCTCACAAGTTGTACCCTGAAAGAACCTAACAGCAGTAAGAGACCCTGCCCATCAGAATTGTTCAGTTGTCAGGCACAAGAAAAAGGGGAACATCCATCAGCTATAAAAGACAGCATCTGGAGACGCTGTAAAGCAGCCAGAGAGTTCTATAGAAGTTTTGTGGCATAAATACAACCCAAGGAAACTCACCGATAGAGGAATAAATTATCAACAGTGTACCATGCTTATGCGGCGAAGGCACAATTCAGGGGAAACTTACAGACTCACCCAAAGAAGCTCACATAACTTTCATAGTGGGTCTCTGGTGTGTTCTAGAGTAAGCCTTGACTGCTTGACCTCACTACCCCTGGGGAGTCCAGTTGGTTTTGATACTATCTTGGTTATCCAATTGGAGTGTATTAGTGTTAGTGGCTGCAGAACATCAAAGATACATCTCCTGTGTGTACAAGACACTGCTCTGTAATTACAGACTGCCCCAGGACCACAAGAGAAGGCCTCCTAGCAACAGGGTCTTCCACATTCTGTGAGGGACTCGCATCCGACCCCAAGAGCTGACGACTGTCCTAAATTCAAACTTGAGACCATAGGGTGAGGAACAGATCCCTAAGAATCAGACCCTGTGGGAGCGTTGAGGTGCTTCGGCATGAACACCTTAGTAGGGTTTGGTCAGTGGTCCGGAGCTGTGACTTCATGCATGGGTTACTGTGTTTTTCAGAGCATTGGCGTACTCTGCATTGATTGCGTCTAAGTACAGGGGTGCATTGTAGGGCTGTCATCCCATCACTACCGCCTGTTTTAATCTCCTGTTATGCATGTGTTCATTATAGAAGTCTGTCGTGTTCCAACAATGGATGGGGTTTACCCACATCCTCAGAAGCTTCCTTGACAACAGACCAGGCTTGCATGTTTGGACTGTGCAACATTCCTTGGGGCATATCAGCAAGGGCTTTATCTCTGCTTTTTTGGCTTAAAGGCTAAAAAAGCGGAGATAAAACGACCACCCTATCAACAACAGGGTGCTAACATGCAAAATCGCATGTTAGGACCCTTTTTCATTACGCCTCCCTTTGCATCTCTTTTTAAAGAAGCGCTTCAGGGGAATGGGGTTATAGACGATTGCACCTATCTTACGTCCTATATTGTGCAGTTTTAAGGTGCCACGGACCGGAGATTCAAAGTCCCATAAATCTCCCAGGGCAGAAATCTGTCCTTACATAAACACTCTGTACAGAAATGGTCCGGCACACTTATACAGTAAAGTATACAATTTTATATACACATATCAATCATTTCAATGTGGAATCAGTGATCCTGTGGTAATTCTTTCTTTATTAAATCTTCATTTAAAAATCTGTAGCCAAAGCCAACGCGTTTCGTCCTTCACGGACTTCCTCAGGGCAAATTAATTCTGTATCGTGGATCACTGAAATAATATCGAGGGACAGAATATCGACCATCAAAAATATCGTTGACAAAATATCGACAGTCAAAATATCGAGTTTCTATCTACAAACAGGTAAGTACAAAAATATTGAGTTAAAAATATCGTTTACAAAAATATAGTTGTAAAAAATATCGTATTTACTAAAAACAGTGTTAAATTAAATTAATATTAATAATTAATTACTAAAATATACTTAAAATTACTTAAATTAACTTATAATAATTAAATAATTAATGAAAGTTAAATAAATATTTGTTTATTTCATATTTATTAAAACATATATATATAGTAACACAATATAATAAAATAATACCCAAAAACTGAAAACTGACCCTGAACCCTAAAAATACCCCTTTACCCAAAAACCCCAAACTGACCCTGAACCCTAAAAATACCCCTTTACCCAAAAACTGAAAACTGACCCTAAACCCTAAAAATACCCCTTTACCCAAAAACTGAAAACTGACCCTGAACCCTAAAAATACCCCTTTACCCAAAAACTGAAAACTGACCCTGAACCCTAAAAATACCCCTTTACCCAAAAACCCCAAACTGACCCTGAATCCTAAAAATACCCCTTTACCCAAAAACCCAAAACTGACCCTGAACCCTAAAAATAAAAACAAATGTTTTAACTATCTATATTATATACTTACATATTTTCACTTTCTATATTATTTACAGTCGATATTACTTCACTTACCTTAAAAACGATATTTTGGCTGTCTATATTCTGTCCTGTCGATATTTTGTCCAAAAGATATTTTTGACTCGATATTCTGTCCAAACGATATTTTGGAGTCGATATTATGTCTGTGCACCCTGTATCGTGGAGTGTCATCCACCAGTTTCTATGTGTCCTCTATCCAGGACAAGTATAGTCTCAAAATATCTCAAAGTAACGGGTATTTGGGTTCTTCTTATAACTAGGAAGTGACTTGCTTTCACGATAACAGAGAATCTCAAGATTACGATCCTTTTAGGCAATTCAAGTTCAGGTGTTGACCGGCTCCATGGCGTGGCGTCCTCCCTAATGGCATCCCTTTGCATCTCTAATAAGATGCAAAGTGGGCACTCCTGCCAAAAATAACTGGAGAAATGTTGCTAACCGACATTTCTCCAATTATCAATCGGCACGCTAACAAGCAGATCGATAAGAAAAGTAACGCTAACCACGGTTATCGCTACTTTCCTTATGCCTGCTTTTAGTTTGACTTAACCATGATATCCAATGGAAGGTGGATATCATGGTTAAGTATGCCATACCCTGTCAACAACGTAAATGTAAATGTATTTCGATTTATATAGCGCACAAATCACCCAGGGGTCTCAAGGCACTTGCTTAGGGAACCTGTCCTGGTATTCCCCTGTGAGATACCCCGGCAGGGTATTCACAAGGTGAAAGCCAGGCATCCCGCCGCGAGGGGCCGTAGTGGAGATTAAGCAAGCTATTGCCCAGAGTCGCAGAGTATGACCCCGTGAGTCGAGTAGGCACCGGAGCGAGAATTGTCAAGTCCGTGGAATTTTTGAGCCCAAGACCCGCCGAGGCGGGGAATCGAACCCTGGTCCACGGCTGATCTCAGCTTCCGGGTCTGCCGCCTCTAACCACTGAGCCACGCTTCTCCGTAGCACCAAACGTTTTGCGAATATCGCTGGAATCCCAGCAATAATTGCACATTTGGCAGCTAACTCTGGTATTTTTATAGCTCTGGAGATAAGCGTTTCTGATAGCGCACTATCTTCACGATGAAAACAAGCGATACCCGGCGATAAGTATCCTAGCGCTAAGTGCGCTTAGCGATAATTATCGCCGGGTGTTGATGATATGCCCCCTTGTTGTTGTCTAAGACATTTTAATAGCTTTACAATGTCATGTATGGGCCCCTAAAAGGTCAAGCTTCGACAGCTGGATAAGTAGCCCACATGATCACAGGTGCAAGCACTTTTTTGTGGAAGCACATAACTTCTGCCCAATCAAAACATGTACTCCTGGTCCCAACAGGTGGGCGTAGCTAAAGCCCTTCTCTGGTAATTGTCGCATAACTCCCTTGCGAACAAAAAACAAAGAGGGCCCCAGGAAACAGATATTCCAGCAGGTTCAGGGGAAACATACCAGTGTACAAAAAGAGTCTAACGTCTCAAAACAGCCCACAGAATTAGAATCCCCGCAAATCTCATGACTCAATTATACTCATGAAATTGAACATTTATTCATTTTTGTTAATACATAAAAAAGGTGTATCCGTATTTATACAATGTATACAACAGAAAAACATCCAACATATAATATATATACATTAATGTATGGTGACATCTCTGGGAGTTTTGATTGAGGTGGTTTGGGGGTTGCTGGTACCTGGGGGTTCCCATAGATTTCTCCAAACATTGATGTAAATATTATATTTTGGATTTTTTTCTGTTGTCTAAATTGTATAAAAACGGATACACCTTTTTTATGTGTTAACAAAAATGAATAAATGCGAAAAAGTTCAAGTTCATGAGAATAATTGAGTCCTGACATCATTGGGTCCAAGGGTGCATGATGTCACTTCCGGCACCCCTCGTGTGGAAAACTGACAGCCATAGTATTTGATGCCAGAACACGGGTTTAAGTACAAAAAGGGAGTGGTGATGGACAGAGTATCTGAGTTAATCAGAACACTCCTACCCAGTCAACAGATCAGAACACGGGTATAAGCACAAGGATACTGAACAAACAAATGGCAGCCAGGGAACCCAATGCCGCACCACCTGGAGTAATCGCTCATATTAATACCCCCATATTGCCCACCTCTATGGCCAGCTGCGCAGTGACCATACATTCTCAGATTTTATAAACAAAAAAGAGAGGCAGCAAACACAATTATTTGCATAAGTAGTCAACTCGAAAATATAACTCGTAGGTCCTTGATATAAGTGTGTAGCTTATATCTTTATTGAGATTCTGACATGTAGATGGTTGATACCGTACATGGCTGTGGAAATTGACTGCAGGACTGCGGTTCAGAGCGTTGTTTGAGCCAACGACGCTCAAGTGACAAAGGAGAAACATACTGACTATACTTTTGGAATGAAACTGTTGTGAAGAAGGGCATCTAGATTTATTGGACCTTTGTTGACTTTCGCCTTACGAAATCTAGAACCAGTGGATTGATGATATTGCCCTGAGGAAGCCTTTGTAAGGTGAAACGTGTTGGCTGCACTTTTTGTAATATGGTTGAAGAATCTCAATAAAGAATACTTTACAATTATATCAAGGACCTACGGGTTATATTTTGGAGTTAACTACTTATGCAAATAATTGTGTTTGTTGCCTCTCTTTTTTGTGGATATAAATACCAGCACAAGAAGGCCTGCAATAATACATGCTCACTGTAGAAACTTTCCACTACCGCCATGGTCATGGACCCAGAATTTGGCTGTGACCTTTTTACCACTTTTTCAACACGTAAGCTCCCTACCGAGTTACTAGTATATGATTTGTCTTAGAGTAGGATTGACTACATAATGGTAGACAGGAGGGCTTGCAAGTCAGTGGTGGATATGGTCATCATACCATCGGTGGAGAGTGACCATAACTCCTTGTCCCTTACATTGTTAGATCCATGGCACAGAAGGGAGCGTATATCATCAAATAGCGGGGGGCTAATAACTAAGCAAATTATACCATCCAACTGTAATAGATTTCTTAAATGGCCCAAGTTCTGCCTGGACGAACCTAGACTGAGCGCGCTGGATGGTATTCTTGACGCGCAGACAGTAAGGCTATCGGTAGCATGTAATGAGGCGGCTGGGCCAGCAGAGGTAGAAGCCATCTATACTGCCACTATAGATCAGATTGGCAAATTGTTTATGGTCCCAGCCAAAAATAATCTGGCAACTATCAAACCAGCCCAGAACTAGTTTGATAGTAACTGTAGAAGGAGGAAAAAAAATCTAATTATTGCCATTAAATATTTTAATCCAGCATCTGTCAGGCAGGCCAGGATGTACTATAGACAGGCTATAATAGCCGCCAAAAAGGCTTGGGAAGAATCCCATTGGGAAAACCTCAGAGATGCAAGCCAAACTAAGAATGGTAACTTATTCTGGGCATTAGTTAGAAAATTGACTGGCTGCGACTCGAACCAAATTTCAAATCATATTACAGATAGAGAATCGTTTGAACATTTTTCAAAACTCTATGGTGGGAGTGAACTGCCCGGAGTCCCAGGGCATTTGAGCGGTGCTCTGGATGTTGGCTCCCGGCGGGTTGTACCAACTAGAGTTGACAAAAAAGAGGTCCTTACGGCAATAGCTAAAATAGTATCTGCTAAAGCCCCAGGACAGGACGGTGTGCCAGGTGATCTTTTTAAAGCCAATCCCGACGGTTGGGCAATTTACTTTACTACTCTGGTAAATGCACTGCTAGCAGGTTCACCTGTTCCTAACTCATGGAAGGCAGCTGAGGTGATTCCTATCTACAAGAAGAGCCCTAGGGAGGATCCTGCCAACTATCGCCCAATTAGTCTCATAGACGCTGGGCAGAAATTGGTTGGCAGGGTTCTCCTGGAGAGGATCCTTTTGTGGTTAGAGGAGAATAACATCATCTCTCCTTTTCAGGCAGGCTTTAGGGCATGCACAGGCACAGTTGACCAAGCATTTAGGTTGTTACTCCTCCATTGGAAGGTGGTTACCATTGGCAAAGGCGGTCTTTATTTGGCATTTATTGACTTAAAGACTGCCTTTGACCTGGTTCCTCGAGACCGCCTGTGGTTAATCCTGGAGGAGATGGGGATCCCTCTACCAATCCTAAATCTTTTGGCCCGCATGCATGACGGCACCTATGCCCGTATTAGATGGGATCCCAAGGCCAAAAAACTGATAGAATACCTGTGAACCGAGGGGTACGCCAGGGCTGCGTGTTAGCCCCAACACTTTTTTCGTTATTTGTGAATGGTGTGGTCTCTTTTTTGCTTGAAATAAACGCAGATTCTCCGGTTTTGGCGGGTGATAAAGTGCTCACCTTGCTTTTTGCAGACGACACGTTGTTGGTTTCAAAAACCCCCGTGGGTCTGCAAAAGTTGTTGAACCGCTTCTGTTTGTTCTGTAAGCTTAGGGGCCTTGTCATAAATACCTTGAAAACTAAGCTCCTTTACTTTAACCCAAGTAAGTCTTCCAGATCTACCATCTCTCTCGATGGAGAACCACTGGAGCGTGTAAAAGAATTTGACTACCTGGGAATTAGGATTTCACAAAACTTAAAGTGGCAGCCACACATTGATAAAATGGTCTTAAATCATAGAAGGGTGGTTGGTGCACTAGGGGGAGAACATCGTATGTCCAACTCCAAACCCATTGCTCCTGCCTTGGATATCTACGCTGCAAAAGCTGTGGGCAGCACCCTCTATGGTGCAGAGTTGTGGGGTTTCGATTGCGTCAACAGCCTGATCACCTCTGAGAATAAGTTCCTTAGGGAGCTGGTATCCCTTCCTAGGGGCACTCCCATAAAAGCATTATTGAGTGATCTGGGTCGTCATTCCATTAAGGACCTAGCCAGGCAACAGCCTCTCTTATACTGGGCTAGGTTATGGCGGACCCCAGAGCTCTCAAAGTACTTAGATGGTTTGAAAGAGGTCATGAATCTTAATGGCGCCCATAAAATTAATTGGATCCGCAATATAAAGAAGCTTCTGCACGAAACTGGCTTGCCAATTGATTTGGAGCTCGGAGTTCCTTTATCCAAGGCCGAAGGTCTTAAAACCCATCTTTTTAATATTATAGTCTAAACCTCCCTATTTTCTGTATTCCTAGTTATTTACGCTCCCCCAGTCTGCTCTGCCTTCAACGCGCCAGGATACTATTTTTTTAGTAATAGAGCGCGATATAAAAGCCTTTAATAATAATAATAATAATAATAACTAAGCGAGTTTACTGGAATTGGGTTGATGAACAAGATCTAAGGGACCCAGCCCAAGGAAGGTTGATT
Source organism: Lissotriton helveticus (assembly GCF_964261635.1). Lineage (NCBI taxonomy): Eukaryota > Metazoa > Chordata > Amphibia > Caudata > Salamandridae > Lissotriton > Lissotriton helveticus. Next base: position 45,641,236 of record NC_136072.1, read on the forward strand.
GAAGCGTTTAAACAGCATAAACCTAAACCTCGCTTGGAGCCTTACCTGGATTTTATCAAGAAACCGCGAGACAGATCCTTATTTATCCAGTTCAGGTTGGGAAACCTCCCCCTCCACGAGTATACCTGTAAGTGGCAGCCCCCGTACCAAACCTCACCTGACTGCCCATTTTGTGAAGGTGTCATTGAAAGTATCGCTCACGTCTTCTTTGTATACCCAGCCTATGTAAAACCCAGAAAGAAATGGCTTAAACCAGTGTGTTTATTGCTCGGAACCAGGGATCATTCCTCCGCACTTAGAATACTCAAGGCTGACACTAGTACGAGCTTAGTGTGTGGGGTCGCCAAATTTCTGAGCTGGGCTTGGCTAATTAGATTAAAGGCTACGAGATGACCCTAGTTTTAAAATAATTTTTAATATTCACAAAGCTGCTAATGTTTAATATGTCTTTTAAACTATTTATTGTAATACGAATGTTTTTATTGTGCCCTAATTTGTAAAATGTAACATTTATGAATTGTGGTTTTTATGTTTTGTATGTGCTTTTATGATATCTTGCATATCGAAATAAAGCTTTGATGATGATTTGTACTGGAGGCAGACCCTTCATGTAGATAAAAGAAATTCCTACACCTAGACACATTCCAGAAAGATCCCATACACAGGATGTGTTGCTGTGCACTTGTTTTGGAGAAATAAACACTTCCCCTTGTTAAGGTCTGCTTCAGGGAGGTGTTAGGTTTTTTATCCATGGCCCAGTCTGGCTGTCTTAGAAGACTGGGCTTTGCATCTAAACGCAGGACTGTTTGTACTGCTCAGCCTTGTTGTACAGTGACGCAAAACACTCTGTTCCCTGAAGAAAGGGCACCCTTCTACAGGGGTATGGCTTGGTCAATAAGATTGCCACCGCACCGGGCACTGACTTAGGGTGGGGGCGTCATTTTTGCAAGAATATTAACATTTTAAAAGCACCTGTTGCTGCTTTCCTTGCCTCCAGCAATGTTCAGGCATCAATTAAAATGTCTAGATAACTCCAGTGATTAATCATCTTCCTGGAAAGAGATGGAAGTTTGTCTAGTGGATGTTTTGACTTATTCAAAGGTAGCGCAGAGGGTTAAAATGCCTGCTGCTAAGAATGTGTACCATGCAGATCACAAAATGCATCTAATGTAACTAGGTCAGTAGGTTACTGCTTCTGTAAAAGAGCTCTTTTTATTAGTTGTGGTCTATAAGTCGAAATCCTAATATAGAACATTGAGCTATTAACTGTCATCAAAGAGCTGCATGCAAACTGCAAGGTATATGTTAAAGCTATATGCTTTTTTTGCTCAGTCTGTCATTATCCTAATCTTCCCAAAATAGTTAATTTGGGTAGAAAACAGGTCATATTATTAAAGATAACTCCTAACAATGGTGCTACGTTTTAAATTCTGAGGGCCTCATTTATGAGGCCGCGCGTCACTTTTACGCCGCCGGTGGGTCAATTTTTGTGACGCACCAGCAGCGTAAAAAATGTGCCTTGTTGCACCAAATTTACAAAGTGACGCATCTAGGTAGATGCGTCACTTTGTAAACCCCTACGCTGCATTACACCTGCGCCAGGTTGCAGGGGGGCATTCTGACGCAAGAAAAGGTCATAGAAGTGACGCAGTGGAATCTATAAGAGTTCACTGCACCACTTCTAGGACGCAAATGCGTTGATTTCTAACGCCTGCCTCACAGCAGGTGTAAGACTGACGCAGGCCCTTTCACATGGGGCTTGCCCCATGTGAAAGGACATATTGCTGGAGTTGCGTCACTTTTGAGACACACTCCAGCAATAAGTCACTTTTGTGCCATGCAGATACGTCAGAAACACTGACGTATCTGTAACTCCTTGCGCAATGATGCGTCATATTGTAAATATGACGCATCATTGGTGTCGCAAGGAGGGCGCAATGAAAAGTGACGCCTCGCTGTTTTTTTGATGCAGCGATGCGTCATTTTCATAAATGAGGCCCTGAATTTGTACTTTTCCAGAATTAGAATCTCTTAAACTATATTACCTACCAGTATCGTCACTCCTACACTACACCTTGTAGTCCTGTCTCATGTAACATTTCCTATACACTGATTTACACACTTATGATTGTCTCTGTGCAACGTGTGTGTGATGTAAAGCGCTCAGACACCTTACACTGGTATGAGTGGTGCTATAAAACTAAATGAATCTGAGAGACAGTGGTTATGGAGACTTGAGGGGCGCTTTTAAAGGGTGCTAGTGAGGCAATCCATGGCAGAGGTGGCCATTTGGGGGGTGCCAACAAACATTGTCGCACAGGGCGCCACCAGTGTTGAAGCCGGCCTTGGCAGGGTGCATGAAAGGAGCCTAAGGGGCAGTGAAAGGGGAGAGGAATGCGGATTAGTAGGTGAAAGAAAACACAATATTTAGCAAAATAACAAATACTTTTGAGGAATTTCAAAAGAGAGAGCGAGATAGTGTGTCCGCGTTTTTGTCTATGTGTATGACAAAATTACATGTGTAATCCAACAGTCACCTCACCATACCCCATTATTTATCGAAATATACTTTTATTAGGGGGCTGTAAAACCCCCAAACACCTCTCCCTCCCCCCTCCTGAAGCTACGCCCCTGCCTTTCCAGTCCAAATACCTCTGTGCTAGAATGTAAATAGCAAACGCATAGCTTTGTGTCACGTCGCGGCACTTTGCGTGCGGGGCAAATCTCCTGTCTCAAGACAATGCAGAAAGAAGTCATCGACCTGGGGGCATATTATCAAGAACGGCGTTAAAATTATCTCCGCTTTATCGGCAGGAAACTGCTGTTAAAGCGGCGACAATGGGCTTGATAATATGCCCTTGTGAATTCCCATAGAAGCCCATGTTCTGGTGTGAACCTGGGCTTCTATGGGAATTCACAAGGTCATTTGATCAAACCCATTATCGCCGCTTTAGCAGCAGTTTCCTGCCGCTAAAGCGGCGATGATTTTATCGCCGTTCTTGATTATATGCCCCCAAATCTTTCAGAGCAAACTAATTCTTAGAGCACAAGCTAAAAACTCTTCAACATGGCTGCAGCTAAGAACAAGCACAGAAATTCCCTTAACTCTTTCCTGCGGAGAGAAGGGAATTAACGGCGTTAAACTGGACCCTAGGCACATGTAAATTTTTCTGTTATGTGCTTACAATCTGCATGAACCACACAATTTTGTGTATGCAATTAATGTGAAATATTGGCATTTACACCAGGGTGATGTTTTACTCACTTTTTTTCTGTGTGTGGGGGGGAGCTTGTTTCAAGCAGAAAATGGGTGGCAGGAGACAGAACGTCCATCTCAGCTGCACTGACCAAGGAGGTAAACGGCGCTGACGAGGGGTTTCGCTTGCTGGCGTTAGTAGTATTGAAAAACTCCTACGTACATGCGACTACTGTTTAAAATCGCTGCAGGGGTCCGGGACTACCGGTTTGCTCGTGGCTAGGGCACGTGGCATATTTACAGCAGAGTGCAGAAGCGTGGCATTAAGCAAACATTGCTAACGCCACGCTTCTCCATTCTGAAAAAGCAGGGATGTGCGGTGTTCACAAGTATGTGGCGCACCTGTGCGTTTCACCTAGCGCTGAGTTCAGCTGCCTAGCGTCAATGTAGGCACCCTTGCACTATGGTGCAAGGGGGCCTGTGTTGAGGGGAAGATTGTTTATGGGCAGGAAGGTCCCCCTTCTTGCACAAAAACAATTTTTAAAAGCCGTTTTGTAACTTCTATGGTGCTGCTTAAAAGTAGCAAAACAGTATTTAAAAAAAAAATGATTGTTCATATGCAGGAAGGGGAAGCTTCCTGCACATAAACAATCATAGGCAATTTGCTGTTTCCATGTGTGCTGCACAAGGCAGCACACATGGAAACAGCAAAAAACAAAGAGAAATAAAGCATTTCGCCTTGTTTCGACTGTTAAAGACCAGGTTTTCCCTGGTCTTAATTTTGACGCTGCCTCCTATATACGCCTCCCTTGTAAATAGGGGGCACTGTCAAAATCAATAGGTGTTGCGTTCACCTCAACACCCATTGCCCTCCCCTTTCACGCTAAGTATAGCGTGAAAGGGGGCCTTATTTACAAGGCAGCGTTAAGTGACTTAACGCTCATTGTATAATAAAGCGAGTCCCTTATCTCCATCACAACGTCACTGAAAGTGATGTTGTGGTGGCGATAGGGGCTTGTGAATATGCCCCCAAGTCTCTACATGCTCGATGCTAATGTTTCTGCCCCCATGCGGGATAATATGTCAGCGTACTATTTTGCGGTCTTCCCAGGCGCCTTATGACAGTGACATTTATTATTGTTGCCTACCTTTGCAACGAAGAGAAGGTTCATTCTCACAATTCAATAACGAGGACATGACCTAAAGCAACAGCAATTGTTTTTATACAGATAATTTACCTTTGTTTAAAAGTATTTGCAACCTTGCTTAATAAGAAGCTGGGGCATATTAGCAGGGGCTTTATCGCCGCATTAGCAGCACTTTTTGCTGCTAAAGCGGTGATTTTTTTATCGCCCTATCAGCAAGCTGTCGCTAACAGCAGTTAGCGACAGCTTCCAGATGATAGCGACCGGTTTGGGGCCAGCTTTGCATGTCAGCAATATTTACCGCTAATGACAAGCAAAGTGGGTGTGCCCAAACTGGTAGCGACTGAAAGCAGTCGCTAACACAGCTATCGCCTATTAGCAATGCAGGCGAAGCGATAAAAAAGTTGCGCTAAGCGCGATTATCGCTAGTATTTAACACCTGCTGTAAACCTGACTTACCTGTATTCCTCAATGTGAGTTGGATCTTCAGGCTAAGTCCACCATGGCGTTAAAGCCTGAATATCGCTGGATTTCCAGCGATATTCAGGCATTTCGCCACTATCGCTGGATATTTGATCACAGTGGAGATAAACGTTGCTAATAGCATGTTTTCTCCGCTAAAATATCCAGCGATAGGCAGCGATAAAAATAAACGCGCTAAGTGCGTTTTGCGATAAATATCGCAAGTTCTTGATAATATGCCCCCTGGTTCTATTAATGGCATTATTAATTATTATCCTAATGAAACATATACTAATGATAACGCTGCACTACACATGCATCTACCAGACTTGTATAATATACATTCCGTGACATTTGATTCTCCATAGTTCTGTGTGTCACCTTTTATTTTCAGTTGGGCGCTACAAGACATACCCAGTGGTTTGAGAGCGGACACCACTTCTCTTATCATTAGGTAAGACACTTTGTGTAAGAAAAGTGAGGTTGTGAGATTTACCATATCACTAATACTGTTTAAGAGCATGAATGAACGCCATGCACTGATGTATCCTGTAACGTGCTTTGATGATATATGTCCTTTGCAATCATCTAATTTTTTCTTATCATATTTTCAGAAAGACGGTGGACCCTGGATACACACAGGTTATCTCTAACCTGGCCCGGGTCATTGCTAACCTGGCCGCTTTGATCCCTTGGCGGGCAGTATATTTCTTCCCTTTATTATCACAACTTCACACAGATTGACTATTATTCCAGGTCCTGATAAATGCCCCGAAACCCCTTTTTGGGCCATATATGGGCCGAAACATGTTGACCACAGAGAGGGATAAATATTTTTAGTCCCCCAGTCCTCTTTTTAACTCTATGCCAGTGACCCACTGAGTAAAGTTCACTCGGCCCCCAGGAGATAGTTTTATTTACCATCACTTTTGCACTCTGTCCCTTACTTACCCCACCTCACTGCTCATCTTTGAAAATCACCTCAGCTCCTTCCCATAGGGGAGTTGTAGCCCACACCTAGGAGCTTACAGTGCGGTGTGAGGATGGAATCCAATGATGAAGCATGTCACCCTTGGGTGAGTGAGGGTTCTTGTCCTAAAATGATTTCTTATATGGCAGCTCCATCACACATACACAAATTAATATATAGGACACTACTTGGATGTATGAGATCTGCCTGAGCTGATTCACTGTACAAACAGGAGTACATGTTTGTGAGTTTAGGGAGTCAGGGTCGAGCAGGAAATGTGTGGCAGGAGACAGGCTCCAACAGAAAATATGCAGCAGACAGGCTCAAGCTGAAAATGTATGGCGGGAAACTAGTTCAATCAGAAAATGTGTGTCGAGCGACATTTTCTCCTCAAATCAGTCCCCAAGCCACTCACAGACTCACCCAACAAAGCTCACATAACTTCCACAGTGGGTCTGTGGCGTATGGCCCAGAAGCATCAGAAGGGAAACTCAAGGAAACGTACCAGCACTGGGTATAATCGAGGTCGTCATGTGTTATTTACTGCTTCATGCTCTAGTAGGGTTTCGAAACCCTCCCTCCACATAGAGTAAGCCTTGACTGCTTGATCCCACCACCCCAGGAGATCCCAGTTGATTATGGCAGTAGCTTGGATATCCACTTGGAGTGCATTAGTGTTAGTGGCTGCGGAACGTCAGAGATACATGTCAGTCGACACACAAGATACTGCCCTGTAAATACAGACTGCCCCAGGACCACAAGAGAAGGACTCCTCGCACCGGGCTCTTCCACATTCTTCGAGGGACTCGCAACCGGCCCCGAGAGCTGACGACTGTCCTAAATTCAAACTTTAGACCATTGGGTGAAGAACAAATCCCTCAGTATTAGACACTGTGGGAGCGTTGAGGTGCCTCAGCATGGACACCCTGGTAGGGTTCGGTCAACTGTCTGGGATTATGACTTCACGCATGGATTACCGTGTTTTTCAGAGCATTGACGTCCTCTGCATTGATTGCGTCTAAGTACGGGGCGCATTGTAGGGCTGTCGTCCCATCACTACTGGCTGTTTTTGTCACCTGTTAAGTATGTGTTCATTATGCAAGCCTCTCATGTTCAACAGTGGATGGGGTTTACCCACAACCTCCAAAACTTCCTTGACAGCAGAAAAAGCTTGCATGTTTGGACTGAGCAGCACTCCCTGGTGTTTAAGGAGTGGTGATGACACTACCAGAATGCTGCTCTGCTGCATTCTCGAGCTGGGTTCCCGCCCTCCCAGAATGGCACGCGGAATGAGTGGTCCTCATCCTCACGCAGAGATGCAAGATGGCGGTCCCACAAGCGTAGCAAGGAAGCCACAAGCCTTGGTGCATGCAAGGAAAATGGCCCCTTTGACTGCTGTTGAGATAGTAGATGTACTGTTAAGCCTCAAATGATGGGCCCTTTAAAAGTGCCTGATAGGTTGCAAGTTTGCACAGCACCAAATGCACTGTAAGTGCTTGATGGTTGCACATGCCCTAATTACATAAAACATGTTTCGGAGGGATTGCGGGTCCTTGGGCACATTGAAATACTTGTCTTACATTTTATTATTTTAAGGCTACACATATCCTCGACCACTCAAGTTACTTTCATATTTCACTATACTAATTCACTACTAAATCCTTAATCGGTTCCGAACAAGTGTGCTGCTCGCCTAAAAACGCTTAAACACCTCATCAGGGGTAGCAAGTGCTATATAAATGCAAACCTTTTCCCTCTTCTGTCCCTCCGCTATCCTTCTCAATCCAAATAACAGTCCAACATATCCACCCCTCAAATTACTTTCATATTGCACTATACTAATTCACCACTAATCCTTTTATGGGTTCCGGAGTAGCATGCTACTCGCTGAAAAAGTGCTTCAACACCCGATTAGGGGTATCAAGCACTAAAAAAATGCAAACCTTTTCCCTCTTCTATTCCTCCACTATCCTTCTCAATCCAAATAACTGCTAACATATCCACCACTCAAATTACTTTCATATTTTTCTATACTAGTTCCCCACTAATCCTTTATGGGTTCCGGAGTAGCATGCTACTTGCTGAAAAAGCACTTCGATGCCTCGTCAGGGGTAGCAAACGCTATATAAATGCAATTACAATACAATACAGATGCAAGAATTGGATTTGTGATCGTAGCACTTTATGTTCTGTATTTGATTGATAATTGGTCTTGTAGAGTGGCTTTTTAGGTTGAGCCTGAGCCAGCGCCTGCGCTGCTCTGCGAGGCTACTTGTGTTTACTCCGTGTGGGTCTGATTCCTCCCACACATAGGATTGGCTTTTGCATGTCTCGTTCACTAATGAAAGCACGCAAATGGCTAAAGGCAGGCGCATAGCCCACATCTTTTTTAATGTTCACTCCCACAACGTTTTGCTCTCTGGAGCGAGTAGCGGCGCGCAAGATGGCAGCTGCATTCCTCCTGGGTCAGGTTACACACTACGTGCCGTTTTTTCGCTTTTGCTTGTTTTATGGGTGTGTTCAATGAGGGCAGCGTGTTTATCTTGATAATCATAGCTTTGAACTGACCCTTGCTTAATTAGTTGCACCTTTATCATAAATCAGTGCGGCACCTGCTTTAAAGATGCTGCGCTTCATGTCTCAGCAAGGGTCCGGTTCGGGAGACCGTGTCCGTTTCTATCTGTTGCATGCATGTTAACAATGAGCGCAGCGTGTTTATCTTGATAACCATGCTTGATGTTTCAGCTCAATTGTTATATTAGCCGATTATCAGCGTAGCCGTCGCGCTTCATCTTTCAGCATTCCTACCAATTGGCTTCTTAGAAATTCTCCTTCAGTGTGCCCACCCCCAACCTCCCAATACCAAGGGTCCTTCTGGTTCGTCCCTTGCGAGTTTCATCTCGTTGCTCCCTACCTTATAGGACCCCCACTACTACTCCAGGTTTGTGGAACTCTCGAATCACTGCAGAGACTTTGAGCGACGATTTACTGTTAGAAATACACCAGCCTTGAGATACTGATGTGATGTTTGGCCGGTGACAAATAAAGCATTCACCTTCAAAGTTCGGAAGGTTCGACTTTTAGCCTGATCTTACTATAGACAATGCCAGGACAGTGCTGTTGTCATGCGCATTGTAGATTTAGAAATGTTTCTGTGTGGCCAGACGCTTCCTCGAATACGGCCATAGAGGGCTGAGACAGTTCTGTTCTATCCCTTTCCTCCTCAACTTTCATGGTATGTCCCAGGCAGAATACTACGGTCGACTGGATCTAAACTAGTGCAAATTCCCCCGCTTAAAAAAAGCAACTGGGGAGGCAGAAGCTTTGTTCATTGTGCCTCAAAAGCATGGAATGAACTTCCGTTCCAACTTAGAAATGCTCCAGATCTCATTTCCTTCCCTAGGGGCTTGAAGACATGGTTTTTCTATCACTCTTAGGCCTTATTCTCCTCAGGTAACCATTACTTAGTGCCAGGACACCCTAGGGTAACCGTGCGCTCTATAAGTATAAATAACATAACATAACATCAAGCAGGGGCACCATCCTTAGGTGGGTGGCTCACAGGAGGAGAACATGGTGGCGGCGGCTGCAGCGGCGGGGGTAATGGTGCCGCAGCTTTTTTTCCGTCATTGCTGCAAGGGAGAGGTCAGCCTAAAGCTGCCAGTAAGAATATGTGGAGAGGAATACTTACAATTGTCTTAGTTAGAGCGCTCTACCTTTGGTGTGGTTAACCACTGCCCACTTCCTTCCTGTCAGTCAGTTTCATATAAGGTGATAGGGTGGAAACACATGAGAGTGAAGAGTGTGAGACACGTTTGCCTATCAGCACTGAAGGGTTTGGTCTGTAGACAAAAAGGTAGGTCTCATGACAGACTGACAACCCTGACGGGTCAGTAGGGCTGCCACGGAGTCAGTATCATGCCACTAACTCCATACCGGTCCTTTTTACCGCTCAAGGTCGTTCAGTTATACATAATGGGGGCAATTCACAGAACTGACTTAAGACAAAATCCTAAACTTACTACTTTTGGTATTCACAGAAGTTAGGATTTTGTCTTAAGTTTGTCTTAAGACAGACTTAAGATAGACTTAAGTTAGGATTTTGTCTTAAGTCTGTCTTAAGTCTGTCTTAAGACAAACTTAAGACAAAATCCTAACTTCTGTGAATACCAAAAGTAGTAAGTTTAGGATTTTGTCTTAAGTTAGTTCTGTGAATCGGGCCCAATGTTTTCCTGCTTATATGTAAGGTAACAAAAATGCTTAGAACACTTTTTTATAATAACTTTTTAATATGCTGCAGCCACAATGCTCTCCAACAGAGCTTAAAGACATTGACAAAGCCACTAGCTGTGGCTAAACACTTATAAGGTCCCAAAGGTGAGACCTATTGGCTATGCCAATGCTTGTTTAGTCATGTAATGGTTTTAATTACCTATGCATGGTAAACAAACACATTTGAATTTGATAGTAAAATACAGCAATTTACAGGGTTCAATGGGCCCCGGTGCCGCTGCGCTAGATGCGTCACCCCTCCTTCTAGACTCACCCAGGGCGTCTGGCTGTTACTCTCTACCTTCACGAAGAGCCCAAGTGCATCAAAGTGCCCTGAGGCGCAGACGTGCAAAGGACCACCTTTATTCTACTCCCAGGTTCCCACTGTGAAGTCCCCAACAGGGGCGGACATCTTAGCACAACAATCTTTGACTTCCTCTGTCAACACCTGAGAAGGTGTGCATGACAAATGGCATTCCCAATGAGGAACAAAGAGGGATGGGTGGAACGCTTGAATGAATCTGAGCTAGTGACATTCCAGTCCATCGTTTTGTTTGTTTTTACAACATTTTTTTCTATTGTGCAACTACAGATGAGGACAAATCTCACGCAATCTAGCAGTTAGTTCTGCTCCAATAGGAACAGGGAACCAATGTGGGATCACACTGCTTCACCTCCCAGGGAGTCACCCCTGAGCATTGTGGTCAATGTAGTTCACCAAGCATGTGTGCTTGCAGGATTGTCTCGAGTAATTACAAAGTTGTACTGGCCATCTCTATACACGTGTTTCTGGATTATTATCCGTCGTCAGTAGAGATTAGGCATTTCAAATATTTGGGGTTCCTGAGCAGGCTGCCAAAGTATTCTCAGGTCACAGTACCTCCCAAGGTGCGCAATTGGAACAATTCAGCCTGAACTGCCAGGTCAGGCCCCCTCAGAACTGGACCCCAGTCTGTTTTCAGCCTTCTTGCGCCTCATCAGGAAGGTGCCTCTTGAGTCTTTGGCTTGGTTCCTATTGACGGGCTAGCAGTTAGGGCTGGATTGTCCATTTTGGGGCAGGACCAAGACTGATCTGTATTTGGCTAGTCCCTGCAGGTAATGACAGAGGAGGCAAAAAAAACCAATATACTGGATTTGGCTCAGAGTTGCTCCCTGTGGCTGAAAATAAGCTATGCCTTCCAAACGTTACTTTTAAGCTGTGTGCCACCATTCTAGAGGCATTGCCACTCATGCAGACATCGAACACATACTCTACAAACATTGGCAAAGTCAATCGATCCGGTGTTGGATGCCAGCCTTTTGGCTTTGTCAGTGTTTGTTGTGTCAAGGCTTTTCAAAACTCTATTGTTGGAGAAACTGCCAGGCCCTCATCAGTCTAAGAATATGTTGGGTAAATGCAGATGTTTTATTTGGTCTCAAAAACCGCAAATTGCCATAATCCACTGGCACTTGGGGGAACTACTTTATGTGAGGATGTGCTCCTTGTGCAAGGGAAGAAATCTGTCACTTGCAGTGCAGTCAGTGGGTGAAATGGGCTGACCCAGTGCTGCATGCTGTTAAGCTGTGGTAGGAGGAAGCAAAAATGTGAATGATGCAGAAACAGGCCAGTGGTTGAAGTGGAGTGGCTGAAAGCCCCTCTAAGTATAATATGCATAAAATTATAGTAAAATCAAAAAGCCTGACTAATGCCAGATCTAAACAGGATGAGTAAATCCTGCTTTTTTAACCCGTTAACCACGGCGCAAATTCTGCCGCAGGACTTTTAATGAGTGGGCGGGGCCGCGTCGGCCAACGGACGTGCGCAGCACTAGCCAGGTAGTGCTCGAGACGGCCGTTGGCCGACCCATGCACGGAACGAGTTAAATAAGCTGCTTGAACACAAGGCTCAACAGATGTCCAATCTTATACAAGTATATTGGAAGCACACTCTGTAGAACACTTCCAGTGCCTATTACAACGAAACAATACCGGGAAGGTGCCATGTAAATCAAACAACAGACACTCAACTATATATGTAACACAGAAATCAGGCAACATGAACTAAAAAAACACCAGACCCAAGGAAAGGTTCCACCACACAGGATGGAGCTGCAGACCTGCAGAACGTAGGAGGTGAGAAGTCAAGGCTTAGAAGTATTGGCTTCCAATAAACAACCATCCATCCAGGATTCAAGTAGGAAACAACACAAACACAGCATGAGTCATTTCAGGATGCACCTCAGCATAAATCAACAACACTGATATGATATCTATATATTTCAGATCTATCTCAGCACACATCTACAGCATGTAACATCCAAATCAATCTCAGCATACATCAACATGTAACATAGAACCACCCAGGATGCACCTCAGCACAAATCAGCAACATGTAACCCCCATAATTTCAGGGTCTATCTCCACAATATGTATCATCCATCGCCGTACACATTAACAACACGTAAAATCCAGCATCTCGTGATCCACCTCATATTAACAACACATGACATCCATCTTCATGACTCATCTCAGCACACATCAACGACATGTAACCTTCATCATCTGACGATTCATCTGAGCAGACACCAACAACATGTACCATCTGGCTCTCAGCACACATCAACAGCATGGAAAACCCATGTTTTCATGATCCGTCTCAGCCCACATCAACATGTAACATCTATCCTCTCATGATGGGTCTCAGCACACAGTGACAATATGTACAATCAGCATCTCATGATCCACGTCAATTGGGAACGTCCTTTACAACGGAACTTTTACAACGAAGTACCGTTACGACGCAGGTTTAACAACGAAAGTCATTACAACGACTTTCACTGGAGGGCGCTCTAGGATAGGTAATAGTTTAATTTACTATCCAACACCTTCCCTACTATCCACAGGGACTGGAGTTGGAATAGTAAATTAAACTATTCACTATCCAGCACCCCCCAACGCAAGTCGTTGTAACGACTTGCGTTGTAAAACCTGCGTCGTAACGGTACGCGTTGTAAAAGCACGCGTTGTACCGTTATACATCCGCGTCAATACACAATAACAGTGGATAATATCCATCCTCTTGAAGCGTCTCAGCACACATCAACAACATGTAACATTCATCATTTGAGGATTCATCTGAGCAAACATCACCATGATGTAGCATCTATCCACTCAGAATACCTCTCAGCACACATCAACATGGAGCATCCGTTCTCTCATAATTAGTCCCAGCGCACACCAGCAACATGTAACATCCATCCTTTCATGATATGTTTCCTCACACATTAACAGCATGTAGTATCCTTCCTCTCAAAGCCTGTGTCCTTGCACATCAACAACATAAAACATCCACCCTCTCATGATCAGTCTCAGCACACATCAGCAACTTTTAACAACAGTCCTCTCATGACCTGTTGCAGTGCAGATCAATGATATGTAGCATCCATGATCTCTTTATCCCTCTCAGCGCACATCAACAACATGTAACTTCCATCCTCTTATGATCTGGCAAAGCACATATCAACAACATCTAACATCCACCCGCTCTGAAAGCAAATCAGAACACATCAACAGCATGCAACGTCCATGCCCAGAGGATGTACTTCAACACACATAAATAGAAGGCCGCATCCTTCCACGTCACATGCGTGCCTACGTATCTGGCCTGCCTTCTGTTCCTCCGCCCTCCCACGCCTGGGGCCTCCTCCCCTTCCTCTCCAACAGGACCCACCCACCATCAGTCTTCCACTTCCTCCTCCTTCACCTGCAGAGCCTCTGTGAATCTAGAATAGATCTTTTTTCAGATGGGCAACCGAGTCTTCACATTTTCCTCAATCACTTTCAGTCGCTTGCTCTGCCAAATTTGCCTCCCCCTTTTATCATTAGTTGTGTGTCTGCAATACTTGTATTTTGATCGTGGTACTCTTTTCTCCAGACATCTCTTCTTTTTTAGGTCGAGCCTGGGCAGCGCATGCGCTGCTTTGCAAGCATACTGTATTAGAGTATGGACTTGAAGGTCCGCCCACTCTCCGCCCATATTTTTCATTGGCTTGCGTCACTGTCCTTTGTAAATGCTGACTTCTGATTCGTTAATAGGCTTGTCAGTCCCATCTTACTACCGCCTTGTCTTCATTTGTAACCTCCCATAAGGAGTGGCCCTTTTACTTCCCTGGTTACACAGTGGAGCATATTCTAAAGCCCCTATCGCCACGGGAACATCACTTTTTTTGATGTTCCCATGGGGATTGGGCCAGCACCCTATTCTCAAGGCAGCGTTAACCCACTTAAAGTGGCTTAAAGTCACGTTAAGTGGCTTAACGCTGACTTGAGAATAGGGCCACTTGCAGGCTAATTCCATGTGTGCTGTCTTGTGCAGCACATTTGGAAGTAGCATAATGCCATGATTTGTGTATGTACAGGAAGGTGTCCCTTCCGGTACATAAACAAACCTTTAAAAAATTCCGTTTTGTAACTTACATGTGTGCTGCATGAAGCAGCACACATGTAAGTTACTAAACAGCATTTTAGGTTTGTTTATGTGCAGGACGAGACTCCTTCCAGTACAAAAACAAACCCCTCTGCTTCCAGACACCCTTGCACTCTGGTGCAAGGGTGCCTGCGTTGGCGTTAAGTCGTGAGACTCAGCGCCATCGCGATGGGAAACGTGAGGCTGCACCACATACTTGGGAATAGGATGGAGCCTCGGTTTCCGAAGTGGCGATGAGAGGTGTTAGGCCAAGGAGGCTAACGCCTCTCACCGCCACCTCCTTGTGAATATGCCCCTTTATGTCTTATTTTGCCTGTAAGCACTATTTCATTTAATGAGTTTCTCCTACTGCAGGCACGACATGCTTCTCTGCAACATTCAGCGCGCCATGCGTGCTTTCACTTTCCAAGCAGCCCAGGACAATGGTGGCCGCTTCTTTTGAAATGAAATAGGTCTCACATTTACAAGAGTTTGAGCTATTGGCATTGTCATTTCCAATGCCAATAGCTTAAACTCTCGCCAATGCGAGACCTATTGCATTGCAAATGCTTGTCACGGTTTGTCACCCGGCGGAAGGCTTGTTGTGTTATCAAGTGGATCCTCTTGATCTTCTTGGTTTCCTTGGTCATGCCATCCTCTCTTCCTGCCTTTACTCTCCAGAATTACTTTACAAGTTGGGGCCTTTCCTTCTCTTTATTCTTGACCATCTTCCTCAGTATAGGACCCATTATTTTTCTTGGGGTCTCACAATATTTCACTTGTGACTTTTGAACAAGAAGTAGATGGAGAGAGAGCATTCTTTTCCAATCTCTCCAGTTTTCCTACATTGACCCTGGCTGTGTTGATGATGGTGTTGGCTCTTAGTTGGAATAGTCTAAGATCCTCCAGAGATCTGTGGAAGCTTCCTGCCTCTCAGCCATGACTCTGTATAAACAGGGGGACTCTTTTAAAAGTAGGTGAACCAGCTGCCCAAAGCCTCTTGTGGTAGAGTCCAGGCCTCTCTAAACTGGAAAGACCAGCCTTGTGTTTGAGGTATCAAAGCTTCCACCACGCATGCGAGGTCAGGATACAGCTCTATAGTTTCTCACTGTCTTTTATGAATTTTTAAAAAATGTTTTGAGATTTTACAGTAAAACATGATTAGGCTACAAACATCGCTCGGTCATTTCCCAGCTCCGGACAAATTTCAGCAGCTGTACCTAAAAGACTTAGGGGCATATTATCAAGGGCTATATCGCCGCTTTAGCGGGACTTTTTCCCGCTAAAGCAGTGATATTTTTATCTCCTTATTAGCAAGCTGTCGCTAACAGCAGTTAGCGACAGTTTGTAGGCGATAGCAAGTGGTTTGGGGCCCGCTTTGCATGTCAGCGATATTTATCGCTAATGACATGCAAAGTGGGCGTACCCAACCTGTTAGCGACTGAAAGCCGTCGATAACATCGCTATCGCCTATTAGCAAGGCAGGCGTAGCGATAAAAAAATTCAAGCTAAGCGTGGATATCGCTGAAAACGAACGCCTGCTCAGACCAGTTCTTAGCCATTATATCCAATGGGAGGTGGATATTCTGGCTAAGACCCTATTGGCGATGATGCGTGAATATCGCTGGATTACCAGCGATATTCACACATTTCGCCGCTAACGCTTGAAATTTGATCGCATTTGAGATAAACGTTGCTAATAGCACGTTATCTCTGCGATAAAATCAGGCGAAGCACGGCGATAGAAAAAATTTCGCTATGCTTAGTTAGCGATAAATATCGCTACTTGTTGATAATATGCCCCATATAGACTCAGGAAAATGTCCCAACTCTGCTACAAAACTGGTCACGGGTAGGTAGGTAGAAATACTTTGTTTCGGCCGTAGGCCATTAAAGTGGCACAAAAAAACAAATTCAAATACAGTACATTAACTTCGCAAAAACAGTACAGTAATCTTACATAGAATGTTCATAGAGTTCTCCACACTTGGCCTGAGTACACATATTATTTATGTTTTTCCATCTTAATAATGTCTAGTTCATCCCCAGGTAGGCCTGGCCCACCCAAGGCCCATTCACAAGCAGGAAACCATCTCTTCTTTTCCTTAATGCAAAATCACACAGGTCTACAGCTCGCAATCAATGCCTAATTGTGTAACTTACATCTATAACATCAGTGCCTTGGCTGTCACTGTGCTCGTTTTAACAGAATGGGTACCTGATAACACCCCCACTACATTGAGACCGCAAGCTGCCCTCAGTGGCGTAACAAAACTTGAGGGCCCCCCTTGCAAAGTATATGTAGGGGACCCCCTACCAACTCCTTCAAGAGCTCAGGGCCAGGGTACAGTACTGAGGGGGCCCCCCTGGAGCTCTGGGTCCCTCCACACTGCAGGGGTGTGGGGGCCTGAAAATAAACATACCCTCAGGATATACATCTCAGTAGTGGTTTGTTATATTTTCTTTCTGCTATGGCGTTAATCCTAACTTTTGTCCAGGGCCACTGAAATTATGCGGCTGGGGTAAACCAAATTATACGGCAGGGTTGACTAAATTATGTGGCAAATTTAGAAAAATTACTCAGTGTAATGTTGCAGATTTTGTTACAGTTCAACTTCATATTTTTATATTTATCACATGTTAACACTGTCTTGGAAAAGGTTACACCTGGTTAGTACCACCTTTACTCCGAAGTACAGCAATAGGCTACTGAAAGGCAGCCAGCCGACCTTTGCAAATGGCCTCCCAAGATGTTACGTTTTTAGTAACTTTCGATTAGTTTGAGCTAGACTAAACATTTTGTTTTAGGGGGAAAAAACTTATAATGGCAAAGTTTTGAATCTTCTTAATTGAAAAGGCTTGCCAGGTTTCTCTAATATAACACAAAAACAGAATGGGAGGAAGCAATGCATGTGCCTATTATACAAAGAAAAGCACTGGCAACATGTGATGCGGCTGTCCTACCTACTCTCAATCTACAGAGGTGCTCACAGAGGAGGGGCGTGCTGATATAATCAGATGGATTTTAAAGAACTTAGGGGCATATTATTGTAACGACTGGGTTTTTGGAATCGGTGGCACATCAATAATGGCTGCCTCAGCCGTCACGTAAATACACTCTTCTCAGGCCACTATTTACAAGATATTTAGAAGACTCACCTGAGAAGGTGATTATTAGCTATTTACAAGACTATACAAGTAAGGATACAACTAACATCTAGGGGATCCCTTATCTTATATTTATAGATTGTTTACTTACCTGATTTATAGTCGCCAGACTGTTTATTTACCTGATTTATAGTCGCCAGACTGTTTATCTTTATTTACCTGATTTATAGTCGCCAGACTGTTTATTTACCTGATTTATAGTCGCCAGACTGTTTATCTTTATTTACCTGATTTATAGTCGCCAGACTGTTTATTTACCTGATTTATAGTCGCCAGACTGTTTCCCTAACTCTTGGGACCAATACTATCTATGCTTCCTGACGGTATACCTTGTGTCTCCCGGCAGGGTGTTCTATAGGGGTCGGCGGCACACTTAAGGTGCGCCGACGATATTAACTAGTCTCAATTTAGAAGAGTTATCTGATTAGAACATTTGGGAGTTCCTTCCAGCCATAGGCTACACAATCTTCCATTTCTCAGTTACCTGCTAGAAGGGTCCACTCACCTGCTAACCTGCCAGTATCTGGTTGAAAAGAAAGGTTAGTCATGTCATGGAAATAACACTCAAATATATGTATTGGACATTATATCTTGTATTTGACACATAAACATAGCCTTAGAGATTTAGACACTATTACAAGTAATTATCATCTACAACCTAAAAGGGAGGAAAAGTGTATTATTCGATGTATGTATTCTACACTAACTCAGAACGCCTCACCTTATACGTGCGTCTTTCCATCTCAGCAACGGAGCTGATCCCTTTCTCCCTCTCGGGTCTTCACTCGCTCGGGACTCTGCTCTCCCACTATGGCTCGCGAATACACGTCTGCACCGCTACACCTCATCTACGCTGCCTTGGCTCTGAAAACTCGAACCCTCTTCTGGATTACGTCTCGGTTTCTACCACTCCTGCGTGTTGGCCTCACAGGATTCTTGATCTCTTTCTTCTCTGTGTGCAGGCTGGTAGTTAATCACCAGCTCTTAGGACAACTTCATCTGTCTGCTCCGTACGTAGCTCTCTCACTGTCTGCTACTTGCTCTTTGATAATATATCTCTCCCTTTCTCTATGGAAATTTCCAGTCGTAGGCCGACTCCCACCGAATTCCTGTACCAGCCTCCGGGGTCTCACGCCGTTTGCAGTGGCCACCTGCATATTGCGTCTACCGCCAGTGAGCAAAATACATTCCTTCGATAAGGGCCGGTCTTGACCGGTTTCTAACTAGCGAACAACAGATGTATTCTAAATATGCCCTTTGCTCTACAAGCACCTCGCACAGACAAGGCAGCTATCTAAAATGGATGAGACAGCCATCCAAAATGGCTGCTCTATGGTTTTGGGCCTACAGGCCTAACTAATGATTAAAAGGCATTAAACCCTGTCAAAGCGCGCAGTTAAGCCCTATTAATGAACAGAAAGGTTGCCTAGACTGAAATGATAGTATATTATAGTCGCTTTTAGTCTGAGAAAGGCTAGAAATTAGCCGGGCGTTACAATTATCAAGCCCATTACTAGCGCTTTTGCGGCCGTTTTCGGCCGAAAAGCGGAGACAATGGCATCGCAGTATTAGCAAGGACATGCTTGCGCGTGTTTCCTTGTCCTAGCACTGCTTTTGCTAACACCCTGCATCGCATCAAAGTAGGCGTTCCTGTGGAATACAACATGGAAAAAGTCGCTAACCACACATCGCTGTATTTACAAGCCTGTGCCCTGACACCTTTGGCGATATTAAAACCTGTGCTAACCGCGGTTATCGCCGTAAGCTTACATCTGCTTAAATTGAGACTTAGCTATGTTTGTAATGGGGGGTGAATTAGCGGGCTAAGACCACCATGGGCTGTCATCAAGCGTTCCCCTATCGCTGGATTTCCAGCGATATTCCCGCATATCGGAGCTTTTGCTGGATTTTTTATCGCCCTGGAGAAACGCGCTATTGATAGAGTGTTAGCCGGGCGATAAAATCCAGCGATAGCTGGCGGTAACTGAAGTAGCGCTAAATGCTCTTAGGGATATTTATCAGAATAAGCAAACAATATCTCAACTCGTGTTATTGTAGAAGGCGATTAAACAAGTATACTTAAAGGATTACGCACACAGAAACAAGGAGACTCAATTTGTTTTTGAAACGTGCTCATGGCATCGTATAATTAAAGAACAAAGAAATGTGGGATATACTGTTGTTAACACAGGTAGAGCGATTTATCGCTCCTATCGAATGCACAGCCTTAGTCCTTAAATAAAGTTAACTCTGTTTTTCTGTTTAATTCATTCTTTTAATGTCCAGTTTATCCATAGATCGGGACAATTTTAATCCAGTTTTTAACACTCACATGTGGGGCAGTACATGTATTTGAAATACTTCAAATGTTGCAGATTGCCCATCCAGACCTTTCTACTGCAACACGTCCAATACGTTTAAAAAGACATCCTCGTTGACATATCCAATGCATTTCGGGCATAATCTCCGCCCTTCATCAGGGATTCACTAGAAATTTTTTAAAAACACAGCATTAAATCACAAACTCAACACCTCAATTAAGACGCTCATTATACATCCTAGTTATTGTTATACTGTTGTAACAGCATTGTACGTCAATAAATAACAAAACAACCTGAATTGGACTTGGTGCTCAGTATGTGTGATTGACACAAGAAGTGGTGACGCAAGTGACAATTGTGATCAGCAGGAACGGCGCATGGTGTCAAGGTGCTTAAATATATACAGTGAATCAAGTGAACAATGTGGCTCAAAAATGAATTGTAATGCAAAAATCTTGGTAGATTTGATGAATAATTTTGATGGAGACACATTGGGGGATGCGCCATCTATTGCGCTGAACGGTCAACGGCGTTTCGATCCTCCTTAGTCAGGATCATCTTCAGAACCAGGTTGTAAATAAAAACGGTGCTGTACAGGGAGGAAAGGAAGAGGGTAAGGAGGGTGAGGGGAGGATGGAAGGCAGGCGCTGACGCGATGGACCGGAGGTGAATTGGGCTAAAGTGGCAGTCGAAACCAAGGGTGGGGCAGGGTTGGGGCAAGGAGCTGTGGTTGGAAAAGGGGATGGATAGTGGAGAAGGTCCGGGAAAAGAAGGGAGGGAAGGACAGGATACTGGGGAGGAAAGGGATGTGACAAAGGGGGGTGTGTACTGCAAAAGAACGGGTGGAAACAGAGCGCGGTGGGTGGAGTGAAGCGGAGTGTGGGGTGCGGAATGGAAGGAGAGAGAAAGACTCGGCCGTCGGGTGGTATGCGGTACAAGGCGTGTGCAGTCGGTCATTTGAAAAACGATTGTAAGCCTAGGGAGTGTGAGGGTTAGGTTGGCAGGTAGCGCGGGGCAAGTAATGAGCGTAGATTACCTGAAAGGAGCTGTGGGGTGCAGGACCGCTCGGGGTTAGAGTAGGGCCAATAGTGTCTTGATAGAGCCTGCGGGGTGGGAGAGAAAAGGCGGGTGAGAGGTCGGACGAGATAGGGGAGGGATCGCAGAGGGAGAGTGGCGCCAGCGGTTTACCTGGCAATGGCGAGGTTTCGCGAAGCGAATACCGGGAACTTGAATTCGGAGAATACCTCGGTGCGTCTGATGAGTAGGTTCGGTGGGCGAGTGCCTGGAACCTAAATTTATGCAAGCGAAAACAGGGAGCGTTAGGGGAGGTTCCGCTGCGGGCGGAGAAACACAGCAAGCGGATGCGTTGGGGGGGAGGAGAGGGCATTTGGGCTTACCTCGAAGCGGGTGCCGGGAACCAGTGAATCAAGTAGATAGAGGTTCAAAGGATGATGCCTAGATTAATCGAACCTGGAATGAAACAAGTGGGAGCAGGGAGCTTAGGGAGGGCTCCATTGCATACGTCTCAGTTCTGCAAGCGGATGCAGGGTGGGTGGGTTGGCTTACCTCATGCTGAACGAAGCAGCGTGCAACGGCATGGACTCGCCTCGTCTGTGTGCGGAGTACGGGGAACAACCTTTACAACGCAACTTTTACAACGCACTACCATTACAACGAAACTTTTACAACGCAACATCCATTACAACGCATGTTTTTCCAACACAACCATTACAACGCATGACACTACAACGCACACCACTACAACGCATGTCATTACAACGCAGTCATTACAACGCATACCATTACAACGCATAGCATTACAACACATAGTACCCCTACACTATCCAACACTTACCCTACTGTTGCACCCCCTGGAGTTAGAATAGTAATTTTTACCCCTACACTATCCAACACTTACCCTACTGTTGCACCCCCCGGAGTTAGAATAGTAATTATTACCCCTACACTATCCAATACTTACCTTACATGCAAAGTAATGTTATGCGTTGTAATGGTTTGCGTTGTAAAGGTAGTATGCGATGTAATGGAATGCGCTGTAAAGGTAGTTTTTAAAAATTCATTGTAAATGCATGCGTTGTAATGGAATGCATTGTAATGGATGTTGCGTTGTAAAAAATGCGTTGTAAAGGTAGGCGTTGTAAAAGTATGCGTTGTAACGTCATACATCCGCGGAGTACCAATGCAGAGGGAGCCGGTTGTTAAGAAAGCGCAGCACTTCTGGATTGTGGACGTGACGGGGTCATATGAGATACTGGGGGGCGGGGCTACGTGAGAGGTGGGTGACGCGTATGGGCGGGGAAAGGGAGAGGGGAAGGGAGGGAGGAAAAGTGGAAGAAAAACACGGGGAACAATAAAGCATTTCAATGCCTCGGGGGCATTGGTGTACATAAATCAGTTAATTAACATGAAATGCCAATGCAGTCTGAATAAACCATCACAATTGGGGAACAACGAAATTGGCAAAGCGAGTTGGAATACAACCGTGTGTATAAAGGACAAACAAGTTAGACTGACATGATGACAAGTCGATGTGTACATCTTGACACAGCTGGAGGGAAAAGTATTACACATGTAGTACAATGCAGTACATTTGGGCGAACGAATACACATTAGTTAGGACATGACTGTGCCTATAATGGAGAAATGGGCGGAGGGAGCGGGGGGGGGGGGAAAGGGAAAAGGAAGTGTGTAAGGACATAATTGTGCCTAAATTAGAGAATTGCGGGGGCTGGGGGGGAAGGGAAATGTTTTAGGAGTGAGCCAGGCGGTTCCATTCATCGCTGGTGTTAAGACCATGGTGCACTGAGTTGCATAAAGTAATCCATTTACATTCACACCTGTTGAGGAGGGTTTTCATATCTCCTCCTCTGGTTGGCAGGGTTGGCAGGTCAATCACCTGCCAGTAGATGTTGGTGTCTCGGTGATTCTTTTCCAAGTAGTGTGTGACCAAAGTTGCAGTGAGGACTTTGCAGTTGATTCGGCTCTTGTGTTGAATGATTCTTTGCTTGACCATCTGTGTGGTCTAACCCACATAGATCAAGTTGCACGGGCAGCGGATGGCGTAGATAACGTTCTGTGACCTGAAGTCGGTGTGGTTCTTGAGTTTGTACGTTTTGTCATTGAATTTGAAATCCTTGGTATTCAGAGTGAGGTCGCACACACTGCAATTCTGGCATTTATAGTGTCCATTGATGGGTGCGAGTCCCCAGGAGGCGGTAATGGTATGTTTGGCCGCTGGTTTATCTGGCCATGTGATCGCATGCAAGAGGTGTGAGGCTAGATTTTCTCTGCGCTGATAGGAGAAGAGGGGTGGTACTCTGAAGGATTTGAAGGGGCGTAGCAACGCCCAGTTGTTTTTTATAATCTTGGAGATTTGGTTGCTGCATGGGCTGAATTTGGAGACAAAAGGTATTCTCAACATGGGTTTCTTGGGTTGTGGTTTAAGTAGGTGTTCACGATGGCAATACCAGGCCCTTTTCCGTGCTTTGGTAATGAGCCGTTTGGGGTATCCTCTGTTGCTGAGTTTGTTAATGAGGATGTCGGACTCACGAAAGTAGTCTTTGCGCCATTTACAGTTCCTACGAAAGCGTAAGAACTGGCCATATGGGAGACAGTCACGGAGTCCTCGTGGATGATAGCTGGTATATTGTAAGAGAGTGTTTTTCTCTGTTGGCTTGCGATATAGGCATGTGCCTAATTTGTCATCTTCGGCATGTATAAGGACATCCAAGAAGGGTAAGTCATTATTTTTGCAGTCACTGGTAAATTTGAGGTGGTTTTGTGACTGATTGCACCAATCAATGAAGAGGTTTAGAGTTTCTTTCGTACCTTTCCAGAGAAGAAGGATGTCGTTGATGTAACGATGCCAGAGATTGATATTACTGAAGACGGGGTTGAGTGTGGTAAGGATAAGTGTCTTTTCCAAGTTATGGACAAAAAGAATTGCAAAGTTTGGGGCAAAGCAAGCGCCAATAGAGACACCCTTGACTTGTAGATAGAAGGTATCACGGTAGAGAAAATATTTGTTATCAAGGACGATTGGTAGGAGGTCCACAATGAATTTGGTCGGGATGACGGTAGGTTGGGGTCTGGTTTCGAGGAGTGATTTGATGACTTCAAGGCCTTCCATGTGCGGAATGTTTGTATATAGGGATTCTATGTGCAATCCCACCATCAGGTCCGTCTTGATTTTGAAAGGTCTGTCTTCGATGGTGATGATCAGATCCATTGTGTCCCGGATGAATGTGTCTGTGGTGGGGATGAACTCTTTAATGATGGCCTTGATATATTTGCCGAGCGGTTCCAGAATGGACCCGCACCCAGAGACAGTGGGGCGACCTGGTGGGTTGGTGTTGCCTTTGTGGATCTTTGGGAGTACAAAAAGCACTGGGGTTCGTGGGTGTTGATTGTTGAGGAAATAATACTCTTTTTGGGATATGATATTCAAGGCTCTGGCCTGTCCCATGATTTGTAGTATTTTTGTCCTGATGTCTGTTGGGGGGTCCTCAGTGAAGGTGCGATAGTGATTGCGATAGGCTAGTTGTCGTTTGATCTCCTGATCATATTTGTCAATTCCCATGACCACTATTCCGCCACCCTTGTCCGCAGGTTTTATTATAAGTTCTGGATTATTCTTCAGTGTAAGTAAGGCTTGTTTCTCCACAAGAGGTAAGTTGTATGGCACATATTCAAACTGGGATTTGAGGTCCGCGACATCCTGTATATCCAAACGTTTGATGGCCAGTATTTCAGGTGGCATAGTAGACAAAGGGGGGTTGAAGGTAGAGGCTGGATGGAATTGAAGTCCAGAGGGTTGGATGGACTCTGGTTTGTCAGCAAAGAATTGTTTAAGTCATATCCGGTGGAAGAACATCAGTAGACTCGATTGGAGTTCCAGTAAATTGGTACGTTCGTAGGTACAAAACTCAAGCCCCGGGAGAGGAGTTGGGTCTCATCATGGGTGAGAATATGGTTCGAGAGATTGAATATGGGTATTGACTGAGTGTCTAGGGGGAGCGTAGTCTGGATGGTAGAGGGGGGAAGATTGTTGTCTTCGGTAGTTATTGTTGTGGGCCCCATTGATAGAATCTGTTGCGGGTTTGTCTTTCCCCCTACGAATTGAGGATGGTATTGTCAGTTTCTGGTTGGTCGTGTTTGTGGTTGGCCGCGACTGCGGCCTCGTCCTAAAAAAACCTTGTGGTAGTAATGGCTGCAGTCTGTTCGTGGCTAGTGAGGTACTTGGACCTTCGCCTGCGTCGGTGTCCTCAATTGAAGTGTTTGATGAATCAGAAAATGTGATTCGTTGATTGTTGCGATATCTACCCCGGTTGCGAGCTCTTGGTGGGATGTAGGGGGCATTATAAAATTTGTCAGAGGTATGGGTAAGTTTGTTCGACTTTGTAGTATTTAATGTCTTTCTGGATTTTGGTGATAGTTTTTATTTAATTCAAAAGTGATGAAGGTCGAAATAGTTGTGTTTATTTTCTCCAGGAGATTTTTGACATCTGTGAAGGAAGAGTCTGCCAGAATCAGTTTTTCTTGCTCGGCTATTTCCTCGAGTTCCTTTTGGCTGTGTTCAATTGCTGTGTCGATTCCGAGCACCATCCAGTGGTGGGAGCAGGTTATGGTTAGAAGAGTGAAGCCGGTGCGGAATTTGGGGTCCTGCGTGAAAATGGCAGGAGTGTTTCGAATTTGGAGGCCCACAGGCATGACACCAGATTTCAAATAGTCTGTGAGCATGCGGGTGTGGAGTTCGGTTCTTATCTGCTTTTTTTTACGTTTCTGGAGTTTCTCTAACAGTGCACGGGAAGAGTTGGGGGTGGGGGTAGAAGTGGTAGTGATGGATGGCCCAGAAAGAAGAGAAGGGCAGCCCATTAAGTTTTGAAAATATTCTTCAGAATAAGACAGAGTCTCCTTAGACATCCTTGGTGTCCTGAATGTGACACAAGGGATAGGGACCAAGAATGGGACCGAAAGTAAGGGCCGAAGAGGCACCAACTCTCGCAGCTTAGCAGCTGCTCACAATCTTGTAAAAGACTACAGGAGTATGACCCATAAACCACATTGAGATTAGGGTAGGTACATGAGAATAAGCAAACAATATCTCAGCTGGTGTTATTGTAGAAGGCGATTAAACAAGTATACTTAAAGGATTACGCGCACAGAAACAAGGAGACTCAATTTGTTTTTGAAACGTGCTCATGGCATCGTATAATTAAAGAACAATGAAATGTGGGATATACAGTTGTAACAGCACTGTACGTCAATAAATAACACAACAACCGGAATTGGATTTGGTGCTCAGTATGTGTGAGTGACACAAGAAGTGGTGACGCAAGTGACAATTGTGATCAGCAGGAACGGCGCATGGTGTCAAGGTGCTTAAATATATACAGTGAATCAAGTGAACAATGTGGCTTGTTGATATGCCCCGGGGTACTTTGGGGTAGAGGTGACGGCATTTATTCCCTCTCAACAAACACTCTCATTTTGTCAGATGAATAGACATAATGGATTATAGTCAGAGCCTCTGGAATTATGCGGCTCTACGATTGTATGTAATAATGGATTTGTTAAAATCTGACACATACCACATCATCTGATGAATAATCTGCAGATTTTAACAAAACGCCATTTTAAACGGATCAAAGTTGCTAAAAAGGCTGTGCTAAGTTGCTGAATAGGGAAGGCCATTTACAAAAGTGTAGTAGTCACCTTCCAGCTGCTTTTTGCTGTAGTTGCATTTTAAGTTGGTACAAATTAGATAAAACCTTTTTCAGACAATGTTAGCGTGTAGAAATAACACTATAATAAAGTAATACTACCCTGCATTACGCAGCAAAATTTAATCATTCCTGCTGCAAAATGTGATCCTCCCCATTGCATAATTCTA
The DNA here is from genome assembly GCF_964261635.1 of Lissotriton helveticus. Taxonomy (NCBI): domain Eukaryota; kingdom Metazoa; phylum Chordata; class Amphibia; order Caudata; family Salamandridae; genus Lissotriton; species Lissotriton helveticus. The sequence goes on from NC_136072.1 coordinate 45,668,127, forward strand.
GTGCCCCTGAATATAAGAATGCTGTTACTTTTTTAGTCCTAAATTAATAATACAGTATAGTGGGCTAATGCACATCCTGCAGAGATGTTCGTATCATCTGTAGCTTTACAAGTTCAAATCTTGCTACTCTCGGTAAAAGAGTGACACAGTGTAGGAAATCTTGCTTTTCTGCATGGTCAACCTAGAATTTTGTTGTCTTTTCCTGGAAACTATTTTACTGGTTTTTGAGCTCTGTGCTCTATATAATAAAGTGCCTGTGCTCCCCCTTTAAACATGGCTAAATCAGCTCATTCGTAAATGGCACAATTATTTTGATTATATGTCCCTACTATATGGTCTAGAAAATGCTCCTAGGGCCGAGAAGGTAAATGTCATTAGTGGATTTCAGCTCCGATTGTGCGTTCCACAGAAGGGACCTAAAAACATGGCTTCAGGCCTAAGATTGTAACCTGACTACTGCAGTGTAAGCCCGCAGTGCAACCTGTTAAAATAACCCTTTTTGACAGGTAAAGATCTCCCTTTTAAATATGAAAAAGTGACCCCTTTGTAGGTCTTGTAGCCCACAAGATGGAGAGAAAGTAGAAGCAGAAGAGAGTGAGGTGGAAGAAGTAGAGGGTGAGGTGAGCGGGCAGTGTGGTGAAGCAGCAAATGGAATGACTCCTGGTGGGCGTCAGAGCTAGGACCCGCACCCATTCACTCCAACCAAGCCAGAAACCTGAGAATTATCATTGACAACAAGTTCACCATGAATTCACAGATCAATGCAGTCTTCTCCGCCTGCTTCCTCACTCTGCGCATGTTACGTAAGATCTTCAGGTGGCTAAACCTACCCACCAGATGCACCTTGACACAGGCCCTCATCACCAGCCGACTGGACAACGACAATGCTCTCTCCGTAGGAATCGTCGCACACCTCCCACAGAGACTTCAGATCATACAGAACGCTGCAGCCAGACTCATCCTCAACCTTCCCCGATGTACCCACATAGCACCCCTCCTCTGGCGACGCTACTGGCTCCCCGTACAGAAGATGTGTTAATTCAGGCTGCGGACTCACGCACACAAGACTCTACACAACTAAGGACCTGGCTACATTAACCCCCGCCTGAACTTCCACCAACCATCGAGAAGACTACAGTCCACCTCCCTTTCACTTGCTCATACTCACTGCATCTATCGAAGCAGAAGCGGAGGACGCTCCTTCTCCCACATCGCACATCGCAGCAAAGACCTGGAACAGCCCACCCATGCAACTCGGGACCTGGCTGTTCGAATGAGCCTCTGGGGACCTCCTAGCACCTGGATACCTTATCGGTTGATGAGGCATGCTCTACAAATCCTGACTGATTGATTGATTGATTGAAGCAGAGAGAAAGGAAGGTGAAGTCAGGAGAGGGGAGGGACTGACAGAAAAAGAGGGCTGAGGTGGAAATAGCAGAAGAGATAGTTTTAACCTAGACTCCGGGGCCCAGAGGCCTCACTGGGCTTGCGTCTGAGACCCAGAGTGGGAGGCAGAGGTGATGTGGAGTTGCTGCAGCCTGACGGTGGAGGCAGGCCGCCTCGGGCCCCAGCCTTTGGCCTGTGGTGGTTGACATTGAGGTTTCGGCGATCACCCGTACCTGGTGGTGAAGTCTGGCAGGTCGCATGGAAACACGTTGCTGACCTGTGTGAGAAGACCGCCTGGCGCCCCTTGGAGCTGGGATCGGTAGAGGCGCTCCTGCGCACCGATGTAGGGAGGTCTATATTGCATAACAAGCGCCATCACTACACTCAGGAGTACATAAGACATTGCCAGTGGTGGGCTTCACATCTCTCCATCACAGGCCGGAGGGTTTGGTTTTGCCCGGACATTGTGGAAGGTGCGGCCCGAGCAGTGCTGAACTTGGTTTGCGTGAGTGCTGCAACTTCATTGCTAAGGGGGCCCTGTTGCATCACCTGCATGAGGTACCCCAGTGGACTTAGTGGCGACTCTTGTACCCATGTTTATGAAATCCCGCCTGGCTGAGGCTCCTGCTGGCTGATTCATTGATTTGGAGAGAGTGTGGCGGATTGATTCCCAGTGTCGATGTCCAGGTGAGGAGTAGGTGGTACGCGGAGCGGAGGAGTTCCGGTCCTAGCACCTATGGGTGGCGCACACATGCCCTGAGCAATCCCTGCGCTGCGCACAACCTACATCACCGAGGGGAACGGAGCAGTTATTCAGGTGAGTGATGCATGACTCGGGTGGTGGTCTCCTTGGTGCGCCTAGCTGCAATGGCGGAGGTTCATGGCGTTGACCTTGCCACGGATGAATTGTGGGAGTTCTTCTAGAATCCAAGGGCCTCATTTATGAGGCCCAAGCAGCACTCTTGCAACGGTGTGATGTCACTTGTTTGACATTCCGGGATCGCAATGTGCCACAGCAAGTTTACAAGGCCACGTAAAGCCACTTTACTTGCTTTTCATGGCCTTGTAAATCTGTGCCCCTTTCACGGATTAAACAGTGTGAAAGGGGTGTTCAATGGGTGTTGCTACTCGTGTTCCCAAGCCAAAGCAAGGCCATCTAAAGCATTCCCAGGTTTGCAAGAAACTGAGGGGCATATTAACAAGGCGGCGATATAAAATTATCGCCGCTTTTGCGGCTGTTTTTGGCCGAAAAGCGGCAATAATTTTATCGCCTTATCAGCAAAGACCCGCTATTGCGTGTTTCGCTGATTTTGCTCCCGTTTCCAGCACGCCTATCTTTGCATCGCTAATGAGATGCAAAGTAGGCGTGTCTGTGGAAACAACATGGGTAAATATCGCGAAGGCAGCTTCGCGATATTTACAACGCGGGGAAGCGAATATTTGACTCGCGCTAAGTATGCCTTAACGCAGGAATTTAATGTCTGTTAAATTCCTGACTAAGGCATACCTAACATGGGAGGTGGATTCATGTGATACGGCCACAGGGTCGTATTATCAAGCAATACGCCGTTTTACATGGAACATCGCTGAAAAACCAGTGATGTTCCATGGAAAAGGGCAATATCCCTGGAATATTTATCGCCATTGCGCTAAACGTTGTTAATACAACGCTAGCCTGACAAAATATTCCAGCGATAGAAAATAATGCGCTATACAAGGTCAGCGATAATTCTCGCTGCCTGTTGCAAATATGCCCCTGTAACCTTTCAGAATCCTTGGGTTACCTCTGACTTTGAGAGCAGAACTTTTCCATGTAACAATGTTATTCTGCTTTTGAACTGCGCTAGAGATCCACTATCTCTTTGAGTTCATCATAACCGCCCTGCATAGCCACTGCCAGGTTTTGTTGGGGTTGAATCCCTGTTTTTAATGACTAGGTTTTGTCAGTATAATATAGGTGAATAGTGACTATTTGCACACAAGTACCCCTGATATTTTTCTGAGGTTTCTTGATTTTTCCTCTCTGACAGAGCGGGGCCTCCCTTTTCCCGAGTGGGTGACCGGGTGAGGTGAGGTGTCATTCCACATAATGTTGGGTGAGTTTCAGTTATTTTGCTAATTCATGGTGATTGTTTTACACCTTTCCAGTAGGACTTTAAATAACTACTGTGTTGCGGTGGGAAGTTCTCTACCGCACTGTGAGTTTGTCTGTTGTGTGTCTGTTGTTCCTTGAGACTATTTTTCACACTAATTGAGTTGTACAACTTTCTATCTTGTTGTAGGATAGACGCTATGTTTGGATTGCCACCAGTAGACATCTGGGCTCAGAACAACTGGTAGGATTAATCCATTATTGTTGTACAAATTCAACACTTTTTTGATATTGAATTTAATATGTAAATTCGCAGTCGCAGTATTTCACTAGGTCCTGAAGAAAGCTATGACCATTTGTCCATCTAGCTGAAACATGTCGACCACCATGCACTATGCCTCGGGCTAGTTATTATTTAAAACTATTGAGGCACTGTTTTTAGTTTTGACCAAGAGTACCATACTGAATAAAGTTAATTTTTTGGTCCTTTTTGAGTCAATTTTACTACACACTTTTCACTTTTTCACGCGCTCTGCACCCCATTAGACATCACTAGTGAATCACTGTGGTCTTTTGAAATCCTCAAAATCCTTCTTTGCAGCAGTCACAGTTGCTTGAAGATTTGGATTTATGATACATCTCCCATGTGACGATACTCCACCAGATGGGTGGGCTGATGGGAATTTTCATAGCCCAGTGATATCACTATAGTGTCATTAATGGACTCATGGTCTCAGACTGTACATGGCACACTCACAGTGATTTTGACCAGGCTTCTTTTCTTTGTTTTGCTATTGTTAGGGCTCAAGTAGCCTGGGTCATTAAATTATTGCCCTCTTTGACCCTCCCCTACCTCGTGTTTTTCAACCTTTCAGAATGCGTCAGAATGTAACACCACCCCAAGAGTGGCGTTTTGACGACACTAAGTGGATAAATGTTTTCATTTCGCCTCTATTTCTATCTTTTTCTATGTGTGCAGCATTTGCAGCACACAGAGAAAGAAGAAATACCCTTGATTTATAGGTTTTATGCAGGTAGGTGTAACTTCCTGCACAACATCAATCAACTCCACAACAAAGTCACCCTTGCACCGTGGCGCAAGAGGGCCTGCGTTGGCGCATGGCGCCTACGTTGGGGGAAAAGACGGGGGTGTTTATTCATGAGCCCCTTGCAACTGTCATTTCCTTGATGTACTTTCAGCGTGCATTTTGCACCACGTTGCACCGTATTCACACAGTGATGCATGTAGGCATATGCATAAACTTGTAAAGCCCCGCACCACATTATACATGCGCCAGGTATGATGTATGCTGGGTGGGCGTTCGTACGCAACACAGCCTCATAGGAGTGGCGCAGTGCAATATATCAGTTTACAGTGCGACAATTCTAGGACTCCACTGCGTCAAAAACGTATGCCTGCCACCTGGCAGGCGTAAGGGTGATGCAGTGCCACACGGATAGGCCTCCACCATGCATTCCTGGAGTTGCGTCATGCTTGCACACAACTTTAGCAATGAACAACTTTAGTGCCGACAGATACGTCAGGATTCCAGACTTATCTGTCATTGGTTGCGACATGGAGCGCCGTACACTAAATACTGAGCATCCATGGTGTCGCAAGGAGGGCGCAGTGAAAAGTGTGGCAATGCTGTTTTGTCACAGTGATGCAACACATTTCATGAATGAGGCTCAGGAATGCGCCCTATCTTATTGATGGTGTGCATTCCTGGCCTTTTATTTTGGCACAGGACAGCGAAGCAATATTCCTTGCAGCGCTGTCCAGCACCAAAGCAGCAATTTTAAGGCCAGGTATTTAAGCAATTCCTTGTAAATATTGCATAGTGTGTTTAGCGGCAGTTTTTTCACGAGGAACGCCTCCCTTGCATTTAATTTCCGGTGAGTCCCGCTAATAGAAGTTGCGATCTTGAAAGTTGCCGTTTACGCTGAAATTTTCACTAACTGAAGTTTGCGGCAACTTGTAAATAAGGCGATAAAAAAAAAAGCTGCTGTAATGGTCAAAAAAATGGACGCAACGGTGGCGTTAAGTTCTTGTTGTTGGCAACTCCAGTGCAGCAGAAATATGTACCTAAAATGTAATGTACAGAATGCTGACCAGTAAACGCTCTTGCCGCGTCTAGCACCAATAATCACTGGGTAGTGACGTGTTCTCCAGTCTGCCCTGTCCTTCAGGCTGTGTTTTGACAGTAGTCGCTTTCAATCGCAGATGGTATATTATCTCCTTTTGTAAAAGAAAGAAACAGGCCTGAGGCGTGGGTGATTGTCTGACAAAGCACAAGAGGTCACCCATCATTGTCTGGCTCCATGGTTACCAATGACACCTTAACCCAAAGCCCAGCAGCCAATTAGCTGCTATGAAGACAGCAGGCACCAGGGGGACCCTACAGATAGAATCAAAGGCCTCCCACCAGGGACGACAGGTTGAGTCACTGTGTCTCACCTGCAAACACATCTATCGAGCCAGGAGTTTGTTACATTCAAGGTATTGCTATTTTTAAAAGCCTACTGACCTCATATCCTCAAACATATCAAGGGCCATATTATCAAGCCTGGGCGATAAAATTATCGCCGCTTTATCGGCAGGAAACTGCCGCTAAAGTGGCGATAATGGGCTTGATAATAGGCTCTATGGAATTCCAATCGAAGCTCATGTTTGATGTGAAGGACATCTAACATGAGCTTGATGAACTTGATAATATGGTCCCCAGTTTTTACATTTCTCTTACTCATGTCTGATAAACACGTATCCCGGCTCAGTTTGTTGGTGCTTCGGTACATTTCGCATGAGATGGTACTTGCTGTAATTTTAGTTTTCGTACACATCTATACATGTCAATATGCATTTGAGCGTCATTAAAATCGCTTTTGGGGCTGTAAGACAGTCCAAGAGATGGAATCTGTTGTTCTTTCTCAGTAGAGGCAATGTTGACAAATTGATGACTGTTAGTGAGTCACCATCCTTTCTTAATGCTTCTATTGGCGCTTCTATTGCTTTGTTTGTTTTCTGTTGGTTTGCCTTGCGTTGGATGTTGCATCGTCGTCTCTCCCAACGTATATATATGTATACGTGTGTGTGTATGTGTATATATATATATATATATATATATATATATATATATATATATATATATATATATATATATATTTATATTTATTTATTTATACATATACACACACACACACACACACACACACACACACACACACACAAAGCTTTCCTCCTCCACACCGATATCCAGAAACATACCCCATGCAAGAGGCAGCCCAGCCAGGTATACTTTCCACAGTTTGTGTTGTTTTTATTTTTTTTCTTCAAACTTTATGTCTATCTATCTATCTATCTATCTATCTATCTATCTATCTATCTATCTATCTATCTATCTATCTATCTATCTATCTATCTATCTATCTATCTATCTATCTATCTATCTATCTATCTATCTATCTATCTATCTATCTTTATATATATACATATAATGGTGAAGGTGTATTTCGAGTGTTCTCTAACAGCAGCCCATGAGGAAGGGGGCGTGTCCAACGAAACGCGTCGGGCAGATGAAATTGTGTGGAGCGGCAACGCATGTTAAAATTGAAGCCCGGAGGGCGGAGGGCGGAGGACTGTCGTGTGCCTCTCAGATGCTACAAGCACTTTGGTGAGAAAAAATAAATAATATATATATATATATATATATATATATGTATATACCCAGAGTTCTCTCCTTCTTTTTTGCATAATTTATGTGTCACTCTATGCCTGAAAGGGTTTTGTTTTGATTTATACTGGGTGCTCCCTTGTGTCTGGACAAAGCTATACCTCTCTGAAGGGGGGTTAAATTTATTCATTTCAGGTTGGCATGTTTGGTATTTTACCAATTCATAGCTGTAATATTGTGCCTGGAGTGATAAATGGCTTTTGTCATTTTACAGCTTGGCAAGGACATCACTGTGCTAGTCCTATGCTTAAAAACTTTGCTGTAGAAATGGCAAAATACTTTGTCCATTTCTATCTCGGCATGGATAGCACTGTGCTAATCCTATGCTTAAAAACTTAGATAGAAAAACAGACATTTGAGGTGAGCAGATCTAGATTGTCCCTGGTGTTGAGAGTGCTCTATCAGGAGCTGCTTTCCACCTAAACTGGAGAACTACCCTGAGTTCTCTCCTTCTTTTTTGCAAATATATATATATATATATATATAGTATATATATATATTCCATACGAAAACTGCTCACACAGTGAAGCGCCCACACAGCGTCCTAGATTACACCATGTTTATTCAACAGACAGCAAAAACAGCACACTGGCAAATGCAAAATTTCTTTGAGCCTTTCGCCGACGCATTTCTGGACCTCATTGTCCCTTAATCAATGGCTGGCTGATGGAGGAAAGGTCCAGAAACGCGTCGGCGGTGGTCTGGAGAGTTATTGGCTGAATATATATAAGGATACTTTGTATCCGAAACGCGTCTGACTGTGGTAACTTGTAAATAAAGACCTGCTTCTACCACGAAAATCCATGGTGTCCGTTTCCCGTCTTTCAGCGAGTCCGGCTGGAGCGCAGGAGAGTGAGTGGGAGAGAACGAGTCTTTAAATATATATATATATATATATATATATATATATATATATATATATATATATATATATATATATATGGCGGTCGCCAGTAGGTAGTTATAGTTAGGACCTAGTTTCCATAGGAAATCTGCAACATTCTATTGGGAATAACTTTGGCGTTGATGGACGGAATTGGCTGAATGTTTCCAAGAAAATGGCCAGCTCCGCTCCGCTCCTTCCCTGAAAGTTTGGGGGGGATTCGTCAAGCGGGGGCCGAGATAAAAGGGGGGTCCCAAAACGTGTTTTCCCCATGTTAATTTCCATAGGGCGGTTGGACTCACTTTTAGCCCGAACGGCTGAATGGATTTCCACCAAACTTGGCAAAATTGTAGGGACTGGTAGCCCGATGTGCCTTTGCTATGTCTCAAGATATGTGCTCCAGTGGATTTTTAATAATTTAGGTTGAAAAAAATATATATATATCTATAGGCGCGCCCCGGTACGCGCACCGGGGCGCGCACCAGCGCGCTACGCGAGTTCGCGAGCGGAAAGCTGATTGGCTCTCGGGTGTCTGTCAACATTCCAAACAGTCCGGAGCGGCCGCCATCTTGTGTCTCGGTAGGATCGAGACAGAAGAGGTGGCAAAAACAAAGGGGGAAATGACCAAAAGGGGGCAGGGTAGACCCCCCCGACCCCCTAGGTTTGATGTGGGGGCCATAAAAGGGCCCCGCGGGGCAAAACACATTTATTTATTTATTTATTTTTGCGGGGGGAGCGCCCGGTACGTGCACTGGGGAGCGTACCAGGGAGCGGTCCCTGGAAAAAAAAGAATGACAGAGTTTTATAAAAATTTAGCATTTTTTTATAAATTGGAGGTAGTTCTAAAAAGAACTGTTTTTTTAATTCTTTTTGTTGTTTTATATTTTTTTATTGTTTTTGTGAACATTTTTTACTTTTTTTGGCTTTTATGAACAATTTTCTATTTTTTTTGTAGTTTTTATGGGGACAAACAAAAAACAGGGAATTGTAAACGGCTCAACAGGAGCAAAAAAAATCAGGAAAAAATTAAGGTTTCTTTCTGCAGTTGTGGTTGTCTCCAGCACGGTTGATGAGTTTTATACTTTGCTCTCCATAGGAAATTGTAGTCCCGCAAAATATACAAACTATTTTAAAATCTCGAAACTGGGGTTGGATATTTGGGACCATCTCCCTTGTCTCTGGACCCGATGGAGTGGGTTGTTTGCTTTTGGAGGTGCTCCGAGAAGATTGGGGAGGGTTCCTTGTCAGTTCTCTGACCTCTGCCGCAGCATAGTTGTTTTGGGTGCCTGCGTTGCATATGGCGAATCATGGTGTTGTTGCCAAATGAATATTTTTTTGCAGGGTTCCCCCTGGAAAGTACAGTGCTACAGATCAGACATGTCACTTTTGGCGCATTGACTTTCTTTAGTTCCTTTGGCATTTTAAAAAACTCCCACACAATGTGCTCCTTCGGTTTATAGGGGGGATTATCTTCAGGCAGGAACTGCCTCTCCTCCTCCTCCTCCTCCTCCTCCTCCTCTTCTTCTTCACCACCACTGTGGTGTTGTGGTGGTCCTTGTGGTGGTGGTGGTGGTGGTGGTGGCTGAGATGCTCCTGCTGCTGCTGCTACTGTAGCCATTTCTCACTTACTAGAAACAGGTCTTCCTCAGTCAAAGTACAAAGTGAGAATGAGGAAAAAAGGTGGGGGCTTTCATCATTTGGAAAAAAAACTGTTCTGAACCAATGAAAAGTGTTATTTTCAGGTCACATGACCCGACGCGCTTACACTACGCGCCCGGGGGCGCTTACGTTGCGCGATCCTATGCGCTCGGGCGCTTCCGGGTGCGCCTACGCCGTGCGTCATAAGACGCATCACGCGGCTACGCGATACGTCACAATGATGTTTTCGTGCGTGGCAATAGCGCTAACAGGACGGTCACCGGTACGCGCACCGGGGCGCGCCGCAACACTGCGCTTACCGGTGCGCTCACCGGGAGCGCTCCAGGTAAAAAAAAAAAAAAAAGGAAAAATATACATAAAAAAATAGTATTACATATATATACAATATAAAATTCATTATAAAAAATATTATATTTCATAGCTATAGAGATTTGCTATTAAAAAACCTTTGAAATTCACTGAAAAAAACATAGGTTTGAGGCCCTATATATAGTTAGGAACTAGCATCTACAAAACCTATGAAATTTACTGAAAAAGCCATAGGTTTCACACCAGTTATAGTTAGGAATTAGAATTTAAAAAACCTATTAAATTCACTGAAAAAAACATAGGTTTGACACCAGTTATAGTTAGCTGGAAATTTTACTGACATAAAACCATTGAAATTCCCACGTTATAGTTAGTTGGACTCACTATAACTTGCGCGCCTGCAATGCACTGCTGATGACGTCACATATTACATCACTCATGACATGGCCAGTGACATCACTCATGACATCACTGATGACACCATCCTTGTGACAGAGTGACAGACCTCCTTTCAGTGTAATGTAACCCTTGAAACACATATTCAAAAATAGAAACTAAAATTTTCAAAAAAATTGAGATACCCATACCAGTTACAACAACCAATTCAGTAATTCCACCATCTATATACACATCCACTCATTCACCAACAGTTATATATAGTCACTCAAACATATACTCACTCATCATATGTAGTGCTACACCTATACATCCTGTTACACACCGACAGTCATCCAAAAGTTACTCACACACATACTCACACATGCAAATAAACTATTGAACATCCATTTATTTGCATATACAGCTATACACACACTACCACCTTACTTCTAAGGAAACTTACACATACTTACGCTCTTAAACAATCACTTATAGAAACACATACTTATTTAAACAGGAACTCTTACAATCTCTCACTCTCACATATACTCACTTATATACATCAATACTCACATATACTAGATTAAAACATATGTAGTTACTGATAAAGACACTAGTGAGACAGTCATTCACTCACTAACACACACATATACACACTCATCCACCCATACAGTCCTGCACATATGCTGTCTTCAAAACACATACAAACAGTGAGTCAGTCATTGATGCATCTATGTGTTAAGTAATACCCCCACCAAACCATACAGACCTGTACATATACATATATAAAACATATTTATTTTTCAGAAAGACACACATTCACTGGATGGTGTCATCAGTGATGTCATGAGTGATGTCACTGACCATGTCATGAGTGATGTAATATGTGACGTCATCAGCAGTGCATTGCAGGCGCGCAAGTTATAGTGAGTCCAACTAACTATAACGTGGGAATTTCAATGGTTTTATGTCAGTAAAATTTCCAGCTAACTATAACTGGTGTCAAACCTATGGTTTTTTCAGTGAATATATATATATATATATATACATATATATATATATATATATATATATATTACCTACTGGCGGTCGCCAGTAGGTAGTTATAGTTAGGATTGATTTCCATAGGAAATCCGCAACATTCTATTGGGAATAACTTTGGCGCCGGTGGACGAATCTTCGCAAATTTCTCAAAGAAGATGGCCCGCTCCGCTCTGCTCCTTCCCTGAAAGTTTGGGGGGGATTCGTCAAGCGGGGGCTGAGATAAAAGGGGGGTCCCAAAACATGTTTTCCCCATGTTAATTTCCATAGGGCGGTTGGACTCACTTTTAGCCCGAACGGCTGAATTGATTTCCACAAAACGTGGCAAAATTGTAGGGACTGGTAGCCCAATGTGCCTTTGCTATGTCTCAAGATATGTGCTCCAGTGGATTTTGAGTAATTTAGGTTCAAAAAAATATATATATCTGGGCGGAGCCTAACCACACATCTGATCTGATTGGCTGTCAGCACTTCATCCAAGAAGTGTTGGCAGCCATCTTGGGACCAATATACATGATAGCACCTAATTAAAAAGCATTGTAGTTAATAGAGGGTTTTAGGACTTTAGTTACATTATAAATCATTTGTTGATGGTACCATACTCATTTTAGGAATTGTGGTGTGTTCTAAGTTGATTTTACCATGTGAAAAAGCCTTCTGCTGTGATATCATGAATTATGTTTGAAAGAAAACTAATATCTCATGATTTTCCCACAGTGGTTTGGAAGGGGATCTATAAGCTAAACTGAAAGCATATTTTCTGTAAATTCACATTATTTTTCTCAGTCATGTGAGAATGAAGTCTGACATTCTCAGTAAAACATGTACATCCAACAAGGACAGAGACTGTCAGTGGATTCCCTTGTGTTCTACTGCAGCCTCCTAGAGTGTTCTAAAGAACAACTAGAGCGCTAACAGTCCTACTTATTACAAAGGTATAGCACACCTGAAGCCATCGTGATGGGAATAAAGTGGTAACTCTTAAAACATTTAATTTAAAAAGGAACAAAATGAGGGGGTATATTATGCCATAGAACGTATTATTAGTACTGCAAAAAGAAAAATTAGGGCACATTTTGAGTGACTTCTCAAATCCTCTTCTATTTCATTAAAAAATTCTGACATGCAGTCTCCCAAGATGGCCACCAGAGACAAAAGAGCCCAAATGTAGCCCAAATATCACCCAGATGTAGCCCAAGTACAGCCCAATGACAGAATGTCCCAGAGTGTTCTAAAGAACAACTAGAGCGCTAACAGTCCTACTTATTACAAAGGTATGGCACACCTGAAGCCATCTTGATTGGAATAAAGTGGTAACTCTTAAAACATTTAATTTAAAAAGGAACAAAACGAGGGGGTATATTTTGCCATAGAAAGTATGATTAGTGCTGCAGAAAGAAAAATTAGGGCACATTTTGAGTGACTTCTCAAATCCTCTTCAATTTCATTAAAGAAATTCTGACATGCAGACTGAAACCTGCACTTTGAATACCAGCAGCAGACTTCCCTGGTGAGCAGTAGCTTTACTACAGTGATCTAATGAGCAACTAGAGTGCTAACATTCAGAATGTATGGCAAATGTGTGACACATCTGAATGCCTTCTTGATGGAACCAAAGTAAACAAGCATTGAAAATGCAATAGATCTCGCCCTCGTTTAAGTTAAAGCCATTCTGTTTTAATGAGGTGGCTTTTTAGGTTTGCTTTTATTAGTGTTTTTTAAACTTTCATGTAAATAACATGCATCTGTATGCATATATGTATATGCATGCTTGCATTTATATTTGTATTTATATAGATATACAGATTATATATGTTTATATATGTATGTATATACATACACATACATATATATAAATGCATATGCATATATATGCATATATATATGTGTATATGTGTGCGTGTAGAGAGAGGTAGAGAGGTAGAGGTGTAGAGGTAGAGAGGTAGAGGTAGAGAGGTAGCGGTAGAGAGGTAGAGACTAGTAGAGAGAGAAGTAGAGAGAGGTAGAGAGGTAGAGAGTAGAGAGTGAGTAATAGAGAGTAGAGAGTGAGTAGTAGAGAGTAGTAGAGAGCAGTAGAGAGAGTAGCAGAGAGTGAGTAGTAGAGAGTAGTAGAGTGAATAGTAGAGTGAGTAGTAGAGAGTAGTAGAGAGTGAGTAGTAGAGAGTGAGTAGTAGAGAGTAGTAGAGTGTAAGTAGTAGAGTGAGTAGTAGAGAGCAGTAGAGAGTGAGAAGTAGAGAGTAGTACAGAGTGAGTAGTAGAGAGTAGTAGAGAGTGAGTAGTAGAGAGTGAGTAATAGAGAGTAGTAGAGAGTGAGAGAGAGAATAGTAGAGAGTGAGTAATAGAGTGAGTAGTAGAGAGTGAGTAGTAGAGAGAGAGTAGTAGAGAGTGAGTAGTAGAGAGTTGTAGAGAGTGAGAAGTAGAGAGTGAGTAGTAGAGAGTAGTAGAGAGTGAGTAGTAAAGAGTGAGTAGTAGAGAGAGAGTAGTAGAGAATGAGTAGTAGAGAGTAGTAGATAGTGAGTAGTAGGGAGTGAGCAGTAGAGAGAGAGTAGTAGAGTAGTAGAGAATGAGTAGTAAAGAGTGAGTATTTGAGAGTAGTGGAGTAGGAGAGAGTATGTAGTAGAGAGTAGTGGAGAATATTCCAAAGTTTGGCACAGCACCACTTGCACAATAAGTCCAATCAAATCATATCACTTAGAGTCGTTATTGAAGCGCTGAATCTTGGTGAATATTCAAATGCTTTTATTTTCCTTAAGTTTATGTACCACAGCCAGCCGAAACGTTTCGTTCTGTACAACAGAACTTCTTCAGGGCGTTCTTATTTCCTTCAAGTTATGTCGGTATCCTGTTGTCATATAACTAGATATTTCTTCCAAATGTTAGACGAGACGTAAGTACATTCTTATTCAAAGTGACTAGGTATCAATTTTACCCACACAATTCAGGCAGACATGAGAAATTTATAGCATCCTCAAAGTCAGTCTTTCCAAAATTCCAAAGTATAGGACATGATAATCCAAATCCAAATGTTTCTCAAGAAAAGTAATTTTCAATCGTTCGGAATATTGGTGTTTGGGCAGATATGACCCAGGGACCCCCAGTATGCAAGGGGAATTGGTCCCCCCTCTGCAAACGCGCCAGTGGCCTGCGTTGCAGAGAGGTGTAAAAAGGGGCATAGCCTCATTACACCTCTGTGCAAAGCAGCCCCCTGGCGCATACTGGAGGTTCCAGGTGGGCTAGCAGGCCCCCAGGCCCTAGTATGCAAGGGGAATTAGTTCCCCCTCTTCAAAAAAAGGGTGTGGCCTCATTACACCTCTCTGCAATGCAGTCCTCTGGTGCATACTGGAGGCTCCTGGTGGGCTAGTGGGCCCCCAGGGACCCCCAGTATGCAAGGGGAATTAGTTCCCCTTCTGCAAACGTGGCAGGGGGCTGCGTTGCAGAGAGCTGTAACAAGGGGCATAGCCTCATTACACCTCTGCAATGCAGCCCCATGGCGCATACTGGAGGTTCCAGGTGGGCTAGTTGGCCCCCAGGGGCCCCCAGTATGCAAGGGGAATTAGTTCCCCCTCTTCAAACATGCACGGGGGCTGCGTTGCAGAGAGGTGTAAAAAGGGGCGTGGCTTCATTACACCTCTCTGCAATGCAGTCCCCTGGCGCATACTGGAGATTCCTGGTGGGCTTTCAGGTCTTATATAGTTAGGAATTAGCATTAAAAAAACCTTTGAAATTCACTGAAAAAAACATAGGTTTCAGGCCTTATATAGTTAGGAATTAGCATTTAAAAAAACCTATGAAATTCACTGAAAAAACCATAGGTTTCACACCAGTTATAGTTAGGAATTAGCATTTAAAAAACCTATTAAATTCACTGAAAAAACCATAGGTTTGACACCAGTTATAGTTAGCTGGAAATTTTACTGACATAAAACCATTGAAATTCCCACGTTATAGTTAGTTGGACTCACTATAACTTGCGCGCCTGCAATGCACTGCTGATGACGTCACATATTACATCACTCATGACATGGTCAGTGACATCACTCATGACATCACTGATGACACCATCCTTGTGACAGAGTGACAGACCTCCTTTCAGTGTAATGTAACCCTTGAAACACATATTCAAAAATAGAAACTTAAATTTTCAAAAAAATAGAGATACCCATACCAGTTACAACAACCAATTCAGTAATACCACCATCTATATACACATCCACTCATTCACCAACAGTTCTATATAGTCACTCATACATATATTCACTCATCATATGTAGTGAAACACCTATACATCCTGTTACACACCGACAGTCATCCAAAAGTTACTCACACACATAATCACACATGCAAATAAACTATTGAACGTCCATTTATTTGCATATACAGCTATACACACACTACCACCTTACTTCTAAGGAAACTTACACATACTTACTCTCTTAAACAATCACTTATAGAAACACATACTTATTTAAACAAGAACTCTTTCAATCTCTCACTCTCACATATACTCACTTATATACATCAATACTCACATATACTAGATTAAAACATATGTAGTTACTGATAAAGACACTAGTGAGACAGTCATTCACTCACTAACACACACATATACACACTCATCCACCCATACAGTCCTGCACATATGCTGTCTTCCAAACACATACAAACAGTGAGTCAGTCATTGATGCATCTATGTGTTAAGTAATACCCCCACTAAACCATACAGACCTTTACATATACATATATAAAACATATTTATTTTTCAGAAAGACACACATTCACTGGATAGTGTCATCATATATATATATTCACTGAAAAAAACATAGGTTTCAGGCCTTATATAGTTAGGAATTAGCATTTAAAAAACCTTTGAAATTCACTGAAAAAACCATAGGTTTCAGACCTTACATAGTTAGGAATTAGCATTTAAAAAAACCTTTGAAATTCACTGAAAAAAACCATAGGTTTCAGGCCTTATATAGTTAGGAATTAGCATTTAAAAAAACCTTTGAAATTCACTGAAAAAACCATAGGCTACAGTTGTTCTTATTCTCAAACCATTGAAGGTGCCATCACAGTGTGACCTATCTCTCTGCTCAATTCTGACTACAAATTGATGGCGAAAATATTGGCAGAGAGATTAAACGGGGTAGCAGATAGCCTGTTACATATTGATCAAAAGGGATTTGTTAGAGGGCGGTCTATACAAGACTTAACGCAAACATTAATAGGTTCAATTGATCTCGCCACCCTGCACAAAATTCCACTCGCGGTCATAACATTAGACGCCACTAAGGCGTTTGATCGTGTTAATTGGGTTTTTCTGACAAGGGTCTTAGGAAGCTGCAACTTAAGTAGGAATTTTTGTAGAGCTATTGCTGCATTCTATCAAGCACCAACTGCCAGAGTATTAATTAATGGAAACGTATCTTCCCCCATTAAAATCAACAGAGGTACAAGACAGGGATGTCCCCTTTCACCCTTGCTCTTTGACCTATACATAGAGTCATTGGCAGAAAATATAAGACAAGACCAACGCATCTTACCATTTAAATTCAACAATTGGGAAAAAAAAGTCTCTTTATATGCTGACGATATGATGATATATACAGCAGATCCAATTAATGCTATTCCCCTCATCTATAGTGCCGCGCTTCATTTTGGTCAAATTTCAGGCTATCAAATTAATCAGGCCAAAACAGAATGCATGATTTGGAATGTGAGAACGTTACCAAATATTCCAATTTTAAAGCAGGAAATAAGATACTTGGGAATCCTAATCACGCAGGATATAAATTTAATAGCGGAAAAAAATCTTATAAAAGTAGAGCGGGAAAGTGAGGAGGCATTGAAAGGTTGGGCACTTCTTCCTTTGACCTTAATTGGTAGGGTCAATATGATTAAAATGATGTTGTTACCTAAATTAATCTTTATTTTTCAGAATGTTCCACTTGCCTTTAGTGAAGCCCGGTTAAATAAAATTAAAGCTAAATGGAACACTTTTATCTGGGCCTCAAAGGGCATAAGAATCGCATGGAAGGAGTTACGCAGACGTAAATGTAAAGGTGGGTTATGTGCCCCGGATCTGAAACTGTACTCCTGGACTTTATTGATCAAGGCAGGAATCAGGCTATTCGACTCTCTAGCCATGACAGAAACAGAGAATATGTTCCAGATTATGATTTCTGAGCTCCAGGATGGAGCTCATGGATTTTTGTTTAGGTTTGGAGATGTCCGCTTCTTCAAAAAAGTTCGGTTAAAAGTCCTTAGAGATATGGCCTATGTTTGGACAAGAATGAGAAGGGCGCTAAATATTTCATATTACTCTGTGGTGGCTCCAATCTGGGATGCACCAGGCTCGCCAGAATGGACAAAAGACTCTTTAGCATTGCCTCTACGGGCAGCAAATTTGAATGCATGGGGCCAGATAATTCCGGAAGGAGTTCTTTTGAGTTGGGAGGAGATCCTCACGCTTACAGATAATAACTTATCCAAGTTTAAATATCTACAAATCAAAAGTTGGGCTCAGGATAAGCTAGTTCAGATTGGTGTAAAGTCGGCTCTGGAAGAACTCTTTTTGAATAAAGCAAGGAAAATTAAAACATCGGTGCTCTATTGGACAACCTTAGAAGCAGAAGATGGGGAGTTTTGTCTACCGGAACATCTTTGGAAAAATCTTGTCCCAGATGTCGACTTGCAGACCATATGGCAAGTATCTTTTGACTTACTTCACGTGACAGTCTCACCTGCCAATTTAAAGCGAAATCATCTCTTTTCCCTCCATAGAGTCTATTGGTCACCGGCCAGATTGGCCAAGTTTTCTAAAGGCCTTATTCCATGTTGTCCAAAGTGTAAGTTGGAGAAGGCGGATGATCTCCATATGTTCTTAACTTGTCCAAATTTAAAGATATTTTGGGCCGAGATTGAAGAAGGTATGAAAACACTCTTTAATTTTGATATACAGGTTAGTATAATACTAGTTTTCTTTGGATTGTTTGATAATTATGAGGAATTCTCTCAAGACACTAATAAATTGTCTCTTTATTTAATAATTCTTGCTCGCAGAGAAATCTGTAAACTTTGGGTGAGTGATAAATCACCTTTGTATATTGATTGGATTAGAGCAATCAGACATACACTTAATTTAGATAAGGTTGTTTGGAAGAGAAGAAAGCATTTCTGGAACCCATGTATTAGCTGGTTGGATATGATGTGAATAACCTCGTCCAATGATTATGCCTTTTTGCAGACGGAGTTACCCTAAGATCAGTTCATGGGCCTGGATACTCGGTAGAACTGAATTGAATGGATATTGTGTAGTTCTGTTGTGGACACACTCGGGTATCTGCAGAAAGCGCTCCCATAAAGATCGTCAGAGTCTAAGAAGGGGTCCCTCTGCATTTTTGCAGAGGGTGGTTAGAATCACTGACTCTGAGAATATCCTTGTGGCATATGAGGACAAAAGAAAAAAGAAAAAAAAAAAGAAATTCACTCAAAAAACTATAAGTTTTAGTGGTGTTATAGTTAGCTGGACATTTTACTCATACAAAACCATTGAAATTGCTCCTATATAGTTAGTTGTACTAAGTGTATATCGCGCACCCGCAATCCACTGCTGATGATGTCACATATTAGATCATTCATGACATGGTCAGTGACATCACTGATGACATCTCAAATGACATCACTGATGACATCACTGATGACATCATCCAGTGAATGTGGTTTGCTTCGTTATTTAAATATGCATTATATATATATAGCAATTTGCATTGAAGAATGAGTGGATATATAAATAAATATTTGGATGGAGGATTTAGTAGCAGTGTAATTGACTGTTTACTTGACCAATTTATAATGTCTCACTAAATATAGTGGATACTGACTAAACTGTGTGAATATCTGTATCACTTTGTCAGTTGTTGTGTAAACTGATTCTACAGTTGGTTACTAGCTATGTGAAAGTCTATATTAGTTATTGATTAGTTAACTGAGTATTTGTATGGGAGTGTGAAAGTGTGTGTGGTTCGGTGGAGGGTTTGTGACTGTCCAAAGATGTGTGAATAGTTTATTCAGTAGATATATGAAGTTAAAACTACATGTTCTAACAGTTTGGGTGAGGGAATCTCTTTATGGGTGTGGTGATGAGCAAATATATTTCTCAAAGGTACAGGTCCAACAAACTAGAAAAATAAAAGGCAGTGTATGTGTCAGTTGTTGTATATAAATAAGTATACATAAGCCACAATGATTGTGTGAGTGACTGTATGGATAACTGTATACTTGTAATAATGATTTTATAATTCACTAAGTATGACTTACTATCTAAATGTCGAATGCGGCTGCCCAGTTTGTTGTAGGTGCCCCTAAACGTTCCTCGGGCACTTCCATCAGGAAAGACCTGCACTGGCTTCCTATGCAGGCAAGGATCAATTTTAAGGCCCTATGCCTTACTCATCGTGCCCTGAATCAATCTGGACCAGAGGCAATTCGTGCCCTTGTGGCCCATTATGTCCCTGGGAGAACACTGCGCTCATCCAGCAAATGCCTACTCACTGTCCCCCGTATCGCCAAGGCCAGATGGGGTGGAAGGTCTTTTCGCTTCCTTGCGCCTAGACTCTGGAATACGCTCCCTAATGACCTCAAGGGGATTTCTTCACACATACATTTCCGCAAGGCACTCAAGACTTGGCTATTCCAAGAGGCCTATCTCTAATTCCTCCCTGGCCGATATTTGAGCTCTCTGGTTTCCATCCTCAGCGCCTTGATGCCTCCGGGTTTAGTTGCGCTCTCTGCATATAAATTTTCTTTAATAATAATAATAATAAAAAATGAATCGAAGAAGTGGTGTTTGTATAAGTGTTTTGCTAAGTAAATATGTAAGTATGATCCATTGTTTGCATAAGTGAGTAGGATGACTTCATATGTGAATAGGATGCGTGCTGTTGTTTAATGTCGATATAGATGTATAAGTATTTTTGATAGTGTTCTATTGTTCATTGACAGCATGTATGAGTGAATCCATAGGTAAGGGATTAGATGTGTGTATACATGTAGGAATCACTGAGTGGATTTTTAGATACTTGTATTGCTGTGACAATGGATTTAAATATGATACTCTGTATTTTACAAAGAGTGATGAAAAATTGTAATAGTGTATGAAAAGGTGTATGTGATTGTCACGTGGATGATGTCATCAGTGATGTCATCAGTGATGTCATTTGAGATGTCATCAGTGATGTCACTGACCATGTCATGAATGATCTAATATGTGACATCATCAGCAGTGGATTGCGGGTGCGCGATATATACTTAGTACAACTAACTATATAGGAGCAATTTCAATGGTTTTGTATGAGTAAAATGTCCAGCTAACTATAACACCACTAAAACTTATAGTTTTTTGAGTGAATTTCAAAGGTTTTGTAAAAGCTAATTACTAACTATATAACTCCTGAAACCTATGTTTTTTTCAGTGAATTTCAAAGGTTTTTTTAAATGCTAATTCCTAACTATATAAGGCCTGAAACCTATGGTTTTTTCAGTGAATTTCAAAGGTTTTTTTAAATGCTAATTCCTAACTATATAAGGTCTGAAACCTATGGTTTTTTCAGTGAATTTCAAAGGTTTTTTAAATGCTAATTCCTAACTATATAAGCCCTGAAACCTATGGTTTTTTCAGTGAATTTCAAAGGTTTTTTAAATGCTAATTCTATTAGCGGATAACGTTTAAATATATTAATATCCTAGTGGGACCACCTGAGCAGCCCTAGGGGGTCAGGGTGTTTCTACCCTGCCCCCTTTTTGTGTTCTACACGTTTGTTTTTCTGCTTTCTTGTGCCTAATTCCTAACTATATAAGGCCTGAAACCTATGTTTTTTTCAGTGAATTTGCAAGGTTTTTTAAATGCTAATTCCTAACTATATAAGGCCTGAAACCTATGGTTTTTTCATTGAATTTGCAAGGTTTTTTAAATGCTAATTCCTAACTATATAAGGCCTGAAACCTATGGTTTTTTCAGTGAATTTGCAAGGTTTTTTTAAATGCTAATTCCTAACTATATAAGGCCTGAAACCTATGGTTTTTTCAGTGAATTTCAAAGGTTTTTTAAATGCTAATTCCTAACTATATAAGGCCTGAAACCTATGTTTTTTTCAGTGAATTTCAAAGTTTTTTTTAATGCTAATTCCTAACTATATAAGACCTGAAAGCCCACCAGGAATCTCCAGTATGCACCAGGGGACTGCATTGCAGAGAGGTGTAATTAAGCCACGGCCCTTTTTACACCTCTCTGCAACGCAGCCCCCGTGCATGTTTGAAGAGGGGGAACTCATTCCCCCTGCATACTGGGGGCCAACTAGACCACATGGAACCTCCAGTATGCGCCAGGGGGCTGCATTGCAGAGGTGTAATGAGGCTATGCCCCTTGTTACACATTCTCTGCAACGCAGCCGCCTGGCGCGTTTGCAGAGGGGAACTAATTCCCCTTGCATAATGGGGGTCCCTGGGGGCCAACTAGCCCACCAGGAACCTCCAGTATGCACCAGATGGCTGTATTGCATAGAGGTGTAATGAGGCCACACCCTTTTTTACACCTCTCTGCAACGCAGCCCCCGTGCATGTTTGAAGAGGGGGAACTAATTCCCCTTGCATACTGGGTGTCCCTGGCAGCCATCTTGTGCCTTGTTCGAACCAAGGCACAAGAAAGCAGTGAAACAAAGGTGTGAAACTAGCAAAGGGGCCCGAGTAAAAACACCCTGACCCCCTAGGCCTGCTCAGGGGGTCCCACAAGGACCCCCAAGGCAAAAAACAAAATATTTTGTTTTTTTTTAAAAAGTCGCGGGGTACAAAAAAACAATAAAAAAATATAAAGCAACAATAAGAATAAAAAAACAGTTATTTTCAGAACTACCTCCAATTTATATAAAAATGCTACATTTTTAAAAAACTCTGTCTTTCTTTTTTTCTCCAGGGTACGCGTACCGGTACTTGTACCGATACGTGTACCGGGGCGAGCACCCCCTCAAAAAAAAAAATAATAAAATAATGAGTGTGTGTGTGAGTGGTGTGTGTGTGTGGGGAGGGTGTGGGGTGTGTGTGTGGGGGGGTATGTGTGTGGGGTGTGTGTGTGTAGGATGTGTGGGTGTGTGTGTGGGGTGTGTGTGTGGGTGTGTATGTGTGTGGGGGTGTGTGTGGGTGTGTGTGGGGGTGAGGAATGCGTGTGTGGATGTGGGTGTGTGTGTGTGTGAGGTGTGTGTGTGGGGTGTGTGTGTGTGTGTGTGTGTGTGTGTGGGGTGTGTGTCAGAGGTGTGTGTGTGGGGGGGGAGTGAGGTGTGTGTGGGGGATGTGTGGGGTGTGTCTGTGAGGTGTGTGTGTGTGTGTGGGGGGGAGTGAGGTGTGTGTGGGTGGGGGGGTGTGGGGTGTGTGGGTGTAGGTGGGGGGTTCGGGTGTATGGTGTGTGTGTGGGTGTGTGGGGTGTTTGGGTGTGGGTGGCGGTGTGGGTGTATGAGGTATGGTGGGGGGGTGTGTGTGTCGGGGTATGTGTGTGGGGCACCCCCTCAAAAAAGAAAAAAAAGAATGAGTGTGTGTGTGTGTGTGGTGTGCGTGTGTGGGGGGGTGTGGGGTGTGTGTGGTATGTGTGTAGGGTGTGTGTGTGTAGGATGTGTGGGTGTGTGTGTGAGGTGTGTGTGTGGGTGTGTGTGGGGGTGTGTGTGTGAGAGGAGTGTGTGTGTGGCTGTGCGTGTGTGTGTGTGTGAGGTGTGTCTGGTGTGTGTGTGTGTGTGTGTGAGGTGTGTGTCAGAGGTGTGTGTGTGGGGAAGGGGTGAGGTGTGTGGGGGATGTGTGGGGTGTGTCTGTGAGGTGTGTGTGTGTGGGGGTGAGGTGTGTGTGGGTGGGGGTGTGTGGGGTGTGTGGGTGTAGGTGGGGGTGTGGGTGTGTAACGTGTGGGTGTGGGTGTGTGGGGTGTTTGGGTGTGGGTGGAGGTGTGGGTGTATGAGGTATGTGTGGGGGGTGTATGTGGGGGGGTGGGGTGTGTGTGTGTGTGGGGGGGTATGTGTGTGGGGGCGGTGGGTGTGTGTGTGTGTGAGAGGAGTGGGTGTGTGTGTGTGTGTGTGTGTGTGAGGTGTGTGTGGTTTGTGTGTGTGTGTGTGTGTGAGGTGTGTGTCAGTGGTGTGTGTGTGTGGGGAAGGGGTAAGGTGTGTGGGGGATGTGTGGGGTGTGTCTGTGAGGTGTGTGTGTGTGGGGGAGTGAGGTGTGTGTGGGTGGGGGTGGGTGGGGTGTGTGGGTGTAGGTGGGGGTGTGGGTGTGTAAGGTGTGGGTGTGGGTGTGTGGGGTGTTTGGGTGTGGGTGGAGGTGTGGGTGTATGAGGTATGTGTGGGGGGTGTATGTGGGGGGGTGGGTGTGGTGTGTGTGTGTGTGGGCGTATGTGTGTGGGGCACCCCCTCAAAAAAGAAAAAAATAATAATAAGTGTGTGTGTGTGTGCTATGTGTGTGGGGGGGGTGGGGTGTGTGTGTGGGGGGGTATGTGTGTGGGGTGTGTTTGTGTAGGATGTGTGGGTGTGTGTGTGGGGAGTGTTTGTGGGTGTGTGTGTAGGGGTGTGTGTGTGTGTGAGGAGTGTGTGTGTGTGGGTGTGTGGGTGTGTGAGAGAGAGGTGTGTGTGTGGTGTGTGTGTGTGTGTGGGGGGGTGTGTCAGAGGTGTGTGTGTGGGGGGAGGGGGGAGGTGTGTGTGGGGGATGTGTGGGGTGTGTCTGTGAGGTGTGTGTGTGGGGGGGGAGTGAGGTATGTGTGGGTAGGGGTGTGTGGGGTGTGTGGGTGTAGGTGGGGGTGTGGGTGTGTAAGGTGTGTGTGTGGGTGTGGGTGTGTAGGGTGTTTGGGTGTGGGTGGAGGTGTGGGTGTGTGAGGTATGTGTGGGGGGTGTGTGTGGGAGGGGTGGGTGTGGGGTGTGTGTATGTGGGGGTATGTGTGTGGGATGTGTGTGTGTGTATGAGTAAAATGTTCAGCTAACTATAACTGGTGTCAAACCTATGGTTTTCTCAGTGTATTTAATAGGTTTTTTAAATGCTAATTCCTAACTATAACTGGTGTGAAACCTATGGTTTTTTCAGAGAATTGCATAGGTTTTTTAAATGCTAATTCCTAACTATAACTGGTGTGAAACCTATGGTTTTTTCAGTGAATTTCAAAGGTTTTTTAAATGCTAATTCCTAACTATATAAGGCCTGAAACCTTTGTTTTTTTCAGTGAACTCTCAAGGTTTTTTAATGCTAATTCTATTAGCGGATAACATTTATATATGTTAATATCCGAATGGGACCACCTGAACAGCCCTAGGGGGGTCAGAGTGTTTCTACAAGGCCCCCAAATCTTTTTTTCTTGTAAAAAAATGAGGTGCACCGTGCGCGTACCGTAAGCGTACCCCGCGATTTTCCGAAATTTTTTTTGGGGCCTTGGGGGTCCTTGTGGGACCCCCTGACCAGGCCTAGGGGGTCAGGATGCTTCTACCCTGCCCCCTTTTTGAGTTCTACACGTTTGTTTTTCTGCTTTCCTGTGCCTCAGTCTACCGAGGCACAAGATGGCTGCCAACAGTTTCTGTTTTGGAGTGTTGACAGACATTGGCAGCCAATCAGAATGCAGCTCGCACACTAGAGGTACACGTATGGTACGCGTACGTGCGCGTACTGTAAGCGTACGGGTAAGCTCACGGGTAATCTGCCATAGATATATAAATTTTTTTGAACCTTAATTACTCAAAATCCACTAGAGCACATATCTTGTGACATAGCAAAGGCACATCGGGCTACGAGTCCCTACAATTTTGACAAGTTTGGTGAAAATCCATTCAGCCGTTCGAGCTAAAAGTGCGACCGACCGCCCTATGGAAATTAACATGGGGAAAACACGTTTTGGGACCCCCCTTTTATCTCGGCCCCTGCTTGACGAATCCCCCCCAAACTTTCAGGGAAGGACCGGAGCGCCGCGAGGCAAAGTTGCTGAAAGATTCAGGCAGATTCCTCAACCGGCGCCAAAGTTATTCCCAATAGAATGTTGCGATTTCCCTATGGAAATCAATCCTAACTATATATACCTACTGGCGACCGCCAGTAGGTAATATATATATATATATATATATATATATATATATATATATATATATATATATATCCTCCTCCACACGCCTGCTCCTCTCATGCATAAACAGGCACAGTCCCTTGCTGGACTCAGTATACTTGGGTTTCTTGGCTATATATATATATATATATATATATATAAATATACTGCAACTCACGAAGCGCCTTCTGCCCCAGAATCCTAACAGCAGTGGTTCGCGTGCCGGCAAAGCAGCCCGCGCGTATTGTAGAAACACTTCTTGTTCTGATATGTGTCTACAGAAAATGTGTACTTCGACAAGGTGCTCAAGCGGGCTTATTCCATGAATTCAGCCAGTGGTATACAAATGTGGGCCCGGCACCTATTATTTTACAAATTAAGCACTACTTACAGGTATAGTCACATTCCAGTAATTTGTCATTGTCACCCTCTTTGAATCACCTGTCCATCAATGCTGCACCCACTTTTCCTCTCCTCCAGGGCTGAGTGATGAGGAGGCGGTGATATTACAGAAGGCGCTCCCACCTGACTGGTTCCAAAGTATCTGTTTTGGAGTGTTGACAGACTTTGGCAGCCAATCAGAATGCAGCTCGCACACTAGAGGTACACGTACGGTACGCGTATGTGCGCGTACTGTAAGCGTACGGGTAAGCTCACGGGTAATCTGCCATAGATATATAAATTTTTTTGAACCTTAATTACTCAAAATCCACTGGAGCACATATCTTGAGACATAGCAAAGGCACATCGGGCTACGAGTCCCTACAATTTTGACAAGTTTGGTGAAAATCCATTCAGCCGTTCGAGCTAAAAGTGTGACCGACCGCCCTATGGAAATTAACATGGGGAAAACACGTTTTGGGACCCCCCCTTTATCTCGGCCCCTGCTTGACGAATCCCCCCCAAACTTTCAGGGAAGGACCGGAGCGCCGCGAGGCAAAGTTGCTGAAAGATTCAGGCAGATTCCTCAACCGGCGCCAAAGTTATTCCCAATAGAATGTTGCGATTTCCCTATGGAAATCAATCCTAACTATATATACCTACTGGCGACCGCCAGTAGGTAATATATATATATATATATATATATATATATATATATATATAGGTAGTTATAGTTAGGACCTAGTTTCCATAGGAAATCCTCAACATTCTATTTGGATTAACTTTGGCCCTGGTGGATGAATCTTTGCGAATTTCTCAAAGAAGATGGCTCGGTCCGCTGCGCTCCTTCCCTGAAAGTTTGGGGGGGATTGGTGAAGTGGGGGCTGAGATAAAAAGGGGGTCCCAAAACGTGTTTTCTCCATGTTATTTTCCATAGGACGTTTAGACACGGCTACAGGTCGAACGGCTGAATGGATTTATAAGAAATTTGGGAAAACTGTAGAGTCCGGCTCGCAGATTACGCTTTTTTTGGAATGGTGTAAATCTGTTCAGTAGTTGCTGAGAAAATTAAACTTAAAGTCAATTATATATCTATAAGCGCGCACGGGTGCGCGCACTCAAGCGGCTGCGCGCGAGCGGAAATTTTTTTTGCTGCGTGACGTCTGTTAACGTTCGATTCGAAGGAAATCAGGAAGTGTTGACCGCCATTTTGTCACTGCGAGTAAATATATTGTCATTTCAAAGCGTTGGAACATGGAAAGGGGAGAAGGTAGAGATTGTTTTGCTGCGTAGGTTCTCTCAGGGTGTGCAGTAAGGCCCTTAAACGCGAAAATATATATATATTTTTTTTTTTAAAGTTGCGGGGTGCACGCCTATTTACAAGAGTGTGAAAATGGAGATAAATCAGAAGTTTGAGTGCTTTGATATAAGGTGGCTCTGAAAAGAGCCCTTGTGTTAATTGAGTTTTTTCTGCATTTATAAGTAAGTACCGATGCAGAGTCTGATGTTGCAGAGGAAGATTCTGTTTCCCTCATCCGTGAAATGAACACCATCTGTCCTATAGATGTCTTGCATGTGGTAACGCAAGTTGTTGTGGTAAATAGAACCCATGCTATAATCTCTGAGGAAAGCAGAAACAGATTTATTAACATGTCTCCTTGCTTTCTCAATTTGTGCACAATGTTGATTGGACTAATTCCATTTCTGTCTTTGGCATATATTGGAATATACCAAGGCAGTTCTGGCTTCGTTATTACGAGCACTAGAAAACAAGACATTCTGGGCAATATCATCCTTGACGCAGCCTTTTATTCTACAAGATGGTGTCTTTCAAAAGCCAGGGGTATAGGAGTATGTAACAAGCGAGCCATTTAATTGAAAAAACTAAACGTGACAAACGGTTGCAGGATCAGTGAAGGGTGATTTTTTAATTGAAAGTATAACAGGATCAGTTACAATAAAATCGTCAATACGCATACCATGGGCGAGTATCATGGGTAACATTATTTCGAAGCTTTATTAATACAATAATCAATAATGAAAAATCGACATCAATAGGGTGGTCCGTATTCCTAGTCAGTACCCTTCCCCGCCCGCAATGTGCATAAAGATCGCATACATCCCCCATAAAGGCAAGGCTAAGTAACTAGAACGTCATAAGGAGTTGCAATTCGCTCCCATACTGGCGCCATTTTGGTCGAGGTCAGGCAGGACCAGAGTATAGTTCAATGTGTCCAATAAGTAGCGGCAGGACCAGAATCCCTTTCGGCAGTTCTGGCTTCGTCATTACGAGCACTAGAAAACAAGACATTCTGTGTAATACCACTCTTGACGCAGCCCTTTATGCTACAAGATGGTGTCTTCCATTCAGAAAATATTGTTGGCAGCATTTTGAAAGGAAAGATAAACGGGCGTTCTCCTAGTGAGTCTCACATTGTTACATTTATGAAGAAAAAGCCTGAAGAATGTACAAACTGAAAACCAGTTTTTGTCTGCATAGCATCAGCAGCAACACTTGAGTCAGCTTTGTGTGAAGCCGCCATCTTGATCCAATCAATACCGTCCCCCTGCACACATTCAGGGACCAGGCCGCATTGCGAGGGCACCGCAGGACGTGTCTTCAGGTCAAACGGATTGTGGGACAAGGTCCAGAAGACAAGAGTCACCAAAAGGCTAAAAGTCCCGCCGGACCCCGGGGGCCGACCGCCTATGTCGGGGGCGATCTCAGATGGTGTCTTCCATTCAGAAAATATTGTTGGCAGCATTTTGAAAGCAAAGATAAACTGCCGTTCTCCTAGTGAGTCTCATATTGTTACATTTATGAAGAAAAAGCCTGAAGAATGTACAAACTGAAAACCAGTTTTTGTCTGCATAGCATCAGCAGCAACACGTGAGTCAGCTTTGTGTGAAACCGCCATCTTGATCCAATCAATACCGTCCCCCTGCACACATTCAGGGACCAGGCCGCATTGCGAGGGCACCGCAGGACGTGTCTTCAGGTCAAACGGATTGTAGGACAAGGTCCAGAAGACAAGAGTCACCAAAAGGCTAAAAGTTCCGCCGGACCCCGGGAGCCGGCCGCTTATGTCGGGGGCGATCTCAGGCCACACCAGGGCAACAAGACTGAGATCAATTTGCTCATACTGATCCATAACGCCCCAGCCTCTCCATGTCGTAGGCCGCAAGAGTGGGCGAAACTCAGCTGGCCGAGCGAGACTTGGGGAGGGCGCAGGAGCCAAGCGCCCCATCCCAGTCCGCGCTACCACACCGTCCCTCGGGGGCCTCCGTTAAGCTGTTCAGGGAGGCATCGCAGGCAGCGGTTCTTTAGATCAGTGGCTCTCACCGGCAAGGCTCCCCTCCGTCAGCAGCGATCGTTGGCGCTGTGGTTGCGGTCGGAGGTCCCGCCTAGTCAACGCCTCGGCCTCTCCATGTCGTAGGCCGCAAGAGTGATCGGAACTCAGCTGGCCAAGCGAGACTTGGGGATGGGGTAGGAGATAAGCGGCCCCTCCCAGTCCGCGCCACCACACCGCCCCTCGGGGGCCTTCATTAAGCGGTTCTGTGAGGCACCGCAGTCAGCGGTTCTTCAGATCACAACAGAGTCTCATGCTCGATCGATTGAGCTGGCCGAATCAGGCAACATGAAGGTGGGGAGGGGGGGCACCTCTTGCTCAACCACCACCTGAAGAGGTGTGGTTTAGTTCTAAACCAATGAAAAGTGTTACTTTTAGGTCACATGACCTAGCCGTACATCATTAGGAAACCAAAAGTGAAATGAACCAATGAAAAGTTTTATTAAAAAGTCACATGACCTGTTATGCTTACGTTACGCGCTTCGCGCCGGGCCCCGGATCGCTTCCGGGAAGCTGCGCTTCGCTCACCGGATGCGCTAACGCGGCGCGTCATATGACGCATTACGCGACAACGCAATACTACAGTGTTTCTGGATGTTTCAGACTGAAGCTGGCGTCA
The DNA here is from genome assembly GCF_964261635.1 of Lissotriton helveticus. Lineage (NCBI taxonomy): Eukaryota > Metazoa > Chordata > Amphibia > Caudata > Salamandridae > Lissotriton > Lissotriton helveticus. Next base: position 45,698,060 of record NC_136072.1, read on the forward strand.
GCATGAGAGCACCTCGTGGCTACGTCGTGGCCATTCTGCGAGCAATCATGGCAGAAGCTGCCCACCGGAAATCTGCGGGAGTCGGGGGCCCCGGTGACTCTTGTAGTATCTTCAAGGCTGAGGGGACGCTTTTGGGAATGGGGCCCATGCCCTAGCAGTCAAGCGTCCGAGTTCCAGGGTCGTCCAGAGCCATCCTTGCAGGCCAGGCCCAAGTCTGTGGAGCCGACCGCCATTTCCTGAGCTCCGTGGCAGCCGCCTGTCGCTGTACCGGAAGAGTGGGTGCAATTCAGCCGGATGGCGGGTGAGACGCTGTAATAGCAAGAGCAGGCGTAATTCAGCTGGCCGAGCGAGGCACTGTGCCGCAGGAGCGGGCGCAACTCATCTTGTCGAGTGAAGCGCTGGGGTGCAGCTGAGAAACCTCCACCTGGGGAGGTGGGGGAGGCTCGTTCGCGCCGCCTCTTTCTTCCAGTGCACCCCACGCCGTCTCCTGGTGCAGGTATATGTGATGGTTGGACCAGGGCACCGCAGGACGTGTCTTCAGGTCAAGCGGATTGTGGGACAAGGTCCAGAATGGAAGAGTCACCAAAAGGCTAAAAGTTCCGCCGGACCCTGGGAGCCGGCCGCCTATGTCGAGTGAAGTGCTGGGGTGCAGCTGAGAAACCTCCACCTGGGGAGGTGGGGGAGGCTCGTTCGCGCCGCCTCTCCCTTCCAGTGCACCCCACGCCGTCTCCTGGCGCAGGTATATGTGATGGTTGGACCAGGGCACCGCAGGACGTGTCTTTAGGGGTGTAGCTGAGAAACCTCCACCTGGGGAGGTGGGGGAGGCTCGTTCGCGCCGCCTCTCCCTTCCAGTGCACCCCACGCCGTCTCCTGGCGCAGGTATATGTGATGGTTGGACCAGGGCACCGCAGGACGTGTCTTCAGGTCAAACGGATTGTGGGACAAGGTCCAGAATGGAAGAGTCACCAAAAGGCTAAAAGTTCCGCCGGACCCTGGGAGCCGGCCGCCTATGTCGAGTGAAGTGCTGGGGTGCAGCTGAGAAACCTCCACCTGGGGAGGCTCGTTCGCGCCGCCTCTCCCTTCCAGTGCACCCCACGCCGTCTCCTGGCGCAGGTATATGTGATGGTTGGACCAGGGCACCGCAGGACGTGTCTTTAGGGGTGTAGCTGAGAAACCTCCACCTGGGGAGGTGGGGGAGGCTCGTTCGCGCCGCCTCTCCCTTCCAGTGCACCCCACGCCGTCTCCTGGCGCAGGTATATGTGATGGTTGGACCAGGGCACCGCAGAACGTGTCTTTAGGTGAAACCCTCAACTATGGCACCCAACATCCAGGACTTATGACATTTATGGAAGGCAGTGACATCGAAGAATCTCAGGGACTAAGCAGAGTCTTCCCCGGGGTATTTGCAAAACGGTCCTCCACCCCTAGGCCGCCAGCTATGCTACCTTGACAGGAACAGTGTCATGCATTTGGATCGATGTTGCAGCAGGCTGCCATGTAAATAGTTATTTAATAAAACGTTTTACCCTGTTACTTTGCTGGTGTGTTGTATTTATTTATAATATTTGTATAGGGTTTGTCGTTATTTTGGGCGGGGTGGGCGGCGGAGCCGAGCTATCTTGCAGCCATCATGGCGTCGAGCTCGGTTTCTCTCACTAGTTTCATATTTCTCATGAGGGGTTGTTCCTAATGTTTCTATTTTAGCGAGGTGAAAAAGAGATCCTATCAGTGGCCTACTAATTTTGCTCGATTCCTTTTGTTTTTTCTAACGATTTTTAAGTTAAAGTTTGCTAGCACGATACAGTGGCTAGTCCGCATTTTATATATGTCTTTTTTTATTAGGGGTCTCCTCCGGTGGAGTCGGACGATCTACCTCTAATAACCGGTAAGTGTTCCTCTGTAGGAATGCGTCTTGAAAGTGGCTGACTGTAATGTATGATATTTCACTCAGTGACTTTCAGGCCCATGCTGTTTCAAAACTGTGCATGTGCTTGAAGCAGGCGTAGGTATTGATGTAGCATTGTGAATATAGTGCATTGGTGAGCCTTTCTGGAGCTGTATCACAGTTGCGATGCAACTCTAGCAATGTATTAGTTTTTGAGCACAGATGTGTTACGCATGTATGGTGTTTTTGTACCATTGTGCGCCACATTTCAAATGTGGCACACCATGGGTAACGGAGCACTACCATACTGGGGTGCACATTAACTGGTGCATATCTGGGTATGAAGTAGTTAACATGAATCTGCCCCATAGGTTACAAATCCGCGTTTAGTAGACTGTTTGGCCTTTGTAGTTTTATGTTTTTTCTGTTATTCTATGTAGGTATGTAATATTGCAAGATTTTTGTCACGAAAAAGAAGCCATGAGTATTGGGTTTGTGAAAAATTGCAAGATTTTTAAAATTAAAAAGGAAAAATCATGGCATTGTTTAATATAGTATTGTAAATACTTATCTTTAACAATGATGACAGAGTAAAAAAAGGTTAACCTGATGTTCGAAAGTTATTCACAGGCTTCTTTAGAGGAAGTATTCTATATGATTGTAGCGTGGGTGTTTCACTTTTTTATAGGTAATAGAATGCATTCTGCAAGCATGTAGTACTCCTGCTACAGCATAAATATTCTTCAGTGTTTATTTTCATTTCGTAAGTGGTATTGAGACCGACACAGAACTTCAATGGATCGGAGGGGCTGTTCCTGTGCATCTGGAGGACTGCCAAGCCGTTGCAGCAGTGGGAGTGAGGCCTCTCACGACAGAGAACTTCAATGGATCGTAGGGGCTGTTCCTGTGCATCTGGAGGACTGCCAAGCCGTTGCAGCAGTGGGAGTGAGGCCTCTTACAGGGGCGTAGCGCAGCTCCTTTTGATGTTCATAATTGCAGATAACAGGGTAGAGATGTGAGAGAAGTGGGTGGAGTGCTTCGTGTAAATTGCAGAATAGAAACTACTAAGAACCAATTGGAAGTGTTGTTGTGAAGTCACATGACTTCACATGCGCGTCTCAGGACGTGTACGCGGTGATAGTATCTGGTCACGTACGCCATTTGGAAGTAGCGGTCTAATTCAGCGAAGTTTCAAAACGTGAAAAGGAGTAAATTCAAATATATCCGGATTTAATATATCTTCTGAGCTGGAATCAAGCATACAATTGTTAAAGTATAAAACCTTTTATATATTTTTTTAAATATCAAGGTGTGTACATTCGGTCACACACGAAAGTTTAAAAAGACATTCGGCTCCATTTAATGAAAATTTTCATAATAATAATAAAGAAGCCTAGGTTTACTGTCTTTGACGTAGTATAAGTTCTTTGATGGGTCTATGAAGAAATTTAATAAGTTGCAATCGCGAAGTTTTCCCGAAATATATAGGCGGGTGCGCGCACACGGTCGCGCACGAACGAAAGCCAAAAAAGGGGAGATAAACCCCCTTTATAATATGCTCCTGGAGCTGTTTTTGGTACAATGAGTTAGTTCTGAAAAGAACTTTTTTTTTTTTTTAAAACAAGTGTTATGTTGTTTGATTTTGGACCAGGGCACCGCAGGACGTGTCTTTAGGTCAAACCCTCAAGTATGGCACCGAACATCCAGGACTTATGCCATTTGTGGAAGGCAGTGACATCTAAGAATCTCAGGGACCAAGCATATCCAGAGTCCTCCCCGGGGTATTTGCACAACGGTCCTCCACCCCTAGGCCGCCAGCTATGCTACCTTGACAGGAACAGTGTCATGCAGTTTTTGATTTTTTTAACTTGCAACAACATTTTCATGTGTGACACAGGATCAAAATGAAATGAAGAAATGTATCTTTTCTCGGGGCATTTATGACTCTCAATTTTTAGTTTAGTAAGAATGAGGCTCTGCTCTCCGTACAGAAGAATTTCTCCACACTCGTTGCATTTCATGTGCACCTTTGCAAGATATGGTCTCAAGTCCATCACAGCACTCGATGGAGATACAGGTCGTCCACCAGAAGATGTGCTGGCCACCTCTGATGGCAATAGCGTGGCCAGGGCTCTTGTCGATGCCTGTGCAAATTCCACAGGGTGCACTTGTTTGACATGCCGCACCATGGTATGTATGGAAAAGGAATATTTTTTTCTTGGATTTCCTCTTGAGAGAACCGAATTGCATATCGTGCAGGTAACTTTTGACGCATTCACTTTCTTTTGTTCTTCAGGATAAGTGAAAAATTGCCAAATAAAAGATTCCTTTTTTCTTTTTAAAGGTAGTCGCTCATTTCCTTCAGATTCGGAAGATGAATGCGGGGCGGCAGCCATTTCAGCAAAGTCTTCCGAAGGGTGTTGAACGTTGTTCTCTTTTGAGAGTAGAAAAGATAGTGAGAGGAGTGGGTGGAGTCCTCCGTGTAAATTGCAGAATAGAAACTACTAAGAACCAATTGGAAGTGTTGTTTTCAAGTCACATGACTTCACATGCACGTCTCAGGACGTGTACGCTGTGATAGTATCTGGTCACGTACGCCATTTGGAAGTAGCAGTCTAATTCAGCGAAGTTTCAAAACGTGAAAAGGAGTAAATCCAAACATATCCAGATTTAATATATCTTCTGAGCTCGATTCAAGCATACAATTGTTAAAGTATAAAACCTTTTATATTTTTTTAAAAATACCAAGGTGTGTACATTCGGTCACACACGAAAGTTTAAAAAGACATTCGGCTCCATTTAATGAAAATTTTCATAATATTAAAAAAGAAGCCTAGGTTTAGTCTCTTTGACGTATTATAAGTTCTTTGATGGGTCTATGAAGAAATTCAATAAGTTCAGATTGCAAAGTTTTCACGAAATATATAGGCGGGTGCGCGCAGTCGGTCGCGCACGAAAGCCTGGAAATGCGCTATCCATTTTATTGAGAACTGTTACCGAGAGTGCGCACACCGGGTCGTGCACGAAAGTTTAGAAAGGCTATTTTTATTTACAGGCAAATTTTAATGCGTTGAAAAAAAGGCAAGGTACAGACTTTCTAATTCTGTATCGCTTTACAAGAAGTCTCTATGCAACTTGAACAGTGAAGAAAACGGCTTGTTTCTGAAAAAAATATTGCCAGAACTTTATTGACAAAAGTATAGGTTGTATACACGAGATATTTCTGAATTAGCATTTTAAAAACCTATGAAATTCACTGAAAAAACCATAGGTTTTACACACGTTATAGTTAGGAAGTAGCATTTACAAAACCTATGAAATTCACTGAAAAAACCATAGATTTGACACCAGTTATAGTTAGCTGGAAATTTTACTGATATAAAACCAATGAAATTCCACGTTATAGTTAGTTGGACTCACTATAACTTGCGCGTGTAATGCACTGCTGATGACGTCACATATTACATCACTCATGACATCACTGATGACACCATCCTTGTGACACAGTGACAGACCTCCTTTCACTGTAATCTAACCCTTGAAAAGCATATTCAAAAATAGAAACTAAAATGTTCAAAAAAATGGAGATACCCATACCAGTTACAACAACCAATTCAATAATTCCACCATGTATATACACATGCACTAATTCACCAACAGTTCTATATAGTCACTCATACATATATTCACTAATCATATGTAGTGATACACCTACACATCCTGTTACACACCGACAGTCATCCAAAAGTTATTCACACACATACTCACACATGCAAATAAACTATTGAACATACATTTATTTGCATAAACAAATATACACACACTACCACTTTACTTCTAAGGAAACTTACACATACTTACTCTCTTAAAAAATCACTTCTAGAAACACATACTAATTTAAACAGGAACTTTTACAATCCCTCACTCTCACATATAGTCACTTATATACATCAATATTCACATATACTACATTAAAACATATGTAGTTACTGATAAAGACACTAATAAGACAGTCATTCACTCACTAACACAGACATATGCACACGAATCCACCCATACAGTCCTGCACATATGCTGTCTTCAAAACACATACAAACAGACACTCAGTCATTCTTGCATCTATGTACTAAGTAATACTCCCACCAAAGCATGCAAACACTCATACTGATACTAAGAAAAACATCTAATCACCTATATACATACACATGTACCTACTCATCAACCCATGCAGCCACTTATACACAAAGTGAAACACTAATACATGTATTTAAATATTTAAGCATTACTCACTAATATATGTATTCACTAAGATATTCAATAATATATACATATATAACACATATTTATTTTTCAGAAAGACACACATTCACTGGATGGTGTCATCAGTGATGTCATGAGTGATGTAATATGTGACGTCATCAGCAGTGCATTACACGCGCAAGTTATAGTGAGTCCAACTAACTATAACGTGGAATTTCATTGGTTTTATATCAGTAAAATTTCCAGCTAACTATAACTGGTGTCAAACCTATGGTTTTTTCAGTGAATTTCATAGGTTTTGTAAATGCTACTTCCTAACTATAACGTGTGTAAAACCTATGGTTTTTTCAGTGAATATATATATATATATATATATATATATATATATATATATATATATATATATATATATATATATATATATATATATCTTCCTCCAAACGCCTGCTCCTCTCATGCATAAACAGGCACAGTCCCTTGCTGGACTCAGTATACTTTGGTTTCTTGGCTATATATGTATATATATATATATATATAAATATACTGCAACTCACGAAGCACCTTCTGCCCCAGAATCCTAACAGCAGTGGTTCGCGTGCCGGCAAAGCAGCCCGCGCGTATTGTAGAAACACTTCTTGTTCTGATATGTGTCTACAGAAAATGTGTACTTCGACAAGGTGCTCAAGCGGGCTTATTCCATTAATTCAGCCAGTGGGATACAAATGTGGGCCCGGCACCTATTCTTTTACAAATTAAGCACTGCTTACAGGTATAGTCACATTCCAGTAATTTGTCATTGTCGCCCTCTTTGTATCACCTGTCCATCAATGCTGCACCCACTTTTCCTCTCCCCCAGGGCTGAGTGATGAGGAGGCGGTGATATTACAGACGGCGCTCCCACCTGACTGGTTCCAAAGTATCTGTTGTCGTCCCCCAAAGGGCAGGTATGCTGATCGCCTGGTTCTACAGCTCTGACTGTTCCTTCCTCAACCCTGCCCCCTGGTCTAACTCAGTGCTGTGTCTGTGCCATCAGACACCATCAGTTCACACTGACTGACTGTGACTGACAGTTCACCCTCTCCTGAGTAAAGTGTAGGACTTCACATCACGCAACAACGAAATATCAGAAACCCATATATAGAAGCCCAAATATTCAAATCCCCATTTAAAAAGAACAACTATTTAATATTTGAAGACATTTTGAATGAAGGATTGGAAAAAAAGCAATTATTAATCATTTGGGGCCAGATGTATCAAGATACCCTTTTGCGATTCTTAAATAGCGATTTTTAAGGAATCGCTATTTGAGAATTGCAAAATGGTATGTATGTAGAAATTTGCTATTTTTTAGCAATTTCCTAAAATTCCTTAATTGCTATTAGCAAATTGCTAATCGCAATTAAGGAATATTTTCCCCTTCATTTCTATGGGCCAGGAGGCCCATAGGAATGAATGTGAAATTATTCTCAATTTGCGATGTAAACATGCCACTTCGTGCAATTGGTGGTCATTTGAACAGATGGAGCAAAGGTGGATATTTATGTGGGATGGGGTAACTATGAGATGCTGAGTGAATTTTCAGGGTTTCATTCTATTGCATCCCCCTCAAGGAGCGAGTAACTTAAATATTGAATAGAAATTAAATAGAATCTAGTCCCGAGACTCCTGCAGTGTGGCGAGTAATCACCTACTTGCCCACATGGTCTTCATTGCCCTATAAGCACACATTGGAATCACCTAAAAACAAGCTCAGATCAGTTAGTGATGCTATAAAACCCCAGTCAATCAGACAGAAATCCTACTATCACCCACCCTCACCTATGCAAACCCTAAGCCATAACACCCATCATGAAAGATGCATACCCTGGTTATTACCAGAACCTCCTGCAGCTGCTGAGGAATCTTACCTCAGCCTTAACATCACATCTGCATCTATCCACCCACCCATCTTTCCTCACACCTCACTTTCTTCCTATACCTTCTACCCCTAACTTCTCTGCCCCTTTCTCCCCTTTGCCCACTGTTCTCATACCACCGCTTCTGCTGCCCAACAGGCCAGAGCTGAAACGCAAACCGCAACAGGAGCGACAACATGAGCTAATGCAACACGTAACTACAGCATGAGCATCTTCAACATTAGGTCGATACATCTGCTGCTCCACCGCCTCTTTGCTATCACCCACTATAGGAGGGAACCAGTGTCAATCAGAGGAATATTCAACACAGACGTAAGAAAAGGCTGGCCGCAAAAATGGGCGCAAATTACACACTAAGGGCCATATTTATGCCTAAATCATGCAGTGCAGCAAGTCGCTGCACTCTGTGACAGGGAAAGGACAGGAATTCACCGTATTATAAAGAATGCAGTGCATTCCTGCCTTTGTCCCTGCGCTGGCGCCATTTTTTCTGCCTGGCGCCAACGCAGGCAAGGGTGCCAGCATTGTAAGGAGAATCGGTTTTGTTCAGCAAAGGGCACATATTTCTTCTTGTTCTGCCTCACCTGCGGACGGATAGGTTTTGGACGCATTCCTATGTCTACCACTTCTGGTAAATCGGGGAATGTGTTAAAATCCATGGATGTTGCGTGAGAACTATGCAGCACTCATGGAATGCCCCCCTGGCGCAGACTAAAACAACACAGTGATTTGCTCTGCGTTGCTTTACTCGAGATATATGAAGTCACTTGTGACATGCAAGATGGCCTTGTTTGGCCTCCTAAATCTAACTTATTAGTTGTGTCGCTCTTGCGTGGTGCAAGATCGACGGGAAACATCCTTTACGAAGCAACTTTTACCACACAGTGCCTTTACAACGCAGGTCAACGAATTGCGCTGGGGGGCGCTCTAGGATAGGTAATAGTTTAATTTACTATCCAACACCTTCCCTACTATCCACGGGGACTGGAGTTGAAATAGTAAATTAAACTATTCACTATCCAGCACCCCCCAATGCAAGTCGTTGTAATGACTTGCGTTGAAAAACCTGTGTTGTAAAAGCATGCGTGTTAAAAGCATGCGTGGTAAAAGCATGCGTTGTAACAACGTACATCCAAGATCGAGGCAACAGGACTCGTAAATATACCCCTGAATTTTTGCAATCTGCCTTTCATTTTGTGTTGTGACCTATGTACTCATAGTTCATGTTGCAAAGTGGCCAGTTGCAGGGAGTCATAGAACGACTGAGTATTATCACGCAGGTCGCTATTTGGGACCCACTGTGACTGGCTACAAACAAAAAACAAGGAATCGCAGCTCACCATCTCTGTGTTTACATTCCCAAGCGAGAATCGTTTCTTTTTTAGAGCAGCCTGTGTTCCTTAAAGGACCTGGGGGCATATTATCAAGGAGGGCGACAAGAAATTATCGCTGCTTTAGCGACCGTTTTCGGCCGCTAAGCGGCGATAATTTTATCGCCCTATTAGCAAGATGTCGCTAACAGCAGTTAGCAACAGCTTGTCGGCGATATCGAGCAGTTTGGGGCCCGCTTTGCATGTCAGCGATATTTATCGCTAATGACATGCAAAGTGGGCGTACCCAACCTGTTAGCGACTGAAAGCAGCCGCTAACGTCGCTATCGCATATTAGCAAGGCAGGCGTAGCGATGGAAATATTCGCGCTAAGCACGAATATCTCCCAAAACTAACGCCTGCTCAGACCAGTTCTTAGCCATTATATCCAATGGGAGGTGGATATAATGGCTAAGACCCTCTTAGCGATAATGCGTGAATATCGCTGTATTCTCAGCGATATTCACGGATGTTGCCGCTATCGCCGGGAATAATATCGCTTTGGGGATTAACGTTGCTAATAGCACGTTATCTCAGCGATAATATCCGGCGATGCACAGCGATAAAAAATGACTGCTAAGCCTACTTAGCGATAAATATCGCTAGTTGTTGGTAATATGCCCCACGGGCTGCTATGAAAATAAATGTTTCCTATTTGCAAAGACCCCTGATCATGAACTTTTACCCCAGAGGCCGTGCAACACAATTCCCAAAGTGCAAGGGGACAATTTCCCCTTTTTGGATCCGTTACCGCCCCCTTTGAGGAGAGGGTAACATCTGGGATTGGAATTGCAGTCACAAACCATTGATACATCTCATTGCAAATCATAATTTACTGACAATTTAGAAAGAGCCATAAAATCCTTTATATGATTCTGAAACACTTTTCTGGATTGCAAAATTAATTTAGTACATTTAAAAACTATCATTTTGTGTTTTAAAGTCCTGTGATTTTGTAAATTGCACGGTCTACGATCACAAAATACTTTTTTACATCTGCCCATCATTGCAGACATGCTGCCAAAATGCCACCAATTATCCCCAAATCTGCTCATTCAGAAAGTTGAATATTCATTAGGAGACATGACTCACATCACCTAAACCAACCACAGACCTCAACTCTGCCCAAACATGACTCCAACCACCTAAACCAACCACACACCACCACCCTACCCAAATCTGACTCCAACCACCTAAACCAACCACAGACCACAACCCTACCCAAACATGACTCCAACCACCTAAACCAACCACAGACCTCAACACTGCCCAAACATGACTCCAACCACCTAAACCAACCACAGGCCACAACCCTACCCAAACATGACTCCAAACACCTAAACCTACCACAGACCTCAACTCTGCCCAAACATGACTCCAACCACCTAAACCAACCACACACCACAACCCTACCCAAACATGACTCACACCACCTAAACCAACCACAGACCTCAACACTGCCCAAACATGACTCCAACCACCTAAACCAACCACAGACCACAACCCTACCCAAGCATGACTCCAACCACCTAAACCAACCACAGACCACAACCCTACCCAAACATGACTCACACCACCAAAACCAACCACAGACCTCAACACTGCCCAAACATGACTTCAACCATCTAAACGGATGTATGACGTTACAACGCATGCTTTTACCACGCATGCTGTTACAACGCAGGTTTTACTACACATACCATTACAACGCATAGCGCTTTGGGGTGCTGGATAGTGAATAGTTTAATTTACTATTCCAACTCCAGTCCCCGTGGACACTAGGGAAGGTGTTGGATAGTAAATTAAATCTATTCCCTATCCTAGAGCGCCCCCAGCGCAATGCGTTGTAATGGTTTTCGTTGTAAAACCTGCGTTGTAATAGCACTGCGTGGTAAAAGTTGCGTTGTAAAGGATGTTTCCCATCTAAACCAACCACAGACCTCAACCCTATACCCAAACATGACTCACACCACCTAAACCAGCCACAGACCTCAACCCTACCCAAACATGACTCCAACCACCTATAATGCGTGATAATCAATATGCAATCCCTATTTGAAGCAAAATTGATTTTAATGACCTATTAGCAGACTTAAAAAATAACTTCCTTTCCATCACATCACCTGCCTTGGTGAGGATGTGCCTTCTGTTTCACAAAAAGCAACACCTGACAGTACCGAATCCTCTTCAGAAATCAACATCATATGAACACTAGCGGAGGACCAGCAGTAGTCTACAAGAAGATGCTCTTTGCGTCTGACTTTATGGACCTTAGCTTCTTGGAATGTGAGCCTGTGAGCTTCTCAGCCACCTTCCTCCTCATATATCAACCACAACCTCAAAACGCTGCTTATGAATGAACGTCTGTCCTCAACAGCTCACAGCTATGGGTTAGGAGGGGTCCGCAACATTTGCCTCTACAAATTAGCACAGCTAGAGGTATGCTGTATTTCCTCTAAGATTGACGCACTCTGATTCCTCCAGTGGGTGAGTAGTCCTATCCACACAGCTGGCCACCCGCATGATACTGCATTTATCCCAATAAGCTTAATCCTGGTTGCTGCAAACAGCCTTAATATATGGAGAGATCACCACAAAGTTAATTTCTCACTAAACATACACATGGCAACCAACCCTACAAGCACTAAAATATCCAAAGCTTCCCAGGGCATGCCTCCAGTATGGGGTTTATTTCATGCAAGGTGTCATCATATGTGCTTGGCTAAAGGGGGCATAATTGACAAATATAGCACAGGCGGTGGGGTGGTCCTCTGCTGGTGAGGACCTCTGCATTAGCATAGCTAAAGGGAACTGTGCAGGACAGCTGTGTGTGCTGCAGCTCCTCCCACAGTGACAGTGTAAATGCTGCACCCCACCCCTGCTCTGCACAGCTCTTGCCCAACCTGTCGGGGCTGGGAATTTCCACTGTTGCTTGAGGCGTGCCAGCCCACGCTTGTCCTCGTCCCTGAGACCGAAGAGCGGCCCCGGCAAAATAATCCTTCTCTGAGCCGCACGATTGGACCAGTCGCATTGTCGTCAACAAACAGGGGCAATCTCGGGGCGGGATGTGGGACATATACCACAAATGAAGGACCATCCTGAGGCGTAGCTAACATCGGTGCAGAAGGGACCATTGAACCCTGATCATTGCTGTATTTTACTACCCCAACAGCAGTCAAATGGGCCATTTTCTTTTCTTGCACCAAGGTTCATATTTTTCTTGCCACGCAACTGGAACCGTCCCACCGCAATCAGAACGTTTGCTCACTGTATGTGGCAGAAGGTTCCAAACCCAGAAGCCATCCTCCCAGGGGGACTGAAAGCCTTTGCTGGATTGTCAAGCCTCCGTTTGTTACCTTGTTATGTCCTTGCTGACCTTGGCATGACTTCTTCTGGCAGGCATTACAACATCATGTAGGATACAACCTCCGGGCCTGACGCAGAAGGGACAAAGCTATGACTGCAATCAGCATATTGGTACAAAGGGGGTGGTGATGGACGGAGCATCTGAACCAATCAAACACTCACACCCAGTCAAAAGATCTGGGTTTAATCCATCACCGTTCTTTAGTCCACTCTGCCACCCCAGTTCAGACATGACCATATGCAAATCAATATGACCCTGTGCCTCATAGGAACAGTCCAGCCCGAACTGCCAAGCCATGTCTTCCCTGGACCGGAAACAAGCTTCCGAGGACCGGTTTCTGGCATTACAGCCGTCTTCAGCCGGGCTTGCTTGAATCCAGTGGCAAAGTGAGCAAGGGACTCACGTCTGAGCATACCCTGCCAACTTATGGCGAACAAAGCGGTACAAAAGGGGGGGGGGTGATGGACGGAGCATCTGAACCAATCAAACACTCACACCCAGTCGAAGGATCTGGGTTCAATCCATAGCATATTGGTGGCACAGCAGATCACATCTCACATGATGTCTAACAACAAATGCAAGAGGACAAGCAGTGATAGGCAGACCAATTGCAAAGCTGTCTTGCTAAACCAGGCTGTCTCAGTTAACAAACTGAGCATCAGTCAGTAGCGGTGGTCCACAAGGCATCCTGGATGGATGGATGCGATCATAGGTTCTTCAAAGGATCAGTCCAGAAGTCTGTTTGATCTTGGATGAGGGGGCTGGTCAGAAGTCTCCAGGACAAGGCGTGGGGGCATGGAGATCCCAAGACAACAGAGACTTATTAGGGGCAAATGGAATACATTATAATGGCAAAAACACACGGAACCCTGTTCACCCGAAACCCCATAGATGTACGGAGTTTGGGGCCTTCCCTTTCGAACAGACCTACAGGAGGATGAAGAACTAGGATATAGTCGCTTATGGCACCATCTAAAAGAAAGGGCACAATTGTTGATTTTTAGCAGGAATATTAACAATACTTTGCTTCCAATGACACATCAGAATACACCCCCCCTATGTTCTTGCAAAAAGGGGCCAAATCCCATTTTGCAGACTAAATGTGACACGACGCTGCCCAGCAACCAAGTCACAGGGAAAGTGCTAAAAGGGCCAGCTATACTAACTTATGGGGCTCTTTTCTCTCCCACTGCTGTGGTGCACCTTTGACTGCCTCGCGCTAATGCACCCACCCTTGCACCGTAGTGCAAGCGTGTGTGCATTCTGTGAAGGCATAGGCTGGGTACTGGAAGGAGGGCTTCCAGTATAAGACCTATGGTTTAATACTTTTCCCACTTTGCATGTGTGCTGTAGACTGCAGCAGACAAGCAAAGCTTTAAAAGTATGGAGAAATTCAAACATAACTCCACCATCATGCCTGCCTTGAGGAGCAGTAACATTTTGGTGCAAATAACTGTTAGCAATTGTTAGGAGATAGGTAGGTATTTGTTTCGAAACCCATAGCGCCACTTTGTGCTACTTTGGCCAAATTTCTATTTGCTTTGGAAAGTAAATGCAACCACAACACAGAGCATTGGTTTTGTGTTAATAAGTAGTGCCTCTTCCTGCACAGGCAGCTTCTAGGCAACTCATCTACTGGGCTGCATTCAAAATGTAGGCACCCCTAGTTTAGGTGCGGATCCTTTGCTTGGTTCGTTGAGAGATTGTGTAGTGTGAATTTCCATGAGCCCTGAAAGAGATTGCATCTGGCAGGGGAAGGGTGCAACGCCAATCTATGTTGAATGCAGGGAGGAGACCTGGGCACAGCCTTGTCTTGATGAGCTTCATCAGCAAAGAAAACAATAAGACACTAAAGTGAGGATTCAGATATAGGCAGAAGAAATTAAATTCAGAGATAAAATTCAACTCAACTCATTGAATATTAGTTGAATTGAAGAAGCAGCAACCAGCAAATTAAGTGGCAACAATTATGATATTTTGGTACTCACGGATGCTTTACTCTTGATATGAATTAGAAAGCAAAATCTGTTACTAAAGTCACTATGTTTTTAATTTAGTTTGTTTGTGATCACTCAATCTAGTAATGACATCACCCTGTCTAATGTACATGTGATATGCAAGCTAGACTGCTTCGCTTTCATGCCTCGGTCACTGAATCCTAGCCTGTGGCTAGTGACAGATTGCTCATTTGTAGGTAGCAAACACTGTAGCAAATACTAAACCAATCAACCTTAGGCAAAGAGAGAGGAACTATCTTGGTACGACCAAGGAGTTGACTCCATTGAATTGGACAGGAAAAACTACAAGATACCTAGAAAATAAGTTCATTGAGCCCCATTATTTAAGCAAAAATTGTAAATATGTGCAACATGGTTTGCTTCCCTGTTTCTGTGCAGATTTATAAATGTATAGAAATCACAAAATATTTCAAGAGTACGCATATAAAAGGTTTGTCAATTCAAAATTATGTTTTATGTGAAGGCAGTTCAGCCTGTACATGGTGTACAACTACACATGTGACAATGTCTTTGCATTAGTGCATTTGTACACAGCCTCCTCATTTTCGAGTAATTCCTACCCATTTCTTAACAGGAAGCTAATTTACTTTTGCCCACAACAGGAATACATCTTAAATTGTTTCCAGAGTGTAATACATTGTAAGTGATTAGCACACACTTACCAGTCCCTACCTGATCTGGAACCCCAATTTCTTCATGCTAGGAAAATAACTTGTGTAAAATTATAACTTTGTAAAGTATTTAATGATTTGAATAAATGCCTTAAGGGTGTTTATATTGTGCTGAGGAGTTAAAATAGAAAAATAAGTAATTAACACCACGATTTCATTAAACAATGAATTCTTTAAACCGTATAAAAACATTAAATAATACATTACATTACTGTGACAATAACATTTATAAATGAAAAGATTGCATCAGGCTTGGTTTGGGCAACCTACCAACAACCACAGTGTACTCTTTAGTACATTAAAAACACTGTTGGAATGCCACAATGTTGTTTTTCAATATGTTTTACAAGTGTTTCCAAGAGCCTCTATTGTTTATCTTCACAACAACCAATGCTTGTTTCATGGTAGCACATACCCGCTTCTTCGGAGCTGTTCATAATGACATGCAAGAAAGAAATCTCGATTACAAAATACAAAGCAAGAACTGAATGCAAAAAAAACAACAATACAAGATGCACAATAATAATACTTATATCCTTTTGAAATGAATTATGCTCTTAACACTGGGTCTACATATATTTTGTTTCATTGAGAACACCTTGATATCTCTTCTTAGGAGATTATGCTTGTTGCACTTTACTCGCCCACAAACATCTCAGGATATTGTTGAAATGCTCCAAATCATTAAATGGGTAATCATTTAACACGCGGTGCGTCTTTCATACACAATCACGTTCATATGGTATGTCAGAATGTCAATCATTGTACAACGAAATTGATATATGGTCAATTACCTATAATGCACAGGAAAACCATGATAAGAAATAATAATAATAAAATAACATGTGCCATAATTTAACCATTTACCATGTCTCTGCATTAATACAGCTCAATAGAAATATGTGCTATACTTTAGTTTATTCTGTCTTTTTATCAGGAAACAAGAAAGGTTAAAGAAATACTAAAAGGTAAAAAATAAATTCCCATTAAACCATTATTAATAAGTAACACACAGCTTAAATCAG
The DNA here is from genome assembly GCF_964261635.1 of Lissotriton helveticus. Classification (NCBI taxonomy): domain Eukaryota; kingdom Metazoa; phylum Chordata; class Amphibia; order Caudata; family Salamandridae; genus Lissotriton; species Lissotriton helveticus. The sequence goes on from NC_136072.1 coordinate 45,714,572, forward strand.
AATGTCATCTGCAGGACTAACCAAACATTCATAATAGCACAACCCAACCTAAAGATTAAATTCAATATTATAAACATCCAACATGAGAGAAGGATATGTTAAATCAAAATGTAAATTTGTCCAAAATGATCAATACAAATCAATTCCTACCCAAACAATGTTATTGACATCAGTAGAAATTAATCTCAAACAAGATTCCAAACCACCCACTAAAAGTGAAAACTGTAATTAATAAATGTTGATAATCACAACAATGTCTACAACATACATTTCTAAATTAATAATATAATAATTCCTGGTTGAGATAACACAATATACATGGATTCCGCTCACCTTAAAGACAGTTTCACAAAGAGCTTAATTATTAATAATCTTCATAGCAATATCCTCAACATCGCTACAATTCAACTTCAAATTCAGCAGGAGTAACTATCATATATACGGCAAATATTCAAACAACCCATGTTAAAACACTGTGAGAGAAAAACATAAATCAGAACTTCACTATTTATAAAAGCCTAAGCTCTGAAAACTCAAAATAAAAAAGAACCACATTGCTCACCAAGGAGCATAAAAAAGAATTAATGTCAATTCCTCCGTGATCACCATAAGGGGGTTCTATGGAGTTCACATGTCCATTCTCCTGTCCCTGTGCATACTGAAGTTGAGCCAATTCTGGCATTTGGCATCACACAAATCAGAAGTTATGATAGGACAATTCAAAAATCTGTTTGTCACGTCCCATTAATTACTGTAATAGTTCAAGGAAAGGCTTACGTTTATCATCCTAAACCTGCATGAATATCAAAACAAATCAACCATCCCAAAATACCAACATGCATAAACAAGCTATTAAAATCCATCTCTCTACTGAAAACAGACCATCATCATGAATCCAACAATTTATGAGAACATATAATACATGAGCCCCCTTTTGCATCTCATTCCTTTTGTTTCATAATGTTTAAACTACATATTTAATACAGATCACCCTGTTTTCAACAAAGTGTACCTGTAAAGACCATCTTTAAACATCAAATCTATACAAATAAAGAAAATAATAAACAGACCATGCCATCTACATTAAAAATAAAAATTGTGCATACAGATATAATAATCCACCATCACACGTTTTGCCCGGAATGAGTCAGCCCACACAGGTAAAGTAGGAGTAACCAGCTTTATTCGTGAAGGAACGGCTTCAACTCCCAAATCGAATGCTTCGCCTTTGATAAGTCCTAGAGTTCCCGACGCGTTTCATGCCAAACCGGCATTTCCTCAGGGGATTCAGGCAGCAACTGGAACACAGCACAGCATTGGAACGAGCACTTTTAAAAGTAATTAAGTCTCCGCCCGAGTGGGTGTGGCCACCGCTGTGGCCGCTGGATCTTGTAGTGATCGTTATTAAATCTCCAGTGAGTTGCTCATGCTTAGTCCCACAGTGATGCATTGTAAAACCATGTTGGTGGCAAAGGACAATCCGCTTTGGTGTTGCTGCACATGATAAGTTCATTCACCGTGGTTTACCTGTCCCAAAGCCGTGGCACCGCTTGACACCACCGCAGGGCTGCCCACGAGTACAGCAGGGCTTGACTCGCGGCTCAGGCTCGCCGCTAACATGCCATCACACGTTTTGCCCGGAATGAGTCAGCCCACACAGGTAAAGTAGGAGTAACCAGCTTTATTCGTGAAGGAACGGCTTCAACTCCCAAATCGAATGCTGCGCCTTTGATAAGTCCTAGAGTTCCCGACGCGTTTCATGCCAAACCGGCATTTCCTCAGGGGATTCAGGCAGCAACTGGAACACAGCACAGCATTGGAACGAGCACTTGTAAAAGTAATTAAGTCTCCGCCCGAGTGGGCGTGGCCACCGCTGTGGCCGCTGGATCTTGTAGTGATCGTTATTAAATCTCCAGTGAGTTGCTCATGCTTAGTCCCACAGTGATGCATTGTAAAACCATGTTGGTGGCAAAGGACAATCCGCTTTGGTGTTGCTGCACATGATAAGTTAATTCACCGTGGTTTACCTGTCCCAAAGCCGTGGCACCGCTTGACTAGAGTTCCTGACGCGTTTCATGCCAAACCGGCATTTCCTCAGGGGATTCAGGCAGCAACTGGAACACAGCACAGCATTGGAACGAGACTTAATTACTTTTACAAGTGCTCGTTCCAATGCTGTGCTGTGTTCAAGTTGCTGCCTGAATCCCCTGAGGAAATGCCGGTTTGGCATGAAACGCGTCGGGAACTCTAGGACTTATCAAAGGCGAAGCATTCCATTTGGGAGTTGAAGCCGTTCCTTCACGAATAAAGCTGGTTACTCCTACTTTACCTGTGTGGGCTGACTCATTCCGGGCAAAACGTGTGATGACAGAAATAATAATGTACACATTTTCTGGAAAGGTTTGAACCCTAGACCGTCACTGTATCCTCACAGGGAAAACATCTCTAACTGTACAGTCACATCTCATCTCTTGAGTCACATGAAATTTGATCTCATATTCAATATAGATCACCTTGTTTTCAACACAGGACACCTAAAACAAACAACTCTAGCAACAACTATACAATTATGTACAAATAGAGAACATACTGTAAACAAATCAAAATAGTGATATCAAAAAGTAGAATAAAATACCTAAAATCACATTAATACCTTCTACAACTTGAGAGATGGTTAGAGACAAATCTAAACCAATTAATATGTCCCTGTACGCTGGGATTTCGACCATATTGTATGCAAATCACATCTATTATAGCTAATAATACCCATCATCAGTATTCAAAGGCTGTCCAAAATACTCTTACTACCAGCACAAATTATCTACAACAGTAATGATGCTTATTAAATGATATTTAGGGAGAATTAAGTTTCCCTATGAAAGTTGTATGACCGTTTGATACTAAAACACAGAATTATTTCAATTATGGATTTAGGTTGGATCCATTTTTCTTAAAGGAACTAAAACAAAGAGCATCTTCTATGTGCTATACTGCATGTCTGCCCTCAGTGCCTCTATTTTTGCTTGTCCCTTCCCACAAACTAAAGGTGTAAGTCAATACAATATTTATATTAAAATAGAAGAGGTTATTCAATATATATATATATATGATCTAACATCTGTCCTAATCTACAAAACTCCAAGATATAAGTAGTGAAAAACAGGACTGAGTGCCCCTCGCTGCCATTTAAGAAGTTCAAAATAAAACTAGAGAGCACAGCCTTCTGCCATCCAGGATAAAATAATTAGACTAAATGCTGGAGTTCATTCTCTGTATTTAATCCTTCTTTGACTGTAGCTAATTGTTCTATCCACCAGCTCTCTCTTTGTCAAAGATTTTTTTCTCTATCACCTCCTCATCTATTACTAATTAAATGCTCAATTCCCCAAAGTTTCATATCTTGCAGCTGATTCATTTGATGTTCTAAGATAAAGTGAATTCCTAGAGGATACCTGTCCTTCCTAATAGCATTGATATGCTGCTGAACGGTCTGGTCATGGCCATATTTGTTCTTTGGAACTTGTGACTGGGACACCATCTGTGGAAGCCAGGAACAACATGGTTCCTAATGACTTTTGGAATATTTGAAACATTGTTGGAGTTTCGAGAAATTTAATTTGGCATCCTTTTACTGTCAATTTTTTTAGTGCAGATATTATTTGCCTATTTTTAAAATGCTTTTAATGTAATTTAGCTTTCTTCATGCTTTTATTATTAAAGTGATCTATTGTTTAGACTTTTAAGTTTCAATTATATACATTTTAAGTGGATTTTAGGTTTGGTATCTAAATTTAGTTTGCTTTTTTAGTCCCCTTATAGACAAGGAGTGGGTGTAGTGAGATTAATAGGGCCTGTGCATCAGCTCTCCCATTTTCTATGCGTTCACGTTTAAAGTTGACGTCTTTTTTAGAAGATGACTTTTAGCACAATTTGCTTGTGTGGTAGCATACGATAATGTACATAGAAACCATGTTGCTTACAGCTACATTTCTTCATAGGCACATTGTCATACCATTGTACATTTTGTCCAAGGACCAAGTACACTGCGCAAACCCTACTTGCGTATTGTTGTCTGTTCGGAGACAGCTTTTAATTGATAGAAAAAACCATGACAGCAGAATATGAACTCAGGCACAGTGCGAATGGGTCAACGTTTCATTATATTAACTGCCCCAAGCCTATGTTTGGCAGAGGAGCATTTCTATGGATTGTCGTGGTCACACCGGCCTGATTTCTATCGCAGGTGAATCCCATCATTATGGTGAAAAGGACGGCAGCCTGTTATACACCAGACTGGCTTCCAGATGAAACACACACACAGGTAAATGAGGAGTTACACCCCTCCAAAGTATCTGGCAGAACCACATTCCCCCTGTGCTCTCTAGGGGCCCGATTCACAGAACTAACTTAAGACAAAATCCTAAACTTACTACTTTTGGTATTCACAGAAGTTAGGATTCTGTCTTAAGACAGATTTTAGACAGACTTAGGTCAGGATTCTGTCTTAAGTCTGTCTTAAGACAAAATCCTAACTTCTGTGAATACCAAAAGTAGTAATTTTAGGATTTTGTCTTAAGTTAGTTCTGTGAATCTGCCCCTAGGATCGTGAGTACTAGTTAGGAGTACAATTATATGTATTCATAAAATCAATGCAAAATTATAATGGTTGAATTATTAATCTTTTTCACCATTCTTTTGATGCTGGTTACTATGCTTGGTTTCCTTCTACTAATTATTGCAGCGCACGCATTTTAAACAAAAATCCAATTGCTTCAATAAATGTTTGAAATGTCAATTTGTGTACCTCTTGTGTCTCCCTTTGGGCATACCTGAGGCAACAACGAAAGGGTAGATTTCTATCCATGATTTCCTTGGGCTAATTAAGGTTGTCATGTTCTGAGGCTGCAGACACCATCCTGTACCCTCAGAGGTTTAGGAGTCCAGATGATGCACAGTGAGCTAACCAGGAATAAATATCCTAACCTAAGTCTGTCTTAAGTCTGTCTTAAGTTTGTCTTAATTTATTTATTTATTTATGTTTCTTGTATAGCGCAGGAATTCGATCTCCGAGGAGATATCTCCGCACTGTGTTGTTCCGAAGATAGGCAAAGACAGAAAGCTTGTGTGACATATTTAGGATTGCTGGATAGGAAACAAGTGCGTCTTCAGACATTTTCTAAAAGTAACAAGATTAGAATTTTGTCTTAAAAAGAGGGGTAATGAATTCCATAAAGTAGGACCTCTAAATGAAAGGGCTCGGCCTCCTTGTCTTTCTTTTTTGATCCTAGGGATCTGTAGTAAAGCTTGATTTTCAGATCTTAACGTTCTTCCTGGTTGATAGAGTCAAAAGATTTCCGTCAGATACCTAGGACCAGTCCCGTACAAGCATTTGTGAATTGTACAACATATTTTGAATTGTACTCTCTGACACACAGGGAGCCAGTGCAGCTTGTTCAGTAGGGGATATGAGGGGGATCTAGCAGGAACATTAAGGATCAACCTGGCGGCGGTATTTTGAACAACCTGTAGCCTCTTCAGTTGTTCTACATTAGCGGATATTAGCAATCCATTGCAGTAGTCAAGTCTACTCATAACTAAAGTCTGCACTAATGTTCTCCGATGATAATCTGCTAAGTAAGGAAATACCCTTCTGAGTAAGCCAATGACTCTCATGCAGGTTCCTGTGACCTGTGTGGCATGGTCTTTTAGCACCAGTGATTGATCTAGCTTGACACCCAGATTTTTCACACTTTCCTTGGGGGAAGGAGCTGCACCCAGTTCTGGAGGCCACCACTCAGGTGACCAAAGGAGTGGGGCGTTTCCAAAGAGCATGACCTCCGTCTTGCCCACATTACATTGTAGGCAATTGGAGGTCATCCATCCAGCTATTGCTCTCATTCCAGCAGCAAAGGAATTCCTTACTGCAGGAGTCATATTTTGGAAAGGGAACAGCAGCTGGGTGTCGTCAGCATAGGATATTGGTGTGAACCCATATTTCCTTGCAACAGTCGCCAGGGGGGCCACATACACATTAAATAATGTGGGGCTTAGGCACGAGCCCTGTGGCACCCCCTTGGTGAGCTCCCTAAAGGTGGAGTAGTGGGAGCCCAAGCGAACATTTTGGGATCGGTTGGAAATAAAGCTTTTTAGCCATGATAGAGCAATTCCCCGCACTCCTATTCCCTCCAGGCGACTGATCAGGGTGTCGTGAGACACCGTATCGAAGGCGGCGGACAAATCTAATAGCACCAGAATCATAGAGCCTCCTCTATCCTGTGCCATTCGGATGGTATTGGTCACGGAGAGGAGAGCTGATTCTGTGCTATGATTTGGCCTGAACCCAGATTGAGAAGGGTCCAGACCGTCCGCCGCCTCGATAAATTTAGAGAGATGAGTATTAACGTGTCTCTCCGTCATCTTACTGATGAAAGGTAGGAGGGATATGGGACGCAGGTTATTGAGGTCTGCCCATGGTAGCGCGGTGTTTTTGCGTATTGGGTTCACAACAGCCTTTTTCCAGTTATTAGAAATCCTTCCTTCAAACTTAAGACAAAATCCTAACTTCTGTGAATACCAAAAGTAGTAAGTTTAGGATTTTGTCTTAAGTTAGTTCTGTGAATCGGCCCCACCAACTTTATGAAACTAAAAGATATCACAGATTTGTATTGAGCTGTATTAGTAAAGAGAAAGTATAATTAGTTAAATTATGGTCCATATTCATTTTATTAAAATAAATTCTTATAATTATTTTCTTGTGTACAATGGATAACTGGACATTGAGTCATTGCTATCAATTAGTGTGTATGCTACAAATTAAGAATTAAAGATTTTTTTACCATACCCCAAATCAATGCACTTTTCAATTTATAGCAAGTACTTTGCCATGTGATGATTTTAATATGATCACAATAGTGAGCTAGATAATATATTTCTACATTTTACAAAGGTTGACATCCTGGCATACCATATGAAAGTGGTTTATGTGTGAGAGATGAGGGCAGGTTAATTGATTACACAGTTTCATGATTTGGAGCATTTCAACAATATTCTAAGAGGACTGTAGGAGATTTAAGACCAACAAGCATAGGCTCCTAATCACATGAAAAAGGAGAGATATCAGTGTGTTCTCGATGGAAGTAATCTCGGTGTTGAGCGCATATTTTGTTTCAACATGATAAATGTATTATTTTTCCTGTATGTTGTATTGTTTTGCTTTGTATTTAGTTCTTGTTGTTGTATTTTGTAATTTATAATTTTTTCTTTTTTGTAATTATGAACAGCCCTGAAGAAGCGGTAGTGTGCTACCCGGAAACGCACATTAGTTGTTGAGAAGACAAATAACTGAGGCTCTTGGAGACACTTGTAAATCTTGTTGCAAAAGAACAGTGTGGTATTTCAACAATGTTTTTGAATAACACAAAGATTATACTGTGGGTGTTGTTAAGTTGCGCAGTAGAGGCCTGATGCAATCTTTTTATTTATAAATGTTATTGCACAGTAATGTTTTGGCTTATTTATTGTTGTTTTTGAAAGTGTAAAATAATTCATTGTTTAATAAAATCATGGTGTTGGTTACTTATTTTTCTATTTGTTATTAATTAACTCCACAACACAATAATACAATTATCAGTGAGGCACTTATTCAAATTATTAAATACTTAACACATTTATAATCTTACACAAGTAACTAGAAATGGGAGTTCCAAAGCAGGTAAGAACTACTAAGTTAGTGCTCATCACTCACAACCTATCCCACAATGGAAACAATTTAAGATTGATTCCTGCAGTGCGCAGGAGTATATCATCTTCCAGGGAAGAAATGGGTAGGGAAAACCCCCAAAACTAGTAGTGTGCAGGAGAAGGGGTTTTTCAATGACCAGGAAGACACAGTTTACCTGTGGAGAAAAAAAAAATAAACATACAAATGCAGTAATGCAAAGACATTGTCACACCTGCAGTTGTAGACTACTTACAGGCCAAACTGCCTTCACATAAAAATAATTGCGAATTGACATTCCTTTTGTAGGCGTACTCTTTGAATCTTTTGTGATTTTTATACATTTATAAATCTGCACCCATGCAAGGAAGTAAATTTTGCTGTACAGATTTAAAAAAAATGTATACTGGGGTTCAAAGTATTTCTTTTCAAGGTATCTTGTAGTTGTTTCCTGTCCAATTCAATGGAGTCTGCTCCTTGGTCGTACCAAGACAGTTCCCCTCTCTTAGTCTAATGTTGAGAAGTTTGGGGTTTGCGGCCTACAAATAGGCAATCTGTTACAGGCTAACACTCTGTGACCTAGGCATGAAAAGCAAAGCAGTCTAGCTTGCCTAACACATGTAGATTAGACAGGGTGATGTAACTATTAGATTAAGCAAACACAAACAAAGTAAATTAAAAACACAGTGACTTTGGTAATAAATTTGCTTTCTAAATCATATCAAGCATCAGTGAGTGCCAACGCGACTACGATAGCAAATAGCGGAGGAAGATGGCGGCCGGCTAGAAGGTCCGGTCGGGAGCCCCACACTTGTCATCGAAAGATCGTGTTGAAACATGACCTAATCCTATCTTGTATTACACTCAAAAAGCGAGCACTGGAAAACTACCCTGAAACCTGAACAAGAACGTGAAGAAGTACTTACGAAATGGCGCTGCCTCAGTGCTGATTGAGCTCCGAGGGTGTCTGACGGGTCTGGCCGGGGTTTCGAAGCGGCAGAATGGAGGTTCTTTCCCTCGACTAATCCCGACTCCTAACTCTCCAGGGTCGATTGGCGACCAGGTTTAGACGCCACAACGCCACAACGGACGCCCCACACAGATGGGCGGCTGCCTCAGGAGCGCAGCGCAATTGCGGGAGAGCGCAGGGGAGAGTGAATTTTCACTTCCGGGGGAGAGACGGTAGCGATAGCTGCAGCGGTGGTAGCGGTGACAGGAAGAACCGCTCAAAGTCAAGAGAGAACCTACCGGCTCAACAGAGAAACACAAGGAAAGGTTTCCGGGGGAGTCAAGGGAGCGCCAGCAGGCAGGAGCACCGGGAGTTCCATAGGAGAGGAGGCACACCGTCTCTGACCAACAGCTGGTGTATTAATTCTGGGGGAGAACAGATTGAATTCCGGAGGTGGGGGATCGAGAGCAACACGAAAGCGAAAAGCAAAGAAAGAAAATCGGAACTTAGCTCCCGCTGTGACCATTGCGACCATATGAACCAGGTACGAGGGGCTGAAAACAACGGGGGAAGGATTGCTCTAGATCTAATTGAAGGGTGTAAGGACGGAGAACAGCGAACTGAACAAAAAATAGAGTCTAAAAAAGTTAGTTGCCCAGGGGACAGTGGACCAGGGGTGCTTGATTTTTTTTCAAAAATAAAAAGTAGGGCGGAGGAAAAGGACCAGAGAAGTAAATTAAGACGTGAGGAAGGTGGTGGAGTGGTATCAAGCTACTGCCTTAGAAACAGGCAATTCCCAACGCAAAGTTTTGTGCAGCCACCCAAACAGGTAACCCTGCCTCTACAAAGAAAGAATAAAAAAGGTAATACCAACAGAGAACGCCAACCCAAGCCGAAAACAGATAAAACAGGTCCTCCTCCGGGACATAAATTAAAAATCACACCGCCATTGAGATCTTTTTTCAAAGTACAAAACCCCCAGCTAACATCAGGAAAAAGCCCCCCTGCCTTGTCACCCCGGACCGAAGAAACCCCTGAATCTCCTGAAATTTTGATCAGTAAAACCTCAAAAATGAGTATAGAACCAACTAGTAACACGAATTTACAAAGTGATAATGCAGAGTGTTAGAAGCGGCTGTCTCTAGTTGGCAGAGATATACACTTCTGACAAATAGGGACACACCTTTTCCAGTCAGGGCAAGGGGATCACACACCTAGATAACCCCTGCTCACCCCCTTGGTAGCTTGGCAAAGCAGACAGGCTTATCTCAGAGGCAGTGCGTTAAGCATTTATGACCACATACAGTAATAAAGTGAATACACTACAAATGGACACGACACAGTAGTATTATAAAAATAAGAATGTTTATATAAGGCTTAGCACAAGACCAAATAACGACAAAAATATACCACAATCTTAATAAATACTCTTGGAAGGAAAAATAATAGTTCAAGCGTAGTTTCTTCTTAGCACAAAGTCTTTAGTAACAAAAGCAACTCTTCTTCTTTAAAACACAGTTCTTGGTAACAATGTAACTCACACGGGAGTCACACGACGTCGAGGCAAAGTTAATCCAAAGATTCGGCATCGACCGCGAGGAGCGCTACGTCGAGCCCGGAGTCGCACAGACCCCCACAACACAGTACCTTGGAAAAGCGAAGCACTCGATGATCAGCGTCGTCGAGATGTCCGGCGTCGCGTCTTCGGCGTTGCTCGGGCCTCGGAGTCGGGGCGATCTGCAGCGGCGTCGACAGATGTCAGGCAGGAGCAGCGCTCACGAGGTGAAGCAGGATACGGCGTCGTCGTCGATGTTGCAAGAGTGAGCAGTGCTCACGGCGTCGAGAGGGCTCGGTGTCGATGCGATCAGCGGCGGCGTCGACACAGGGTCACTTGGAGCTGGAGCCGAACTCGCTAATCACTGGCGTCGCTACTGGCGTCGATCGGGCCTGGCGGCCGGCGTCGAAGGTGCAGGACACGGGAGCTGCACTCACGATGTCGAGCTGGATTCGGCGGCGTCCGTCGGCGTCGAGGTTGCTGGTTTCTTCAGAGGTGCTGGATTTTCACGTTCCAGCAACAAACACTTTCAGCAAATAAATGAAGTCCTTTGGCCCTGTGACTTCAACAGGAGGCTGGCACTCTTCCAGCCCTTGGAGATTTCCTTGGCAAAGCTTGAGAGTACACACTCAGTTCCTCTCTCCTGGTTCCTTGGCAAAAATAAAGAAGCAACTGCAGGATTCCCCCAACAAATAGCACACTGGCAGAAGGGGTAGGAAAGTCCTTGGATCAGCAGGCTTCTTGTCCTTGGTTCAGGTTTCCTTGTCAGAAGTGATCTCTCTTCTTGGTTCAGGGGTCCTTCTCTTATACCCCTTTTTGGCTTTGATCCCTTTGTCCATGCAGGGGAATTTCCCCCCATCTGGGGTTTGTTGTGGGTGTTGCCAGGCCGAGGCACCTGGCCTATTCACTGTGCAGGGCAGAGTCTTCAGCCGCCCAGCAGGAGCGGAGCCAGCATTGTCACTGGCAGGGGCAGGGCCATCAGTCGCCAGGTAGGAGGTGGGGCCAGGAAAGTCCCTGGCAGGCACAGAGTCATCAGTCGCCTGGCAGGGGGGCGGAGCCAGCATTGAATCAGGCAGGGCAGGCTATCAGGAGCTACTCTTCCCCTACTCTCAATGCAAATGCCCCACTCACCCCACACTGACTCATTCAGACCTCTGGAGCCACCCAGCTCCTGTCACACGCACACCAGAACCAGCAGAGATTGGTAGACAGTTAGACAAGAAAATAGCTACTTTCTAAAAGTGCTATTTTCAAACACAGAGTCCAAAAACCATCCACCCAAACAGATGCGTTATTAAACCCTGAGTTCAGGGATACCAAACTCGACATTGCACCATGCTCCCCGAGCCCGCTAGGATTATAGCATTAATAATCCTGGCAGCCCATTCTAACTGATGGAGAGCAGGTAACCTTACAATAGTGAAAAACGAATATGGCTGTAATTCACCATTAGGACATGCCAACCTTGTCAGGCTTGTCCTACCTTATGCTTACAATGCACCCTGCCCTTGGGCCTACCATAGGGGTGACTAACATGAAGTTAAGGGAAGGTTTAGGGACTGGCAAGTAGGTGTACTTGCGCAGTCTGCGTGACAGTACCTCTAGCAATGGCAGACCTGTAGACATACTTTTACTAGGCCGCTTCTGTGGGTGGCACAACACGTGCTGCAGGCCCACTAACAGCATTTGTATTTACAAGCCCTGGCACTCCTGGTGCACTCTACTAGGGACTGACAGTAAACCAAATAAGCCAAACATGGAATTCAATCAATACAGCAATTTCACATAGGGAGCACTTGCACTGTGGCACTGATCAGCAGTGGCACAGTGCCCAAAGCATTATACCAGCAAAAACATCGTAAACAGAGGAGGCAAACAGAAAAAAATGGAGGAGAGACTCATGCCAATGATGCCAGGTCTAACACGTGTCCCCTCCAGCTGAAATGTGGGGAGAACTACCCTTACCCTAGGGGGTCCTCATCACTAAGGCGGAAAAATCTGGACAGACCATCAGCATTGGCGTGATCTGTGCCAGGGCGGTGTTCCACCGTGAAGTCCATCCCCTGTAGGGAAATGGACCACCTCAACAGCTTTGGATTCTCACCCCTCATCTGCATCAACCATTTGAGGGGCCTGTGGTCTGTCTGAACCCGGAAGTGAGTCCCAAACAGGTAGGGTCTTAGCTTCTTCAGCGCCCAGACCACAGCAAATGCTTCTCTCTCTATCGCACTCCACCTCTGTTCCCTGGGAAGTAACCTCCTACTGATGAAGGCTACAGGTAAGTCTCGGCCCTCTTCATTCACCTGAGCTAGAACAGCCCCCATGCCATGCTCTGAAGCGTCCGTCTGGACAACAAATTCTTTAGAAAAGTCGGGTGCCTGGAGTATAGGTGCTGTGCACATTGCAGTTTTCAGGGTGTCAAAGGCCGTCTGACAGGCGTCAGCCCAGATCACAAGTCTTGGCTGCTTCCTGGAAGTCAGCGAAGTCAAGGGGTGCACAATGTTACCATAATCCTTGACAAACCTCCTGTAGTAACCCGTGAGACCCAAGAAGGCTCTCACCTGAGTCTGGGTTTTGGGCGGTGCCCACGCCAGGATGGTATCAATCTTGGGTTGCAGGGGGGCCACCTTGCCGCTCCCTACTTGGTGCCCCAAGTACACCACTGAACCCTGCCCAATCTGGCACTTACTGGCTTTGATTGTGAGGCCTGCTCGGCGCAGGGCCAACAACACTTCCTGGAGGTGGCGCAAGTGTTCCTCCCAGCTGGCGCTGAACACTGCGATGTCGTCCAGGTAGGCGGCACTGAAATCCTCCAGTCCAGCCAAGACCTGGTTGACCAACCTCTGGAAGGTGGCAGGGGCATTCTTCATCCCAAAGGGCATAACCCGGAACTGGTAGTGCCCATCTGGTGTGGAGAATGCTGACCTCTCTTTTGCCCCATCAGTCAAGGCGATCTGCCAGTACCCCGACGTTAGATCAAACGTACTAAGGTACCGGGCAGCCCCCAACCGATCTATGAGCTCATCAGCTCTGGGGATGGGATGCGCGTCAGTCTTGGTGACTGAATTGAGTCCTCGGTAATCCACACAGAACCGAAGTCTGGTGAAGCACCAGGCGCTGCAGCCTTTGGGACCAAGACCACTGGGCTGGCCCAAGTACTGCTAGAGGACTCAACCACCCCTAAGGCAAACATTTTGGAGACCTCCTCCTTGATGTATGCTCTGACCTTGTCAGTCACTCTGTAAGCCGTGTGCTTCACAGGAGTGCTGTCCCCGGTGTCCACATCATGGACACACCACTGAGTGACACCAGGAATCAAGGTGAACAGATCAGTGAATTGTCCCAACAGTTGGCGACAATCTTGCTGCTGTTCAGGGGTCAGTGTGTCAGAGAGGACAACACCATCCACTGACCCATCTTGCTCTTTTGCATACAGGAGGTCAGGAAGAGGTTCACTCTCCTCCTCCATTCCAGCATCTGTAGCTAGGAGCATGCCCACTTCGGACCTTTCTAAGTGGGGCTTTAAACGGTTGACATGCAGGACCCGCAAGGGGGTCCTTGGAGACTTCAAGTCCACCATGTAGGTGACATCGCTCTTTTTCTCCACAACCTCAAATGGTCCAGTCCATCTGTCCTTGAGCGCACAAGGTTCCACAGGGGACATGACCCAAACTTTTTGACCAGGCTGAAGCTCCACCAGAGTGGCATTCCGGTCGTACCACCGCTTCATCTCTTCCTGGCTGGCCTCCAGATTTGCCTGAGCAAGATCTCTGAAGCGCCTAGTCTGGTTCCTAAAGGCCAGCATGTGACTGTATACATTCTGGGGAGGTTTCCTGGGAGATTGCTTCCAGCCTTCTTTGACCAGACTCAAAGGTCCTCTTACCGGGTGTCCATACAAAAGCTCAAAGGGGCTGAACCCTAGAGACTTCTGTGGCACCTCACGGTAAGCAAACAGCAGGCATGGCAAGAGGACGTCCCATTTATGCCTCATTGGTTCTTCAAGACCCATAATCATGCCTTTAAGGGTACGGTTGAATCTCTCAACCAACCCATTACCTTGAGGGTGGTAAGGAGTGGTGAACTTGTAGGTTACCCCACACTCCTTCCACAGAGACTTCATATAGTTGGAAATGAAGTTGGTGCCCCGGTCTGACACCACCTCTCTGGGGAACCCCATTCGGGAGAAAACACCCATCAGTGCCCGTCCCACCACGGGGGCCGTCACTGTTCTGAGAGGGATGGCTTCCGGGTACCGTGTGGCATGATCCACCAAGACCAGGATGAACCTGTTGCCCATGGCTGTCTTGGGGTCCAGGGGCCCAACAATGTCAATCCCCACCCGGTCAAAGGGGGTACTGACCACAGGAAAAGGTTGGAGGGGAGCTTTCTGCTTCCGCCCGCTTTTCCCACTTGCCTGGCAAGTTTGACAGGTTTTGCGATGGATATCTGTATCCCTTCTCATCTGAGGCCAATAAAAATGGGTGACAAGCCTGCCATAGGTCTTGTCCTGCCCCAGATGTCCAGCTAACGGAACGTCATGAGCCAAACCCAGTAGGAAGGCTCTGAAGCGCTGGGGTACCACCAGCACACGGGCTGACCCAGGCTCAGCAGCCTTAGGCTCGCTATACAGGAGATCGTTCTCCCAGTAGACCAAATGTGACCCTGACTGATCACCTGTTGTCTGGGCTGAGGCCTGCTGCCTCATACCCACAAGAGAAGGGCACACTTTCTGTTCTGCACAAAATTCTTCCCTGGAGGGACCACCATCCTGCTGCCAGTGGGTCAGCTCGGGCAGGTCTCCCAGTTCAGCAACTTGTTCGCCTGTGGGTTCCAGGGCATCCCCCTCAGGGTCTGCCTCCTCCTGGACCACAGGAACTATGGGGGCCGGTTTCCCGCGCCTCCTGCCACTTCTCTTCACAGCTGGGTCCTGGGCCATACTTTCAGGCTCCTGGACCCCATCAACACCCTTACTCGCTGTCATCGATCGAGTGGTTGCACACACCCACTCTGGCACGCCCAACATTTTCAAATGTGTCTCCCTCTCCACCCTAGTCCAGGGGGAGTTCTCCAAATCATTGCCCAGGAGACAATCAACAGGCATGGCGGGCCTTACAGCAACCTGAAGAGTACCTGAAACTCCCCCCCATTCAAAGGGAACCTGAGCTACCTCACACTCTCTCTGGGAGTTGTCAGCAGCTATCACAGGGTAGAATGCGTGGGGAACCACCTGCTCTCTGGACACCAAGTGACACTTGACAGCTGTCACACTCGCTCCGGTGTCTCTGAGAGCTTCCACTCTATGGCCATTAATGGTCACCCACTGCCTATATTTCTTAGTGTTACTAGGCAGAGGGGGTGGAGGGACCATTTCCATGTCTCCTAAAGAGACCAGGGACATCTCTGCGGGACCCTCCCCACCACGGGCAACCATCTCCTCCCCTCCCAGGGCTACACTCGCCAACTGACGGGGGGTGCACGTGGTGGTGCATTAGAGTTCTTCAAGGGACACTGGGGATCTTAAAAACGGTGTCCCACCTGCTTATAAGCGTAGCAGGTCATTGGCCCCCTATGAACAGGTTTACCTGTCGGGGCCTCTGACTTCTTCACTGGGGGAGGCTGGGAACCCTTCCCTTGGTTCCCTTGGGGATTACTTTGGGGCCCTTTCTGGAACTCCCTCTGTTTACCCTTGTCCCCCACACTCTTCTGCTGGGGACCCTGCCCACCTTTGGCTGAGTCTCCCACTGGACCCTTGTGGGCCCTGGTACTGACCCAGCGGTCCGCCTCCTCAGCAAGTTTTCTAGGGTTAGATATCTTGCTATCAATAAGGTGCTGGCGCAGCTCTGGAAAACAGTTATTAGACAAGTGCTCCCAAGCAAACAAATCATAAAGAGCATCATAACTTTCCACTTTGCTGCCCTTTACCCAACCATCCATGGCTCTGCAAAAAAATGACACATATTCAACCCACGTAGTACCAGGCAATTTCTTACATTCTCTAAAGGCCTGTCTGTACTTTTCTGGGGTTAGGCCATACCTTAACATTAAAGCATCTTTCATATGAGCATAAGACATCCTATCCTCAACAGGCATGTCTAACAGGGTATCTCTTCCCTCATTCACAAAGCGACCCCACAACCCCCCTCCCCAATCGTTCTCAGGGACCCGGTGGGCCAACAATGCTAACTCATATGCTTTAAACCATTGACCAATATCTTCATTCTTGTGAAAATCTTTGATCACATCTTTAGGAAAATAAAACCTACTTTCTGCAGGCACAGATGGGATGCTGCCACCAGAGGGATTCAATTCTAAATTCTTAGCTTTAAGCTCCATGTCCCTCACCATTTTCTCACGCTCAAAAGCTAACTTTTCTCTTTCAAACTCCAACCTTTTGATCTCCATATCAGCTTCTCTCCTGCCTCTTGCATTCTCTATCTCCAACTGCCCATCTATCTTAAGTTTTGCCATTTCCATGTTGTATGCTCGCTCCTTCGCCCTTTCTTCTCTTTCTTCAGGAAAAAGACCCTTGGAGGAAACACTGCTGCCGGGAGGGGATACAGGCCCATTCACGGGCACTTCCTCCTCCCCTTCCCCTGTCGGTACCACCACCAGATCAGAGGGATCTCTGGCCTCTAACCAGGCCTCCAATGCTTTGAGATATTCTGCTTTTTTGGAGAGGCCTGGAGTAGGGACTTTCAACTGCTCGCAAAAGTGCTCCAGTTGCTTTCTGTTGTATTTCTTTATCTTACTTCTATCAAATTCCTCCACAACAACAGGGGTAGTGACTCCGGCATCACTCATGGTCAAAACTGGCAGTTTCAAAAATCAAGCTTCAGGAAATTGGAGAACAAAAATAGAATCCTACCAAAAACAGATTGTGGCTGCGCTATGGTCTGCTTTCACTATGTAGCGCACACTATTCACTGTACATGGGTCATAAATGCAAAGTTCAAATTCCCACCGCTGCCACCAATGTTAGAAGCGCTGTCTCTAGTTGGCAGAGGTATACACTTCTGACAAATAGGGACACACCTTTTCCAGTCAGGGCAAGGGGATCACACACCTAGATAACCCCTGCTCACCCCCTTGGTAGCTTGGCAAAGCAGACAGGCTTATCTCAGAGGCAGTGCGTTAAGCATTTATGACCACATACAGTAATAAAGTGAATACACTACAAATGGACACGACACAGTAGTATTATAAAAATAAGAATGTTTATATAAGGCTTAGCACAAGACCAAATAACGACAAAAATATACCACAATCTTAATAAATACTCTTGGAAGGAAAAATAATAGTTCAAGCGTAGTTTCTTCTTAGCACAAAGTCTTTAGTAACAAAAGCAACTCTTCTTCTTTAAAACACAGTTCTTGGTAACAATGTAACTCACACGGGAGTCACACGACGTCGAGGCAAAGTTAATCCAAAGATTCGGCATCGACCGCGAGGAGCGCTACGTCGAGCCCGGAGTCGCACAGACCCCCACAACACAGTACCTTGGAAAAGCGAAGCACTCGATGATCAGCGGCGTCGAGATGTCCGGCGTCGCGTCTTCGGCGTTGCTCGGGCCTCGGAGTCGGGGCGATATGCAGCGGCGTCGACAGATGTCAGGCAGGAGCAGCGCTCACGAGGTGAAGCAGGATACGGCGGCGTCGTCGATGACGATGTTGCAAGAGTGAGCAGCGCTCACGGCGTCGAGAGGGCTCGGTGTCGATGCGATCAGCGACGGCGTTGACACAGGGTCACTTGGAGCTGGAGCCGAACTCGCTACTCACTGGCGTCTCTACTGGCGTCGATCGGGCCCGGCGGCCGGCGTCGAAGGTGCAGGACACGGGAGCTGCACTCACGATGTCGAGCTGGATTCGGCGGCGTCCGTCGGCGTCGAGATTGCTGGATTCTTCAGAGGTGCTAGATTTTCAGGTTCCAGCAACAAGCACTTTCAGCAAATAAATGAAGTCCTTTGGCCCTGTGACTTCAACAGGAGGCTGGCACTCTTCCAGCCCTTGGAGATTTCCTTGGCAAAGCTTGAGAGTACACACTCAGTTCCTCTCTCCTGGTTCCTTGGCAAAAATAAAGAAACAACTGCAGGATTCCCCCAACAAACAGCACACTGGCAGAAGGGGTAGGCAAGTCCTTGGATCAGCAGGCTTCTTGTCCTTGGTTCAGGTTTCCTTGTCAGAAGTGATCTCTCTTCTTGGTTCAGGGGTCCTTCTCTTATACCCCTTTTTGGCTTTGATCCCTTTGTCCATGCAGGGGAATTTCCCCCCATCTCGGGTTTGTTGTGGGTGTTGCCAGGCCGAGGCACCTGGCCTATTCACTGTGCAGGGCAGAGTCTTCAGCCGCCCAGCAGGAGCGGAGCCAGCATTGTCACTGGCAGGGACAGGGCCATCAGTCGCCCGGTAGGAGGTGGGGCCAGGAAAGTCCATGGCAGGCACAGAGTCATCAGTCGCCTGGCAGGGGGGCGGAGCCAGCATTGTATCAGGCAGGGCAGGCTATCAGGAGCTACTCTTCCCCTACTCTCAATGCAAATGCCCCACTCACCCCACACTGACTCATTCAGACCTCTGGAGCCACCCAGCTCCTGTCACACGCACACCAGAACCAGCAGAGACCGGTAGACAGTTAGACAAGAAAATAGCTACTTTCTAAAAGTGCTATTTTCAAACACAGAGTCCAAAAACCATCCACCCAAACAGATGCGTTATTAAACCCTGAGTTCAGGGATACCAAACTCGACATTGCACCATGCTCCCCGAGCCCGCTAGGATTATAGCATTAATAATCCTGGCAGCCCATTCTAACTGATGGAGAGCAGGTAACCTTACAATAGTGAAAAACGAATATGGCTGTAATTCACTATTAGGACATGCCAACCTTGTCAGGCTTGTCCTACCTTATGCTTACAATGCACCCTGCCCTTGGGCCTACCATAGGGGTGACTAACATGAAGTTAAGGAAAGGTTTAGGGACTGGCAAGTAGGTGTACTTGCGCAGTCTGCGTGACAGTACCTCTAGCAATGGCAGACCTGTAGACATACTTTTACTAGGCCGCTTCTGTTGGTGTCCCAACACGTGCTGCAGGCCCACTAGCAGCATTTGTATTTACAAGCCCTGGCACTCCTGGTGCACTCTACTAGGGACTGACAGTAAACCAAATAAGCCAAACATGGAATTCAATCAATACAGCAATTTCACATAGGGAGCACTTGCACTGTGGCACTGATCAGCAGTGGCACAGTGCCCAAAGCATTATACCAGCAAAAACATTGTAAACAGAGGAGGCAAACAGAAAAAAATGGAGGAGAGACTCATGCCAATGATGCCAGGTCTAACACAGAGGCTATTGAGCATTTACCTAAACTTTCCGCAAATGAACCAAGCACGAGTGCACCCATTTCCGCCTCTGACTGTCCTCCCCCGCAGACCTTTGTGGAACAAACCGGGAAACTCATGGAAAGCCTCGTGGAGAAGGTTCTGGGAGAAATGAGAGAGAGGTTTCTGGTATCTGAATCCAACCAGGCAAAGATTCAGGAAGTCTGCGAGACATTAGAACAGAAGATGAATGATCTGGGGGACAGAGTAGCTGCAGTGGAGTCAGAGATGGTGTCCCTCAGCAGAAGAGTGGATTCTAACCAGTCCGAGATAAGGAAATTAAGAGACTCGGATAAAGCCACAAAGGAAAAATTAGAATCTCTTGAAAACCAAGCAAGAAAAAACAATCTTAGGATTCTAAATGTACCGGAAAATCTCGAAGGGCAAGACATAAGGAGCTTTTCTATCTCCCTGCTCGAAGAATTTTTTCCATGGACAAAAGACATAAACCTGAGTGATGATATACAAAGGGTGCACCGAGATCCTTTCAGAAAGAATAGAGACAGGAAAACGGCCAGAAAGATTTTGATCAAATTCAAAACATATACCCTAAAAGAGAGAATCCTAAGTGAAGGACTAAAAAGCAGTTCTCTAAAGAAAGACAATTGGACTTTCAGGATACGCTCAGATATGTCAAAAGCCACCCAAGATAGGCAATGGGAATTAGGTCAATACATGTCCGAATTAAAAACTTTAGGAGCTACGGTCCAAATGAGATTCCCCGCCGCTCTGAGAATCATGTGGCAGAACAAAATTTATAACTTTAGAGAACCAAGGGAAGTGGAAGAGTTCATACAACAGATTAAGGCTCAGCTTCGTACTACAACATAAATTTTTAAAGATCGGTAACATATCAAAAAACAATTGTGGAGCATGAATAGGGCGAACAACATCGTCCAAAAGAAAGAAGGGAGGCTTCCTCGTGGTGGGCGAAGACAAACACAAAAAAAAATATAAAGTCAAATAAAAAAGACACTATGGGTGGGGAGCAAACTAGGGAAAAAACTGAAAAATTTATCCTCAAGAGAAAAACAGCGGAGAGTGCAAGAGAACGGAAAATAAAAATGAAACTCGATCTGGAACTAAAGAATAGAACAAAAAGAGAGTATCATGTCTAAAACAATAAAAGACTTTAAAATAATATCTTGGAACGTAAATGGGCTCAGAACTTTGTGCAGACGGAAGAGGATTTTTGAATATCTAAAACTAGTAGATAGTGAGGTAATCATTCTCCAAGAAACTCATCTTCTAAACCAAGAATGGGAACAAATAATAAAATCGCTGAACTGGGTAGACTCCTACGTCTGTACTAATCAAAATTGCAATATAAAGGGAGTCGCAATATTATTCAAAAAAACCCCCAATGTGAAAATTATACATAAAACAGTAGATAACAAAGGTAGATGGGTCCTAGCAAGAGTGAAAATATACGACATCAACTTAACAATAGCGGGGTATTACGGTCCAAATATCGATGATCCAAACCCTCTACAAAAATTGTATACAGAACTGTTAACCACACCCGATCCTATAGTGCTCGGGGGCGATTTTAACATCATGATAGACCCTAAAGTAGATAGATCCCCTCCAGGAAGACAATCTAATTTATCAAAAATGAGAGAATGGCTAAGCATCTACAAAAGGGATTTAGAACTGACCGACATGTGGAGAGAGAAAGGGAACAAGGAGCACCCGTTCACCTTACATAACAAAAAATTAGGTCATAAGTCTAGAATTGACTATATTTTGATCAGCAAAAACCTCCATAGAAGTATTAAAGCCCTAGACCATCTGCCCGAACACCTGTCCGATCATTCGGCAGTTCAATTAACTTTATGCATAGAAATAAATAAATCTTTATCCAGATAGACAGTAGATCGTACTCTTTTCTTGGATCCAATAAGACCTCAGACCAAATAACCTGTCATCAGAGGTAAACTCATGAGTCTGGGGGCTTACAGAGCAAAACTCACAAGACAGGAGATCAAAGGAAAAGAGGAGGCCATAAGTCAGCTAGATATACGATTAAACACAGAGCCAAATATGGAAATAAGAAATATTCTGGAAATAGAGAGAAAAGACCTAAAAGAAATGTTGGCGGACTATCTGGAAGACAGAGTGAAAACTAGGTGGGAGGCTAGTAAATTAGCCATTCATGAGTATGGAGAGGGATGTGGAAAGTTACTGGCCTGGAAAACTAAAACGGACCAAACAAGAAATAGAATAGACAAAATACAACTAAGCAATCATTTTGGTACAACCTCGGATGAGTCTAAAATCAAGCAGGAATTCGAAAATTTCTTTTCTGACTTATATGAAGAAGACTCCCCCTGCTCCCCAGAGCAACTAGGAAAATATCTGGACTCTTTAAATCTGCCGAGGCTATCAGAATGGGAAAATGAAGAGTTAAATGCAGAAATAACAACGGAAGAAGTAAAGACAGCCATGAAATCGTTGAAAAAAGGGAAAGCCGCTGGTCCCGACGCTTTACCTAACGGACTATACACTGCATTAAGGGAAGTAATAGCCCCTCCTTTAACGAGATTACTAAACAAAATCTACAAAGAAAAAGATAAAACTCCTGACACCTGGCATGACGCTATTATCAGTCTTATCTTAAAACCAGGAAATAAAACCTCAGTCTGTGAGTCATATAGACCAATATCCCTGCTAAACTGTGACTATAAAATCTTCACAAAAATAATAGCAGGTAGATTAGCCTTGGTAATGCCAAAATTGATTCATTCAGACCAAAAGGGTTTTATAAAAGAGAGGCAAATATCAGATCTTACTCACAAACTTTTTGCAGCAGTTGATATAGCCAATGGCGAAAAAATCCCCCTTACTATAATAACTTTTGACACTGCAAAAGCTTTCGATCGCGTCAACTGGTCCTTTCTAAACAGAGTTATTGACAAATATAACCTTGGTCAAAATTTTAGCCACCTAATAACTGAGACCTACAGAAACCCAAGAGCAAAGATCCTAGTTAATGGGGGTCTAACAAGCAACTTCACAATACATAGAGGAACAAGACAAGGGTGCCCACTGTCTCCATTGCTCTTTAATCTATACATTGAACCTCTGGCAGTCACAATTAGAAACAACGAATTAATAACCCCTTTTACATATCGGGACTGGGTCAAAGAGGTGGCACTATATGCAGATGATTTAATGATCTTTACAGGAAACTATCAAACCTCCTCCCCAGCAATAAACAATGCAATAACAGAATTCGGGAAGATATCTGGATATTTAACAAATGAAGCAAAAACTGAATCAATGAGCTGGAACACACAACAGCACAATCCATACACAAAAGATCAAATAAAATATTTGGGTATAACTCTAGTAAAGGACCTTGAAAAAATCCCCCAAATAAATCTGAATAGGATCTCAACAGAAACGAAAAAGATCCTGAAGGTATGGGACAAGCTACCTCTAAACATGATTGGAATATCTAATCTGATAAAAATGTCGATCCTTCCTAAATTCACCTACCTTTTTAACGCTATACCACTGGAGTTTAAGAAAGAACATCTGAAAAAAATTCAAGGAGATATAACGGCTTTTATATGGCCTTCAAAAGGTTCAAGGATTGCTTGGAACAAAATAAGAAGAAGTAAACAACAAGGAGGAATAGCTAGCCCAGACATTATGGAATATTGTAGAGCCTTCCAATTTAAGAATGCAAGATCTTTGGTGAACAACTACGAATTTTATCCCCAATATCTTCAAATACTAACAAACAAAACCAACCACTTCCTGTTTAAATTTGGACATCCTACATTTAAAAATAAAATAAAACTAAAGGTACTAAAAAATCTGGCAAAAGTCTGGTATCAAGTAAGATGTGCATTAAATATCCCTTACTACAGTTATGCAGCCCCTATATGGGACTCACCAGGCACCCCTGAGTGCTTAAAAGATGCCCTAGCAACTCCTCTAAGAACGGCAGGAATTAACAGATGGGGACAATTGATGACAGAGAACTTAATAGTGTCCTGGGACCATCTTATAGAAATCACCAATGGGACTATGTCAAAATTTAAATACTATCAACCTACAAGCTGGGCTAACTCCTTGACGGAGAAAAGGACCGGAAACATAAGAATAGAGAAAGAAATCATTAAAATCTCTCCAATAAAAAAGGAAATTTCAATATGGTACTGGTCCATAATCACATCAGGAGACGAAAATGCCTCAATACCAAAATCAATCTGGCGTAATAACAACATAGACTCAGAACTTGATAATCTATGGCAGAAATCATGTGAAAAATGTTGGACTATTATCAAACCAGCGCGCTTAAAGAGAAATCACCTGTTCGCACTGCACAGGGCATACTGGACACCAAAAAAACTTTCAAAATTTAAAGGAGCAAGCATAAAAATATGTCCCAAGTGCGGATTAGAAAAAGCAGACGACATACACATGTTCCATGGATGCCCACAACTGGAACCTTTCTGGCAGGAAGTAGGTAACACATTATGTCGGATATTGGGAACAAACCTAAAAGTAAGTACAACACTAATTATTTTTGGGATATGTACCGCGCTAAATGTAAGTAATGAGAGGTTAACTAGAAAACAAGAAAATCTATCATTTGTTTTAATACTCCTAGCTAGAAGAGAGATTTATCTGAATTCGGTTAAGTCAGTACCACCATTGCATGAAGACTGGCTTAATTCCATAATAACTACTCATAAGCTAGATAGAAAAGGAAAACCTTCGAAAAAGTTTAATTTGTGGGAAATCTGGGAAAATCATTATATCAATTGACATAAAAGGGAAACCTGGAAAAACAACAATATGTCCGATGATTAAAGCGGTGACAATAATTCAGTCGGGAATAATTTCCCGACGAGTAGCCAAGAAAGGCTAGCTCTCTTTTCCCGTTCCACTACGAATTATTGAATATGGTAAAGGAGATAGGAGGACTAAAATACGACAGTTCCACCAAAGGGATACTCTGTGTGGCCGGAAAAGTCAGAAAAAGAGTGAAGGAACAAAAGTGGAAGTCTCAAAGTTCTCTATTGCACTCCTTATACATTCATACGCGAAATGAGGATTTAAAAAAAAAAATCAGTGAGTGCCAACATAACATAAGTGTTAGCAATTAATTTGGTGGTGAATGCTTCTTCAATTAAATTAATATTCAAAGGCTTGAGTTGAATTTTATGTCCCCATTTTATTTAATCTGCCTGTTTCTAAATCATCACTTTTGTCTCTTGTTGTTTTCTTTGCTGATGAAGCTCATCAAGGCAAGGCAATGCCCAGGTCTCCTCCCCGCCTTCATCATAGATTGGCGTTGCACCCTTCCCCTGCCAGATGCAATCTCTTTCAGGGCTCATGGAAATTCACACAACACAATCTCTCCTCAAACCCAGCAAAGGCCAGCACCCGGATATGTGGGACACGCACCTAATCTAGGGGCGCATATATTTTGATTCCCCCTACTAGATGGGTTACCTAGAAGCTGCTTGTACAGGAAGAGACACTGCTGATTAACACAAACTAAATGCAAAGTGTTGTGGTGGCATTCACTTGCCAATGCAAATGGAAAGTTGGCCAAAGTAATGTAAAGTAGTCCAATGGGTTTTGATGCGAATTCTATCTACTAACAATTGCTAACAGCTGTTTGCGCCCAAATCGTACCGCTCGTCAAGGCAGGCGTAATGTGGGAGTAATGTTTGAATTTCTCCATATTTTTAAAGCTTTGCTTGTGTGCTGCACTGCACTGGCATTTTACCCACTTTCCCTTTCACTTGGCAGTGTTGTGTCATGTTTAGTCTGCAAAATGGGATTTGACCTCTTTTTGCAAGAACTGGGGGGTGTATTCTGATGCACCATTTGCAGCAAAGCATTGTTTATGTTCCTTCTAAAATCAATAATGTTGCACCCTCTTTTGGATGGTGCTGTAACCCGCTTTATCCTGGTTCTACATCATCCCATGGGTCTGTTCGATAGGGAAGGCCCCAAACTCTGTATGTCTATGGGTGAATAGGGCCCTGTGTGCTTTTGCCATTAAAATGTATTCCATTACCTCCTAATACGTCTCTGTTGTTTTCAGATCTCCATGGCCCCACACCTTGTCCTGGAGACTTTTGTACAGCCCACTCATCCGTGATTAGGCAGGCTCCTGGACTGAACCTAAGAACAGCATCCATCCATCCAGGATGCCTTGTGGACCACTTCTACTGACTGATGCTCAGTTTCGTAACTGAGACAGTCTAGTTTAACAAGGCAGCTTTGCAAAAAGTTTGCCTATGACTGCTTGTCCTCTTGCCGGCACCCGCGATTGAGCAGTACTGCATCCTTACTATCGGGTATCGTACCGGACTATCTTGAACGTCCCCATATTCCCGATTGTGGTCCGCCTGACGTTCTTTGACTGACCAAACCTTGGCCCTTCTTCAGTCTTACACAAGCACATTGTTACCGGAATCAAATCCAAGTTGACCCCAACAGGTCACAGCAACAGCCCGCCCAGAAATTCCTGTGATCGGGTACACAATAAGCCTTGAACCCCTTGGCTTCCCTCTTGGCAAATGAGGCTGCTTTATTATTAGGCATACATTAAATGTCCTGATGAGATCCGTAGAATGTGTTAAACGGATCGAAACGCCGTCGACAACTATGAGCACCTTACACACATGGAATGATTTATTTGCCCTTTAAAAGTGTGAAGGTGTCAATATTGTTCTGTTTTATAATCAAATCTGTGTGATTAACAGGTTTACAGAACGTTAGGCTCTTGCCTAAGCCCTTTTGTTTGTTCTATTTAATTGTTCCCTGTCCTGATATTTCTTGTGTGATTGACTGGGCACAGGCTTGTGCCCTGTCTTGTATATTGTGTGTTATTCATGTTTTACATTGACTGAAAAGTAAATATCAAGACCTCTGCGAGGCTGGGCATGTCGCTTTCAAATATAGCAACGACGTTGTCTATATTTATTGATTAAGCATTATTATTTGTAAGGGACCACTGTTGCCTTAATAATACCAATATGCTGATGACAGTCATAGCTTTGTCCCTTTTGTGTCAGGCCCGGAGGTTGTAGCTTCCATGATGTTGTGATGCCTGCCGGAAGAAGTCAGGATAGGGTTAGCGAGGACAATACCAAGGTAACAAACGGAGGCGTGGCATTCCTGTAAAGGCTGTCCGTCACCATCAGAGGGTATCTCCTGGGTCTGAAACCTTCTGCCACATACAGTGACCAGCAGTTCTGATTTCTTTGGAACGGTTCCAGTAGCGTAACAAGGATGCCATGGGCTCTGGTGCAAGAAAGGAAAATGGATACTTTGACTGCTGTTGGGGTAGTAAAATACAGCAATTGTCAGGGTTCAGTGGCCCCCTCAGCGCTCTGGTCCCCAGTGCCACCAAACCAGCTGCACCAATGCTAGCTACAGGGACGGCCCTAGGCATGTGCAAACTGTGCACCTGCACAGGGCCGCCAAACCCCAGGGGCCGCCACGACGAGGATCGGATCGGAAGCCGAAGGATCACTGGCGGCCCCTTGGCAGGATTTGGCGGCCTCCGGGCAATGGCAGCGTGAGCGTTGTTGTCTTCAATTCATAGGTGACTGCATCATCCCCGACCTGTGAGTGAATTGTTCACTTGGGAGCAGGGGCGTAACAAAGGCCCACGCAGTGCGGGGGGGGGGGCCCGCGCTCCAGGGGGCCCCTCTGCCTCTTCATGAATGAAATGCCCGGCTGCTGCCGCGGCCTCTTAATAAAATGGTGCGCCATGCGTGCTGCACTCACGCCTCGGGGGTCCTCCCGCTCCAGGGGCCCCATAACACAGACTCTCTTCATGAATTAAATGGCCGGCTGACGGCCTCCAAATAAAATGACATGGTACGCATGCACACCTCCGGGGGCCCCGCGCTCCAGGGGCCTCCTCGCAGACTCAGCAGCCTTTCATTAATTAAATGGCCCGGGCCGCCTGGCAGCCTCTTAAGAAAATGGTCAAGGTGCGCACGCACGCCTGTGCCCCGGCCGGGCCTCCGGTGACGTCGATGATGAGATGTGCAAATAGTGAACGGGGTAATGAAGTGATTAATTTGCACTGTCACTCAAACACACGCACTAAATGGTGGTGGTGTGCGGCCCAGCCAGGACCGAGCCTCTGCCTGACTGAGGATCTTTATTAATTTATTAAATTGTGGCTGGTGTCATCGCGAGAGGGCCGGCAGGGGCTGATGACCAACCAATGCCTTTTATTTTAAATTAGTTGTCAGACACGCGCATTGCGAAGCGGCGCGCCCGCAATTAAAAGTGCGCTTGATGGTAAGACTTGTGAGCCTGAGGTGAGCGAGGGCGAGGCATCGTGACCCAGCCACGCTATGCCTAACGCCCCGGCCAGACACTGAAAAGGACCGTCACCGGCCCCGGGCCATAATTTAAATTATTACTTACTAGCCCTGGGCCCTGCTGCAGTGCCTGGCTAGAGTAGCTTGCCTTTGCCCTGCCTTTTGTGCTGCCAGTTCGCCCTTGCCTCTGAGTCTGAAGCTGCAGGCCTGCCCTCAAGTCAGTCAGG
The DNA here is from genome assembly GCF_964261635.1 of Lissotriton helveticus. NCBI lineage: Eukaryota > Metazoa > Chordata > Amphibia > Caudata > Salamandridae > Lissotriton > Lissotriton helveticus. The sequence continues at coordinate 45,742,707 of NC_136072.1, forward strand.
TGAGTCTGCCCGAGGCATGCGAGGGGGGGCCCGCGCTCCAGGGGCCCACTCACTCAGCAAGCCTTTTCTGACTTCTGCTGCTTATGAATGAAATGCTGCGCACCACGCCCGCCACCAGTGACACGGCCTCTTATAATAAATTAAATCGTGCGCACGCACGCTGGGCCCCAGCCGGGCCTTAGAGGCACTTCATAAATTATTATTATTTTTTTTTTTTTGAAAACCTTTATTGTACAAAGAAAGCTCACAAATACGGGCCTACAACCCACGAGGGCTGGCCACCACATGGTAGATAACGTAATAAATGAAAAACAAAGTTGCAACAGGATATGTCACCAGGAGCACAGGAGAAACAATAAGAGCATCGAGCAATCAGCAAGAACAGGACAATAAAAGGTTAATTTTCTAATGCGGGGTGGGGAAACAGAAGAATCATGGGCCGTGCAAAAAACAACCAGGGAGGGGCCGCGGCAAGCCGCCATCTTACGATCACAGAATGACAAAAGAAGCCATACCAACATAGCTATCAAAGAGTATAAACGTAATCGGAATATAAAGAAACGACAATGGCATCAATCAAATCGCACCTACCCGTCGCCGCCCCCACCCAAATTGAGGAGACATGATCAAAAAGGCCCACATAACAAAAGACAATACGATACGCATCCCAACAAAATAAAAGGACCCCGATAAAGGAGGAAAAAGGGGAGAGGGAAAAAGGGAACGAAAGAAGGGACTCCCACCTAACCACGCACCCCCAGGAGTGAAAGCAGGATAATAGAGTCCGGCAAGCGACATAGCAAAAATCGATACCGAATTACCCAGCGAGGTACAATCAGATACATACCGGAATACGAAAGTCACAGAAACTCCCCAGGGGGATACAGGAGGAGACGGAGTCCCGGAAAAAGTGAACACACAAGAGCCATAGAACAGAAAAAGAGGAAATAAGGGAGGAAAAAGACCCCCCAATACGGACAGACCCCCCCAACCCGCCCCTAAAGCCCACCCTGCACCCCTGCAGAAGGCTACGGCCTACCCCCCCGCAGCGTGCCTGTCGCCCTAATTAGAACCCGAAATATAGCGGAGCAAAGTTAAGTCGGAAACAAAGACAAAAATGGGAAGGGAAGAGAAGGAAACGAGGGATGGGAAACACACACAGACATACACGGGGGAGGGCCGGGAGACAGGAGTAAACGCACCCAGCCACCCGCCTGAGTCGAGGAGCCAGGTCCCCGGGAAGCCAAAGAACATCGGGTTAAAGTCCAGGGGCACCAGTCAATCACACAGAACCATACCGGGACAGGTTGACCGTCCAAACCAGTGCAAGACTACCGCACACAGATGCCAATATACATCAGCCCTGTCCTTGTTTGTCCAAAGTGGAAACGGTCCGATCCAGCGAGGACCAGGTTACGAAGAACAGGAGACAGACAGCAGGAAGATCCAACGGCAGTCCGGAAAAGGCACGTAAAGTGGAACACGGACGATCCAGGAAAGTCACGAAGTGTAGCAACCGATGCAGGCACAAGTCCAAGGATATGTCCAGGAGAACCGACCCATCTGGGCCAGCACAGGAGACATCGCCGGGCAGCAGCGACCGAAAGGAAGCGGGAGAGTCATGAAGGCCAGGCCAAGTAAAATCCAGCTCCCGGGCCCGAGAAAAAGAAGGTAGCGCAGGAGGAGGAGGCGCCATCAAGTTCCGTACAGCAGCAGACGCGGTCGGAGCCGGGGCCAATTCCGCCAGGATAATTCCAGCCGCACCCCGCGGCGGCACAATCACATCTGGCCGTGGGGGCCCAGGAGGCCCGCCGTGAGGAACCATCTCCGAAGCTAGGATAGGCGCGGTCACACAGAGCCGCCAGGAGAGCAGGGTGTCCAGTAACTCCTTAAGTGTAGGAAAACATTCACAGTATCCGGCACCCGGGCCATGCGGCGGGCCCCCAGCACTCGCCCAGGCCCGGTCAAGACACTCGGGGTCGGTCGCCATTTTGAGAGTCCGACAAGGCAGCGCGGCTGTAAATCTCCGCCGGGGCGGCAGTAAGGCAAACAAAGTCCCGCTGACCGGCAACAGAGCACCCCGGGCAGGAAGGGGGGCCATCAGAAGAAAGGGATTCGCCGGCCACCCAACGCCGCCGGTCCCGTTCTCCGAGTCCGGGCGGCCAAATCAAAATGGCCGGACCGGAGAACAAAGGGAGAGCAAGCCGGACACACGAGGAGCTTCGACCGCGGAAGGCAGCGCCTCCACCATAGGCCTCCTCCCCACAGGAATCGGCCAGGAAGGACCTCCGGCCCACACGAACAACGGCCCTCCGACCACCTCCTCCGCGCCCCGGAGGGCAGATCCGCAGGCTCCGTCTGGCCCGGGAGCCGGCAAGAAGATCCAGGCCAGTCCGCCTCCGACACCCCAACACAATCGGGGGCACTGCACCGGATCCACAGCAGCCAGGATAACCGGAACAAGAGGTAAGTGCCTGCAAGGCGTCGTAGCACCACCACTCAGCAAACAGGGCTTCCCGGGGCAGGATTACAGCAGGATAAATGTGAAAACCCAGGCGGGCGAACGGAGCCGAGCTAAAGCGCGGCCATCTCGGTCGCGAGCTAGGCTCCTCCCCCCACTTCATAAATTAAATGGTGCCTGTTTCGGATATTTGTATGATTCCAAGTGTATGACTTAGACATGACTCTGATACATGGAAGTCATTTAACAATTATTTCTTACGCTGTGCACCAGTTAATTTAGAGTTTCTCGTTCCTCAAATGAGTGTAATTTCTCACATTTTTATGTTTTTCCTTATCTTCATAGCTTGATTTTGCGCGCAAGAAAATGTCACTCATGTTCATTAAAATGTCACTCATAATTACTCTGAAATTATGAAAATGTCACACATGGCAATCTGAAACCTTGGCAGCTATGCTCTTCCTATAGTTTAGAGGTGTGCAAACTTAATTGATCACTGATATATTCAACAATTAAAGAGAGCCTTATGGAAACATGGTGGCAGCTTGACTGACGCATATTGGAATGGTGTATCTACTCTGATTAGTTTGGAATTACAGGCAGGACCCTTAAGGAAATACAGCGGCCCAAAGTAGATTGTTGGTCCTTTTTTAGAATTTCTCTATCTGTAATGTTGAATGGATGATTTATTGAAGGTCCCAAGATTTAAGTTTGAGGGAACTTTAGATGGAAGACATGTCCAGATGAGACCCGAAAAATTGTCACAGGTTGAAAAGTCGGCATCCCATCCCTACATTGCTTTCAAGAATTACTGGGTTCCCTAGAAGATACTGTATATGTGCAGATAGGATCTCTACTTTTGTTTATTTCCCAAAAATGTGTATGCAACCCTAGGTTCTGTTCAGAGTCTTGTTCCATGTTTTATAAATATTTGTTCACTGTGAGCACTGCGTCATCTGCAGTAATTTTGAGACATAAGAAATTTATATTGTTTCTATACCACAATTGTAAGACTTAAAAACGTTTTTTGTTGTAAATCAAAACAATCATCTAACGACTTTTCTGGACGTATTATTAAAACACCTTCCTGATCTCCGCCCCGTCCGGACCCCCTCTTCCGGGGGCCCCACCTACGCTCCCTGCACAGGGCCACCATGAGCCTAGAGCCGGATGGTCCTTCATTTGGGGAGTATGTCCCACATCCCGACCGAGCTGGTCCCTGTTTGTTGATGATGATGCACCAGTGACACTTGTACGACTTAGAGACAGAATAATCTGCCGACAGCAGCTCATTCATCTCTGGGAGGAGGACAAGCGTGGGCTGGCAAGCCTCAGGCAAGCCGCGGAAAGTCCCAGCCCTGACAGGTTGGACCAGAGCTGTGCAGAGAAGGGGTGGGGAGCAGCAGGCATTTACATGGTCACCGTGGGAGGAGCTGCAGCACACACAGCTGTCCCGCACAATTCCCCTTAGCTATGTTAATGCAGAAATATGAGGCCCCCAATGGCAAAGGACCACCCTACCACCCGTGCATTATTTATCAATTATGCCTACTTTAGCCAAGCGCATATATTGACACCTTGTATGAAATAAACACCATATTGGAGGCATGCCATGGGAATATGTCCTTTGTGCTTGTTTACTCAAGCAATGGTAATGGTAATGTTAATGGGCCTGATTCACAGAACTAACTTAAGACAAAATCCTAAACTTACTACTTTTGGTATTCACAGAAGTTAGGATTTTGTCTTAAGTTTGTCTTAAGACGGACTTAAGACAGACTTAAGACAACATCCTAACTTAAGTCTGTCTTAAGACAAACTAAAGACAAAATCCTAACTTCTGTGAATACCAATTTGTAGTAAGTTTAGGATTTTGTCTTAAGTTAGTTCTGTGAATCGGGCCCAATGTGTCTCCAATTTATAAAGCGCAACAGCTGCACCAGCAAAGGGGCGTCCCAGCGCTGACCGCAGAACAGCTAACACGAGGGGAGAGGCAGGCTACACGGTGGGAAACAGGTATTTTTTAATAGCCTTCCTGAAAGCCAAGAAGTTAGTGTGGCTCCTAATGTGGATGGGTAGCGAATTCCGAAGATGGGCAGCCCTGCTGCGGAAGGAACGGCCTCCTGCCCGCACTCTCCGAAACCTTAGAACCCTTACCAGATGCTGGCCTAGGGAGCGGAGCTGACATGTGGGGGTGTAGGGAGTAACTAAGGTGGCCAGGATACTGGGGGTGTTAAGTTTTAGGGCTTTAAAAGTGATGCAGAGGGCCTAAAATTCAATTCTCCTATCCACCGGCAACCAGTGTAGCCGGTGGATGGTGTCAGACGCAGGGCAGGACTTCCACAGGCCAATCAGAGATCTGCCTACTGCGTTCTGGGCTCGTTGGAGCAATCTCGGCCTTATTTGTCCATAAATACAAAGAGCAGGCATAATCCAGTCATGCCTGAATGATGGTCTGGTGCATAGGTGGGTAAAAAAATAATAATAGGGGTCTGAACCCCCGTAGAAGCCCAAAACAAGTCCCTGCTACCTTTTTGGCTTGGACTTGGTAGCTGAGGGATGAGTCCAACCATACCCCCAAATTTTTGACGGCCTGCTTGGGAGAGGGGGGGGGGCACTGCCCAGGCTTTTCGGCCACCAGAGTTCACTTTGGGAGAACCTTCCTAAATTGCTCTGGTTTAAGAGGATCAGCAGGTGAGCCAGATTTAATTTTCCTGCATAGTGTTTGCAGCTGGTCTACCGAAATGGGTAAGAAAGACTCCAAGGAATTATCAGTTTGATACCACCCTACAGCTAGAGGGGTGATAGCCGTAGTAGGAAAGGACCTATAGATGTTACCAACCTTCCTGATAAAGAAGGAGGCAAGGTCCTCGCACTGCTCGTTGGACTGGATTTCCTGCACTGCGTTGGCCTGCTGCGATTTAAGGCTGGAGATTATCGAGAAAACGTGCTTTGCCGGATTGTCGCTGTTACAGATTTGGTCGGCATAGAACGTTGCGTGTGCCAGTTGAATGGCCCTATGGTAACTTTTGACTGCCATTCGATAGGTGTCTTTCACAGTGGTGTTGAAATAAATCCCTCCTCCAAATGCGTTACAGGCTTTTGCGGTCTTTGCGCCAATCTGCTAAGTCGCTATTATACCATGGTCTAAAAAAGCAATTTGCACATAGTGAGAACATATTTTACCCAAAATAAAGTTGTTCGAGTAGGTGAACCAAGATTGCTCCTCAGACTGCTGATTTCATGGCCTGTAACTTTATCACAAAATGAAGAGTTGACCATGACATGGTGCCCTATGTAACCTTTTGGTAATATTCCATATGCATTGGGTTCTAGTCCATTTTCTTACCACAAACTTACCCCTATCCCCTAGACTTATTACAAGTACTTCCAATCTTTGCTGAAAATTTGTGCAGAGGAACATATTTAAAAAGACATTGCCTAAACTCTCACTATGAAGTTCCTAAGTGCAGTGCTTTATTTGTAAAAAAAAAAAAAAGTGGCCAAAGTTTTGCTCATAACTTTTTAGCTGATGCTATCTAATGTCACTGGTGCTGAATCCCAAGACTACGTAATCTTGAATCCAACTCATGGCAATTTCATTCACCAAAATTCCCCTTCTCTTCGAGGTTCTGTTTTCATCTCTGTTTTCTTTCTATCTCGCTATGGGCATGGTTTAAATCTTGGCGGACAGATTACTCCTTCACAATGGTGATGGATGTCCCTTCCACCGGAATGTAGATCCCATATGATATAATGGAATTTATTTTTCGGCTGCCAGGTAACTCCGTCACAACGGTAACAGATATCCAAGATCAAAATCAGGCCCTATGATTCCATCATTCTCCTCGACTTTGTTTTCCTCTTTTGTTTTTCCTCTCTCTTGAGCTGATGAGAAAAATTAGTGCCGGTCCGTACGGATGTATGACGGTACAACGCGTACCGTTACAACGCGTCTCTTTACGACGCAGTTTTAACAACGCAAGTCGTTACAACAACTTGCGTTGGGGGGGCGCTGATAGTGAATAGTTTAATTTACTATTCCAACACCAGTCCCCGTGGATAGTAGGGAAGGTGTTGGATAGTAAATTAAACTTTTCCCTATCCTAGAGCGCCTTCCAGCGCAAGTCGTGGTTACGACTTGCGTTGTAAAAGACGCGTCGTAACTGCACTGCGGGGTAACATCCGCGTTGTAAAGGATGTTCCCCGGTCCGTACAAATGAGTGCTTGTGAGCCTCACCGGCATCCACCACCTCACAGTAAGCACTGCCTAGGCAGACACAGTTTAAAGACATGTCTCCTGGTTCCACCATTTCCAACCTGCCCACTGAACCATAACTGGTGTGGGAGCGGGGGAAGGGCGGATTCTAACAACTAGTGAAAGGCACTGCATTGAAGCTGAAAGTCCAGTGTATTGGGAGCTGTGGCCAAATCTTAGCAGCATAGTTTGGTAAATTACAGATTTGATGTCTAGTAGGCTCATTCCACACTAACACTTATCACCTCCTCTGGACCGCAGGTACTGCATTGCAGCCATTCTATAGCAGTTTCCTCTCTGGTTGCAGATCGAAAGTGTTTTCTGGGGCAAGGTCAATGGTTTGGGCTGGGCAGTGCATGAATGAGGGAACGGGTTTAGTAGCAGTGCCATATATTAGTTTTGAGTTCTGATGTTGTGTAGTGTTTGATTTGTAGAAGAATAAGTGATAATACCCAAAGATCAGCTCAGAATCCTCAGGCATTCCAAAAACCAAGACAGCCTAGTCTGAAATCCACCTCACAACTCTTTAATTGACTACCAGAGTCTCCCTGTCCCTTTACCTCACTATTACATGCATTTGCTTTCTCTCTTTGTGATGGTTTTCCTGTCTTTCTTTTCCTCCTTCTTTCCCCTTTGTGCATTTTCCCTCTCTTGCTCTTGGAAAATATCTGATGAATGAGTGCTGGTCCTACAAATCAGTGGCGGTGGGCTCCACCGGCAACCACAGGCTCAAATTAAGCACTGGTGTTGTGTGAGATACCAAGAAAGTGTGCTCCAAAGTTGACACGGTAGTGTGGAAGCATCCATTAATCATGAGGCAGAAGTGTGAAGATAGACTTCAAGCATCATACACAAACAGGTCAGTTTTGTGGCCCTGGAGGTGCCTGAGCCGTCATTATGGAGACAGGACTTTTGCGCTCCTCTGAATTCCCCTTGTAATCCATAGTTGTGAGCTGTTGAGTTCAGACGATCATTGCATAATCAACGCTGTGAGGTTGTGGTTGATGTATGAGGAGGAAGGGGACTGAAAATGTCACAGATGACTCCCAATGACTCACAGTCTGAAACACTAAGGGGAACATTAGGATGGCGGGCGGACTTTGTCCGCCCACCATCCCGTCGTAAATAGGGACCGCCATAAGGGCGGGGGTCCCGTGGGTGCCATTAGGATGCGCCCGTCACAGTGGCTGGAGCAACCTGCATCCTGCACTCAGCACCGCCCGCCATAATGCCAGGAAGGCTTGTTGTGCACTTCCATGCACAACATGGCGCGGTGCCTGCCATGTTGTGCATGGATCTGTAGGGGGGTACCATAGGTACCCCCCATGTGCACTCCCCACTCCCCAGAGTCCCTTGGGGCCCGCAAAGGGCCCCCACAAGCAATTCCTGCATGCCTTTCCGTTGCGGCAATGCCGCCACGGAAAGGCATGCTACCGCCCTCATAGTAATATGGCTGGCGGTGTCTAACAGACACCACCACCATATAAACTGCTTTTCCGCCCGGTAGGCAATCGGGTGGATTGCCTACCGGCGGAAAACCGGCGGACAGTCTTCCCGTCCACCGGGGTCCCCCCCCACCATGGTAATGTGGTGGGGGGAAATCGGTAGCGGGTGGAGGATTTTGTCGGGGGGATCGACACCGCCATACGCGATCCGCCCGTTATCCTAATGTGCCCCTGAAATCCGTAAAGTTAGATGCAGACGGCATCTTTTTGTACACTACTGCGAGTCCTCCGCCAGTATTCATATGATGTCGATTTCTGATGAGGATAGAGTGTCGTTCGGGTACTGCTTTTTGTAGACCACTCTGGGGTAGAAGGCAGTGTCCAGATGACTTACCAAATAGGAAACATTTCTTTTTATAGCAGCCCTGTTCCTTTAAGGATCACAGGATGCTAAAAAAAAGAAAGATTCTCATTTGCGAATATAAACACAGAGATGGTGAGCTGCTGTTCCTTGTTTTGTGTTCGTAACCAGTCACAGTGGGTCCCAAATAGCCACCTGCATAATAATATTCAGTCATTCTATGACACAAAGGGGCATATTACCAACAACTAGCGATATTCATCGCTAAATGGGCTTAGCGAGTATTTTTTTAACGCCAAGCATCGCCGGATATTATCGCAGAGATAACGTGCTATTAGCAACGTTTATCTCTAAAGCGATAAAATATCCGGTGTTAGCGGCGAAATGCGTGAATATCGCTGGTAATCCAGCAATATTCACGCATTATCGCTAACAGGGACTTAGCCATAATATCCAACTCCCGTTGGATATAATGGCGAAGAACTGGTCTGAGCAGGCGTTAGTTTTTGGAGATATTCGCGCTTAGCGCGAATATTTCCATCGCTACGCCTGCCTTGCTAATAGGCGATAGCGACGTTAGCGACTGCTTTCAGTCGCTAACAGGTTGGGTACGCCCAGTTTGCATGTCATTGGCGATAAATATCGCTGACATGCAAAGCGGGCCCCAAACCGCTCGCTATTGCCTACAAGCTGTCGCTAACTGATGTTAGCGACAGCTTGCTAATAGGGCGATAGAATTATCGCCGCTTAGCGGCCGAAAACGGCCGCTAAAGTGACGATAATCACATAACTTCCGCTTTGGTAATATGCCCCAAAGTGTCTTCACTTACAAAGTGTCCTGTTCTATAATAGTCAGAATTTCACCACCCTATTGCCTAAATGGTGTGTAACATGCTAACGAGGACGTCCATCTTGTACATGTGACCTCATACTGCACCTTTCATTAGCTCAGGTGATAGAAGGAACACAAGCAGAATGAAATGTGGCATGGTGGTCAGAGTTGCTGACTTTGGAACCTGGGGACTCAAGTTAATTTCCTAGCCTTGACAGTTGGCTCAACATTGTGTGATTCTGGGCAAATCACTTAATCCTCCTGCCTCTCAAAAAAATATGTGTGAAATGTATTGTGTGATCCCCACTTGATGTACACCCCAATGCCCCAGGTAATGAACAATGCTCTGTTGCTTCCTAGCCAGGCTTATGCTCTATAAACACCAATTCATACACAAAATCATGGATGTTATTTAAGGGTCCCAGCTGCGACCCCTGGCTTGCCTCTTGCTACCCCTGGCCTAAAATATGGCAAATATCAGTGCCAGGAACACAGCGGCAGTTTGTCCTTATGGAAGTCAGGTACTCGGTTGGGGCTCCACTATCTTTGTTTTCTGCCAATTTTTTTTTGTTAAACTAATTATTAATAATATTATATTATAGCCTTATAGCCTGCCGTAGAGGGCTATACCGGCTATTAAAGACCCTCTCCAGCGTTAAAGGCCCGAGCCGAAGGCGAGGGCCTTTAACAAGGGAGAGGGACTTTAATAGCGGTATAGCCCATCTACGAAGGGCTATAAGGCTATTAGAACATTCTGTCACTAGAGGGCAGAATGTTCTAATAAAAAAAAAACAAAGCCTTCAGGGAGCGCGAGGGGATTGGAATCCCCCAGGCTCCCTGAAGCATTTGTTCACAGCCAAAGCTGTGAACAAAGAAGCATTGGAATGTTGGAGCTCCAGGCTTATACCAGCCATTATAAGCCCGGAGCACTCCATTGTTTTCAATGGAGCTACCAACATTCCAATGTTCTAATATTCGTTAATAGTATGCTAAAAAAAATGGAGTACAATTAGCTGGATTATGACCTTCCCTGGCAACTGAGGTAGGCATTAGAAATGTATGTTGTGAGCATGCTTGCAGGTGAGAGTGTGTTTATGTGCTAGAGGGTGTATGTAAGTGTGAATGAGTGTAAGCAAATGTGTGTGAGGGAAGTGACAGTCAAAGGGCATGTGATGTCAATTTAGCTACACCTGACATTTTGGTGAAATGACGTCCCTGCACAAAATATACATATATGCTTCAGAGCAAACTTTTACAGTATGAAGACCAAAGGGCACCTGTTCAGTAGGTAAAATGGGAGGTGGCGGCATGGGCTGTTAGCTCTAAAATTCTGGGGCCCGAGGGCAGAATTAGAATAAGGCGGGCAACTGACTTGGCTCCATCCATGCCAATCCTAGGCCTGTGAATACATCTCTATATTGTCCTATAGAACAAATCTTCAAGTAGGTTCTCCTTTGAAATCCACTGAACAAGCCCCGGGTGGAAGGGTCTCATGTCCCTTGATTCTAATTATCTTACTTTTAGAGCATTTCATATTATGGAAAAGGATCCCCTTAGCCATGAGTGGTTGTATGTCAGAATATTGCCTACAGAAATATTGCCTGATAGATTTAATGTCCTAAATATCCTTTGCAAAAACATTGTCCCATTTTCTATTATTAATTCAATGGGGGAATTTTTTTGTAGGCAATATTTAGGTTAATTATTCACATTTGTATAGTGCCGGCTACCATTTGCAATGCTTGTTAGCTCTTTGTCACAGGAGCCATACTTGCTGATCTAGAAAATCCGTCAATCGGACCTGAGAAACCCTCACTTGATAGTGTCTATTTTTGTGTATTTATTTTATTGTTTGTGATTAGTAGAGTTTATTCAGAGTTGACACTCACAATGGGTTGTGTTAGTGTGAAAGTTTAATGACTTGGACCAGTGAAGATCTCTGCAATATTTTGTGTGTGCGCATGTCTGTGCAGAAAGACCTTCCCACATTCCTTTAACTGGGGCAAACAATTACCCTTTGCTCATCCAAAGTATAGTCCTGCCTATATATGCATCACACCAGTGAGAAACCATTTCATCCAAATTGTTTTACTCAAAAATTTAATATAACTGGCATTTATCTATTAATGGAAACCAATAAAAAGAGTGTTTTTTTCAAAATTGTTATTTAATTGTTTTAAGGTGTGAATGTCATTAATCTTGAATATTGGTTCTCAGTGTTGATTTTAATACAAATGGGCTCTATGTTCCTAACCCTTCCTTCTCTTGTCACTGGGTGCTGTTCCACCTCTATGTTTTAAATTCTGTCTCTTTGCACTTTGTTCAAACCACTTTGCCTTTTTCACAGCTTCATTATCCCTCTCAAGCTCTTTTTTTTTTAATTATGTTTTATTGGTATCAGACAAATCATACAAAGCAGAAAGCACAGTGCTATGTCGCGGCGACAGATATAAACAGCCAATCTGGAAAAGGACCCACACCATAGGACCCAACATACATCGCATGTAATTCTTAACAGTCCGAGCCCGTCCCCCGGCTATGACAGTCCCTTGAGTCGCTGTAATGTCCAATAGCTTTCTGCGCGTTGCTCAAGCTCTTTTTGTCTGTTTCGTCTGTTTGTTTTTGCCTCCCTCTATCGGTCTGGCGTAAGGAGACTCTTTCATTGACTAGGGACATCATAAATGAAATTTTTAAATTAGAAGGTGTGAACAATATCAGTTGGCTAAAATATGTTGAATCCAACCTTGAGATGGTTGGACTACACCACCTTTATGAAGATCCAATGACGGGTTTATCCAATTCTAAGAAAGAGCTGAAAATCCATCCATTGATCGAGTTACAGGCAAAGAGGCAGGATATTAATCTTAAACTGTCAACAGTCAGAGCATATTACGCTGTCCCGAGTATAACATCGATTAATGTAAACCTAAACTATCTATCGTTTGTTACAAATTTGCAACATAGATACATCTGAATTAGATTTCGTTTAAATTATATCCCCTTGATGTTAGGTCTTCCTTTTCAAAATCTATGTGATTTCTGAACTGCCACTTTGTCCCTGTGACAATAGATCTGCCCAGAATGACCTCCATTTCTTGTTTTTTTGCAAATTCTATACTGAAGAAAGGAAACGATTTATTGTCCCCCCTCATTCATAAAATCAATTTTAAACAGTGTTGTGTGGCTTTGTATTTTCTTCAGTTATTGTCTGATCCCTTTATATGTTGCGCTTTGGCTTCATTCTTTTTATCTGCTTTGATGAAAAGCAGATTATATTCCCAACTTGATACTTAAACTGTAACTTAGTCCATTGAATTCTTCAATAACTCTCTGTATATCCATGATCTATTATTCATTTTTAAAACACGAATAATCTTTTAATCTAATTTTTTGTAATAAATTTGTGTGATTTATTACATGTAATTTTAAATTGTAATATTAACGGAAATTGTTGTCTCTGTAGAATACTTTTTATGCCATCATTCTGTTGGCGAAATAAAGTTGTTTTGACTGACTGGCCTCCCTCCACACTCTTGCTTCTTGTCTGTAAGCAGGGCACCCCAATAACTCTCTTCTTACCCATTTTCTAATTCGTTTGTTTCACACTTCCCCATGCTCTTTGTTTTTCCACTTTATTTTGTGGGGGTTCCCTGCCATAGCCTCAATTGCCCTCTTATCCACCACCATGTCTCCCTCAATTTTGTGTCCTTACCCCTTTTTTATTTTATTTCCATCCTCCCTCCTGTTTGAAGCAGTTGTAGAAAGAAAAGAGGGACTTCTGCAAGGGGGGTCCATAACTATTTTTTCTTTTGATAACCTTTTTTTATTTGTTTTCTTTTGAAGTTCATGATTATTGTTCTTTTTCCCAGTGCTTTAATCAAAAATGTCTTCACATATCAAACAGTTTTTCTTTTAAACGAAGTTTTGATTTTTGTGGTTCCTATAAATGGGTTTCTGATATTTAGGGCCCCATTAGGATGGTGGGCGGGCTTTGCCCGCCCGCCTCCCTTGCGGAAAATGGGACCGCCCGCCTTGTCTGAATTAGGATGCGCCCGCCACAGTGGCGGGCGCATCCCCCATTTTTAACATTGTGGCGGGCGGTACTCACTGCACCGCTGCCACAATGTTAAAAATGAATGCGCGCATTTGCATAAACAAAGTGGCAGGCACCGCGGGTGCCTGCCACCTTGTTTATGCAAATGCTGGGGGGTACAACAGGTACCCCCCGTGTGCACCCCCAACCCATCCTTCACTCTGGGGGCCCGCAGGGGGCCCCCAGAGTGAAGACCGCACGCCTTTCCGTGGCGGCATCGCCGCCACGGAAAGGCATCCGATTTGGGCCATACTAACATGGCTGGCGGTGTCTATGAGACACCACCACCATATTAATTCTTTTCCGCCCAGGCCGCAAGGCGACCGGGGCGGAAAAGCGGTGGACGGTCTTTCCGTCCGCCGCGGTCCCCCCCGCCATACTAATATGGCGGGGGGTATTCGGGAGAGGATGTCGGGCTAATTGCCCCCGCCAGGCCGGCGGTGGCTAGCACCAGCCTGGTGGGGGAATCCGCCTGACATCGTAATGGGCCCCTTAGTTTTTGTGTGATGTGACTGCAGTCAGTGTGAACTGAGGGTGTCTGAATGCACAGACAGCAGCACTGAGTGTCTCCCTCTGGCAGATCAGGGGGCGGGGTTGAGGAAGGAACAACAGGAACTCGAGAACCAGGTGATCAGCATTCCTGCCCTTTGGTGGGTGACAACAAATACTTTGGAACCTGTCCGGTGGGAGCGCCTTTTGTGATGTCACCGTCTCGTCACTCAGCCCTGGGCGAGTGGGAAACTCCAGGACGCTAATGAGGGCGGGGGCAGCAGGACAGGTGATTTAAAAAGGCCAACAATGCCAAATTACTGGAATGCGGCTACACCTGTAAGTGAATATTTAATGGACAGCCGAAAGGGTCCAGGGGGGAGGAGGGGGCTTTATAAAAAAAGGGAAAATGTAAGTCTGGGCTAGTCAGTCATATTTATTGGTCCAGCTTATAGACATAAGCCATACAATATGTGAATAATACAATCCACATTCTAAATATAATGATGCCATAAAAGGGGATATGAGCAATAAATAAATTCCACAAAAAAAAAAAAAAAAAGAAATACAGGGACGTTTTCAAATACAAAACAAGCTCATGCAGAAGGCCCTTTGTAAACTTTCCTCACTCAGGCCCAGATGTAGGTAAAATAGATTTACCTATTTTTAATTACCGAATTTTACCGATTCGGTAATTAAAAATCGGTAAATCTAAGGGGTGGATATGTAGGTATTCCAGATGTGCTGGAATACCGATTCTGAAGAATTCGGTATTTACCGATTCGGTAAATACCGAATCGGTAATGCCCATTCATTCCTATGGGCTTTGAAGCCCATAGGAATGAATGGGTATTACCGATTCGGTATTTACCGAATCGGTAAATACCGATTTGCACAAGGGTGCAGGGGGTGTCACTTTGACACCCTCTGGCACCCCCAAAACAGGCTCGGGTTCCATGTGGCAGGCATACATGCCCTAAGGGCATGTCTGTCTGTCACATGGCATAGGTGTGCATGCACACATGTGCATGCACACCGGAATCGGTATTTTACCATCAAATTGGATTTGATGGTAAAATACCGATTCTGTAAGGCCTCTGGGACTCTGAAGAGTCCCACCTACATCTTGGTACCTCAGATTCGGTAAAATTACCGATTTTTTATTTTACCGTATCGGTAAAATTACCGATTCGGTAATTTTACCGATTCGTTAAAATAATGCCCCCTACATACCTGTCACCCATATACCGGTCGGTAACGGCCGAAAATACCGATTTTCGGCCGTTACCGACCGACCTAAATCTGGCCCTCAGTAGTTAATACCACAAAGAAAATGAACAAAATTACTAGTTTCAAAATAGAATAATTCTGCAGCCAAATGCAATCAACAGGACAGCAACAGCTTTTACTAAGGGGATTTGTGCAAAAGATTTCTGACTGATATAAATTAATCTGCTACTGGTAGATCAACACAGATATAAGTAATAGCGAAACAATAGTGATAAAAAAAAAAACCCTCTGGAACTCTGGGAGGGCTAGCTATATCAGGGCCGCGTCACTTTCCATGCTGCGTAAAAATAAGAGGCCACTGATTTAAAAACAGAATTAATATCAATCCTTAGGCAAACATTCCGAGCGGCAACACTGGGTCTAATTTACAAGGAATTGTCGCAGGGCAGCGCCACAAGTCTTCTTGCTGCGCTGCCCTATGCCAATGTGAAAAGACTAGGGGGCAGATTTACAAGCCCCTAGTGCCACTTGTACGTCATTTTTAACATGGGAAAAGTGACGCAAAAGTGGCGCAAGGGGCTTGTAAATCTGCCCCTAGAAATGCACCGGATTTATTAAATGCAGAGCATTCCTGTCCTTTCCCCCTGCGCTGGCGCACAATTTGCAGCCGAGCAATAATGGTGGCACCCTTCAAGGGTGTTGTATAGCTCCTATATATCCTTATATCGTGTTAAGTTAGCATAGGTACATTTCGGATTTAAACGCCATTTTTCCTTTCTTGCAACTTCTGCACACGACCCTTAATTGTTGACTTAGCTTTCAACCTAGTGGTTTGCCGTGGTGTATGTGAGAATAATATGTTATTGCTCTGATATCAGTTTTGTTTAATAAACCATGTCTGCACGGAGAGTGCTGAAGTTTCAGGAGCAACACGATATGGAATTGTTATGAGGTCTGATCTCCACGCCTTCATAGTCATAACACAAGTGCAGCCTTTGCCAACTTGGGCTTGAGGCGGGATTGATATTGCTTTGCACGAGAATTGTTAACACACTTGATGCGGTGCACATGCAGAGAGAGCTGGTGTATGCTGATGTGATTCCTTCATGCTAGGACACTAAGGTATGGGCCCGCCCTAAAACAACCCAAAGAGACCTTCTTAGATAATAATATAATATATGTGTTAGGGAGGGTGAGATATAAGTGTTGTTAACTCTTATTCATTACAGCATGTTAACATGCTGTCACCATTCGCTTTTTATGTCTTAGTAACTATGCTGATAATTTTGCTACTGATAATAAGTATACTTGTATTATCAAAGATACTGCGCCAGAGAAGACGGCATTAGTAAATAAACATTTCAAATGCACATGTGTCTTCTTTACTCCATGTTCTGGTTTGTAATGATAATATAACGAAAGAGTGTTCATGAGTCCCACGTACCCTGAGGTACTGTAAGTTCATGTTCTGGTTTGTCTAAACATTGGGTGTTTGATATGTCCAATGAGACACTGTAGCTAGCTCGGTAAGGGGTGAGTTGGTTGCTAAGGTAAGTTTTGGGACACCCTAATTTGCCGAGGTTCCACTCCTCTGTGCACAGTTCTGTGTGAGTACAGAAACCCTGCAACATGGCGCCCAACGGTTTCGGTGGTCTTATATCATGACACTCGAGTAGTTTATCATTCATGCCTTAACCCCTTCACATCCGTTTCCGGAAAACGGGGTGTTGGTGAAACCTACCTATTTTTTTAAATAGGTCTTTATTCAAGCTTGATTCTTACTTAAACGGTTTCTTTGAATTACTACCCAGTTGTGCTACAAAGTATTCTTTGTGTTTTCTTGTTTCCGATTCTGTAATGGCGGCAGCGGTGGCTATTGCGCAGCATAGTCGCGTAGCGGTACGCAACCATCTTCAGACGTACCAAGTCCCAGTAGATGGGATGGCTGTGATTTTCGTGGTATGTGCAGATCCGGCGTTTCCTTACGAGTTGTTTTACTCTTGGGTTACGTTTCCGGCTGTGGACGCTAATTCTGGTTTGTTCCACTCCTACACCGCCTCGGATGTCCCGGCTGAATATACGCCGTACAGGGCATTGGAAATACCTATTGATCATTGGCAGCATCGAGTTTGGTTTGATGGCGCCCTCCCCCACTCTATGTCCCCTGCGAGGTTAGGCCCACTCTCAATTCCAGGTACTAATTGGCCTGCGTTGGGTGGCTTTACCCCGCACCCGAATCACGGGGCTTGCACCCTGGCAGAAATTCGCAGGCTGCATGTAGTTTCCATTTCCGTGATTCGTGCTTTAGTGCAATACATCGGTCGACATCTTCCTGGTGGTCCCCAGGGGGGTGCGGCCGCTCCCATGGAACGAGGCGGAATGCGTCTCAATCCAGTGATGGTAAATTCGGTTTTTGGTGCGCGTCCTGTTGACAACGATGACTTCCCATTCTGGCTAGCAGAGAAGTTTGATCAACTGGAGGCGGTTTTTCCGAATTCTACTCCTGCTGATAAACATAGAATGTTGACGATTACTCTACCGAAGGATATTACTCCTGAACTTGCTGACTGTGAAAGCTGGGGAAAAACTTTTGCGGCAGTTTATACGAGGTGCTTCGGCACCCCGTCTATGAATGCCCTGCCTGAAATCATTAGACGTGTTCAGAATGATCACGGTCCAGAGGCAGCTGTGGAATTGGGTATGCGCCTGTGTGGTTCTTTTGAGATTGTATGTGATCTCATTCTCTCCAATGTTAAAGGAGATGCAGTTAACTTTCAGGTGTCGAATGCTTTGGCTGCTCTGCCCGATGCCGACAAACCCCGCCAGTTAGCAAAGATTGTAGTGGCCGCTTATAAAACTATTGGCCGCACAAGTAGAGGTCTGAAATATTTTCCAGTGACGGATAAAAAACAACCTCAGGGACAATCTGCAGTGACAGATGCCCAGCCCAAGTCCAAGAAATCGAATTGGCCTAAAAAACAGACACAGGGGAAGCAGACAATGCAGACTCAGGGTACTTTTCCTGCAATACAAGCTCCTGCGCCATCCGAAAAAGTTTATGATTTGCGCGACCGCGCGATGATTAAATCGCCTGATCGTTTTCAGGGTTCTGATCAACGCTCTCCTCGTTCCTTTCAGGACACATCGGCCCCGAAGACCGGTGGAGGAGGAGGGGGTGGACGTGGACGTGGTGGCCAACAAGGACGTGGCCAGTCCCGCCAGACGGACGGCGCAGTGAAGCAGGAGGATTCTACGCCTAGGCGTCCGCAGTTTGCGAAAAAGAAAGTCGCAGCCTTAACAGCGCATCGATATGCCACAGATAGTGAGAACGCGGCTTCGGAATCTGACGTGGGCTCTGACCTTGCTGGACAGCGCGGCGGAGATAACCATAGTCAGAGAGGCGCTGCGTCCACTACTGAGGGTGACAGCGACTGATGTCTACGTTGTGATAGAAACAGCGGATACGAGACTTGCTCCCCCTGAAAGACTATATGAAATTGTCCTGTTAATTGAAGGTGACATACAGCGTACCGTTAAAGGTGTATTTTGGGAGAATCTGTCTTCTACATATGATATTTTACTTTCGGAGGCTGACTGGCCCCCACCTTTTGTGCTCGCGGCGCCGCGAGGGGAGGAGGTAATCCTACCCAGTTTCGCGAACACTGTCTCGAAAGAGCATGCGCAGCATTTTGCAGAAGAGTGGGCTCGGGCTCTCGCGCCGGCTCTGTACCGTAACCAATGTGGTTGGGATAAATTGTCGCCTTGCCACGAAATTCCGTTGCGGTCTCAGCCGCAGCCTCAACCTCAATATCCCATTCGGCGTGAAGCAAAATCTTCCGTCGCGGAAATCCTTGAACAATTGGAATATCAGGGAGTTATTGAAACGTGTGTGTCACCGATGAATAATCCCCTTTTTACTGTGAATAAACCTGACGGATCATATCGTTTGGTTTTGGATTACCGGCATTTAAACTCGCATTGCCGTAACTGTGCAGTACAGAATACCCACGGCTCTGCCCTAGTGGATAGTCTCGTGCGTAAGCGTTTCAAGACAACGCTTGACATATCCAATGGTTTTTATGCCCACAGATTGGACAGCTTTAGCTCCCAATGGACCAGTTTTACAAGCGCTGGAGTCCAAAAGCAATTCCGGCGTCTTCCAATGGGCTACAAGAATAGTCCTGGTGTATTTACCGCTCGAATTGTCTCTATTCTGGAGGCACTCGACCCTGATGCTTTTTCGTATGTGGATGACATATATCTCACAGACGACGATATTTGGGAGCATCTGTGTCGAGTAAATTCTCTTGTTTGCAACTTCGCAGACATGGGTTACAAATTCAACTTTGCAAAATCGCACATTGCTGAACACACAGTGTTGTTTTTGGGCTATGAGCTCAACAATGAAGGTAGAGGTTTGGCTCCTCACTTCTTGGAGAAGTGCGCACAATTACGCGCTCCAACAACACTGAAAAAATTACAGTCTTTACTGGGCTTTTTGAATTTCGGCAGAACTTACATTCCGGAATATGCCCAGCGTATCAAGCCTTTGTATGCTTTGATACAACCAACTTTCTCAAAATCATGCTGGCTGCCTGAGCATTCAGCCATTTTGCAATCCTTGCAGGCTGATCTGCTCGCTTCTAAATATTTACTGACTCGTGATAACCACACCAACCTGGTCATAAGAATAATTCCTGGGACGGTGGGTTTCACTTACCTCACTTTTAATGAAGGTGACACAGTACCTATTGCTTACAAGTCACACTTGTACACCTCGGCTGAGATGCGGTTTCCCACCATAGAAAAGGTTTTAACTGCTGTACAGATGGCTATTCTAAAGGAACGAGCTCTGTCACAGGGGAAACGCATGCTACTGGTAACACCCTGTCCTCATTTGGAGGCAGTCACGAAAGCGAGTGTACCAAATTCAAAAGCTTTGCACCCTCGGTGGATTCAGTGGGCTGCGTCATTGTCATCCTCGGATGTCATGTTTATTTTTGACGCTTCCTTACGGTCGCAGGAGTACTTGCAGTATGAATTCGTTCATCCTGCTCCTCTGGCGATGCGACCTTTGGAGGACTTCCATTGCATCATTTACACTGATGGGTCGGCGCAGGTTGCGCATGGCTCTAAACATGCCTACGTTTCCGCATGCGCCATTGTGGTCGGTGCTATGTTGAATGATGAGTTCATTTCCAGGGAGGTACACACGTTGCCCCTGGGCGATTGCACCGCACAATTGGCAGAGCTTCGTGCTCTCTTACTAGCTTTGGAGTACGCAGATCCAAGTGTTACTACTCTAATTGTAAGTGATTCTTACTACTGTGTCCAGTCTTACAATGAAAACTTGTTCTTTTGGATTCAAAATGATTTTCGTGATTCCAAGGGTAGCACAATAAAACATAAAATGATCTGGGTTCGAGTGGCAGAGCTTAAGGCTTTGTTGCCACTCGTTTATGTGATTCATACTCTCGGTCATCAGCGCGTGGGAGTTCACGCTGTTGGCAACTCGCTTGCTGATGAAGCAGCGAAATCAGCAGTATCTACATACTTAGTTGCAGCAGTTACTAGGTCTAAAACCAAGATTGATAGCGACATCTTGGCAGCGATTGCTGCCTCTGAGAAGGGAAGTAAACATCCTTCGGGATTCCCTTCGAAGTATAAATACCACTTAAGTCCCGAAAAGGTTCCTTTTGTGACAATTCCTGATGTTGGGGAACGGCTGATTCCCAACTCGGATCGCAGAACAGACTTGATTACAGCGGCTCATGAAGGTGTGGCGTCTGCGCATGCGGGCGTCTCAGCCACTGTAACGCAACTACAACAACGTTTCTGGTGGCGGGGACTGTACAAACAGACGCGTGATTATGTCCTTCTTTGTGACATATGCCAGCAGATTAAACCTTCAACTGCTACGCGTCCGCCTCAGACTCAGTTGTACATTTCTAATAAACCACTAGGCTGTGTTTATTTAGATCACTGCGGTCCATTTTCATCTGATACTGCGTATAAATACATCTTAGTAGCAGTTGACTCATGCACACGCTTTGTGTGGTTATGGCCACATCGCAGCGCTGATTCCCGGACTGTCATCAGAGATTTGCGTATCTTTATAGGGATTTTTGCCTGTGGTACCTTCCATTCGGATCAGGGTCCGGCTTTCGCCTCTAAGGCGTATAAGGATGCCATGACTTCGATGGGGGTCCAAGTCAAGTTTTCGTCACCCTACAGACCCGAGGGTAATAGTGTAGTTGAACGAATGAACCGTGATTTAAAGCAATCTTTGACAGCCCGAGTTATAGGCACTGGCAGAAATTGGCTGGCTCACCTCTATGGCGTGCAGCGTGCTCTTAATAATCTCCCTAGAAGGTCTCTGGGTGGGCGGACCCCATACGAAATGCTCTTTGGCATCAAGATGTTCGTCCCTGACCTTGACGGTCTAGACTCGGTGGTTCGCGCCACTTCCTTTGACGCAGATGAACATTGCAATGTTTTACAGAATCTACAAAAGACGAGAGACACTCTTGCAAAGGAACATTTGCCCTCCACATCGGATGATGCGTTGCAGATCCCGGTAGTTGGCTGGCTACCCCAAGTTGGAGAACTGGTTCGAGAGAAGATCGACAACAAGAAAGAGTTTGGTCCCTCCTATCGAGCTCCGGTCCCAGTGCTTGGAGTGAAGGGCACAAGAACAGTCATTTTACCACCACTTCCAGGTCGTAAGGAAAACAGGTTTATTTCTATTGACAATGTCAAGATACACAGAGTGGCCGATTCTTCTTAGCATGACACCGGCTGTTTCCTGTCCTTCCATTGTGAGAAATTCAATTATGCCCACTGCTTCTAATAATGAACCTGAGGTGGCCATCGAATTACCTGCTGTTTCCACTCCATTATTGAATAATTTACCAGGAACTAACCTTGATGAGACAGACTATACATACCCCACTGATTTATCCATGCCTGACCTGCAAGCTCGTTTAGCCACGGAATCCAGGTTTTCATTTGACTCTGCTTCCCTTGCCTCGAAAAAACCCTCTAAAATTGCATTATATGCTAGCCTGTTTAAAAAACATTTTTTGATACCTCCTTGGATATACATTTGGCTGGTCCTTTTTTCAGTTTACCTTTTTATGTCAATTGGTTTTGTGTTTTATTTTTTTCGGATTATGAATGGACACTATGTCGAGGAGAGAACTTGCATTACTCATTTGAATGGAACTTTGGCCCCACTTTCCTCTTCACATTCTACACACAGATTAAAAAGAGACTTGACTTTGGTTAACATCACAGCGTGGCCTGTTCTGGATGGAATCGCGTGGGATGCAGTTCGTTTTCAGATTCATGGTCCAACGGAAGTCGTTAATGTCCCTAATGTACTGAGAGTTAATATGGGGGATGTGGTGAAACAAAACATTCGTTCTGATGATTGGGATGTTAATGCTGTGGAAAGTTTGTTTTCTGATTTGAAATATTATGCTGCTTTTGATGCTGAGGATTTATATTTAGAATCTGCTAATTATGGTGAATTGTTCTGTTACCAACATTATGGCAATCACTTCTTACACAAGACATCTTCCCGAAGGGATGCGGTTAATTTTACTCAGTGGGAACATTGCCCAGCACCAACACAAGGGAGTTCAGAAACGTTTCTTAAAAAGTATACTTATTTCACTGACTTTAATCAGTCCAATCCGGAGTCCTTTTATTTTAAATTTCACAAACAGCCACTGTCCAAGGTTCGACTTACAAATACAAAATTGTTATAT
Organism: Lissotriton helveticus; assembly: GCF_964261635.1. Lineage (NCBI taxonomy): Eukaryota > Metazoa > Chordata > Amphibia > Caudata > Salamandridae > Lissotriton > Lissotriton helveticus. The sequence continues at coordinate 45,765,648 of NC_136072.1, forward strand.
TCAAAGGCCTTCCTGGATCAATTAGTTACTGGAGGGTATGAGTTATGGAAGGATACCATAGACCTTAAATCAGTTTGGGGCTCAAGGGCCTGGCAGGTACAAGGCACTGAGGCTTTGCACCGTGCATGTCTCATCCCAAATCATATGTGGTTTTTAAATGAAACCATTTCCCAGACCACGTGCTTTGGATTGGCTACATCTAAAAGGTTAAACACCCCGTCTTTCCCGGAGTTGGAGGAATATGAGAATTGGAGTAATTTTACTAAATTGTCCATTAGAGATATACAGGCTCTGCTTCTGAATTCCTCCTTTAACATTTCCAGTATGAATCCCAAGGGTTGGCTGCTTTGGCACCGTAGTGCTGATTCTTGCCAAAAAAGATTTTTAAATATAACTGACGGGTTTAAGACTGTTAGATCTGATCCCCGTTTTGATTTGAGTCATACTGTCACCTCTTACTCTGTTGGCAAGTTGTGTCAAGCTTGGCTGAAACATTCAACTTTACCTGCGGTTAAGTATCACCTTTCCAAACTGAATGCAGACGTGGATTTGAATGATTTCATTAAGGGCCCAGCTAGTGGCAGGTCGAAAAGGTGGTTATATGGTGTTTACAATGAAATTTGGAAACTCTCACAGATTGAGGCTGCTTCACGCCTTAGGGCTATTGATCAGGCAAATCTTGAGAAAGTGCTTGCAGTGGTTGACAATAGCATTAACGTGCTTTCCTCTAGAATTTACACATTAGATAATATTGTGTCGTCTGTTGTTGATATTGTGCATGATGAAGTGTCTGTATTATACCATGGTCAAAATCAATTACGTTCAATCATGCAGTTTGCATGGACACTACAGACTCTAAAAATGGGTAAAGTTCCCTGGGGATACATGAACGTTTCCTCTTTATTTGCACCATTTAATTTGACAGACAAACAACGCTTGCTTTCAATGCGTGATGCTTCCTTTTCTATGCTCCATATTGAAAGATTGGAATCTTTACCTTTTTCTGTGGCAGAGACCACTGCTGCTACGTGGCTTATCCACGGTTTAATAACGCTGCCTTTTGCTTTATATAAGTTTTCAAATTGTATGAAATATGTGCCAATAGGTCGTTTTGAACCCTTAGGTAGCGGTTTTCTTCATGAGGTCTGGTCACTCCCATACACATACAGATGTTTCAAGGATGAACAAGAGGTTTATCTAACAGGGGATGAGTGTACTGAGACGCCAGATCATTCTTTGATGTGCAGACACATACAGTTACACGGTTCATGTAACAAGGACCGACCGAATATGGCTTGCGTTTTACAGGGCACGCCAGTTCCTGCTATCATCCCCACGTTTAAATTGTTAGAGAATGGTAGTTATTTAATGCTCAATAATGAAAACTGCTGTGGTTTAATTAAAGGTATAGCTTTCATAGTAACGGTTAGTGAGCGAGTTATTTGCTGCAGAAATGTTCTTTATCCTCCCACACGTGAACATAGGGAGTCTTCCATTTGGCCACAGATACCGACCTTGGGAGCAGAATTCAGCGGCATGGCTAGAATAAGAGCTCTATTGTCCCAGAAAGAGGTGGCCTTGAGCTCGGCCCGTGAAACTTTCGTGCTTCACATTGCTAACACCCGCACGGAGGTTCAGGCTCTTTTAAACACTGATTTGCCCTTGCATTTCGGAGCCATGGTCCGTTCTATCTTTAACGCATCCTCCACAAAGGGCCTAGCACATTTTTTTAAAGTTGTTAGCGGTGGTCTCGTGACTTCCTTTGAGAAGATTTTTGGAGTCATCCCTGCTTTCTTCCATTCTATTTTTTCATCCTTGTTTGGAGGGTTCCCGTTTTTGCTTGCATTAGCGGCTGGCGCATTGGTGGTTTTCTGCCTTTTTAAATATGGATGCCCTTCCTGTGCAAGACCACGCACAGTTACTACTGACGCGGTTTCGCAACCGCATGCTTGATTATTATGGCACACTGCCGTTGGCGACTCTAAGCACGGCGTTTGGATTATCTTTTCGGTTCTCCTATTTCACCTGTGTCCAGCCTGTATTTCACTGCCTGACCTGTGATTTCCTTTGGGCCATTGATTTGTGTCTCTGCGGACCAATATCTTCTGACGTCGATTTTGATCAACTGATGAGTCCTATCATTGCTCACGAGTTGGTTTGTTCTGACGAAAGGATTATGGCCTTGGCGGTGGCACATGGACTAATGGGTCCCTGGGATGTGTTGTCGGCAGCGCAAAATTTCTTGGAACGAAGTTTTCTTGAAAACCCACCGAGCTGTCCTCTGATGGTTATAGAGGATGCGGTGCTGGAAGATCACGTATGTTCCTTTCATCTTTTAAATTGGATGGCTGAACTGTTTTCGGATGAGGACAGTGACTTCCTCCTGGAGGCTGTTGCAGCTTACTTTTCATATACAGTCTTATCATAGACACTGCCTCAAATTGACATGCTGATTGATAGCATTTCCTTGATTTTATTGACTTTTGGTCAAGACATTTTATTTTTTGCTTGCCTATTGGCTTGAGCCACATTATATTTGTGGGCTATTTTTTGGCATTAGTTTTTATAATTGAATTTTTATTCATGCTCGTTTATACATGGATTCTGCTCTCATGTGATGGCACTTCTGTTACCTTATTTAGTCCGTTCTCGGATCATGGGGGGGTGTTGTATAGCTCCTATATATCCTTATATCGTGTTAAGTTAGCATAGGTACATTTCGGATTTAAACGCCATTTTTCCTTTCTTGCAACTTCTGCACACGACCCTTAATTGTTGACTTAGCTTTCAACCTAGTGGTTTGCCGTGGTGTATGTGAGAATAATATGTTATTGCTCTGATATCAGTTTTGTTTAATAAACCATGTCTGCACGGAGAGTGCTGAAGTTTCAGGAGCAACACGATATGGAATTGTTATGAGGTCTGATCTCCACGCCTTCATAGTCATAACACAAGTGCAGCCTTTGCCAACTTGGGCTTGAGGCGGGATTGATATTGCTTTGCACGAGAATTGTTAACACACTTGATGCGGTGCACATGCAGAGAGAGCTGGTGTATGCTGATGTGATTCCTTCATGCTAGGACACTAAGGTATGGGCCCGCCCTAAAACAACCCAAAGAGACCTTCTTAGATAATAATATAATATATGTGTTAGGGAGGGTGAGATATAAGTGTTGTTAACTCTTATTCATTACAGCATGTTAACATGCTGTCACCATTCGCTTTTTATGTCTTAGTAACTATGCTGATAATTTTGCTACTGATAATAAGTATACTTGTATTATCAAAGATACTGCGCCAGAGAAGACGGCATTAGTAAATAAACATTTCAAATGCACATGTGTCTTCTTTACTCCATGTTCTGGTTTGTAATGATAATATAACGAAAGAGTGTTCATGAGTCCCACGTACCCTGAGGTACTGTAAGTTCATGTTCTGGTTTGTCTAAACATTGGGTGTTTGATATGTCCAATGAGACACTGTAGCTAGCTCGGTAAGGGGTGAGTTGGTTGCTAAGGTAAGTTTTGGGACACCCTAATTTGCCGAGGTTCCACTCCTCTGTGCACAGTTCTGTGTGAGTACAGAAACCCTGCAACAAGGGTATGTCTGTTGCAGTCAGGAAAAGCAATCCTGGGAGTCATTTCCTTCTTTCGATGTGCGCTGCAGACCTCAGCACACATGGAAAGAGGTAAAAACGAGGAGAAATGAAAAATATATCTCCTCATTACCCATGCTCTGGGGAGACTTGCAGCCAGATTCATCAAGCCAAAATCGGCTCGCAAAGGGCCAGATTCTGAGAATCCGGCCCTTTGCGAGCGCTATTTTTGCATTTGGGATTCATCATCTCAAATGCAAAAATCGCAATTCTAGAAATCGCTAAATTGCGATTAATTGCATTTAAGGAATCTCAATTTGAGATTCCTTAAATGCAATTCATGAACCATTTGAAAATTGCGAATTCGCAATCTGGGGCCGCTATTTACCGTGAAGTCTAACTACGTGGTAAATAGCAAAAACTTAGAAAAATGCACTTTAGTGCAGTTTTCTAAGTTGTATGTTGCACACACACATGTCCTTTGGACATGTGTGTGTGCAACACCAGTGTACATTTCCATTTCAGGGGTGCTTTGTCACCCTTGAAATTGCTTTCTTATTTGCCATTCGCTAATTGCGAATCGCAAATAAGGAATGACTCCCCATTCATTCCTATGGGCCGTTAGGCCCATAGGAATGAATGGGAAAGCCAGTCCTTATTTGCGATTAGCAATTAGCGAATCGCAAATAAGGAAGCAGTAGAAATCGCGAAAAATATTGCGATTTCTACATGCATCCTGTTTTGCGAGTCTTTAATAGCGATTCCTTAAAAATCGCTATTAAGGACTCGCAAAACATGACAATGATGAATCTGGGGGTTAAGGTTTTGGTGCAGCCCAGCTTCACGTGATTAAGTAAATGTGGGGCAGCGTCGAAAATCATGGGTGTTTCGTGGGAAAACAACTGTAATACCCATGGAATGAATCCTTGACGCAGACGAAGGCACTGCTTTGTATCACTTTATCTCTGTGACGCAACGCAAAGCCATGCAGGGTGGCTTTGTGTGGCGTCATTGAAGTGGTTGAGAGGCTTGTGCCACCGGAGCATAAAAAAAAAGTGATGCTCCAAAAACAAAAACAGATTTAATTTCCCGCCATGCAAGTAGCAGTTTACCATGAAGCTGATTTGTCGACAATATCCAATATTTTTCTTTCATTATGTCTGAGGTGGACAGCCCCATAGGCTCTGGGTTAGTCCTGAATTCCTGGCAACCGATGGTGTCAAGGGTATTTGCAATGTATTTGAACAATGGTAGCTTATGAGAGGTGCTACTTTCCCAAAGTTCACAAATTGGCTTGAGGTAAGTCGCAAAATCAACACGCCCCATGTGAAAGGAACATTGCTGGAGTTGTGACGGTTGTATGACATTACAACGCGTGGTATTACCACGCGTGCCATTACAACGCTGTTTTTACAACGCAAGTCGTTACAACGACTTGCGTTGGAGGGCGCTGGATAGTGGAATAGTTTAATATTCTATTCCAACTCCAGCCCACGTTACAGTAGGGAAGGTGTTCGAATAGAAAATTAAACTATTCCCTATCCAACAGCGCCCTCCAGCGCAAGTCGTTGTAACGACTTGCGTTGTAAGAGCAGCATTGTAATAGCAGCGCGGGGTAATGCCCGCGTTGTAAAAGCTGTTCCCCGTTGTGACACGCTTCCGACACGACTCCAGCAAAGCGACACTGAATGTTGAAACTTTTTTCCGACAGCGCAGTAGCACCAGTGCAAGATTCATAGGCACGCGGAAGAGTTCTGGTGCCACCTTAGAAAAGAGTCAGGTGTTCAGCCTGGAAGCTGCCGTGCAATGGTTCCTCAGTCACATATAGCGTGATAAGCTGCCTGTAGCGCCCACCACTGCCCTCCTCTCCTCTGATCATCTGTTTTACTCCCCAAGTTGCAAACCTTTGCAATTCCAGTGTTAAAAAATATCTCTCACTATTTTCAAATCCCAGCAAGGCAAACTTAGCCTTTCATCCTTATGAGGTCGATAAAGTCAGTAGCATTACATTGCCTTATGTTGACATCTGTTATTTATAACTCTTAGAAATAGAGGTGCAGTATGAAACGTTTTAATATAAAAACAAGTTCTCATTAGAATTATTGTATGGCTAGTGAAGGAATCTGCAGAAATCGTGGAACGAAGGAGGGGTCTGGGGTTTCCACGGTGCAGGGAAATATGTTTGTCCATGTCTACTCATCATTAATTAGAATACCTTTTTTTACAACATATATTTGATTTGCTATCTTTTCCGAATATTTGCTAAAAAAGGAAATCCTTTCTACACTGGTAATGTGTTTATTAACTATTAGTAAGCGATATGTAAAAACTGTGGGGCTTATTTATGAGCACCTGCGTCCCTTTTGCGCCGCCGGTTCATCACTTTTTGTGACGCAGCAACGACGTAAAATATGTGACACGTTGCGCCATATTTACGAAGTGATGCATCTAGGCAGATGCTTCACTTCGTAAACCCCTGCGCTACTACATTATACCTGCGTCAGGTATAATGTATGCAGGGTGGGCGTTGCCCCGCAAGAATGGGTCGTAGGAATGGCGCAGTGAAATCTATGAGATTTCGCTGCCCCACTTCTAGGACGCCAATGTGTCAAAACCTTGCGCCTGCCTCATGGCAGGCATAAGGGTGACGCAGGCCCTTTCACATGGAGCATGCCCCACGTGAAAGGAACATTGCTGGAGTTGCGACACGCTTCCGACAAATCTCCAGCACTTTTGTGCCGATAGATACGCCAGTCAAACGGACGTATCTGCAAATTCTTGCAAGATGATGTGTCATACTGTAAATATGATACATCATTGGTGCAGCAAGGAGGGCGTACTGAGAAGTGGTGCATCGCTACTTTCACGCAGCGGTGCGCCAATTCGCATAAATGAGGCCCTATATGTGTTTGAGGTTATGAGGTCACTAGACCTAGAAACAGCAATACCTTGAATGCAACAAACTCCCGCTCGTTAGATGTATTTGCAGGTGAAAGACAGTGGCTCCATCGGTGGTCCTTGGAGGGAGGCCTTTGATTCTATCTATAGGGTCCCCTGGTGCCTGCTGTTTTCATAGCAGCTAATTGGCTGTTGGCCCTTTGGTGACTGTGCCATTGGTAACCATGGAAACAGACAATGATTGGGGACCTCTTGTGCTTTGTCAGGCAATCACCCACACTTCAGGCATGCTTCTTTCTATTCCAAAAGGAGATAAAATCTATCTGTGCAGCCGGGATCATCCCATCTGCGAATACTGTCAAAACACAGCCTGATGGACAGGGCGACTGGAGAACACGTCACTCCCCAATCAACGGCGGCTGGCACAGGTAAACCCTGGGGTGGGGACGGGGACGGGGAGGGAGTGGGGGTAAGTCGACAGATGAAGGAACAGGTATAATTAAGTAGATTAATAACACCTATTCCATCATCTGTCGGCTCCCTCCCCTGTTGCGCCCTGCCTCACCATGCTTACCTGTGCTGGCCGCCGCTGTACCCAATGAGTATTGGTGCCGAACGCGCCAAGAGCGTTTACTGATGGGGATTCTGTACATTACATTTTAGCTACATATTTCTGCCATATTGAAGTTGCCAACAACATCAGAACACATTGGGGTATATTTACAAAAACTGCAGCTAACTAGCGTTAGTGTTAGTTAGCAGCAGTTTTCTTAACGCGGCCTATCACCAAAAACTACTGCCCTGTTAGCGATGTATTTACAATACGTTGCTACATGGCGATAGTAACAGCTAGCTGATGTGAAAAATACCGCTAACACTAGCGTCAAGGTGATAAAAATGTTGACGTTAGTGAGAGAAAAGTGAGGAAAGGCAAAAAAACTCTCATTTGTAAGCCCAACGTGACTTTTTTTGCCTCTAGAGGCATAAATAGCCTATGAGTCCACCTCCAGTGAAAAATAGGAAATAAAACCAATGGAATGTAGAATGGAGCAGCCAGGGCCAAGTGCAGCACAGATCAACAACCCCTCCAACCCCCCTAACAGGCAGGATGGCCAGCCAGAGGCCCAGGGGAAGAGGAAATGCATCTTCAGGGCTACAGTTACCGAAACGAGGCACATCGCTGGGAAAAACCAGTGATGCATCACTTTTCATAGCGCCCTCCTTGCAACACCATGGAAGCCAAAACCTTGAAAGCGGAGACAGTCCCCGGGGCCCGGAGGCCTTGCTGGGCCTGCGTCTGTGACCCTGAGTGGGAGGCAGAGGTGCTGTGGAGTTGCTGGGCTGTGGCTGTAGACATTGAGGCGTCGGCAATCATCCTTACCTGGTGGTGTATTCTGCCAGGTTGCATGGAGACAGGTTGCTGAGCTGTGTGAGATGACCGCCTGGCACCCCTTGGACTTGTGAACGGTAGAGGCGCTCCTGCACACAAATGTGGGATGGTCTGCATCGTATTCCAGGCGCCACCACTACACTGAGGTGCTCGGAGGGGATTACCAATGATGGGCAGTGCCACTCTACATCACAGGCCGCAGATGTTGCACTGGCCGGATGCTGCACTAAACATGTGTGGTGGGAGCGCTGCAACTTCACGCCTAACGGGGCCCTGTTGCTTCATCTGCATCAGGAGGTCCCCCATGCTGTACCCAGCGTGTGAAATCCCACCTGGCTGAGGCTCCTGCTGGCTGAGTCACAGATTTGGAGAGAGTGCAGCGCTTTCAGCCCCGGTGTCAATGTCCAGATGAGGAGAAGGTGGGACGCGTAGCGGAGGAGTCTCGGGGGCGAGTCGGGCCAAACATTGCCCTGAGAAATCCCTGTGCTTCAGCTGACCTACATCACTGAGGGCACCGCATACGACTGCTGGGGGACTCCACTAACTGGCTCAAATCGCTGAGATCGGCCATTGGTGGCAGTCGATGCCAGGGGTACGGGGGCCGGTTCTGGCCCAGCCCCTTGGGTATGCAGCTTGATCCGCTGTTACTCTCTGGGGAACTGGAGATCACAGAATCTGCTCACCAATGTTAGATCGGAAGAGGCAACCGGCTGGTGCTGCCTTTCCTTGCCCATTGTTAGTTTGCTTTTGGGTGTACGGGGGACTAACCCTTAGTGAGTTTCCTCTTCCCACAGCGCTGTGCTGTCTGGTTGCTGCTGCTGCTGGTTACTCTGACCCGGAGGTCAGGTGTCTGAGTCCCTCCTCCATCCACAGGCTCCTGCCTATGATTCAACCCTGGTGGTCCAGGGGTAAAAAATTTTTTAAAAAAAAATTGTAAATTGATACTTGTATAGCGCACTATTCACCTGCAAGGGTCTCAAGGCGCTTGTACGAATACCGCTGTGGAACCCATCCTGGCTTTCCCTGTGAGGTGTCCACTCCTGGGCACCCCCAAGGTGGAGGCCAGGCATGTGGGGGCCGTTGTGGAGATTAAGCAAGCTATTGCCCAGAGTTGCAGAGTGGGTCTCCATGATTGGAATAGGCACCGAGGCGAGAATTATCAGGTCCGTGGAATTTTGAGCCCAAGACCCACCGAGGCGGGGAATTGAACCCTGGTCCCGGGCTAGACCTCTGCATCAGGGTCTGCCGCTCTAACCATTGAGCCACACAGAGTGTCACTGCTCTGCAGCTTGACTGCAGTCCTGTCCCTCTTTTTTGCTTTTCCTGTTCATCTTTCAGCTCTCTGTGTTGCTTTTCTATCTTTGTCTTTTTTCTATGTTCGCTTTGTTTGGCATTGTTTTTCCTGTGCTTCTTTGCAGTTCCTTTTTCCCTATCCTCTCCCTCGTTACAGCTGTGATCTCCTGTGTCCCCGCCTCCTCCAGTGTCCTTTCCCCCGTTTCCTGCCTCCTAGCTGTCTAGTCCCCCTACAGCACTACTTAATGGTGGATACAGTGCGGCCATGCGCAGCGGTGTGCCACTGGTGCGCCGAATGCAAACCCGTCTGCATCCGTCCACGCCTGTCCTACGCCAAGCACCAGGAAGATTGTCTCTCGGACAATCCACTGCTACAACGCCATCACCCTCCTCACCATCAACCCTGGATGCCACACAGCCTGCCATCTAGCATCAACAAAGAACACCCTTGCACCCTGCACCTGCCGAAACTGCAAACTCACCTCCTGCCACATCAGCACACTAGTGCCACTTGCCGCCCAGCCGACCAACAGCACACCTAACCGGCTCAACTGCACCCACCTCAATGTGTGGTCCCTCCACAAATATGCCACAGAAATTTGGGACCTCCTCAACGCCACCTCTTCAGACATCACCTTCTTCACGGAAACCTGGACCAACCTTTGCTCCGGACCGGACATCGACATCGCCATTCCCGACGGCTACAAAAAACACCCGTAAGGACCACCACAGCTATCCAGAAGGAGGCAATGCCATCATTTATAAAAGCACAATCCGACTTACCACGCACTCTAATGGTCAAACTGCGACCATGGAAAACCTCCACTCTAGACCTCAAATTCCACCTGGACAACCCCAGTGGCCAGAACACCACCCCCCTTCTGAGGAACCTTGCCAACATCGGACTCAAGCAGTAGTCACTGCACCAACCCACATAGCTGTTCACACGCTTGTGCCCGTCTTCTTCACCAGCGGGAACTTCAACTACAGCTACACCACAGAACTCTTCTGGAACAACCATCAGTGTATACATCACCTTGATAGAGCGCGCGGGTCACCCGACCAATAATTTCGCCACTTCTGGCTTCGGGCCCATATATTTCAAATCACCATATACATTGATCAGATGACCTCACGGTCTGCTATCAGATATTTGTGAGTTCCTTTCGTTATTCCTCAGAGTACCCGACTTACCATCCACCGACACGGGTACCTATGACCACAATGGATCAGGGAGCTAGCTGTAAAAGGAAAGGCAGCAAAACACAAACCCAACAAATAACATTCAATACCTTTTGTAAAAGGACCACGGACAACTGGAAGTTTTAAAGTCTTTATCTAATTTAGTAAAATTCAGAAATCATAAATTTCACAGTAATTAAGCAATCGATAATCAGAATAACAGAAAGTACATAGCTAAATAGCAAATAAGTCAGAGCAACCATTTATAAACTAATGGAACCAGGACACATTTCAAATGAAGGATCAGAAATTATAACGTTCAAGATGAATCACTAAAGATGGGATAGGCTTTGATTAGGACTGGTATTCTAGAATTATCTTAAAGGAATGAGACAGGAGTTCGGGACATTTATACAACTATAGGAGAGTCTATGAAGAGAGACACGCTATGTTTAAGGCAAAAGTTCTTTAGACAATTTAAGTAAGGAGGTTCTAGACCATATCAGGAAATGACAAACTGCAATGCAAAATATGATTTCTAACAGGTAGGGTAACATAGGAACACGTTATGAAATAAATGCAAATGACTTTACGATTCAATGGTTGCGGCAAAGCATGGAAAATTAACATATGCAAAGGTATGTCTTTATTAAAGCAAAAGACAGAAAAATAGAAAGGTGCAAGATTCAAGAGATTTGCGTGATATTTACCTAGACTGGTGTGGAAACCAAACCCTGGCCACGGGTCAGTCAAGAACAGGAAACCCTCAAGGAAGGATACCCCTCTAAGGACAGCAGGTGCAGAATGGACACCCAGGACAGGACAGGAAGACCAGATTAGGATCAGGACAGGACCCTCAGGACAGGAACCCTCAGGACAGGACCGGCACCCACAGTTCGGAAGCAACGCCTGCGCTCCACCCTCTCTGCAGCTATCGATCAAGACCCCGATTGGGTCAGCGAACTCCCAGCAAAGTGCTCCGCCAGCACTTTAAGGTTTAGTAAAACCTTAGTCTATGGTCAATTTCGGACAGAGTACTCCGCAGTGCTCTGTATCTTCAGTCACCTATTGAGTGCGTTGGGTCAGTGACAGGTCAGCTAAACCAGACAAGTCGGACAAATTCCCTAGGTGAACCCAGGGTAGTTATACTGTTTTGGGACGGTGTACCACCCCCCAATGTTGCAAAGTGTCAGAATCCCTCAATTTGGATTGGTCCTAAGGTAGGCTTTGGGTAACACACCAATCAGAATAGACTATTTGGAGGCCTAATTTACATCTCTGGGTACCGCCTAGCGAGATTGGGGTTCCCATGAGAAAGCCGCACAGAATACAATGAAGAGAATACATTTTGGTTACATTTGAGCATAATCATGATGCTTCTGCTGGGTGAGGTGTCCCTTTCCCAGGGTGGCTCTGGCATCAACCTTCTTTGGCCTCAGTTCAATGCCACAGCAGCTTCTGGCGAGTCTGCGCAGAAGTACCCTCCAAGATGGACTCCCCATCCCAGCACCCCTCCGAGTCGAGGATACATGAAAAGTAAGCGAAAACAAATTAAAACATAGAAGTGACGGTATGAAAACACATCATTGGTTTTGTACTTTAAACTTATCATTATAAAAATATACTATGCAGTTTAAATGTTAGCAACATATACACTGTAACAAGAGCATCACCACGTTATTCACGAAAGCTGTGTATTACGCATGCGCACCCTTTCCCACCAAAACTTATAACTACGTCAGGTCACGTGAGTGTGACTGACGCATGCGCAGAAGAGATTTTCAAGCGGCGGCCATGTTTTAGAGACATGTTTTAGTTGTATTAGAAATACACGTACGCAAGCTTCCTCTACCTTGTTCGAATATACAAATAAAAGATTAGTAAGACGTACAAATTTTATTAATTGATTACACACGGGCGAGGTTCATGACTCGAGCAAGTCGCGATGCGATGCTTGCTCTATCAATCCCCTCTTTGATGATATTTACTATCATCACAAAAATATAATGGAACCAGATGCCAACTTCTTCACACCTTATACAACTCTATCTCTTCCAACAACCTATTCAACTTTTCCTTTTCATTTTTGGTAGGGTGAGAATTCTTCACCCTTTTGTATATCTGATTATTCATTTCCTCTAATTCAAGCTCATCCACACTTCGTTTCACTCCTCTGGCATTCACTTGATGCTTTCTGGTGTGCTTACGACATTTGCAACAGACAAATATGAAAAATAGGATAAGACCTATAATTCCAATTGGCATCAGTACCTTGAACAATAAGCTTTTACCTAAACCAGCAAGCCAATGACCTACATTTGAGAGACCATCTACTAGTCTCTTCCAGGCACTGTCAACCTCGAGTGGTTTGAGTTCCCTTTCCAAATTAGTAATGTTTTTCACGTATCTTTTGAGCTGTACACTTTTGTCCGGAATATAAGTGCAACAATGTTGCGCCTTCAACATCCGGCAGACTCCGCCCTCTTTTGCTAATAAGGTGTCAAGAGCAAGTCTGTTCTGCAAAACCATTGATCTGATCGCAACCATTTCGGTATTGACCAGCAGAAATCCATGAGCTGTGTCAGTAGACAACACATCCACTATAGTGGACAATTTGCAAATTCTGTGAGTGTTCAGAACCACTCCCACTCCAGGTATCAGTGCACTGAAAATACTACCCATTATTTCACCTACGCTTTCTCTTTTACTACGCACTAAGCCATTAGTATTTTCACTGCTTCCAGCAACTTCATTCACATGGTATATTTTCGGGAAAACAATGCCAAAGTAGCAGCTTCCATACCAGTGATCCGGCAATTTGAAATAAGCCTTGTCTCCACATATATAATAAATTCCAGGAAACACAGGCTCTGACCCATTTTTGAAACCCCATCCTCCAATTACCTTGTAATTATGTTCACATTCACTGGAACCAATGAAAATGTTATTATAATAGCTAGTCTTCTCGCGGTGAAGACATAGCTTTCCTTTCTTTTCAAAATCCAGAGCAGGACCCGCCCCACCATTTGAGGTGCCTTCCATGTTCTCAGCCCATTTTGGCGTTTTCTGTCTCTCGTCATCTGCCTTTCTTTGTATTTTTATTCTCCTTTTCTCTGCCATGTTCAGGAACATCTTTTCCTGCTCACGCAAAGAACAAGTCAAATTATCTCTGTGTGCGTCACCTATGTCGATATTACCTATAGTCAGAAAGTATTCGCCCATGTAGTGAGTAACGTCACTTTTGGTATGGACAGGATTTAGGTTCCCACGTATAGGAAGTTCAGAAAAGATCACGTCATTGTTAGAGTAATAGTACTGTAACGGTCCTCTTTTGTAAAATAAGCTTGCTAAAATGCTACAGGAGATTCCATATGTCAGGGGCAGGTGATGGTATGTCACGCCTTCAGCTACAGAGGTAGGTAGCTTCATGCAGACATAGCAATCTTCAATTTCCATAGTCTCTACATAGTGTATTAACAAGTTTGCGAAAACATTTAAATGTGTCTTATTCTTAACTCCATGATAATGTAGTCCTCCCTCATCTGATGCTTCTAGGTCTCGTTTTGTTTGTCTGAGTGCTCTCTCATGTCTTGCTACACTCTGTGTTGTCAGCTCCTCATTGTCAGTATTTACAATCTCAGTAGGGTCAACGTTAGTATTTTTGCTCACCGCAAAAGGAATGAACACTGTTAGTCCTATCCAAACTAATATCACTATAATTATACTACATACACATACCTTGCAGCATGTTTTGCAACAACTGCGACTAGGTCTACCATTCACGTTTGAATCAGACATTTTGGCTCAGAAGAAGTTTCTCGACCCCTCTTTGTGACTTTACACGAGTGGCTTACTTTGTGCAAATTCACGGTGGCTCGTCTTCTTCTTCGGCAGAGTACTCAGCGACTGGTTCTCCGTCGCTTTCGTCAGTTATATCAAGATCTTCAAATTCTTCCAAAACGAGCGTCCATTCAGGAGACTTGTACTTTTTGTTTTGTCTTTTAATTCGATCGCTCCTTCTTTTGGAAGTGTCTTCTTGTTGCTCTGCTATGCGAGCACTTCTCCTTTCTTCTGCACGTTTTTCTTCTACCGTTTTTATCCTCAGCCTCAATTTCTTTATGAATCCGGGCTCAATATGCTTTCTTTTCTTAAGTCTTTTAGTTGGCACTGAGACTTCGTTCTCTTCTCTTGCCCTTTTATTTTCATTAGTTTGTGGCAACTCTGCTACTTCGTCCCTTCCTATCTCGCTAGTTCCAGGACTTGCATCTATTTCTTCTGCCTGGTTACTAATCTGGCCTGGTTCAGGAGAGTCTTGTGTTTGCTTTTCAACTGTCTCTGTTTCTGTGTCCTGAACACGTTCTTCTAATCCTGTCTCATCCTGTTCGAGCGCTTCGTTCTCTTGATTTTCTTCCGCTCGAATCTCTTCACTAGGTCTAATCTGTCCCTTTTCGATATCAGGAGTCAGTGGAGGAGTATTGATCACTTGTTCTGTCCCTGTCTGACCTTCTCCTTCCTCAGTTTTGATGTGAATCTCAATACTCTGAGGTTCTTCGCCTGTGCCTTGCCTTTTCTCTCTATTCCACTCTCTACCTTTCCAAATTCGTTCGCTTGTTCTGATGGGGTCTTCGGTGAGGTCAATCAAGGGTATCCACTCATCTGGCCATATGCTTGTCAGCTCGTCATCAGCTACTTCTGGACCAACTTTTGGTAACCCTTCAGCAGGCTGGACTCTTGGTAGCTCGTTATCAACTACTCCTGGACCAACGTCTGCAGACCCCTCAGTTCGACTGGTACTGGGCTGTGCGTCGTCAGTTACTTCTGGTCTTGCTTCTGCAGGCACCTCTGCTGGACCGTCTTCTTCTCCAGGTTCTTTGTCGGGTTGTACCTTCTGGGTGTGGCTGGCGTGGATCCAATGGGGAACACCTGCACACTTTACTGCTGTGGTTGTTACCAGGATCACTTGCCGCTTCTCTCCCCACCTCGGTTCTAGGCAGCTCGACCGAGTATGCTTCTTTATTTTGACCCAGTCCCCGGGAACCAGTTTGTGGAGCGGAGTCGTTGGATTGGCGACGGCGTCTTCTCCGATCTGGCGAGAGATATAACGCACTTGGTCACCTAATCTCTTGCAGTATTCAAGTACCAAATCATCAGTAATACTCAACAGTTTGCTTCCTGGTACCCATGCTTGTCTCATTACTCTTCCCATCAAGATTTCATGAGGGCTCAGGCCTGTCTTCCGGTCTGGAATACTTCGGAGTCCCATCAGAACCAGAGGCAGGGCCTTTACCCAGGTCATGCCAGATGCATCACACAATTTCGCTAGTCTTGTTTTGATAGTCCCGTTTATTTGTTCCACTACTCCAGATGCCTCTGGACGATATGCACAGTGGAGTTTTTGCGAGATCCCAAATGCCTTACAGAGTTGGTCGATCACATCATTCTGAAAATGTCGGCCTTTATCTGATTCAATAGTGACTGGAACCCCGAATCTAGGTATCAGTTCTTTCAGTAAACACTTTGCTACTGTCAGTGCGTCACTTTGGGGAGTAGGGTAAGCTTCCACCCACTTTGAAAATAGGCAGACAATGACAAGGACATAACGCTTCCCCTCACAACGTGGCATGGTGATGAAATCAACCTGTATTCTCACAAAGGGACCCACTGACCTCCCAATTTTCCCTAGTTCCACCATTGTTCTTTTGCCTGGGTTCATCTTTTGACATGACAGGCACCTCTGGCAGAGGGACTCTGCTACTTTCCTGAACTTTTTACTGTACCAAGTCTGTTGGAATACCAGAATCATGGCGTCCCTACCAATGTGTGATCCCTCATGTATCAATCTCGCCATTGTGCCAAGCAAGTGTCTGGGTAACACAGGCATACCATTTGGGCCCAAGATGACACCATCCTCACGTCTTGGTCTACACCCTTCTTCCTTCCACTTCTCTCTCTCTTGCCAGGGTGCCGCCTGCTGCCATTCTCTCACTTCATCCCATGTAGGCACTTCTTCAAACACTCGAAGTTGGCAGCTGGTTCCGGGCCCCCCCCGTTTTGGATTTATGATATATCGATCCCTGGCGCATAATTGTGCCACTCGATCAGCAAAATCATTTCCCAATGATACATGGTCAAAGTCCTTCTTATGGGCAGCACACTTGACCACTGCCAATTCCTTTGGTAATTGGATTGCCTCTAAAAGGTCTTGAACAACTTTTCCATTTCGAATAGGGGTACCCGATGAAGT
The DNA here is from genome assembly GCF_964261635.1 of Lissotriton helveticus. Taxonomy (NCBI): domain Eukaryota; kingdom Metazoa; phylum Chordata; class Amphibia; order Caudata; family Salamandridae; genus Lissotriton; species Lissotriton helveticus. Next base: position 45,782,251 of record NC_136072.1, read on the forward strand.
CAGGAACTCCCTCTGTAGCCACAATTGGCCAAAGTCATGCACAACTCCAAAACAGTACTGACTGTCAGTATACACTGTTAGGTGTATGTTTTTCCCAATTTTGCAAGCTTTTATCATAGCGATCAATTCGGCTACTTGTGCAGACTTTACTTCAAATAAATAACCTGCTTCTACAATTTTGGTTAAGGAGACTACCGCATAGGCAGCACTCAGGCCTCCTTGTTCATGTCTTAGGCATGAACCATCCACAAACAATTCCATGTCATGTTTAGGCAAGGGTGTTTCTTTAATGTCTGGGCGTGGTTTTGTGCAAAAGTCTGTTAAATCAATGCAGTTATGCTCCTCTTCCTCCCCATTTTCCATATTCATTGAGTCGGGAAGCAGAGTGGCGGGGTTCAGAATGTTGCACCTGACAATGTTTATATTCGCAGCACCCACGAGAATCCTCTCGTATTTAGTCAGCCGACTAGGGGTGAGATACTGAGTTTTCGTTCTTGTTAACAAAATTACCACTCCATGTGGAACATACACAGTTACAGGATGTCCCATGACAATGGATTCACTCTGTTCTAAACTTGTGCAAGTAGCAGCTACTGCTTTCAGACATCCTGGTAATCCAGCAGCCACTGGATCCAGGGTGGCAGAGAAATATGCCACTGGCCTTCTGGTTGTGCCATGTTCTTGAGTTAGGACTGACAACGCGCAATTATCGCGAGTGTCACAGAACAGGGCAAATTCCTTGGAATAGTCTGGCATTCCCAATGCAGGGGCTGTACACAGACAATCTCGCAATTTTGTGAAGGCTGTTAAGCTTTCATCATTCCATTCTACAATATCTGGTGATCCTCTCTTGGACATTTTTATCAAGGGCCTAGCTAGGACTGCAAATCCCACAATCCATTGCCTGCAGTATCCTATCACTCCAAGGAACATTCTGATTTCTTTCTGAGTACGGGGTAACTGCATCTTTTGAATTATTCTTACTCTTTCTGACGTTACTTTCCTGATGCCTTTCTCTATCTGGTGCCTCAGATATTTCACTGATTTTGCACAGAACTGTAATTTTTCAGGGGCCACTTTATGTCCCTTCTCACCCAGGTGGTTTAGTAGGGCAATGGTGTCAATCACACAGTCCCTATGACTTTTGGACGCCACCAAGAGGTCGTCAATGTATTGCACCAAGACAGAATTTCCAGGTAAGACCAAAGTTTCCAAGCATTTTTTCAAGATCTGATTAAAGATAGAGGGGCTCTCTGTGTACCCCTGGGGGACCCTGTTCCAGACATACACGTGACTGTTGAAGGCGAATGAGAAAAGAAATTTGCTGTCTGGATGCAAGGGAATGGAAAAGAATGCATGACATAGGTCTATCACAGTGAACCACTCAGCATCCCAGGGAATCTGGTACAGAATCACTGCTGGGTTCGGGACAATAGGACAGCAAGGAACCACTATTTTGTTTACCTTTCTTAGGTCCTGCACTACTCTGTACTTGCCACTAGGCTTTTTGATGCCCATAATCGGTGAGTTGCATGGGCTACTCATTACTTCCTGTATGATGTTTCCTTCTAGCAATTTCTGTATTTCCAGGGCAACACCTGCTCTCACTTCTGCATTCATTCTGTAGGGTTTAGTATTAGGGTATACTGCATTGTCCTTGATGGCTATCTGTATGGGGTCTACGTTTTTCATTAACCCTACATCTTTCCCGGTAAAGTCTCATACCTCTGGCTTCACTGTTTCTTGGAGTTCTTTGGGCAAATCCTGCATAGTCATTCGTTTAATTTCTGAGTCAGGTCTGATCAACATTAATTTATAAATGCCATCTTCATCAGGGGTCTGAATTTCAACACCCTTTGGTGTGCAAAAGATGGTACAGTTCATTTTGCACAGCAAATCACGTCCCAGTAAGTTCACTGGACTGGTGTCACAAACGACAAATCTATGCATTTCTTTAAAATTTCCAATTGAGATCTCCATGGGCTCGGTAACAGGAGTACTAATCAATTGATTAGATACACCCACTACTTGGATGGCTTCTCCCGAGAGGGGTAGGTTTGGAACATCCACTGTTCTCACAGTAGAACGGGTAGCGCCAGTGTCCAACAGAAAAGTGACATCATTTCCGTCAACCTTTCCTTCAATGTATGGTCCGGACTGGTCTACCGGCAAGGAGGCGCCAAGTACGCACTCCTCGTCCTCCCCTCTCAGGCCCCGTCAGTACTGGTCATCACAAAGGAAGGTATCATTTAGTAAATACTGCGAAGTTGCTGCATTTCTGTTCTCATCGCATCCCCAGACTTCTACGTCATCACCCTGTGGTGATTTTCCCTTAAATACTTGCTTTGGTGCTCTGGGCAACTGAATCGTTTTTACCTGTTGTTGAGTCTTTCTTGGTCTTTCTTTCTGCGTCTGTGGAGTTAAATCAGGTGTTTGGGAGTTATCATCCTGCAAATAGGGACACTCGTCTCGAAAGTGTCCAATTTCTCCGCACTGGTGGCAGGGAAATTTCTTTTAGCCTCCTCCCTGCTCATTTTGGGCCGGGGCTTGCCTCCACCCCCACCCCCAGGACCTTTGTTCTCGTTAGATTTAGCCATTTTACTCAATTGTTTTTCCTGCTGTTCTGCGAGCTTCACTTGAGCCCACATAACCTTCTCCTTGAGAGCCTTTTTCTTTTCTGCCATTTCGTCCTCGCAGTACTTTGCGTACCGCAGGACCTCATCCATCTTTTTAGTATGCCAACAAATTTTGTTATCTTTTATCCACTGACAAATTTCGGGTCTTAAACCATTTACAAACCTGTAAATAAAATGTGTCATATCCTTCATCTCGATGTTATCTATGCCACTGTATGTTTTGAACACCTGCAACAGCCTTTCATAAAAGGAGTGCACTGTCTCGTCTCTTTCCTGGGTGGTTCTATCTATCTTGGTCCAATCAGTTTCCTTTGCTGGCACTTTTTGTTTCAAATGCTGAATTACTTGTTCATATTTTTTCATCACTTCTTTCGATGGTTCCCCTGTGTTGCCATCTCTCGCGTATTCCTCACTAGGCCAAGCTATGGCTATTTTACACTCGGTCCACAGATCTACCGGGACCACAATGTCGAAAAACCCATCCAGGTCTTTCCACAGGCATTTTTGCACCTTCACGAACCTTTCCACCTGCCTGTACCAGTCCACTGGCTTTTCGCGCAATTTGGGGAAATCGTTAGTAAAGGACACAATATCCTGTCTGGACCATGGAATGTGCACATACTTTCCACCTGGTACTTCGCGCATAGGGCATAACTGTTCTGGTTTTTCAGCTTCTTTTAGCAAGAATTCGGGAGTTGCCTGCCTAGACCTGGCCTCATCCTTTTTCTTGGCCCATCTGGCTTTCCACCTTTCCACATCTCCCCATTTCTCCAGTACTGTCAATAGCTCTTTGACCTGCGCTTTCTTCCCCGACATATTCAAGTTTTCCAAATCTTTGTCTGAGAAATCTGCCCTGTATGGTTTTCGCAGCGGTTTCGATCTTGAAATATCTATTCCCATGCTAGCAGCCGTGTCTGTCAGTTTTTCATGAAGTACTCTGGTACTTCGGGTGAGACTCTTGCAGATAAACAGCATTTCGTCTTCAGAGTAGGTGTTTAATCTGTCTAATCCTACGTTTCCTGCCATCAATTCCTCTATTTCTATTCTCAGCTTGTAGAGATCTAAAGGTTTCGTTGGGGACGCTTGTTTTTCCAATTCTTGACTCCATCTTTCGATTTCTTCAGGAGTCACCACTGTGACACTTTTCGTACCTGAGGTCGATTCCATTTGAATTTCCCTCGCATTAAAAGTATGATTTCCTTTCTGTATCCTTTTTCCAGTCTTTCTAATGGGCAGATCTAGCAGCGAGACCTCCGACTCGCACTCACTGGTCTGGTCATCTATAATTAAGGGCTCTGTTCTGGTCGGTGCAATGACAGGAGTAATTACGGGAGGTTTCGGACTTCCTTGACGGTCCCCGTACAACGGAACAACGGGTCCGATAGTTACTGGGATCGTTAAGGCTTTGGGACTTGCATTTAGCTGTGACATTTTCTGTATTATCTCAGCTCTCTGATTTCCTAAGGCCTCTCGTTCTTTTTCTTCTAACAACCTGTCCAGAGTGTTTCCATGTAACACCTGCGGGGTCAGAATGGGAGCATAACTCGGGGCAGTGGGATGTGTCTCACTTGGCCCTCCACCATAATTAGGTTTCTGAAACAGACTTCCTGTGCCTAGCATTCTCTGATCTTCCTCATCCCGGGGCTGCAATCGTGGCATGCCTGAACTAAAGGATCTCACCTCGCCTCCATAGGGGGGACGAGAGCAAAAATCTCCTTCACGTGTATATCCCGTTTCCCCACTCACGGGTCTCCTGGGGTAAATACTTCTGGTTTCTATGGGTCCCAGATTCTCAGTATAAGGAGGAATTACATAATCCCCTCCCACACTTACGGACCTGACCTCTTCCCTTTGTAGGGGTCTCCGGGGAATATCTCCTGCACTCGAAGGTCGGAGTCCCTCATTATAAGGAGGCGGACTTCTCATGCACATGTCATCTAACAATTCGTCATCTGATTCTCCCAGGGGCCCCCAATGTTTGGTCTTTTCTGTGCGTTTTTCCCCCCCAGGAGGATCTTCTGCTGGCATCATGGGAAACAGACCCTCAACAATCATGCTCTGTCTCCATTGTTTCATCTTTTTATCTCGGGATTCTTGTCTCAGTTTTGGGTAATACTTTGTCAGCCCTTTATCCATTCGCGGCTTTTCTCGTTGGAAAGCCTCAATCTCCCATTCCTCTAATGCCTCATACTGCGTTAGTCTCGGTCTGGGATGTAATTCATTCATTCGGGTTCTTAAGTTAAATAATATCCTACCATTAAAGGTACCTTCTAACGGAAAGGCCATTATTCCGTTGTCTTTTGTGTACTTCACCCAATTTTCTAACCACACACACGTATTGTACCCTCTGTCAAACATCATGAAAGAGGCGGGAGTATTAGGTGGTGGAATAACAATGCCCTCTCTAGTTTTAATCGGCTTGTCCTTTTTGAAGTAATTCTTCACCTTATTTACAAGGGACATTTTTCTCTTAGTTCCGTACATAATATCGTATCTATTAGCCTTCCACTGATCCCTTTCAAACCCTTGGTTTCTTGGATCGGGTCTAGTCTCTGGAGAATACGAGTGCCACATACGATTTCTACGCTTAACTTTGTTTACAAAATTACCTCCAATCAGAATGCGTCTTATAATTCCGTGCGACCAATGGGGTGCACGCGTTCAAATATTTTCGGCCAATGGGTGCGCGGCCTTTTCGCAAGACAGTTCTCATGCTTCGGCACTCACCCCTCCTTCACAATTCCAGCCCCGCTACCCGCCCGCTGTTTCTACCAATCCCAGCGCGGCACAGAGTGACGTAAGAGAAGCTTCGCGACTGACTCCCTCCCTTCACAAGGTAACGGAAACTTTCTTTCTTTCTAAAGTGCTAGTGCTTGGTTATTTTACAACGAATACACATTCGCCACAGTGCTCAAGTGTCTAGACAGGAAAGAGTTGGCTTACTGCAAGTAAACTACTTCCATTTACTTTTCACACGCTGCGGGTAGATTTCTGCCGCCTACCCTTCACTCTAGCATCAGTGAACCTGTTACTTCCCTAGACCCATCCACTCTTTCCGGGATATATCCGAGTCTAAGGTTTCCCAGCGGACCCCTTTGCTTTCACCCAAGCTCCGATGAACCTGCTACTCTTCTGATGTGACCCTTACCAGGTTACGCCACTATTGGAATTTTGCTAATGAACCTCGTTACTAACATTTATTCACACATGTATTCAGAAAAAGCCCTAGTTAGTGCTTCTGGTTTTCTACCTAACCTGCACCTAACTTTCCTTGAGCCTGCGACCTCAAGGCAATGGATTCTATTCACCACTTGCCTATTCAATTCCCCGGGGAGTTCTGACAACACTGAACAATACGTTTTACATACGCTTGGATTAATACATATAACAATATAAGAACAAGAATAACAATTTTCAAACAATCCATAAATTTCAAAAGCAGCGCATTCTCAAGAGAGTGATCAGGTCCCTCGAAATGGCCGCTCTTATAGCAGCAATACTGTTTAGCAGCTACCGGCTTGGCTAGTTTAACTAGTCCTACCTAACCTTTAACTATTCCCTAACCATAGCTCTGCTACCAGAAATACTGATAGAGCGCGCGGGTCACCCGACCAATAATTTCGCCACTTCTGGCTTCGGGCCCATATATTTCAAATCACCATATACATTGATCAGATGACCTCACGGTCTGCTATCAGATATTTGTGAGTTCCTTTCGTTATTCCTCAGAGTACCTGACTTACCATCCACCGACACGGGTACCTATGACCACAATGGATCAGGGAGCTAGCTGTAAAAGGAAAGGCAGCAAAACACAAACCCAACAAATAACATTCAATACCTTTTGTAAAAGGACCACGGACAACTGGAAGTTTTAAAGTCTTTATCTAATTTAGTAAAATTCAGAAATCATAAAGTTCACAGTAATTAAGCAATCGATAATCAGAATAACAGAAAGTACATAGCTAAATAGCAAATAAGTCAGAGCAACCATTTATAAACTAATGGAACCAGGACACATTTCAAATGAAGGATCAGAAATTATAACGTTCAAGATGAATCACTAAAGATGGGATAGGCTTTGATTAGGACTGGTATTCTAGAATTATCTTAAAGGAATGAGACAGGAGTTCGGGACATTTATACAACTATAGGAGAGTCTATGAAGAGAGACACGCTATGTTTAAGGCAAAAGTTCTTTAGACAATTTAAGTAAGGAGGTTCTAGACCATATCAGGAAATGACAAACTGCAATGCAAAATATGATTTCTAACAGGTAGGGTAACATAGGAACACGTTATGAAATAAATGCAAATGACTTTACGATTCAATGGTTGCGGCAAAGCATGGAAAATTAACATATGCAAAGGTATGTCTTTATTAAAGCAAAAGACAGAAAAATAGAAAGGTGCAAGATTCAAGAGATTTGCGCGATATTTACCTAGACTGGTGTGGAAACCAAACCCTGGCCACGGGTCAGTTAAGAACAGGAAACCCTCAAGGAAGGATACCCCTCTAAGGACAGCAGGTGCAGAATGGACACCCAGGACAGGACAGGAAGACCAGATTAGGATCAGGACAGGACCCTCAGGACAGGAACCCTCAGGACAGGACCGGCACCCACAGTTCGGAAGCAACGCCTGCGCTCCACCCTCTCTGCAGCTATCGATCAAGACCCCGATTGGGTCAGCGAACTCCCAGCAAAGTGCTCCGCCAGCACTTTAAGGTTTAGTAAAACCTTAGTCTATGGTCAATTTCGGACAGAGTACTCCGCAGTGCTCTGTATCTTCAGTCACCTATTGAGTGCGTTGGGTCAGTGACAGGTCAGCTAAACCAGACAAGTCGGACAAATTCCCTAGGTGAACCCAGGGTAGTTATACTGTTTTGGGACGGTGTACCACCCCCCAATGTTGCAAAGTGTCAGAATCCCTCAATTTGGATTGGTCCTAAGGTAGGCTTTGGGTAACACACCAATCAGAATAGACTATTTGGAGGCCTAATTTACATCTCTGGGTACCGCCTAGCGAGATTGGGGTTCCCATGAGAAAGCCGCACAGAATACAATGAAGAGAATACATTTTGGTTACATTTGAGCATAATCATGATGCTTCTGCTGGGTGAGGTGTCCCTTTCCCAGGGTGGCTCTGGCATCAACCTTCTTTGGCCTCAGTTCAATGCCACAGCAGCTTCTGGCGAGTCTGCGCAGAAGTACCCTCCAAGATGGACTCCCCATCCCAGCACCCCTCCGAGTCGAAGATACATGAAAAGTAAGCGAAAACAAATTAAAACATAGAAGTGACGGTATGAAAACACATCATTGGTTTTGTACTTTAAACTTATCATTATAAAAATATACTATGCAGTTTAAATGTTAGCAACATATACACTGTAACAAGAGCATCACCACGTTATTCACGAAAGCTGTGTATTACGCATGCGCACCCTTTCCCACCAAAACTTATAACTACGTCAGGTCACGTGAGTGTGACTGACGCATGCGCAGAAGAGATTTTCAAGTGGCGGCCATGTTTTAGAGACATGTTTTAGTTGTATTAGAAATACACGTACGCAAGCTTCCTCTACCTTGTTCGAATATAAAAATAAAAGATTAGTAAGACGTACAAATTTTATTAATTGATTACACACGGGCGAGGTTCATGACTCGAGCAAGTCGCGATGCGATGCTTGCTCTATCAACCTCTTCACCATGCCCACCGTACACCACCGCCATCATCACCGCCCCTCGCAGCTGGATCAAGGCCACTGAAAACTTCTCGTCAACTCCCTCAGCACCACCACTCCGCCAACGCTTACAGATGCCAGCATCGCAGTGCGCAACCTCCAACGATGGATCTCCAACTGCCTGACACCCCTCAAGAAAAAACCAGGCAAACAACACTCCAAGAAGGCCACTGGTTCATTCCTGCCCTCCACTAGTCCAGACGCACCTGCAGACATCTCGAGAAGCAATGAAGCCAGAACAATACCCTTGAAACTCACACAACCTTCAAATCCGCCGTCAACACAACCCACACAGAGGAAGAGGAAATACCCTGGATTGATAGGTTTTGTGCAGGTAGGTGTCCCTTCCGGCACAACATCAATGAACTCTGCAACACCAAGGTGCAAGGTTGCCTGCGTTGGTGCATGGTAGCCATTGTGCATCAATGTAGGGAGAAAAGACAGGGGGTTTATACATGAGCCCCTTTCGACAGTTTAAAGCCGTTGCTGAGTCATTTCCTTGGCGTACTTGCAGCGTTAATTTTGCACCATGCTGCACTGTATTTACAAAGGCACGCATCTAGACATATGTGTGACCTTGTGAAGCCCCGTGCCACATTATACCTGCGTCTGGTATGATGTATGCAGGGTGGGCCTTCCCACGCAGCAAAGCCTCATAGGAGTGGCGCAGTGAAATCCATCAGATTACACTGCGACAATTCTAGGCTGCCACTGCGTCAGAACCTTACACCTACCTCATGGCAGGCATTAGGGTGACACAGTGCCATAGGGATGGGCTGGCCATATGCATTGCTGGAGTTGCGTCAAGCTTGTGACACTACTGCAGCAATACATGACTTTAGCGCTGACAGATACGTCAGGATTCCAGACTTATCTGTCATTATTGCGACATGGTGTGCTGTACAGTGATTACAGTGCATCCATGGTGTCGCCGCAAGAAGGGCACAGTGAAAAGTGTTGCAATGCTGTTTTCTGGTTCTTGTAGTCCTGTCTTTAATAGTAAAATCGAAATGACAAAAATCAGTTTGCAAAAAAAGATACATCTGACAAGAGAGAGATTGAGCTCTCAACTTTACAATACTGCAACTTAAAATGGTTATTTAAATATTGAATTCACAGAATTCTTTTATGTAACACAAAGACAATCTGCTTTGTAGCTTACTTTGGTTTAAAAAAGTACCCAAAGTGCTTGGAAGTATTTAAGTAAATCTGGTCACTTTCGTTTTTCACTTTTGTGGTTTTATTAGTATATTTGTCAATTATTTTTAAACTATATGTATTGCATGTTGCTTTTTACTTTTGCCTGACACCCTATTCAAAGCATGCCCGAGGGATACAAGAACTGGGATTCTATCCAGAGCCTTCAATAGCAACATTGGGAAATCACTTGCAATGACTAGCATTTCATGCCCCGGCAGGTATTTCTTTCCCTTATCAATTCATAGCTTTAAAGTTAATGTAAGAAGAAATCACTTTATAATGTATTTTCAGCTGCCCTAATGGCTCCTGACTGATAACTTAGGCAAACAAGGTCAGAAAGGCAATGTTAAAATGAATACAGATCATTCCATATCAAGTTCCACTTCAGAATCATGTGCAGGTCCTTACAGAATATTAAAACATGAAGGTAGAGAGCTGGCCTTTTTCTCTGGGAAAGGTGGCAACCCTACCTCTGCTACAGTCATTTCTGTGCTCCCTCCCCCCTCTAAGATCAGCAGTACTCTGTTGAAGGTGCTCCCTCTCAGGGGGCTCACCTATTCTTATAAAGTGCCTGGCAGGCTTGGATCGAAGAGAAAGAAATACCTTATGTTCTTTCTTTTCATTCCTGGGTCTGTGTAGTGTCTGCTCTGAGTAAGCTGCACACTGCAGCAGCTTCAGGAAGACACGCTAAGGGTATCCCCTTCATGTAGAGAAGACTGGGGGCCCACCCGCACCACAATGCTTGTGGGCGTGTCCGTTACGCCCCCGATGCTGAGCTTCAAGCCAAGACTCAAACCCTGTTCCCCAGCTTCATAGTTGGTTGCTCTGGCCGCTTTGCCACATCTTCTCTCATCCTCTTCTTTGCCCCTCCACTCATCTATTGTTGCTTCCTCATGTTCAGCAACCCTTCCGTCGACCTACCACGCTGTCCGTTCTGCTCCCTCCCCGCACCTTCCTTTGTGTGGCTTGTTATGCACATGGCTTAATGAGAAAAGACAAAATAAAGCGGTATGACACGTGATAGCATTTTTTTTAAACACCACCCCATGTTGTACAGCAGCCACTGTACAACATGTCTTAAAACCACATTTACAAAATGAACAGATATTGCAGAGGTGAATCCTACTGGCTTTGCCAATGCTTGTTTTTTTTTCTATATTTCGTTCAGAGACGACTGCTGTGGATGCTTGTGCATCCATAGCAGCCATCTTTGTATGGAATATATTGAAAAAAATCCCATTCCTACATACCTGATGCACATGTTTTTGGATGTGCACTCATGAGCAGCCATCTTGGAATGGTCAGGACACCATTTTAGGATGGCTACCTGCTGATAGCATGGTAGCCACAAAAAAGAAAATAGCAAAGAAATGGGCTGTGACGCAAGATGATGCTGAGTTGAGAAGGTGGGGAAGTGAGTGGGAGGGAGAGTAACGTGACACAAACACAAAAATAGTTAGGAAAGCCATTGAATCAGGAGCAAAGAAGCAAAATAGACAATAAAGGTATCAAATCATGAGCAACTGCCTGACCCAAAGCCCACTATGGTGTATGTTAGGTATTCAAAACAATAGGTCTGCCTAGGAGCCGAGACCTAAACATTGGAAATGGGGGCTCTGAAAACACCTGGGAGGAGACATGGGCAGCAGTGCGTCTTCGCCTGGGGTGGCTGCTTCTCCTTCCAGCATCAGGGTCTTCAACTGCACAGAACATGGTCTGAAGCGGAGTCCTGCGAGTATATGTGAGTACAAGCTTCTGAACTCATCTCAACAGAAGTGGCAGTGTCTCAGGGCAATTACATTTTGGGTCTGGTCTTGAGACAGCTTTATCATGCATGCCAGCTTCACAGCCTCATGTAATCATAAAGTTTGAAATCATATATGGAAAATTCATAGATATTTACATACCGATCAGTACTTGAGTCAGAACTGTGGTTGAATTGGTCTGTTCATCCAATATTTAAATATAGTTTCAGCAAACTGTATGGAGCAAATGATCACCCCGGTATTTGAACATAACATACTATTGAAACATAAATATCTAACTACAGAAATTCCGAATTTTTAATATCGTGACAGACTAATATCGTGGACATGAATATTGAATTTTAGGTTAGTGATATCATTTGGAATGATGTTGTAAAAAATAAAAAAAAATAGTTACTTTAATGTGTTTTAGTTCATATTACTTGCATATGCTATATATTGTTTGTATAATTATTGTTAATATTTATAAATATAATTGTTAATTTTAAGGTATATATAGTGTTTATTTACTTGTTAATAGTAGTTTACAGTGCTGTAGCGGGTTGTGAGGTTTGCAGGGGTACACAGTGGGACGTTAATTTAGTATAATTAATTAATAATTTAGTTTTAAGTAATATTAATTATTTAATTGAAAATCACTTATGTAAATTGTGCAATTATTATAATTTGTAAGGTATATTTTAGGTGCAGGTTGTTTTGTTTGTAGGAGTATAGGATGGGAAGTTAATTAAGTAATAATGTAGCAATTTTTTATTAATTGTATTAATTAGTTAATTGATCATTAATTATGTACATTGTGAAAATATTTTTAAGTGATATTATAGGTGTGTGTTGTATTGTTTTTAAGGGTAAGGGGAAAGAAGTTAATTGAGTAATAATATTACAATTATCAATTAATTATTATTAATTAGTTAATTGATAATTAATTATGTACATTGTGGAATGATGTTTTAAGTGGTAATATAGGTCTGTGTTGGTTAGTTTGTAGGGGTATAGGGTAGGAATTTAATTAAGTATTAATTGAGTAATTATTAAATAATTGTTAATTATTATTAATTAGTTGTTTGTTAATGAATTATGTAAACTATTTATTATTTTTATGCAATTTTGTAGGTGTAGGTTGTTTAGTTTTTAGGGGTATTGGGTAAGAAGTGTATTAAGTAATAATCAATTTTCTGTTAATTATTAATTTGCAATTAAATATTTACTTAATAAGTATGTAAATCATTTATTAATTATATTTTTGTTGTGCTTGTTAGGGAACAGGATGGGAAGTTATCCAGTGTTACAAAATTAACAGATATTTAATAATGTTTTAATCATTATTTTACATATATTTAATATGTTAATTGTGTTATTTGTTTATTTTAAATATATTTTATTTGTGTGTTGCTATGTTTGTGGGATTATAATTTGGAATAATAATGTAATGATGAGTTGATTACAAGATTTTTGATAATTCGTTACATTTTTAATTTTTTTAACTTTATATATAAACATTATACTAATAGTTTTATATTTTTAATTAATTAATAGAGTTATCAAAATATGATATACCTTTTAATTGAAATACGTTTCTACTGCTGCGCAGACTTGTGTGGTAATTGTAAATGTTACCCCTCTGGAGTCCAACACTTTATCTAAAGTTGCACAGACTGGAGTGGGAATAGCAAATTGTACGCCTTCGGAGTTTCCCCCGCTATCGTCCATAAGAAATCCATCCACATCTCAACCAGCTCTGACGTCAATCTCGCCAACTCTGAACACCTTCACTTCCAGATCCACATCGACCCCAAGACCACACTTAGAGGCACCCTCCTTTACAGGCCACCAGGACCCCGCGCACAATTTAGTGAGGACATCACAGACTTCATCACTCCACACGCGCTCCCCTCCAAAGATTACATCCTTCTGGGAGACCTCAACTTTCACCTTGAAAAGAACAACGACCGCAACTCCACCACCCTTCTGGACAACCTCGCCAACCTTGGACTTAAACAACTGGTCACTTCCCCCACCCACATCGCAGGTCACACTCTCGACCCTATCTTCACCTCCAGCAATCATGTCTCCTTCAACCACACTACGGCTCTCCTCTGGACTGACCACAGCTGCGTTCACTTCACCTACAACAAGCCCAAACCCAACAACCACCCCCAACCAACTCTGCAAAGAAACTGGAACAAAATCACCATCGACCAGATCTCCTCATCGCTTCTTCTAAACCCCCCAGCCCACTCCTCAAACCCCGACCAAGCCGCCACCAACCTCACCCTATGGTTATCCAACAGCGCCGACATCCTAGCACCACTGAAAAAACGACAAAGCAAACTTGGCAGCAAGAAGGCCTCATGGTTCAACGAGGATATTAAGAAATCCAAGAAACTCTGCCGCTCCCTTGAGAAGGCCTGGAAAAAAGACCCAACCACCAGCACCAAGGACGCCTTCAAAAACGCCACCCGCATACACCACCAACTGATCCGAAAGGCCAAGAAAACCGCCTTCAAGGACCGACTAGATAACAACGCCCACAACAGCAAGGAACTTTTCAACATCGTCAAGGAATTTACCAATCCCTCGGCCAACTCTAACCACATCACCCCCTCTCAAGCCCTCTGCGACTCCCTAGCCTCATTCTTCCACAATAAAATTGCAGACATCCACAACAGCTTCGACAACCAACCCGGAGACCAACCCACCCAACCATCTGCTGGATCTTCTCCCCCCTCGAACATCCTTAATGACTGGAACCCAATCTCCACTGAGGACACCATCCGCCTGATGAACTCCATCCACTCAGGATCCCCCACAGACCCATGCCCTCACCACATCTTCAACAAAGCAGACTCCATCATAGCACCGCACCTCCGAGACGTCATCAACTGCTCCCTCAAATCCGCCACCTTCCCGGAAAGCTGGAAACACGCTGAACTCAGCGCCCTTCTGAAAAAACCCACAGCGGACCCCACCGAACTCAAAAATTACCGCCCCATCTCGCTCCTTCCATTCCCGGCCAAAGTCATCGAGAAAGCTGTCAACAACCAGCTCGCCGCCTTCCTCGAAGCCAACAAATCCCTCGACTCCTCACAGTCCGGCTTCCGAGCAAAACACAGCACTGAGACCGCCCTCATCGCAGCAACAGACGACATTCGAACTCTACTGGACAATGGAGACACAGTCGCCCTCATCCTCCTCGACCTCTCCGCAGCCTTCGACACAGTCTGCCATAGCACCCTTCTACAGCGCCTCAGAAACATCGGAATCCAAGGAAAAGCACTAGATTGGATCACCTCGTTCCTCACCGGAAGAACCCAGAGAGTCCGCCTTCCACCATTCAAGTCAGAGGCCACTGAAGTCATCTGCGGCGTACCACAAGGATCTTCACTCAGCCCCACCCTTTTCAACGTATACATGAGCCCCCTCGCGGCCATCGCCCGCCAACACAACCTCAACATCATCTCCTACGCGGATGACACTCAACTGATTCTATCACTCACCAATGACCCTAGCACCGCCAAAACTAACCTACACGAAGGAATGAAAGAAGTAGCCGAATGGATGAAACACAGCCGTCTGAAACTGAACTCAGATAAAACAGAAGTCCTCATCTTAGGTACCTCCCCCTCCGCATGGGACGACTCTTGGTGGCCAGAAGCCCTTGGAAAAGCACCCATCCCGACAGACCACGCACGGAACCTGGGCGTCATCCTGGATTCCTCACTTTCAATGAACAGACAAGTCAACGCCGTCTCCTCATCCTGCTTCAACATTCTTCGCATGCTCAAAAAAACATTTTGTTGGATCCCCACCGAAACTAGGAAAACGGTCACCCACGCTCTGGTCACGAGCCGACTGGACTATGGAAACACCCTCTACGCCGGGACTACCGCTAAACTCCAGAAAAAACTCCAACGAATCCAAAACGCCTTAGCCAGGCTCATATTAGACATCCCGCGCAAAGAACATATCTCTGGTCACCTGAAAAACCTCCACTGGCTTCCCGTCAATAAGAGGATCACTTTCCGGCTCCTAACCCACGCACACAAAGCACTCTACGAAATCGGACCAGAATGCCTCAACACACGACTGTCCTTCTACACCCCCTCCCGCCAGCTTCGATCTTCCAACCAAGCCCTTGCCACTGTACCTCGCATCAACAAAACCACCATGGGAGGTAGATCCTTCTCCTACCTGGCAGCCAAAACCTGGAACTCACTTCCCACTTACCTTCGCCTTACCCAGAACCACCTTGCATTCAGAAAGCAACTTAAAACGTGGATATTTGACAAGTAATTCCCCACCCCTCCTTAAGCGCCTTGAGACCCTCTGGGTATGTAGTGCGCTATATAAATTCTCTGACTTGACTTGACTTGACCTATTGTTATACAGACTGGAGTGGAAATAATGTCAATTTGTTTACACAATATAGTATATTTTTTATTGTTGTTTAAATATATTTATTCTTATTACTTGTGTTTTAAATGTTAAAAATATAGTTTGTTGCATAAACACAGTTTAAAATAGTAAAACATAAGCCAATAGTAGGCTCTCTATGTATCAATGAGAATAATATATTTCCTGCAATCTGTAATTGTTGGAACCGCACTGCGTGCCGGAACCAGGCGAGAAAACCCAATGTCAAAAGGTATTGTGCTTTTGGCACCAATCAACATATAATGCGGCACCACCAGCTGGCGTCGTGATTCACAGGCGGTCCGTACATGATCACTACCACTCACACACACTCAGCACCACTACGCGGTGTGACAGGTATCAGCCAGTACATACATCACGCTCTTACACCCACATACACACGCACTCAGCACCCTAATGCGGTGTCACTGGTGCCCAGCAGGTCAATGGTTCACCCTCTACAGACTCCATGGCCACAGCTTCCCTCCACCCTCTAGTTCACCTCAATTGTCCTATACCCCCGATATAGAACATACCCAACCAGCCTCCCCGACACTGGGCTACACACAGCCAAAGTCACTGAGTCTGGGTTCTCGGGAAGCAGGTAGGAATATGTAGCAGTTTTAATTAGGAGGTAGACATAAACAAAGAGAAGGTTAGCAGCCACTCAGGAAGTTCACCCACAGGTCGCAAAACAACGAGTCACGCAGTCTCTTGACCCACTTCCGAACTGTCTCAGAAGCTTTTTTCCAACCCAGTCAATCTCTCTTGCACTTACCTGGTGCCAAGATGCCTCCGGCAGGGGCCAGATATGGAGAAGGCAGTTGGCCCAATGCAATAAGGGCCAACAAGAGGAGCAACCGATGAATGGGGAGTAACATAGGGGGACCTCTTGTTAGGATGAGGTGCCCCAGTCGGTACAAAATGATCGGGGTCATGCCCGGGCAATCCGGGCACAGTGTTGGGTGCACAGAGGGATGAGTCGCACCAGGCACTTCAGAATTCAAACAGGACGAGTTACAAATTTCTCACCTCCCTGCAAAAGAGGTGCAATGACCGGTGCAAGTTGGGTTGGGTTGGGTTGCACCAGGCAATCCCAGTCACACAGCAAAGAGTTGCAATTCTATCCCTCTCTGGAAATGAGGTACAACGTCCGGTGCAAGATGATACAGGTTGCATCAGACCAGTCCAGTCACGGACACACACAGGTGCAAGTTCAGCAGAGCCACATGAGGTAGAGTGAGGCACTACTTCGGGTACACCATCACCTTCATGGGCCGCACACTGTAAATCGGTCACTGCATGCAAGGAGCATGAAGTTGGAGTGTCGCATGAGAGAAATGCAGCATGCTTAACGAAACGTGCCTTGCACGGTCCTACAACCGGTGAATCCGCTCACCACCACTAGACGCTAATGAGTGTCAGGGTACCCAAAGTACAGAACCATTTGCGGGCAGGGTTTCTGGGGCTTTGCCCTACACAATCCAGTATCCAGACACAAGCCATAGGTCGACATTCACACAGCGCTACCAGTTTGGATTTCAGTAGCCAAGGCCGGCACTTGAGAGGGCACTGCTTTCCAGATATCAGTCCCTGGTGGGAGAACTTTGATGTCCCTGAGATCCCTGAGCAAACAGGAGGCCCACAGTCGAGCCCTTGGAGAGCACACTTCAGGGCATCACACTTCAGCAGGTCCTCTGCCCAGGCCAATTTCTATTCGGACAGTTATGCTCCATGTGCACAACAGTCCTCTGACAAAGTGCACTATGCAGCCCAGGTTCTCCAGTCCCACATCCCCACAAGCATATCATACCTTTTGCTGAAGGATGGCGCCCATAGTTATACTATTGCACCTTTGAAGTTAGGGGGTGGTGTAGGGATTTCATTTGAACCCTAGATGTCTCCCTTAAAATGTAGGACTTTCCACCATGGGGTGGTGGAATGTAGATCCCGAGAGGCAAAAACCTAGCTCTCCCTATCAATTCATCCAACCCTCAAATGGCAGGGGTCTGTCGTTTCCATTGTGTGTGCATGGTTTATGGCTGTTGCCGGGGAATGCACAGATGTGCTCCCCGACCATTGGTCCCACTGGAACCATGCCCCATGGCACACATGACTCTGAGAGCATAGAAATGCCCATATTCCATAAGTGGCATTTCTAGGCGAGTTATGCCAACATCACCTTTACCATTGGAAAGGGTTTGGCACAGCGAATCCATTAATGTGAAACATTTCTTGTTGGAGTAAGCGCTTTTCAGCGCTTTGCTTTGTTATGCACTTGTTGATTTTAAAAACGCATACTCACCCCTTCTGATCGCCGCTCTGGCGCAACGTGTGTAATTGATCGCCACCTATTGGCGCAACGTCCTTACTAGTACTAGCATCTGTATTTGTTCTACGCTCCTGGCACCGATCCGCCACGGCTTGTGCCGTTAGCAGCGGCGGTGGCCACACGAGCGCACTTTGACTTCCGCCCTACATCCCCACTTCCGCCCTGCTCCCCAATTGACAGGTTAGCGGTGCAGTGGTTATCTTTCCGGGTGTATTTAATGCCACAATGGCGGAAGCGCAGCGGACGAGCGCAGCGGGAGCGCCGACTTCGCGCCGAAGTCGTGCCAAAGTCCTGCCCGTCTGCGCCCGTCCGCGCCAGCACGTGCCCAGGGCTCAGTTCCCCTGCACATACTCCTATCTCCTATTCACGCTCCGCCTTACTGCATTTGCGAGAACCATTATGCCCCTCACATACCGTGCTGAATTGTAATAATGCTCCCATATCCTGTTCCCATTGCTCTCTGGCTTTAGACTCCCTGGACTCATGTATAGACAGCATGTCATCCACTTTTTGGAATTTCTCTTCCCCTACGTGCACCTTACCTCCCACCTTGCACAATCCCTCACCTGCTCTGAGCTTCATTAGTATTAACTGTCGGTCTCTCTCAAAACATAAGAGAGATATTTTCGACCTCTTGGAGACAGCTAATCCTGCTGCCATGTTTGTCACCGAAACTTGGCTAAATGATAGCTCTGGCCCCGATATCGCCATGGCTCTTCCCAATGACTACACCTATGTGGGACGAAATCGAGCGCTTAAAGATGGCGGGGGAATTGCCATCATCTTCAAGAGAGCATTCTCTTGTAAATGGGAAGATTTAGATTTTCCAGACTGTGAAGCTGGCCTATTTAAATTAACTCTTTCTCCTCAGTTTACCCTAACTGGCACCCTGATTTACCGCCCGCCAGGTTCAGCTAGCTGCTGGGCCGCTTCATTTCCTGATCTCATCGCCCCTTTTTTAGCACAATCTACCAACTTCACCATTGCTGGGGATTTGAATATTCATTTTAATTCTGTTTCTTGTGCCATTGCTAAACGCCGTATTCAGGATCTTGAAGCCTTGGATCTGCATCTCTTTAACTCCGACCCTACTCATAAGGCCGGTAATCTTCTAGATCCCATCATCTCCAACTTGATTGGCATCTCCTATCAATCCTCTATCCCTGTTCTTTGGTCAGATCATTTTATTGTTAATTTTTCGATCAAAACGTGCAAAGCTGTTTCGTTTAGGCCTGACCCCCCTCACAAAGCTAGCAGGAACTGGAAACGCTTAGATTTGAACAAATTAAACTCTCTCCTTGCCAGTTCCAAACCTTCGGTTTCCAACTTGACTATCAAAGAGCTACCGGTGGTTAGATCATGGCTAACTACTGCTTTGGACTCATGCCTCCCTACACAAAAAAACAAATCTCAAATTCATTACCCCCCGGCACCCTGGTTTAATGATTCCCTCCGTTCCGAAAAATCCAACTGCAAAAAATTGGAACGAATTTGGCGGTCAAATTATAACCCTGAGCATAAAGCAAAATACAGGTCAGCTCTTAAAATCTACCATGCGGCATGTGATACCGCTAGAGCTAACTTTGCCAACAGCACCATACTCACAGCTCAAAATAGACCTAAGGCCTTGTTTAAAATAGTCAAGGAGCTCTCAGGTGCTTCCTCTGTTCCCAAGGATCCCTGCCTAGACACGGCCCAGTGTAATGCTTTAGCCGACTTCTTTTGTGAAAAAATTGATAAAATCTATGCGAATTTCAACTCAACTCACGCTGCTCAAACCCCTTGCAACTTTCCTCCGGCTATTACTCCTTGCTCGTTGCTTACTACCACCCCACTTCACGCTTGGGACCCTATCTCCCCCGCGCTTCTAAAAAAGTATCTTCAGGACATCAAATCTGGTTCCCCCCTTGACCCTCTGCCCCCTCAAGTTCTGAGTTCCCTTGACCCAGCCCTACTCCACATTATTTTGGACGTCCTGAACGCTTCCCTCACAGAAGCAATTGTCCCAAATGAATGGAAGCACGCAATGGTGGTACCATTACTAAAAAAGGCTAACGCAGACCCCAATAACCCTTCCAATTTCCGCCCTATTTCTTTGCTTCCTTGCTTTTCCAAGATTTTGGAGAAGCATGTTAATTCTTTGTTGTCTTCCTTTGTTGAATCCACCAATTTTCTTCATGGTTCTCAATCCGGGTTCAGGGCTGGTTTTTCCACGGAAACAACTCTCCTTGGCGTGTCAGAAACCATCAGACGCCAAGTGGATAATGGTGAGACGGTGGCACTCATTCTGCTTGACTTGAGTGCCGCTTTTGACACCGTCTCCCATTCCATCCTATTATCCACCCTGGAGGCAGTTGGTGTCGGTGGTACCGCCCTGGCCTGGATTGCTAATTTTCTTTTGGAGCGCACTTTTCAAGTTTTTTCCTCCACATCTGTCTCATCTATTCTCCCTTCCCCTCACGGTGTCCCTCAGGGGTCTATTCTTAGTCCCCTTTTCTTTAACCTGTACGTGAGGCCGCTTGCTTTCCTGGCGGAACAAGCTGGCCTCACAATTTATTCCTACGCTGATGACACTCAAGTCATCTACTCTCTCTCCGCCAATAAAAATCTCCCCTCTTCTTCTCTGCAAGTTGGACTGAAACACATATCGGACTGGATGTTGAAGCACAAACTAAAATTAAACGGGGATAAAACAGAGCTGCTCCTGTTTGGCCCAGACACCTCTCTCTGGGGCCCACACCATTGGCCTCCAGAGATGGGTCCTCTTCCCGTTCCATCTGTGTCTGCCCGCAATCTTGGTGTAACCTTCGACAACCAACTCACTTTCAAACAACACGCTGTGAAAGTCTCAGCCACCTGTACTACCATCATCAGGTGGCTGAGAAAGATCACCTGGATGTTACCTGCGGACACCTTGAGGACCGTAGTCCAGGCTCTTGTCATCTCACGCCTGGACTATGGGAACATCCTGCTCCTAGGTGCTGCCAAAGAGGTAATCAAGAAGTACCAGGTGGTACAGAATATGGCTGTCCGCTTGATCTGTCACCTTCCTGCCCGATCCTCGGTCGTCCACCATATGCGGAATCTGCACTGGTTGCGGATTGAAAGCAGAGTTAATTTCAAAGCACTCTGCTACATGCACAAAATTATGACTGGTAGAGCCCCTTGCTATCTCTCTGCTCTGGTGCAGCAATACATCCCCCCCCCCGCACACTTAGGTCTTCGACGCAGAATAAATTTAAGATTCCGCGCATCAACAGAGCCAAAATGGGAGGACGCTCGTTTTTCCTGCTAGCCCCATCCTTATGGAATTCTCTTCCTCAATCTTTGCGCACTGAATTGTGTTTTCTGAAATTCCGTAAGGGAATAAAAACTTGGCTTTTTAACAACTAATTTGATCTTATGATTCTCCCTTCCTTTCTCCGTTCAGTTTGCTCTAGCGCCGGGAAACATCCGGGTAGCTGCGCGCTCAACAAATGCAATTATAAATAAATAAAATTGTGACTCTGCTCCACTGCAATCCACTATTGCTGCTTGAAGTAATGTCAATCACTTACACATGTCAACTTATGGGAAGAGCAAGTCTCATTGGTAGTGAAAACACACCCAGGTATTCCCTCCTACCTGGGCCAACGTGCACTATTGCATGCACTTGGCAGGTCGGAGACATCTAGGGGCCCATTAGGATGGCAGGCGGATTGCCCCCGCCAGGCTGGTGGCAGCCACCGCCGGCATGGCGGGGGCAATCCACCCGCGATCCCAACCAGAATGACCCCCCGCCATATTAGCATGGCTGGGGGGTCCGGGGCGGACGGAAAGACCGTCTGCCACTTTTTCCCGCCCCGGTTGCCTTGCGACTGGGGCGGAAAAGGTTTAATATGGTGGCGGTGTCTAATAGACACCGCCAGCCATATTAGGATGGGCCTCGGCAGATCCCTTTCGCCGCCTCAGAAAGGCATGCGGTCTTTACTGTGGGGGCCCCCTGCGGGCCCCCGGAGTGAAGGAGAGGTGGGGGTGCACACGGGGTACCTGTGGTACCCCCCAGCATTTGCATACACAAAGCAGCCGGCACCGCGCGGTGCCTGCCGCTTTGTGTATGCAAATACATACATGCATTTTTAGCATTGTGGCAGGAGGTGCTGAGAGCACCGCCCGCCACAATGTTAAAAATGCAGGATGCGCCCGCCACTGTGGCGGGTGCATCCTAATACCCCTAACAGGACCCCCACCCTTATGGCGGGCGGTCCCTTCACATGTTGGGATGGCGGGTGGACTATGTCCGCCCGTCATCCTAATGGACCCCCTAGCATCTAGCACCAGAGGTGAAAGTGTGCCCACAAGTGCGACACAGGTTGACCCCTGATGGATGCGATTGCACACACCTGGCCCACGACAGCGGACCGGGTACCTTGCCACTTGCTCCATAGGTGCAAACATGCAAACACAGCCCTGCCCTGGCAGGCCTGACTAGGGTATTAGAACACGGGGGAAGCAGGGATACACTCCTCGACCTGCGTTGTCAGGCCGGGAACCTATCAGCAATGCCATAGGTGCCAGGGTGCAACCTTTGCCTGCAACGTCAGGCTGGACATTTATCTGACACAGCATAAGGGCCGGTGGGGGCACCCAAGCCTGTATGGCAGGCTGGGTGCTTAGACAACACTCCATAGGAGTAAGTATGCATTCCCTGGTCTGCATTGCTAGCCGGCCCGTGTTCCTGAGCACCATGTCCGTGTGTCATCCTAACCTGTATATGAAGGTGCGCGGACTTCCACACTGCCTTGACAGTGAGGATGTGCTCAGAGCTTGAAGAACTGGCAACATCCCAGGAGGATCCCCCTGGGAAGAGCTGAACTGCAAGGCTGGGGAAGCCTCCCGTGGGGGGTTCCTCATGGCCTGAGCATATGTACCCTTGCAGCTTTCAGTCTACCCCACCTTGTTCCCCTCAGGGCTTCTCATGGTACGGGACAAGCCACTCAGAGTTGGCTGAGCCCAAAGTGTTGCAAATCTAGGTGGGGGCGCAATGGCTCCCCACTGGCCTCCGCTGACAGGCCCAGTACAAGCCTGACCAGCTATCTGGTGGGGGGCACACTCAGTACGGCGTCCCACTACTAGTCAGTGATGTACCCGCCCTGGGTATGTGGTGTACCTATTTACAGGGCGCACAGAGATATGGCCCCTGAACCCATCGCATACGCAGCCCCTTCCCCAATGCGAAGAGAGTCGGCAAAGACTAGGAGGAAAAAGTGAAACGTTTTGGGGTAAGTTCCCCAAGAAAAGGCCAAGACCAACAATAATAATGCTAAAAATACATGTTCCATGTACAATTGCCTGCCAAGATACACCTGTACTGTGCCATTGAAATTATAGGTGATGGTTATTTGTTTAATTTAATGTTTTTATTCCAAATATATGGCCGGCATATTTAGCCATCAACATGTTTTTATTTTTTTGTGGCATATGGTTGCAATAAAAAATAAAATTAAAATAAATTAAACACCACATCATCTTGCTGAGGTCAGACTTCAATTCAATTCAATTCAATACCACTTTATTCGATTCATAAAAAATCATAAAAGTCACAGTACAAGAGGGATTACAGTAATATACATAAAAACAATTAAAATAGTTGTATATATACATGTGCAAAAAGTTTTTTCCCTAATTCTTTTTTTAAAAAAAAGCATTTCATTTGAAAAAATGAAAAATACAGCAGCAGTGTCATTTAATCAATTGCATTCCGATTCTTACAACGAATGGAAGCCACTATGAAACTTGCTACTCCAAACATGATTACTGGGGATTCCATTAGCTGAAGATACAATAGTGCTGGTTTAACTTGCAGGAATCCCTTATCCTTTAACAAAGGTACAATAAACTTTCTTCTGGCTGCTCTATACAAGAAACAAAAAAACATAAAATGGGTAGTGTCCTGGAATGAATGACCATCACATCTACAGGGAGGAGCATCCTCTGGCTTACACCATGTTTTGTGGTCAGTTAATAATGTATGCATCGGATTAAATCTAAACCTTGTCAATACCCAGCGATGGAAAGGGATTGTTACTAACGTAAGGTACGGTTGGATAGTCAAAGTCGAGATCAATAGATAGTGCTCCCTGACCATGGGTTTTCTGATTTGTCCCATCTCTCGCTCCTGCTCTCTGATCTTGATAAAGTTTGCTTTGATCCATTTTAAGTCAGCTTTTGCCAGGGCCTCGGGATTTGTAAACATTTCTGGACGGCCCAGGGCATTGGTCATTGTTTTAATGTAAGATAGCCATTGAATATCCATAACTTTTTCCAGGCTCATGCAGTCCCGCAATATACGGTGAGGTCAGACTTAAAGGCTTTGCCACTGGTTGGTCAAAGATGCATGAGAAAATATTGACTTACGGTGTTTTGTGATGTTTCTGCTGAGGAAAACCACGGATTGGTGGGAGAGAAAGGGCACATATTTATTCAGTCCTGAGTCAGATGGGAAGTAGCCATTGAGCCTTTTAATGTTGCTGGCCATCCACGCATTTGCTATATAAGGCCAATGGCTTGGCCAGGGTGTAGAGGAAACAATGGGACCCATTTATATTTTGGCATACTACCGTTTGTTCTGCCAGGGTGACAGAGTAACTTATTCCGTCGCCCTGATTGAGGGACCGCCCGCCAGATTTAGAAATGACCGTCAAGCTGGCAGTCATTTATAAAGAATTGCCTGGAACTGCCGTCACAGCAGTCCCTGTCAATGCATTTTCCTCTTTAGTGCAGGGTGACCGTCCTGACCTGGTCAGAACCGGTCGCTCCACTCGCTCCTTGGTGTGCCTTACTTGTGCCCCCGATCTCGCCTGCAATTGTGCCTGGTATCGTATCGATATTGTTTATTAACCTGTATTTGTGCCAGATTGTGCCCCCGATCTCGCCTGCATTGTTTTGGTGCCATTTGTTGTGCTTCTTAACCCTCCCCGCTCCCTGCCGCTGCTCCCCCGCGGCCCCACCCCCGTTCCCTCCAGCATCCCCGGACCTCGCCACCCCGCTCCCGCCTCCCAGCTGCTCCTCCCTCCCACTGGTAAACATAAGGGAAGTCCCGCGAGGTGAAGAGCTGTGACCGTCCTGACCTGGTCAGAACCGGTCGCTCCACTCGCTCCTTGGTGTGCCTTACTTGTGCCACCGATCTCGCCTGCAATTGTGCCTGGTATCGTATCGATATTGTTTATTAACCTGTATTTGTGCCAGATTGTGCCCCCGATCTCACCTGCATTGTTTTGGTGCCATTTGTTGTGCTACTTAACCCTCCCCGCTCCCTGCCGCTGCTCCCCCGCGGCCCCACCCCCGTTCCCTCCAGCATCCCCGGACCTCGCCACCCCGCTCCCGCGTCCCAGCTGCTCCTCCCTCCCTCTGGTAAACATAAGGGAAGTCCCGCGAGGTGAAGAGCTGTGACCGTCCTGACCTGGTCAGAACCGGTCGCTCCACTTGCTCCTTGGTGTGTCTTACTTGTGCCCCCGATCTCGCCTGCAATTGTGCCTGGTATCGTATCGATATTGTTTATTAACCTGTATTTGTGCCAGATTGTGCCCCCGATCTCGCCTGCATTGTTTTGGTGCCATTTGTTGTGCTTCTTAACCCTCCCCGCTCCCTGCCGCTGCTCCCCCGCGGCCCCACCCCCGTTCCCTCCAGCATCCCCGGACCTCGCCACCCCGCTCCCACCTCCCAGCTGCTCCTCCCTCGCTCCGCCCCCTCCACTCTCCACTTATGACAGAGTGGCAAACGCGCAGCGGGCACGCCCTATGCCAAAGGTAAGCCCGTCTGCGCCCGTCCGCGCCTGGACCGCGCCCAGCGCTAGACCCCCTGGCTCCCGCAGAGGCCTTCCCTCCCGCAAAACATACGACGCCGCAACCCTCACTGCACTCAACACCGGCCGACTCCCCGATTGCCACCGAGCCGCCCCAGGACGCACCCATGGACCTTCACCTGCCAAGCCTGCAAGTTCTGCTGCATCAGGACCCACACTACAACCGCACACGCCAAACAGAGCTCCAACAACAACCACCCGTTCGGTCCACAGACACACCATTGAACTATGGAACCTACTCGACACCATAACTCCGGACGTCGCCTTTCTCACGGAAACCTGGATGATCGCCTCATCAGCGCCCGACATCGCCATAGCCATCCCGGACGGATACAAGATCATCCGAAGGGACCGCATCAACCAAACAGGAGGAGGCATCGCAATCGTCCACAAGAACACCATCCGCATCTCGACCAGTTCCGACGACACCATCACAGCCACCGAACACCTTCACTTCCAGATACACACCGACCCCAAAACCACACTGAGAAGCACCCTCATTTACAGACCCCCAGGACCCCGCACACAATTCAGCGAAGACATCACTGACTTTGTCAGCCCACACGCCCTCCCCTCCGTTGACTACATTCTCCTAGGGGACCTCAACTTCCACCTGGAGAATTACAACGACAACAACACCACCACCCTGCTGGACAACCTCGCCAATCTCGGACTCAAACAACTGGTGAACACCCCCACCCACTACGCCGGACACACGCTCGACCCAATCTTCTCCTCCAGCAAGCACATCTCCTTCAGCCACTCCACCGGACTCCACTGGATAGACCACAGCTGCGTCCACTTCAGCTTCAGAAAGAACACAACTCACCACTTCCCGCAACAGGTCCCCCACAGAAGCTGGAACAAAATTACCGCCGACCAGCTCACTACTTCACTGAATCAAAACGCTACCGCCAGATCAAATGAAGCAGACATCAATCTCGCACAGTGGATCACCCACTGTGCTGACAACCTAGCACCCCTGAAAAACAATCCCAACAAGCCAGGAAGCAAAAAGCCTCCTGGTTCAATGACGACCTCAAGAACTCCAAAAAGAACTGCCACACCCTCGAGAAAGCCTGGCGAAGAAACCCAACCACAGACAACATGACCGCCCTCAAGAACGCCACCCGCAAACACCACCACCAGAGAAGTCAGCATTTAAGGATCGACTAGACAACAACGCCCACAACAGCAAGGAACTCTTCAGCATCGTCAAAGAGCTCACCAATCCCAGCGCCGGCAACAACGACATCACTCCCTCTCAAGACCTCTGTGACTCTCTCGCCTCGTTCTTTCACAGCAATATCGCAGACATACACAACAGCTTCGGCGACCAGACCACTGCCCCTAACACTGAACCGAAACCCCCCACCGCCACCCTCCGCGCATGGACCCCGATCAGCACCGAAGACACCATCCGCATGATGAACTCCATCCACTCCGGATCACCTACCGACCTATGCCCCCATCACATCTTCAACAAGGCCGACTCCGCCATCGCACCCCAACTCCGGGACATCATCAACTGCTCCTTCAACACCGCTACCTTCCCGGAGAGCTGGAAGCATGCCGAACTCAGCGCCCTTCTGAAGAAACCTTCAGCAGACCCCACCGAACTTAAGAACTACTGCCCCATCTCGCTCCTCCCATTCCCCGCCAAAGTCATAGAGAAGACCGTCAACAAGCAGCTCACCACCTTCCTTGAGTCTAACGGTTCCCTCGACCCTTCACAGTCCGGCTTCCGAGCCAACCACAGCACCGAGACCGCCCTCATCGCAGCCACAGACGACATCCGAACCCTACTCGACAACGGGGAAACAGCGGCCCTCATCCTCCTGGACCTCTCCGCAGCGTTCGACACGGTTTGCCACCGCACCCTAGTACAACGCCTCAGAAACGTCGGGATACAAGATAAGGCATTGGATTGGATCATCTCGTTCCTCGCCGGAAGAACCCAGAGAGTCCGCCTCCCCCTTTCAGATCAGAGGCCACCGAAGTCATCTGCGGTGTACCACAAGGATCATCACTCAGCCCCACCCTCTTCAACGTCTACATGAGCCCCCTCGCATCCATCGCACACCAACACAACCTAAACATCATCTCCTACGCGGACGACACTCAGCTAATCCTTTCCCTCACCAAAGACCCAACCACCGCCAGAACCAACCTACACGAAGGGATGAAAGAAGTAGCCGAGTGGATGAAGAACAGCCGCCTAAAACTGAACTCAGACAAGACAGAAGTCCTCATCCTAGGATCATCCCCCTCTGCCTGGGACGACTCCTGGTGGCCCCCGGCCCTTGGCAGCGCACCCAAACCAACGGACCATGCTCGCAACCTGGGCTTCATCCTAGACTCCTCCCTCTCGATGACCAGACAAGTCAACGCCGTCTCATCATCATGTTTTAACATCCTACGCATGCTCCGAAAGATCTTCAGATGGATCCCCATCGAAACAAGGAAGACGGTCACCCAAGCACTTGTCACCAGCCGACTGGACTACGGTAACACCCTCTACACCGGAACCACAGCCAAACTGCAGAAAAGACTTCAACGCATCCAGAACGCCTCCACTCGACTCATCCTGGACATACCTCGACAAAGCCACATATCCGAACACCTTAGAGACCTTCACTGGCTCCCCGACAGCAAGAGAATCACGTTCCGTCTCCTCACCCACGCACACAAGGCCCTCCACGACCTAGGACCCAAATACCTCAACAATCCCCTAACCTTTTACACTCCCACCCGCCAACTGCGATCATCCAATCGAGCCCTCGCCACGATTCCACGCATCCGAAGAGCCACCATGGGAAGTAGATCCTTCTCCTACCTGGCGGCAAAGACCTGGAACTCCCTCCCCACCCACCTCCGTCTTACCCAGGACCACTTCTCCTTTAGAAAACAACTCAAAACCTGGCTGTTCGATCAATAGCGAACCCCTCCCCCTTATGCGCCTTGAGACCCTCTGGGTGAGTAGCGCGCTATACAAATTTCTGATTGGATTGGATTGGGTGGTATTTGAAAAAGAAAATCCCAAAACGGTATTAAAAAAAAAATACAATGTTCTTCGCCGTGGGATTTCTCTCCGATGGCGAGCCTGTTCGCCAGTGTTTTCCTGGCGGTGACGGACAGTGAAAACTGACTTCTAATTCCACCCATCTAAATCAGGTGGTGAAATCACAGGTCTTCCTCCGACGTCTCTACCTCGATTAAACCTATGAGCCACTCTCTTAGATATCTTTTTGCACAGCTGGCGGCCCTCCAAGTATCTCAAAGAGCACGTGCCATTCATTGGAATTTGAACATTTCTAAGCTTGGGGAGTGTCAATGCTGCCCTGCAGACATGCTCAGCTATTTTTACACAGCAGCTCAAGTGGAATTCAGAGTTTGTTTAAACAGTCATGTGCTACTTTGACGCAGCATGTGCCGCCACTCGTTTGCAGGGGAAGAGCATTAGGCCAATGGTGGTTGAGGCTGAGGGGTCGCGGTGGTCCTGTGGGTCACCTGGTCTGTGCATGAGAGGCCAAAAGGTCTCCAGCATTAAGGAGGAGCAGGTTCAGTGCAAGCCTAGAAGACCTGGCCGAGGTACTCTAGACTGGAAGATACCATTTGAGTTGACCCCGAAGATGTACGCGGCCCTAAGCAGTATTGCACTGCGGGTGAAGGTATTTCTCTCCACATCAAAAGTGCACAGCTGCCTAAAAAGAAGTGCACTTCAGTGCCAGGGCTGGTGTGCTAGTACTTCCCTTTTCAGTTTTTTTTTACTTTCCATTTGTTATCCTTTTTAATTGTTTTAGTTCTCTTGGTCTAAATTAAAACTTCAGATTGCAGCAATTATAAGCCAGTAGTAGGCCCTCTATGCTTCAATGAGAATTATATTTTCCAGCAAAGTGAATTAAAGCTAAATATGAATTCTATACATTTTCTGTGTACTCCTACCTGCCAAGATGCACCGGTACTGTGCCATTAAAATTACAGCAGATGGTTATTTGATTAATTTAATATTTGTACTTCTATCATATGGCTGGCAGAATGTTTTTGGTGGGCGATGCTTTCAATAAAAATACATGAAAAAAATTGAACATCCCAGTAGCTTGCTGACTTCAAACTTATTGGCTTTGCCAATGCTTGTCAAAGATGTATGAGAAAATATTGACTTACGGTGTGTTGTAAAGTTTCTGGATTAGTTGGGAGAAAGGACACATATTTATACAGTCAGCTGGGGAGTAAGTATGGAAGATTTGATGTTGCTGGCCATCTAAGCCTTTGCTGTACAGGGCTAACGGCTTGGCTGCGGTGGTGCGGAAACTATGGGCCTGATTACGAGCTTAGCGGATGGGATACTCCCTCACAAACATGGCGGATGCCAAACTACAATTCCATTATATCCTATGGAACTTGTAATACAGCAGAGCTATCCCATCCACCAAATTACCATTCCATTATATCCTATAGAACTTGTAACACGGCAGAGCTGTCCCATCCACCAAATTACAATTCCATTATATTCTATAATAATCCACATTTGTAAAGCGCACAATCACCCGTAAGGGTCTCTAGGCGCTGGGGGCCGTCGGGAAGATTAAGCAAGCTATTGCCCAGAGTCACATGGTGCGGGGCTAACCTGCCGCCGGAGCCGGGGATCGAACCCTGATCCCCAGATTCCAGCGTCAGTCGCCCTGGCCGCGGCGCCACACCTCTCCCCTATAGAACTTGTAATACGGTGGACGGGATATCCATCACGTTTGTGACAAACTATCCTATCCACCAAATTACAATTCCATTATATCCTATGGAACTTGTCATATGGGGATGGGGTACCCCATCCACCAAGATCGTAATCAGGACCTCTGTCTTTTTGCACCGCTAGCAGCCCAGCCACATGAACAGTGAATGCATTTCACTCCAGGTGTCTCGTGCCGTTCGAGGGAATTTGAAGATTTCAAAGAATGGGGAACTGCAGTGCTACCCTGCAGATATAATCAGCTTTTTCACATAAGGTCAAGTGGAATGCAGAGTTTCTTTAAACACCCACATGTTGCGTTAAGGAAACGTGTACTGCCACTTGTTTGCAGTGGAAGAGCATTAGGCCAATGACGGATGTGACCGAGGGGTAGTGGTGGTCCTGTTGTTCACCTGCTCCATTCATGAGAGGCCAAAGTGGATCCAGCATTAAGGAGGAGCAGATTCAGAGTAAGCATAGAAGACCTGCCTCAGTCGGGACGTATTCTGGGCTGGAAGATATCATTTGAGTTGACCCTGAAGATGTACGTGGTCCTAAGGACAGCACTACAATATCATATTCTGACCGAAGTTGGAACATTAACTTAGTAGGACAAATTAGGGCACATAATTTCTTCCAGACAACAAAAGGTTGTGTCGGATTATCGGAAGTGCGCAGGAAGACAGAAGATATCAGAAGGCTCCCGCCAAATCCAGAAACGGTGAAACGATGGAATCTACATACCCTAAACAAGAAACTACTTCAGGTAGAAGGTAGATCCTATAGAGATGGATCATATAAAAGGCATCTATATTGATGAATGCACAAAAAATAATAAACGTTGCCCTCATCAGAGAAGTAAGCTGCCACAATTACCATTAAAAACGCCAATCGAAAAGGTGCCAAGTAGCTCCAGATCATTGATGTCTCATGCTAATTTCTTTGATCTTTTGTTCCGAAGAGTAACGATAAAAGGGCTGATCTAGAGTTTGGTGCATGAGCACTGGTCATTTATACGTGCATTATATTCTATGGCTTTTGTAATAAGGCAGACGGGATATCCGTCACATTTATGAGGAACCACCATCTACCAAACTCTAAATCAAGCCTATAGATTTATTGCCAAATTACAGATACCTGGAATAAAAATCATTCGGCACCAGATATTGTTTTAATGCATCCAGCGAATTACACCCCAATACACTGGTCTGAAGAACGTAGGTTACCCCAATTAAACAAATATGGTCAATATAAATGAAGAAATAGGTACTAGTGGAAGAATGTTAGTGTGCAAGCCTATATCTTCAGTCCTCATTACAAGAATTGCAAAAACTTTTTTAACAGTGTATCATTTGGAAAAAGTAATATATGCAAGAAAGGGCCACCGAGTTAGAAAGAATGAGAATTTGGGAGCATTTATCGATGTGGGTCAACCCATCAAATTCATAAACTTCACATGTCACTTGAATGGGTGATTTAGATTATGAGTTCGGAGTTGATTGCTGCTATATCTAACAGAGTATAAAATGGAAGAAGTAATATATGCAAGAAAGGGTAATCGCGCTAGAAAGACGGGATTGAGAAAATGGAAGAATTTATCGATGTGGGTCAATCAATCAAATGTATAAACTGCACATGTCACTTTAAGGGGTGATTTAGACTATATGGGGTTCATTAGGATGGCAGGCGGACATCCTTCCGTGGAATGGGACCGGCCGCCATTGGTGCGGGGGTCCAGTTGCTGACATTAGGAAGCGCCCGCCACACAGGCGGGCGCAACCTGCATTCCTGATATTGCGGCGGAAGGTGCTCTGAGCACCCCTCCCCACCCCCCAGAATCCCTGGGGGCCCGCTACGGGCCCCCAATGGTGAAAACTGCCTGCCATTCCATGGCGGCATTGCCGCCACAGAAAGGCATAACCCCGCATTAATGCTAATATGGATGGCGGTGTCTCCCAGACACTGCCACCATGTTAGCAGCTTTTCCGCCTGGTTGACGCTGCGACCGGGCGGAAAACTGGTGGACGGTCTTTCCGTCCGCTGGGGTCCCCCCCGCCATGGTAATGTGACGGGGGAAATCCTAAGCGGGCGGAGGTTATTAGTGGGCAGATCGCCACCGCCATACGGGCGGTGGCGATCCGCCCGCAATCCAAATGACCCCCTATGTTTGGAGATGATTGCTGCTACATTATACCCTTACTGTCACTTAGGATTTTAGGTGTTAATGTGGTTAGTTTTATGATGAATTATAGTAATTTGGTATTTATCCACGTGAATCAGCAGAAAGTCTGCAAGTGATGCCGTCTAGTTCTCTTTTGTAATTTCTACATTTATGGAGCCTTCTGTATGTAATTTATTGTGGGGGGGGGGTAGCTGAGGGTTGTATAAATATGCAAAACCTAATAAAAATATTGAAGAAAAAATTTTATTGCAAAACTCTATGGACCCCCTAAAACCAAAAAAGAGAGAATTTTGAGGCTGATGCTTTGGATCTGACCAGCGTGCCTTTGACATCTTACTCAGAGAGCTTTATCTGTGTGGACTTTTGCCTGTGGATCAGTGACAAAGAAGATGCCCTTACTAAGTAGTTAGTAAAGCATTGTACAACAGTGTATCAACATTAGTAAAATAGATAGCTAGTATATAACCCTGCTCATAATTCTTTGAATTCAGTTTTGGTGAACAAAGCTCCCACTGACCTTGAGAAACAAGTCATGATTGACTGGTCAGATCAAACCATCACAAAGTGCACCTAGTTATCCTCAAAACTGCCAAGAACAAAATTAGATGGGCAATGGTTATGAATATTAAGTACCATTGTAAATTGACTGAGGACAATATTAACCATGTTATACACTTGGATCTAAGCTTTTTAGTGGCTACCAATAAGAAGAAGATACTGTCAAAGATTTAAATCAGTTTAATTTAAAGGAAAATCTAGCACTGCGAATGAATGGTGAAGGCAAAGAAAGAAGAATGTTGGGAAATGTGTTTACCATGAACCTGGTTCAGAAATCCATTGTTTGTAAAATCCCAAAACAATGACACTAATAGAAGTAGAGTGCCCATCTGCAGTGCCTCGTCATAGACCTGTAAAAGGCGAGGATGGATGGAAATGATCATATTAAATTCAGAGGGAAGACCATCTCTCCTGGGACATTCATAAGGTAGACAGCCCAGCAATAGCCCCAGTGATGTCATTTGAGGTCAGCAGCTCTGCAAGAAACAGACTGCAGGGTCCCTGTATTCATGCCACAGTCAGGCGATCAACGTTTGCTGCATACTGCTTGGGGGTATGAGATCGCCAAGGGGTGTATAAATGAGGAGAATCATCTGTGAATTCTATGATTACACCCTCTCCTTCAAATATCATAGTGCCATCGTCTCGGGTCAATTGACTAACCTGTTGGGGGTGCGATTACATCTCAGAAGATTGGCTGAAATTTGACCTGGCCTCTCTGATTCCCCCGTAGGTGCACGCTTTGGCATATTTTTGCATATGTTTGTTTTCACTGTCTGCAAGGGTGTGGTATTCAGTTAAGATGGAGTTAAGCTCCGCCAATGTGTGCAAGTGAAAGTCAGTCTCAATGTCATTCTCTAGCTGTCAAAGTCATTGTTCCTGCAGATCCACCTGGCGCCGCAGTGTTTTATGGATTGAGATTTGTTTAGTCTTACACATTCCTCTAATGTATACCTTAAAGGTTTCCCACACCCTGCCTACCAAATCTACCAATCCCTCATTTTGTGCAAAGATTTGATGATGTCCTGGAGCAAGTCGGATTGAAGCACTGGATCTGTCAGTGCCTGAGTGGAAAGTCTAGGTGAAAGCAGGGTGCTTGGATGCTTGGAAGCGTAGGGAGTAAGGGAGAATGGTTGGATAACGTCTTTTGGAGGCGTTCTATGCATGTGATCCAGCTGCATTCATCACGGGTACCAAGCTAGTAATTCAATCTAGCCCAGGACCCATAGACCATGGATATGTGTACCATAAAATGCCCAATTTGTCCCCATTTTGAGTCAGGTCGGGTTGACTTACTTCTCTTGATCTGTGCAATTTGTGATGGTAGCTTAGCACAAGCACTTTTAAAGTTCACCAGCACCGTCTTCTCCCCTTCATGCTTTCCCAATGATTTATCATTCTCTTTCCATCCCAGGGTGTAGCCATCATTGGTGCAGCAGGTACAGTGGTACCAGGGCCTAGGGGTGTGGGGGGTCTATCATTTCCCAGTCAGGACTCTCCTTTACTGCCTAAATGGGAACAAAAGGCCCTTCTTCCTAGGTTGAACTAGAGCTCAGAACACCATTGCTATGTCCATGCCTCCATCTTTACCAATCTCTTAAACTCTCTCCCCACCTTTCTCAGCTCCAAACAACTCTCTCCTTTCTCCAACCCTTCCCCTTCCTTCTCTCTGTATCTTTTCATTCCCTGAAATCCTTCACCATTTCCCTTGTATTCTCCCTATTTCCGCCTTCCTTTGGCTGATTTGTGTTTGTTGGACCTCAGATGAGAAAGATGGTAAGTGATGACAACAGGTGTCTTGTCCGCATGGTGGTTCCACAGAGGGAGGATCTACCATAAACAGAGAATAGCAGAGGTCATTGAGCAGATTCAAGGGAAACAGCAACTTAAAATGAAGTGGAGAAGTGCAGAGATGAATAAAAGAGAGAGAAAGCGACGAGATGGATGAATCGAGAACCATTCTAATGTAGTAGCTCTGGAATGGTAAGCAGAGGGTCTCCAATGAGATAGGATGAGGGGCTGTGTCAAACACTTCAGAGAGGTTGATAACAAGCATTGCCAAATTTAATGTGCTATATTTGTAAAGTAGTCCCTCACACAGTTCATTGCAAGCATTGGAGTGGAGGTGGAAGGATACACTGAAACAGGGAATTCCATAAAGTGAGAGATGAATTCTCCACAGGGTTGAGCTAAGAGGTGATTGACAAAGTCTCAAGTCAATGTGTGAAAGAGGCTGCA
This sequence comes from Lissotriton helveticus, assembly GCF_964261635.1. NCBI lineage: Eukaryota > Metazoa > Chordata > Amphibia > Caudata > Salamandridae > Lissotriton > Lissotriton helveticus. The sequence continues at coordinate 45,817,890 of NC_136072.1, forward strand.
TGATGAAAGCCAATGGTTGAGGGGGAAGTCCCAAGATCAACTCTGTGCATTTTGTAAGCTTTAGGGGCAGAAATATTAAAGAGTAGTGCAACTAAAGGCATCAAGCAAAGTTGCGAATGGGAAAAGAGCAATGCAGAGGCCTAGCTACTAAGGTATGGAGCTACTGCTCTCCTCCCCAGCCCTGGTGCACAAACAGGCTCCCAGCACCACATTCCTTTGCACCATTGTGGAAATGCTTGTGTGAGAGGTCTAGCATACATTTTATACTGGAAGCATACCCTTATAGTACAAAATACTGTGCTTAGACTAACTTTAAAACCTTTTATGTATTGTATGTATGCTGTACAGTGCAGCATGCTTGCTATTTGTGAAACGTTCAGAAAAATTAAAGCATGACCCCTTGTGAACACCTCCTCAAAGAGGCATTACTGTTTGATGTACTGTACCTTCTACCAATTTTAGTGGATTGTATTGTAGTGTAATTGCATTTATATAGTGCTTACTACCCCTGTTGAGGCGTCAAAGTGCTTTTTCGGCGAGTAGCATACTACTCTGGAACTCATAAAGCATTTCTCCTTGGGAACACCTGCCTAAAAGATAGTGCTTTACCTCTAAAACCACTAGAGGTAGCCTGCAGATGCAAATGTTCCATCTATGGGATTTCCTCTTCATGCAAAGTATAATTGGTGAGGGTATCCTGGCCCTGAGCAGGGGTGTGTGTGCTTAGCCCTGCCAATAGTTGGATGGTTAATTGAAAAGTTAGGTCTTCAGCTTCTTGTGGAATTCAAGAAGAGAGGACAAGGCTCTAATATGAAGTGGGAGGCTGTTCCACACTTTAGGAGCAACGTAAGTGAACACCTGTCCTCCTGATCTGGTTCTTTGTATGTCTGGGAATGTGTGGGAGTAAGTGTTCTATGGAGTAGAGGAGTCTGTGTGGTTGGCGGAGGGAGATGCAACTGTTCAAGTCTAATGCCTTAAATGTGTGTATAAGGAGTTTCTAGTGTCTTGAATGTGTGTGTAAGGAGTTTCTAGTATCTTGAATGTGTGTATAAGGAGTTTCTAGTGTCTTGAATGTGTGTATAAGGAGTTTCTAGTGCCTTGAATGTGTATATAAGGAGTTTCTAGTGCCTTGAATGTGTGTATCAAGAGTTTCTAGTGCCTTGAATGTGTGTATAAGGAGTTTCTAGTGCCTTGAATGTGTGTGTAAGGAGTTTCTCTAGTATCTTGAATGTGTGTATAAGGAGTTTCTAGTGTCTTGAATGTGTGTATAAGGAGTTTCTAGTGCCTTGAATGTGTATATAAGGAGTTTCTAGTGCCTTGAATGTGTGTATCAAGAGTTTCTAGTGCCTTGAATGTGTGTATAAGGAGTTTCTAGTGCCTTGAATGTGTGTATAAGGAGTTTCTAGTGTCTTAAATGTGTGAATAAGGAGGTTCTAGTGCCTTGAATGTGTGTATAAGGAGTTTCTAGTGCCTTGAATGTATGTATGAGGAGTTTGAAATCTGTGCATTTATGCATCGGGTGCCAGTGGAGCTCCCTAAGATGTGATGTCATGTGGGTTGTGTGTGAGCTTAAGGACAAGCCTGGCTGCCGAGTTCTAGATGGTTTGCAGACTTCTGGTGAGTTGCCTGGTGATTCCAATGCAGAGGGTGTTCCCATAGTCCAATTTGCTGGTGACTTGGGCGTGAGTAACCATTTTTCCAGTGCTGCTTGGGAGCCATTTGAAGATCTTCCTCAGCAACTTCACTATGTGGAAGCAGGATGCAGTGACAGCGTTGACTTATACTGCCAGTCTGCTGTTAATGATGCTCCAAGGTTCCTGGCATGGGTGCTGGGTGTTTGTCCGAGTTCAGCCAGGCACCAGTTGAACTTCTGTGGTGAGGTGTTACTGCCGAAGATCACTACTTCTGTCTTGCCCGTACTGAGCTTGAGACAGTTGACTTTCATCCACTTAGTGACTTCGGTCGTGCAGACGATGAACTTGTTTCTTGGGTTGGGGGACTTGTCCGAGAGGGCGAGTATGAGTTGTGCGTCATCTGCGTAGTAGAGGATGTTGATCTTGTGAGCACGGATAAAGTTGGCCAGAGGGATCATGTATGCGCTGAAGAGGGTGAAGCTAGGTGATGAGCCTTGAGGCACTCCGCAGATGAGTTTTTGGCTTCCGAGAAGTAAGGTGGCAGTACACAAAGCAGCGCAATGCCCTATCTCTATTACTTTCAGGCAGCGACGGCTGGTTCAGGTAGCAGCGGTAGGGTGTTGGGATGGGGTGGGGCAGGTGGGGTGGAGTTGTCAGACTACTACAAGGGAAAATAACATTTTAAAAAAGAAAACCAGTGACCTTGCGCTTGCCGCTTTGCCAAGTCCGTGATGCGGCGAGTGCAAGGCTAGTGTTTTTTCTTTTCTTTAATTTTATTTTCCCACGTCGTCGTCTGTCGACTTCCCTGTCCCACCCCGCCCCACTGCTCTTACCTGCACCGGCCGTCACTGCCTTCAGGGTGAATTTCCAGCAGAAAAACGATTTGAACTAGAAAGTGGATAATTCCTCAAGATTTTTTAATGGTTTGTGTCACTTTGCACCAGTGCCAAGTCTTGATAAACCTTCAACGTGATCTTTTTGACAGTAAAACAGAGACCTAAATATAAGAACAGAGATTGTTGTGATTGGCAAAGATAAGGACGGTAGAGACATGTATAAGCCTCTCCAAGGAGACTGTTCATTCGTCACCTTTTCTTGACTGTTTACCTTTGGGTGACCCTCCCAAGGTGGAGTGATGCTTGTGCCCAGAGGATTACCCTGCATGGAGACAAAAGAGTTTGCTCTATTGTTTCCTCTCTGCAACAAAGAGCTGGTAATCTCCTCCTCAAACAAGCCTCTCTGGCGTCAGTACTTATTGCGCAAGTAAAAGTGTGCTCATATTTCTTCTACACTGTTTCTCTTCTGAAACCACATGAGTGGTTGCAAAGTGCACCCATTCATGTTCACAGAACCATAGATAAAATGTTAAAGGATCCATTGACTAAATGATGCATCTGTTTATTTTGTTTAATTACCAGGGTATTAAGATCATATAGTTAATGCCCTTTAAGCTTCATGCTCTCAAACTGTGCCAAGTTCATCACACTGCTGAGCTCCCAGCAGCTTCCTGCCATGGTCAAGAAAATGGAAGGACAGGTAAGAGGAAAGACACTTTCAAACAAACATTGGCAAAGCCAGTAGGTCTTGCCTACGTAAGATTTATTGGCCGTGTAATGTTCTTTTAGGTATACGTTGCAAATGGCTGAAAATAATGTAAAAAAGCTGTATGACACAGCCAGTGTTGTCCACGTTACGTAACCTAAAGCATCACTGTAATAAAAGCTGTAGCCTATTGGGCTTTTCTGTCTTTTGATAACTTATGTTACATTCAGTGCATTTAATATGGCACATTTTCACAGGTTTTGTGTGGTCCAAAAATGCTTCTGAATCTGGACACACACACCTTAGCAAAGGCATTCTGCATTCTATAACATCAGCTACAGCTGCTGTAAACACTATATAAATACTTATCCGGTTCCATGCTGATGACGGAACCGCTCCGTCATCAGCCGCGGTGGCGCTGTGCTGATGACGGAGCGGTTCCGTCATGGCCCACCCGACGCGCCTGCGCGGCGCTGATTTTGCGCCTGCGCGGCGCGTTCTATTAAGCGGGCGAGGCCATGACGGAACCGCTCCATCATGAGCACAGCTCAACCGCGGCTGGTGACGGAGCGGTTCCGTCACCAGCATGCGCCCGCCGCGCGGCCTCCCGCCCCCTTAGCGCTGAGGCGGAATAGCCGCCGCAGCGATGTGGCTAAAGCTTACCATACGGCATTCCATACCAAGCATTGGCACGTTGGGTGCTATGGTTACCAAAAAGCTCTCCTGGCTGCTTGTTTAGCTCTAAAATATGGCAATAATCGGTGTTCAGTGAGTTTCCTAGAGCTTTTGGTCCCTGTGCCACTGCACCTGCTGCACCATCGAAATCATGTCCCTAGTGTCTGCAAGGTAACTGCACTTGTGACTGCTTGCTTAGTAGTAATATTTAGCAATAATCGGTGTTCAGTGGGTTTCCTAGACCTTTTGGCCCCTGTGCCACTGCACCTGCTGCACCATCCAAATCATGGCCCTAGTGCCTGCAAGGAAAAATGAGGAAATTGTTTATGTCCAGTAATGTATGTGTTCTGAACAAGGCACAGTTGAAGATGGAATACATAATTACTGTGTAGCTAAACATAAACACAAAGGCTTTCATAAAAAGTGCCTTTAAACGTGTCCAACTCTCATAAATGAGTTGCCACAGATGTCATTAATATAGCTTATGCTCTACACATCAAAGTGAAAACCAAGCATTGTTAAATTGTGTTTCTGTGCGGCAGGCTCTTTCCTGTGAAAAGATCTTATCCTGTGCTTGACAGTGAGTGGGCCTTAAACAGTGTAAAATGCCCAATATCACCATATGTTAGGCTGACGCTGAGACTGAAATGCAGTTTTGTACTTTGTTCCTAAAAAGGCAGTTTTACAAATTAAATGGACTTACCAAAGAGGAGGAATTTTGCAAAAAACGTGCAAATGTTTTGTGCCGATGAAGAACGAGATACCTTTTGAGATGGCTATGTCTCATATATCATTATTATTGTCATATAGCTACTGTATATCTTTATAATGTGTTAAGTTAGCATAGGCTCATTAAATGTTTAAACGCCATTTTTCCTTTTGCTGCTTCTGCACACTACACTTAATTGTTGATTTAGCTTTCAACCTAGTAGTTCGTTGTGGTTTACATGAGAATAATATGTTATTGCTCTGATATCAGTTTTGCTTAATAAACCATGTCTGTACAGAGAGTGCTGAAGCTTCAGGAATAACACGATACAGAATTGTTATGAGGTCTGATCTCCGCGCCTTCATAGACATAACATAAGTGCAGCTTCTGCCAACTTTAGGCTTTAGGCGGGTTTTATATTGCTTTGCTTGAAGCACACATACACACTTGATGCGGTTCGCATGCAGAGAGAGCTGGTGCAAGCAGATGTGATCTCTTCATACTAGGATCCTGAGGTATGGGCCCTCCCTGCTAAAACCCATAGAGACCTTCTAATATATTAATATAATATAACAGTTAGGGAGGGTGAGAATTATGTGTGGTTAGCACTTATTCATTTCAGTATAATAGCATGCTGTCCCCGTTTGCTTTCTATGGACTAGTAACTATGCTGATAACTTTGCTTCTGATAATATGTTTCCTTGTATTATCTAAGATACTGCGCTTGAGAAAACGTCATTAGTAAATAAATATTTCAAATGTGCACGTGTCCTCATTTACTTCACGTTCTGGGTTGAAATGATTGTATAACGAAAGAGTGTTCATGTGTTCCACGTAACCTGAGGTATTGTAAGTTCATGTTCTGGTTTGTCTAAGCATTGGGAGTTTTGTTATGACCAATGAGACACTGTAGCTAGCTCGGTAAGGGGTTTGTTGGGTACTGAGGTGAGTTTTGGGTCACCCTAATTCGCCGAGGTTCCAATCCTCTGTGCACAGTTCTGTGGGAGAACGGAAACCCTGCTACATGGCGCCCCTACGTTGGTGGTCTTATATCATGACACTTGAGTAGTATATCATTCAATCCTTAAACCCTTCACTATCGTTTCCGGAAAACGGTGGTGTCGGAAAAACCTACCTATTTTTTAAATAGGTCTTTTCAAGCTTGAATCTATCTAAAACGGTTTCTTTGAATTACTACCCAGTTGTGCTACAAAGTTTACTTTGTTTTTCTGTAGTTCCGGTGTAATCATGGCACAGGCTGTGAACATCCCGCACCATAGTCGCATTGCGGTGCGCAACCATTTACAGACTTTCCAAGTCCCAGTGGATGGCTTGGCTGTGATTTTAGTGGTGTGTGCAGATCCGGCGTACCCTTACGAACTGTTTTATTCGTGGGTAACGTTTCCGGCAGTGGACGCAAATTCTGGTGTGTTCCACACCTACACTCCCTCACCTGTACTGGCTGAATATACACCGTACAGGGCACTGGAAATACCTATTGATCATTGGCAGCATCGCGTTTGGTTTGATGGCGCCCTACCCCACTCTTTGTCCGCTGCGAGGTTGGGTCCTTTGTCCATTCCAGGCACAAATTGGCCTGCATTGGGTGGATTCACCCCACACCCGAATCACGGCGCTTGTCCCCTAGCGGATATTCGCAGGCTACATGTTGTCTCGATTGCCGTGATTCGTGCATTAGTGCAATACATAGGTCGTCATCTCCCGGGTGGTCCCCCGGGGGGTCAGAGGCTGTTCAGACGGAACATGGCAGTTTAAAGCTCAATCCGGTTATGGTCAATTCGGTTTTTGGTAAGTGCCTGATGATAAAGATGAGTTCCCTTTCTGGCTTGCCGAGAAATTTGACCAACTGGAAGCTGTGTTTCCGAATTCTACTCCTGCTGATAAACATAGAATGTTGACGATTACTTTGCCTAAGGATTTAACTCCTGAACTCGTTGACTGTGAAAGTTGGGGGAAAACTTTTGCGGCTGTTTATGCGAGGTGTTTCGGCACCCCATCTATGTCCGTACTGCCTACGATCGTTAAACGTGTTCAGGATTATCACGGACCGGAAGCAGCGGTTGAATTGGGTATGCGCCTGTGTGGTTCTTTTGAGATTGTTAGCGATCTCATACTCTCCAATATAAAGGGAGATGCGGTGAACTTTCAGGTGTCGAATGCTTTGGCTGCTCTACCCGATGCCGAAAAACCCCGACAGTTGGCGAAGATAGTTGTGGCCGCATATAAAACTATAAGTCGCACAAGTAAAGGTCTGAAGTATTTTGCTATCAAGGAGAAAAAACAACCACAGGGACAGTCTGCTGAGGCAGATGTCCAGCCCAAGTCCAAAAAACAAAATTGGCCTAAAAAACAGAAACAGGGGAAGCAACAACAGCAAACTCAGGAATCTTATCCTGCGCCACAAGTTTCTGCGCCGACAGAGAGAGTTTATGACTTGCGCGATCGCGCGATGATTAAATCACCTGATCGATTTCAGGTTTCTGATCAACGCTCTCCTCGTTCCTTTCAGGACTCATCGGCCCGAAGACCGTTGGAGGAGGAGGCGGAAGGGGACGTGGTGGCCAACAAGGACGTGGCCAGCCCCGCCAGACCGACGGCGCAGGGAAGCAGGAGGATTCTACGCCAAAGAGACCGCAGTTTGCGAAAAAGAAAGTCGCAGCCTTAACAGCGCATCGATATGCCACAGATAGTGAGAACGCGGCTTCGGAATCTGACGTGGGCTCTGACCTTGCTGGACAGCGCGGCGGAGATTACCATAGTGAGAGAGGCGCTGCGTCCACTACTGAGGGTGACAGCGACTGATGTCTACGTTGTAATAGAAACAGCCGATACACGACTTGCTCCCCCTGATAGACTTTATGAAATTGTCCTGTTAATAGAAGGTGACATACAACGTACCATCAATGGGGTGTTTTGGGAAAATCTTTCTTCTACGTATGACATTTTGCTTTCGGATGCTGACTGGCCCCCACCTTTTGTGCTCGCGGCGCCGCGAGGGGAGGAGGTGATCCTCCCCAGTTTCGCGAACACTGTCTCGAAAGAGCATGCGCAGCATTTTGCAGAAGAGTGGGCTCGGGCTCTCGCACAGGCTCTGTACCGTAACCAGTGTGGTTGGGATAAATTATCCCCGTGCCACGAAATTCCCTTGCGGTCTCAGCCGCAGCCTCAACCTCAATATCCCATCCGGCGTGAAGCCAAGGCTTCCGTCGCGACGATCCTTGAACAATTGGAAGATCAAGGTGTTATTGAAACATGTGTGTCACCGATGAATAACCCTCTTTTTACTGTAACCAAGCCTGACAAGACATATCGTTTGGTTTTGGATTACCGGCGTTTGAACTTGCATTGCCGTAACTGTGCAGTACAGAATACTCACGGCTCTACCTTAGTGGATAGTCTAGTGCGTAAGCGTTTTAAAACAACGCTTGACATTTCCAACGGTTTTTATGCCCACAGATTGGATAGCTTTAGCTCCCAATGGACGAGTTTTACAAGCGCTGGAGTTCAAAAACAATTTCGGCGTCTCCCAATAGGCTATAAGAATAGTCCTGGTGTTTTTACCGCACGCATAGTCTCTCTTTTGGAGAGAATCGACCCAGATGCTTGCTCGTATGTGGATGACATATATCTCACAGACGACGAAATTTGGGAGCATCTGTGTCGAGTGAATTCTATAATTTGTACCTTTGCAGACATGGGTTACATATTTAACTTTGCAAAATCGCACATAGCGGAGTACACAGTGTTGTTCCTGGGCTATGAGCTCAACAATGAAGGTAGAGGTTTGCCTCCTCACTTCTTGGAGAAATGCGCACAGTTGCGCGCTCCTACAACACTGAAAAAATTACAGTCTTTACTGGGCTTTTTAAATTTCGGGAGAACTTACATTCCGGAATATGCCCAGCGTATCAAGCCTTTGTATGCTTTGATACAACCAACTTTTTCCAAATCATGCTGGCTGCCTGAGCACTCAGCCATCTTGCAATCTTTGCAGGCTGATCTGCTAGCTTCTAAATTTCTACTGACTCATGACAACCACACTAACCTGGTAATAAGGATTATTCCTGGGACGGTGGGTTTCACGTACTTGACTTTTAATGAAGGAGACACAGTTCCTATTCCTTACAAGTCACACTTGTACACTTCGGCTGAAATGCGGTTTCCCACAGTGGAAAAGGTTTTGACAGCTGTGCAGATGGCGATTCTTAAGGAACGAGCTCTGTCACAGGGGAAACGCATGTTGGTTGTTACACCCTGTCCTCATTTGGAGGCAGTTACGAAAGCCAGTGTACCAAATTCAAAAGCTTTGCACCTTCGGTGGATTCAATGGGCTGCTTCCTTGACGTCCACGGATGTCACGTTTATTTTTGACGCCTCATTACGGTCGCAAGAGTACTTGCAGTATGAGTTCGTTCATCCTGCTCCTCTGGCTATGCGACCTTTGGAGGACTTCCATTGCATCATTTACACTGATGGTTCGGCGCAGGTTGCGCATGGCTCTAAACACGCCTACGTTTCCGCATGCGCCATTGTGGTCGGTGCCATGGTGAGCGATGAGTTCCAGTCCCAGGCAGTTCACACGCAGCCTCTGGGGGACTGCACCGCACAATTGGCAGAGCTTCGTGCTCTCTTACTAGCGTTGGAGTACGCGGATCCTAGTGTAACTACTCTCATTGTGAGTGATTCTTATTACTGTGTCTAGTCTTACAATGAAAACTTGTTCTTTTGGATTCAAAATGATTTTCGTGATTCCAAGGGTAGCACAATAAAACACAAGATGATCTGGGTTCGAGTGGCGGAGCTTAAGGCTACGTTGTCGCTCGTTTTTGTGATTCATACTCTCGGCCATCAGCGTGTTGGAGTCCACGCTGTCGGTAACTCGCTTACTGATGAAGCAGCGAAATCAGCGGTTTCTACATGCTTAGTTGCAGCAGTTACTAGGTCCAAAAGTAAGATTGATAGTGACATCTTGGCGGCTGTTGCTGCCACTGAGAAGGGAGGTAAACATCCTATGGGGTTCCCTTCGAAGTACACATACCACTTAAGTCCCGAAAAGGTTCCTTTTGTGAAAATTCCTGAAGTTGGAGAACGTTTAATTCCCAACGCGGATCGCAGGGCTGACTTGATTACAGCGGCACATGAAGGTGTGGCGTCTGTGCATGCGGGCGTCTCGGCCACTGTAACTCAATTACAACAACGTTTCTGGTGGCGGGGACTGTACAGACAGACGCGTGATTATGTCCTTCTTTGTGACATTTGCCAGCAGATTAAACCTTCGACTGCTGCGCGTCCGCCACAGACACAGTTGTACATTTCTAATAAACCGCTAGGTTGTGTTTATTTGGATCACTGCGGTCCTTTTTCCTCTGATACTGCGTATAAGTACATCTTAGTAGCAGTTGATTCATGCACACGCCATGTGTGGGTATGGCCCCATCGCAGCGCTGATTCACGGACTGTCATTAGAGATTTGCGTGTCTTTGTAGGGATTTTTGCCTGTGGTACCTTCCATTCGGATCAGGCTCCGGCTTTCGCCTCTAAGGCGTATAAGGATGCCTGTTGGACCCGGCCTCGTGGCGTGGTCCTACCCCTCCCGCATGGCGGGCCCCGGACCACATCGGCCCTCCATCCAGCCCGGGTCGGCCCTGGGCACCCCTCTGCACGACCTACCAACCACCAGATCCGCCACCCGGCGGCCCACAACCACTGACACGGCACCCTCGGGCCGCCCCAGCAGTACCGGTCCGGTGCCCACCACGGACCCACATTCCAGGCCCGACGCAATCTTGGGCCATCACGTCACAGACACGTGGTCCCGGCCCAGCCGCGGCCACAGCCCCAGCGAGCCCGCCATCGAGGCACCAAGAACCTCCGGGTGGTAGAGTGGCCACTCAACCAGAGACAAGAGGAGGGGAGTTTCGATGGCTCTCCAACCGTCCCCGGACGCCTGGTATCGATCGCCCCTCCGGCCTCCCTGGGCGCTGGCTCCGCCCCCCTGCTGGGTGTCTGGACACCATCATCCCGGCCCCTCTGACCTCCAGGCGAGAGGGTCCGGACATCAAAGGACTCCAGACCTATATCTGGGCCAGCCCCGGAGTAGGCCGGCAGTTGTATCCCGGAGTCGAGAAGCCCTGCTGACGCTGTCGCGGCTGACCCTGAGACGAACTCATCTTGCTGTTCTACCTGGAACCTGCTGGCGCTGCCGCGGTCCTTCTTCACTGTAACCATCTTGGAACCTGCTGGCGCTGCCGCGGTCCACCCTCGCTGAACCATCTTGGAACCTGCTGGCGCTGCCGCGGTCCACACTCGCTGAACCATCTTGGAACCTGCTGGCGCTGCCGCGGTCCACACTCGCTGAACCATCTTTGGAGCCTGCTGGCGCTGCCGCGGCCCAACCTTCCGGAACCCCCCAGCTCGAGGATTGAGAGCTGTGCGCAGGGTCTCCTTGCAACCGACCACCTATAAGACTGTCCCGCTACCTGACCCCTTTGTCACGAGACTTTCCAGATCTTAGGAGCGTCTGTATATATTGAAACAATACTTATTGCCAGATAAAGCTTGAAAACTCTACCTACGTGTGGTGTACTTTTGTAGTGGTGTGGTTACTCTGCTGTACGATCCTAAGAGAGGGCCCTCACGTCGGAGGCCCCTCAACATCGCTCGGTCCCTTCTCTGAAGGAGGGGTAGACCTAGGGGTGGGCAGTCAGACACCTTCATCTGCCCCCGGGTTCGCCTTTCTAACATTGGTGGCAGGCGCTGCGATCCGAGCCCACGCAAAATCGTACAGAGAGGGATCTACCCGCTACAGCACACGGAGACCATGACGACCCAAGGAACAAATCCACCTACCGAATTCCAGAAAGAAAAGATGGAAGAATACAGCCACAAAGAACTAAAACAATTCTGTAAAGATATGGGTATCGCTACCACTGGCCTGAACACAAAAGAGGACTTCAAATCGGCCCTACAAGCCTGGGTGGAAACCCGAGACAGGCCACCCCAAGAGGAGAATAGCCCGAATGGACAACCGGAAACGAGCGCACCCCCGACGGGGGAAAGAACCGCAACCCTAAATATGGACCTCATATATGAAGACGCTCGAGAACGAGAGCGCAACCGGTTACACGAACTGGAGCTTGCACGACTCCGGTTAGACGGAGAACTCCAGCTAGCGGAGAAAAAAATAGCCCTCGAGCAACTACGGCTGGAGGGGGATCTAGAAGAAAAACGGAGACAACGTGACCTCGAAGAAAAATGATTAGCCTATAAACACGAACGAGGCCTGAAAGAACTCGAAATCAAAGCCAAGCTCAACGAAGACAGCGCAGCCGGGGCCAAGACCTCGGCCCCTCCCGTGGACACCAAGGTTCACCTACCGAAAGATGTAGTCAAAGAATACTACAAGAACGACGACATCCAGCAATGCTTCAAAGCCTACGAGGTGGCCATGACCGCCCATCGGGTGCCCCTGAAGGACTGGGGCGCCGGCCTGTGGGGAAAGTTCATCAACGAAGGGAGGGACGCCCTGCTAGAACTCCCTGACACCGAAATGACTTCCTATGAACACATGAAAATGACCCTACTCACACGCTACGGACTCACCCCCGAAATGTACCGGCAGAGGTTCCGAGACTGTAAAAAAATCCCCGGTACCACTTGGGTGGAATATGTGAACTTTTTTAGCAGAGCCTTCGAGGGGTGGGTCAAAGGCAGTCAGGTCACTAACTACCAGCAGTTGGTCGACCTTATATTATGGGAACACCTCTCCAACAACTGCTTCATTGAACTACGACAGCACCTCCTCGACAGCAAGTTGACCGAGCCGCGAAAGCTAGCAGTCGAAGCAGATCGGTGGGCGAGCACCCGTGTCCACCGGAACCCCACAGGAGAATACGGACGAGGGTCCCCGGGGAACCACCGGCCGCGAGGCGGCGGGTCGGGCATTAGCCGAGGCCGAGACCTTCCGCTGGGGTCGTCGCCCGCCTCCTCTACACCAGCCTCCAGCCCAAGGGGGGCCCCTCCAGCCCGACCGGGGCCCCGCCCCAACATCACGTGCCACAGATGCCAGCTGCTGGGTCACTATGCCAATGATCCTCTCTGCCCCATGAACCAACGGCCCGGCCCCACCGGGCCCCCCGGTCGACAAATCACTGCAGCCGCCCTGAGCGAAGAACAAGATGAAGGAGAAGAGGTCCCTATGGAACCCGAAGAATGGGAGTCCGCAGCCATGTGCCTCGCCTCCCTGGGCGACAAAGACATGATCCCCCGAGACCAGATTCCGACCAACACCCAGAAGTACCGCCAGTGGGTCACCATCAACGGACGCCGGGCCGAGGCTCTCCGTGACACGGGGGCCAGCATAACCGCCGTCCGCTGCCATCTGGTGACCCCAGAACAAATCTTGCCACACGTTCTGTGTCCTGTCCGGTCAGCGGACAATTCCAAGAGCCTGTGCCAGATGGCCCGCATCCCCTTCGAGTGGGGAGGAGTGTCCGGCATGCTGAAAGTCACCGTCCGAGACGATGCCCCAGTAGACTGCCTTCTAGGGAACGACCTGGAACGTTCCCCCTGGGCACAGATCGAACGAAGAGAGCATCTGGGGATGCTAGGCCTTCCTGAGTGGGTTTGCATAACGACCCGATCCATTTCCACCCGGGACGCAGTCCCAACCGAAGACAATCTGCCCGAAGAACCTGAATGGCCGGCACCTCCGCCACCCACCACTGCCACAGCCGAACCCGAACTGGGGCCGCAGGGCCCCAGCCATGAAGAACTTCCCGAGCTCGGGCCCCTTCCCGAACTAGCCCAGTGGCGCCAAGAAGGGGGCCCCACCCGCGAGCAGTTCCTTCGGGAACAAAGGACCTGTCCTTCCCTTGAGGGACTCCGACAACAAGCCGCCACACAAGCCACAGGAGCCCCCTCGGGGTCCCACTGGATCTATTGGGACCAGGACCTCCTGTACAGTGAACAGAAAATCGCCGAGCTAGGGGCCGGCCGAGTGCTAGTTGTCCCCCTCCACTTCAGAGACTTCCTCTTAAATCTGGCACATGATGTGCCCCTCGCTGGGCACCTGGGGCAGGACAAAACCTACAGCCGCCTGGTGACCCACTTTTATTGGCCGAAGATGCACAGCGATGTGTATAACCACTGCCGAACCTGTCCGACCTGCCAAGCCAGTGGGAAGAGTGGGGGGAAAATCAAAGCCCCACTCCAACCGTTTCCTGTGGTGACCACTCCCTTCGAGCGAGTAGGGATCGACATCGTGGGGCCCCTGGATCCTCCAACCTCTCAGGGGCACCGTTTCATCCTCGTCCTGGTGGACCATGCCACCCGCTACCCAGAAGCTATCCCCCTCCGGACTATCACAGCCCCCGTAGTGGGCCGAGCGCTCATGGGGATCTTCTCTAGAGTCGGCTTCCCCCGAGAGGTCGTAAGTGTTCGGGGCACAAACTTTATATCAAAATATATGCGGTCCTTATGGCAACAGTGCGGGGTCGCATGTAAGTTCACCACCCCGTATCACCCTCAAGGGAATGGACTAGTGGAGCGATTTAATAGGACCCTGAAAGGAATGATCAAGGGCCTAGAAGAACCCCTCCGGCGCAAATGGGACGTTCTGCTGCCATGCCTCCTGTTCGCCTACCGGGAAGTACCCCAGAAATCCCTGGGGTTCAGCCCCTTTGAACTATTATATGGACACCCTGTGCGAGGCCCCCTCAGCCTGGTCAAAGAAGGCTGGGAGCTGGCTGCCTCCGATGCAACGCCCGATGTTTTCCGATACCTCTTGACTCTCCGCAACCAGACTCGGAAGTTCCGGGAACTGGCCGAAACCAACCTAAAAGCCAGTCAAGAGGAGATGAAGCGCTGGTATGATGAAAACGCCTCGTCCATTGAATTCGAGCCGGGCCAGCAGGTCTGGGTCATGTCCCCAGTCGATCCCGGCGCCCTCCAGGACAAATGGACGGGGCCCTTCAATGTGGTGGAGCGCAAGAGCCCCGTCACATACCTAGTGGACATGGAGTCCCCCCGGAACCCCCTCCGGGTCTTACACGCCAACCGGCTCAAACCCCACTTTGTCCGCACCGAACTGAGCCTATTGTTGGCTACCGATGACGGAGCAGAGGATGACTCCGAGCCTCTACCAGACCTCCTGAGCACCTCCGAGAAAGATGGCTCTGTCGAGGGGGTCTCCCTCTCTCCCACGCTGACACCCAAACAGCGCCAGGACTGCCAGAAACTACTGGGTCAATTTGCAAACTTATTTTCCCTCACCCCCGGGGTCACACAGTGGTGTGTTCACGACGTTGACACCGGGGACAGCCCGCCCGTGCGGCACCGAGCCTACAGAGTCCCCGACCGAGTCCGGGCCTGCATCCAAGCCGAAGTTTCCAAAATGCTAGCCCTAGGGGTAGTCGAACCCTCAGATAGTCCATGGGCCAGTCCCGTCGTCCTGGTCCCTAAGGCCGCCGCCCCCGGGGTGCCCCCAGAGCTGCGGTTCTGTGTCGACTACCTGGGACTGAATGCCGTCACCAGGACCGACGCCCATCCCATTCCCCGAGCGGATGAACTGATCGATCGCCTGGGAGCCGCCAGGTACCTCAGCACCTTCGACCTCACGGCCGGGTACTGGCAAATCGGCCTCACGCCAGGAGCACAAGAACGATCCGCTTTCTCGACCCCGGATGGCCACTACCATTTCAAAGTGATGCCCTTCGGCATGAAAAATGCCCCGGCCACCTTTCAGAGACTTGTGAATAGGGTGCTGGCGGGGCTAGAAGAGTTCAGTGCCGCCTACCTGGACGACATTGCCGTGTAAAGCCTTCAGTGGGATGAGCACCTGTCCCACCTCTGGAAGGTCCTGACGGCCCTCCAACGGGCCGGACTAACAATAAAAGCCAGCAAGTTGTGGTAAATAAATAAATAATACCCTATTTTTGACTAAACATATATCATAGCAGGTAGCTCAATAAATAAGAGTCAAGATTCGAGGTAGTAGGAGTTTCTGCAGGTTTATTACAGCATAAGGACAGGATCGGGACAACCTGCATAGGATGACCCAGCAGCTGCTGGGGCCGGGTCTAGGATGAGCGCGCTAACATTCAATAACAAAACACAGGCATATATACATAGCGCGAACACATAGCATTACATTGCAGTAGGCGTAGCAGTGGGTGGAGCAGAAGGCGTGACGCGTAGCAGTCGCGAGAGATAACAGTAAAAGTAGGTGTAACTGGGAGTATACATAGACATGTGGTGCAAAAGTAACAGAATATGTCATGAATGGGCGGAATCATTGGAGGGGGCTATCTAAGGAGCCGGGACCTCTAACCTAATGGTGCGCGAAAACTGGCAATGACGTATTACTAGGAGAAGCTGGGGGCTACGAACTCTGTGCTAGGAGCAGAGACTAGAGTCTGGAGGGTCGGAGCGACATGTACCTAAACCCTATCTGGTATCTGATGTTTAGGGAACATGTTGATATAAACTAGAAGTCATGAGGGGAAAAGCTAACTTGATTCTAAGACTGGACCATGCATTATTCTACATGTAGTGCGTGATGAAGAATATTAAATGACCATTAAATACAGTATTTCTCTAACGTGGAGCCGAATAGGCTAGACGATGACGGAAACTATTGATACAGTTCAGTAGCTTAGGAATGCAGGGAAGGAGGACTGAACTGATAACTGGAACTATAACATACTTTTGGCAGACTCAGAGGCAGAGCCAAGCTGCACCGGGCACTGCGAGGCAGGAAGTAAGTGAAGGGTCGAGGATACAGGTGGGGGCTGTATCGCTCCTCAGCGAGGCTTTCAGGAGACAGGAGCTGAATCTGATGTCCGGGCCCTTTTGAGGCCTGGAAACGGGGACTTTACAATGGAATAACGTGCACACTGAGAAACGTGGCAACGTAGCTTTACATAGGCCTGATATTCGTAGTATTCACGAGGACTGGAAAATGACATACCAGAGGTGGACACAACTGGAATTGCGTCATTAATCGGACATGGGGAATAACATATGCATATTGGTCATGCACACATAACATATGATGGATGAGGCGTGGTGACACAGAACATGGCAAAATTTACTTTTCCACATTCCCTCCTTGTCACTACGTTTCCATCAGGAAACATCAATTTTCATGATACCATCTATCATTTCATACAGTACCATTTGCTCGTCTCGAATTGTCTTGGAACGGGATTTAAAACGGGGCTTGGGACTAGGAATACAAGAGGTAGCACACATGCTGCAAATCGCAGGGCCACATTGTATACAGAGGCAGCAGCTAAATATGATCGCTACTGCTATACTTAGAAAGGACAGGACTTTCCATCCCCATGCGGAAATTATATTCCAGAACCAACCGGACCATGTCCAGGTGCCTGGGTCTTGATGTAACAGATGGGCAATTTTATGGAGTCTGGTTATAGCTGAATAAACAGACGGCGCGTTATTTGGAATGAAAATGCAGCAACTAGATCCGAGAACTCTACAGGCCCCGCCCCTATCGGCCAGTATGACATCAAGGACGAGACGATTCTGTAAAACGACAATTCTCATAAAGGATTGCTCTTCGGTTAGGTTACCTAGAGCGGAGGCAGTCTCATCTACTACTGCTTCAAGGGTTCTTGTTAACCTACGGATTAGTTTACTATTTACAACTGTACCTAAATAAGGGAAAACACCTTTATCTATATCAATGAATTGTTCTGCGGCGGTTTCAGTATAATCGACAATCGGGAGATTTCTCTTGTGTCTAGTATGTACTAGGAAGGAATTCCTATGGTAGTCAGGTGGGGCTAGGAAAACAGGTGGCAGTAGGAAGGCAATGTAACAGGTTCCCTCCCAATCGAGGGGCAGATGAACATATGCGGTTTGACCACAAACAAAATAAGAATGATGTGAAGCTTTAAAAATAGATTTCCCACTGTCACTATACTTGATAACAGTAGTACATTCACTATGTCCTACGTGTACAGAACCATAACTACGGACACATAATTCGCCTTTGACTGGTAGTACTGAAATAGCAGGTGAGTCTGGAGTAGTATCAGACTGAACATTCAGGACCATGAAATTCGACGAATAATTACCTAAATTATAAACTTCATTTTCTAGATCTAAACCTGTTCTGTGGGGGAGACCTTGCTTGTCTGGGAAACATGTACTGTTAAGAAAAGACATATCTGTTAAGGATGACGTTAACGTGGACCATGCTCCACACGAACCATTGTGTGAAAATGGATAAGGAAAAAGTGGCAGAACTCCCTTCGGTGTCTGAAAAGGGGGGAGTCGACCACACACCCAACAATTAGTGGCATTGCTGGTCTGGTGTGAGTAATGTAACATACGGATAAATGTGTTGTTTCGCATAGCGAGGCGGTATGAATATTCGTGAGGAGGCAGATCACTAAACGTGTGCTCTACTGTAGCATTAGCAGACATATTTACATGAGGAACTAGAAAATACAGATAGAACGCATAGCTGATGCAGGAAATCATAATGCTGATGAATAATATGAAACTTAGAAAAACGATACATCTGATTGAACTTTGACTGACTCTCTCACTATGGGGGTCTATTTTATACATGTCAGAAACAGTCTAACCGTTTCACCTAGGGGAGGACTTATACAATCAAACTGACTGACTTATTTTGCTAGACCTGAGCTTTAACTTATACTCCTGTTGCGGAGTTTTCTCTAACAGGGGAGGGGTTGTAATAATGTCTTTTGCGGGACAGTCCTTTAAAACAATGTTTTGGCAGTCTTTAGAATCTTGGGAATCCTTGGAAATGTTCTTGGAGACTGGTTTCAATCCATTGAAAAGTTTTACATGAGAAAGATGGACCCACCCCTTCCTGCCTTCCAACTTGACGGCAGTACGGGTGGTCAAAAGGACCTGACGTGGCTCCTTCCAACGTGGTTCCAGCGGACTTGATCTGTCAAAATTTCTGATCATCACCAAGGAGCCTGGAACGATCTCGTGCGGTGCCACCTCGGTATTGTCTGGAAATGCGGCGGCAACCTGTGAACGACATGAGTTGAGGGCAGACATCAAGGAAGCTAGGTAATCTGTCAGCATATTACATGAAACATCGGTAATACTTCGGGGTCTAGGAGTACCCCACATGTTAGGGGGCCGGCCGAAAACGACCTCATACGGGGACAGACCTGATCTGGAATGTGCAACCATGCGCATATAAAACAAAGCGACTGGCAGAGCTACTAGCCAGTCCACACCTTTGTCTTTACAAACTTTTGCGATACGGATTTTCAGAGTCTGATTATGTCTCTCGACCAGACCGGCTGCTTCAGGATGGCGTACACAATGGAACTTCCACTGGTACCCTAACAACAGGGAAACGTGCTTCATTAACTCTGAGGAGAATGGCTGACCGTTATCAGAATATACGACTCTAGGGAGTCCATATCTAGGGAAGAATTCACGAACCAACTGTTTGGCAGTGGTCGCGGCTGTGTAATCTGGGACTGGATATGCTTCTGTCCACCTGGACAAAGCGCATACAACTACAAGGACATACTTGAAACCTCGACATCGCTCCATCTGAATATAATCCATCTGGAGGACCTCAAAAGGGTGGTCAGGGGGCTGGAAACCACCTTGTTCCACCGGGACACTTTTACCTGGATTAAACTGACAACATATCATACAGGTACGGACTTTCTGTTTGGCTGCAGCTCGTAAATGCTTGTTGAACCAAATGTTCTGGATACTGTCTAACATAGCTTTTTCTCCTAAATGTGCTGGACTATGTGCGGTATTGATAATGACTTGAACCATAGAGTCGGGGAGAAACCATGTGGCTCTACCCTTTGTTAACCATCCTTGATCTGTCTGGACCCCTCCTTGTTCAGACCATTTCTTGATTTCATCGGGAGTAGCATGTAACTGGATATCTATGACATCTTGAGTAGGGTCCTTAACTGTCATACATGTAGTCGGATCTGGAGTATGTGTCTGTGTCGGATTAGCTTGAATGTCTGGAGTCTGTGCTGTAAGCTTGGCTGTGCGATCTGCTAGATCATTACCTTGGGAAATAATGTCAGTAACTTTCGTATGTGCTTTGCACTTCATGATAGCAATGGATGTCGGTAAATGTATGGCATCTAACAGGGCTTGAATAAGGAGACCATGCTGAATCTTGGTTCCATGAGAAGTCATGAAACCTCTCTCCTGCCAGAGCACTCCGAAGTCGTGTACAACTCCAAATGCGTAACGTGAATCTGTGTAAACATTAACTTTCAGGTTCTTGGCGTGTATACAGGCTTGTGTCAGAGCGACTAGCTCTGCTGCTTGAGCAGACAGGGTATCAATACGGTGTGTTTCAATAACTTCAGTGTCAGTAGTTACTGCATACGCGGCGACTAGTTCTCCTGTACTAGTTCTCATACATGAACCATCCACATAGAGTGTCAGATCGGGATCTGGTAACGGAATGTCTGTCAGGTCTTGTCTTGGCTTTGTCGTAATGTTAACTACTTCCACACAGTCATGTGGGTCTGGATTTGAATTAACTGATGGTAACAGTGTAGCAGGATTCAGGACGTTGCAGCGTCTAATTTCTATGTGTGGCTGGAACAGTGTTAATTCATAACCTGTTAAACGTGCAATTGTCAAGTGCTGTGTTTGTGTTCGGTTTAAAAGAACTTCTACGGAGTGTGGAACTTGTACTGTCAGGGAGTGTCCTAAAACTATCTTTGTCTGATAGCTAGTGCTGTGGCTGCAACTGACTTGAGGCACACAGGCAACGCCTGGGCGACTGGATCTAGTGTGCTAGAAAAATAAGCACAGGGCTTGTATTGTCCTGCTTGATCTTGTGTAAGAACAGATAATGCTGTACCTTCGCGTTCAGTAACGAAAAGTGTAAAAGGCTTACTGTAGTTCGGTGTAGCTAGAACTGGAGCTTGGCATAGGGCTTTCTTTAACTCGTTGAAACTAAGTGTATGTTCAGATGTCCAAGGGAGGACAGTCGATACGGCTGCCTCCTGTGTCGTTAACTGTATCAGTGGCTTGGCTAGAAATGCATACTGGGGAATCCATTGTCTACAATAAGAAGTAAGGCCGATAAAAGCACGTACCTCCTTCTGGGTTCTGGGCTGGGGAAGACTCGCTATTAACTGGATACGGTCGGGTGTCAACTGCCTACCCCTCTTGGACAGCAAGTGCCCTAAGTATACCACTTGCTGGACACAGAATTGAAGCTTCGAAGGTGACACCTTGTGCCCCATCTCGGCAAGGAAATACAGTACTGTAAGTGACGCTCGCTCGCAAGCACGTTCGGAACGGGCTGTGATCAGTAGATCATCGACATACTGGAGCAGGGCAGTGTCAGTTGGCATATGAATGTTGTCTAGTTGTCTCTTGAGTGCTTGACTGTAAATACTAGGGCTTTCTGTGAAACCTTGAGGAGCGCGTGTGAACATATAGCTCCTTCCATTAAAACAAAATCCGAAAAGAAACTGGCTGTCTGGATGAATTGGAACACTAAAAAATGCATTCTTGAGGTCTATGACAGTGAAGAACGTGGCTTCAGAATCAATGGCTGTTAATAGGGAAGAGATGTCTGGGACAACTGGGTACTGCGGAATAATACATTTGTTAAGCTCTCGTAAATCAATCACTAATCGATATACTGGGGGTGCATTTGGATCAGTACGTTTCATGACTGGAATGATCGGAGAATTACATACATTGGAGTCAGTTTCTACAACTACTCCTTGAGCCATGAGCTCGTCAATAATTTTGGATAAGGCTGCTACAGCCTCGGGTGGCAATCTGTACTGTCTGATTCGTGGTAACACTACACCTGGTTTGAGAGTCACACGATAGGGTGTGATTTGCATATAACCTACATCAGTTGGACCTTGCGCCCATAAGTGCTGCGGGACATTAGACAATCTCGAATCAAAATCTCGTAGTACATAGTGACCCTTGAAGTCACGTAGGAACAGACGTATTCCCTCTGGGGAACAGCAAATGACTGCACCTAACTCTTTCAGTGTCTTAATGCCTAACAGATTTTCTGGACATGACTTAGTAAGTAACAGATCAGTAGTGCGGGACAATGGACCTACTTCTAGAGTAACTGGCTTAGATATCTCATTAACTATTGGTTTTCCTGAAAATCCAAGGGAAACATTTCTTGAGCCTGAGAGCGGAGCCCCTGGAACTTCGGCGTGACTAATTGTGGTCCTACTTGCCCCTGTATCGATCAAAAACTTTCTGTCTTTCCCTAATACTTGACTGTGAACATAGGGACCTTCTTGATCTACAGGTATCTCGATGAGAGGCAAGCCTACCTCCCTCTCTAGGCTGTTTCATGAATATGGCTGGTACTCTGGATACTCAGACTGTGCATACTGGTACATCTGTGATGTGACATGCTGTGTTGCAGCGATAGGCTGCGGTACTGTAACTGTCTGTTGTGCATTCTGTGACTGAGGAGTCTGTGAAACTTGTTCTTGTCTCGGCGGACGTGGTCTTTCTTTAGTCTTACCAGTAGCTATGTTGTGTTTCAGAACTGCACACTCGTTTATAAAATGACCTGACTGTTTACAATAATTGCAGTTCCCTTTAACGGGAGCTGCAGGATGACTGACTTGATTCGGACCCCTCTTCTGACTGTCTTGAGGAACAGATTGTGCAACCAGTACTTTCATTTTCGTATCTTTCATACGTTTTCTCTCGTGTTCTTGCTCTTCCCTGATTCTATTCTGGTGATACTGGAGCATCTGGAGCATTTGGGACGGAGTATTTGCTTGCCAGGTGCTTTCGACTTTCAAGACTCGATTTTTAATTTGTGGACTTGAATTCTCGACTAATTTAGTAACGAAAAGGTGAGGGTATGACTCACTACTTGTCTTGAGACCACTGTTGATACTGAAACATTTCTCAAATCTAGAATAAAAATCACTAATATCTTCATCTTGTTTCTGTTTACAGGCTGAGATTGCATCCCAGTCTTCTTTTCTCGTTGTCAATAATCTTGGTAAAACTTGAATCAATAATTCTGGTAATTCCTTACATTTATCTCCAAGACCGGTACCTGGTACTCGTGCCTTGTCTTCAGCTTCTAGAGCTGTCCAATCGATCTTTTTCTCTCCCACCTCCCATTCTTTTTCCTTTAACTTTTCATACACCCCTGCGGGTAACAGGACCTTTAACATTTTAATGATATCTGGGTAAGTGTATTCTCCCATACGGAGCATGTCTTTTAATTCTCGATGGAACCCCGCTGGATCTTTATCATGACAGGGAATTAATTTCTTCATTTCAAGAAGTTCCATCTTTGATATTGGAGTGTATACAAACACTCGTTGCATTTCGCCACCCGTCCCTCTGACTGGGTGGACTTCTCGTAACGGATTCTGTCTGTCTATGTAAAATGATTTATTTTCTGGAGGTGAGACATGAACAAAATGCGGGTTCAAGAACGTTCTATATTTGTGACGCTGTTCTAGAATGACACTAATTAAATCGGTACCTAGACCTCTCCATTTGTACTGGAGTAACTCGTTCAGAATATCATGTAACGGACCTGGATCAGAGTGTTGACCCTCATACAGAGTAATGAGGTGCTGAATCATATACATACCCACCAGTCGTTGCTCGGCTGGGGGCAGTTTCAGAAACATTTGTGCCACTATTTCGTCTGGAAAAGTGGTAGAATCAGTAATCCATCGGACTGCTGATCGGGCTAGTTCTTGTTCATGCATAGTACTTAACTCACTGTAACCGATTCGTGATTTCAGAATGTGATCGGTAGCTTGAAATACTTGTTCTAGAGAACCTTGTTCTGGTGCTGGATGATGAAAAATAGACTTGTGTTCTAGACGTAAATGGCGATCTGGAAATCTAGATTTTCCTACATACGCTATTCTGGCGGGATTCTCGTCGTCTACCTCTTCAGTATCAGAGTTACTTTCTTTCTCACTTACTTGTGCTGCTTTACGTTGTTCGTGTATCTTTATTATCTCTTTACGGATTTTCTTGTACATACTCTCCATAGCACCGACGGTCTTGTGCTTACCCTCGGCTATATTATCACTCCACCTTGTCAGGATTCTCATTTCGGCGGGATCTTTAGACGGGTAATCTTGTTCTCTTATTAGACAATTGATCAGGAACTTTAATATCATGAGCTGGATCTCGGCTTTCCTTTGGGACATAATCTCGCCAATACTTTCTGGATCATCCCCTGTACGGATGAAACGATATATTCTGTCTAGATCTTCTTTCATATTCGGTAAGGTGACTAGATACTCGGTCACCCTCCTTACGCGTACGGAATATAAAACCATATTATACTCGCCTGGAACTGCGTCATAGACACATTCGCCAAGGGCTTGTCTGATTTCTGTGACAGACTTATTACTTTTAGGAGTACGCTGTGATGCTTGAGCATGTAATTCGAGTGCCGATAAACGCTTGTGTGGCGGCGGGGTTTGAGGAGTAGCTCCTCCTGCGGCCCCTAGACTGGAGTCGTCTACTGAGGCTCTACGTCCTGGCAGAGTGGGAAATGGAACTGTAGGCTGGACTTGTATGGCGGGCTGGACCGGGGGTACCGTAACAGGTACTCCGGTGTCTGGAGGAGCGGGAAGTGCCTGATTTACAGGGACAGGCGGAGCGCGGACAGGATTTGCATATTCGGGGACTGTGTCGTCCAAATAGGACGAAATAAAAATATCAGCTGCGGTCGGTTTGTGACGTAGCTTGGTCGGAACTAATGGTGGCGGGAAATTACTGGATGCCTCTGGGGTCGCTTTTGGCAAGCCCTCAGCAAGAAGAGGATACATACCCTCAATAAGGGCATGCCTCTGTCTGTCTGACTGTTCGGCTTTGACTTGTTCACCTATCTCGATTAATTCTCTTTCATGGGCTCGTTCCTGGGATTCTCTACTTAACTCTGACTTTCTGACTTCCTTTTCAGTTCTTCTATGAGCTTCTTTACGCCATAACTCGATGGCATCTTTCTGTGACTGTCTGGCTTTCTTTTTCCATAATGCTTCTTCTACTCGCATGATACATTCGGCATCCCATGTACCCGATACGGGCCATCTATACTTTTCTTCTAACTGTTTGGTATACTCTACCCATAAATCTAGATACAATATGGCGCTTATGCCATGTTTCTGATACATAAAGTGACCTGGACTGTCCCTAGGCGGAACAGGAACTGCTTCTTCCAATAAACCCTTTCTAGTTTTTAACTGACGTAACTTGGAAAATATAGGCATGACTGAACTGTAATCTGGACACAAGACAATACACAATAAAAACACGAAATCACATCACACTCATACCACAACATTAAAATACATAAAGAACATTATAAATAACAGTTCGAGCAGAATATTACCTGAAATACTGAGAACGGAAACAGAACAGAATTTCTCGAGAACGGAACAGACTAGAATTACTGGATGCACTGCTGTAACAGTACGGAACATACCGGTCCCATAGAGGGACGCATCAAGACCCGTATCCACCTAGGTGAACACTTCGTTTGTGAGTCTGGGCACCACCAACCCACGGACCAGGAGTCAATTTAGATTGGTCCTGTCTAGATACTACCCCAGCAATGGTACTCACCGGGCAGCACGGAACGGAAGGCCTCGGACGGGACTGGACTGCTACGACGACGAACTTCGGACTTCAGTTACGGGTGGGCCTCCGGATACCTCGGACCTTGGACTCTCGGCTTGGGCTCTGGTCGGGACTCGCCGCGTTCCTCCACCGTCTCGTTCGGATGCTGGACCGCCTTCTCCGTCTCCTCCGTGGGCCTGAGGGATACTTGAGCAGAAATATCTGCCACTGCGCAGAAGAGTTCCGTCACGACTGCAGAGGGTCAGGGGGTCGGCGTGGCTTCACCGACGCGTGGGGAAAGGGCAAGTCCCTATTCGGGCACCATTATGTGGTAAATAAATAAATAATACCCTATTTTTGACTAAACATATATCATAGCAGGTAGCTCAATAAATAAGAGTCAAGATTCGAGGTAGTAGGAGTTTCTGCAGGTTTATTACAGCATAAGGACAGGATCGGGACAACCTGCATAGGATGACCCAGCAGCTGCTGGGGCCGGGTCTAGGATGAGCGCGCTAACATTCAATAACAAAACACAGGCATATATACATAGCGCGAACACATAGCATTACATTGCAGTAGGCGTAGCAGTGGGTGGAGCAGAAGGCGTGACGCGTAGCAGTCGCGAGAGATAACAGTAAAAGTAGGTGTAACTGGGAGTATACATAGACATGTGGTGCAAAAGTAACAGAATATGTCATGAATGGGCGGAATCATTGGAGGGGGCTATCTAAGGAGCCGGGACCTCTAACCTAATGGTGCGCGAAAACTGGCAATGACGTATTACTAGGAGAAGCTGGGGGCTACGAACTCTGTGCTAGGAGCAGAGACTAGAGTCTGGAGGGTCGGAGCGACATGTACCTAAACCCTATCTGGTATCTGATGTTTAGGGAACATGTTGATATAAACTAGAAGTCATGAGGGGAAAAGCTAACTTGATTCTAAGACTGGACCATGCATTATTCTACATGTAGTGCGTGATGAAGAATATTAAATGACCATTAAATACAGTATTTCTCTAACGTGGAGCCGAATAGGCTAGACGATGACGGAAACTATTGATACAGTTCAGTAGCTTAGGAATGCAGGGAAGGAGGACTGAACTGATAACTGGAACTATAACATACTTTTGGCAGACTCAGAGGCAGAGCCAAGCTGCACCGGGCACTGCGAGGCAGGAAGTAAGTGAAGGGTCGAGGATACAGGTGGGGGCTGTATCGCTCCTCAGCGAGGCTTTCAGGAGACAGGAGCTGAATCTGATGTCCGGGCCCTTTTGAGGCCTGGAAACGGGGACTTTACAATGGAATAACGTGCACACTGAGAAACGTGGCAACGTAGCTTTACATAGGCCTGATATTCGTAGTATTCACGAGGACTGGAAAATGACATACCAGAGGTGGACACAACTGGAATTGCGTCATTAATCGGACATGGGGAATAACATATGCATATTGGTCATGCACACATAACATATGATGGATGAGGCGTGTGACACAGAACATGGCAAAATTTACTTTTCCACAAAGTGCCAGATCGGTCAAGGGTCCGTGACCTATCTGGGACACCAAGTGGGGAGCCGCCAAGTGTCTCCCCTACAACCCAAGATCGACGCCATCCAGGCCTGGGAGCCCCCCGTCACCCAGACCGCCGTCCGAGCCTTCCTGGGGCTCACTGGATACTATTGGCGGTTCATAAAGGACTATGGGAGCATTGTGGGGCCCCTCACAGAACTAACCTCCAAGAGACTACCCCCGAAGGTGCACTGGACTCCCGAGTGCCAAATAGCCTTTGAAACACTAAAAACTGCCATGTGCACCGCCCCGGTGCTCCAGGCCCCCGACTACAGCCGAGAGTTCATCGTCCAAACTGACGCCTCGGAACACGGCATTGGGGCCGTCCTCTCCCAAATGAACCCTGACGGAATCGACCTCCCGAAGGCCTTCATCAGCCGGCGCCTGCTGGCCAGAGAACAACGATGGAGCACCATCGAGAGGGAAGCCTTCGCCGTCCTGTGGGCCCTCAAGAAACTCCGGCCCTACCTCTTTGGCACCCACTTCCGGGTACAGACCGACCATCAGCCTCTGTGGTGGTTGATGCAGATGCGGGGCGAGAACCCGAAGTTGCTACGTTGGTCCATCTCCCTCCAAGGGATGAACTTCACCGTGGAGCATCGCCCTGGCAACGACCAAGCCAACGCTGACGGCCTCTCCAGATTCTTCCGCCTCGGCGAGGAGAATCCCCAAGAAGATGGGTGACTCTCCCCTGCCTTCAGCTGGAGGGGACGTGTGTTGGACCTGGCCTCGTGGCGTGGTCCTACCCCTCCCGCATGGCGGGCCCCGGACCACATCGGCCCTCCATCCAGCCCGGGTCGGCCCTGGGCACCCCTCTGCACGACCTACCAACCACCAGATCCGCCACCCGGCGGCCCACAACCACTGACACGGCACCCTCGGGCCGCCCCAGCAGTACCGGTCCGGTGCCCACCACGGACCCACATTCCAGGCCCGACGCCATCTTGGGCCATCACGTCACAGACACGTGGTCCCGGCCCAGCCGCGGCCACAGCCCCAGCGAGCCCGCCATCGAGGCACCAAGAACCTCCGGGTGGTAGAGTGGCCACTCAACCAGAGACAAGAGGAGGGGAGTTTCGATGGCTCTCCAACCGTCCCCGGACGCCTGGTATCGATCGCCCTCCAGCCTCCCTGGGCGCTGGCTCCGCCCCCCTGCTGGGTGTCTGGACACCATCATCCCGGCCCCTCTGACCTCCAGGCGAGAGGGTCCGGACATCAAAGGACTCCAGACCTATATCTGGGCCAGCCCCGGAGTAGGCCGGCAGTTGTATCCCGGAGTCGAGAAGCCCTGCTGACGCTGTCGCGGCTGACCCTGAGACGAACTCATCTTGCTGTTCTACCTGGAACCCGCTGGCGCTGCCGCGGTCCTTCTTCGCTGTAACCATCTTGGAACCTGCTGGCGCTGCCGCGGTCCACCCTCGCTGAACCATCTTGGAACCTGCTGGCGCTGCCGCGGTCCACCCTCGCTGAACCATCTTGGAACCTGCTGGCGCTGCCGCGGTCCACACTCGCTGAACCATCTTTGGAGCCTGCTGGCGCTGCCGCGGCCCAACCTTCCGGAACCCCCCAGCTCGAGGATTGAGAGCTGTGCGCAGGGTCTCCTTGCAACCGACCACCTATAAGACTGTCCCGCTACCTGACCCCTTTGTCACGAGACTTTCCAGATCTTAGGAGCGTCTGTATATATTGAAACAATACTTATTGCCAGATAAAGCTTGAAAACTCTACCTACGTGTGGTGTACTTTTGTAGTGGTGTGGTTACTCTGCTGTACGATCCTAAGAGAGGGCCCTCACGTCGGAGGCCCCTCAACATCGCTCGGTCCCTTCTCTGAAGGAGGGGTAGACCTAGGGGTGGGCAGTCAGACACCTTCGGCTGCCCCCGGGTTCGCCTTTCTAACAATGCCATGATTTCGATGGGGGTCCAAGTCAAGTTTTCGTCTCCCTACAGACCTGAGGGTAATAGTGTAGTGGAGCGAATGAACCGTGATTTAAAGCAATCTTTGACAGCTCGAGTTATAGGCACTGGCAGAAACTGGCTGGCCCACCTCAATGGCGTGCAGCGTGCTCTTAATAATCTCCCTAGAAGGTCTCTGGGTGGGCGAAATGCTCTTTGGCATCAAGATGTACGTCCCTGACCTTGACGGTCTAGACTGCGTGGCTCGCGCCACAACCTTTGACGTAGATGAACATTGTAATGTTTTACAGGATCTACAAAAGACCAGAGACAGTCTTGCGAAGGAACATTTGCCCTCCACATCGGATGCTGCTTTGCAGATCCCGGTAGTCGGCTGGCTACCCCAGGTTGGAGAACTGGTTCGAGAGAAGATCGATAACAAGAAAGAATTTGGTCCTTCCTATCGAGCTCCGGTTCCAGTCCTTGGAGTGAAGGGCACAAGAACAGTCATTTTACCACCACTTCCTGGTCGTAAGAAAAACAGGTTTATCTCAATTGACAATGTCAAGATACACAGAGTGGCCGATTCTTCTTAGCATGACACCGGCGGTTTCTTGTCCTTCCATTGTGAGAAATTCAGTTTTGCCCACTGCTTCTAATCATGAAACTGAAGTGGCCATCGAATTACCTGCAATTTCCAGTCCTTTATTAAGTACTTTGCCCGGTACAGACCATGATGAAATAGACTATACTTACCCCACTGACTTGTCCATGCCTGACCTGCAAGCACGTTTGGCCACAGAATCCAGATTTTCATTTGACACTGTTTCCAATGCCTCGAAGAAACCCTCACGTTTTGCAGTTTATGCCAGCTTATTTAAAAAACATTTTTTAATTCCCCCTTGGACATATATTTGGCTGGTGCTTTTTTCAATTTACCTTTTTATGTCAATTGGGTTTGTGTTTTATTTTTTCCGCTTGGTAAATGGACACTATGTCGAGGAAAGAACATGCATTCGACATCTCAATGGAACTTTGGCCCCCCTTTCCTCATCACATTCTGCACACAGACTGAAAAGAGACTTGACATTTGTTAACATCACTGCTTGGCCTGTCCTTGATGGGATAGTGTGGGATGCCGTTAGATTTCAAATTCATGGCCCTACGGAGGTTGTTAATGTCCCTAATGTGCTTAGAGTAAATATGGGGGATGTGGTGAAACAAAACATACGTTCTGATGATTGGGATGTTCAGGCCGTAGAGTCTTTGTTTTCTGATTTGAAATACTATGCTGCCTTTGATGCTGAAGGTTTGTACTTAGAATCTGCTAATTATGGTGATTTCTTTTGTTTTCAAAATTTTGGCAATCACTTCTTACATAAAACGACTTCTAGAAGACATACTGTAAATTATACACAATGGGAGCATTGCCCCGCCCCCCGACAAGGCAGTTCTAGTACTTTTTTGAAAAAGTACACTTATTTTACTGACTTCAATCAGTCTAATCCCGAGTCCTTTTATTTCAAAATGACCCAGAAGCCTATGTCCAAGGTTAGACTTACCGATACCAAATTATTGTACTCGAAGTCCTTTCTTGATCAGCTGGCTGTTGGCGGCTATGAATTGTGGAAGGAAACTATTGATCTTAAATCAGTTTGGGGTTCTAAAAGCTGGCAGGTACAAGGCACTGAGGCTTTGCACCGTGCATGTCTCATCCCGAATCATGTGTTGTTTTTGAATTCCACTATTTTACAGACAACGTGCTTTGGATTGGCTACTTCTAAAAAATTGAATACTCCAACCATCCCTGAGTTAGAAGAATATTCTGGCTGGAGTAATAATACTCAGTTTTCGATCAGGGACTTGCAGACCCTATTACTGAATGCATCCTTTAACATATCCAGTATAGATCCAAAAGGTTGGCTGATGTGGCACAGAAGTGCTGATTCATGCCAGCAACGTTTTCTAGGTTTATCTGATGGCTTTACACAGGTCAGACCTGATCCACGTTTTGAAACTGATCATTCTGTCACAACTTACTCAGTGGGCAAATTATGTCAAATGTGGCTGAAGCATTCTAAATTGTCTGCAGTTAAATTACATCTTGCAAAGCTGAATGTTATGTTATGTTATGTTAGCTGCTTTTGTACCGCGCACAGCTGCCCCAGCCAAGGGGCGTCCTGGCGCCCAGAAAGGTAAACACAACATTGCAAATAGTCGCCAATCAGAGATTTTTATTAAAAAGTACAGTTTGACGATGTAGATTTAAATGATTTCATAAAAGGCCCGGCTACTGGTAGATCAAATAGATGGATATATGCTATTTACAATGAAATCTGGAAGACATCACAGATTGAGGCAGCGACACGCCTTAGGGCTATAGATCAAGCTAATCTAGAAAAAGTGCTTGCAGTAGTTGACAATAGTATTAACATGCTTTCTTCCCGCATTTACACGTTAGATAATATTGTGTCTTCTGTAGTGGATATTGTGCAGGATGAAGTATCTGTATTGTACCATGGTGAAAATCAATTGCGTTCTATCATGCAATTTGCGTGGACCCTGCAAACGTTGAAATCTGGCAAGGTGCCATGGACCTACATGAATGTCTCCTCTCTCTTTGCCCCCTTTAATTTAACCGACAAGCAGTGCCTGCTTTCCATGAGAGATGCTTCCTTTTCGATGTTACATATTGAGAGATTAGAGTCCTTGCCTTTTTCTGTGGTAGAGGCCACCACTGCAACGTGGCTTATCCACGGCTTGATAACATTACCTTTTGCTTTGTATAAATTTACTAATTGTATGCGATATGTTGCCATTGGTCGATATGAACCATTAGGGAGTGCGTTTCTCCATGAAGTCTGGTCCCTTCCTTTCACTTATAGATGTTTGAAAGACGGACAGGAGGTTTATCTGAATGGGGAGGAGTGCACGGAGACACCGGATCATTCATTAATGTGTAGGCACATACAATTACACGGTTCTTGCAACCAGGACCGACCAAATTTAGCCTGTGTTTTAAAAGGGACTCCGGTTCCAGCAATCATCCCGACTTCTACCTTACTGGGGAACGGAAGTTATTTACTTTTAAATAATGAAGATTGCTGCGGGTTAATTAAAGGTGTGGCTTATGTGGTAACCGTAACTGAGTCTGTAGTTTGCTGCAGAAATGTCCTGTACCCACCCACACATGAAAATAGGGATGTTTCCATCTGGCCACGCATCCCAACCTTGAAAGCAGAGTTCAACGGCATGAGCAGAATAAGGGCTCTATTGTCCCAGAAAGAAGTGGCCTTGAGTTCGGCTCGGGAAACTTTCGTGCTTCACATAGCTAACACCCGGACTGAGGTTCAGGCCCTTTTAAATACTGATTTACCGTTGCATTTCGGCGAGATGGTACATTCTATCTTTAACGCGTCCTCCATAACTGGGCTGGCGCATTTTTGTAAAACAGTTAGCAGCGGCCTTGTAACTTCATTTGAAAAAATATTTGGAGTCATCCCTGCTTTCTTCCATTCCATTTTTTCGAGTTTGTTTGGTGGATTCCCGGTTTTACTGGCACTAGCGGCAGGCGTTCTAGTGGTTGTTTGCTTCCTTAAATATGGATGCCCCACATGTGGAAGGAGCCGGCCAGCCCCTTCTGGCGCTGTTTCGCAACCGGATGCTTGAGTATTATGGCACGCTGCCGCTGGCGATTTTAAGCACGGCGTATGGATTATCGTTTCGATTTTCCTACTTCACCTGTGTCCAGCCTGTGTTTCATTGCCTAAGCTGTGATTTTGACTGGGCCATTGATTTGTGTCTCTGCGGACCGGTTTCTCCTGACGTCGACTTTAATCAGCTGATGAGTCCCGTCGTTACTCACGAGTTGGTTTGTACTGGCGAAAGGATTATGGCCTTAGCAGCGATGCATGGCCTAATGGGTCCTTGGAACATACTCGCAGCAGCGCAAGATTTCTTGGCACTGAGCTTTCTTGAAAACCCACCGAGTTGTCCTCTGATGGTGATAGAGGCTCCGGTACTAGGAGAACACGTATGTTCTTTTCCGCTTTTAAATTGGATGGCTGATCTGTTTTCGGATGAAGACGGTGATTTCATGTTGGAGGCTGTTGCTGCATATTTTTCGTATTCAGTCTTGCCTTGACTACCTTTATTGATTTATGATGATGCCACCTTTTTCATTTCATTTTTTCACCTCCCAGTGCTATTGACTTGAGTGCTGTTGAACAATGAAATTGACATTTTGAATGTTTGGTTTTGCTCGTGTAGTTTTTTCCAACACTTAATAAGATTATAACATTGTTCATCGTTCTTGAACTCTGATTTCATGAAGTTGCCCTTATCTTATCTTATCCGTGCTCGGATCATGGGGGGGTGTCATATAGCTACTGTATATCTTTATAATGTGTTAAGTTAGCATAGGCTCATTAAATGTTTAAACGCCATTTTTCCTTTTGCTGCTTCTGCACACGACACTTAATTGTTGATTTAGCTTTCAACCTAGTAGTTCGTTGTGGTTTACATGAGAATAATATGTTATTGCTCTGATATCAGCTTTGCTTAATAAACCATGTCTGTACAGGGAGTGCTGAAGCTTCAGGAATAACACGATACAGAATTGTAATGAGGTCTGATCTCCGCGCATTCATAGACATAACATAAGTGCAGCTTCTGCCAACGTTAGGCTTTAGGCGGGTTTTATATTGCTTTGCTTGAAGCACACATACACACTTGATGCGGTTCACATGCAGAGAGAGCTGGTGCAAGCAGATGTGATCTCTTCATACTAGGATCCTGAGGTATGGGCCCGCCCTGCTAAAACCCAAAGAGACCTTCTAATATATTAATATAATATAACAGTTAGGGAGGGTGAGAATTATGTGTGGTTAGCACTTATTCATTTCAGCATAATAGCATGCTGTCCCCGTTTGCTTTCTATGGACTAGTAACTATGCTGATAACTTTGCTTCTGATAATATGTTTCCTTGTATTATCTAAGATACTGCGCTTGAGAAAACGTCATTAGTAAATAAATATTTCAAATGTGCACGTGTCCTCATTTACTCCACGTTCTGGGTTGAAATGATTGTATAACGAAAGAGTGTTCATGTGTTCCACGTAACCTGAGGTATTGTAAGTTCATGTTCTGGTTTGTCTAAACATTGGGAGTTTGTTATGACCAATGAGACACTGTAGCTAGCTCGGTAAGGGGTTTGTTGGGTACTGAGGTGAGTTTTGGGTCACCCTAATTCGCCGAGGTTCCAATCCTCTGTGCACAGTTCTGTGGGAGAACGGAAACCCTGCTACATTATTATGAATCCGAAACCGGTCCCAGGATGCTTGTTTCCGGTCCAGGGAAGACATGGCTTGGCAGTTCGGGCTGGACTGTTCCCATAAGGCACAGGGTCAGACTGATTTGCATATAGCCATGTCTGAACTGGGGTGGCTGAGTGAACTAAAGAATGGTGATGGATTAAACCCAGATCATTTGACTGGGGGTGAGTGTTCGATTTGCTCAAACGCTCCGTCCATCATCCCCTTTTGTATCGCTTTGTTCGCCCTAAGTTGGCAGGGTATGCTCAGACGTGAGTCCCTTGTTCACTTGGCTACTGGATTCAAGATAGCCTGGCTGATGAGGATTATGAATCCGAAACCGGTCCCAGTATGCTTGTTTCCGGTCCAGGGAAGACATGGCTTGGCAGTTCGGGCTGGACTGTTCCCATAAGGCACAGGGTCAGACTGATTTGCATATAGCCATGTCTGAACTGGGGTGGCTGAGTGAACTAAAGAATGGTGATGGATTAAACCCAGATCATTTGACTGGGGGTGAGTGTTCGATTTGCTCAAACGCTCCGTCCATCATCCCCTTTTGTATCGCTTTGTTCGCCCTAAGTTGGCAGGGTATGCTCAGACGTGAGTCCCTTGTTCACTTGGCTACTGGATTCAAGATAGCCTGGCTGATGAGGATTATGAATCCGAAACCGGTCCCAGGATGCTTGTTTCCGGTCCAGGGAAGACATGGCTTGGCAGTTCGGGCTGGACTGTTCCCATAAGGCACAGGGTCAGACTGATTTGCATATAGCCATGTCTGAACTGGGGTGGCTGAGTGAACTAAAGAATGGTGATGGATTAAACCCAGATCATTTGACTGGGGGTGAGTGTTCGATTTGCTCAAACGCTCCGTCCATCATCCCCTTT
The DNA here is from genome assembly GCF_964261635.1 of Lissotriton helveticus. Taxonomy (NCBI): domain Eukaryota; kingdom Metazoa; phylum Chordata; class Amphibia; order Caudata; family Salamandridae; genus Lissotriton; species Lissotriton helveticus. Next base: position 45,852,751 of record NC_136072.1, read on the forward strand.
TGTATCGCTTTGTTCGCCCTAAGTTGGCAGGGTATGCTCAGACGTGAGTCCCTTGTTCACTTGGCTACTGGATTCAAGATAGCCTGGCTGATGAGGATTATGAATCCGAAACCGGTCCCAGGATGCTTGTTTCCGGTCCAGGGAAGACATGGCTTGGCAGTTCGGGCTGGACTGTTCCCATAAGGCACAGGGTCAGACTGATTTGCATATAGCCATGTCTGAACTGGGGTGGCTGAGTGAACTAAAGAATGGTGATGGATTAAACCCAGATCATTTGACTGGGGGTGGGTGTTCGATTTGCTCAAACTCTCCGTCCATCATCCCCTTTTGTATCGCTTTGTTCACCCTAAGTTGGCAGGGTATGCTCAGACGTGAGTCCCTTGTTCACTTGGCTACTGGATTCAAGATAGCCTGGCTGATGAGGATTATGAATCCGAAACCGGTCCCAGGATGCTTGTTTCCGGTCCAGGGAAGACATGGCTTGGCAGTTCGGGCTGGACTGTTCCCATAAGGCACAGAGTCAGACTGATTTGCATATAGCCATGTCTGAACTGGGGTGGCTGAGTGAACTAAAGAATGGTGATGGATTAAACCCAGATCATTTGACTGGGGGTGAGTGTTCGATTTGCTCAAACGCTCCGTCCATCATCCCCTTTTGTATCACATTATAAAAAGGCACAAGCAGTCTCCATGGAGAAAGTATGCTGCATTCCTCTTTTCTATAAGCGGTTTAACTTTGAAGGCAATCAAAAGCAAGATTACCAGGCTCCCACGAAAACATAGCTTGACATTTCACCAGTAAATGTGGTGAGATGAGAACAAGATTTAAAGGCCTGTTGACAGAAAACGAGTTTGTGGAAGAATACAGTGAACACTGCTTTCTCATCGGGAGGGATGAACTGAACCTGGACCCCCTAAAGCAAATAAAGCTAGAAAATGGGAATCAAGAAAACATGTGTTACAAACCACAAAGCCAATGCAAGCGACGGGCAGAATGCATTTTCAGGTCAACTTTCTGAAGCTCCCCAAGATGTCTTTCGCATAGCCAAATAGCTGCGCTGTCTGGTAGGCTGCGACAAGGAACAAGAAATTCCTGTGCGGCCTGCAGTCAGCAGTGTCATGGGCTTGGCAATATAATTACTTTAATTACGCTAAGTTAATTACAATGGCCGGCCTCAAATCTGTGCTCTTCTAGTCAACTTTCCTCCAATGGGAGCTTGCAGGCAGGTGCTACACTAAGGGCCCCATTAGGATGGCGGGCGGATCGCCCCCGCCGGGCCGGCGGTAGTCACGGCCGGCCCGGCGGGGGCGATCCACCCGCCATCCATGCAGAAATGACCCACCGCCAAATTACAATGGCTGGGGGTCCGCGGCGGACGGAAAGACCGTCCGCCGCTTTTCCGCCCGGTCGACATGTAGACCGGGCGGAAAAGGGTTCTATATGGTGGCGGTGTCTGAAAGACACCGCCAGCCATATTAGGATGTGTGGTTTGACATGCCTTTCCGTGGCGGCATTGCCTTCCTGGCATTGTGGCGGGCGGGGCTGAGTGCACCGCCTGCCACAATGTTAGGAATGCAGGATGCGCCCGCGACTGTGGTGGGCGCATCCTAATGGCAGCCTCGGGCCCCCGCCCTTATGGCGGGCGGTTCCTTTGTACGACGGTTTGTCCGCCCGCCATCCTAATGTGCCCCTAAGTCTTCCCAGCCTGGAAGTTGTTTTGGAGTCAGGGGTCTGAGCAATGTTTTTACCCTAATGCAATTATCATGAACATTATTACATTGCCCTCACCTCCCAGTACTTCTAAAAACAACTGTGCTTTTAGGTTTTTTTTCAGTCCATGAAGCAGCGGATCAACCCTAATTCCACCAAGGGGTGGAAAAAAACTGGAGAACTCACCTGTTTTAACGTCCCACATGGGAATTTCACCCCCTCTAAAGCCATACTGTAATTATTAGCAATCTTTAGACAATTTTTCTTAGTAACTGAGAAGTAATATGCACTTTTGCAACATCTAAGTCAAAGAGTGCTTACAAAAACACAGACTCTATTTTTTTGTACTGTTTGTTCTTCTTCTGGGGGAGATTGAAATCCATGCTGCTTTTACGCAAGGTTGTCCCTCTGTCCTTCTGCTCATGTTTTGGACAAGGTGGTGTCCAGTGTCCCTTTACTTCGACCTAGCTCCAAGCAGTGCTTAATTTAAGCCGGTGGTTTCCGGTGCTCGGCACCTGCACCTAATTGTCAGCACTGTTAATTATGACAGTCTGCCACATGGTGGCACTGTTTGTGTAATTTAGAGAAGAGCACAACAACAGCTGTTTATTAATCTAATGTAAATTAAAATAGCTAACCAGCTGCCGCCCAAGCTGTTCTTAAACCTTTGGGGGCCTGGATTAGTCTGAATTGGCACACTTGGAGGAGTGTGATGGTTAATGGTTGTGTTGGGACTGTCATTTGCAGGGGCAATGGGTTGTGCAAGCTGCACCAGCCTCCTGACAAGAGCCCTGGCACTTCTTTTTTTTACAAATTAAGTACCGGCTCTAACCCCATCATGCCAACTGCAACATGATGGAGTATGTGCCCATGTGCCAAGCACTGCCGAATGCTTCTTCGATCAGCACATGTGAAATCTGGCGAAGCAAGCACCAATGTCCTATTGACAACATCTTCAAACTGTGGTGTCATAATCTAGGCCCTACTAAAACGCCCATTGGCACTTTGTGGTTTTTTTTCTCTCTATGGATTGGATTGATGGACGGGCGGAAGGGTGAATGGGTGAAAGGATGGATGGAGGGATTAGGGAATGGATGAGACAAAGGGTGGATCAGTGGGTGGGTGGGTAGAAGGGTGGCAGAAGGTCAAGGGATGGAAGGATGGATAGAAGGATTAAACGATGAATGGGCAGATAGGTGGAACAGTGAAAGGGTGGAGGCATGGATAAATGCACGGTTTTGTTGATTGACAGATGGATAGGTGAAAGAATGGATGAATAGTGTGAAGATGGATGAGTTGGAGGATGGATGAATGGATGGATGGATGGGGTAACGGGTGAAATTGAGTATGGATCATGTGGGGTGAATGGCTGAAAAGATGGCCAGATGGGTGGACTGATGGAAGGATAAAATGATGGATGGATGGAAGAGTGAAAGAATGAATGGGTTGTTAGGTAAACGGTGGATGGATGGTTTGATGGGTGGAAGGATAGTTGGCCAGACCGATGGATGAATGGATGGATGAATCGATCGATGAAAGGGTGAGGGCAGCTCTTCTAGGGAGGGTTGGTTTTGCTGCTTCGCTCGCTCAGTGCCATTAGAAGTATGGTTTAAAGTGGGGTATTTACATTTTCCACGTCCACCCATTGTTATCTAATCTTTTATCACCTTCCCCTCAATTTCCATCTCACACCTCTTCTCATGCATATTAAAGGGTAGTTTAATTATCTATTATTATATACCTATTCTCTCATGAAATACTACATTTCCATACATTATATTGATAAATATCGTTGCCCTGACACAGTCCCTTTTTGGAATTCGTAAACATTAATGCACTAAACTAATGAAACAACAATGCAGGTGCGCATGTCTCCAAAAGCTGCATGTTATTTAGAAATGAATAAACATAAAAAATAAAATTAAAATATAAAAATTACAGAAATACAGACAGAAGATGAGACGAATACAATGACAAAGAAATTTACTATTATCAAACAGTAGATGGGAGACCCCAAGGGGACAATATGCGAACTTGTCACACAGTGCAGTGCGCAAAGCCACCTTGCTGCACTGTATGACAGGGAAAGGGCAGACATGTACTATATTTAAGGGAATACGGCGCATTCTTGTCCTTTCCCATGCACTTGCGCCCTTTTGGATGCCCAGCGCCAATGCATGCCCCCCTGCATCATGGTGCCAGGGTGCCTGCTTTGCACGCAGGATTGTTTTTGGGCAGGAAGGGGCTCATCCCTGCACAAAAAGAATGCTGGGAGGCATATTCCTCTTTCTATGTGTGCTGCAGAATGCAGCACGAATCACTGACAGAATATCGACGACCAGAATATTGACAACAGAAATATCGGCCCCGAAATATCGATGCCCAGAATATCGAAGTCCTATCTACACTCCGGCTGTCCGACGTCACGGTGGGCATGTGCGGAGGACGGCCGGGGGCTGTCCGATCTGCGCACGTGCCAGATTCGGCCGCACCCCGGAGGACTGTCCGCCGCGGCAAAGTGGCTACAAATATCATTGTTAAAAATATTGTTTTACATTTTTTTTTTAAATATGGTCATATAAATGAAATAATACATATATTTAAAATAAACATTGTTAGAATTATTAGAAAATGTTTAAAATTATGGCTAATACAATAAATTCAACTTACTTATATATATGTATTTACTTAATAAAATAATAAATAATTATTTTAATAAATTATAAGTTGTTACAAACATATTAACATTCATAAATAAATATAGATACACATACACCAATAACATAAAAATAACATACATAATAAATTAAATTATTAAAATATGTTTTTTCTTTTTTTGAATACATTTTACACTACATTAACTTAAACAGTAAAAAGTAAATAAAATATTGGATAGCAGAGGGGATAAAATTACTATCACCAACCCAGAGAGCGCAACAGTAGGGAAAGTGTTGGATAGCGTAGGAATAAAAATTACTATTTCCACTCCCCAAAGTGCAACAGTAGGGAGAGTGTTGGATAGCGGAGGGGTAAAAATGACTATTCCCTCACCAGAGAATGCAACAGCAGGGAAAGTGTTGGATAGCGTAGAAATAAAAATTACCATTCCCACTCCAGGAAGTGCAACAGTAGGGAAAGTGTTGGATAGTGGAGGGGTAAAAATTACTTTTCCCACTCTAGTAGGTGCAACAGTAGGGAAAGTGTTGGATAGCGGAGGGATAAAAATGTATATTTCCTAAAAATTAAATAAAAAATAAAAAAAGACAAAATAGCAACTACAATACAAATATTGTTAATTACAAAACAATAACTATATAAAAATATTACAAATTTCCAAAATATACAAAAATAATTAATTATTTAAAATTACTAAAATTTAAATACAAACATTAATTTATAAAAGTTTAGATGCAGCATTTTTCAAACAAATAACTATCTTTAAAATAAAATAGTTTTAATTAAAAAAATATTTATTAATATTTGTTAAATAAATTACTTCACACCGTATTCCCTTATAAATGCACAAACAAGTCATGCAAATTTTACAGAATTACCAAATTTACCAATTAAATATTTATAATCTTCAAACAATTAATAATTAAATAATATTAACTAAAATTAACACAAAAACCACTATAAAATCGAAATATAAAACAAAGAGCAATAAATTAAAAAGATTAATTAATTTATTTTAATTAAATTATTTCCCACCCTATTCACCTATAAACCTACAACACATTTCTTAACAAAATAACACTATTACCATCATTAACAATTGACTAATTATTAATAAATTAATAACTCATTAATAATTAATTAATTAAAAATACTGATAAATAAAATGTAGCAATTACTTTACTATAATGAAATTACTTCCCACCCTATTCCCCTATAAACCCAAAACCTGCTTATAAAAAATAATGTAATGTAAAGCGCACTGTTGCCAGCCAGTGTCCTGGCGCTGTATACCGCTGGGGAATCCCCAAGGTGGAGCCAAGCATCCCCGGTGTTGATGGGGCCATTGTGGAGATTAGGCAAGCTAATGCCCAGAGTTGCCGAGTGGGACCCCTGGTTAGAGTAGGCAACGAGGCGAGAATTATCAAGTCCGCTGACTCTGGTCCACGACCCTGCCGCGTTGGGAATCGAACCCTGGTCCCGGGCCGACTTCTGCTTCCGTGTCTGCCGCCTCTAACCAGTGAGCCACACCACTTCATTATACATTATTAATGTAATTATCAATTAATCAATTAATAAAAACTCATAACCAATGAATACATTATTATTAATAAATTAATTCTAATACTAATAAATAAAAAATTAAAATGTCTTTGTTTGAAGAGACAGTTTTATCACTGCGCCTTGGCAGGGACATCTTCAGGGCTCTGGGGGCCCTGGGTCAAAAGTATGTTGGGGGCCCATATTCGTAACAGTTTTGATAGTGATGTGTGTTTTCAATATTGTAATTTAGCAGCAGCTCATTAATGTTTTTTGCAAAAAAAGTCCCTGCTTTAATTTAAAATGAAGTTTTTTTTATGGAAGTTGCCTAACAAATGTTTGGACAGAATATCGGAAGTAAAAATGTTGTGGGACAAAATATTGTGTCAAGAATATCCAGGACAAAAAGTGTTGTGAATGTAGGCTTCTATAGGTAAGCAAAGTTTTTATATATATATATATATATATATATATATATATTTAACTCCACATCTATGTATCTTGATTACCATTCCCATATATATATATCAACATCCGCCCTCCAGCAGTGTGGAAGGAAAGGGCCAACAAGCAGGGAAATACAGGTGAGGCTATTTTATTGGCACTGTACAGCGTAGGTATGATGCATTTCGGATTGTTCCTTCTTCTGATACCTCTTGCTGCCGCGCCTCATGTCCGTGTTTCCGAAATTGAATGTCCGCAGCTATTTAAAGCGGTGTGCTCACCAACGCCTCCCAACCATGTGATCATCCGCCCTGTTGATGTTAATGGAAAACTCCAACACCCAGAATGCAATGTGTCTGAGATGGCGTGAAGTGGGAAACTGCAGTTCATACTGGTAGTTTGTAGACGTTGTGAGACTCGGCAAACTTGATGAGGTCGCTTTATGAAGACCTGGCCCCTCGAGTACCTGCATAACGTTCCAACCCTCAGGACGCTGACTCGCTGAGTCATAGGCTGGCGAGATTGCACCAACACTCCCGTGAAGTCACGGTCTGCATCTTCGCAGTGTCCCTCGCGTGCCAGCGCACAGTTGGTGGACTGCTTGGTAGCCCATACCTGGGCGCACTCCAATGCTCCACTGACGTAGAATCCAGAAAGCAGGCAGCCGCTTAGTAGAACGGGGCTCTTTTTGCGTGTCTTCTGGTTGACACGAAATATCAACATCCGCCCTCCAGCAGTGTGGAAGGAAAGAGCCAACAAGCAGGGAAATACAGGTGAGGCTATTTTATTGGCACTGTACAGCGTAGGTATGATGCATTTCGGATTGTTCCTTCTTCTGATACCTCTTGCTGCCGCTCCTCATGTCCATGTTTCCGAAATTGAATGTCCACAGCTATTTAAAGCGGTATGCTCACCAACGCCTCCCAACCATGTGATCATCCGCCCTGTTGATGTTAATGGAAAACTCCAACACCCAGAATGCAATGTGTCTGAGATGGCGTGATGTGGGAAACTGCAGTTCATACTGGTAGTTTGTAGACGTTGTGAGACTCGGCAAACTTGATGAGGTCGCTTTATGAAGACCTGGCCCCTCGAGTCCCTGCATAACGTTCCAACCCTCAGGACGCTGACTCGCTGAGTCATAGGCTGGCGAGATTGCACCAACACTCCCGTGAAGTCACGGTCTGCATCTTCACAGTGTCCCTCGCGTGCCAGCGCACAGTTGGTGGACTGCCTGGTAGCCCATACCTGGGCGCACTCCAATGCTCCACTGACGTAGAATCCAGAAAGCAGGCAGCCGCTTAGTAGAACGGGGCTCTTTTTGCGTGTCTTCTGGTTGACACGAAATATCAACATCCGCCCTCCAGCAGTGTGGAAGGAAAGAGCCAACAAGCAGGGAAATGCAGGTGAGGCTATTTTATTGGCACTGTACAGCGTAGGTATGATGCATTTCGGATTGTTCCTTCTTCTGATACCTCTTGCTGCCGCGCCTCATGTCCGTGTTGCCGAAATTGAATGTCCGCAGCTATTTAAAGCGGTATGCTCACCAACGCCTCCCAACCATGTGATCATCCGCCCTGTTGATGTTAATGGAAAACTCCAACACCCAGAATGCAATATGTCTGAGATGGCGTGATGTGGGAAACTGCAGTTCATACTGGTAGTTTGTAGACGTTGTGAGACTCGGCAAACTTGATGAGGTCGCTTTATGAAGACCTGGCCCCTCGAGTCCCTGCATAACGTTCCAACCCTCAGGACGCTGACTCGCTGAGTCATAGGCTGGCGAGATTGCACCAACACTCCCGTGAAGTCACGGTCTGCATCTTCGCAGTGTCCCTCGTGTGCCAGCGCACAGTTGGTGGACTGCCTGGTAGCCCATACCTATATATATGTTACATCCCTTTACACGAGTATTCACCACTCGGATGGTGTGGCAGCTGTACAGCATTACTTGGGGAGGAGGGATGATAGGTTTCATCAACACAATGATATGCTGATTTCAATGTTGAACTTTTGCCTCGAACATAATATGTTTATGTCCAACAGTCTGATTTATAGGCAACTGCAGGGTGTAGCTATGGGGGCCAGTTTTTCCCCAAGCTTTGCGTGTCTTCACATGGGAGCTTGGGAGGAACTGGTCCTCCAATCTCGTTACCAACATGAAATGGAGAACCATGTCATCAGTTGGCATAGGTTCATAGATGACTTGTTCGTTGTATGGATGGGCGAAAAGGAGAAGGCATTGGAATTTATCGATTACCTTAATGATAATGAATTTAACATCCACTTTACAGCTGAACTGAGTCAACATCAAGTACCCTTTCTAGACTCACTAGTGTACATACTGAACAATAATCTGGAAACTAAACTCTACCGTAAATGTACTGCGGGAAACACTACACTCTATGCAGGAAGCACACACCCAGGCCATCTTGTCATGAGTATCCCGTATGGAGAGATGCTGCGTCTACGTAGATTGTGCAGCAATGATCATGATTTAATGGAAGCTCAAGCTGCAAGTGCCAAGAGAGTTAGAGAAAGGGGATATAGTCAGAAAACCATTGACAAGGCTATAAAAAAATCTAAAAACCTCAATCGCCAATTCCTACTGACTAAAAGTAACATATCCACCAGTATAGCTACTGAGAAAACAACTACTGACTCCAGGTCCAGGTCCATTCTAGGTGATGGAACCTTTAGGATTATAACAGGCTACAACTCCCACCACAAGGAGGTGAGGAAAATTATTAACAAAAGCTGGCCTATAGTCTTACAGGACCCTATTATTGGGCATAATCTTCCCAAACGGGTCAATATCATGTACAGTAGAGTTCCCAATATGAGACAGACTGGTGGATACAGGACCGGAGGTACTCACCAAAACAGTTTGGTTTCAGAACAAGGGAGGATTCCATAAGTGCAAATCTTGCAAAGCTTGCACACATGGTATCAATCGTACAGGGTATCAGGATGGGTTTAGTAACAAAGAACACAAAATCACCAAAACCCTTACGTGCAACACAGATTTTGCCGTATATATGTCCTGGAATGCTCTTGCCCACTGCAATATGTGGGCAGCACAAAGCTCCCTGTACATAAACGTATACTCCAACATTTACGTGCTATTACAACACAGGATAATACATACCCTGTTGCACGTCATTTTAAAACCCACCACAATAGTGACAACAAAGACCTCAAATACTTTGTGGTGGACTCTGTTCTGGCAAGCAGGAGGGGGCAGGAGGGGTGGCAACAGGCGAAATTAAGAAAACTTGAAACTAGATATATACTACAACTTAACAGTAAATACCCGGGAGGTTTAAATGTAACGGAAGACCTTTACACCTGTTTACATTAGGGAACCGAGTTCTGAACTATGTAGGGTTATTGATATTGGTATGTTCTATGTTTTGTGACAGTTGTTTGTATATCAATAGTTTTAATGACAACTCGTTGTTGTTTTATTCAACAGTGCCCTCTGTGCGCCTAAAAAAGATCTATTGGCACAGGAAAAAACCATAAACCTTTACAGAGAATAAATCCCCAATGTATCAAATGTCAAACGCCATAACTCTGAAATTGAGTACTGGAAAAGTGTGAGATGTCAACGTTCTGCAAACTTGGGCTTATTGGACATTGACATTACTAACCATAGGAATATTGGAATGTGTAGTCCAATGTCTATTTAGGTTCCGTTTCCTTCCCTTATTTATCAATCTGGATTCAGGCTTTTCTTTAAACCTTTTTGTTTAAGGGGATTTTGAGGTATTCCTTTTGGGGACTCTCATATGTATTTTACATTATGATCGAATCAAAGGGATAAATTAGCTCCAATAGGGTAGGACATTTGAGGTAGATTGATATATAGATCATATTGATCTTACTCGGGAACTTCAGCACAGTTCAAAGTACTGGGGTTATCCCTGTATGATTACTACAAATAAATCAAATAAATGTCTCCTTGGTTGATAATGATAATTTTAACTGGGCTCAGTTAAATAGTGTAAGGATCTATGTCTGTAATATCATCAGCAGTAATGAACAACAAAAAATAGAAACATTTTTTTTAATTGCACTAAGCACTTGTTCTATTAGGGTTGTGCACAAACAGAATATGTCATGAGAAGTCAGTATTCTGTTAGGTTATTTTTGGTAAGAATATATAGCACTTTTGGATAAATAAAAAAACAGCACAATGAACAGACCGGGGAAGGACAGTTATTTATATCATGAATTGATGTATATGATTATGTCTTATTCAAATCAGGTATAATGGATAATTTGAGATGGAATGATTTTATAAATGTTATATGGTTTATTTGACTTTCTCCAATTGTAAATATATTAATTACTTATAATACTGTGCTTTTATCAAAGGTATTTAAACATGAGAAATTCTCTTTGTTTGAATATACGATATTATGTAAGGAATATTTACTCATGTTGAAATGTTGTATAATATCTATTGTATATATATACAACAGTGATTAACTATATAGATATCGTTAATAGGTGTTACTAAAATGTACTTAGTCTAACGACTCATGTATAGGAATAGTTCCTCTTGTTGTTTATAGTAATTTTGCGATATTTTGCACAAAGTGTCCAATTACATATTTGATAAGTTTTAATATCCGTTATATTGGTAAATTAGTTTTTGTCAAATATGCCTCTGTATTATACAGTCAATGTCCTGCTTATAAGCCCGCTCTCTAGGTCTATATGAATTTATTCAATCAAAATTGAGCACTTTCACTTTAAATGTTTCACCCTCACTCACTATGGCTGTCATGTGAGCAAGGCACAGGGGTGCCGAAACGTTATGGAACCGACAAGCGAATAAAGAAATCGAACACCGTGAAATTTGGTCCGTGCTCTGTGTTTCTGCGCTAGCTGGGAGTGAGTGGCGACGCGCAGGAAACTGTGGTCGTCAATATATATATATATATATTCATGCTGCTAAATGTGACAAGAGCGGGACCTACTGAAGGTGTGATTTTTTCTGATACGGACTACTAAGCCCAGCATGCATCAATAACATCAAACGAAGCCCAACAAAGGTGTGGCATGCTTTATTATTTAATTGAACAGAACCACCTGCACAAGTCATTTCTCAGCGACCTCTGAAGATAGGCAGAAGCCTTGAAACGCGTCAGGTCTAAGTAATGTAACCAGCAGACACCAATGCGAGTTCATGCCTTGTGAAAATAAACCGAATGGTTCAAAAGCTTGGGCAATTTGGGTTAAAAAAAATAAAATAATATATATATATATATATATATATATATATATATATCTCAAAGCTCCAAGGTTCCCACCTGTTGGAGACGCACTCAGACATCCACTGCAGCAACCTTCATGAGGTAAAAGCCAGATCGGCAAGCGGATCCAGTTTACAGCATGCCTGTCGATTCATGCCGGACGCGTTTCGTCCTCATTGCACTCTTCAGCGGCACGACAGTCATTTTTGGCATAGAAGCCACACCTCCCACTTAAAAATATGAGCCCTCCAATGGGCGACTCAAATGAGTCCGCATTTGTTTGTGGGTCTTGTAGTGTGTGCTTCAGTTATGTGCCGCTGTCTGAGCTGTTTCAAGCCCACCAATGGGCCTCCACTCGCACCTCCGGCTTGTCAATCCTCCATGGATGCCTCCACATGGAGACTCCGTGATACAGAGCTCCGTGGCCCCAAATTACCGGGTGGTGCATCTCCCGCGGCTGAGAGGCCGCGTATAAATCAAAGCTCCAAGGTTCCCACCTGTTGGAGACGCACTCAGACATCCACTGCAGCAACCTTCATGAGGTAAAAGCCAGATCGGTGAGCGGATCCAGTTTACAGCATGCCTGTTGATTCATGCCGGACGCGTTTCGTCCTCATTGCACTCTTCAGCGGCGCGACAGTCATTTTGGCATAGAGGCCACACCTCCCACTTAAAAATATGAGCCCTCCAATGGGCGACTCAAATGAGTCCGCGTTGGTTTGTGGGTCTTGTAGTGTATGCTTCAGTTATGTGCCGCTGTCTGAGCTGTTTCAAGCCCACCAATGGGCCTCCACTTGCACATCCGGCTTGTCAATCCTCCATGGATGCCTCCACATTGAGACTCCGTGATACAGAGCTCAGTGGCCCCAAATTACCGTGTGGTGCTTCTCCCGTGGCTGGGATGCCGCGTATAAATCAAAGCTCCAAGGTTCCCACCTGTTGGAGACGCACTCAGACATCCACTGCAGCAACCTTCATGAGGTAAAAGCCAGATCGGTGAGCGGATCCAGTTTACAGCATGCCTGTCGATTCATGCCGGACGCGTTTCGTCCTCATTGCACTCTTCAGCGGCACGACAGTCATTTTTGGCATAGAAGCCATACCTCCCACTTAAAAATAGGAGCCCTCCAATGGGCGACTCAAATGAGTCCGCATTTGTTTGTGGGTCTTGTAGTGTGTGCTTCAGTTATGTGCCACTGTCTGAGCTGTTTCAAGCCCACCAATGGGCCTCCACTCGCACCTCCGGCTTGTCAATCCTCCATGGATGCCTCCACATGGAGACTCCGTGATACAGAGCTCCGTGGCCCCAAATTACCGGGTGGTGCATCTCCCGCGGCTGAGAGGCCGCGTATAAATCAAAGCTCCAAGGTTCCCACCTGTTGGAGACGCACTCAGACATCCACTGCAGCAACCTTCATGAGGTAAAAGCCAGATCGGTGAGCGGATCCAGTTTACAGCATGCCTGTTGATTCATGCCGGACGCGTTTCGTCCTCATTGCACTCTTCAGCGGCGCGACAGTCATTTTGGCATAGAGGCCACACCTCCCACTTAAAAATATGAGCCCTCCAATGGGCGACTCAAATGAGTCCGCGTTGGTTTGTGGGTCTTGTAGTGTATGCTTCAGTTATGTGCCGCTGTCTGAGCTGTTTCAAGCCCACCAATGGGCCTCCACTTGCACATCCGGCTTGTCGATCCTCCATGGATGCCTCCACATTGAGACTCCGTGATACAGAGCTCAGTGGCCCCAAATTACCGTGTGGTGCTTCTCCCGTGGCTGGGAGGCCGCGTATAAATCAAAGCTCCAAGGTTCCCACCTGTTGGAGACGCACTCAGACATCCACTGCAGCAACCTTCATGAGGTAAAAGCCAGATCAGCGAGCGGATCCAGTTTACAGCATGCCTGTCGATTCACGCCAGACGCCCAACAAGTTTATGTTGCAAATATGACATCCAAGTGGGTTGCGGTACACAGCTGTCACATACCGCACCACTTGCTTGTTCCTTCAATACTGGCTCCGGATGTCCCAAAACGGCTGCGCAATTTTAAGTCCCCTTGGGGCTGCTGGAACAGCTGCCGGGCACTCTTCCGCGGCTCAGGCCAGCCGCTTTCAATCAAACCACATTGATCATCCTACCATGCAGATGCCCCTGGATCTAAATCCTCAAAGAATTCCTCAATAAAAATAATTTCTCCTCAATACCACATCCCATTCCTACAGGAAGGAGATCAAAACACTCCTTTCATTCCTTCATTTTAATGTTTAATGAAACCCCAAATGGCTGGTTTTGCAACGCCATCATGGTCAGCAATCAACCAAATTTGCAGGGATAGCGGAAGTGACATCGTGCCTTGATTAACTCAATGACATCAACAGGTTGATCCTGGGTCCCATTCTTCGTTCCTCAACAGGCTCCTTTTTGCTGCTGAGGAGCTAGGGATTGAGTAGGTAGTGGAGACCACAGAAGGTAGCTGGTAGGGTCATGCCTACTAGCTGTTTCTTGTGATGGTCAGGAGACCAGGGGAAGAAAGGAGGGTTCTTGGCACACCAATGGGCAAGCCAGGAGTAGCCCTTGCTTGTCCTAGCTACCCATAATTGAGGTCCACACACGCCATAACGAATGACAGCAATCAAAGGGAGTATGCCTTCCAACAGTGATGGCCTACCGAAGGCCACATACGAGTTGAATTCTTCCTTGACACATTGCGAGGCTTGAGTACTGAGATGTCCCCCATTGCCTCGCGGTGCATTGACAGCCCTGCAAGATCAATGCTGATCAATGCTGTTGTTTCAACCTCTGAGCACGGTTAGGTGTGAAGCATCTTCATAGAGGTACAACCGACTGCATGAGAAACTGATATCCTGACTTTTTTTGTTCCAGCCAGAACGCGAATCTACAATGTGCGCTCTGGCATAGGTCTGTCCATGGTAAAGCAAAGGTCCAGAACCTGAAGGGGTGCACTACATGTACCCCATGTAGCGACATCGGACCACTGTTTGTGTCTTGGGTTGATGATGTACAGCAATGGTGGCAGCCTACCAGGTTTTAATATTAATATTTTTAGGAAAGGACTTTTTTGTCTAACTTAGAGAAGAGTCACCTACCGGCTCACTCGCACAAAGATCCTGTGGTATGAGACAACCTGGCTCTTCCCCTGACATTCCATGCATGTGTCAAGTGTGTGCAAAGTGCATGTCTGGCATATGTGTTGTAGCAAGGCTGTAAATATTGCTGTTGTGACCAGTGGGGTCCATTTTGAATGTCCACTGGTTTCAACATAGGACAAGACGAAGAGCGAACGCAGCTTAAATAGACAACAGAAGTTTATTGCCTGCATCTCAGTGACTAGTGGGTGGAGACACTGGCATTGAAGTGTGGAAGGATGGAGACAGGGCTACCCCTATACAGTCCATTCTGTTGTTAAAGGTGAGGAAGTGTCTAAACTGGCCCTGAGGCTGCCCTTTTGGCTGTCACTGGTTATTACTTCATGGAGGCCTACAGGTGCAGAGATCTCACACTTCATTGTGCCCTTATTTTGCATTTCCCTACTTTGATCCAGCATATTGTGTATTTGTTATGACAGCCATCACTTTACACAAAGGCTGAGTCTGCACTACAGCCTGAAAATTACATTTGAGAGAGAACCACACCAAACCGGTCTTACAGCCTCAGCAGTAGCTACACATCCCATGTTTGGAAAATCAGTATAAAGTTGGGACCTAAACCACCCCATTTTGTTCCAGTTCCAAGCTCTTGGTCAAGGAAGGGAGAGCTCTGCAGAGCAGTCAAAGAGCCAGTGTAAACTGTGATAGTGTCTGCATGACAGCCAGTCTCCCAGAGGCCAGGGTGCCTCACCTGAAGACCGCTGGAGAAGCTGGCAGTCTGCCTAGCACCTAGAGGGCTGCCTGCCTGCTCAGAGAGAGATGGAGAGTGCCTGGCTTTGCTGGATGAGAGACTGTCCAGGAGAAGAAGCCCAGCTGGGATTCCAGTGAGAGCAACAGCCAGAAGATGACTTGTGTGTGAGAGTGCCTGAGCAGAGAGAGTCTTGCCTGAGATTCCTCATAAGTAAATGTCGGGCATAGATGGGTGGGGTCTACCGGCACAGAGGGCTAGCAGTGATGTATTAGCCAGTGACCACCACCCATGATCAGAACTCCTGCTGAGTGCAGACATGTGTCGGTTACAGTCGATAATGATTTACCTACCACAGTAACTCAATCAATCAATCAATCAAGGGAATTGTAAAGCGCGCTACTTACCCGCTAGGATCTCAAGGTGCTGGGGGGAGGGGGGCAGCTGCAGCTAGTGGTCGAAGAGCCAGGTCTTGAGCAGTCTTCTGAAAGCCGGGAGGTCTGCGGTCTGTCGTAGGTGGAGGGGGAGGGCATTTCAGGACTTGGCGGCGTGGTGGGAGAAGGATCTGCCCCCGGAAGTAGTTCTGTGGATGCGCGGGACGGCGGCCAGGGACAGGTCGGCGGAACGGAGTTTCCTGTTGGGTACGTGGAAGGCGAGTCTTTTGTTGAGATAGGCCGGTCTTGTGGAGTGCTTTGTGTGCGTGGATCATGAGTTTGAATGTGATTCTTTTGTCGATGGGGAGCCAGTGCAGGTCTCTCAGGTGCGGGGAGATGTGGTCCCTGCGCCGGACGTCAAGGATCGGGCGTGCTGAGGCGTTCTGTATTCTTTGGAGTCTGTTGATGAGCTTGGACGGGGCTCCGGCATAGAGGACGTTTCCGTAGTCAAGTCGGCTGCTGACGAGGGCATGGGTGACGGTTTTCCGTGTGTCCGTCGGGCTCCATCTGTAGATCTTGCGGAGCATGCGGAGGGTGTGGAAGCAGGAGGAGGAGACTGCGTTGACTTGGTTGGTCATGCTGAGCTTGGAGTCGAGGATGACTCCTAGGTTGCGTGCGTGGTTGGTGGGTGCCGGGGGGGGGGGCTTCCCAGTGATGCTGGCCACCAGGAGTCGTCCCACGCTGAGGGGTTAGGCCAGAGGATGAGGATCTCAGTCTTGCCGAAATTAGCTTGAGCCTGCTTGCCTCCATCCAATCGGCGACGGCCTTCATGCCCTGGTGTAGGTTGGATTTGGTGGTGAAGGGGGTCCTAGGTGAGGGAGAGGATCAGCTGGGTGTGGTCGGCGTAGGAAATTATGTTGAGGTCGTGTAGTCTGGCGATGCGAGCGAGGAGGCCATGTAGACGTTGAACAGCGTCGGGCTGAGGGAGGATCCCTGGGGGACGCCGCAGATGGTTTTGGTGGTTCCAGAATGGAACGGGTGGAGGAGGACTCTCTGGGTTCTGTCGGTGAGGAAGGAGGTAGTCCAGTCCAGGGCCTTGTCTCGGATTCCTGCGTCGTAGAGGCGTGTGCGTAGTGTGTGGTGGCAGACGGTGTCGAAGGCGGCAGAGAGGTCCAGGAGGATGAGGGCCGCTGTCTCGACGTTGTCGAGTAGGATTCTGATGTCGTCTGTGGCGGCGATGAGGGTGGTCTCGGTGCTGTGATTGCTGCGGAAGCCTGACTGAGAGGGGTCCAGGATGCTGTTGTCTTCTAGGTAGCAGGTGAGCTGGGTGTTTACGATCTTTTCCATGAATTTCGCTGGGAACGGAAGCAGGGAGATGGGCCGGAAGTTCTTGAGGTCGCTCGGGTCAGCCTTGGGTTTCTTCAGGAGGGCGTTTATCTCGGTGTGCTTCCAGCTCTCCGGGAAGGTCGCTGTTTCGAAGGAGAGGTTGATGATGTTACGCAGGTGGGGTGCGATGAGGCTGTTGGCTTTGTTGGCAATGTGGTGGGGGAGAGGGTCAGACGGGGAGCCTGAGTTGATGGTGTTCATTGTCTTAGTTATGTCTTCGGTGCTCACGTTGGTCCAAGTGGTCAGAGGGTCGTGGTCGGTGGGGCCTGGGGGGTTCATCGTGGCGGGGTCCGTAGGGTGCATCCGGGGGTTGAAGCTGTTGTGGATGTCGGTGATCTTGCGGTGGAAGAATGCAGCGAGGGTGTAGCACAGGGCTTGCGATGGCAGGATGTCGTTGGTGCAGGAGCTAGGAGTGGAGAGTTCTTTCACGATATTGAATAGCTCTTTGCTGTTGTGGGCGTTGTTGTCGAGGCGGTTTTTGAATGCGGCTCTTTTGGTGGTCCTGATGAGGTGGTGGTGGTTGCGGATGGCGTCTTTGTGGGCTGTGCGGTTGGCGGGAGTTCTATCGTTGAGCCAGATGATCTCGAGTTTCTGGCAGGTGCGCTTGGAGGCTAGGAGCTCCGGGGTGAACCAGCTGGCTCTCTGGCTGGTGTCTCTGTCGGTGGGTTGTTTCATAGGTGCTATGGTGTTGGCGCAGTCCTCCATCCATAGCCTGAGGGTGCGGGCCCCCTCCTTGGGGTCGGTGGGGCTGGTTGGTGGGTTGAGTGAGAGGTGAGTTTCCAGTCGCTCCTTGGTGACTTTGCCCCAGCGACGGCGGGGGATCTGTGGAGTGCGGTGGTGGGTGACGGGTTTCTGGAGGGTGAAGTGGACGCAGTGGTGGTCGGTCCAGGTGAGCTCAGAGGCGTGGCTGAATGTGATGTGGGGGCTAGTGGTGAAGATGGCATCGAGCATGTGGCCGGCAATGTGAGTCGGTGTTGGGACGATCTGTTTCAGTCCGGGGGTGGAGGAATTGCTGTCGTTGTTGTTTTCTAGATGGTAGTTCAGGTCGCCGAGCAGGATGTAATTGGTGGAGGTCAGAGCGTGCGTGCTGATGAAGTCGGCGATGGAGTTGCAGAATTGGGGACGTGGGCCGGGTGGTCTGTAGACGAGGGTGCCTCTGAGGGTGGTCTTGGGGTCCGTGTTGATTTTGAAGTGCATGTGTTCGGCGGTGGTGAGGGTGTCATCAGTGTTTGTGGAGACCTTGATGGTGTTCTTGTGGATGATGGCGAGGCCTCCTCCCACTCCAATGGTGCGGTCTCTGCGCGAAATTTTGTATCCGTCGGGGATGGCCACTGCGATGTCTGGGGCGGAGGCTTCGTTCATCCAGGTCTCGGTCAAGAAGGCGACGTCTGGTGAAGTGGTGTTGAGCAGGTCCCAGAGCTCGACGGCGTGCTTGCGTGTGGAGTGGGTGTTGAGCAGGATGCATCGCAGTTGGTTGGGTTCCATTGCTGTGGGTGTCGCGGCGTCATTGTTGCAGGAGAAGTTGCAGTTCTGGCAGGCGAAGGGGCCGTGGGTGCGCTTGGGGGTGGCCTTGTAGCAGTTGGTGGTGCGTCCGTGGTTGAGTGCGATGAGGGTGCTGGCGTTGTAGCGGTAGCGGGTGTCATGGGTAGCATGAGGGCCAGGGGTTCTGGCGCTGGGCGCGGTCCAGGCGTGGACGGGTGCAGACGGGCTTGCCTTAGGCGCGCCAGCGGCGCACCCGCTGCGCGCGGCCACGCAGCGGCCGCCATTTAAGGGGAGGTGGGGAGGGTGGATCAGCTGGGAGGCGGGAGGTGGGATGCCAGGCAGCGAATGGGCACGGGGGAGGGGCCGCAGGAGAGGCAGCGGCGGGAAAAATTGGCAAAAACCTAGACAGGGAAAAAGGCAAGACAGTCTCACAGCAGGGTACAGAAAGAAAAAAACAGGCAGGGCACAGGCATACAGGGTAAAAAAAGCGGGCAGGGGCACAGGCATACAGGCAGCAGGAAGCGGCAGCAACGGCGATCGGGTGCGGGGCACCAGGAGCACGAGGAGGCAGCAGAAGGGTGGAACAAGCACTGGTGGCACTGCAGCGGAGGGGGATCCTATTACTGTGTGCAGTATTATGTTTTGTTCCATTAGCAAAGTATTTGTATTTTTACAATTAAAGGGCTTGAATGGACAGCATCTGTTGCTTGATGGTTGAATTCTGAGTTCTTGCCCCAACACTACCTCCTTTTTCGAATGGGACACGTAACTACGCAAACATTTACAATGCATGCCTTTACAACGCGGTTTTTACATCGCAACATCCATTACAATGCATGATTTTACAACCCATGCCATAACAACGCATTTTTAGAAACTACATTTACAACACATACCATTACAATGCATACCATTACAACGCATACCATTACAACGCATAGTGCTTTTAGGGCAACAGTAGGGTAAGTGTTGGATAGTGTAGGGGTAAAATTTACTATTCCCACTCAGTGAGTGCAACAGTAGGGTAAGTGTTGGATAGTGTAAAGTTAAAAATGACTATTCCTCATTGCTTACCTTATAATGTGTTGTAATGGCATGTGTTGTAGTGACATGCGTTGTAATGGCTTTGTTGTAATGGCATGCCATGTAAATGCAGTTGCGTTGTAATGACTGCGTTGTAAATGTAGTGCGTTGTAATGACTGTGGTGTAATGGTTGTTTCCCTCCTTTTTCAACTCAACTTTTTGCACTTCCCAGGTGTGACTACTGCCTCCATGTTACACTTCACGTTCACGCGCTCATAGAGGCGCTGTGCTCATTCACGCCCATTATCTGCTACCCGGAAGCCAACGGCCTTCATTTGACTGCCAACAGCCAAATCCGGACTGCTGATCTCTGGCCCCAACTGGCCCAAGTACCCAGTTCATCCACGCCTCGAGATCCATGTTTGAGCTTCTTACAACGACAGCAGTAGTGTCAATCTTAAGACATTAGCACTTTAGGGACAGTAAGATAGAGTCCCTACTGCCTAAAGGACCAAAACTTGTGTCATGCGATGCTGCTTATATCACATAGTAGGCAGGGTTGGATTGGGATCACAAATTGGCCCGGGCACCCTAAAAAAGTGGCCCAAATTTGCAGATTGCGCCTTTCTGCAAAACACTGCTTCGGTGCTTTAAGTATTTTGAAAAGAATGGGGGGGTTCTCTAAAAAAGGCATGTTTTCGTACCTTTACTGAGATTAAAAAATGCAAATGTTCCCAGTACTCTTTGTGCACAGATTAGTTCCCAATGATGAACCACAACAGAAAATAAGTGAGGCCACTTCTGCTCAGGCTCCCCGCCCCTGCTCAATCGGCATACATTAAAGGGCCGCCGGCAAAGCGAGAGACTGAGAATGACACCTCTGCCCAGTTGGTAAAAGGGAGGTAACAGAGGCCCATCTGCCTCCGGAAAGGCCGATCAGGCCTCACCTGGGCTGCTGGCGGCATCTGAGTAGCACAGACACAGTCCAAATCGACCAACATGCTGCCCAAAGGCGTGGCCCACAGCTGCAGCTCAGACACCAGTCCATCGTCCATTGCCCGAGTGCCCGTCTTACCAGTCCAACCCTGATGGTGTGACCACCCAGGTCCCAACATAACAGGGACCCTGGTTCCCTACATATTACTAAACTCTACATCTCAGCGTCTCTAAAGTCGGATTGTTTAGGATTGTCGCTCTGCTCTATGGATGTGACAAAGGCACAAGACTTTGGCTCTCCGCCTCCAATGAATTAGATACGTGGGCTTAGAGGAACAAGAACATTGAGGAAGTACACTGACATACATGTTCTTGGTTAAAAAGAGGCACATAAACTGTTAGCAGGTACGCTGACTCACATACATGTTCTTGGTTAAAAAAAGCAAACAAACATTTAGCAGATACGCTGACTCACATACATGTTCTTAGTTAAAAAAAGGCAAACGAACAGTTAGCAGGTACGCTGCCTCACAAACATGTTCTTGGTTTAAAAAATATGCAAACGAACAGTTAGCAGCTACACTGACTCACATAAATGTTCTTGGTTAAAAAAAGGCAAACGAACAGTTAGCAGTCACACTGACTCACATACTTGTTCTTGGTTTAAAAGAGGCACACAAACAGCAGGTACGCTGAATCACATACATGTTGATTTAAAAGAGGCACACAAACCATTAGCAGGTATGCTGACTCACAGACCTGTACTTGGTTTAAAAGAGGCGAACAAACAGTTAGCAGGTACGCTGACTCACAGACCTGATCTTGGTTTAAAAGAGGCACACAAACAGCAGGTACGCTGAATCACATACATGTTGATTTAAAAGTGGCACACAAACAGTTAGCAGGTACGCTGACTCACAGACCTGTTCACACAAACAGTTAGCAGGTAAGCTGACTCGAATGCATGTTCTTGGTTTAAAAGATGCAAACAAACAGTTAGCAGGTACGCTGACTCACATACATGTTCTTGGTTAAAAAAAGGCAAACGAACAGTTAGCAGGTACACTGACTCACGTACATGTTCTTGGTTAAAAAGAGGCACACATACAGCAGGTACGCTGAATCAAATACATGTTGATTTAAAAGTGGCACACAAACAGTTAGCAGGTACGCTGACTCACAGACCTGTTCACACAAACAGTTAGCAGGTAAGCTGACTCACATGCATATTCTTGGTTTAAAAGATGCAAGCAAACAGTTAGCAGGTACGCTGACCTACATACATGTTCTTGGTTAAAAAAAGGCAAAAGAACAGTTAGTAGGTACGCTGACTCACATACATGTTCTTGGTTAAAAAAAGGCAAACAAACAGTTAGCAGGTACGCTGAGCTACATACATGTTCTTGGTTCAAAAAAGGCAAACGAACAGTTAGCAGCTACGCTGACTCACATACATGTTCTTGGTTAAAAAAAGGCAAACGAACAGTTAGCAGCTACGCTGACTCACATAAATGTTCTTGGTTAAAAAAGGCAAATGAACAGTTAGCAGGCACACTGATTCACATACATGTTCTTGGTTTAAAAGAGGCACACAAACAGTCAGCAGGTATGTTGACTCACATACATGTTCTTGGTTTAAAAGAGGCAACAAACAGCAGGTACGCTGAATCACATTCATGTTGACTTAAAAGAGGCACACAAACAGTTAGCAGGTACACTGACTCACAGACCTGTTCTTGGTTTAAAAGAGGCACACAAACAGTTATCAGGTACGCTGACTCACATACATGTTCTTGGTTAAAAAAAGGCAAACAAACAGTTAGCAGGTACACTCACTCCCATACATGTTCTTGGTTAAAAAGAGGAACACAAACAGTTAGCAGGTACGCTAACTCACATACATGTTCTTGGTTAAAAAAAGGTAAACGAACAGTTAGCAGGTACGCTGACTCACATACATTTTCTTGGTTACAAAAAGGCAAACAAACAGTTAACAGGCACACTGACTCACATACATGTTCTTGGTTTAAAAGAGGCACACAAACAGTCAGCAGGTAAGCTGACTCACATACATGTTCTTGGTTAAAAAAAGGCACACAAACAGTCAGCAGGTACGTTGACACATACATGTTCTTGGTTTAAAAGAGGCACACAAACAGCAGGTAGGCTAAATCACATACATGTTGATGTAAAAGAGGCACACAAACAGTTAGCAGGTACGCTGACTCACATACATGTTCTTAGTTTGAAAGAAGCAAACAAACAGTTAGCAGCTACGCTGACTCACATACATGTTCTTCGTTTAAAAGAGGCAAACAAACAGTCAGCAGGTATGTTGACTCACATACATGTTCTTGGTTTAAAAGAGGCACACAAACAGCTGGTACGCTGACTCACATACATGTTCTTGGTTAAAAAAAGGCAAACGACAGTAAGCAGGCACACTGACTCACATACATGTTCTTGGTTTAAAAAAAAGAATGCAAACAGTCAGCAGGTATGTTGATTCACATACATGTTCTTGGTTTAAAAGAGGCACACAAACAGCAGGTACGCTGAATCACATACATGTTGATTTAAAGGAGGCACACAAACAGTTAGCAGGTACGCTGACTCACAGACATGTTCTTAGTTTAAAAGAGGCCCACAAACAGTTAGCCGGTACATTGACTCACATACATGTTCTTGGTTAAAAAAAGGCAAACAAACAGTTACCAGGTACGCTGACTCACATACATGTTCATGGTTAAAAAAAAGGCAAACTAACAGTTAGCAGCTACGCTGACTCACATAAATGTTCTTGGTTAAAATAAGGCAAACGAACAGTTAGCGGGTACGCTGACTCACATACATGTTCTTAGTTTAAAAGAGGCACACAAACATTTAGCAGGTACGCTGACTCACATACATGTTCTTAGTTTAAAAGAGGCAAACGAACAGTTAGCAGGTACGCTGACTCAAATACATGTTCTTAGTTTAAAAGAGGCACACTAACAGTTAGCAGGTACGCTGACTAACATACATGTTCTTGGTTTAAAAGAGGCACACAAACAGTTAGCAGGTACGCAGACTCACATACATGTTCTTGGTTTAAAAGAGAAAAACGAACAGTTAGCAGGTACACTGACTCACATACATGTTCTTGGTTTAAAAGAGGCAAATGAACAGTTAGCAGGTATGCTGACTCACATACATGTTCTTTGTTTGAAAGAGACAAACAAACAGTTAGCAAGTATGCTGACTCACAAACATGTTCTTGGTGTAAAAGAGGCACACAAACAGTTAGCAGGTACGCTGACTCACATACATGTTCTTGGTTTAAAAGAGGCACACAAACAGTTAGCAGGTACGCTGACTCACATACATGTTCTTGGTTTAAAAGAGGTTAACGAAGAGGTAGCAGGTATGCTGACTCACATACATGTTCTTAGTTTAAAAGAGGCAAAGAACAGTTAGCAGGTACACTGACTCACCTACATCTTCTTTATTTAAAAGAGGCACACAAACAGTTAGCAGGTACACTGACTCACATACATGGTCTTGGTTTAAAGAGGCGACTGGACAGTTAGCAGGTACGCTGACTCACATACATGTTCTTGGTTTAAAAGAGGCACACAAGCAGTTAGCAGGTACGCTGACTCACATACATGTTCTTTGTTTAAAAGAGACAAACGAACAGTTAGCAAGTACGCTGAGTCACAAACATGTTCTTGGTATAAAAGAGGCACACAAACAGTTAGCAGGTATGCTGACTCACATACATGTTCTTGGTTTAAAAGAGGCACACAAACAGTTAGCAGGTACACTGACTCACATACATGTTCTTGATTTGAAAAATGCACACAAGCAGTTAGCAGGTACGCTGACTCACATATATGTTCTTGGTTTAAAAGAGACAAACAAACAGTTAGCAGGTACACTGACTCACATAAATGTTCTTGGTTTAAAAGAGACACACAAACAGTTAGCAGGTACACTGACATACATGTTCTTGATTTAAAAGAGGCACACAAACAGTTAGCAGGTACGCTGACTCACATACAAGTTCTTAGTTTAAAAGAGGCGAACAAACAGTTAGCAGGTACACTGACTCACCTACATCTTCTTTATTTAAAAGAGGCACACAAACAGTTAGCAGGTACACTGACTCACATACATGGTCTTGGTTTAAAAGAGGCACACAAGCAGTTAGCAGGTACGCTGACTCACATACATGTTCTTTGTTTAAAAGAGACAAACGAACAGTTAGCAAGTACGCTGAGTCACAAACATGTTCTTGGTATAAAAGAGGCACACAAACAGTTAGCAGGTACGCTGACTCACATACATGTTCTTGGTTTAAAAGAGGCACACAAACAGTTAGCAGGTACACTGACTCACATACATGTTCTTGATTTGAAAAAGGCACACAAGCAGTTAGCAGGTACGCTGACTCACATACATGTTCTTGGTTTAAAAGAGACAAACAAACAGTTAGCAGGTACACTGACTCACATACATGTTCTTGGTTTAAAAGAGACACACAAACAGTTAGCAGGTACACTGACATACATGTTCTTGATTTAAAAGAGGCACACAAACAGTTAGCAGGTACGCTGACTCACATACATGTTCTTAGTTTAAAAGAGGCGAACAAACAGTTAGCAGGTACGCTGACTCACATACATGTTCTTGGTTTAAAAGAGGCACACAAACAGTTAGCAGGTATACTGACTCACATACATGTTCTTGATTTGAAAAAGGCACACAAGCAGTTAGCAGGTACGCTGACTCACATACATGTTCTTGGTTTAAAAGAGACAAACAAACAGTTAGCAGGTACACTGACTCACATACATGTTCTTGGTTTAAAAGAGACACACAAACAGTTAGCAGGTACACTGACATGCATGTTCTTGATTTAAAAGAGGCACACAAACAGTTAGCAGGTACGCTGACTCACATACATGTTCTTAGTTTAAAAGAGGCGAACAAACAGTTAGCATGTACACTGACTCACATACATGTTCTTGGTTTAAAAGAGACACACAAACAGTTAGCAGGTACACTGACATACATGTTCTTGGTTTAAAAGAGGCACACAAACAGCAGGTACACTGACTCACATACATGTTCTTGGTTTAAAAGAGACACACAAACAGTTAGCAGGTAGACTGACATACATGTTCTTGGTTTAAAAGAGGCACACAAACAGTTAGCAGGTACGCTGACTCACATACATGTTCTTAGTTTAAAAGAGGCGAACAAACAGTTAGCAGGTACACTGACTCACCTACATCTTCTACATTTAAAAGAGGCACACAAACAGTTAGCAGGTACACTGACTCACATACATGGTCTTGGTTTAAAAGAAGCGAACGAACAGTTAGCAGGTACGCTGACTCACATACATGTTCTTGGTTTAAAAGAGGCACAAAAGCAGTTAGCAGGTACGCTGACTCACATACATGTTCTTGATTTGAAAAAGGAACACAAGCAGTTAGCAGGTACGCTGACTCACATACATGTTCTTGGTTTAAAAGAGACAAACGAACAGTTAGCAGGTACACTGACTCACATACATGTTCTTGGTTTAAAAGAGACACACAAACAGTTAGCAGGTACACTGACATACATGTTCTTGGTTTAAAAGAGCCACACAAACAGTTAGCAGGTACACTGACTCACATACATGTTCTTGGTTTAAAAGAGACACACAGACAGTTAGCAGGTACACTGACATACATGTTCTTGGTTTAAAAGAGGCACACAAACAGTTAGCAGGTACACTGACTCACCTACATCTTCTTCATTTAAAAGAGGCAAACAAACAGTTAGCAGGTACACTGACCCCCATACATGTTCTTGGTTTAAAAGAGGCACACAAACAGTTAGCAGGTACGCTGACTCACATACATGTTCTTGGTTTAAAAGAGGTTAACAAAGAGGTAGCAGGTATGCTGACTCACATACATGTTCTTAGTTTAAAAGAGGCAAAGAACAGTTAGCTGGTACACTGACTCACCTACATCTTCTTCATTTAAAAGAGGCACACAAACAGCTAGCAGGTACACTGACTCACATACATGGTCTTGGTTTAAAGAGGCGAATGGACAGTTAGCAGGTACGCTGACTCACATACATGTTCTTAGTTTAAAAGAGGCACACAAACAGTTAGCAGGTACGCTGACTAACATACATGTTCTTGGTTTAAAAGAGGCACATAAACAGTTAGCAGGTACGCTGACTCACATACATGTTCTTGGATTAAAAGAGAAAAACGAACAGTGAGCAGGTACGCTGACTCACGTACATGTTCTTGGTTTAAAAGAGGCAAATGAACAGTTAGCAGGTACGCTGACTCACATACATGTTCTTTGTTTAAAAGAGACAAACAAACAGTTAGCAAGTATGCTGACTCACAAACATGTTCTTGGTGTAAAAGAGGCACACAAACAGTTAGCAGGTGCGCTGACTCACATACATGTTCTTGGTTTAAAAGAGGCACACAAACAGTTAGCAGGTACGCTGACTCACATACATGTTCTTGGTTTAAAAGAGGTTAACGAAGAGGTAGCAGGTATGCTGACTCACATACATGTTCTTAGTTTAAAAGAGGCAAAGAACAGTTAGCAGGTACACTGACTCACCTACATCTTCTTCATTTAAAAGAGGCACACAAACAGTTAGCAGGTACACTGACTCACATACATGGTCTTGGTTTAAAGAGGCGACTGGACAGTTAGCAGGTACGCTGAGTCACAAACATGTTTTTGGTATAAAAGAGGCACACAAACAGTTAGCAGGTACGCTGACTCACATACATGTTCTTGGCTTAAAAGAGGCACACAAACAGTTAGCATGTACACTGACTCACATAAATGTTCTTGATTTGAAAAAGGCACACAAGCAGTTAGCAGGTACGCTGACTCACATACATGTTCTTGGTTTAAAAGAGACAAACAAACAGTTAGCAGGTACACTGACTCACATACATGTTCTTGGTTTAAAAGAGACACACAAACAGTTAGCAGGTACACTGACATACATGTTCTTGATTTAAAAGAGGCACACAAACAGTTAGCATGTACACTGACTCACATACATGTTCTTAGTTTAAAAGAGACACACAAACAGTTAGCAGGTAGACTGACATACATGTTCTTGGTTTAAAAGAGTCACACAAACAGCAGGTACACTGACTCACATACATGTTCTTGGTTTAAAAGAGACACACAAATAGTTAGCAGGTACACTGCCATACATGTTCTTGGTTTAAAAGAGGCACACAAACAGTTAGCAGGTATGCTGACTCACATACATGTGCTTAGTTTAAAAGAGGCGAACGAACAGTTAGCAGGTACACTGACTCACCTACATCTTCTTCATTTAAAAGAGGCACACAAACAGTTAGCAGGTACACTGACTCACATACATGGTCTTGGTTTAAAAGAAGCGAACGAACAGTTAGCAGGTACGCTGACTCACATACATGTTCTTGGTTTAAAAGAGGCAAAAAAGCAGTTAGCAGGTACGCTGACTCACATACATGTTCTTGATTTGAAAAAGGAACACAAGCAGTTAGCAGGTACGCAAAGTAGAGAGGCCTCCCATACAACTGAAAGCCATCATCAAGGTCAGTGTAGCAAAGTGCTTGTGAGGGTAGCGTGAAGCTGCAGCCTGGACCTTTAGACCACTAATGACAGCTGTTGCAAAAAGTACACAAGGGGGACGTACATTGGTTATAGTATGGACCCTGCATACAGTCCAATACAATAGCAAATTAGGACAATTGTGATGTTACAGCTCTCAGCCACCAGGCGGTGCTCTGTCAGAAATAGTTAAAATGTCCAGAAAGGTTTTCAAGGTTTTAATTGAAACATGTGGGCTCTTCGTCTGCTAAGTCCACAGGTTGCATCGGTTACATGTTATCATTATTCACAGGTCCATCGTCCACATCCCATTACTTATCAAATCATCCACCTCTAGAAAATGGCAGGTTGAGATTTCACAAGCCAAACTTGCAGGATCCACTGCCCTGAGAGCCCGACTGCATGAGAAACTGATATCCTGACTTTTATTTTGTTCCAGCCAGAAAGCGAAACTACAGTGTGCGCTCTGGCCTAGGTCTGTCCATGGTAAAGCGAAGGACCAGAACCTGAAGGGGTGCACCAAGCGTACCCCATGTAGCGATATCGGACCACTGTTTGTGTCTTGGGTTGAGGACGTACAGCGGTGGTGGCAGCCTACCAGGTTTTAGCATTTGGGGGCCTGATTTACAGAACTAACTTAAGACAAAAACCTAAACTTACTACTTTTGGTATTCACAGAAAGCATTTAGTAGTAGTAACGTTAGGATTTTTTCTCAAGTTTGACTTAAGACAAACTTAAGACAGACTTAAGACAGACTTAAGTTACGATTTTGTCTTAAGTCTGTCTTAAGTTTGTCTTAAGTCAAACTTAAGAGAAAATCCTAACTTTACTACTATTAAATGCCTTCTGTGAATACCAAAAGTAGTAAGTTTAGGATTTTGTCTTAAGTTAGTTCTGTGAATCGGTCCCAATATTTTTAGGAAATGCCTTTTTTGTCTAACTTACTAGCTCACTCGCACAAAGATCCCGTGGCGTGAGACAACCTGGCTCTTCCTCTGACATTCCATGCATGTGACAAGTGTGTGCAAAGTGCATGTCTGGCATATGTGTTGTAGCAAGGCTGTAAATATTGCTGTTGTGACCAGTGGGGTCCATTTTGAATGTCCACTGGTTTCAACATAGGACAAGACGAAGAGTGAACGCAGCTTAAATAGACAATGGAAGTCTATTGCCTGCATCCCTGTGACTAGTGGGTGGAGACACTGGCATTGAAGTGTGGAAGGATGGAGACAGGGGTACCCCTATACAGTCCATTCTGTTGTTAAAGGTGAGTAAGTGTCTAAGCTGGGCCTGTGGCTGCCCTTTTGCCTGTCACTGTGTATTACTTCATGGAGGCCTACAGGTGCAGAGATCTCACACTTCAATGTGCCCTTATTTTGCATTTCCCTACTTTGAGCCAGCATATTGTGTATTTGTTGTGACAGCCATCACTTTGCACAAAGGCTGTGTCTGCGCTACAGCCTGAAAATGACATTTGAGAGAGAACCACACTAAACTGGTCTTACAGCCTCAGCAGTGGCTACACATCCCATGTTTGGAAAATCAGTATAAAGTTATAATTACGGATTACCGGAGGCGTAGACCCCGTGGGATTTTACTTGGATACAGATCCTGCTTCGGGACTGTTTTCACACTAGGGGCCAGATGTAGGTAATTTTAATTTACCACCTCTTAAGTACCGATTCATACCGAATCGGTATTTAAGAGGTGGTAAAATAGAGGGGGGGGATATGTAGGTATTTCAGATTCGGTAAATACCGAATCGTTAAGATTCGGTATTTACCGATTCTGTAAATACCGATTCGGTATTGCCCATTGATTCGTATGGGCCTTGCAGCCCATAGGAATCAATGGGCAATACCGATTCTGTAATTACAGAATCGGTAAATACCGATTTTAGCAAGGGTGCAGGGGGTGTCACTTTGACACCCCAAAAATAGGCATGTGCGCCATGTGGCACACAGACATGCCCTAAGGGCATGTCTGTGTGTCACATGGCACAGGTGTGCATGCACACATGTGCATGCACACCTGGATTCGGTATTTTACCACCCAATTGGATTGGGTGGTAAAATACCGATTCTTAAAGCCCTGTGGCACTCTGACATGTGCCAGCTACATCTGCATTTACAGAATCGGTATTTTACCGAGTCTGTATTTACCGATTCGGTAATTCTACCGAATCGGTAAATACAGAATCGGTAAAATACCGAATCTGTAAATGCATGCCCTACATCTCAAAATCCAATTACCGGTCGGTAACGG
This sequence comes from Lissotriton helveticus, assembly GCF_964261635.1. Taxonomy (NCBI): domain Eukaryota; kingdom Metazoa; phylum Chordata; class Amphibia; order Caudata; family Salamandridae; genus Lissotriton; species Lissotriton helveticus. The sequence continues at coordinate 45,883,337 of NC_136072.1, forward strand.
CCGAATTCGGCCGTTACCGACCGGTAATTTGCCACCTACATCTGGCCCTTGGTGCGGGATTTTAACAGACTGCGTTGTTTGGAGGAATGAAGCCCAAAGATCAGATATCTCCTATGGTTCCGGGTGACATATTCACATGATAGTGACGGCTAAGCCTGCAGTGTGGTCTCGTGCCATACTGGAGGTATTGGAAACTCCAGAATCAGTTGACAGCTCTTCCTGGAGTTTTTTTGTGCCCTGGCTATTCCGATTATAATATTGTTATTGGGAATCTATGTTGTTTTCCTGAAGAAGGTGATGGCCATATAATAGTGCCCACCGAAACGCGTTGATGCTTATAGAAGAGAAAACCACGTTAAATCTGAGGGGACAATTGTATTGGATAAAATACCTGAAATAATAACAACAGTGATTACAATTGATTTGCGCTTGATTTAGTAGTGTTTCTCTGAAAATAGGAATAATTTTACCTTCTTGTGTAGCTAATTAGTCTTTTTTTAAAGAAACTTTTTTGTATAAATGTGACCAGACTATTGGCCTGTTTTTTTATTGCTGATGGTTTTTACCATTTTTGTACAGTGTAGGTAGGGACTGTTAAATTTTGATGAAATACGTTGTGCACTGTGATTTGTATGGTTCCTACGATTTTCTGAATAAATTTGCATCTTTTTAACCCAAGTTTATATTTGTTTGACTACATTTCCTCTTTGTTCATTGTCATCCTACTGGTGTATAAAGGTTGAACGTGCAAAAGTGGTGTGGTGAGTGTGAATTTACCCGAAGGGGATTCTCTTTTTTTTGACTTTGGTATCTGTTATGACAGCCATCACTTTACACAAAGGCTGAGTCTGCACTACAGCCTGAAAATTACATTTGAGAGAGAACCACACCAAACCGGTCTTACAGCCTCAGCAGTGGCTACACATCCCATGTTTGGAAAATCAGTGTAAAGTTGGAACCCAAACCACCCCATTTTGTTCCAGTTCCAAGCTCTTGGACAAGGAAGGGAGTGCTCTGCAGAACACACAAAGAGCCAGTGTAAACAGTGATGGTGTCTGCATGACAGCCAGTCTCCCAGAGGCCAGGGTGCATCACCTGAAGACAGCTGGAGAAACTGGCAGTCTGCCTAGCACCTAGAGGGCTGCCTGCCTGTTCAGAGAGAGATGGAGAGTGCCTGGCTTTGTTGGATGAGAGACTGTCCAAGAGATGAAGCCTGGGCTTCCGGTGAGAGGAACACCCAGAGGAAGATGACTTGTGTGTGAGAGTGCCTGAGCAGAAAGAGTCTGGCCTGAGACTCCTCATAAGTAAATATCTGGCATAGACGGGTGGAAACTACCGCCACAGAGGGCAGGCGTTGATGTAGTAGCCAGGGACCTGCACCCGTGATCCGAACTCCTGCTGGGTGCAGGCATGTGCCGGTTACAGTCGATAATGATTTACCTACCACAGTAACTAAACCCTATTACTGTGTGCAGTATTATGTTTTGTTCCATTAGTAAAGTATTTGTCTGTTTACAAGTAAAGGACTTGCATGGACGTTTTTTACATTGCAACATCCATTACAACGCATGATTTTACAACGCATGCCATCACAACGCATTTTTAGATACTACATTTACAATGCATACCATTACAATGCACACCATTACAATGCATAATACTTTTAGGGCAACGGTAGTGTAAGTGTTGGATAGTGCAGGGGTAAAAATGACTATTCCCACTCCAGTGAGTGCAACAGTAGGGTAAGTGTTGGATAGTGTGGGGGTAAAAATTACTAATCCCCATTGCTTACCTCATAATGCGTTGTAATGGCATGCGTTGTAATGACATGCGTTGTAATGGCTTCATTGTAATGGTATGCCATGTAAAGGCAGTTGCGTTGTAATGACTGCGTTGTAAATGTAGTGCGTTGTAATGGCTGCGTTGTAATGGTTGTTTCCCTCCTTTTTCAACTCAACTTTTTGCACTTCCCAGGTGTGACTACTGCCTCCATGTTACACTTCACGTTCACACGCTCATAGAGGCGCTGTGCTCATGCACGCCCATTTTCTGCTCCCCGGAAGCCAACGGTCTTCATTTGACTGCCAACAGCCAAATCCGGACTGCTGATCTCTGGCCCCAACTGGCCCCAAGTACCCAGTTCATCCACGCCTCGAGATCCATGTTTGCGCTTCTTACAACGACCGCAGTAGTGTCAGTCTTCTGACATTAGCACTTTTTTCAGGACTGTAAGATAGAGTGCCTACTGCTTAAAGGACCATGGCCTAGATGTAGGTAATTTCATTTTGCCACTTCTTAAATACCGAATTTTACCGATTCGGTATTTAAGAAGTGGTAAAATAGAGGGGGGGGGGGGGATGTAGGTATTACAGAATCGGTAAATACCGAATCGTTAAGATTCGGTATTTACCGATTCTGTAAATTCCGATTCGGTAATGCCCATTGATTCCTATGGGCATTGAAGCCCATAGGAATCAATGGGCATTACCGAATCGGTATTTACCGATTCGGTAAATACCGATTCCAGCAAGGGTGCAGGGGGTGTCACTTTGACACCCTCTAGCACCCCAAATACAGGCATGTGTGCCATGTGGCACACAGACATGCCCTAAGGGCATGTCTGTCTGTCACATGGCATAGGTGTGCATGCACACATGTGCATGCACACCTGGATTCGGTATTTTACCACCCAATTGGATTGGGTGGTAAAATACCGAATCTGAAAGGCCTTTGGGACTCAGAAGAGCCCCACCTACATCTAGAAGTTACCGAATCGGTAAAATACCGATTCGGTATTTTACCGATTCGGTAAATTTACAGAATCTGTAAATTTACCGATTCGGTAAAAATGGCCCCCTACATCCCAATAACCCATTTACCGGTCGGTAACGGCCGAAATCGGCCGTTACTGGCCGGTAAATGGCCACCTACATCTGGCCCCAAAAGTATTTCATGCGATGCTGCTTATATCACATGGTAGGCAGGGTTGGATTGGGATCAAAAATTGGCCCGGGCACCCTAAAAAAGTGGCCCAAATTTGCAGATTGCGCCTTTCCGCAAAACACTGCTTCAGTGCTTTAAGTATTTTGAAAAGAATGGGGGGGGGTTCTCTAAAAAAGGCATGTTTTCGTACCTTTACTGAGATTAAAAAAATGCAAATGTTCCCAGTACTCTTTGTGCACAGATTAGTTCCCAATGATGAACCACAACTGAAAATAAGTGAGGCCACTTCTGCTCAGGCTCCCCGCCCCCGCTCAATCGGCATACATTAAAGGGCCGCCGGCAAAGCGAGAGACTGAGAATGACACCTCTGCCCAGTTGGTAAAAGGCAGGTAACAGAGGCCCATCTGCCTCCGGAAAGGCCGATCAGGCCTCACCTGGGCTGCTGGCGGCATCTGAGCAGCGCAGACACAGTCCAAATCATCCAACATGCTGCCCAAAGGCGTGGCCCACAGCTGCAGCTCAGATACCAGTCCATCGTCCATTGCCCGAGTGCCCGTCTTACCAGTCCAACCCTGATGGTGTGACCACCCAGGTCCCAACATAACAAGGACCCTGGTTCCCTACATATTACTAAACTCTACCTCTCAGCATCTCTAAAGTCGGATTGTTTAGGATTGTCGCTCTGCTCTAAGGATGTGACAAAGGCACAAGACTTTGGCTCTCCGCCTCCAACGAATTAGATACGTGGGCTTAGAGGAACAAGAACATTGAGGAGGTACACTAACATATATGTTCTTGGTTTAAAAGAGGCACATAAACAGTTAACAGGTACGCTGACATACATATATGTTCTAGATTTAAAAGAGGCACACAAACAGCTAGTAGGTACGCTGACTCACATACATGTTCTTGGTTTAAAAGAGACAAACAAACAGTTAGCAGGTACACTGTCATACATGTTCTTGGTTTAAAAGAGGCAAAAGAACAGCAGGTACACTGATTCACATACTTGTTCTTTTTTATTTAAAAGAGGTAAATTAACCATTTAGGAGGTACACTGACTCACATACATGTTCCTTGTTTAAAAGGGACAAAGAAATAGTTAGTAGGTACACTGACTCACATACATGTTCTCTGTTTAAAAGAGGCAAATGAACAGTTAGCAGGTCCACTGACTCACATAAATGTTCTTTATTTAAAAGAGACAAACGAACAGTTAGCAGGTACACTGACATGCATGTTTTTTGTTCAAAAGAGGTAAACAAACAGTTAGCAGGTTCACTGACTCACATACATGTCCTTTACTTAAAAGAGACAAACAAACAATTTGCCGATACACTGACATACATGTTCTTTGTTTAAAAGAGGCAAAAGAACAGCAGGTACACTAACTCACATACATGTTCTTTGTTTAAAAGATGGAAACGAACAGTTAGCAGGTGCACTGACATACATGTTCTTTGTTTAAAAGAGGCACATGAACAGTTAGCGGGTACACTGACTCACGTACATGTACTTTGTTCAAAAGAGGTAAACAAACAGTTTGCATATACACTGACATAGATGTTCTTTGTTTTAAAGGGACAAACGAACAGTTAGCAGGTACACTGACTCACATACATGTTTTTGGTTTGAAAGAGGCACATGAACAGCAGCTACACTGACTAACATGTTCTTTGTTTAAAACAGGGAAACGAACCGTTTAGGAGGTACACAATCTCACACCCATGTTCTTTGTTTAAAAGAGGCAAAAGAACAGCAGGTACACTGACTCACATACTTGTTCTTTGTTTAAAAGGGGCAAATGAACAGTTAGCAGGTCCACTGACTCACAGAAATGTTCTTTGTTTAAAAGAGGCAAAAGAACAGCAGGTACACTGACTCACATACTTGTTCTTTGTTTAAAAGAGGCAAAAGAACAGCAGGTACACTGACTCACATACATGTCCTTTGCTTAAAAAAGACAAACGAACAGTTAGCAGGTACACTGACATACATGTTCTTTGTTTAAAAGAGGCAAAGGAACAGTTAGTAGGTACACTGACATACATGTTCTTTGTTTAAAAGAGGTAAACAAACAGCAGGTACACTGACTCACATACATGTTCTTTGTTTAAAAGATGGAAACGAACAGTTAGCAGGTGCACTGACATACATGTTCTTTGTTTAAAAGAGGCACATGAACAGTTAGCGGGTACACTGACTCACGTACATGTACTTTGTTCAAAAGAGGTAAACAAACAGTTTGCATATACACTGACATAGATGTTCTTTGTTTTAAAGGGACAAACGAACAGTTAGCAGGTACACTGACTCACATACATGTTTTTGGTTTGAAAGAGGCACATGAACAGCAGCTACACTGACTAACATGTTCTTTGTTTAAAACAGGGAAACGAACCGTTTAGGAGGTACACAATCTCACACCCATGTTCTTTGTTTAAAAGAGGCAAAAGAACAGCAGGTACACTGACTCACATACTTGTTCTTTGTTTAAAAGAGGCAAATGAACAGTTAGCAGGTACACTGACTCACATACATGTCCTTTGCTTAAAAAAGACAAACGAACAGTTAGCAGGTACACTGACATACATGTTCTTTGTTTAAAAGAGGCAAAGGAACAGTTAGTAGGTACACTGACATACATGTTCTTTGTTTAAAAGAGGTAAACAAACAGCAGGTACACTGACTCACATACATGTTCTTTATTGAAAAATTACAGCCAGAACCAAATTCACATCATATTCCTAATCAAATTTGAAAAGTTCAATGGCATGACAAGGTCCCTGTTTGCTAGTGTCCTTCTACCAGTTTAGAAATAATTCACGTAGGGGCTGATTTAAACTTTGGAGCACCCCCTTCCCCCCCGGAATCTAGAGATGTTTGATGCTGCAGCGGACGTCTCTTACACTGGCAGGAACCGCTGTCCGGGGGTTTCTGTTAATGCTCTGAGAGCTTGATGGACAACTCCATCAAAATGATGGCGCGTTCACCAAACTTTCAATGTTTATTTGTTTTCAAAAACATAATCCGAAGATGGATTTTGATCCCCTCGCCATGGGAGTGTTCTCCAAAGGCGTAGGTGTAATTTATTAGCTTTCACCCACCCTTACTG